>NC_051325.1:25128649-26378649 GCF_015220235.1 Choloepus didactylus | reverse complement strand
AGATTTTTGTTCTTCCCCCTATGTTGAAAAACATTAGCCTTTTCCCTCTCTGCGGGAAAGATGAATTTACACTTGGAAAAGGTGATTAGCCATGTTAGTAATAATACTGCTCAATATCCAGAGATGAGCTGAGTATATCGATGTCTGAAAGAGTCAATACAAAAGTGATATAGGTAAAAGCCACAAAAGAGCATGGCCTCTTTAATTGTTTACTGAAAAAATTCTGATGGAATTGGAGGGAATTGGAGAAAATGGGGAAAGGCAATTTAATGCCCAGAAATAATAACTATCCCCGCTGAGGGTTGGCTGAGTGGATGCTATTGATTGGTAAAAGAAAGCATTCTTAGAATCCTGAGGACGTTGGTGTCGTTAATGCACAGCCATGTGAAGGATTTTAAAAGGTGAGGAGTAGACGTGGCGGTTAGAAATGAAAGCAAAGCATTTCCCCAGGAAGGTTTATGGCAGTTTGGTCAATCAATAGCTATTAATTTCAGGGAATTCTGTTGTATTACATACGCCACAATCTGGAGGGGCTACCTTGAATCCTTAATCTCACTCTTC
Organism: Choloepus didactylus; assembly: GCF_015220235.1. Taxonomy (NCBI): domain Eukaryota; kingdom Metazoa; phylum Chordata; class Mammalia; order Pilosa; family Megalonychidae; genus Choloepus; species Choloepus didactylus. The sequence continues at coordinate 26,378,088 of NC_051325.1, read as the reverse complement.
ATAAGCCATCTTCATTGCTGGTTAGCAGCTATCTCTTCAGTTTGGTTGCCAAGAGCTTCACTGCATGATTTTGCAAGGATCTCATGTTTCTCGTTTGCCATTTTAAATTGCAGGCCCACCAAAGGCTTGTTCTCTCCAATAAGGTAAAGTGAGAATTTGAATTGAGATCGTTACACTCAAAACTCTGAAAACCATGAGAAGGTCATTGATTGAATTTACATTATTGTTTCAAGAGCACTTGTAACTAACAGGTGCCAAGGGAAAAACAATACATTCTGCATTCTTGCTCCCTCAAGCTATTCATCATCATCATCATCATCATCACCTCAGACATATTTCTAATATTTATTTTTATACTTATATACTTTAATGTCAATGTACTGAAAAGGGCTTTATTCACTGAATAGAGAGTTCCATTTAGAAGCCTAAAATCTGGGTTTATTTTCCCCCTCAACAGAGAAAGAACCACTGTGGATTACTGACTCTTTATTCTTTTTGAGTATTTGAATCTTGTTTTGTTTGTTTGTTTGTTGTTGTTTTGCCCGGAAAATAAATAATTGCTTGTAAAATACATCTATTCTTTTGGAAGTATTTATTCTTGTATTCAAAGTAGAGGCACAAGAGCCAAGTAGAGACACCAAGTAGGGTTTTACTGCTCTGCTTATGTCACATCTCCTTACATACTATTGACCAAAGCAAATCACATTTCTGAACTTGGAATCAAGGGCCAGGGTATTATACTTTGCTTCCTAAGTGTGGGACTTAAAATTCCCTGGCAAGGAGCATGGAGAGAGTATGATGAAAACTGGGGGCATTAAAGCAATTAATCTACCACACGTAAGTCAGAGCGATTTCTAACCCCAACTTAGATCCTCACTTCACCCATTTACACTCTCATAGCACGCTTTATTATTACTTCATGGTCCTCTGCTTGGAAGTAGTTATTTTTTAATACCTATTTAATCCCCAATTCTGTAAGCCCTCTGAGACAGGGAGAGCAGGGAGAGGGAAGCTCTTTTTTGTTTATTCATCCACAGAGCTTAGCTCAATCCCTGGTTCATCGTAAGTGCTCAGTAAATATTTACTATATACACGTGGAAAGAATGACAGGGAAGAATCAGCAGTGGAGGTCAAGGTGCAGGTGATATGTCCTTGGTGTAGCCCCAGCCTAGGCTGTGGCTTCATCTGCAGGTGGAAATAAGGACTTCAGGTGATAAACTGGTCCGTCCACTACAAGACCTCCGGTGTCAGTGAGCCTTTTGAGAGATGCCCCAGTTCCTGGGCTGTGGCTGGGTTTAACTCTTGTTCTGCTCCAGGGGCTTTCTCAGGAGTCAGCAGTACAATATTATATTCGGTGTAGCCTTCCCGACTGTTGTGCTTGTTAGACTCCTGCCTAGAATTACAGGCACCAAAGGAGCTGGGGAAACCCTACCCCCTGCCTGGAAATTCAACTCTCCTTGGAGGAATTTAACTTAAGGGAATGCACACTCTGTTAATGGCGTGTTCAGCACAATCATGTTCCATTCAAATGGCAGCATTATTGCTAAATAAAACTTTCTTTTAGTTCAAAGAAAACAGGTCCTTTCAAAGAACTGAATTTGGTACCTCAATTTAATATCAAACCCTTTGCTGCCTGTTATAAGAGGCTTTCAGGAGAATTAATTAAGAACTAGGGAGCATTGCAGGATCCGTAATACTTTCTTCCTAAAAAAATAACCATGGTACATCATTAGTGCAGTTGACTACAATTCCATGGATTCAGGAGGAATATAAATCCTTTGAGATAAAAAAAGGCAGACAGAGAGCAAGCTAGTAAGAGAGCTCCCGACCGACTGTTCTACCCAGATCCATCATGAAGCATCCTCTCTCCTCCTCCATGCCTAGACAAATGCCACTCCCGCTGCTGCTGGAGCTCGGTCCCAGTTGTCCTGCCTCGGCCCTGCTGCTCATGCTGCTCCCTCCATCTGGAATGCCCTCCCCCACTTTGCCTGCCAGTCCAAGATCCACTCAACAGCTAGGCCCTAGGTATCAAAATTTAAACTGTGCATCTGCTGTGACCCAGTAAATATCCTTTGAGGGATTTGTCCTAAGGAAATAACAGGGCTGTGCCCTGAGATTCCTTGGAAATACTCCAGAAGGTTGCAGAATTTATGTCACCGCCAAGGCTTGGGATTTGTGGGTTAAGAATTGGGCTCCTGGCATCACAATTTGCTGACTGTGTGACCGTGGCCAAATTGCTCAACATTTTTGCCTCACTTTCCTCATACATAAAATGGGGTTAATACTAGTAAGTACCTCGTAGGGATTCGGGGATTAAAAGTGTCAGTAAATGTGACGTGATGTACTTTGAACAGGGCTTGGTCCCCAGTAAGAAATCAGTGTATGTAAGCCCTTACTATTGCCTCCAGTCCCTCTGAGTTATCATTATTTGTGGTTTTTTTCTTCTTTTGCTTGCAGCAGTTGCTACCAAGGACAGAATTAGTCTCTTCTCTTTGGATTCTCTGCAACCTTTAAACCTGGTGCTTTAGCTGGAGTAGATGTTCAGTAAACACTTCTTGACTTGTCAAGAAAAATAATGAAGGATCTGAAACCAATTTTTTTTTCATAGGGACCCATGCCAACTTTCTAATTTTAGGAGCTACCCTCTTTCATTATAGCATCTGCAGATGTCCTGACAGTTATTCTTGACTCGTGAAACTTGATAATATGCCCAAATATGTGGCCGATTTAAATCAGCTCTGTGTCCAATTTAAAAAGTTTCGATTGAATCATAATTAGCCTTTTAATTATACTTTATCTAATGTCAGAGTAGTGTTGTGCTTTAGCTATTTAAAACTTTGCCTTTCAATTAGACATTGAATAGCAGTGCACTGAGGTCTTCTCACTGTGCTTTCGGAATGTAAGTCCCTAGGTTTTTCCTGCTTTGATTGAAGGACATTCTAAGTGCTGCTGATCAAAGTCCTTCGTTCTATGCTCTCATGCCCCTTTCAAGTTTTAACTTTTTTTTGTAGCATGCCTCTATATTTTTCTGTATACAACATGTGTCAGAAGACAGATCACTTTTCTCTTCTTCTTTGAGTAAAAACTAGGGTCTTTTTTCACAAAGAACAATTTCATTCATCATTTATCATGTTAGATCATTAAGAGAGCATCTAGACATTGGGACAGAACCTTGAAGAAGCTGGAGAGACAGTCTTAGTATAATAAAATTAAAGACAAAAATAGGTAAATATAATTACAACTAATTACATTTGGTGCAGTGCTATGCTGTGAGATAAGGATTGATTACAAAGCGCAATGTACTTGGAGAGAGTTGCCATCTCTACCAGGAGGACAAATAGAGGTGAGCTGTGGCCTTTTCTTGTAAAGGCAGAATTGATTCCATCTTAGGTTCCCCTCTGTGTCCCCGAAATAGAAGGTTCTGATTTCATGAGCAGCTCCTAAAAACACGAGTTGTGTTTCTGGGCTGAAATAAGTTTCCTGTTACCTCTTTGTTACTTTTGTCATTATATAGATCTGGGTTTTCAGAGTAGAGGTTATGATTTTATCTCTTTAGTGTTCTGGGCCCTGTTTGCCTCCAAGCAAGGGATGCTGCTGGTTCTTGATGGCACTGGAAGTATCGTGCTTACCTCTGGAGCCAGACGGAAGTTAGAAAAATGCCGCCAACAACATAGATTTTTAAAAGGAGCTTGGGGAAGGAATGAGGGAAATTCATGGGCAAAGGGTGATCAATCATGGCCCTCTGTTAAACAGAAAACTCCGTTACCTGGAATAGTGCGTTCTAGTTAAGTGGCTTTTTATCTCATATGTGGCACATTCTTTCTTTTAGTAAAGGACTAGAGATGCACAATAAGAAGAGGACACATTTTAAATCTTTAAGCAATGGAAATATTGTTTTTTTTTTCCTTCAAATTGGTATTTTATGTCCAGTCCTAGGACATTTTTTTCCCCTAGCAAAATCAGCAGGAACTTCCAGGTGGCTGAAATTCACCCTGTGCATTGTTGCCGAGGACATTTATAGCACATTGTTCAGAAGAGAATGGCCGAGAACAACAGGGGGCTCTTCAAATGTGCCTCAGTGAGCCCCAAATTGGAGATGATATTTGTCATTTCAAAGTTTCAGCAGAAGGGTCTAGGATTCAAAGCAAATATCAGCTCCTGCCGAATATGCGCCTTAATTAATTTCCAGCAGGATTGCCAATAAGCCGTGAATTAAAGTACCAAAGGCCACATTCTCATTGCAAATGAATAGCGTTTCTTGCTGTTTTCTTGAAAGATCATCTCAGACAGAGAGGTGAGCAAGCTCCTGCGCAAGCATCTCTGTCTATAAGGGGTGAGGAGTAGAGAAACCACAAACAATAGTTCCTGACTTAGTAGAAAATGCAGACCAAATCCAATGGACTCAAAGCATTCTGTCAGTGTCCCCGTGAGTAAAAGCCTGCAATATTTGTGGTGTCTGTATAGTTACTTGGCTGCAGTGTTGTCCTCCAACCTCAGTCTTGGGAGGGTGGGTTCCTAAAGGTCAGCCATTCCTACATCTCATCTGATGCTTGGAGCCCATCTTGTCCACTTCTGCCAAAGTCTTTTCCAGGTGCTGCTTGGCTTCCTCTCCTGACCAGAAACTCCCTCCCTCTGGAATCTCTGAGCAGCTCAGCCTGTTTCCATTTCTTTTGAAAATTGACCCAAAATGAATCTCCTGCTGCTTTGATCCGTTGATACTGGTTTCTCCCTGAGGGTCAAACATAGAGAATCAAAAACCTCCTTGCATTTGACAGCTCTTTAATAAAAGGGGAAGGCAGGTCTTATAGTCCCCCTGTAGGGCCTCTTCTTTGGTAAAATATCCCAGAGCCTTTCTCTCATTCACCACTGAGCATGATTTATGAGTGTGTGTGCTTGCTCTTGTGGCAATGATAATAAATAAATGATTATAACAGTAAATAGCCAATACTTGCAGAGTGCTTACAATGAGCCAGGCAGTGTTTTAAGTGCTCATGTAATCCTCTCAACAATCATATGAACAGGTTACTAGAATTATCCCATTTTACAGATGAGGAAAAGGAGGCACAGAGAGAGAAAGGTTCAGTAACTTTCCCACCAGGGTCTGAGTTCAGATTTCACACTCTTGAACATGTCCTTATTTATCTAGTTCAACCGTATCTATCCTGACAACAGGAGCCATTTCCAATTTCCTGTGGGAAACTGAGACTTCTAACATTTCCTCCATGCTGGACATGTGCTAGGAACTTCACATGTGTTACTCTGATTCATCTTCTCAACACTCAGCAAACATCAGCAGCCCCATTTTCCTGGTGAGCAAGGAGTTCAAAATGGTTGCAGGTAACAGTGCACAAAGCCCTCTGGAAACAGCAGGGTCAGGATTTGAATCTGAGTACTTTTGGATCAAAATCATAAAGTTCCTGCCACTACCACCTGTCTCAGGTCACCAAGCAGGTGAGGTTAGCTCTAGACACCAACTACCTGTTTGTGAATGAATGAATTGCAGACTTCCTGCTCTCTGCAACTGGCTCCCTCTAGTGGTGTGAGAGAAGGGTAAGGAATGTGGTTTATCGCTTGACTGAGGCATTCAGAGGCAAAATTACCATGAAGTTGGTTCCCTGAATCCCCATTAACTTTGCTCTTTATCTCTTCCTCATTTTTGAGGCCCTAACCCCACATCTGCTGCAATATAGATTCAGCCTTTAGCAACTGTTAGAATTACATATGAAATGCTCATTTCTGTGCCAAAGGTTTAACTCTGATTTTTATAGAGTTGCTTGCAAAGAAGTGAGAGTCTGGGAGTAGGGGAGCTTGACTCTGAGCTGCTAAAGTCAACTGTGCCCACGTGTGCATCACCCTAAAGTTCAGGGGTGGTGGTGGAGGGTGGGCAGGGTGTTACCTGGAATGAGCTGCAGGGGTGTACATGAGGACAGTTCTTTTGCATCTACCACCAATGGGATGTTCAAAGATTTGCTGAGATTACCACAATCCTCTTTTGACGTTTAAACACCCTCAGAGGACGTTAATCCAGTGGACAATTTGCACAGAATGAAATGCCTCACTGGATTGCAGTTTGCAGAGATTGACTGACTGTAAGGAATACATGATTTGTTGGGAAGAAGAGCAAAAGGGTGAAAAGATCAAAGACTCATTGTCTCTGACAAGCTGTCTTTCTCTTGGCAGTCTCCTCCTACTCTTTCTTCTCCATCTTAAATATGAATTCATTAGGATTGGGAGGCCTTAGCTAGATTCCTGGAGACATTTAGAAGGAGTGCCCCAGAGAGGCCATCTGTAGTGAACCGGTCATGTCAATCTGTGGAACATTCTGTACAAGTCAAATATAAGAAAAAATTTTTTACTTTTTGGTCAAATTTACTCAAGTTTTGGACTGAAACTTAGCTCTCCTTCTCACTTTGTGCAAATCCCTTGATGTTTGCAATCCTCAGACTTTTCATCTGTAAAGTGAGGCTAAAATATTTATTTTTCAAGACTGCCTTGAAGGATTCTCTCAGGATTCTCCAGAGAAATCAGAACCAGCAGAATGTGTGTGTGTGTGTGTGTGTGTGTGTGTGTGTGTGTAGGTATGTATGTAGATAGGTAGATATAAATTGGCACAGGTGGCTTGGGGACTGACAAGTCCAAATTCTGTGGCCAGACTCAAGGCTGGAAACCCAGGTAAGAGTGATGTTGAAGTCTTCTGTCTGGTTTTCTTAAGCTAGAAACTAAGGAAAGAATGGAGTCATGAGACAGAATCCCTTCTTTTCTCCAGAACCCTCAGTTCTTTGCATTTAAGATTTCCAACTGATTGGATAAAGCTGACACACATTGTCGAGGGTAATTTCCTTTATTTAAAGTCAACTTATTATAGATGCTAATCCCATCTACAAAATATCTCCACAGCAACATCTAAACTGTAATCTAGGCAAATTGACACATAAAATGAACCATCAAAGGTACTAAGTGAGATAATGCCCATAGCATAAACAGCCTAGTGCTGACACATATTAAATGCTTAATAAAATATGTTTTATTAAAGTTACTATTCTTATTTTACTTTTTATTTTGAAATAATTTCAAACTTAAAGAACAGTTTCAAAAATAATACAAACTCTATAGTGGAGTTTTCATACCTCCACCCACCCTCAAATAACTAGATCCACCAATATTAACATTTTGCTAACTTTTCTGTATCATTCTACCATTTATCTATTTATCTATGTCTGTCTATCTCTCTCTCTCTCTTTCTCTATCTTTGGAACATTTGAGAGCAGGCTGTACACATAATACTCTTTGAACATATGATATTCCCATGGACATTTCCTACAAACAAGGATTTTCACTTATGTAATCCCCTATGTACAGTTATCAAGTTCAAGAAATTTAACATTGACATAAAGCTGACATTCTATGTCCCAGTAATGTCCTTTTGAGCCTTTTCTCCATTCTTAGATCATATCAAGTATCATGTATTGCATTTAATTGTCATTATCTTTTTAGTTTCTCTTTCCTTCTTCCTTTTTTAAGTAGTGGAAACATATATAGAACATAAATCTTCTCATCCCAACCTCTCCCAAGCACACCATCCAGTGGGATTAATCACTTTTGCAATGTGCAGTGCCCTCGTCACCATCCATTGCTATAACTTTCCCTTCACCCCAAACAGAAATACTATACTCATTTTGCATTAATTCCCCATTGCCCTTGCCCTCCAACCCTGGTAACCTGCGTTATACTTCTGTCTCTATGAGTTTGCACATTCTCTGATATTTTGTTTGTGGTCACCATGGGGCTTAAATTAAATATCTAAATCCATAACAATCTTATTTGCTTCAAAACCAACTTAACAACTTCAATAGCACACATGAATTATGTTACTATATCCCTCTATCTCCCCACCTTTATGTAGTTCTTGTCAAAAATTACATATTTTTACATTATGCACCCCAGACAATTGATTTATCATTACATTTTATGAATTTGCCTTTTTAGATCCTGTAGGAAGTAAGAAGTGGAGTTACAAATCAAAATTACATTATTACTGATATTTGTATTTACCCATGTCATTACCTTTACCAGGGATCTTTTTTCATGTGGATTCAGTCAATTTTCTAGTGTCCTTTCGTTTCAGCCTACAGAACTCTGTTTAGCATTTCTTGTAGGGCCAGTCTAGAGGTGATAAAGTCCCTCTTTTGTTTATCTGGGAATGTCTTAATTTCACCCTTATTTTTGAAAGACAGTTTTGCTGGATACAGAATTATTGGTTGGCAATTTTTTGCTCATGGTTTTGGATGAGAAATTGGCCCTAAATCTTATTGAGTCTCCCTTTGTATATGACATGTCGCTTCTCTCTTGCAGCTTTCAGAATTTTATCTTCATCTTTGCCATTCAACAGTTTAATTACAACATGACACAGTGTGAGTTTATTTGGGTTTATCCTGTTTGGAGTTCATTGAGCATCCTAGATGTATATATTTATGTCTTTTGGTAAATTTGGGATGTTTTCAGCCATTATTTCTTTGAATATTCTCTCTGCCCCTTTCTTTCTTTCTTCTCCTTCTGGGACCCCCACAATGCAAATATTGGTTTGCTTGAGGGTGTCCCATTGGTCCTTCAGGCTCTGTTCATTGCTCTTATTCTCTGCTTCTCAAACTGGATGATAATGTTCTAATCTCCAGGTTCATTGATTCTTTCTTCTGCCGGCTCCAATCTACTGTTTAACCCCTCTAGGGAATTTTTAATTTCTGTTACTGTGGTCTTCAGCTCTGTTTGGTTCCTTTCCATAATTTCCATCCAAATATTGATATTATCTTTGTGTTCACGAATCGTTTTCCTGATTCCTTTAGTTTGTTGTGCATGTTTTCCTTTAGCTCTTTGAGCATATTTAGGACCATTTTAAAAAACATTTTGTTTCTAATGTCCCAGGTCTGATCCTCCTCCTGATGGTTTCCAGTGCTTTAATCTCCTTTGCTCCCACCATTACTTCCTTTTTCTTTGCATGTTTATAATCTTTTTGTTGAAACTAGGGCATTTTGATATTTTAGTGGATTAGCGCTGGGATTTAGACTCTGAGGTGTCTGTTCCTTAAGCTTGTATGCAGCTAGTGTTATGGCAGAGCTTTCCTTGAATACCTGGAGCTAAGCAAAATAAACTAATAAATAAAAGAAGGTAAAAAAGAAAACACTTCTCCCAGTCTTTGCAGATTGGCCTGTGAGAGTGCCCTCCTTCAGGGCTTATCCATAGAATTAAGGTGAAGAATAGCTCCAGGTCTCCCTGGACCTTTGTCTGCCTCTTTTCTTGGGCAGGCACATGTAGCCCTAAGGATTCCCCTGTTTTGGGGATAGGAATGCCCCCTCCTTAGGAAACAGTTTCCTCAGGTTCCTGGCATTACCCTGTGTGTCCTAGAGCCAGCAGTCCCTTGTCCCAAGCAGCACTGTTTGGCTGCTCTCCCACCACATTCTAAAGGGGAGCTCCGTCTGTGAGCTGCCTTCTACATGCAGGGCAAGTTCTGGGACAGTGAGTCCCTCAGGCCCCCACCAGACAGATTGGGCCAAATGTACATGTTTGCAATATGTGCACTAGGGTCACTCTACTCCCTCTGGAATGAGGATCAGGGATCTGTACTGGGACTGTGGGCTGGCTCCACGCCTAGCCTTTGAGGGAACAGAGGAGAGCCAGCCAGGGTCCCATGAGATCCTATTGTTTATAAGTGGCCTTTTTTCTTGTTTCCACCTCTCCCTGTTACTACAGTCCTTTAACTGTTTTCTGGAATTTTGAGAAAGATGTTTCTACCAGATCTTCCTGGTTGTTCAAAGTGTCTGTCAAAATTACTGTTCTTTTTAATATTAGATTTTGGATTTACTGAAAAGTGAATGAAGAGCTCTCCTCATATAATTTTCTTTTCACTTTTGTAGGTGTACAGTTTAAGAAATATTTTTTATGGAAATTTTTTAAAATATTTGAATTGGAAACAGTGAGTCATTAAAAGAACCATGAAATGTTACCATCAGGGAAAAATCGCCTGCTACATTTACAAGCATTAACCAAATAGCCGAGAATGAAACTAGAACCAAGTGCATCCTTAACAGGGCACTTTAGAATTTTCAGACACATTTTTATTTCTTCGGCTCATTTGCAGATACTCAACTCTGATTTAAATCATTCAAATGACTTCAGAAACACAATGAAGCCAAGCAGAACTAAGTGTTTCCAACTGTCAGGTCTGGTGAGGGATGGTTTAAAGTGGGACATTTAGCTGGCCTCCTGCATGGTATCTAAATAGAATTAACAAAAGCATCCACGTTTCAGTGGCTAAAAATAGTGTTTATTGTAAAAGCAGCCTGCTGGGAGACCTAGGGTGGGAGGGAGAAAATAGGGTGGGTTTGTGTGCACGTGTATGCAGGCAGGGCCACTCTGAGGGGTCATTTAAAAGGCTTTTAGTCTCTGGATCTAACTTTAATCGATTCCATAAAAATGAAGTCGAAATGGCCTTCCTTCTCTCTTTGGAATCTGCTTGAAATGGTTTATGGAGACTAAATCTGCTGAGGGAAAACTGATTGAAGATGAAATAATCAAGCCATTGATTTGCTACACATTTTCGGCTGGAAGTGTCTGTGGAAGACCTGACTTCTCTCCTTTGCCTCAGTAGATGCACCTCTACTTATAACAAATGGTATTTGATTTTTAATGCGGTTTATTTTTTGGTCCAGCAGTTCACCCACCCCATCCCCATTAATTATGTTGTTAAAGAACACGTGTCCTTGACTCATGGCGGCTTCTTTCTTTTCTACAAATTATACAGTAGAGCTATTTATTGTCTGTATTATAGGGGCTTTAAATATCAAAGCAGTTAATCCAGAAACTTTTTACTTGGGTTGAAAAAGCACAATGATTTAACTGCTTTATGCACAAGATGACTTCTTTCAGTAAGGGGACAGGTTTTCCTAGCCAACAGTTAAAAACCATAGGCGATGGGAAAACCTAACCCAAATTCTTTCTGAGCAAAAACCTTGCTCTTAATTCATCATTTAATAAACACATATAGAGCGTTGTCATCTGCCAGGTGATCTGTATTCCTTGCAAGTATTAGCTAAATTAATCCTCATAATTAGCCTATGAGTGAAGAACTATGAATCTTTCCACCCTACAGATAAGAACTTTGAAACTCATGGGGTTTGAGTAACTTGCCCAAGATTACATAGCTAGTAAGTGAAGGAGGTGGACTTTGAACCCAAGCAGTGTCTGTGAACTTAATTGTACTCTATGCTTCCTCTTCTATCATACCTCGTAATTAAGCGTAATAAAAATAAAAAAAAAAAATAAGAAGAAGAATGCCTGCCAACATTAGCAGTGTGCCTCTTTTGCTTTTATAATGCTCATTTTTGATCTCAGATAGGAACTTTCATGGGTTCTTTCTTTTTAATATTAAAAATTTCCCAAATTTCCTTATTTAAAATTAAAATCCAAATAGAATTATTAAAAATATGAACCTAGAAACAGATAATATTGGGAGAAAACGTGTGCAAATAAGTAATGTGGTCCACTTGGATCATTATCTTTTAGGCTGGGAGGCATTTTTTTTTTTTTTTTTTTGCAGATGAGGACTTCCAGGCTGAGGAGGAGCCTGGCTGCTTCTGGGGTGCAGGTGCCACTAGTGACAGTGCTCCACCCACACATTGCTCCCAGGTCAGGCCAGCTTCTCTGCTGGGCCAGTTTCCTGAATTACCTTCAGAGGTCACAATACAGGAGACAGGCCCAGGACATGCAGAAGTCTGAAGTCAACTGATGTCCTTGGTCTTTTTTATATCCTGTAGAAGCTTAAAAGCTTGTCCACGGGCCCTAGAGCAAGGTGGTTGTCAGGGCAGTTTGGCAGGAAGGCTTCCTTTTTAACAGATGGAAGGTTGCTGAGTATCACTGCAGCTTGTCTCATGTAAGCTGTTTAAGGTAGTATGGTCTCAGTTTTCTCATCTATAAATGATGGTGTTAGATTAGCTTCTAGGATAAGCCTGATGTGTGCTTGATCTAAAAACCAGAATGACGACACCCCCTGATGGAACATAGTACATGTTCCTTGCTAGTTTTGAGAGGGGGGCACAGGAGTGGGAAAGCCATTACAGGTTGGGGGCTGCGCAGATGTCCTGGATCTTTGTGGGATGTCACCTTGCCTGGGCTAGTGCATGGCTTTTCTCTCAAGCCACCACAGCCTTGCAAAGGGTCCAAGCACTTCCATCCTCCACTTTGGGCAGGAAAGTTGGTAGCACAGGGGGTCTTATGCATATCTCAGTCTGTGACGGGGGATTGTCCACGTGGAAGGGATTAACTGTATAGGGGGCCTGGCAAGATTCTCAAGGCAGAGCTGTGGTCACGCAGAATGAGGCAATTGATAAATGCTGGGTTGACTGCAAATGACAGGTGGCAACTCAAGGGTCAGGTATGGCTTTCCTGCAACTTCTAGGGACTGTCAGTTAATCAGGGATTCTAAACCTCTTTTGAGCCATTGACCAGCTTGACTGGTGAAGGCAATGGAGATGTCACTACAATAATATTGTTGTTGTTTTCAGTACTTTATTACTAGTCTGGTTTCTATCACCATGAATTGTTTTGAACTTCATATAATGGAATCATTCTTTAGGTACTTTTCAAATGTAGCTCCTTTCCTTCATACAATGTTTTTTTTTTTTGGTTTAATTATGTTATTCGGCATGTTAGTTGTTTGTTGTTTTTATTACTGCATAATTGGATAATTTTTTATATATAAGATCATAGACATACAGCGGAAACTAATGATTTTGAAATACAGTTAAGAACATAGTTTTAGAAAACACATTTATTATGAAGTTTACTATGTGAGCTTCTTTATCAGTGCTTTGAATCACAATCTCTAGCAGTGAGTCTAATCACTGTGCTATATTTTTGAAGTAGTAAGGAGCATATGTGATGTGCATCTGCCTTGTCTGTATTGAGATATGAAAACATTTGTCATTTTTTCTTGGGGACAACTCACAAGTACTATCACTACTGATGTGATCTGTTGTTTGCATTTGTACTTAAAGAAAATGCTAAATGTTAGCTAGAAGCTAATGAAAATAAAGATACTTTTCCCATCCAAGTTCATGGACCCCCTGCATTCTAGGGATTCCACTTGGTAAACCCTTGTAATATATGGCTATTACATTGGACAGTTCTCCTGGGTGCATAGTCCCTTCATTTCTCCCTCACTTTTTTGACCTTTGAGATCTTGAATACAGTCTATGGTGAGAAAAGAACAGTGGTTGCCTCTGAGGGTTGGGGGCAGGGGATTGACTGGGAAGGGGTGTGAGGAGACTGGAGAACTTGCCCCCTCCATCTCCTTCTCTCTTACACTTGGTGTTTTAGTTTTCTCAGCTGCTCAAAGCAAATACCATGAAATGGGTCGGGCTAAACAATGGGAATTTATTTGCTCACTATTTGAGGCTGGGAAAGTCCAAATCAAGGCATCATCAACACAATGCTTTCTCCCTGAAGACTGTGGCATTCTGGGGCTGGCTGCCGATGAGCCTTGGCTTCTCTGTCGCATGGCCATGCACATGGAGAAGTCTCCTGGTCTCTCCCTTCTCTTCTGGTTTCTGTCGCTGTCCAGCCTCTTGCTTCCTGTGGCTTTTCCTCTCTCTCTCTGAATTTCATTCTCCTACAGAGGACTCCACGGATAGATTTAATACCCATCCTGACTGAGATGGTCGACACCTTAACTGAAATAACCTCATCAAAAGGTCCTAATAACAATGGGTTTACACCCACAGGACTGGATTAAATTTAAGAGCATGTTTTTCTTGGGTATATACAGCTTCAAACTGTTACACTTGGGATGGGAATTTTAAGCCAGAAGGTCTTACTCTGTCTCTGGTTTCACTCAACAGTAAATTGCCCATGGCTGTCTCTGAGTGGACTGCGGGGGACGCTGGCAGTAAGAGAGGGACTTCGATGAGCAGGGGAGCATGACAGGCTAAATGCACTTTGATTAATCCTTGGAAATATCCCCCCATACGGTATTTGGAGGGAAATTCTCTCTGCTCTCAGAATGATGCCCAAAACCTTACTAGAACACAAGGATCATGTAAATAGAACCAAGGACAAGAGAATTCCCATGCCCTTATAACAACCACTTTAGAACAGCATCTATTCTGTTGTTTGAATAAGAAAATAAAACATTTTGAAGATTTTTACAAATATATTCCCTATAACTGGAAATAGTAATGAAAACAATGTCACTTTTTGATGCCCATATTCTGAATGGCTAAAGGTTTTGTTAGTTGGGGCTACCTGTGAAATAGAGGCCTGCGACGATCTAGTCCGTTGACAAGTGCCAAGTTCACGTCTCCAGGTTGGGAATTGAAGGGAGCCATGGGGGGAGGAGCAATCTGTGGCCGTATTTCTGTTGACAGCAGTTTTCTTCAGTCTTTGATTCATAGCTCATTGGCTCCTGCTGGTTGCCCTGATCCAGGCAATGCCAGCCTGGTTTCCATGGTGCTGATTTACACACCAAACCAGGACTGGTAGTTTTGTGTTTGCCTCACACACTTACAGTGCTAAGTGTTCTTCTAAGAAAGGGATTAGCATGCTAGCCAATTAAGGGAGTTTGCCAGAAATAAAGCACCCAGGGAATTATTCTTCAGGTTATAATGCTGCTGCCAGGCCTGGGAACTGACAAACTGGTTGACTGGATTTTTAGGCCAGCACTGAGTCTTGAGATAAAATGTGACAGTGAGACCTATAGTGGTGTCTGTCTGACTTTCTTTTTTTCTTTCTCTCTCTCTCTTCTTTTCTTCCCTCCCTCACCCCCTCCCTTTTTCCTTCCTCCCTTCCTCCCTCCCTTCCTTCCTTCCTTCCTTCTCTTAAGTAATTTGTAAAGTGATTAAAACAGATTTTTTGTGGTTTTGTTGTGGAGCAGGAATAGATTTCTAGGTGTTTATCTTTGGAGCTTTTGTTTTTGTTGTCATGCCTATTTCTAGTGGGAAAAAAATTGCCCTCTTCATTTAGAAATATTTTCTTAAAAGACATGCTTTTTTGGGAATTATCCAAATTATCTAAATCAGCATTTTAATCACTTTTCATCATCAGAACAAAAGCTGGAAAATGTTTGGTGCTAAACTTCTCCCTTGGATACTTAGCCACACAGTGGAATGAAACACTGAAACAAAAGTGTGTATGAATCTCAAAAGCGTTAGGCTGAGGGAAAGAAACCTTTCACAAGGGAGTACATACTGTTTTATTCCATTTCGATGAGTTTCTGGAACAGGCAAAATTAATCATTAGTGGAAAAAAAGAACAGTGTTTGCCTCTGGCGATGGAGGCAGGGAATGACTGGGGAGGGGTGTAAGGAGACTGTCTGGGGTGGTGGAAATGCTCCTTATCTTGATAAGGGTTTGGTTCCAGGTATGTGCATTTACTAAACTCACTGAATGTTCACTTAAGGTGTGTGCATTTCATTGTATATAAACTTTACTTCAAAAGAAAAAAAAAACTGTGAAAACAAAGCTCTCCATTTCAAAACCTAGGTTTATTGTATCAGATGTTTAGAAACACTGAGAAAAATGTGGAATGATTTGCTGCAGTTCAGTCAACAGTATTTGGAAATTAGGTGTAGATATTTTTATTCTATTTCTTTAAGTATTATTCTGAATCTCTAGATCTCTATGGGGTTGTTTCTACTTCCAGAAAGAACCCATTCATTTATAATTTTATATAGTCAGTAGGATTAGATGGAGTTGGAAAGTGGATCTGTTGGACTTCATTTTGATCCATCTTCCTTTTTAAGACATGAGAGAAAAGGCATTTGATGATTGTTTGGTTTAACCTTCAGTAATCCTGTTTCTTAGGGTGACCTTAGGTATTATATATGTTAATATTATCTATATTAAATCTATATTTATCTATATTAATGCATCAGTGCTTAGGCATGTCTGATGATTTGAAAAGCTATTGGGCTAGCAACTATACTATAACTCATGAATGATCTTTTGCCCTTACCAATGTTTTCACTTTTCTAAGTTGTCGTTTGAACGTGGCTAGGAAACCAAGAAGGTGGTGCCTGAGGCAGTCAAATCTTGTAGAAAGTGGCTCTGAATATTTTCCTGTTTTAGTTTCCTGGCTGCTGAAACAAATACCATGCAATAGGTTGTTGTAAACAACAGGAATTTATTGGCTCACAGTTTTGAGGCTAGGAGAAGTCCAAAATCAACGTATCAGCAAGGCAATGCTTTCTCCCAGAAAAAAAAGGCTGTAGCATTCTGGGGCTAGCTGCTGGCAATCTTTGGTCCTTAGCTTTTCTGTCACATGGCAATGGACAGGGCAGCCTCTCCTGGCTTCTTGCTGTCGATTTCCAGCTTCTTGCTCTTAATCAGTAGTAGGATTAAGACTTATCTTGATTCAGCTGGGCAACACCCTTGCTCAAGTAACCTCATTAAAACATCATTTTTATAAGAGTTCACCCCCCATAGGGATGGATTAAGAACATGTTATTTTCTGGGGTTCATGATACCAAACCACCATACTTCCTAAAGTTATGGTTGGTCCATATTATACAGTTGGCAAAAACACACATGTACAGATATAGGCTTAGCCTGTGAGCAGTGGAGAAGACTAACATCTACTTGGGAGGAGAATGTAGTCCCTGATCTCCATCCGCTTTGTGAATTTTCTTCTCTCTTTATGTCCCATCTCTCCTCTTCCCACTTAACCTGAGTCCATGCTGGTGGCCAGCTCGGATCCTCCTTTCCTGGCCTGTGTGTGTATATCCCAGTAGCTTTGATGAATGGTTTCTAAGGCCGACAGCTGCCTCCCTTCTCAGAGGAGTTACTCTTGGCTGATGGAAGCTGTCTAAAAAGAGGTAACAGAGTCCCCCACGAACACAATATGCCCCTTCCCTGGAGCAGCCACATCCAACAAGCCTGCACCGTTATTACCTCAGCTGGGGATGTTGTTACCTCAATTGGGGACAAGTCTGGGGTGTGCTCGATGCTCCAGAGCTCCCCAGCGGATCAGGCCCAAGACCGAACTCGGAAGTCCCTTTCTATTAATCTTTCTCATGAAAACAGTGAAGACCCTCAACAGGTATCCAAAGAGACCAAGTTGTGCATCTTCAGACAGGATCAAAGACTGCCTCTAAGAATTTGCATGTGGGTATTGGGTACATATAATTGGGCTTTGGTGATTTTTATGTTTTTCCTCCTCTGAAACAAGCTGCGTATTGTACTGGGGACGTGTGAATCTTCTTGTATGAGACAGAATCAGGAATAGTTACCCTCTCACATATCAACATGAGTGGATAAACAGGATAAGGCATGCTTTTTAACATTTTGCTCCTCTTGATTCTCCTTACTCCATATGACAGGACACAGTTTACACTCATTACATCTGTAGAATCATCAGTGGGCTAGAGGCACATAAAGAAAGAATATAAACCCACTTTGGGTTATTAGAACATTCTGGAGACACTGTAGCTCCTGGGAGCTAAGAGCCTCCTTGTTTTCTCTCTGGGAGAAAAAAATGGATTCACCTTCTTCCTGGCTGTCCTGTGGTTTCAAAGTGCCATGGTTTGAAGAGTGACTGTTCTCTTCAGAATGGCGGGGACTGTAGAGTCACAGAAAAAAAAAGGAAAAAAAATATATATATAAGTAATTACTCTGTCTATTTACTTTCTTTGAAAATGATGTTTATGTATATTTGCATTTTAATGAAATGTTAAAGGAAGGGAAAACAATTTCTTTCTCTTTAGAGTAAAATGTTTGTGCTCTCCAGGGCTTCTCAGCCTGCTTGCAGTATGAATTTTATTTAAAGCAGGAAAAAAAAAAGGAGTATTTTTTTTTTAAAAAGTAAGAGAAGCAACAGAGAACTGTATGAATTTTCTATTTGCAAAATAGTTCTGTGTAACAACAACCTCAAATTTAATTGAGTTTATAATCTAATAAATTCAGGAATCTGTAGTTCCCCGCTATAGACTAGGCTCAACTGCTGGTTCTCCTGTTCTTGATGGGCTCACTCATGGGTCTGGTAGTTGACTGGCTATTGTTTGGTGCAGTGGGTACAATTAAGCCACATGTTTCTCATCCTCCAGCAGGCTAGCCTGAGCATGTTTCATGGTGGTGGCAAAAAGGCAAGGATGACAGCAAACAAGTCCACTTACCCAAGCACTTTTCAAGACTGTTTGTGTTACATGTGCTGAAATGGCAAGTTATATGGTCGAACCCAGGGTACCTTAAGAGGACACTTCAAGATTAATGGTCAATAATGTAAATACTTGTAAAGGTGAGGAATTGGAAACACTGAGGCAATCAACCTTATACAAGAATCAATTTATTAAAAATGATCTTAACAAGTGAAATCTGAAACTCATTAACTGGAACCCTAAAGTTCCAATTATAACTCAATATTTTTCTCTCCATCTTCTCCTTTAGGGAGTCCCCATACTCATTGCCCTTGACATTTACCATTTTGTCATTAGAAATTGTGCACACATCATTTTTCTTTTTTTTTCTTTTTCCTTCTATCCAAATCCTATGTTTCTCAAAACCCAGCTCAAATTTATCCTTTTCAGAAAACCTAAGATCTGTGTCATTGTTCAGTACTCATATTGTACCATATATTATTGATTATTTTTATGTGCCTAAGTGTCTTGTTACTCCAGTATAGCATTAAGCCCCTTAAAGTCAGGAACCACTTCTAAGGGGACTTAGTATGTAGTAAGAGTTTAATATGTAATCATTGATTTACTGTTGGTTTTATTCACCACATTCTATGCTGATATCCTTTTCTTGTCTCTACCAATGTCATCTTCTCTGTACATCTGAGATTGCATTTTGTGAGTCATCTTCATTCCATTAGTAATGACTGCCTTAGAGTAATGTATGGGAACAACTCTGCCACCATAACTGGGATGAGTGGGAATGAGTGTCATCATTGATTAGTAATGTCTGTCATGGACACAGGAAGGAGCTAGGCCAAGTGATAATAGTTCTTAAATCTACTTTCAGTGGCATTAGATCTTCCAAGCTCTGGGACAAAGTAATAGTGACATTCATGAAAGGAAACCATTGTGGCACCATTTTTTCCATTATTTGATTAGCTTTTGCCTTTTCAAAATATTATTAGCATATGTGAAACCATTCATTAAAGCAGAATCTCTTAATAAGGGACAGTAGACTGTTAAGAGTGGAGCCTTCAGAGCCAACCACCTTGTTTTCAATTTCTGATTTTGCTGATTACTAACTCTGTGACTTTGGGCAAGCTGTGTAAACCTTTATGTACCTCAGTTTCCCCATGTTTTAAAAAATGAGACCATGGGAGTATTGTTTTGAGTATTAAAATAATTAATATACACAAACTGCTTACAATTGTTCTTGGCCCATAGTAAGCACTCAATGAATTTTAGTTAATATTTTCATAATTATGCAATAGGAAAAATTACAAGTAAATAAATTATACTCGTAACATTTAAAATCAAGTGTAACACTTCAGTTTGGACATTTTGGTAAGGGAAGTTGATAAGGATGGGAGGTTAGTTACCTTGATTCTAACAGTGAGGTAGGCCATTCCCAAGACACCAAGGACCTCTTTGAACAACAGATTTCACCAGCCTCAGGCCCTTTGTATAAGTCAGAGTCCAATTAGAGAAGGAGGACCACTAAAAAGGGGATTGTTAAAGGGATTTGTCCTAATGCAATGGTCAGAGCTGTAAGTCCATAGTGTTCCCATGTGAGGTTGGACCTTGAAGCCTACAGAGAAGGACAGATGGATACAAACTGAATAAAAGCAAAGGCAAGGTGGAACTCACCAGCACAGGCTGGACCCCACAAGAACAAAATGGAACCCTTCCGGTGTCAGTTCTCATGTCCTCCAACTTTGATGAACCAGGTGTCCTGCAGTATAAGCTGGTGGCTTTCATCATGGAGCTAATCATTTGCCTGACCAAGGAGGTGGAGAAGCTAATGGAGCAGAAAACGTTGAAACAATCACACATTAAACAAGCGAGCCATCAGATAAGACAATGTACCTGAGCTACAAGAGCACCCACCTAGATCTTCTGAGTGTAGAAAACAATATGGCTTCATTTCTATCCTCCAGCTCTCCTACAAAATGTCTCTTGCAGCCTGCCCTCACCAGAAACATACAGGGAGGGACATTCGGGGTACCTGTGTTCAGCCTAGCTAAGTTGACACACTACAAAGCCACCACAGGCCTCTCATGACCATGTGGTGCAACAAAGAGAGAACTGCCCTTCACATCAGGAGACGGAGCTGTGTGACCTTGAGCAAAACCACTTAACCTCTCTGGGTTTCAGGTATAAACTGGGGTGGGTGGGATTTTTCATCCTTAAGGCTCCTTCCAGCTCTGAGTCTATAATTTTGCCATCTTACTTCCTGCCTCCATTAAGATTTTTGTGTCTGCCAGTCTTACTTACATTATTTCCTAAGGCAGCCAGCTGAGCCAGAGTGAGTATTAGGCAAGTAAAAAGGGCCCCAAGTGTTTGCCTGAGCTCTCAGAACTGCTGAAGTCAAATGCTGGGGGCAAAGGGCAACCGTAAGTGATGGAATTAAATATTTACCGTGTTAACTGTGACCACACATGGGTCTTCAGAAAAAGCTGACCATATTGACTGAAATGTTTCACACCATTTTTTTTTCTAATGATAGGCAATCTTGACTAAATTTGCCAGCTCTCAGGGGGTGGAACACTACTCAGCAACATTAATTTCTTTGCCTGCTTCCAGTTTTAAGCAATTATAATCTTGGCAGTTTTACTCTCCTTGAATAAGCGTTTGTACATTTTATTGATGTCTGGCAAAGCTGCCATCCTCCATGCAAAGACTCACGTATGGTTTTGACACCACTAACTCTACAAATTGCTCAAGCTGCAGATCAACATTTGTTGTGTGTTCTGGGCAAAGATGTTATTGCTGAATGCTCTGGAACAGGAGATTCCAAGGAAGCTGAAAGGAATTGTTTCTTCTTTTTCTTTTTAACTCTTACCAACCTTTCTCTGCTCCCCTGCCAAATTGGTGAATCGATTAGTCCTGGAAATGTGCTAGGCACAGGTTCACAATCCCATAATCATAATTCCTTCTCTGGGAATTGCCCTCACCAGCAGAAAGCTATCTTGCTCATAATCATGCCCCTTTCCTGAAGGCAGCACACATCCAGTGAGTTTTGATTCCAGTACATGACGACCCAGTCTCTTTGTCCCAATTCAGAATTGATGCCCTATGTAGGGCCATCTGAATTCAGAGATCCTTTGGGTTGCCTGAGAGCTGTAGCAACTGCATCACAGCCCAACTTTTCCAAAGCCTGCACCATCTCTTCCCTCCCACAGGCATTGCTACTATGGGGTCTTATGAGCGTTTGCTAATAAACATCCTGCATACAAATCTCCATCTCAGAGTCCTCCTTCCAGTGAACTCAACCTACTACAGCAATAATATGGAGAGAGCTCAAAGTTTTAGAAGACAGAAAGGCCCGGGGTGGAAAGCTACTTACTAACTCTTACATCTTGGGTTGTTGAGCTTTTTTCCTCATTTATCAGTCAGTTTTGTTGGGAGGATTAAAGGCAACTCAGTTTGTAGAGATTTCCAATTCCTATTGGGGACCTAAGCACTCCCACCCTCACCCCTCCCCTGGCATTTATCTTATAACCTTCTATCTTACATAATTTGCTCATTTATGATGTTTTATGCTCTTTACTTACTTTTGTCCATCCAATACCTCTTCTTCCCACACAGCACAAGGGCATGGCTGCTTGTTGTAGTCACCAATGTATTTCAAACACATAGTTGGTGTCAGTAAATACTAAATGAATGGATGAATGGAAGAATGAATGAATGAATGAATGAAAAGGCTTATAGAGGTGGGGAGACCAGGTGGAAGCCTGTGTCAATAATGTGAGTGGGCAATGATGGAGCCTGAATGAAATGAAATAATGGGGATGTGAGTTGATAAGTTTCCTAGAGTTTTTGAATGTAGACTACACACAAGTGCTTTAAAACACACACACACACACACACACACACACACACACACACACGTGTGCACTCACACAGTTTTTAAACATGAAGGAGAATTGGAATCCCCTGGAGGGCTTGTCAAATCCAAAGGGTCTGATTCTAGAGGTCTGGGTGGGGCCTGAGGATTTGCATTTCTAACAAGTTCCCATTTGATGTTGCGGCTGCTGATCTCGGGTGCCCACTTTGAGAACCACAGGCCCCGAAGGTCCTGCCTCGGCTTCTGCCCATGTCTTCAGACTTACCTTCTGACATCATGCCTTTCCACCCACTCTGCTTCCTTCACGTTTCCTCAGACTTAACCAGCTCCTCTGAGAATTAGGTACTTTGCACACCCCTCGTCTTCCTCTGGGTATGTTCTTCACGCTTCTGAGATCTCAGCTCACACGGTGCATCCTGTGGGAAGCCTCCAGGGCCTCCCAAGTTCCCTGCAGGACCCGCTGCAATTCAGTGCAATAGACATTCTGTAATCAGAGCCTCATTTGGGTATTTATTTAAGGACTATCCACCATGATAGATTGTAAACTCCATGGAGGGAGGGGCTGTGTTGGTCGTGTCACACAAGCTTTCTCCTATCCCCTAGTGGAATGCTGGGCATATGTATACCCAGCAAGTATTTGTTGAATAAATGCAGGAAGGACGGACTCAATGGCAGCTATAGCAGCAATTTCACCCAAGAACGCCCATGCATGTATGTGAAATTGGGGAACTTGCAAATCCTGTCATAAAATGAAGATACAAATTCTAAGGCATTCTCATGGTGTCCCAGTTATGATCAGATCTGCTGTGTAAAGGTAAGCTCAACATCTAACTCAGATTATTGTCAGGGTTGTTTAGAGTGATGGGGTCTCCAAACTCTATGGGTATATGCTTTTACTACTCGTTATTTATCCTTCTTGTTGCGGGATGATAAGATTTTTGGTTATTTTTTTCATTGTGGAAATAAAAGAGTAAAATGTAAGTGTTCACCTTACAACAATAAAACTTATTTTAAGGGCAATTATTAAATAATTTATTCGTCTGTCCTCTTTTGATTTGTTTGAAACTCTCAATATTTCCTCTTGGGCACTTTTTGCATTCCGTTGAGAGTCCATTGAGAGTTTTTCTTCTTTTTTTGAAATTTATTTATCATCTCAACTTCTATATCAGAATGCAGAGACCACACTGAGCTTGGTATTCTTAAATATAGTGGCAGTTATAACGGGAGATATATCTCTGTGATACATCTTTATACTATTACTAGCTCTTTAATCCAAAACCATTTTGCAAATTTTTATATGGTTTGTGATCTTATATGACCACCAGCATTTTAAAAAATCTTTCAACCACATCAGAAATATGTCTTTCTTTCCTGACCTTATAGTATTTCAAATTCATTGTTGAGTCCTAGTTTGATTTTCAGGGGTGGTGGGGGTTGGGGGTGGTGGTAACTTTCACTTAATATAATGAACCCGAAATAAGATCATTTTGACTAGTCAAATGCAGATCTTTTATGTCCTCTGAACCTTTCATTTCAAAACACACTGAATGTGCTAAGTTAAACATGAGTTTGTAGAAATTGCCCATTATTATTATTTTGTTAAGTAATCACCCATGCTGCTCCACAGTTATACGATACACCTTGATTATTGGCTTGCTATAATTAAATGAATAAAAAATATTTAATTATTTTAAATAATTTATTAGGTATTAAATAAATAAAAATAAATTTAAGTAAATAAATAAATAGAATCTATCTGTTTATCTGTCTATGCATGGGATATTGATTGCAGTGAGACCATGTCATTATAAATTACAAGTCCTATGGAGGGCTCTTCATCTATGTTCATTGACATTTTTCTCCAACTAGTGGATAGAGTCAGTCCTTGCTTGTCCTTTCACTATGATCTAAGACAAAAAAAAATCCAAATGAATCTTTGGAAATATCAGCTTTGTATGTCTTTTTACCTTCTGTTCAGAGAGAAAGCACAAGACAGGAATTGGTGAAACAGAGATATGGTGTTCCAGTTATCTAGTGCAGTGTAACAAGGCACCCACTCACCCTACCTCCTACCCCCCACCCCCCCAAAAAAAATAGTAGCTTAAAGCAACAGCAGTGATTCATTTTGCTTGTGAATCAGCACTTTGGCCAGGGCTTGGTGGCAGTGGCTCATATTGGTTCCTTGGAATTTCAGCTTGGTGGGGTGGGGGTGGGGGTTCGACACGGGTTGGAGGGTCACTTTCATGGAGGCTCAACCACATGGTCAGTGAGTTGGGGCTGCTGTCAGCTGGGAGCTCAGCCAGGGCTGTCAGCCAGAGACCTCAGTTCATTTCATGTGGGCCTCTCCACAGGGCTGCTTGGGCCTCCTCAGAGCATGGCAACTGAAAAGAAGTGCATGGTTGCTTTGGACCTAGCCTTGCAAATTATGGAAGGATACCTTTCCATATTCTATTAGTCAGCTAAGTCTCTAAAACCATCCAGGATTCAAGGGGAGGGGAATTAGACCTCAAAAGAGAAGTAACAAAGAAATTACAAAGGGGAGATAAAAGAATGGAAATTTTAGTGGTACATCAGAATAAAAGTGAGACAGGCACCAGATTAAAACTTGCTAAGAGTCATCTTTATGAAAATAAATTGGATTTGCTTTCCTAGGGAATAGTCACCTTTTTTGGAATTGTCTGTGCTTTTAGCTTGGCTCCTCCAAGACGGTGGTTCTCAGCCAGGGACAGTTCTGCCTACTCTCCCTGCCAAGGGCACGTGTGAAAATGTGCATGGACATTTTTGGTTGTCGCCAACACTGGACAGCACCCTTGGCATTTAGTAACTGGAGCCTGAAGTGCTGAATATCCTACAGTGTGTGGGACGTCCCTGCATAAGGGAGAACAGCCTGCCCAAAATGGCAACAGCATCCTGAGCAAGGCTTCTCACCTGTGCTTCTGGCAGGCATAGGCAGTTCAGAGACTGCTGACTTTGTTCTACTAGGTACTTTACGGTAGAATACTGGAGACAGTATTTACTACAGAATACTGCATTACCTTTAGTTTCAAAGATGATGATTTTCAATTCTAAAAGTTTTGTTTGATTTTCATTTTCTAACTGCTTGTATATTTTTGTCCTAAATCGCCTCATTCTTCCGTTAAGGTGCTTATTCCTTCTTTTATCATTAAACATTTTGAACATACTTATTGCATAGTGTTTTTCCCTCCAGCTTGTACATTATCTCTATTCCTTAGGTTACAGATTCTAGTGTGTTGTGATTTCTAATGGTGATTCATTTACTCCTATCACATTTGATTGATTTCTGTGGGATTCCATGTTGTAAAAATGTATTATGGAATTGTGTCTTTTTTTGCCTGCCAGGTCCTAGAGCTATTTTGGGTTCTGGATGAGTTTTTACATTAATTTCTTGGCTTAGGGTTATTACCATATACCCTAATCCTGTACCAAGAGAAGGCTTGGCATCTGATTTCTCAATGGTGACTCTCTTACCGTTCAAGTCCTGGTCAGTAAGAAGCCTTCTTTTTCCCCACTTCCATTTCATAGGAATGGAAGCCCTATTTTACACAGGGGTCACCACCTGGGTCCCCACCATGTACTGGCCTGGTTCCTGGGAAGCCCCAACCCCTAGCTCTTAGGTCCCATGACCCCATCCGGGGTCCCCTGGAGCAATGGTATTCCACTCTTACTCATCACCCTGACTTTGAATTCCCTCTTCATTCCATGTACCTGCACACTTCTCTTTCTTCCTTTGGAGCTTGACTGGGTTTTTTACACATTTTAAAATTATATTTTACCTTGCATTTCTATTATTTTGGAATTAGAGGGAAGGTCATATTTGTACCTTGCCCATGAGGGAAAAAAAAGAAGAAGAAGAAAAGTGAGGAAGGCAGGAGACTTGGCAAAGTATTTATTTGCATGAACTTTGAATGAACTTTTTTTTTTAGTATAAGCTTGTGTTGTCTTGATGTATATGTATTTTTTCCCCTTTCACTTGTATCATTTGTGCAATTGTTCTGAGTCACAATTGTAAGGCTGTCACCGCCCTGTCTACAATGTATTAAAAACTCTTGGGCTGCCATTCTGAGTTCCAAGGGATGTTAGAAGGTTGCTTGATAAAGGAGTTCCACAGTCAAATATGTGAGGGAAATTCTGGGTTAGATAAATTGGAACAGATTGCTTTACTATAGGCCTTGCAGAGCCTTTTATATGCTTTTATCCTCTGTGACTCTCTAAGGGAGAAATAGAGTATTCTGTGTAGCCCAAACTTATTTGAACTTATGTATTAGTTTCCTATGGCTGCTATAACAAATTACCACAATCTCAGTGGCTTAAAACAACACAAATTTATTATCTGATGGTTCTGGGGGCCAGAAGTCAGAAATGGTTCTTCCTGGGCTAAAAATCAAGTTGGCAGTAGGGCTGTGTTCCTTCTGGAGGCTCCAGGGGGTGGTCTCTTCCCTTGCCTTCCCAGCTGCCAGAGGCTGCCCACATCCCTTGGTTCATGGCCTCTTTCCGTGTTAAAAGCCAGCAGTGGCCAGATGAGTCTTTCTCACTCTGCATCACTCTGGCACTATTCTTCTGCTTCTGTCTCCCACTTTTGAGGACTCTTGTTACTACATTGAGTGCACCAGAATAATCCAGGTCAGCTGATTAGCAGCCTTAATTCCCTCTTGCCACAAAATATAACATATTCACAGATTCCTGAGATAAGAATATGGATAACTTTGGGGCTGTTACTCAACCTACTACACCCTAGAACAATCTTTGTTTGTTTGTTTTTGTTTTGTTTTTAATGGAAAAAATTATTTGGAATTAATATTCCACAGAACATTCTTTTTAAAAGAAAAATCTGGATTATACAATACATTTCAAACTTCTTAACATGGTAGCACCCATGACTGGGTCCTTAACCTCTCCTCCATCCCCATCTCTCACATCTAGGTGTTCGTGTCTGTAGTATGAATCTGTAGACCCCTCATGGGTTGCTGTGCATGTGTTGAGTTCATGCTGTTCTCTGCGTTGGGCTGGCCCTTTCGCTGCAACTTCTGGCCCAGCTGAGTCCAGTGAATCTATTAAAAGTAGCTGAGGCATGGTCATCTCTTCCATAATACCATTCATGTCTTGTGGGGCTTAATTTAGGTGCTCTTTCTTCCATGCTTACACTTCCTAAATTGTCATCTGACTAATTGACTAAGTATCCCTCCCTTAAATTCTAAGTGTCTGAAGGGCTGGAGCTGTTTTGTCCATCCCTGTGTCCTAGAGGTTAACATATAATAGGTACACAGTAAATGTTTGTTGAATAATTGCCATTAACAATGTTTAATTATTTTTTAATTCGAGAGCACTCTTTTTTGATACATGTATTGCATTGGTTTACATGACAGTATTATGTTCCTTCAAAAGTAGATAAGAAAATGTTGGGAAAAGGTAATTGTTTTCAGAAGACAAACATGATGTTTATTTTTGTGGTCTGATTTTCAAATAGTATGAGAATCAGAGAGGAAAATCCTTCTTAAAAATAATGACCTAGAATATCTTAAAGGTTAAGTGTGGGAGTGGTGCCCTCCCCCCACCTTGCTTTTATAAAGTTTTTACTCTCTACTATTTGTTTGGCCAAAGTAATATATTTTTCCAGTACTTCTCACAGCTAAGCCCTCCCACTTAAGGTAGCCTATGTTTAGTCATCTTACATCTACAACTTACTCAACAAATCTTTTTCTAATGTAAATGTATATTAAATAAATACACATACATATATTTTAATTATGTGATGGCTGCTTTTTTACTGCTGCAAGAGAATAGGTCTTAGAGTCACAGAAACTGGTGTTGAAATCTTACCTCCATGATTACATCAGTTAGCTATTGCCACAATAATTCTGCATAACAAATTAGCCCCAAACTCTGTGACTTAAAACAGTAAACATTTGTTTAGTTCACAAATTTGTGGGTGGGAGATTTGGACTGGGATCAGCTGGGTGATTCTTCTGTTCTTGGCTGGGTTTACTCGTGTATCTGGTGGTCACCTTACTGAGATGACAGGGGTGACTGGATCATGTGTCCCTTATTGTCCATCAGGCTAGCCCTGACTTGTTCACATTATGGCTAGGCAGGGTTCCAAGAAAGAGAGGGAGTGCCTAAGGCCCTTGAGTGCATATTTAATAAGACTTGACTTCGCTATTATCCACATATTATCAAGGAATGAAAAACAGTTTTGATATTAGCAAAAAAGAAAGGAAGAAAAGAGTGAACAAAGGAAGGGAAGAAGGAATTAAGAAATCAGGGAAGAAAGAAAAGAAAGGAAAAGAAGGAAGGGAGGAAGGAAAATGGAAGGAAAGATGTAATGGATTGCAGTATTTTTTTCTTTTTTTTTTTTTAAATTAAATTCAGTTTTATTGAGAAATATCCACATACCATACAATCATCCATGGTGTACAATCGACTGTTCACAGTACCATCATATAGTTATGCATTCATCACCCCAATCTATTTTTGAATTTTCCTTACACCAGAAAGACTCCGAATAAGAATAAAAAATAAAAGTAAAAAAGAACACCCAAATCACCCCTGCCCCCCATCCCATGCTATTTTTCATTTAGTTTTCTGTCCCCATTTTTCTACTCATCCATATACCAGATAAAGGGAGTGCGATCCACAGAGTTTTCACAGTCACACTTTCATCCCTTGTAAGCTACATTGTTATACAGTCGTCTTCAAGAGACCAGGCTACTGGGTTGGAGTTTGATAGCTTCAGATATTTACTTCTAGCTATTCCAATAAATTAAAATTTAAAAAGTGTTATCTATATAGTGCATAAGAATGTCCACCAGAGTGACCTCTTGATTCCATTTCAAATCTCTCATCCACTGAAACTTTATTTTGTTTCATTTCCCATCCCCCTTTTGGTCAAGAAGATGTTCTCAATCCCACGATGCCAGGTCCAGATTCATCTCCAGAAGTCATATCCTGCATTGCCAGGGAGATTTGCACCCCTGGGAGTCAGGTCCCATGTAGTGGGGAGGGCAGTGAGTTCACCTGCTGAGGTGGCTTAGCTAGAGAGAGAGAGAGAGAGAGAGGGCCACATCTGAGCGGCAATGAGGTAATTGGGCATAGACTCTTAAACACAATTATGTGCAGGTTTAGCCTCTCCTTTGCAGTAACAAGCTTCATAAGGGCAAGTCCCATGATAGAGGGCTCAGCACATCAAACCGCCAGTCCTCAGTGTTTATGAGAACATCAGCGACGATCGAGGTGAGGAAGCCCAACACCCCCGCATTTTCCCCCAGCTCCTCAGGGGGACCCAGCATATATACTTTTATTCTCTGCCCAAATTTCTTTGGGATGTGTCACTATTTCACTCTAACCTATACAGACCTACCAT
The DNA here is from genome assembly GCF_015220235.1 of Choloepus didactylus. Lineage (NCBI taxonomy): Eukaryota > Metazoa > Chordata > Mammalia > Pilosa > Megalonychidae > Choloepus > Choloepus didactylus. The sequence goes on along the minus strand of NC_051325.1, from coordinate 26,348,709 downwards.
ATCTCACTTTCTATTCAAAGTTCCATGTAATTGTGGTGTTTGAACAAACTGACTAGAAGTTACTGTTTAGAAAATATAGATCCTGCATCAGATGAACATCTCTTCCCTTGGTCTCACATGTAAGTTGAAGTTTTAACGCACAGTTTCAACCTTTACCCTTTGGCCCTATGCCCTAGTCTTAACCAGATCGGATTGCAGTATTTTTTATTGTCCTTAATATTTGGCCCAACTACCCATCACACTGCATTGTTCTGTTAACATACATAATTGAAATAAATTACATAGTTGGTAAACTAATTCTGCAGCGTTCCAAAGAAGATGGTACACGGTACTAGCAACATGGAAAACCATTCATTTCCGTTGGTGGTTTTATTTGTGTGGGTATGCACATGATCCCTTTTAGAGCAAAATGTAAACATATGTGAGAGGAATTGAGTCAAAACAGATTTTAAACCAGGCAGTCCTTTTGCCTGCTCCTAATTGTTGCTCATCAAATCTGCTGTTGTCATCCTTTAAGCACTTCATAAATTTGTTTTTCAGTCCTGTTCCCTCATATAAACACCCCCGTTCCTCTGCCTATGTATTTAGTGTATGTTAGTGCAAATAGACTTTTTAAATAAACATCCTTGCTGCTCCGGAGGTTAGGGGAGACTTTGAAGAAACTGCAAGTGTGATGTGGATCCTGGGATGGGAACACTGGGCTTCTGATATCAATCCAAAGAGGGCAAAGTGTCCTTTAAATATGTGGCAGTATTTCATAGTTCTCAAAAATCACAAGTTAAAAAAAAAAGCTGCATTGATACAGGATTAACAACAAAATAAAACTGGCTTTGTTAATAGTACATCATCTAAAACTGTGTTACCAAGTTACCAAGGCTTCTCCAAATAAGTACAAATCTGAAACTAAAGGCTACCGCCATGTATCTGTTCTACCCCAAGCAGGGCTCTTGAGAGGACTCTGGACACTGTAGTAGACCTGCCAGTGCCCCTTCCATAGTCCAGTAGCAACTGCCTATGCTGATGGTTTCTTATTACAAGTACTTGGGACTTTCTGCCTAAGAGATTTCTCTGGCCTCTGGACTTCTCTCAGCCATGTGCAGGGCAGGCTGCAAGTGTCAAGGAGTTTAAGCCACTGAATGCCCTCTCTGACTTACAGTTGGGATTTAGTAGGTAAATACCTGACTCGCTCCACTCTGAGTTGGACCAGCTCTAAGGCATGTTCTCCGTAGTCTTCCAGAATCCCCAGTACCTCCGAACCCTGTTATAAGCAACATTTTCTATCTATGAATCAACCCTATTTTAGCTACCTTCACTCCCCTGTGTTGCATCCTCACTCACCTATCATTGCTTCATGGGATAACTTTTTTCCAAATTAACTCCTGGCACGCCAGCCTTTGTGTCAGGGTGTCTTTCCCAGGGGACCCAATTTAGGACTTCTACCATTGTCATTCCAAAACTCAGATTACTGAAGTCACCTGATTATTTTATTAGACTTTTCATTCTGTCCTTTTTTTCTGTTGTCAGTTGTTCTTCATATCTCTTTTTTCCCTGCATTCCAAGGTCATATAGCCCCATCCTACAAGGTAAAGTTCCTTGCATACCAGATAAGGAATAATGAATGAAAATCTGAAAGAAAAATCAGTTGGTAGATTATGACACTGAAATCTTAATAGTTCTTGTGGATGGTAACCTTAAGACAAAAAAAAAAAATTAAATTCCAAGGTAGAAGATGCTTTTAAAAATAGTATAAAAAGATAGGAGATATTCTACAAGCATTTCTTAAACTAGTCCTTTAAAAGCCTTAGATTATGAAACATGAAATAGAACAACACTTACCTAAATCAACATATGATATTTCTCAGAAGGCAGAAAAGTCCCAAATTTTGCATCCAAAGTTTGGAATTAAAAATGACAGAAGGTGGCATACCTTTGAAAAACGTTCTCGCAAACCCCCTTCATTTGGTGGAGAGAGCAGCCTAAGTGGTCTGTCAAAGGAAAGGAAGTAGCTGTTACAGAATTACTGACCAGACATGTGTTGAATTGTTTGCGGCTGTACCTAATGTCAAGATTTGACAGAACTGACATAAAAAATATACCTCACATGGTGTTAGAATTCAAAGGAATGGCTCATGTTGGTTAGAGAGGTGAGGCTTGTCAAGGAAGTTGTACGCTGCAGTCACATCTCCCATCCTGCAGAGTGAAAAATGTTTTCCAATGAAATTAATTGCTTTGGAAACATGGATTGGAAGCCAGAATGAACTTTGTTAACATATGCACCTGCAGAATTGGCCATTCTCTTTCTTTTTGCTGTTTTATACCTATTCTAAAATAGAACCATTGATACTTTGTAACATATAAGGTCTTTGTTGGAAAATTAATTTACAAAGTGCAAAATTTTATTACAAAGTGAAAATCATCCCAAACTCAGTGCTGTCTGTAAAACAGCAACAATCTGTTCTTGTTATTAGTCTTGATTATGGTTCCTGTGACTGACTAGGCTCAGACAGGTAGTAGTCACTGGGGGTCTAGGAAGCCAAGGGTAGAATCATCTCAAAGTCTTCCGTCCTGACTTGAGCATCCAGGCTCAGAAGACTCAAGCAGCTGGAGCTGGAACAGCTGGGGCCCCTGGGCATCAGTCTCGCAGGGTGGCTTCAGGATAGCTGGGCTTCTCATCTGGTGGCCCAGGGCTCCCAAGAGGCATGTCCCAAGAGGGAGAACCATGCAAAGGCTATGTTGCCCTACGTGACCCAGGTAAGTTAGAAGCAAGCCACCAAGGCAGCCCCTATTCAAGGTAGGAGACCTAAACTCCACCTCTTGATGGAAGGATTGTCAAGACATTTGCAGATGTTTTTTAAAACCTCTCCATATAATGATTTCTTTTCATTATCACAAGGTTTTATTGATGTTTGTAAGCTCACAGCACCCAGCCTAACACCATGCCCTGTCATTGCTGGGGGGAAGAAAAAAGCTTTGCTAATTTTTATGCTCTATACCACTATTTACTTTTAAATCTATCTGTCTAGAAGGAAGAGTTAAATGAGAGAACTGGAGATTAAGTGAGAGGTTGATGTCTAAGTCTAGGAAAAAATATGTTCTATCGATCTTTTAATTATATTCAACTCATATCGTCAGAGTGCCTGCTATTAGCATAACACTGCGGTAAGCTAGGCAGAGGAAGTTTTCAGTTATGGATGGACTCAGCCCTAACTCTTTCAAGATTTCCCCATCTAAAAAGACGTGTGTGTGTGTGTGTGTGTGTGAATGTAAAATTAATTGATAAAGATAATTTTCCCATCATTCCATAATAAATTATTACCAAATGACATGTAGTCATTTTTGACATTCTACAGTCAGATAACATTTTCTGACATTCTCCCAAATTCATAATTGATCCAAAGGAGACTACAAACAACAGGCTTTGTATATAAAGAGTGCAAAAGGGACTAATCATATTAAGCAATAATTACATGGTTGATATTTTTGTGTACCTATGAATTATGATTTAGACATCACAGATAACATGCAAATGTTTGTTGAACTACTGAGACATTACCCAGCATCACTGGGCAGACCCTGCAGCTGCTGGGTCTTCTCTGGTGTGGGGACTCCAAGTGCAAATATATTAGGACTGGGAACTTCCTGAACTACTTTGAGGTGAAAGAGTAAGGATCATAGGTGACAAAGATGAGGATATTAATTTCCCCTCACTATTAAGAATAAGCTATTCCAAGGGGCACTGTGTTATTGGCTTTCTGTGTTATTTTAATCTCATGAATTTATAAATGTCAGAATCCCATCTGTTTCTGGAATCACTTTCTTAGTATTCTGATAGAAGATTGTGTTCATTTGTTTGGCTCTTTCCCCTTATTATTAAGCTATATTTTGCTTTACTTTATAAATGGACGTAGAATAAAGTAGGTGTAGCAGAGGCTGTCCATGCCCCACCCACATCCCACAGACCTCTCAGTCTGCTCTAGTTCATTTCTGTCAGTACCTGAACTCTGTGTCTGAAAGCTGTTCTTTTATTTTCTCAAAACTCTGAAGTCTGTTCTGATTTGCTAAAGCTGCCAGAATGTAATATACCAGACATGGACTGGCTTTTTCAATAGGGATTTATTAGGTTGCAAATTTACAGTTCCAAGACCATGAAAATGTCCAAATCAAGAGGTAGATAACCTTCCCTGAGGAAAAGGCTGATGGCATCCAGGGGTCCTCTGTCACATGGGAAGGCACATGGCTAACTCTGCTGAACCTTCTCCCCAGGGTTTAGCTTCAGGTTTCTTTGGTTCTCTCCAAAATGTCTCTGTGCTTCTGTCTCAGCTCCTGTGAGTTCTTGCTTCTCTCAGGGGCAAACTCTGGATTACATATCATAGCTTCTCTCCAAAATGTCTCTTTCAGCTTCTCTGCTTGTTTCTCCTGGGACATTTCTGTCTATGCATCCCTGAGCTCTCCCAGCTCCTGTGGGTCCTCCTTGCTTTTCCCCGGGGCAAACTCTGGGCTTCATCTCTTAGTTTAGCATTTCCAAATGTCTTTCTGTCTGCACCTCCAAGCTCCTGGGTCTCTGTGGGCTCTGAGCTCTCTCTCTCTCCCTGAGCTCTCTTAAGGACTCCAGTAAACTAATTAAGAAATGGATTGACCCCATCAATCCTTGAATGGATGGGGGTCACATCTTCATGGAAATAATCTAATCGAAAGGTCCTACCCACAACTGGATGGGTCGCATCTCCATGGAAACAACCTAATCCAAAGATCCCACCCACTATAGGTCTGCCCCCACAAGACTGCTTTAAACAACATAATCTTTCCTGCGGTCTCTAACAGATTCAAACCCGCACATCTGCTGTGTCAGAGTGAGTGGCAGCTGGAAATGCCATCGAATGTTTGTAACCACAGCAGCAAACCTCAAACAATGACATTTGGGAATTGGAGTGTAAATGCCCCCATGCCCCCATTTGTTGGATGAGATGACTCTCCTCTGGATTCCAGAGTTCTCTAAAGGTCTACAGTGTTGCCTTTCTGGGTAGCACTCTTCCATTGGCTTTCTTTCCTTCCTGTCTCATTTTCCACTCCAGTACCAGGATTTTCTGGTCACCTTCCCAAATAAATGACTTGTGCTCAAATCCTTGTCATAGGCTTTGCTTCTGCAGCAACTCAAACTAAGACACTACATCTGAGATGCTGGGTGTTTGTCAGATGCTCAGAGGGACTTTCCACTTGGGAAGAATTTCTAAAGAATGAAAATGTTAAATTTTTGTTAACATACAGTACTAATACAGAAATGATACAAACAGGTTTTCAGATATTTTCTTGTGAAGCTTTATATTTAAGCCGCAGTTTACTTCTTGGAACAATCATGATATAATCTATTAGAAGATACCAACAACTCACAGTAGAGGAAATGATGGATGTCAATAGGTTAGACTAAAAAGAAGGGACATTTCTGAAATTATCTATAATAAACAAGTTTAGGACTAAAACCTCCATTTCCTTGGTTAGATAAATTAATGCCTATTTTGCAAAGTGGTGTCGTAGATTTCAAACTCTAGGCTTGCAAAGGAAAGCCTGTGATTCTGAGCTAAGATTGATGTATTTTAGACCATTATTTCAGAATTTGATCTGATAAGCCCTTGAAATAATTTTTTTGGGCTGTGGCCATCCCAGTGTTTCAGTGAAGTTTTCATTAGAAAAATTTTTACTATTTTAACAAGCAGCATTTGCCTGTAAAATTCATACCCTCAGTGGATTTGGCCTACCATGGTTTTAATCTACCTTTCATTCAAGCAAGGTTTTATCAGGCTCCTGTGGGGTCAGGAACTAGTTTGTGAACATTTGTGTGGCTGTTCTATTCTGAGCAACTCATGACGTATTAACACATTTAATGCTCAGAGTCACCCATTTAATAATTTCCCTATTTTAAAGATGAGGTTCAGAGAGGTAAATCACATGCATATCATTTGTGGGAGCTAGGATTTGAAGGCTACTTGCCTTTTGGGTCATTGCTTTTAAACATATGGGAAGCTCCATTTCCAAGTCTTCTCAAGGAGTTCATAGTTAAGAGGGAAGGAAATGGGGTGCAAACAAATGATGACAGCATTAAGTGGTATGGAAGAATGTTCAGGAAGTGCTAGAAAGCACAGAGGATGACAGACTTGACTTGGCCTGGGGAATTTGGAAGCCCCACAAAGGACAGTACTGTTGACCTGAAAATTGGAAAAGACCCAGTTCATTGGAAAAGCTACTGTTTCCAGGGAACAAACTATTTTAGAATATTTGTGAAAGCTTGTGTGAAGCTACAAGTACTTCAACCCACTTTTTCCAATCTAGCTAAGAGTAATTAAATATTTATTCTTTTAAAGGAGATTTACCTGTTAGGGTGATCTAAGTAAATATTTGCTCTCTGCTACGTGTTCCTACTTGGAAGCGTAAATATCTTATGATGTGTTTACATAGGTCTCTCTAGGCTCAGAAAGATTCCTAGTCTATTTTCTTCTAATTCTTGGTACTAAATATTAATTCCCTGGGAAATTATGCAGTGATATATTGACCTCTACAGAATAGATTTTTAATACAAAGCAGCTTGTGGAGTTTTTTGTGTTGTTGTAGCTCATTTGTCTAGCTTGTGTTTACCTAAATCCTAAGTGTAGGATTCTGGAGCTTGGAGGTTTGCCTGCCAGCCCAGTTCCTACAGCACAGCAGAATGACACCGAAAGCCGAAGAGTGGGCGATTTTCAATTGTTTTAAAGCTTTCTAGGAATGATATGTTATGATTTCTTTTGGCCTCTGATTTAATCAGTCTTAAAAATATTTCTTCCTCATGACTCAACATGAGTAGCTCTTTGTGTAAGTTATCTACATCTTCAGAAAGTTTTGCTGGTGACTTTGTTTAACCCATGAAATCTTGGAAGCCACAAAGTGTCCCGTCACTAATCATATGTTCTGTCTCGGTAAACCCTCATGTCTCCCCTCCTCCCTTCTCTTTCCTTCCCTCCCCTCCTCTCTCTCTCTCTCTTTTTTTTTTTCTTAATTTCTCTTCTTTTTCTTTTCTTTTCTATTTTTTAAAAATCAGAACCATTAAAATAAAATAAAATTTTAATTTTACTTCTATGATTTTCTGCCAGTCTCTCAACAGTATACCTGGTTATCAAAACTGAAACACAGCACTGAAACAAAAGCTGATATTTGCCAAAATAGTGAGGAGGCCAGAATATTGATTGTATTCAGGACCCATGTAAGAGCAGCTTAGGCAAGATGGAAGGTTCATTTCTTTTCATGCTAAGATCTGAGCCGGTGGACCGTTTAAGGTGAACCTACTCCCTATGGTTGTCCAGGCATTCAGGTTTCTTTTCCCTTGTTCCACTATCTGTTAGTGTATTCATATGGCTGGTTGCAGCACTGTGGAGAGGAAGCATTTGCCTTTTAGGGACATGATGCACAGCTCTCAGACATCACTGATCTCTCATCCTCTTGGCCAGAACTGAGTCAGATAACCATGCCTAGCTGCAAGGGAAGATGGGAAGGATAGTCTCTAGCTCGGTGGCTAAGGGTCCAGCCAACAGTCAGAGAGAGTCTGTTCTTACCAAAAGCCAGAAAAGATGCATAGATAGTGGAGAATAGTTAGCAGTTTTTACCACAGGAGACCCGCTTCTCATTGTTCAGTTCAGTAGATATCACAGTCTTCTGAAATTTTACTTTATGACAATTCTTCATTCCATTTTAAAAATTAATTTATGTTTCACTTAGGACCCAGGTATTTTTCTGAAGCTGTTGTGGCTGTCAAATTATTTCACACATATTGCCTTCTGGTTGTCACTGTTTAAAACTGGTCATACTTAGTTCACTTCAGTAACTTCAAATATAATTCAAAATATATGTATAGTTTTATATACACATACATAGTGTTATATACACACACATGTATGTATAGTCACAAAAGCATGACTAGGGGGAATTTTATTTTTATCCTTCACCAAATCTTTGTTTCCTCTCATTCCACTTATGGAACTCCTCTGTCAGAGCTTAAATATGAATTCTGCTGCTTCTGCAGAGTGCTGAAAATGGAAAGAAGAGAGCGATGCAGTAGTTACTTGTGTCTGCAACCAGCTTCCTTTATCGCTGTGTTGGCTTTTCTACTATTAATTTTTAAGCATATGATGACTTTTTTGTTTTATTTTGTTTGGTGCATTGCCTAACGGTGATCATAATCATTCTTTTTAATTTTAGTTTTGGTTGTTTTACCTCATTTCTTTTTTGGTGTGTTTTATTTGTTATTTCCTTATTCCTGAATGTCATTTCAATATATATTTAAGTGTTTTTATAGATATTATATAAATTTTATTAAATAGACACGCATATAAGCTAATACTTTACTGCTGCTCTAGTGTTTTATATATAAATTATATAAATTTTATTAAATAAATATACACGCATATAAAATAATAGTTTACTGATGCTCTACTGTGTGACTTCAGCCACATTGAAGTTGCTGCTGTTTTGAGTTTTCATCTGCTTTGAGACAGATGTCCTTGAGTGCAGCACTTTGTCCTGTCAGCCCAAAATAAAGGCTTGTTTTCATCCACCACATGTGCAGCCATTGTTTCCCTCTCACTCCTGCATGCAGACAACCCAGACGTTTCCTTCTCTCAGCTTCTCTTGAGCTGAAGGAAAGTCTCAATTCTCCACGTGTTTCTCCACATTCCTCTCGGCAGCTATCATACTGTTCTCCCGGTACAATGACATGCCACTGATGGCAGTGACAGCGACTTTCTGCTCTGTGGAGCCTGAAGCCCGATTTATGATTAGGCTTGTTGGCATTGTTCCCTTATTCGAATCATCATTTGATTTGAGCTCTGGTTTACTTAAAGAGTTTGCTTTAGGATCCACCTATGCAATACTCAGGGCCTTGCCCCAGTTTGCCCTTAAATTAGAGTTGGGTCACTTTACCTCTAGCCTAGCTCACAATAGTGGAACTTCATGAGGACCTGCCTAAAGAATGTCATGCAATTCCCTACACACCAGAAATGTGCATTAAAATATGCATTGCTTAAACATACGTAAAGGAGCTGTGTTCTAAGTTTTCCTCATTGTAATTGGATGCTGACATATTTTCCAGTAGAAAACAAAAGAATAGGTAGGTAATGAGCAGGTCTTTAGGAAAAACAATTCTTTCCTGGGTCAAAAACCACTAGGGTAATGACCCCCCCCCCCCTTTCCTCTACTAAATAATATGGGATACAGTTTAGAGTGCATGGAAACAATAACATTAGCTATCGTTTACTGATTGCTTATCAAATGCCAGGCCCTGTTCCTATTACTTTACACTGTGGTACTTCATCTAATAACTAGTATAATTATTGGGGGTAGTTATTGCTTACATTTTCCTTTTTTTAGAATAAGAAACTGAGTTACACAGAAGTTAAGTAACTTGCACAAAGTCTCACAGCTTGTAACTGGTAAAACTGAGATTTGAACTCAGGCAGTCTGGTTCCAGAGCCCATATGTTTAACCACAGTGCCAAAGATGCAGTTCCTTCAAGAGTGGCATAGAAGTGTTCAAGAAGCAGCATTTCATATCCATAGAAGACACAGGTTGCCTTAGTAAAGAGGGTTTCTTAGAAGATTCTCAAATGTGTACTAGCTTACTGGATTGGATTATCTATCCTCCTTTTCACTAGTTCATTTGCATTGGCCTAATGCTCATATTTCATATCCGACAATCAGTTCCGTAATTGTAATGAATGTATGTCTCTCTGTGGAGCTTTCCTGCTTTTGTGGAAGAGGCTGATTCAGCATTTCTATTTTCTTGAAGCATTCAAGGTTTCCTGCAAAGTCAGCAGAGTGTTCTGCAAATCTGCTTTAAGGACAAACCCATTGGCATGGAACAGATTCTGAAAGACAGTGTCTGTGCATTTTGATGGCATTTGTTACTGGTTGAGTTAAATATTATCAGGATCTGCAACAATAACCTCTAGGTCATTTGCTGTGTCATAAAGGATGTATGTGTAAAATAGAATGAACTGTGAAGGAGAGATATAGTCATATTCTCTCAGGGTATATGGTTGGTTTCCAGTGTACATTGTATAACTAATGTGCATTAGGCACTTCTTGAATATATGAGGTTGAGTCATATGAATAGTCATTTTTGTAGATCAGGAAACAGTCAACTAGCAGAAATTTCATCGACACACATGCACACCTATAAGCAGTCTCATGCATATAAATACATGTATCCTGTCCCCTTGGTCAATAAAACAAATCAAGCAAAGCTTGTAATTACTCTTGGAAATTTTGCTTAACCTCCAGATTATATGGAAATTATTGCTTAACTGAAATAAGGTGGTGTCTCTTAGAACACATTTTTAGGATTCTATCCAGAAAGAGTGTTTTGCAGACATAGACCTGGCTTGGGAATATTTTGCTTGGCACCAGATTCTCAAGGCAAAATTAATACCCCAAAGAAAAGAATCTCAATGCATGTGAAAAATGAAAACTTTTTTTCATCTTAAAATCAGTAGAATCGTACACAAAATTGATATTTGGAGATTTTCTTATGCTAGTCTGCCAAAGACAAAACCTCTTCTCTTGGCAGGCTGATGAATTCTGCAATGTTTTGTGGTTAGGGGCATTCTTGTGCCTCAGTGATGTGAGCAGTTTTTCATATGCCATCTTTTTGACATAAGTTACTGAGGCATGTTTGAGTCCACCAAACCATTATGTTCTGTTATTATGCACCTAACTGAGAGGTGGGCTTGGGAATATTTTTGTAGTAAACAAAGAGATTGTTGTAAAAAATTAGTGTTTTTTGTTTTTAGAAGGTGGGGAATTACCTTCAGTTTTGGGAAAAATGTCTCTTGGACTAAGAAGTGTTTGTGTATGGGGAAACATCGGAAGTTTCCAGAAAGATCATCTCTAGACTTTTGTGTTTGCTTCATGTGGCTCAATATCATTTCATTCTGTAGAATAACGGGATATAAAGCAACACACATATGAAAGCAGCACAGTAAGACAATCGGCAAACAATGATCCTGGAGCCAGGTTTCCTACTTAACCACTGTCCCTTGCTTGGCCTTAATTTCCTCATTTGTAAAATGAGGTGATTGGAGACAATGAACTTTAAGGTGAGGTTGGCTGTTCTTGGCCCTATAATTTCTGGCTGCTGAACTGGCAGAAGAACAGTTAGTTAGTTGACCTTGCCTCCAACTTTCATGGTGCCCCATGCTGCCCTTGGTATTTAAATGAACATGATTCTACTGACTTCCTGTCAGTAGGGCTTACACTCTGGGCTGCTTTCCAGCGGTGGGGATGGATTTATGCTGATTCATCGACACTTGTTTTCCCACATGCCTCCTCTCCCAGTTTCTACTGTAGAATTGAGCAAATCTCCCACAGTCAATGACAGTTTATTTGAATAGGCTAAGGTGGAAAAGCCTAAATATACCCCAAGTAGATGGAACTCAAGCACAGTGTTTGTTAGGCAGAAAATTCTGTAAATCACGTGTTAGTTATTTCTTGTGGCATAATATCAGTTATCAAAATTTATTGTGCACTGTCTTAAGTGCTTTACATGTACCAACTCACTTAAAGTTCATGACCACTGTATAGTATAGTAACTATTATTATCCCCAGATGAGAAAATGGAGATGCTGAGAGCATAAGTTACTTGCCTAATGTCACCACCCAGTCAATGGCAAAGCCAAGGTTTAAATCCAGTCAGACTCTAGAGAACGTGCTAAATAACTGCTATATTATATCTTTCTTTGGCTAATGCAACTCCCTACCAGTCTGAGTATGTTTCACCTGCCTTGTAAGGTAGGAACTCTCAATTCAGAGCAAAAGTCTGGGATTCTAGCTTTAGGTCATATCACCCCCAAGTCTGAGGAACTATTTGTATCCAAACTTTTCATGTATAAAATGGAGAGAAAACATATATATGATTGGGATCATATTTGTCCATTTTATAGGGTTCTTATTAGGCTGATGAATTTGTGTAGCTGCTTTGAAAGGTATACAACTGTGGCACAGATGGCAAGCAGATCAATAAAAAATACACATATGCTCCTTCCATGGTGTAGGGTTATTGCTGTAAAACCTCTTCCAGTTAATGTTACATGACTGTTTCTCACCAACAGAGTGTGAGAAGTGGTAAATGTCACTTCCAGGATAATGTGTTTATAGACAGCAGGTGCTTTCCTCATCATTTTCCCCCACCCCGTTTCTGAATGGAGAGAATTCCAGGCCTCTGACCAGGATCACCTACATTGGATTATGACATAAGAAAGAAATGATCTTGCAAATAATTAAGGTGGTACCGATATTTGGAGGACTGTCTTGTTACATCAGCTAGAGTTACTTAGCCTAACTCCTATGAAAAGAGTGGTATAAAGATGTAAAGAATCTAGGTCTTTAATCTAGGTCCAGAGTAAAGAACTGGGGTATCTATTATTTATTGCCCACACTATAAAGTGTAGAACAAGTCATTGAACTTAGTGTGCCTCATTACTCTTCAATAAAGATAATATCCATGCCATGGCCTCAGAGCAGTATTCTTCAACTAGGGGCATTCAGAAATGCCCAGGAGGCATTCCAAAATATCTGGAGAAATGTTTGGTTGTCACAGCTTGGGGAAGTGTGCTGCTGGCATTTAGTGAGTAGAGGCTGCAGATGCTGCTTAATATCCTGCAATGTATAGGACAGCTCTGTATAACAGAAAACATCATCCAGTCCAAAATATCAATATTGCTGAGGTTGAGAAAATGAGAGGCATAGCTAGAGCCACAGGTCACAATGCTCTTGGGACATGAACTTGTCTTGAACTGGTAGAGACCCTGTCTGGCTTTTATTCCGTGTGAGGTCCTGTTCACTAAGTAAAGACCACTCAAGAATGTGCTCTCGACAAGACTCTTGGTTTTCAGGTAGCATGGTGTGGTAGAATAGACATTGGGTGGAGTAGAAAACTTTGACTTTAAAGCATGATCTTTCTGTTAATAGCTGCATGATCAAGTTAATCAAACTCTCTAAGCTTCACTTCATCTGTAAATGGGAATAATAAAATGCACCTCATAGGGTTATAAGCAATAAAGAAGATGATATACATGAAATACTTACTATAATCTCTGACATATTTCAAGCGCTTATTCTAAATGATCTTTTCCTTCCTGGAACTTCATAAATGTGACAAAAATAACATTGTTAACAAGATCTTATCCCATACAGGGGGATAAATCAACAATGATTTACCAAATGGCATAATGCACTGACCCATATATTTATATATTGTTTATTGACTGAATAATTCTCTAACTCTTATAGTTCCAAGTTTTAATTCCAGTCCCTTCTTGATAAAGAATTGGTGAAACCCTCTGTCAGCAATGACTTAGAGAAATGTTACTGTCCTGATTCAGGCCCAGGTTCTCTCTTCTCTGGTCATTCTGGGTCCATGTGGTCTTCTCTTCCTCTTCCACATCCTGAGCTAGTCCATGTCCCACTCCTTCCTCTGACCCTTGCTTTTCCATGTATGGCTGCTTACGTCTTGTACCGAGGTGGCTATGCCATTGCAGAACGGTCTCAGGCGTTCTTTGCAAGGACTCCAAATTCAGACCTTCGCTCACAGAGTATTCATTGACTCTCCTACAGCCATTGCTGTTCTGTTGTGTGGTGGCTGTTAGAGACATAATCATGTGCCCCACAAAGACATGTTCAGGTGCTAACCCCTGGCCCTGTAGATGTGAACACCTTTGTAAATAAGATCTTTAAAGATGTTATTAAAGTGAGGTCAAACTGAATCAGGGTGGGCCTTAATCCAATATGATTGAAGCTCTATTAGCAGAGGAAGTGTGGGCACAGGGGTAAGAGACAGACAGGGAGAGGGACAGACATGTGACAGAGGCAGAGCTTGAGTTCTGCTTTGCTGTCAAGCCACCACCAAAATGCTACAGATTTCAGGGATAGCATGGCCCTGCTGACACTTTGATTTTGGACTTCTAGCCTCCAAAACTGAGATACAATAATTTCCTGGTGTTTAAGCCAACCAATCTGTTGTCTTTGCTACAGCAGCCCTGGCAAAGTAAGACAGCGGCTACGCAGATGAATGCAATACTAAGCCTTAATGAATGGAGTCTACCGCGCTTGCTCTATAAACTTTCCCGGTGCCTGGGGAATTTTTTCCTTGCTCCATTGCTGCAATATATGCTTTCAAAATGGCCCTGGACCTTGACAGAAAAATAACATCTTCTGTATCCATGCTTCTAAATATGTTCTTGGTGGTCTAGCACACACATACACACATACACACAAACAATTAAATGTGTATGCAAGCCCCTTGGTGCTGGACCAGCTAGGAATTTGTACTGTCCAGGCCTCATCCAGCTATGCCAAGTGGATCAATATCTAGACAGACCTTCCAGTTCATTCGTGGCACACTGATAGGTTGGTAGCTCTGTTCTAGAATGCTTTGCTCTGAACCGTAAAAAGATAATTTTAGCACAAATTTGTATCCACCCTTCTTTAGCACTCAATCCTCTAAATTGTTCCCATGAAAGTCTTGTCTTTCATTTTTATTTTGTGGGTTGTTAATTGTTGCCTTATCTGTAGTAGCTAGAGTTTGATGATTCACCGCTTGACGATTGTCCATGTTGCCTGCATTTGGGTGCCACTGACGTATATTAGCAGATCTGTCCCATCAGTGCTCATCTATCCCGAGTATTCAGTTCCTAGGGCTGCTGAAACAAAGCTCCACATACTTGGCTTAAAATAGCAGAATTTTATTCTTTCTGTTATGGAGACTGAATTATGAAATCAAGGCATCAGCAGGGCCAGTCTCTCTTCGGAAGAGTGCAGAAGAATCCTTCTTTGGATTCCTGGCTTCAGCTGGCGGATGACAGTCCTTGGCAACCCATGGCTTATAGCTGCATAACTCCAGTTCTGTGCCTTCTGTCTTCACATGCCTTCCCCTGTGTGTCTGTGTTTCTGCATCTCTTCTCATCTTATAAGGACACCCGTCGTATTGGACTAAGCCCTTCTCCAGTATGACTTGTACTTAACTAATTATATCTACAATGACTCTATTTCCAAATAAGGTTACATTCTGAGGTACTGGGTTAGGACTTCAACGTACTGTTTTGGGAGATACAGTTCAACCCATAACACCCTGTCTTCAGAATTTCTTGGTACTGCATTGTCTTTCCTTAAGTGAAAAGGTGCAAGCATGACATGCATAGTAGTTAGGCTCCTTTCTGCATCAGAAATGAATATTGAGTTCTGTGCAATTAATGCTGTTTCTGGGCTGATCCAGGGCTCTTCCTGGCATCTCCAATACATTTGGAACATTGCAGAAGAAAACCATTATGATAATTTATGTGACTTAGGAACTAATTTCTTCCCATGACTTTCAAAATGACATTTTAAAATAAAGACATTATTAGCCAAGAAGAAAGTACTCCTGGAGATCAACTGATTGCTTTTAATAATGCAGGTCAGAGAGAACTGGGTTCTGGCACTGCTGCTAAGAGGCCTGTTGATAGCCTGGAAGGCTCCAGAAGGGCGTGGAAATGGGGGTAGAGCAGCAGGAGTTGTTGGGAACATTCGGAGTCTTTAGCCTGGAGAAAAGAAGTCCAAGGGGAAGCAGGAAGCTATTTTCAGCTCTCTGAAGAAGAATTAATAAACCTGAATTCTTCAGTCAACAGAACTGATTCTGAAGGGTAAAAAAAAAAAGTCACAGTAAAACATTTATATACACAGGTAAAACTTGTTACTAGTGTCACCATTTGAGTGTGTATTCTTCCAGAAGTTTTTCTAGGTAAACCTAAACCTATATACAAGCATACACATATGCATATTTTATATAATGCATTACATATTTAAGTGCATTTTTACAAAAATGACATCATGACCTAAATATTTTTGTAAAACTGGGGGGCAAATTTGGACTCCATATAATTAAGACACTTAAGAATTTGGGATTATCTAGGAGTGGAACAGACTGCCTCATGGAGTGGTGAGCTTGCCATGAGTACAAGTATTGGAATAGTAGTAGACCAGTGAGTCTCAAAATGCAATGTGTTTGCAGATCCCCTGGGGATCTTGTTAAAAGGCAGGTTCTGATTCAGTAGGTCTGGGATGAGGCATGGATCCGCTTCATTTCTAACAAGCTTCCAGGTAATGCTGGTCTGGGAACCAAACTTTGAGGAACCAGGGTCTAAGTGATCATCTCTAGGGATGCTTAGAAGGGATGCCTGTCTTGGGTTGGGATAAAATGCGTTTAAGTTTCCTTATAACTTGGAGGTTTTATTTTATATTGATTACATATACATCCTTGGAAAAGAATTTTTGTTATACATAGGCGTTTCCATTTACAGTCTCATCATTACTCATCAGTTCTTTCTTTTCTTTCTTTTCTCTGGTACAGTCCACAATACTAGGATAGTAACTATAACCCTTTTTTATTTTAACCTCCAAAGGAAATATATTCCTTAACTTCCACCTCTTCTGTGTAACTTTATTTAGAAAAAAAACATGTATCTTTGTAGACTTTAGGATCATTTCTGTGTGTCCTAGCTAGGTCCCATAGTAATATGTAATATAAGGCTTGTATTTAAATGATGTCTCTAATCCTTAACAGAAAGAGTCAAAATTAAAATAATAATAATGGCTAAGAACAATTAAGCATATCTTACATGCTAGGACTGTTTTAAGGGCTTTATATGCTCTTAGTGATTTAATCTAAAGCAAAAGCCTGTGAAATAGACACTACTATTATCCCATTTTATAAATGAAGAAACTGTGGCACAAGGAAGTTGAGTAATTTCTGCAACGTCACACAGCTAGTTACTGGTAGAACTGGGATTGGAATCCAGGCAATCAGCCTCCTGAGTTGGAACTTGCAGCTATTATAGCTTCATTGGGATGATGTGAAAGAAGAAATTACCTTAAACTTACACCAAAATGTGGATTTTTATTCCTTTACTATACAGGTACCAGTTTGGGTGATACTTTAGTCTTTGCATCCAGGTTGAATTTGGAAATTCGAATTTATTTGTGGAATTTCCTTAGGCATGTGTACTCTGCTGGAATAAGCAGAATGAATTGCATGAAACTTAAACTAGCATTTGTAAAATACATATGAGCCTTTTGTAAATTCAGAACTACACTTTGCTGCCAGTTGCTATAACTAATGGATACCTAAGTTTCATTATCAGTTTGAGTAATTTAAGAATTGTTTTTTTAGAAAATTACACCTCTTGCCTGAATTATCCCACACCATCATTTAGAGAGAAGTTAATTGAGACATGCAACTGTGCCAGACTTTTTTTTTTGCAAGAGTCTTATTGTCCTAGTAAATAAACTATGCTGAAGAATTAGTATTAACTGTCTTAGATTTTTCTTTTTTCTGTAAAGAGGATCAAGGTGAGTAATTAAATGAATCAGAGTGAGTTTCTGACATCTCAAGCTGTAGAGTTGAACACACCAAAGAGATCTGCCCCTAAGGCACAGAGTGGCTGTTGCTATGAATTGGACGCAAGGCGAGCAATGACTTTTGAGTGGCCGATGCCCAAGAAGGTGCCTACAATGAAGTCTGGCGCTCAAGGAGCTAGACATGAGACACCCAGCAGTCACTGATGTGGGGGACAATGCTATTCCATCCTGAGAGATTATTTCTAAGGGGCTATCTGTTTTTATTTTCAAAGTACTTAAATTTATTTACTTTTAATAACAGATAATATATTCCTTGGTTCAAGAAAATACAAAGCACAGGATTTCAAAGAGAGAAGCTTGTTAATTATTCACAGAGCTGGGCACTCTCATAAGGAAAGCTCAGGTACTGGCCCGTTCTTCTGTGGGAGTATGTTCTGGCAAAGGATCCCTGGCATTTTAGTTATTATGTTAATGTTAGTGTCATCTTTTTATCCGTACCCTCTTGCAGGGAGAAAGCAATAAAAAGGGACTGGTACCAGGATAATGGTTGAACAGAAAGCACAGATGCAGTGTGGATTCTCTGTCTTGTTGATTCTGTGTATTTGGTAACGTGTAGTGATGGCCATGAGCCGGTATAGCCTAACTAGCAGCCAAGGGGAACGTCCACACTGGGGACAAGCCTTGACAAAGAAGATGATTTCATACAACTCAGAAGTAAAGAAATTTTCTTTGCTCAACTATCAGACTATGGACAGGTTTTTTTTTCATTTTATTTTTTATGCAAATGGATCTTTTTTTTGGAGATATACTGTATATATAGTAACATGCACAGATCTCAAATATATCACTGAATGTATTTTGACAAATGTGTACACCTGTGTAACCATTGCTTAGCTCAAGATAGAACATTTTCATTGTCCCATAAACTTCTCTTGTGCCCTCTTCCAATCAATATCTCTCCTCCAACCCTTCACACGCACCCACATGCACCCCCACCCCTGAGACAACTCCTAATCCTATTACCAGAGCTCAGTTTCACCTATTCTTGTCCTTCATAAGTGGACTCACACAGTATGTGTTATCTTATATTTATTTGTCTGGCTTTTTCTACTCAACATAATGCTTTTGAGATTCATCCATGTTGTTGCATGTATCAGGAATTTGTTCTTTTGAATTGCTGTGCAATATTCCAACTATTCACCATGGTTGGTTTATCAGTTCTTCACTTGATGGTTACTGGGTTGTTTCCAGGTTTGGGCTATTATGAATAAAACTGCTATGAACATTCTTGTATAGATCTTTTTGTGGCCATATGTTTCCATTTCTCTTGGGTACTTACCTAAGGATAGACTTGCTGAAGCATAGGGCAGGTGTCTAACTTTATTCAAAACTCCCAAACAGTTTTCCGAAGTGGTTGCATTTATACTCCCACCAGCAGTGTACGAGAGAACAAGGATGGCCTTGACCATGGTGACGTTCTGTCACCTGCTCTCCAGGCGGGCGTTCACTGGCTGAGAAGGAGTGAGAGAGAGTAACAGGCTGGAGTTACAGAGTTAGTGCCCTGGAGAGGGACCGAACTGTTCCATTCCAGAAGGACGAGCTCATTTGCTCCCAGTCTGCTCCTCAGCCCAGCAGCTCCTGCCAGCCTTCCATTCAGAGTTTCACCAAGGGCAGATGGCTGCATTACGTAATGAATTCTGGAACTGGCTCTCAGCTCACTTGCACCTTGACCTCATCTCTGCCTGCTCTCTCTCCACACTCACATTATATTCATCCAGCTTCCCAAAACTCTGTCCTTATGTCTGGTGATTTCCTTGCTTGGTCCTCTCATTTCACTGAGGCTTTATAGTAAGGAGTTTTCTCACTTTATAGCTGTGGGACTTTGGGTATTATACTTAACCTCTCTGGGCTTCTGTTTCCTCATCTGTTAAATGGAGATAAGAATGATAGGAGGATTAAAACAGTGCAGCAGCATATGCTCAAAAAATGCTGACCCTCCTACTGGACTTCATACATATAATTGGCTCACCACCCACTCCAGGCCCCCTTGATGGATAATTCTGATAAAAGGCCCACTTTGGAACTGCCCTAGGAATTCCAGCCCAGCCCCTTCTCTTTCTATGGCTGAACCACAAACCACTACTCTGAGGCGTGGCTTAAGATGAAACAGGCACGGTTTCTAACACAGACTTGTAAAGATCCTGCCAGCTCAAACTAGGGCCTTTTGGGTCTCATGTTCCATATTTCCCAGGATGAGGGTTAAATTTTAAGGATTATATGGTAAAAATAGATCTCCATTATGCATTTTCAAGGATTCTAATATATTGTTAAACTCTAGTTTGAACACATAAAGAGCATCTCTCCATTAAAAATAAATGTGACCACATGCCAAGTACCTAAGTACTATTATTCTGTGTTTCCAATGTTCTTGATATTCCTGTGATCCCCTGGGATGTCTTGGCTGCCCTTCCCATTCATGGCAGATAGTACTGATTGAGCCTCGGGAACAGAAAAGTCATTGATTTTATCTCAAACTGTGTCATCTAGCAGCTTCTCACTTTCGTCCAAGCTCTTGTCTTGCAGTTTTCAGGCATGATGCCCATGAACCAGTCTGGTCTTCACACTCATTCCCTGCTGCCCAATGCTCCAATGTTGTGCTTGGGTATTATTCTGGTTTGCTAATGCTGCCTTTTTGCAAAATACCAGAAATGGATCGGCTTTATAAAGGGGGTTATTTGGTTACAAAGTTACAGCCTTAAGGCTGTGAAGTATCCAAGATACGGTGTCAACAATCGGGTACCTTCACTGGAGGATGGCCAGTGGCGTCTGGAAAACCTCTGTCAGCTGGGAAGGCATGTGGCTGGTGACTGCTCCAGAGTTCTGGTTTCAAAATGGCTTTCTCCCAGGACGTTCCTCTCTAAGCTGCAGCTCCTCAAAATGTCACTCTTAGTTGCTCTGGGAGCGTTTGTCCTCTCTTAGCTTCTCCAGAGCAAAAGTCTGCTTTCAAAGGCTATCTCCAAAATGTCTCTGTAAGCTGCAGCTCCTCTCTCTGCTCCTGTGCATTCTTCAAAGTGTCCCTCTTGGCTGTAGCAAGCTTGCTCCTTCTGTCTGAGCTTATATGGTGCTCTAGTAAACTAATCAAGGCCCACGCTGAATGGGCAGGGCCACACCTCCACGGAAATTATCCAATCAGAGTTATCACCTACAGTTGGGTGGACATCTCCATGGAAACACTCAACCAAAGAATTACAATCTAATCAACACTAATACATCTGCCCACACAAGACTGCATCAAAGATAATGGCATTTTGGGGGGACATAATACATTCAAACCGGCACAAGTATCATAACCCTGCATGGGGACCTCCCTCCTTGCCCTCTCCATGCTACCCCCCCCCCCCCCCACGGTTCTGCTTCTCTTCTCTCTGTGTTTATTCCCACTGCCCCTCTCTCTGGTTAGTGCTTCCTCTGCACCAACCTGAAATCACTATCTGCTCCTCATCCCTGCTTTGCTTCTCCCTTCACACCTAGATAGACTAGTCCACACTTCACAGTCTCTAGTTCCTCATCTCAACTCATTCCCCTCGGCTTTGGTTCCTGCCACTCTGCTGAAAGAGCTCTTATCAGCATTACTTGTGCCATCTGTTTCATCTCACTGGACTCTCAGCCTCATTTGTTACAGCTAATGGACCTTCCTCTTCTGTGACATTCTTTCTTTCTTCCTGTAGCTTCCAGACACTGTCCTTGCTGCTTTCCTGCCTGAACCTTCTCCTTCCAGATCTTAGCAGGGATGTCCCTTCTCATCATGGACTTAACCTCCTTGCAGGGCCTTCCCAGCTTGCAATAAGCCTGGTCAAAGCAGCGCACCCCATTCTCTTCACTTTCTCCCTACTTCTTTGTTTGTTTTTAATGGCATGTATCCATGTCTGACAGTCTTATTTATTTAAAAAAAAAAAAGTTAACATTTCATGAGGCAGTTTTTAGCTATCAAATTGCCCATTTGGCAATAATGATAACTGGCATTTATCGATGACCTTGCTTTGTGCTAGTTACTGCACGGAACATTTTGTATACATTAGCTCATTTAATGAAGTAGGAGCTACTACCTTCATTTCACCTCTGTGGAAACTGAAGTCCAGAAAGGTTAAATAGCCTGCTGTTGGTCCCACAGCTGTAAGTAGCCATAGCGAGGATTCAATCCCAGCCACCCTAACTCAAAGACCTGTGATAAAAATCATTGTGTTGAAAACCACTGAATTATGCTGCTTCCCCATGTTTTCAGAAAGTACAAAGAGAGATTTGATGTGACAATATCTTCAATGACACTAACTGAAGAGAATTAACATTTTATATTCTCTCTGGATCTCTGCGCATTCAAGATTTGGCTTTGTGACAACTCAAGAAATAATACATCATAGTAAAGTATTCATTTTATTTTGCACTGAATGTGGGAAGCCTGCATCAAATGATAAGGAAGTGCATATAATAGGTCTTGCAGTTTATAAAGAACAGAAACAGGTTAGTTTATTTGTTGATGATTCAGTAATTTGGGATTAAATGGAACTAGTTTCCAATTAAAACAAAAAAAGGAAGTTGAGCTGCTCTGTATTTTCTTTCCTTTGACTCTCTACTTGGCCATTAAACCAAGGTTTTCGCGATTATTGGCAGGGGAAAGCAGGTCATAATGCATTTTGTGACTAGAGAAAGCAGGTGTTTTCCACCTGTTTGGTTCCATCTCCTGGGCTGAACTTTGCCTTCTTTACCCTGATCTACAGCACACAATCCCAGCTGGTAACATGCCTGCAAACTGTTGATCCATTGCTGGCAAGTCTTTGTAGCCCTGAGCCGGAGCCATCCTGCCCAGAAACCCTGAACTGGGTCTAACCTCTTTTCTGCAAATCCCATCTCTGTCTCTCGGATGGGTTCCTACACTACCCTGACTCCTGCCTGCCACTTCCTGAAAAAGGAGACTGAAGAAACTTATTGGAAGTGTTATAGTAATGACTTCTATGTAGCTCCTCCCAGAAATGTTTTGCATTTCTTGTAAGAGGACTAGAGTGGCAGAACCCAGTAGACAGATAAACCCCATCCATGTGAGTATCTGAGGTGTCGTTTTATACAACTAAATTACAAGTGAAGTGTGGGAGGGGGAAGCTGTTCATTAAACCACCCAGATGCTCCTCCAGTCTGTGACTCCTCCCCATTCTCTTAGGATCTTATTATCTAGTGTCTAGTCTGGCTTCTCAAACTGCAGTGTACCTACAGAACACCCAGGGCTCTGGATAAGATGCAGATTACAACTCAGCAAGTCTGGGGTAGGGCCAGACTTTCTGTATTTCTCACCAACTTCCAGGGGATGCTGATGCCTGCGGGTCATGCTTTGCATAGTGAGATCCTAGATCCGCACTTCTTAAACCAGAGCGAGCATCAAAAATCACCTGGGAGCTTGTTAACACACAGATGACTGGGCCTCACACAGGAGATTCTGATTCAGTAGGTCTTGGATGGGGCCAAAGAGGTTGCCTTTCTGAAGGTTCCCTGGGGCTGCTGCTGCTGCTGCTGGGTGGGACCCCACTTTGAAAACCACTGTTCTAGACTACTGTAGAAGCCACTGACTTCTCTTTCTGCCCCCTCTAGATCGTTATTTGCTCAGCCACCAGAATTATCTAGTATTTCTTATATTTTCTTGCCTTGTTTATCAAACTGCTGCTAATGGTTCTTAATGGACCTGTAACACACAGTTAGAAACAAGCATCCCTAAAACAGAACTTTGTCAGGGGCTTTCCTCTCTGGTTATCTTCATGGCAACTCTGAGATACAGCCCCCCAATCCATAAGTCTATATTTAACTGTGCCTTAAGGGATTCTTCATTTCAGTGGCTTTATGCAGACTACAAAAGCACTTGTTGATAATGAATAAAGATGCATTATAATTCTATAAACTTTTTAGTTATCCATGACTAAGACATAATACCATCTTCAAGCTCATCCTACTGTACATTAAGATTCTGCTTTCAACCCCTACGTCCAATTTATAGAAAAAATGGCCAGTGCAGGCAAGCAAGCTGCTTAGTTCAGCTTTGGTCTGAACTCTGCTTTGCTTTGCCCTAGTTCTGTTGATTCTCTTCCATGAGACCCATGCCATTTCTTTCCCAGGCTGCTAGATCCAAGGGTTATTTGTTGTTGCTGATGTTTGTTTTGTTGTGGGATCTTGGTCCTATTTTATTTTATTTTTCTTTGTATCTGTAAATACTCCAAATATACTCCATAAAGAGGATAAACTTGACTCCAGGATGCACTGTCAGATGCCAGCTTCCAGCTTTACTAACCACTCTGAGAGATGGATTTTGTAGGTTTGTTTGGTCTTGCATTTGGTGCTAACTAGGCCCTGTGTCCTTAGTCTGCCATCTTCTTTGCACACAAGTACAAAAAGGAACATTTTATTCTGCTCCTTTCGGTGGGAAGAGTCTCTTTATTTATGGGGTCTGAGCTAAAATTTGAATTCCCCCATTGCAGGATGCTCTGACTTTGTCTGTGTAAATCCATTCCCTTTATTAATTTACCATGCCATACCTAAGTTCCTCCAGGCTGCCCGTGGCATTCAAGCCCCCTGTGGCCTTGATCTTCCCTTTCTAGCTACATTTCCTGATACTCTAGTCCTCTACTCCAGCCATCCCCCCAAACTAGGCCTGAACTCTCATACCTCCCCACCTTTGCTTACATAGTTCCCTCTTTCCAGAATCTCTCCTGCTGTGTCTCCCTTCCTGTCCCCACTCCAACATGATTGAGCCCACACATGCAAGTCAACCCAGACCGTAAATTAAATCTGTTGAGCCCAATGAAAATCAGGTGGTGTATCCCCAAAGGCAGTTCACTCCAACTCATCTCAGCTTTCCTTTTGTCTGGTTTTCATGGGAATGTGTGTGTATGTGTGAAGGAGGGGATGGCATTTGCTGCAGGCATATGTTTGAACAGTCAGGGCAAAGTTGGAGGGAGAAGGAGTTGTAAGGGTTGGTAAATCTGGGCACAACTGATACAGATTTGGCATGCTGAAAGGAATTTTTTTCCCTTAATGATCTCTGCATTCTTTTTGCAAGTACGACCTAAGGCAATTAAAAGCAGGAAACTATTCTAACTAAACTGACAATTATTTTTTAATATACATGATACTCTGTATTCACTCTTCATACTTTCAGAGTTTTTGAAAAGTAAAGGAGCTTTGAAAATGAAAGTCTGCTCTTTCACTGTTCACAGTGCCTTAGTAGGCAAAAGGAAAGTGCTATGCTGTGTTTGCACTGGGACATTTATTATGTTGACACAGAAGCATCTAAAGGGGCTGACATGGATTGCAGTTTGACACTTGAGTTCCTTTTATTCTTTATTTCCTTTTGTGTTTTCACCCACTGGTATCATTGGTTGGTATATATCACTCATGTCAGGGGGCAGAACAATGGTTCAGAATTTTGACGTTCTCAGTGAACCCTGCTGCATGACCCTATGCCCAAAAGAGAGCGAAAACTTCATCAAGCCTAATATGTGAAAGCAATTTCTTTTTAATTATGTGCATGTTAATGATCACGGTCCTCCTCTTCAGGAATGTGAAACTGCAAGTGTAGAGTAGCATACGTTGTTGGTCCCTGAGCAGACCCCATTTCCTGATGAGCACACCTGTGGCAGGTGTTGTCCTTGGCATGTTGGCTGTGCAGCACCATCCCTGGCTTCTAACCACTAGATGCAAACAGCACCCACTAGATGTGGCAGCCGGAGTATCTCCAGACATTGCCAAATGGCCAGCAAGGGGGTCAGCAATATTACCCCCTGTTGAGAACAGTTAGTCAACAGGGTTATCTAAGAGGGTCAGGGAAAACCCAGGTCTCTCTCTAAAACTTATCCAAGCACAAGGAAAATGGAGATACTCTGTGAAATCAAGACTACATTCTTTTTTTTGATGTCCCCATTTCCCCTTCACCTACTCTTAGCTGACTTTTACAAACGAAATCTTCCTCAAGCATCTAAAATGACAGAAGAAAGATTATGGCATGTTTTCCTCTTTGAAGAGTCTAGTGAGGTCAGAAATGGCCCTGGCATTAAGTAGGAAGCCTCAAAATATTTGTGTTTATGTCAGACTGGGGTAGGATACAAAGTTATAAAATAGAGGTTTAGTGATATCCCAGGCATCTAGTACATTTTAAAAGAAAATAACTTATCAAATATAAATGTTTGACATTATAAAGATGGAGGCAGTAAAACTTGAAAATGCACCCCCAAACCATAGGACCTGCAAACCTAATTTTAACCTCTTCTTGCTGATAAATTTCCCCTTCCATGTTCTTCCTTCCTCAGTTTTAGCTGACCTATGCAATTCAGTCCCTATCTTTCATATTTACCAATGATGGAAGGCCTACATGTAATCAAGATAATTAAGCAAATCTGATTTTGAAGGCTTGCATAATTAATAACTCTGATTTTTACATTTTAAGTGTCTTACCTTGACCTTGTGTTTGCTTGTGATGAGAATTAGATGTTAAGAGATGTGCATCAGAATAAGGCCGCTAATTTAATACAGATTTAATTTCTAATGTTGCTTAGTTCTTTTAGTTTGCATAGTTCACATTGTGCCATTTCCCAAAGTAACCATTAATTATTATTTGGAGTATTGAACACACACCTCCTTAATCTTATTATTATGTTGTTGACATTAATCAAGGCAATGGCAAGCAAAATTCTGTCTCAGAACTCTTAACCTGCTTTAAGACAAAAACAAGGTTCACTTTTAAATAAGCTATTAAGTGAAACCGCCAACTTTTTTGGGTGAAAAGCCTTCCCAGCTCCCAGGAGCTAAAATTGCATTCAACAGTTGCACCAGGAGTGTGCTCTTTCCACCCATCGCAACCATAAAAAGAGGAGTTGTGGTCCCGGAAGACTTCTTCAGTTCCAAATGTAATTTCCTTCCTCTACAGCAGGAAGTCAAAGAGGAAAGTAAGGACTCATCTGAAAGAGGACTCAAGAAGCAAAATGCACAACTCCGTGGGAAGCTAGCTAGCTAGGGAAAGAGGAGGATACAGAATTGCGAGCGAAATGGGAATTTTAGAGTGTGAGGGGTGGAAGAGAGATGATTGTAAACAAAGCCAATTGCTAAATATAGCCCAGGCACCCAGGATAACCTTAGCTACTGAGGGTTCCAGTGTAAAGCTATAAATAGGAAAGGATTAAGGACATGCTGATTAAGAAAAGCAAATGTGTTTTACCTGTGGATTTTGCTATTTATGGAATAAAAGGCAAGAATGTCAGAGCAAGTGTTTTCTAGAATTAACATTCTAGAGTTTATGGTGCAGAAAGGGTATACAGCCTTGAAATGTGTATTATGTAATTTGTTGCAAGGGGGCTTTAAAAAAGTAGATGTTTCATTCAAATTATACTAGCTAATGAGCAAAGAAGTCATGAGCAATCATGGACATGAGTTCTGATGAGAAGGACCACAAACAAGCCAGAAGGCAGAAGAGAGAATGAAGCTAGGATCTAATGAGATCTAGATGATGCATGTAAAATGCACTTCATATGTTCTTTTCTTTTTCATTTCCATTGGATATGTGTTCATGAAAATTTCAATTAGTTGTGAGAGGCTGCAAAAACAGCAGATAGAGGTACTTAGTTTATTTGCTGGTAAATTGAGAATGTGGTGATTAATATTATGAAAATTAAATTACAAAAATGTAAGAGGAACTGTTGATCAAAATATTGCCATACCTACTTTCTTTTAGAACTACTCAAGATGTTACTGTTAATACTGAATGGACTTAGGCCTTAATGTTAGGACAAAACGTAAGGATATTTTTCAGTTAAATTTCAGTTTCATTCTGTGCAAAAATATCTGTGAAATCTCCAGGTTGTATAGTTTTACGGGGTCAGAAGACGAACAGGACATGATTCCTTGAGATTCCAGGTGGTATGATGATAAATCATTGCATAAGAGTTGTGACAATCTGGGGGGAAGCTAAGATTATAGATATTTTGCAAATTTCTGTTGAAGAAGCAGTGGTTCAAGTCATGACTGAGAGATGATATTCTGGAGGTCATAGGGGAATCACGGAAAAGGAGCATTGTTCTTTCAGTGACTCGATTGTCTTTCATCAAATGTCTGCCCACTGACTACTGAACATACAAGTTGTGCTGAATTATTCACACGCAGAGAGACATGTACTTCTAGATAAGAGAAGCCTGCTGCTAAGTGAGTCATTCTCCCCTTCTACTTCCCAATCTGGCCATGAGGTGTGACTTCTGGACATGTAAAGAGAAGGGCATTGCTTCTTCAAACTGCCCTCTTTGCTGCAGCCCCAAATGTATGAAATTCGAGCAGCCATCTCAACCATAAAGTTTGTAAGGCCACATGCTGAAGCCTGAGGGAGAGAAAGATAGAAAGAGCTGGGATACAAATAACTTTGTGACTCAGTCCTACCAGACTTTGACTCCTACCTCCAGGCTTTTATATATATATTTTTTAATGTGAGAAAGAAAGAAAGAAAGAGTATCCTAAGCTACTACTATTTTGGCCTTTCTTTTATTTGTAGCTGAACATAAACTTGACTGATACATATTCACTATCATGATAAGTAAGAGTAAAAGATTTTTAAATTCATATTAGAAATTCATATTATTTTCCCAATTCATGCTGAAACTAGGGCAATATATTTGCTTAAAAGCATAAACCAATCAAATGTAATTGACGGTGTAAGGGTTGCAAAAAAGTGAGAGTTTTGGCCCTTAGGAGACTTTTAATCAAAGTGAAAAACAAAGCATTAAGAGTGTGTGTGTGTGCGTGCACACATACATTTAAATACACAAAACAATATAAAACATTCCGTTTTGTTATAATTCACTCCAACAGAACCAGTATTGCAAAGAGCAAAATGTAATAGTAAAGTCCTCAGGAGGGCAGGGGGAAGCAGCTGGAAGAGACTGGGGGGTTTAGGCAGAGGAGGGCTGGAACCACGCTGCGAAGATTAGAAGGAAAGATTTGGCAGGTGGCACAAAGGGGAACTAGGATACAGTGAATATGTTGTCTTCAGAATGAAAAGGTTTTTGGTTGTTATCTTAATATGACATACTTGCAGTAGAAATTCTGGTTAGAGGGCCTTCAGCCGTTCTTAATGAGATGCATGTGCTTCGCGATGGGCCCCACACTTCCACCGGTGGCATTATCAGGCATACTGTGAAATTAGTCTCGAAACTTTTCCAGTGAAGAACTGTTTGCATTTCAGCTTTCATTTCTCTGGTCAAAATTGATAAATGCATTGTAGCAACTGCATCTGGGGAATAGAAAAGCACAGCAAAACTCTTTGATTATTGCTGGCAACGTTGTTAGTTGAGATTGGGAAGACAGGGCATGTAAAAGTGTGGAATGAAAATGGTGGTTGTTAAAAAGGAGCTAAGATGGAAAAATAGTGGCAGGAGGTTTGCTCGGACTGAGTGCAAGAGCAATGCTTGGGGAAGTGGGCTGCAGAAAAAGTACGGAATGTTGCTTGGTTGAAGATGAAAAGAATCAGCACATTAAAATGACCCAAATGGAAAGAAGAAATACAATTGTCTTTATTTGTAGATGGCATGACTGTCTATGTAGGAAACCCCATAGAATCCACAAACAAACAAACAAACAACCCCCTGGAACTAATTAGTAAGAACAGCAAGGTCACGGGATATGAGGTCGATGTACAAAAGTCAATTGCTTTTCTATAAACCAGTGGTGAAAAATTGGAACTAGAAATTTAAAATGAATACCACTTACAATATCACCAAAAGTAAAATTCTTAGAGATAAATCTAACAAAACACGTCTAAAATCTGTATGTGGAAAACTATAAACTACTGATGAAAGAAGTCAAAGAAAATCTAAATAAATTGAGAGACATTCTACCTTTATGAATTGAAAGACAGTGTTGTAAAGATGGCAGTAATTCCCAAATGAATTTAGATTCAATGCAACCCCAATCAAAAGCTTAGCAAGTGGTTTTTTTCCCTTTAGATATCAACACACTGAGTCTAAAATTTATATGGAAAGGCAAATAACCTAGGATAGCCAATACAATACTGAAAATGAAAAATAAAATTGGAGAACTCACACTGAGTTCAAGACTTCCTGTAAAGTCTCACGAATCACGATACTGTGGTATTGACAAAAGGATAGACAAATAGAATAATGGGGCAGAATAGAGAGCCAGGAAATAGAGCCAAATAAATACAGTCAACTGATTTTTGACAAAGGTGCAAAGGCAATTAAATGGTGAAAGGATAATCTTTTCAACAAATGGTGCAGGAACAACTGGGTGTCCATATGTAAAAACAAGAACCTAATCACAGACTTCATACCTTGTGAAAAACTAACTAAAAATGTAAAAATAAAAAGGGGTCATAGATGTAAATATATAATGCGAAACAGTAAAACTTCTATTAAAAAAAAAGAAATTCTGTGTGAGCTTGGATTTGGGGATGAGCTTTTAGATACACCAATTAAAGCACAATCCATGAAATAAAAATTTGGTGAGTTGGACTTTATTAAAATTAAAAACTTTTGCTCTGCAATTCTTTAGAGAATGAAAGGAAAAACATAAACTTGGAGAAATATTTGAAAATCATTTTCCTAGCAAAGGAATTATATCCAGAATATACAAAGAATCCTTAAAACTCAGCAATAAGAAAACAATCTAATTTTAAAAGTGGCAAAATATTTGATCATATACCTCACCAAAGAAGATGTATGAGTGGCAAATAGCATTTGAAAAGATGCTCAGTATCATTTTTAATAAGAGAAATGCAGGTTAAACCAACCCAATATGAAATATCATTACATATGTTTATCAGAATGACAAAAATCCAAAAATGCTGGCAGTACTAATTTTTGGTAAAGATGCACAGCAGCAGAAAATTTCAGTTTCCAGTTTCTTATAAAGCTAAACATTGTCTCACTGCATGATCCAAAGCTTGCACGTGAATGGTTATGGCAGCTTTATTCATGATCACGAAAAAGCGGAAGCAACCAAAATAACCTTCAACTGGTGGAAGGATAAACAAACTCTGGTACATCCATACAATGGCATACTATTCAGCAACAAAAAGAGATGGAAAGCCATGTGTGAACCTCAAATGACTATTAAGTAAAAGAACTCAGTTTGAAAGGCTACATACTGTATGATTACATTTATGTGACATTCTGGAAAAGACAAAACCATAGATGGTAACCATATCAGTGGTTTCCAGAGATTTGGGTTAATGGGTTTGAACAGGTAAAGAATAGGGGAACTTTTAGGATGGTGAACTTTCTGCATGATACTATAATGGGATTGTGAAGTATACATTTTTTAAAACCTGTAGAACTTTAGTCGAGGATCCCAGAGTGAACTGCAGACTGTGACAAAAGAATCTGACTGTATTACAAAACACCTTCTTTGAAGGCGGTGTGTGTGTGTTTGTGTGTGTGTGTGTGGGGGTGGTTGCTGAGCTAAGTAACTTTGAAAATGAGTGGAATCTGTGAAACCAAGGCAAGAGGAACTGTACATAAGCCCAGCTTTTATCTAGTTGCCACAGTTGTTTCCCATAAAGGTACAGGTTAAGAATTCTGAAACCACTATACATATATACTGGAATTAAATTATGAAGTAAGTGGGTGGCAGATGGTGAAAGCAAAGTTTCTCACTGTTGGAGTGAGAGTTACTGAGCAAGGGAAGAAGGCTAGAATGATCCATGTGTTCATGGACTAAAGTTGGAGACATCAGAAGGAACTCATATTTAGCTTAATATAGATGCAGATGGATACATATAGAGACATTTATAAATTATGTATGTATGTATTATATGTGTCTATATGAGTTAGCATGCACACATGTATTTCCAACCTTTGTCCACTGAGAGGACTTAAAAGCAAGTAGTAATGAGCACACCCAGCACTCAGAACTTGGTTTCTAATACCATTCTCAAAAAAAAAAAAGGAATAGGGCTTCTTAAAGAAATGGCTGATTTTATATAGCTGGGGCAGTAAATGTACAAGATAAGCCTGGAGCATCTTATAATGCCAGAAAGTAACAAAATGTGAAAAAAAAAAAAAATCAGAACAAAGGTGTATGCCAAAGGAACAGAGGAGCACTTAAATGAAAGGGCCCCTAGTGGCCAAAGTTGGAACAATTTGAGCAATACAATAGATAATATAATTTTGGATTACAACCTGTTCTAGTTTGCTAATGCTGCCAGAATGCAAAACACCAGAGATGGATTGGCTTTTATAAAATGAGGTTTATTTGGTTACACAGTTACAGTCTTAAGGCCATAAAGTGTCCAAGGTGACACATCAGCAATCGGGTACCTTCACTGGAGGATGGCCAATGGTGTCTGGAAAACTTCTGTTAGCTGGGAAGGCATGTGACTGGCATCTGCTCCAAAGTTCTGGGTTCAAAATGGCTTTCTGCCAGTATGTTCCTCTCTAGGCTACAGTTCCTCAAAAATGTCACTTTCAGTTGCTCTTGGGGCGTTTTTCCTCGCTTAGCTTCTCCGGAGTAAAAGTCTGCTTTCAATGACCATCATCAAACTGTCGCTCATCCACAGCTCCTCTCTCAGCTCCTGGGCATTCTTCAGAGTGTCCCTCTTGGCTGTAGCTCCTCTTCAAAACGTCACTCACAGCTGCACTGAGTTCCTTCTGTTTGTCAGCTCATTTATATGGCTCCACTGATCAAGGCCCACCCTAATGGGTGGGGCCACACCTCCATGGAAATATGTCATCAGAGTTATCACCTGCAGTTGGGTGGGGCACATTTCCATGCAAACAACCTAATCCAAATGTTCCAACTTAATCCCCACTAATATGTCTGCCTCACAAGATTGCATCAATGATAATGGCATTTGGGGGACACAGTATATTCAAACTGGCACAACCCAAGGTATAAAATAAATATCCATGAGTCTATACTGTTATAAATGAATGCTTGAGTAAATAAGTGAATGGGGATCTCTATATGATCTCCCATATAGAAGATCACATATAGTTTTTGTAGATGGTGCCCTCTCAAGGAGAAGGGGTATAACTTGCTACTCCTTAAGTGTGAGTTTACATAGTGACTTCCTGGCAAAGAAAAGGGAAAGAATAACTCTAGAGTGGAGAAACCTGACAAGCACTGCCTCAGCCAGTAGTTGAGATCAATATCATCAGAGTGCTAAGTCGTGTTGATAGTATGTACCTTTGATATGATGTGATGAAAATGGCACTTGATCTCTGTGGCCTTCCTCCCCAAAACCCGTAACTCCAGCCTGAGAAAAACCTCAGAAATACCCTTATCAACAGCCATTCTACAAAGTACTTGACCAGTACCACTCAAAACTGTCAAAGACATCAAAACAAGGAAAGTCGGAGAAACTGTCACATGATAGAGAACCCCAAGGAGAAATGACAAATAAATGTGGAATCCTGGAACAGAAAAAGAACATAAGGGAAAAAATAAGGAATTCTGAATATAGCATGGACTTTAGGACTTAAGTTAATAATAAAGTATTGAAATTGGTTCACTAATTGTAACAAATGTATCATACTGATTGTAAGATGTTAACCATATAAAAAGTTGGGAGTGGAATATATGGGGATTTTCTGTACTAAGTTTACTACTTTTCTGTAAATCAAAAGTTCATCTAAAATAGAAAAAAAACTATCAGGGAAACCGGATACTGAATATTTCCTCCTTCTGTGACCTGAGCCTGTTCTCGTCTGGGAAAAACGGATTGGGGTGGCTTAGGAGGTCAGATGCCTAGACAACAAAAAACTAAAACCTACACTAAGAAAAATGAAGTTATGGCCCAGTGAAAGGAACAAACTTACGCTTCAGTTGAGATACAGGAATTTAAACAACTGATGCTAAATCAATTCAAGAAGTTTAGAGAAGATATGGCAAAAGAGATAACGGCAGTGTTTATGAAAACACTGGGCATACATAAGGCAGAAATCGAAAGTTCAAAAAGACAACTAGCAGAATCTATGGAAATGAAAGGCACAACACAAGAGATGAAAGACACAATGCAAACATACAACAGCAGATCTCAAGAGGGAGAAGAAAACATTCAGGAACTGGAGAACAAAACACCTGAAGGCCTACAAGCAAAGGAGCAGATGGAGAAAAGAATGAAAAAATATGAGCAACGTTTCCGGGAACTTAAGGACGAAACAAATACAGGAATGTACATATCATTGGTGTCCCAGAAGGAGAAGAGAAGGGAAAAGGGCAGAAGCAATAATAGAGGAAATAATCAATGAAAATTTCCCATCTTTTATGAAAGACATAAAATTACAGATCCAAGAAGTGCAGCATAGTCCAAACAGAATAGATGTGAATAGGTCTAGACCAAGACACTTAATAATCAGATTATCAAACGTCAAAGACAGAGAGAATCCTGAAAGGAGCAAGAGAAAAGCGATCCATCACATACAAAGGAAGCTTAATAAGACTATGTGCGGATCTCTCAGCAGAAACCATGGAGGCAAGAAGGAGGTGGTGTGATATATTTAAGATACTGAAAGAGAAAAACTGCCAACCAAGAATCCTATATCCAGCAAAGCTGTCCTTCAAATATGAGGGAGAGCTCAAAATATTTTCCAGCAAACAGACAATGAAAGACTTTGTGACCAAGACACCTGTCCTACAGGAAATCCTAAAGGGAGCACTACAGGGTGATAGAAGACAGGAATGAGAGGTTTGGAACACTATTTGGGGACATGGTAGCACAGCAATGTAAGTACACGGAGCAAAGATAACTATGAATATGGTTGAGAGAGGAAGGTTGGGAGCACGTGAGACACCAGAAGAAAGGAGGAAAGATAAAGACTGGGACTGTGTAACTTGATGAAATCTAGTGTTCAACAATTGTGATGAAATGTACAATACGTTCTTTCACGAGGGAGAACAAGCAAATATCAACCTTGCAACGTATTAAAAATGGGGTGGCATTGGGGGAGGGATGCAATCAACGTAAACTAGAGACTGTAACTAACAGAATCATTGTATTATGCTTCCTTTAATGTAACAAAGGCTATATACCAAGGTAAATGCAGATAAGAGGGCGGGATAGGGGAGGCGTGTGAGACACTTGACATTGGTAGTGTTGTCTGATTCTTTATTCTACTTTGATTTAAGGTTATCTTTCCTTTTGCTACTTCCCAGCTGTCATTTTTTTTCTTCTCTCCTTTTTCTTTTTCTTTTGCCTCTGTACCTTCTTTGACTCTCCCTCCTGCCTTGTGGAAGAAATGTAGATGACCTTATATAGATAGTGGTGAGGGTGATGAACACATAAATTTGTGACTATACAGGGAACCATTGACTGTTTACTTAGGATGAAATGTATGGCATGTGAACAGAACCATCTTAAGAAAACAAAATGGGTTGATGACGAAAACTTGAGGGCAATATACTGAGTGAAATAAGCCAGACACATAAGGACAAATATTGCAGGGTCTCACTGATAGGAACTAATTATAATATGTAAACTTATAGATATGAAATATAAGGTACCAAGATATAGGACGAGGCTAAAGAATGGGGCGCGGTTGCTTAGTATGAGCAGAATGTTCAACTAGGATGAACTTAAATGTTTGGAAATGAACAGAGGCGTCGGTAGCAAGATGTGAGAATAACTAACAGTGCTGATTGCCATTAAAGTGGTGGAAAGGGGAAGCTCAGAGTCATATATGTCACCAGAAGGCAAGTTGGAAGTCAAAAGATGGGAATGTATAAAACTGAATCCTATGGTGGGCAATGACCATAAATAACTGTACAAATATTAGAAATCTCTTCCATGAACCAGAACAAATGTATGACAGTACAACTAGAAGTTAATAATAGAGGGGCATATAGGGAAAAAATATATACCTATTGCAAACTATATACTACAGTTAGTAGTATTTCAGCGTTCTTTCATAAACAGTAACAAATGTACTATACCAATACTATGAGTCAACAATGAAGGGGGTTTGGTTAGGGATATGGGAGGATTCGAGTTTCCTTTTCCTTTTTTTTTTTTTTTTCTTTTGTCTTTCACTTTATTTCTTGTCTGGAGTAATGAAAAGGCTCTAAAAATTGAACAAAAATTAAGTGTGGTGATGGATGCAGGGTACCAGGGGCAACTGATTGTATACTTTGGATCTTTGGATAATTGTATGGTATGTGAACAATCCCAATAAAAATTAAAAAAAAAAAAAGTTCATCTAAAATAAAATGTTATTCAGAGAAAGAACCAAAGACACAGAGCATTAGAGAAGAGAAACATCAGAAGGACTGAAAACAAAATTGAAACACAGACAAAAGAGAAATCAGTAGTGTTGGAAGGAGAAATGGGTGAGATCCAAAGGTGAAAATATTCTCATCACTAAAGCTTAGGAAAAAAAATCTATGAAGAAAACACAGAGGATAAATTAATTCTCAGGGTTTCTTTTCATACATACCAACTAAAACAAACAAACCAAAAAAATCCCTAAAACAGAAAGAAATGAGAACTTTTATTTATTAATAAATGAAATTTGCTGTTGAATGTGGAGAGATACAGAATGTAGAGGGCTGGAGTATTGATTCTCTCAGAGGAGAGTGAGGATAACTAGATGTTATATTTATGGAGGGCTGTTTAGGAGCCAGTCACTATGCTATTCTATTTTATATATTATAGGTAACTCTCAAAACCGTGTTGTACGCTAGTATTATTATTTCCTGCCACAGAGATTTCATTGAGACCATAGTTTTATGTTCAGCTTAAATTAATTGAAAATTCCTAAAGGCATAGAAATACAGCAGAATTTTCAGGAAGATTAAATCTATGTGAGCATAGCTGTTTCTACTTATGTTAAGTTGCTATAACTTAAGTGAGATTCTGTAATTACATTCAGAAAAGTGGGTTAAACCAGGTATGTTCATGTATCTGGGGAATTAAGTCCACAGTCATGTAATGGAACCCCAGTTATACAACTTACAACCTCTGTGATCCCACGTAAGTTACCTAACGTCCTAGGGTCTCAGTTTCACCATCTATCAAATGGGTTTAAAATTGGTTCTTTACTTACAGGCTTCTTTTTCCTTTTTTGTTTTTAATTTTATTGTGGTAACATATACACATTATAAAATTTCCCATTTTAACCACTTTCATGTAAACAATTCAGTGATATAAATTGCATTCATGATTTTGTGCTACCATCACTTATATGCATTACCAACACTTTTCCATCACCCCAAACAGAAACTGTACCCATTATACATTAACTCACCATTCTCTTGTACTCCCTAAACTGTAAATTTACTTTCTGTCTCTATGAATTTACACAATCTATTTCATGTAAATGAAATCATGCAATATTTGTCCTTTTGTGTTTGGCTTATTTCACTCAAACTGTTGTCTTCAGGGTTCATCTATGTTGTATTATATATCAGAACTCCATTCCTTTTTGTGGCTGAACAATATTCCATTGCATGTCTATAACACATTTTGTTTATCCATTCATCTGTTGATCTAACACATTTTCTGTAACTTTTTATTTTCAAGTAATTTCAAACTTACAGGACAGGTACAAAACTAATCCAACCCCCTCTACAGAGAACTCCAACATACCCAACCCCCTAGATAACCAGATTCACCAATTTTAACTTTTTGTCACCTTTGCCATATCATTCTATCTGTCTTTCTGTCTGTCTGCTGGTCTGCCTATCTATCTCTCTATCATTATCTGTTTTTCTGTCTTCTGAACATTTGAGATGAAGTTGCACACATGCACACATCATACTTCTTGAGCACATAGTACTTCCATGTATGCTCCTCATGAATATGGATGTTTACTTATGTAATCCCTTTTGTTTATCTGAGAATGTTTTAATCTCATTCTCATTTTAGAAAGACAGTTTTGCCAGATATAGAATTTGTGGTTGACAATTTTTTTGCTTTCCATACTTTAAATCTCTCTTCCCATTGCCTTCTTGCCCCCACGGTTCTGGATGAGAAACTGGTCCTTAATCTTATTGAGGTTCCCTTGTATGTGTCACATTTCTTTTCTCTCGTGGCTTTCAAAATTCTCCATGTCTGGCATTCAACATTTTGATTATAACATGGTACAGTGTGGGTCTATGTAGGTTTATCCTGTTTGGCGTTCTTTGAGCATCTTGGATGTGTGGTTCCTTTTTTTTTAACATACCATGTGCCTGTGACTTTTTATGAGCTGACATAGTGGTATTTGTCCTCTGGGGAAATATGGTCATATAAACCCTGCATTAGTTGGAGTATCACAGCTATTATAAAAGATAAATTCCAGAATTCCAATGGCCTAACACAACAAAAATATTTCTCATTGACTTAAGTGTCCAGTGTGGGTGTTTCTGGTACAAAGGTGGCTCTCTCCTACCTGGTGATTAAGGGGCCTAGGCTGTGTCCAATTCTTCTAGCGCCATCTTTTCCTCTGTATAAAGAAGAAGGGGAGAGAAAAGAGACCAAAAATGATTGCATCCTTTCATTCACATTTCATTTGTGAGAGTAAGTCATACTCCTCTTTATAAGTAGAAGTAGTGCTGGGATATGTGGCTCATGATTAGGCAGCCATTTCCCTGCAATTTTCTATACTTTGTAAGACAAAGTCGACATTTTGGGGGAGAGTTAGCCTCCTTTCCCTTAAGCTCTACCCAGACCAGTTAGTGCCGAGCAGAGCAAATCAACTCAACTATGTGGGGGGTGGCTTGGCACCGTGATAATATAGTTTTCTTCAGTAATCAATGAGTACAATGGTGAGAGGTTAACTCTCTCCATGGCTTTTTATATGTCATTGCAGTGGTTTAATAATAATTCCATCAGAAAATGTTTTTAAAGTACTTCGAAATGCTTATATATCATTAAAATAAAAATAATAAAGGAACAGTACTTATAGTCCCAGCATTAAATGACCTTTTATGTAACAAAGAACTTCTTTATGCTGCATTTTTCTTCTTCACTTTAAAAATAGACTTGCAAAATAGTTATGATATAAAGTGAGACTCCGTTGTGTCTAGATTTTTTTCTTTATATTTGCTCTGATATTCTGTTTTTTTCCATTTCTCTCTTTCCTCCACTCCCCCCCAACAGCTCAATTTTCAGTTACTCACATCCTTTGTTTAAAAATAGCATCTGATCAACATAAACATCAAGTATTTTCTTTAAATAGGGTAACATGCTTTTTCTGAGTGCATTAAAGTAAATATGAGTGTTTTTAAATAACCAAATTATTAAGAGCAAGAAACCCTGGTATATCCTCATATTTGTTACCAATCCTTATGTCCATCCCAGTGGTTCTCAAACTTGGATGTGTATCAGAATCACCTGGAGAGTTTTTATTACACATTTTGCTGGATCCTACCACCAGGGTTTCCAATTCAGTAGGTCTGGAAAGGGGCCCATAAATTTGAATTTCTAATAAGTTCCCAGGTAATGCTGATGCCACTGGTCCAAGGACCACACTTTGGGAACCACTGACCTTTCCATCAAAGGATACCAAAGAGTATGAGGAGAAAGGCATCAAATCTGTGCAGGTTCTCTGAGGTTGGACTATTTGGTGTGTCCCAGCTTTTGAACTAAAAAAAAAAAAAAAAAAAAAGAATGCCGAAAGACATAGAGTGCTTGAGACTCAAGATAATTTAATTCCATAATCATAAGGCAGAAAAGAGCCAGTTTTGTTACATGGTGAATTCTGTACTTAATTTTGACTGACCCACATAGAGCAAATGTAATTCATCTGACTTGAAATTGAAAACACAAATAACTTAGGTTGTGAAACAGTGTAGGTTTTTACGATGGGACCAAAAAGGAATGAGAGGAGTGATTAGGCCAAAGCTATATGGGGAATTCATGGCCCAGAATTAAGGAAATGAACAAGAAAACCAGGAACGTTTTATGGAAAAGCAAGGTAGAATATTTTCACTAAACAAGAGTCCAAGGTCTGTGCTAAACAGATTTAAGGATCTTGTCCTGGGTATTTTCTTTCTTAATAATACAGGGGAAGCAAAAGAACATTTATTTCCAGCATTTACTTTCATCTGAGCAAGAAGAAATATATTGTGCAATAACGAAACAGTGATCTCTCCTCTGGGTACTCAGTAACTATGGTTAAAGATTCAAGAATTATTTATTTAGAAAAATTAACCACCCAGGAGCAGTGACTCTGGTCAAAAGTAGGCTTCCTCAGAGATTATAAAATTCCATTGTTCTAACTCTAGAGGAAAAAGTAATTCATCATAACATTACAAATTTTTAAATTAAAGAGCAAAAATTTAGAGTGAGTCTGTGCTGGTTTGAATGTATTATGTCCCCCAGAAAAAACATATTCTTTGATGCAATCTTGTGGGGCAGACATATTAGTGGGGATTAAGTTGGAACGTTTGGATTAGGTTGTTTGCATGGAAATATGCTCCACCCAACTGTAGGTGATAACTCTGATATTTCCATGGAGGCATGGCCCCACCCATTCAGGGTGGGCCTTGATCAGTGGAGCCATATAAATGAGCTGGCAAACAGAAAGAACTCAGTGCAGCTGTGAATGACATTTTGAAGAGGAGCTACAGCCAAGAGGGACACT
Source organism: Choloepus didactylus (assembly GCF_015220235.1). Classification (NCBI taxonomy): domain Eukaryota; kingdom Metazoa; phylum Chordata; class Mammalia; order Pilosa; family Megalonychidae; genus Choloepus; species Choloepus didactylus. The sequence continues at coordinate 26,308,712 of NC_051325.1, read as the reverse complement.
GAGGAAAGCACAGGAGATGCAGATGAGAGACAGTTAGAAGATGCCTGTTGAAAGCAGACTTGCTCCGGAGAAGCTGAGAGAGCACAAATATCCCAAGTGCAACTGAGAGTGATATTTTTGAGGAACTGCAGCCTAGAGAGGAATGTCCTGGGAGAAAGCCATTTTGAAACCAGAACTTTGGAACAGACGCCAGCCACGTGCCTTCCCAGCTAACAGAGGTTTTCCAGACACCATTGGCCATCCTCCAGTGAAGGTACCCGATTGCTGATGTGTTACCTTGGACACTTTATGGCCTTAAGACTGTAACTGTGTAACCAAATAAACCCCCTTTTATAAAAGCCAGTCCATCTCTGGTGTTTTGCATCCCAGCAGCATTAGCAAACTAAAACAGAGTCCTTTATGGAAAGTCTGCGAACTGCTGGGCATCAACATACAGGACTTACTTTAAAAGGTGAACAATGATATTGATTAACAATGCAATTCTTTGAGGAGATGATATGAAGCAAGAAGACAGCTCGCAAACCAGGAAGGTAACATTCAAGTGCTTAAGGAAGCTAATGACCGTTTCTTAGGACTATTTTGACCTTAATGAAAAATGTTAATACAATTAATAGTTTTTTTCTCAACTGTATTTACAAAGGAGGCATTAAAAATGAGAATGTCTTAACTTGGAGGAAGGAGAAATTGCAAAGAAATTCTGCCCTGTTTTCTGCAATAGTGGTGATTTTATTTGGCAACCATCTCACTCTCAATTCTTTCTTAATTCAGCATCCAACTTAATATTTCACGAAAAGTTAGCCAAGGACTGGATTTGGTGGTTGTCTTTCTGGCGCCATTCTATGACTTCTCTGTGTTCTCAGAGGATTCTTCTGCCTTGACAAGGTGAAACTCATGCCTGAGCATGTGAAGAAACCCAAAGATCAGGTCCGTCTCTCAGTGACCTCATGGTGAGCTTGTAGGTTGGCATGTTATCACATCTGCCATCATCACCTAGCAGCAAACCCCTGTGAGAGGGACAGCAGGAGGGAACTCTGTGGTTACACTGCTGCTTTCCCTCTTTCCTTGCTTACACTTTGTGCATCTCTTAGCTTGCTTACACTTGTGCATCTTTCCTGCCCTGACTCTTTCCAAGAATGGCCAGACTGTTGGTTGATCCGAGTACATCTGCTTTCTTTGCACTCTAGTGCCATAATCTTGCAGAGTTACCAAAGACTACGTATGCCCCATGGCCTGTCCTCCCCACGCCCCACCTTTCTCCTTCCCCCTTTCCCTCCCTTCATTCCTTCCTTCCTATCTTTCTTTCCAAAAGTATTATTTGGAATATAACAGAAAAGTGTAGAACGTAAGAAAAAATTTTTTTTCTTTTTTTTTTTTTTTTTTTTCCGCATGATCCCAAGAACCTATTTCATTTATGCACTTTACCTTCAGGGTGCAATTTTTTTCAATTTATTCTCTGATCTCTCTGTTAACTTTCATAACCGTCTTCTTTCCTTACCTCTGTCTGCTCTTAGTCTTCTCATTTCTAATTTCTCACTCTTAAATCTTTGAGAGATTCTATATTTCTCACCAATTTATAGAAATAAAGCATGGACTGTTTTGGGACTTTTCAACCTTTTAAATGAAGGTAGCAATTGTGAGAATTTCTCAGGGAATTTCTCATGAAGATGAGGACAAAGATGTGTTGGAAGATGACACATATTTTCTAATAGTTACCCTTCTTTGTTTTGTTTCTTTTTACTTACTGTTCTCAAGCAGTAATAGGGATAAACTTAAGGCCTTATAAAAAGGTTTTACTTGATTTTGATTTCATTACTCATTGTTATGGAGTGCAAATATGAAGCATATAGACATATTGCTCCATCATTCCCTGTTCAGCTCCAAAGCTAAAGAACTCCAACAAAATCATTTATTCACCTTTCCCCTTGACAGTGACTAACCCACTGCTTGCTCCCCAAGTCTGTCCCCATCTTACCTGCAACTTAAAAGCCTTTTCTTAAAATCGCTTTAATTTTTAATTAACTCATGTAAAAGGGAAAAAAAACAAAAACAATCCTGCTTTCCACATTAACTGTTAAAATCTTATAAAACTATAGGTCTCAATCATCTCTTCTAAATCCCTGCCAACCGTGAGTAATCCCAAGCCTCCTGGTGGGTAACCTTTATGTGGACATTTGCCTTTGCCTTGAATTTTATTCTTTTATGACATATTTAGTTTGCTCCCTTAACGATGATCAGGTCTTTTCTCTTTTCTCTTCCTACATGCTTCCTCTCTCAAGAACAGTAACTCTGATTTCACAGTCTTCCAAGCAGTGTCTCTCACTGTGATTGTTCACTCCCTCTCCATTCTCAGGGAGGCTGCCTTACCAAATCAGTAGTGTTTGCAAAAATACCCAGCAAAGTGATGTTTTCTATATAAAGGCTTTTTTGAAAATCATAATTTTCATCTTTGTTGTCAAGTTTTGTATGTTCCCTTACAGATTAAAAACAAGAAGTTAAGCCACATCAATGGAAGCCAGAAGAGGTAGTTGAAAAATAGAATAAATCTTTACGAAAAGGAAAGTGACCTAAAATATAGTGGATATGAACAGATTTCTTTTTAGCACTGAATATGACAGAAATGAATTCAAGTTTGAGGATTAGGTAAGCTGATGCTTTTTATAGCTTTTATTTTTTTTATTCAGAAAGGAATATTTCTTCTTTAAAAATAGGCTTTGCCTCTTAGCTTAGATTATGATGTAAGAAAGCTTGTGAGAAAACTATTCGCACATTAGGTTAGATGATACGTATCCAGATGTCTATTTCCCAGGAAATGATCAAAATATTTAAAAACCTGACTCAGGATGACATAAGAAAAAATACAATATATGGTGACTGAGAACTCACAATCTCAAAGAATGCTCATTTAGAGGCAAAAACCTAAAGACTAAAACTATTTCCAAAGACAAATTTTAAAGAAATCTAAAACATTCAGAAGTATATCAGAAACCAAAGAAAATAATTAATATAAGAATAAATGTGGGAGAGGCGGGGCAAGATGGCAGACTGGTGAGCTGTAAGTTTTAGTTACTCCTCCAGGAAAGTAGGTAAAAAACCAGGAACTGCGTGGACTGGACACCACAGAGCAATCTGTCTTTGGGCATACTTCATACAACACTCATGAAAACGTGGAACTGCTGAGATCAGCGAAATCTGTAAGTTTTTGCGGCCAGGGGACCCGCGCCCCTCCCTGCCAGGCTCAGTCCCGGGGGAGGAGGGGCTGCCAGCTCCGGGAAGGAGAAGGGAGAACTGCAGTGGTAGCCCTTCTCGGAAACCCATTCTACTGATTCAAACTCCAACCATAGATAGACTGAGACCAGACACCAGAGAATCTGAGAGTTGCCAGCCCAGCAGAGAGGAGACAGGCATAGAAAAAAAAAAATAACACGAAAAACTCCAAAATAAAAGCAGAGGATTTTTGGAGTTCTGGTGAACACAGAAAGGGGAAGGGCGGAGCTCAGGCCTTGAGGCGCATATGCAAATCCCGAAGAAAAGCTGATCTCTCTGCCCTGTGGACCTTTCCTTAATGGCCCTGGTTGCTTTGTCTATTAGCATTTCAATAACCCATTAGATCTCTGAGGAGGGCCTTTTTTTTTTTTTTTTTTTTTTTTAATCCTTTTTTCTTTTTCTAAAACAATTACTGTAAGAAGCCCAATACAGAAAGCTTCAAAGAATTGCAATTTGGGCACGTCAAGTCAAGAGCAGAACTAAGACAGCTCTGAGACAAAAGGCAATAATCCAGTGGCTGAGAAAATTCACTAAACACCACAACTTCCCAAGAAAAGGGGGGTGTCCGCTCACAGCCACCATCCTGGTGGACAGGAAACACTCCTGCCCATCGCCAGCCCCATAGCCCAGAGCTGCCCCAGACAACCCAGTGTGACGGAAGTGCTTCAAATAACAGGCACACACCACAAAACTGGGCGTGGACATTAGCCTTCCCTGCAACCTCAGTTGATTGTCCCAGAGCTGGGAAGGTGGAGCAGTGTGAATTAACAAAGCCCTATTCAGCCATCATTTGAGCAGACTGGGAGCCTCCCTACACAGCCCAGCAGCCCAGAACTGCCCTGGGGGGATGGCACTCACCTGTGACATAGCACAGTCATCCCTCAACAGAGGACCCGGGGTGCACGGCCTGGAAGAGGGGCCCACTTGCAAGTCTCAGGAGCCATAAGCCAATACCAAAGACTTGTGGGTCAGTGGCAGAGACAAACTGTGGCAGGACTGAACTGAAGGATTAGACTATTGCAGCAGCTTTAAAACTCTAGGATCATCAGGGAGATTTGATTGTTAGGGCCAACCCCCCTCCCCGACTGCCCAGAAACACGCCCCACATACAGGGCAGGCAACACCAACTACACACGCAAGCTTGGTACACCAATTGGGCCCCAAAAGACTCACTCCCCCACTCACCAAAAAAAAGGCTAAGCAGGGGAGAGCTGGCTTGTGGAGAACAGGTGGCTCGTGGATGCCACTTACTGGTTAGTTAGAGAAAGTGTACTCCACGAAGCTGTAGATCTGATAAATTAGAGATAAGGACTTCAATAGGTCTACAAACCCTAAAAGAACCCTATCAAGTTCAGCAAATGCCACGAGGCCAAAAACAACAGAAAATTATAAAGCATATGAAAAAACCAGATGATATGGATAACCCAAGCCCAAGCACCCAAATCAAAAGACCAGAAGAGACACAGCACCTAGAGCAGCTACTCAAAGAACTAAAGATGAACAATGAGACCATAGTACGGGATATGAAGGAAATCAAGAAGACTCTAGAAGAGCATAAAGAAGACATTGCAAGACTAAATAAAAAAATGGATGATCTTATGGAAATTAAAGAAACTGTTGACCAAATTAAAAAGATTCTGGACACTCATAGTACAAGACTAGAGGAAGTTGAACAACGAATCAGTGACCTGGAAGATGACAGAATGGAAAATGAAAGCATAAAAGAAAGAATGGGGAAAAAAATTGAAAAAATCGAAATGGACCTCAGGGATATGATAGGTAATATGAAACGTCCAAATATAAGACTCATTGGTGTCCCAGAAGGGGAAGAAAAGGGTAAAGGTCTAGGAAGAGTATTCAAAGAAATTGTTGGGGAAAACTTCCCAAATCTTCAAAACAACATAAATACACAAATCATAAATGCTCAGCGAACTCCAAATAGAATAAATCCAAATAAACCCACTCTGAGACATATACTGATCACACTGTCAAACACAGAAGAGAAGGAGCAAGTTCTGAAAGCAGCAAGAGAAAAGCAATTCACCACATACAAAGGAAACAGCATAAGACTAAGTAGTGACTACTCAGCAGCCACCATGGAGGCGAGAAGGCAGTGGCACGATATATTTAAAATTCTGAGTGAGAAAAATTTCCAGCCAAGAATACTTTATCCAGCAAAGCTCTCCTTCAAATTTGAGGGAGAGCTTAAATTTTTCACAGACAAACAAATGCTGAGAGAATTTGCTAACAAGAGACCTGCCCTACTGGAGATACTAAAGGGAGCCCTACAGACAGAGAAACAAAGACAGGACAGAGAGACTTGGAGAAAGGTTCAGTACTAAAGAGATTCGGTATGGGTACAATAAAGGATATTAATAGAGAGGGGGAAAAATATGGCAAACATAAACCAAAGGATAAGATGGCCGATTCAAGAAATGCCTTCACGGTTATAATGTTGAATGTAAATGGATTAAACTCCCCAATTAAAAGATATAGATTCGCAGAATGGATCAAAAAAAATGAACCATCAATATGTTGCATACAAGAGACTCATCTTAGACACAGGGACACAAAGAAACTGAAAGTGAAAGGATGGAAAAAAATATTTCATGCAAGCTACAGCCAAAAGAAAGCAGGTGTAGCAATATTAATCTCAGATAAAATAGACTTCAAATGCAGGGATGTTTTGAGAGACAAAGAAGGCCACTACATACTAATAAAAGGGGCAATTCAGCAAGAAGAAATAACAATCGTAAATGTCTATGCACCCAATCAAGGTGCCACAAAATACATGAGAGAAACACTGGCAAAACTAAAGGAAGCAATTGATGTTTCCACAATAATTGTGGGAGACTTCAACACATCACTCTCTCCTCTAGATAGATCAACCAGACAGAAGACCAATAAGGAAATTGAAAACCTGAACAATCTGATAAATGAATTAGATTTAACAGACATCTACAGGACATTACATCCCAAATCACCAGGATACACATACTTTTCTAGTGCTCATGGAACTTTCTCCAGAATAGATCATATGCTGGGACATAAAACAAGCCTCAATAAATTTAAAAAGATTGAAATTATTCAAAGCACATTCTCTGACCACAATGGAATACAATTAGAAGTCAATAACAATCAGAGACTTAGAAAATTCACAAATACATGGAAGTTAAACAACACACTCCTAAACAATCAGTGGGTTAAAGAAGAAATAGCAAGAGAAATTGCTAAATATATAGAGACGAATGAAAATGAGAACACAACATACCAAAACCTATGGGATGCAGCAAAAGCAGTGCTAAGGGGGAAATTTATAGCACTAAACGCATATATTAAAAAGGAAGAAAGAGCCAAAATCAAAGAACTAATGGATCAACTGAAGAAGCTAGAAAATGAACAGCAAACCAATCCTAAACCAAGTACAAGAAAAGAAATAACAAGGATTAAAGCAGAAATAAATGACATAGAGAACAAAAAAACAATAGAAAGGATAAATATCACCAAAAGTTGGTTCTTTGAGAAGATCAACAAGATTGACAAGCCCCTAGCTAGACTGACAAAATCAAAAAGAGAGAAGACCCATATAAACAAAATAATGAATGAAAAAGGTGACATAACTGCAGATCCTGAAGAAATTAAAAAAATTATAAGAGGATATTATGAACAATTGTATGGCAACAAACTGGATAATGTAGAAGAAATGGACAATTTCCTGGAAACATGTGAATAACCTAGACTGACCAGAGAAGAAATAGAAGACCTCAACCAACCCATCACAAGCAAAGAGATCCAATCAGTCATCAAAAATCTTCCCACAAATAAATGCCCAGGGCCAGATGGCTTCACAGGGGAATTCTACCAAACTTTCCAGAAAGAACTGACACCAATCTTACTCAAACTCTTTCAAAACATTGAAAAAAATGGAACACTACCTAACTCATTTTATGAAGCTAACATCAATCTAATACCAAAACCAGGCAAAGATGCTACAAAAAAGGAAAACTACCGGCCAATCTCCCTAATGAATATAGATGCAAAAATACTCAACAAAATACTTGCAAATCGAATCCAAAGACACATTAAAAAAATCATACACCATGACCAAGTGGGGTTCATTCCAGGCATGCAAGGATGGTTCAACATAAGAAAAACAATCAATGTATTACAACACATTAACAAGTCAAAAGGGAAAAATCAATTGATCATCTCAATAGATGCTGAAAAAGCATTTGACAAAATCCAACATCCCTTTTTGATAAAAACACTTCAAAAGGTAGGAATTGAAGGAAACTTCCTCAACATGATAAAGAGCATATATGAAAAACCCACAGCCAGCATAGTACTCAATGGTGAGAGACTGAAAGCCTTCCCTCTAAGATCAGGAACAAGACAAGGATGCCCGCTGTCACCACTGTTATTCAACATTGTGCTGGAAGTGCTAGCCAGGGCAATCCGGCAAGACAAAGAAATAAAAGGCATCCAAATTGGAAAAGAAGAAGTAAAACTGTCATTGTTTGCAGATGATATGATCTTATATCTAGAAAACCCTGAGAAATCAACGATACACCTACTAGAGCTAATAAACAAATTTAGCAAAGTAGCGGGATACAAGATTAATGCACATAAGTCAGTAATGTTTCTATATGCTAGAAATGAACAAACTGAAGAGACACTCAAGAAAAAGATACCATTTTCAATAGCAACTAAAAAAATCAAGTACCTAGGAATAAACTTAACCAAAGATGTAAAAGACCTATACAAAGAAAACTACATAACTCTACTAAAAGAAATAGAAGGGGACCTTAAAAGATGGAAAAATATTCCATGTTCATGGATAGGAAGGCTAAATGTCATTAAGATGTCAATTCTACCCAAACTCATCTACAGATTCAATGCAATCCCAATCAAAAGTCCAACAACCTACTTTGCAGACTTGGAAAAGCTAGTTATCAAATTTATTTGGAAAGGGAAGATGCCTCGAATTGCTAAAGACACTTTAAAAAAGAAAAACGAAGTGGGAGGACTTACACTCCCTGACTTTGAAGCTTATTATAAAGCCACAGTTGCCAAAACAGCATGGTACTGGCACAAAGATAGACATATAGATCAATGGAATCGAATTGAGAATTCAGAGATAGACCCTCAGATCTATGGCCGACTGATCTTTGATAAGGCCCCCAAAGTCACTGAACTGAGCCATAATGGTCTTTTCAACAAATGGGGCTGGGAGAGTTGGATATCCATATCCAAAAGAAGGAAAGAGGACCCCTACCTCACACCCTACACAAAAATTAACTCAAAATGGACCAAAGATCTCAATATAAAAGAAAGTACCATAAAACTCCTAGAAGATAATGTAGGAAAACATCTTCAAGACCTTGTATTAGGCGGCCACTTCCTAGACTTTACACCCAAAGCACAAGCAACAAAAGAGAAAATAGATAAATGGGAACTCCTCAAGCTTAGAAGTTTCTGCACCTCAAAGGAATTTCTCAAAAAGGTAAAGAGGCAGCCAACTCAATGGGAAAAATTTTTTGGAAACCATGTATCTGACAAAAGACTGATATCTTGCATATACAAAGAAATCCTACAACTCAATGACAATAGTACAGACAGCCCAGTTATAAAATGGGCAAAAGATATGAAAAGACAGTTCTCTGAAGAGGAAATACAAATGGCCAAGAAACACATGAAAAAATGTTCAGCTTCACTAGCTATTAGAGAGATGCAAATTAAGACCACAATGAGATACCATCTAACACCGGTTAGAATGGCTGCCATTAAACAAACAGGAAACTACAAATGCTGGAGGGGATGTGGAGAAATTGGAACTCTTATTCATTGTTGGTGGGACTGTATAATGGTTCAGCCACTCTGGAAGTCAGTCTGGCAGTTCCTTAGAAAACTAGATATAGAGCTACCATTCGATCCAGCGATTGCACTTCTCGGTATATACCCGGAAGATCGGAAAGCAGTGACACGAACAGATATCTGCACGCCAATGTTCATAGCAGCATTATTCACAATTGCCAAGAGATGGAAACAACCCAAATGTCCTTCAACAGATGAGTGGATAAATAAAATGTGGTATATACACACGATGGAATACTATGCGGCAGTAAGAAGGAACGATCTGGTGAAACATATGACAACATGGATGAACCTTGAAGACATAATGCTGAGCGAAATAAGCCAGGCACAAAAAGAGAAATATTATATGCTACCACTAATGTGAACTTTGAAAAATGTAAAACAAATGGTTTATAATGTAGAATGTAGGGGAACTAGCAGTAGAGAGCAATTAAGGAAGGGGGAACAATAATCCAAGAAGAACAGATAAGCTATTTAACGTTCTGGGGATGCCCAGAAATGACTATGGTCTGTTAATTTCTGATGGATATAGTAGGAACAAGTTCACAGAAATGTTGCTATATTATGTAACTTTCTTGGGGTAAAGTAGGAACATGTTGGAAGTTAAGCAGTTATCTTAGGTTAGTTGTCTTTTTCTTACCCCCTTGTTATGGTCTCTTTGAAATGTTCTTTTATTGTATGTTTGTTTTCTTTTTAACTTTTTTTTTTCATACAGTTGATTTAAAAAAGAAGGGAAAGTTAAAAAAAAAAAAAAAAAGAAAAACAAGGAAAAAAAAAAAAAGATGTAGTGCCCCCTTGAGGAGCCTGTGGAGAATGCAGGGGTATTCGCCTACCCCACCTCCATGGTTGCTAACATGACCACAGACATAGGGGACTGGTGGTTTGATGGGTTGAGCCCTCTACCATAAGTTTTACCCTTGGGAAGACGGTTGCTGCAAAGGAGAGGCTAGGCCTTCCTGTATTTGTGCCTAAGAGTCTCCTCCTGAATGCCTCTTTGTTGCTCAGATGTGGCCCTCTCTCTCTGGCTAAGCCAACTTGAAAGGTGAAATCACTGCCCTCCCCCCTACGTGGGATCAGACACCCAGGGGAGTGAATCTCCCTGGCAACGTGGAATATGACTCCCGGGGGGGAATGTAGACCCGGCATCGTGGGACGGAGAACATCTTCTTGACCAAAAGGGGGATGTGAAAGGAAATGAAATAAGCTTCAGTGGCAGAGAGATTCCAAAAGGAGCCGAGAAGTCACTCTGGTGGGCACTCTTACGCACACTTTAGACAACCCTTTTTAGGTTCTAAAGAATTGGGGTACCTGGTGGTGGATACCTGAAACTATCAAACTACAACCCAGAACGCATGAATCTCGAAGATAGTTGTATAAAAATGTAGCTTATGAGGGGTGACAATGGGATTGGGAAAGCCATAAGGACCAAACTCCACTTTGTCTAGTTTATGGATGGATGTGTAGAAAAGTAGGGGAAGGAAACAAACAGACAAAGGTACCCAGTGTTCTTTTTTACTTCAATTGCTCTTTTTCACTCTAATTATTATTCTTGTTATTTTTGTGTGTGTGCTAATGAAGGTGTCAGGGATTGATTTAGGTGATGAATGTATAACTATGTAATGGTACTGTAAACAATCGAAAGTACGATTTGTTTTGTATGACTGCGTGGTATGTGAATATATCTCAATAAAATGATGATAAAAAAAAGAATAAATGTGGTTGTTAAAAAAGTATATATAGGATTCGAAATAATTTTGAGTTGAGCATTATTGTTCTAAGTTGATTATTTACAAATGGTAGCTGTCTTGGGTTGTGTTCTCAAACAGACCCAGATGCAAAAGGATGAGTGCAATTGATTTATTGAAGGAGAGCTCCCAGAAGACAACAGTAAGAGAATGGAGAAACAGGATGGGGAAGAAAAAGAAGCCAAACAAGGATGAGCTTTCAGGAGAAGTCTTAAAGCATCCTTAGCTGTGTGGAGAGTTCCACGGCATAAATTAGGCCTGGAGTTTGTTCTGCCCCGAGAGAAGCGAGCTGGGCTTTCAAACTCCTGTATATGTTGGTGATGGCTCTGAGCTCCTGGTAGGACATAGCCCTCCAGGCACTTCCTGCTCTCTGTGCATCTGGGTGAAGTGGCTCCAGTAGGCCCAATGGTGAAGGTTGCAAGTGTCAGTTGTTAGGAGTGAAGCCCAAGAACATGGGGGATGATGTCTAATCAGTAAAGGGGACCAGCAGTGTTCCAGGTGGGGAATCCATAAAGTTTCTTACAGTAATTTATTCAAATACTCTGAGCATCTGAAAAAATGGCCCTGGATTTTGTTGACTTTTTCAGTCATTTGTAATTCTTAATATGAACAGCTAGCCTCATTTTGTGTACCTGAATTAGTGTTGAGATTGATCAACAGTTGAATGGAAGAAGAGTTTTCTTTGGGTGAATTTACAGCACAAAGACAGGACCTTGGTACTGATTCATTGATTGACTCAATGAATGTTTGTCTTCTCAGGAAAATTCAATAAGCATGATACTCCTCATAAGACATAATCAGTTCCTACCCTCACAAATTAGCATTGGAAAACACTCAACTGGATTCCCTTCTGTCTTGCAAGAAAACCAAAGGTGGTCTTAAGAAGCAAGTCTTCTTTGAAAAGAATATCATTTATGTATTCTTCAGAAATGATGGAAGTCTCCAGAGTTGTCATGGCTCAGTGATTAAAGATAAAGGGAAAGCATCAGTTGCCAACCCAGATGTCTCATGCACAGGGACGAATCTGAACATCTGGAAATATGCCAGTCATCTTTAGAATCTCTCCCTGACCTTGTCTGGCTCCTAAGGCCCTGTGTGGAAATTGCTGCTTCCATCTACAGTGATAATTGGCACTCATGGTGAATACAGTAGACTGAAGAAATGGTAATAGCAGTTCTCTCGTTGTTATTAGTAACTCTGATGCAGTTATTTCTTAAATGGATCTAGGCAACCTGTCCAAGTGTCAGAATATCCTGCAATGAGTTCTGGCCCTGGTGAAAGTCTTCTCTATGACAGCGGTGGTCTCTGTTTAATACAGCCGGGACAGAGGTTCTGAAACTTCAGATTGCATGGGATGCACCTCAAGGCCTATTAAATCACCACAAGTCCCCATCCCCAGAGAATCAGATTCAGTTGTTCTAGGGTAGGGCCAGAAAATGTGCATTTTTCACACATTCCCAGGTGAGGCTAAGGTGGTTGATCCAAGGACCGCATTAAGATAAGATTAAGAGAATAGAAGCAGCTGGCACTGCCAGATTTAAAAAAAACGACTTGCCTGGCTGTTTAGCCATAGTGAAATAGGTATAGACTGAAGATATTTTATGAGATTCAAGGGGAAAATCTGGCTATATTAAATTATCTGGACCTTTCAAGTGGAAACAGCTTGCTTGCCTGATGAATCTATATCCTTTCCATATTTCTTTTCAAGAGACCTTTTATGAAGATCAGACTCTATGTTAACCCAAAATATCCATGAAGGTAGTTTTCAGCATTTATGAAACCATTTGCAAAATGATGGATTCTGTTTCTAGTTAATCTGATTAGCCTGAAACAAGGATCTTTGCTTAGCACAGCCAGTAATAGAAAACTGTGCCAATGCAATCTTTATCTTAATGGTTACTATGTATTTTAAACTCTTAGTGCTTCACAGATGTAGCATCATTTGTCCATAAAAAATATGGTTAATGCTTTCAAAAATGCTATAATAAATAAGTATAAAAATAAAACATTTTGCTCATAAAGATCTAATCTATCTCTGATATTACTTATCTTTAGAATTTATATGGATTTTCCATGGTGATTATGAAGATTTTTTCTCGGTTTTTCATAATGTCATCCACATAAGGTTAAAATAAAGCAAGTGACTGTTATTTCAAATTTCACCTATTTTTTATTCATCATTTGAAAAATGTCTAAATGATATTCCCTAATACAGTGTGCCCTTGACCCTTAGAAGGATGTACGGCAGTGTTTTCCTGCGGTCATAGATGTATCTGGATATTCCATAAATGCCATTAACATTTAACTGCATAAACTTTCTACTTAAGCAGTTGTTTTATTCTTCATTGTTTTTCTTTTATAAATATGGAAGTGAATGTTTATTTTAAAGGAGAAAATACAACACAATAAACTATGAATTTTGGAGGTTGACAAATACACAAACATTGCAAGATCTGAAACAAATAGCTTCATGTTATTAATCATATTCCCTACATATATTTGTAATACTTTTTTCCTATATATTCTGGCTGCTTACTCCTCTTTTTGTTAGGGAAGTTGTAGGTTTACAGAAAAATCATGCATAAAATACAGAGTTCCTGTATACTACCTGTCTTAGTTTGCTAATGCTGCAGAATGCAAAACACCAGAGATGGATTGGCTTTTATAAAACAGGGATTTATTTCGCTACACAGTTACAGTCTTAAGGCCACAAAGCGTCCAAGGCAACACATCAGCAATCGGGTACCCTCACCGGAGGATGGCCAATGGCCTCCGGAAAACCTCTGTTAGCTAGGAAGGCAGCTGGCATCTGCTCCAAAGCTCCGGCCTCAAAACGGCTTTCTCCCAGGACGTTCCTCTCCAGCAAGCTTGCTTCTCTTCAAAACATCACTCCCAGCTGCACTCTCTTTCCTCTCTTTGAGTCAGCTCATTTATATAGCTCCACCGATCAAGGCCCACCCCGAATGGGTGGGGCCATGCCTCCATGGGAACATCTCATCAAAATTATCACCGACAGCTGGGTGGGGCACACTCCAAGCAAATCCAACCAGCACCAAAACTTCTGCCCCACACAAGACTACAAAGATAATGGCATTTGGGGGACACAATACACTCAAACTGGCACATTCCACCCCCTGGAACCCAAAATGGCATTATCTTTCCAAATACAAAATACATTCATTTCACAAAAACTTAAATCATTTCAGTAACAAAAGTTAAGTACAAAATCCCATCAAAATCAGTTTAGGCTTGGTCAGTTCTAAGGCATAATTCCCCTCTAGCTGTGGATCTGTGAACCTAGAACAAGTTATGTGCTTCCAATATACAAAGGAGAGACATTCATAGGATAAACATTTCCATTGCCATAAGGAGAAACAGTAAGGAAAACAGGGTTAACAGGAGCAAAACAGTTCCTAAAACCTGCAGGACAAACTCCATTAGATTTCAAAGTCTGAGAGTCATTAACAAAACAACGCTGCATCCTTGGGGCTTGAGAGAGCGGGAGCCTAACCCTTCCTAAGGGCCTTTTCGGCAGCCCTTTCCTCTCCAAACACTTAGGTGAGTGCTCCAACATATCCACACATTGGGGAGACCACCTTCTCGGCCCCACCCTCCTCAAACATCGGGGCAGCTCCCGGATTCCCTTCCATCTCCGGGACACACGCTCAACCCCTTCAGAACAGTGTGGTGGCAGCCAGGCTCTCCCCAATTCCCTGGGAATGTGCTCCACCCTCTTTGGGGCTTGGGGTGGCAGGACATTTCCTGAGCAACGAGGCGGAAGGCCTGCCCTCGACCTCCAGGGCAAACTCACCCTTTCCCTGCGTGTGGGCTGCTCCGCTCTCTCAGCCCTAGACCTCCTGACTCCAGACCTCAACCTCCATGGCTCTGTCTTTGAAGAGATTTTTCCTTTAATTTTTTCCTTGTCTGTCTCCTCCAGTCCAGACCGGCAATGGCTCTGTCTATAAAGATCTCGCAAAAATTCTGTTGGCTTTGCATGAAGCACACAGGGGTCAAAGCCATCAGACAATAGGATTTTCCACAAATCCTTTCTGCTTAACTCCTTTTCCAATCTTGGCTTGTACTGAAATGGCGGCTGGGTTCCATGTTTGGTTACATCCTCACGTTGGGCTGTAGCTTCTGGGATTCCACCCCCTGGAAGCCCGTAATTTTCCAAGCCATCAGTTTCTGGTTTCTTGGAACCCAAGAGTTCAGTTCTAAGTTTATCTCTCTCTGCTCGCATTTTACTATAAGCTGCAAGGAGAAGCCAGGATATGTCCTCCACACGTAGTCTGGAGATCTCCTCAGCGAAGTATTCCAGGTTGTCACTTTTAAATTCTTCCTTCCATCTGACACCAGGACTCAATTTTGCCAAATTCTCTGCCACTTTAAAACAAGGATCACCTTTCTTCCAGTTTGCAACAACACATTCATCATTTCTGCTCAAGTCCTCATCAGAAGTATCTCTAGAGTCCATATTTCCACAAACAGTCTCTTCAAAGCAGTTTTGGCCTTTTCTATCAAGCTCCTCACAACTCTTCCAGAAACTCCCCCTTATCGATTTAAAAAGCCATTCCAACATGTTTGGTATTTGCAAACTCAGCAGCAAAAGCACCCCACTTCTCTGGTACCAAAATCTGTCTTAGTTTGCTAATGCTGCAGAATGCAAAACACCAGAGATGGATTGGCTTTTATAAAACAGGGATTTATTTCGCTACACAGTTACAGTCTTAAGGCCACAAAGCGTCCAAGGCAACACATCAGCAATCGGGTACCCTCACCGGAGGATGGCCAATGGCCTCCGGAAAACCTCTGTTAGCTAGGAAGGCAGCTGGCATCTGCTCCAAAGCTCCGGCCTCAAAACGGCTTTCTCCCAGGACGTTCCTCTCCAGCAAGCTTGCTTCTCTTCAAAACATCACTCCCAGCTGCACTCTCTTTCCTCTCTTTGAGTCAGCTCATTTATATAGCTCCACCGATCAAGGCCCACCCCGAATGGGTGGGGCCAAGCCTCCATGAGAACATCTCATCAAAATTATCACCGACAGCTGGGTGGGGCACACTCCAAGCAAATCCAACCAGCACCAAAACTTCTGCCCCACACAAGACTACAAAGATAATGGCATTTGGGGGACACAATACACTCAAACTGGCACACTACCCTATTGTTAACACCTTCTATTAGTGTGGTACATTTGTTACAATTCATTAAAGAACATTTTTATAATTGTACTATTTATTATAGTCCATCATTTAAAATAGGGTTCAGTGTGTTGTACAGTCCTATGATTTTTAAAAAAATTTTATTCTGGTAAAATACAGCCTGAAATTTCCCTTTTTAGCAATAGTTACAGTTTTTCATGGAGTTGAAGAAGAAAGTAGAGAAGAATAAAATTTGGTTACTGCCCAACCAGGGGCTGAACTATCCCATCTGGTGTTCTACAAAGCACAAAATAACTAGATAGTTGCCAATATATTTCACACTGCATTGTATTGAACACATCCTCTTAAAACTAACATTTATTCTTCTATTTATCATGATATTTTTCTGATACACGAACAAAGATGCAAGGTTTTTTTTTCCATTTTTTATTTCTCAAGTAATAACACTCTAACTTTATCAATACCGGAAGAAGAAAGTCTTTAGAAAGAAATAGTTTTGAGGCAATATAGATTCTTCTGCCCTCTTGTCAGTCTCAGTGATCTCGGGCAATTGATATATTTTTTTTCCCGAGCTCAGTTTCCTCACCTGAGGTTTCTTCCACCTCCAAAAGTCTGTGATTCCATTATTCTAATTGCTGCCTGATGGGCCTGTTCAATAAATTTGACAGCACTGCAGACATTTTTATGCCGGGTAGGGTGCCAAGATATGTAAATACGCTTACATTGCTTTTTGATTTAATGCATTAGAACTTGGAAACGATGGGGTAGTGTATTAGGTATCTAATTAGTATTTTGATAATTATTAATAGTGACTTAAAACAACATTTATTATCATAGTCTCAGGGGGTCAGGGTCTTGTTCTTAGGGTCTCATACGGCTGCAACTGAGGTATCTGCTGGGCTATATTCTTCCCTAGAATTTTGATTCCTCTTCCAAGCTCTTTCAGATTATTGGCAGAATTCAGTACCTTTTTGTAGGACAGAGGTCCTTGGCTCCTAGAGGCCTCTGTTTTTCATAGGCATTCAGAGCATGGTTGTTTGCTTCTTCAAAGCCCGCAGGTTATTCTCTGCTGTTTCAAGTCTCTCACTTCTAGATCCTCTTTTAAAGTCTCGAATAGGATATTTCTCTTTGATTAACTTTAAGCCAACTGCTTGGGGACCTTAATTACATCTGTAAAATCCCTTCACCTTTCACATATAACATAACATAATCATATGAGTGCCAGACCATTACCTTTGCCATATTCTATTGGTTAAAAGCTGTGCAATTGACAGATCGCAGTCACTTAACTTCTCAGTTAGTTTTCTTTTCTATAAAATGGGAGACTATAATACTCACGTTGTGGTGTTTATAAGAACTAAATGAGATATTCTATAAATTATCTCTTACAGGTCTTGGCACACTGTTGGTTCTCTGTTGTTAGTACTAATTATTGCTTGGGCTATTGCTCTTATTATTAGTTGACTTTGTCTGCTTTCGTGGTAGGAACCTTTAATCTCATCACAATGACTTTTCAGTTTTTATTTTATTTGCTCAAACCCTCAACAGCTTTCAATATTGATCACCACTCCCTCCTTTTGGATACACTCTTCTCTTGGCCTCCATGCCACCAGGCTCTTCTGGTCTTACTCCTGCCTCCTGGCCCTCTCCTTTTCTGCTTCCTTGCAGGATCATCCTTTCCTCCCCACTCCAGATGTGTAAACCATCATGAAGGCTTAACCATTTAACTTCCTCACTATGCATTTCAAATGTTTCTATTTTATCACCATCTCACCACCACCACCTGAGTAGCTCTCAGCTTTTCCTTTACTACTTCCTCAGTGTTCCCTCTGCAGTCAATTCCCTAAAATGCAGCTGGAGTGATCTTTTTAAAATGAAAATCTGCTCAGGTCAACCCCTTGCTTAAAACACTGCAACAGCTTTTGATTGCTTTTAGGGCAAAGGCAAAAATCCTTGCAATGGCAGCAATGTCTTATGTGTTTTGGACCCTGAGGTCTCTGTTCACTCTGCCCTTTCTGATTTCTGTGTGCCCTTCTTGTTTCTTCTGCAGGGGCCTGGGGCATTCTTACTCCCCGCTCTCCCCTTTGCTTTTTTCATATATCAGCTCGGTCATAACTTTCTCAGAGAGACCTCCCTGGCTGGACAACTCCCATAGGACTCTGTACCTTTACTCTTAGCACTCATCTAGGTATAATTTTACACCTCCTGGAGCCGTACTTAAATTGAAGTCTGTCTCCTCCATGAGTGCATGGCCTGGGTTGGGTTGTGTTCACCACTGTACCCCCCAATACCTAGGTGAGTGCCTGACACATAGCAGATGCCCAATAAATATTTGGTAAATAAATGAAGAGTGGGTCTTCCAGAAGACTTATGCAACCTTAACAAGTTTCCTTAAACCAAACCTTAGCCACAGATATTATACGAATAGACACTGCAGTTGCCTTCTGAATATTTCCCTAGGCTCCATCCTCTTTTCTGACCTACCTGTTTTCTTTCCAGTTGTGTCACACAAGATTTCTCCGTTCCTGAGAAGCCCCTTGGAATTGTAGAATGTGTTAAAGGAGATTACCTGGTTTTTGGTTCAGCATCCTCCTGTAGCCTGACCTTAGTTCCTGGAACAATACATTGAACTAAAGATCTTGATGGATTCTTTATGAGTCTAGGCGAGGCAATAGGAAAATGAAAGAAGAAAGGAAAGAACACCCTGCAAATACCAGAGAATCTGGAATTAGGGTCATAGGTAATATTCAAACTCCAAGGTAGAAGAGACAACAGCAGCCAGCATTGGATCCCCCATTTTTCCATGACATTTAAGCACACATGAGGGCGTGGAAGATAGTTCACACTACTCTTTCAGCCAACTTGCCATGTCCCGAGGATGTGTCTAACAATTAGAAAACTTGATTGATTTTCTGGGTAATGTTGGGCCCAGCTGATATTTTGTATGTTGCATTCAAGTTAGAGACCAAAGTCTGGCAACCTCTAATATCTTTAGCAGGTTATCGTTCATTCAATTAACCAGGATGGAGTACAGCTCTCTGCTGGGCTCTATGTTAAGCATTGTACAAACAGAGATGATAGATCTAGGTCTTTTTGTCCAAGGATTCACACCGAAGTGGGGAAACGCTGTGTTAATAAACAGTTACAATACAACTCATAACCATGAACTATCTTGTTACCTTTTCCTCATTTCGAATGTTAATCTTATTTGCATTTAACTGTGATACATAAATATGAAAATTAGTGTTCTATAGAAGTTGTTTCTCTTATTTGGGTATTTGTCATAGGAGCCTGGAAAACTAAGCCACCAAGGAGAAAAGGGGACCAACTGGGAGAGAGTGTGGGGATTTTATTTATTTATTTTTTTGAGAGGTACACTGCACAAATTTTCACCTCCTCAGAAGTGGAATAAAGTTAAGGAACAAAGAGTTTGAATCTATTCCATCTGCTTCTCCTTACATTATAACCCTTCATTAAAGGACTTTAAAATAGTTAAAAGAAAAAAAAATTGGGTGTTTTAGGGATGCTTGATAGTCAATAAAATATATTATGTATTCTACTCTTGGTAAATGGAAGTCGACAACTTAATGAATATACCACATGTGGACATAGTCAGCCCCCACACACCCAGCCATTAATATCTTCTCTGTGAAATGTTTATGACTGTAATTGCTACCCTGATTATATATTGTGTGAATTTAAAGCACATTATTATATTGGGTGACTAATGAAATTTGGTGACAATATGCAGCATTTGGCCTTCTGGAAAGCATTGGGTTTTAAATTATATTCTTTCCTGAGTTTGCAGTAGATTCTATGGCCCATCTACCTCGCAGTGTGTTTGTGGTTGATGGATTGAAATCTTTCCCCTGGATAGTAAACATCAGAGACAATTTAGTCTTTCCTTAAGCTTGCTTGTCTCAGTTTTCTCGTCACTCATTCAAAATATCAAGGAAACTTATCCACGCTGACCAGGGGAGAAGGCCCATCCCTCAGCACATCAGTGGGTATATTGGGGATCCAAGGAGTGTGGTCTCCAAGCTTTGGGGGGAGCCATTATGAGTCTTGGAAATGCTAGGGTTTCGTTAGCACATTCTTCCTTTACTGAATCAGATAGGTCTCTGCTTTGAACACCTCAATCCCATGTGCACTGTTGAGTGGGCTTAGGGATGCCAGAGAATAAATTTTCCTCTTCCGCTTCCCTAAAGATTGGGGGAGTGGAGAGTCTTGAAGATTATAAAGTGTATTGCTAAGGTTACATAGTAGTAGAGCAGTTTCAGCAAACAATTTCAATGATTTCTTGAAATTCTGGACACACACTGAGAGGTGTTTGCTTGCATAGGATAAAATTTAATGCAAATGGTGCTTATTATTAAAATAGGAATTGATGGCTTTTGTGCTGCAGTAGTTTTTCTTCAATTAATTCAAATTTAAGCCTAGATTATTCACAATTAGGCACATTTTTACTTTCAGTATGTGTGATATTTTTTATCTGACAGTTCCCTATATGAAGAAATGACAGTTATAGATTCTTCATGTAATACAGTATAATATATAATGGTAATTTATAGTTCTATCAATCATATTCATTTGGCTTGGTACAGAACATATTATCATACTCATTTAATAGATGATAAAATTGATGCTTATAGTGGTGAAATGATCAACTGAATTACATGACTACTTCATTTTAGGGCTTTTACTCAAAACCAGATTTTCTGCTTATAAATCATGTAACCTCCTTCCTTTAAAGAAAGGCATAAAGGAATAGTGAATCCTTAAAACTGGAAAACAATAACTTAAATGAACTGAGAAAGGGACCATTTCACTTCTTTTTAGTAATAAGAAGAGTGGGTGGTTAAAACTATTAACACAAGAAAATTAACCTAGAAAAAGTTTTAATGATACAAGTAACATTTTTATGGTCCTGTTCATTGGGTTCCTCATTTTCTTTTTAGTGGAGGAGAATGGGATGCAGTTAGACCCCCGAGGGTGGTTGCAGCACGTTAATAGAAGTGGGAGACGCTATTTTTAATCATTGCTTTCTAGCAGAATGTGTCGATGGGCAGTTTTCCACCTGGGTGTTTCCCATGCCACATTACCCATGGTGAAAGTGCCCTGCGGTGTTTTTCCTACAAGCACAATTTTACATGCAGTGAGAGAAGTTTCTAAGTCACTCTGGCATCAGAATGAATCCCTCGGGCAGCTGGTATTAACTATCCCTCTGTGGCTTGGGGAATGAGTGTTTCCTCTCGAGCTGAAAGTAGAAAATAGCGTTCATTATCCGTAATATAAAAGTCTCTATAATGATGCCTGGTAAGATCTCGTTCTTTGTGAACTCAATTTGGGCTTTGTGTGTACAAAGAAACAAGTAAAGTTTTAGTCTATTGTTTGTTCAATGGGGAGGAATTTCCTTGAATAGAAAATATTGCTATGAAATTAAAGAAACATATTTCATGTGTGCGTGTGTGTGTGTGTGTGTGTGTGATTTTACGTATATGTATATGTTAAACAACAAGTAACATGTAGAAAAGTATATCAGACATTAATGTTAATCATTTTATGAATAAACAAAGAGACCACCCATATAAGGACCAGTAATTCAGAGAGTGTTGCTGTAACTCCAGACACCCCTGCTGTGTCCCAGAGGGATTTTTAGTTTCCTGTACACAACTCCTGCCTCTGTGCATTTGTAGTTGCTGCTCCCTTTCCCTGGAGAAGCATTCCCCCAGATTATAAGGATGGCAAAGTTCCTCTCTTCCTTGAGTATTGGACCATAGCGCCCTGCAACCCGTGTCTACAATGCACTTTGAAATGTCTTCCTGAGAGTATAATAATTGTTTGTGAGCTGCTAGAAAGAGGGACCTTATCTTTGCTTTGTTGTTGTTTGCTTAATCCTCAGTACCTAGCCTATCTCTGAAACATTGTAGGCATTCAATAAATAATGGCTGAATGAATTAATGACTGACATTTCTTCTTAGATAAAACACCTCAAGCCAACATCACCAAAATGCACTATTATCTTGCCTAAACTTCCAAGTCCCAGAACTGTGTATGACCCCTCTCTTCCATGAATTCTCCCTCTTTATCATCTCTCCCATCTCGCTTCCTATCACGTGCACCTTTATTTGGACTCCCAGCTCTCATCTCTCCTCTGAGTTCAGGTTCAAGCTTCTGATTCAAAGCCCATTCCATTCATGTTCTCCTCTTCCGACAAATGCTTCTTTTGTTGTTCCTGTGGAGATGAAGAAAGTTGGGTTAGATGTGCAGAGTCCTCATGTCTGGTTTTCCACCATTTCTTCAGCGAGGGCTCTATTGTGCATCCGCCTAAGTGCAACATTGTGTTCTTTGGTTGTTACTGTTGTTTTCTATCCTTCATAAAACAGTCTCCGATCCTGTGGGTGGTGTGGCCTTATGGGAATCTTCGGACCAAATAATTACTCTGTACTGCAAGTGGGTGTTCCTGCTAGGTTGCCACATAGCTCAACTTTCTTCACTGTTTCCTGTCATTCCTTCATTCCATAGAAAGGCGTGCTGGGGCCTGTGTGTTCTATTGGACCCATTTTGTGGGTTTGCATTTCAGTGGAGGGAACCCACCTCCTATTTGATCCTGATTATCCTTGCAATCATGGGATCAACCTTTGGTGCAGGAGAATAATCAGACCATTTTGCACCAGATGTTTGGGTTTGATGGCAGCTGTTTGAAGGAGTTTGTGGGTATAGCAGCTGCTGGTACTTGGGGACTTTGGGGCCGTGGAGAAGGAACAGCCACTCCTGTCCCGAGAATCTATGGAAGGCAGTGTCTTCTGCTGGGAGAAGAGAATTAGATTCCTCCATTCTCAACTGGCTCATTGTCCATCGTATCGTATAACACAGTGACTTGTGGCTTACAAACCTCGTGCTTTGCTGTCCTTAGCTGAAGGGTTTCCATCCTTTGGCCCAGGATCCCTTTCTGGTGCCATTTCCCATGACTTCTTCTTATGTGGTCTGTGCTCCAGCCACATGGAACTCTCAGGCTTCTCCCATGGGAATCCCCTCCCACTCTTCCAGTGTGCCTTTGTTCCTGCTCTGCCTTTCTCCCGGATGTCTCTCAACCCTTCTCCTCCCTGCCCCCTTTCCCTTCAATATTCTCGTCCTTACATGCCCAAAGACCATGAATAGCTCTGGCCCTTTCTGTCTAGGTGTCTGCTAAGGTTGTCCTCTCCACCTACGGCAAGTTCCTTCCTCCCACACTCACCCTCTTCTCCATGATCAATGACTCCTCCACAAATTTTTCTCTGAGCCCTCCACTCCCACCCCCCCAGGGAAAAACTATTTTTTCTCTTCCAAACCCCATAGCAGTAAACCTTCAATTTGACATTTACAGCCTCTCCCTTGTCTTACTCATATGCATTTCTTTACTCTCCTTGCACATCCATCCAGTGGAGTGATCATATCCTATGTGACTTGTGCCCTAAAGTAACTTGCACATTGTAGGTGTCTAGGAACGTGTAGTGAATAAATGAAAAGGATGAGGCATGTGGTATATATGCACAAGGGTGGGGTGTGGTGCGGAGGCAGATCTGTCTCTCTTGGCCAGGTGAGCTGGGTAGGTGTGTGAGCTTATGACAGCATCTCCTTCTACCCTGCCTCCTTAATCCCTACTCCACTCACATACCCTCTCCGACAGGCAGAGTGGCTCCCAGGATTATTTTCCAAAAGTAAGGCCTGATTCATCATGACTTAGGAATGGCTTGTAGGATAGACTGAGGACCCAAACCAAGTCTTTATACTTCCAAAATGTATTAGCATGTTTAGTAAACCAAACAATTAGCTGTATATTTTTGTTTCCATTCTAACTCAATTGATAAGCAATATAAGAGAAAAAATATGCCCCTAACACTGAACAGTGTTCAGACAGATCTCAGGATAGTATTATTTTGAACAAGTTATGTCCATGACATAAAACAAAGTAAAAAGATCTGTGTGGATGTTTAACAATTTTGTATTTTTGTCTTCCAGGAGACGGAGCTGTTGGATCTCAGCCTTGTCAAGGATGCCAGATGCGGGAAACATGCCAAAGCTCCCAAGGTAGGAGTTGGGCTTTGTGGGTTTACCAGATGCTGCCTGGAGTACTTAGCTGTGTTCCTGGTATAAATTAATTGCCCCAGTTAAGAGTTTCTTTGTTGTAGATGTAGTAAAACACAATAAAACAACCAGTCCTTCCAGAAGCCTATATGCCCTAAACACCTTCACTTTTATCAAAGACAGGAACAATGAACAAATAAATGGAAAGTTGGACATGGCAGCTTACTTTGTACCCTATAATTTTATTTCTCTTTGAAAAAAAGAAAGTAACAGTGCCAAAGTATTACCACGTATTTCTAAATAATTAAAATGTGCTTAAATTATCTGAAAAATGCCTTGAGCTTCCTAAGTATACATGAACTAACATTTAGACATGATGAAAGAGGTCCTATAGTTCAAATGCTTTGCAACTGAAATAATTCCATCCATGAGACCAAAGAATGTAAAAGAGTCTTGTTTCTCCAAATGTTACTAGTGAATTCTGGCTTTCTTTGGGACCTGCTGTAGAGAATGTTATTTGTTTGGGTTTAAAAAAATTTGCTGAGGAAATATTCAAAGTAGTGTTTGCAGTTTATTTTTGAAGATTTTTTTTTTTTTAATGTTAAAAGAACATACATATATTCTTTTTACTTAGATTACCTGGTATGGTGTGTTGCCTTGCCATTAAAGTCTGGAAAGTATTCTTTATTGTATTTAAATTTTAGTCCTTCATTTCTAATGGAGAGAATATTGGCAATTAGGGAAGTACAGTTGCCAGTCAGGGACTCGATGCTTCTTTCCATAATTGACACAAAACTAGGGAATTTCTATTTGAGTATCTGCCTGTAACTTTTTATTCTTTAAAACTCCAAATACTTTCTTTTGACATCAGAAATGGTCTCTTGCTTTGGAGACACAGGGAAAGTAATCACTGGAATGGCTATTTTTTCTGATGCACAACAAGGATGTAGGTGCTGGTAGATTCTACCACAGAGCAAATGCCCAGTTGTTGCCTGTGTTACTGGAAGGGTTAATGGTGATCTAAAAGAAAATGTGAAACATGAAAAGAAAGAAAAACCAGAATTATTTTTAACAAGGTTTCGATGAGTGTTTCCTGTGAAACTAGTCAATTATTTAATTCATATCTCAGTGAGATAACGGAATTCCAATAGTATGGTCTTTCAGTTTTGCATCACATCGGCTTATCATAATGCATTTGTGGTGATTCAAAATAGTTCATAGTTTTCATTAGAGGATGATTTTCCCTTCTCCTAATTATATTTGAACCACAATTCATATAAGCCTTTTAGTTCCAAGGACTTTACTGATAACCTAGCAATACTGTTTGTCTTTAATGCAAGTTTATTGGCCTAAATTAGAATTTCAAGATCATGTATTGGTTAAAGATAGCTGCCTACTCCCCACCACACCCCCGCTTGTCACCCGGCCTTGGGGAGTTAAAGTCAATTCTTATGCCATATGGAAGGTTTCCTTCAGGCTTGAATCTATCTGTTTTATTGCAAGACACAGTTTGCTTATCAGTTGTTCCATTTATGGATGTTGTTTGATAAATGACTATTGAATGTTGATAAATGAACAAAACCAGGGTCTGTACTGTGCTGAGCTGATAAACCACTATTAGATACTAAAATGCTTCTCTTAAGGGTGGCCTTTAACAATCAAAATATTCTGGCTTTTACTATTTATCCTTCAACTCTTTCTTCAAGGGACTGATTGCTTTTTCTGTGGTTTATCCATGCAATTGGCTTTTTTTTTTTTTTCCCTTTCTAATCCTTGTCTGCATTAAAGAACCTCAGTCTAATATTTTTGAAGCCTGGTTCTGTGGCATGTTACTTATCTGACCTTCCTGAGCCTTTTTTCTCCTAGTTGAAATGGTGATAATAATACTACCTCCTTCATATGAAGGCTATAAAAATGAAATAAAACAATTCATTAGCAAACCTGTAGCACAACGGTTCTCAAACTTAACTACACATGGAATCATCTGGGGACTTTTAGAAAATGCTGATGCCTGTCTTCCACAACCTGGTGTAATAGGAATTTAATTGATTTGGGTATGGCCTGGGCATCAGGGTTTTGAAAAGCAAATGTGCAGCCAGATTTGAGAAGCACTGCCTTAATTTATTGCTGGTCTGTAATAAGTGCTCACTAAATGTTTGTCACTCCTGTTCATATTAACATCATTATTTTTATAATTATATTAACATTTTCAAGTCAGATTTGAAGGAAGTCAGCTTTCATTTCACTCAGTTTGGAAAAGTTTATGTGATAAAGATGGATTTGAGGAAGGGTTTGGCTGAAAGGGGCTTGATGGATCAGCAAGCAGGAAAGAAGTTGACAAAAATCAACTTACCTGATTTTTATCAGTTAAAAAATCCTTAACTTGCAAAAGAAAACACCAGTTCAAAGTGGCTTAAGGCCTAAAATATAATTTATTGAAAATGATTGAAATTTATTAAGAATTTCAATGAAAGTCCTGGGTACAGGTGAAGTTTCCCCTAGCTGCTCAAATAGTGTCACCAAGGGACGGATGACTCTTTCTCTCTCGAGTCTGGGTCCCCTGGTGACCGCCCTCTGTGCACAGCCTGGGCAGCTCCTGGCTTCCCTTGCATGACAGCAGCAGTGGCCAAAAGAGAGACTAGCCATCCACCAAGGTACTCCAAAATCATTACAGTATAAATACCTAGTGGAAGAAGGCTTAAAGCCCGGAGGAAGAAAACTAAATAAGAGAAGATCATTGAGTTGTCTCGAATGAAAGCAGCAGGAAAGAAAGTAGAAGATTAAGAGGTATAAATATATCAGTATGGAGTGAGAAAAGCTTGGAAACTCAGGACAAAAAGGCAATCTCACATGAAGACAGATGGAGTGGAAGACTTTCTGCAGGGACTCGTAGACCAAAAAGGAAGGAAGAGCATTTGTGGAGCAGATATTATTTATCAAAATAACCAGGCACCTACAAATATTTATCTGTGTATTCCTATTATTTTTTGTTTTCCTTAGCATCTCATTACATAAAAATTCAGGATCTAGTTGAAAAATCTGTTTTTTATGCCTGCTGTGATTTGAAATAACATATATAGGGAATGGAAAAGTATTTATGGGTTGCCCTGTTAACAAATTTAGATGTCTGCTCCTAGTACAATGCATATAGTAACAACTCAGCTTTTCTGCATATAGCATTTGTTCAAGTTACCAGTTTTGAAATTTCTTACTGGAGAGAAATTGGGAGTTTTTTACCCAAATGTACAAAGCAAAAGAAAAAGCAGCTTATCCTTTGAAGTCTAAAATTTATTGTTTTTTTTTTCTTGCTTTCTCCCTGCCTCCCTCTCAGATTTATAATGCACATGTAAGAGCGCAAGAGGCTGTGATATAAACATCTTGTCTATGCTATACACACATAGGCCCTGAATCTTCATTTCAGAAAGGATCTTTGCTTTAAAAAGAGCTTTATCATTGTAGTTTCTCATCTGTTCATGGTTCCTGACCCAGCAGATCAGTTTGTTGCTCATGTGCATCATTAATAAAATGAAATAGATTTGACTAGAACAGAAAATATCTTGTGCAAAGCAAGTTGTTTTGTGAAACTTTTCTTGCATGTGAGTGTATGTTCCAAGTCACAACCCTCTAACTATGGGCCAAGGTCAAAAGCTTTGAAAAATGCTGCTGAGAAAAATTTCTTCCATTCCCAGGGTTCTTGGTTAGTATTGAATCCCTGGATGTATTGAACAAAGATGGGACGGGGAAAGTGTCAATGTGGTTTCTGGTGCCATTTTTGCTCTTGATGAGCTCGAGAAAGTTGTTCCTTCTTCCTGTACCTCCACATCCTCATCTCTGAAACAGGTGAAAGTGGATATATGACTTTAAGGTGTGTAAATTCTATTAGCCTTTGACTCCAACTTTTAAAACTGCAAGATGTTCAAGCCAAGACTCTCCATCTGATAAAACTGATGAAGATCCATCTGATTTAAACTTTTCTTAGCTTGCTCATGGCAAATCAGGTGAACTTAAAAAAAAAAAAAAATCAGGTCACACTCTCTAACCAAGATAAGGTGCTCTGCAAACAAGAAAAAATAAATAAAGATTTAAGTCAAACTTTGTATGTGGCTTGCAGCCAACAGTTCTAGAACTGCTTTTGTACTCTAGAGTCAGCAACCCTGTGCTTAAAGTGGCTCTCCCAAATTTTAATACATGAAAACTGTGCAGCCAACATTCAGCATTCAGTGATGCATGTGACAATATTATTGAAAAATATTTCTGTAGTTTTGTTCCAAAACTGTGTTTTGAAAACTGTTTCCTGTGCTTTGCTGACAATTAACCGGTTTGTTCTGTTGGTAAAGGGCAGCTCATTTCTGATACATAGCATTCATTTTGATATCAATTCCTTGTAAATATCTAGGGTAAAATTAAATTGATCAGAACCATCATCACAACCACATAAGATAGATTACAGTAAAATTACATTTTAAAAATGGATTAGACTTTATTTTTCTACTTTAGAAAACCCTATTTAAAGATGACAATTTTTAATTTCATTCCTTACTCATTCAATAAATAGTAATCGAGTACCTATTTCTGCCAGCCAGTCGTCGAGTCACTGGGAAAACAGCAAAGAAAAAAAAAAAGATAAACATTTCTGCCCTTATGGAACTCAACATCTGTTTGGGAGTGGGAACGTGGTGTGCTGGGAAACTGGCTCTCAGAAAAACAAACAAAACAAACACCTTGATTTGTTGGTTAAATATTTCCATCATGGTGGATTTCACACCACCAAACCTCCATCATTGAATGAGAAGTTGAAAAGCAATGCATACCACAGTCTCTAGTCCTATGAGCAGGCTATAGGGCCCCACTCACGGTGGGAAACAGTTAACAAGCAACTGAGTGACAAGACCCACTGAATAAAATATCCATAGACCATAAACCATGAGTGGGGAAGAAGCTTGCTCTTTCATAGAGCCGTGGTAGAATAAGGTCTCTGGTTAGGGAGAGGAGATATGAGAGTAGAAACCTGACCTGAGTGGGGGTGAGAGCTGCGTAGATGTCTGTAGGAGGAGTTTCCTAGCAGAGGGAGCAGAGAGGGCAAAGCCCTGAGACAGGAAATGTTTGGCACGTTTGAGGTATAATAAGGAGGCCTATGGGCTACAATGGAGTATGACAGAGAGAAGGTGGTGACGTCGGGGAGGGAGCCAGGGCCCACATTATTTAGGGTCTCCTAGGCCATGCTAATGACTTTGGCTTTTCCTCTGAGAAAAGTGAGAAAGCATCTGAAAATTCTGAGCATAGTAGTGACAAGATGTGACTTGGCTTTTAAAAGTATCTCTGGCAACTCTACAGAGAACAGATTATAGAGGACAGAGGAAGAACTAAATGGCTATTGCACACACCCAGTGATGGTGGTCATTTGACCGAGGTGGTAGCTATAGAGGTGGATAAAAAATGTCAGAAATGGAATATTTTTTTAAGGTGGAGCAACAGAGTTTGTTCATGCATTGAAAATGAGGTGTGAGAGGAAAAAAAAAAAGATTTAAGAACAACTCCTGAGTTTTGACCTGGCAAATTGGAAGGATTGACTTGCCGTGTCCTGAGACGGAGAGGAGGATGACAGAAACATTTAAGCAAAAAATTTAAAAAAAAAATCCCTAGTTTGGCTTTGGATATTTTAAGTTTGATATGTCTATTAGACTTCTACCTGATGATGCAAAGAACACAGTTGGATACACAAGTCTAGAGTTCAGGGGAGATGCTGCTAGAGATATAGATATTTAACACCCAAAACCTACAGAAGGTCTCCTAAGGAATAAAGGTATAACAGAGAAGAGGTCTGAGTCTGGGACCTCCAGCCTCAGAAGGGGCCAGCAAAGGAGACCTAGAAGCAGCAGCCAGTGAGGAGGAAGAACCAGGAGAGAGCTTATCTCTGACACCAAAAACAAGTGTTTCAGGAAGCAGGGAGTGATCCTTAGGGTCAAAGGGTAGAATTCCTTCCAGGCCTTTCCTTTTGAGATTTCACTTTTGCACACTTGTAATTTTACTGAATATACCATTTTTTATGTGTTTTAAAAAATTTCCCTATATCATGAGTATTTTTGTTAGTACTCAAAATATGCTATCATTTAAGGAATGTTAACTATCAAGTAGCTCATCACCGAATCTGGATGCCAATGTATAAATCTCATAATGAGCTCTTATTTGAATGTTATACAACCCTGGTTTCAATTAAACATCCACGAGGCCTGAAGTTGAAATGACTGCTTTATTTATTGTCACATTTTGCTGATTATAAGCCATTTCCCTCAGTTTGTACCAATTTCACCACTGAGTGAAGCCGTAGTACTAAAATCTGATATAGATATTTGAGGTTGAGGAAAGAACGCCCTTTCACAACAAAATAAAGGCTTCTCCCTTTTTCACTCGATTGCTAAGGAGATTTACGTTTGACTTTTGTTCTTGGTTCCAACTGTTTCTTAACTTACCTGTTATACCGCAGTAGTTTTTGTGCGTGTTTTTTTTTTTTAATCATTGTTTCCATAAATGTATGTTTGTATCTTTACTAAAAATTCACAAAATTTACGTGCGTGTGTGTGTGGAATGGTTTTGACAGGTATTCGTATTTAACTCCATATATAAATTATATGGCATCGTTCCTTTTTTGTGTTCATTAAATTCCATAGATGTCAGTGGTTTCCTTGGAAACAAAAACCTTTATATAACTAGTCAGAGATTTGGTAGCAGAAATATCAGGTTGCTGAGGGGGTGTAAGGAATAGTTCCTTTGGTAGATATTTACATTTAAAACTCTTTTGCCATTTCCACCTGCCCCTCGCCCTCATGCCATTTAATTGTGAAGTGAAGATTGTTAAAGCCACTATTAAAGTATAGAATATCTTCCCTAATGGTGAAACCCTTTTACGTTTTTTTAAAGCTATCACAGATATGTTAACTCTTTCTGGGATGTTGTTATAATTACCCAAGTTTGAGAAGAGCAAGTTGGCAGGTCTCTTTCAACAATTGAACTTGAGCATTTGAGCACTCTCTGCATCACTCAGTATATATGTGTGTCCATCTGTAAAATACAGTAAACCAAGGATGTGTGTGGCCACATAAATAATCTATGATTTTTTATAACAGGAAGCATATGTCTTAGTACCCTACTGCCCAAGAGTTCAAAGGGCCCTTGAAGGGTTGGAGAGAGGGTAAGGGGAGGCCACAGTTCTGCCAAGGGGTAAGAGTGGGTGAAAGTCTTGGCAGCCAAGGGCATTCTCTCCTCATGGCCCTGAGTGGACCCCTTGGTGGAGACAGGATGAGTAACACGGCTTAGCTAAACCCCAGGCCTTTTCTGAAGGTCATGACTCATTTTATAATTGCTTCTATCTGGTGAAATTTCAGTCTAAATCCAATTTGTTCTACATGCAATAGTACAGAGTTGCAGTTTGAAGCAATTCTCAATTTTAACTCTTTCAAATGTAATAATACGCCATCTTGTGGATACATCTGATATTAAGTTCTTAAATTAATTCTGTGGAGTGAACCATTCCCTAAGCCTTTCAAACTTGGGTGCTGCAGGATTATTGCATAGTTGATCTAATATAGATAAGTAGATTTTTTTTCTTTGTAATTAATATGATTGCCAAATGGATAAAAATGTGTAGCAGGAATCATTTCAGAAATAGACATTATTGCCTTTGCAGAGTAGCTCTATTGTAGGATAAGTTGTGTTTGTGTTGTTATCATGTACTCGGTTTTGTATACCCCAGAACACACAGCATGTATCTTTGGGCATTGTAAGTACCTAATGGAGTGTAATCATGAGTTGCACAAGCTCTTGGGTCAGATGACCTAGCCTCAAAGCCAATTACTAGCTGAATAACTCAGCAAGTTATTTCATATTTCTAAAACTTAGTTTCCCCATCTGAATTATGGAATTAATTCCATGTTGTATCTCATCTGGTTGCTGTAAGGTCTCAATGATAAAAATGCATGTGAAGTCCTTAACTGGCACATCCAGTGTACATGCTAATTTCATTTTAGCTACTATTATTAATGAATTATATTAAGTAAACAAAATTTATTACTGATGCTCATGTGATGCCTTTTAGTAGTCAAAAGTAAGTTAAAGTTGTACAATTGACCTTGTTACAGTAGAATTCAATGCACTGCTATATGGATTGCTTCACATTGAGAGATTTATACTTTTGTAGCTCTGGTATTTAAAACTACCTAAGAAAATCTATCTTTAACATATGTAGAAACATACATTTGAAGCATATTTATTTTTTCTGCCGGTACTCACATCCCCAGATGATTATTACAGCAATACCTTTGTACTAAGACTTACAGTTCCTATTTAGAAACTGTCTGGATTTGCAAATAGTTAAGTAGATTTGCCCAGCAATCAGAATAATTTTAGAGCAATTTACTTTCAGTTAAGAACATGTTGATATCTCACTCTGCATTGTGAATCCATTAATATAAAATCTGATGTGCTCTTTTGAAATGGAAGTACAAGGTTTGGGGTAAGAGACCTGGATTCAAATCCCAGTGCACATATTAGCTGAGTGATTCTGGGAAGAGATTTCTCAGTTTCTTTGTGGGAATGATAATACCTGGTGCTTGGGTCGTCTGGTGAGTTGGATTATGATTGGGAACAAGACATAAATCACAATGCTTGACACATCTTAGGGTGTCCCTCATTGCTACTTCCCTCCCAACCTGCTTAGGTGCACATTTTGATTTTTTCTGGTTAGCACTTTGGGAGCTTCATAGATAATAAATATGTTATAATACATAATATAATATAATACATAATATAATATAATATACTTACAATAGAATAATTATAATCTTGTTATTAAAGATAATTATTGTAATTATAATAATTAAGATATTATGATATATATCTGCCTCCTCTTTGGAGGTTAAATACTAAAGTTACTTATACTTGAAGAAGTCAACTTGCAAAAGGTATCATATTGTAGTTCCTATACTCTGAAGGAATCAAGCACAGCCAGTTTTTCTCCTCAGAGAAAAATGAATCACTTACATTTAAGGGCCCTTTTGTATGAAAATTCTGTTTTTAGGCACTAGGTTCACACTTTGTTTGGTGATAAACTCACCCGGTGAGAGATGTGTGGGAATGAAAACTGTGAAGGAACATGATGTTTATCGGGCTTCTCATCTGGGGCATATACTGATGGAGAGAATGGTGGGGAAAATTGCCTACACTATTTACATTACTGCTTTATCTCCCTCCACTAAGCTAAATATAGGAGAATTCAAATAAGCTAAATGTTTGTAGGATGTGGATCTACAGTACTGATACTTGAATGAACTGGATGGTTCTATACACTGGGGCAAGCAAGGACTGTGGGATCATTTGTACTGAAGACATACATGTCTGTCCCCAGTATTACTCTATGAAATGGGTTTTATTATTTTATAATCACGCCATGTACGCTTGTGAGAGAGGTAAAGGAAGAGCAGCTTCCTGTGCTATTGCTATGGGAGAATTGACTTGCTCTGAACTGCGTGTTGGCAAAGCTTTGGTTCAAGAAAAGGCATACGTCTGAGTGAGTTTTGTGATTATTTTCTCAATAAATTTTAATAGATGCGGATTCCTGCATGGTTCTTAGATTTGGAAAGAGATGTGCACTTAAGGGTAGTCAATTCTAACTTGGAAAACAGGGTGGCCCAGAGTTAAGTGAGCATCTTTGATCGTTTTAGATGTGTTTGACTGGTGGGTTAGGTTGTACATTCTAAATACTTTCCAAAAAATACTTTCGGAATATATAGGAGTTTTGAATGCTGAAAGTTTTTTCTATGGTGAAGGAGTCAACATCAGAAAAGGAAACAGAACAAATGTGGTGCCATATTACCTGAGTTAACAAAACCTGCGGAAGGGAACAGGGGTGTGACAAAGGCCACACGTTGGCGGCTTGCAGGTGCTCTTTCCTCTCCTTCTTGTCTGTCCTAATATTTGCACCATTCACATAATCTCCTAAACCAAGGCTGGGATTAATTTGACATGTGGTGTAACACGAGAAAAAGTTTAAAATGGGAGTACTATCTGAAAATATGAGGCATAGCATTACAATTCTTTTTCAGCCATAACACTCAGAGTGGACTGGGCATTGAACGAGTTTTCAGGTGACCTGGGTTTTCCTTTGGCCTCTGCAGCTGGTAGAATGACTTTGGCAGAGTCATAGCATCTTGCAGAGATATCACTTTCCTTGCAATAAAGTGAAAGAGATGAACAAGCTGATCTCTGTGGACTAAAGGTAATATTTATATCTGTGGTAGAGTTAGTGTGAGAATTAAATGATGCACGTATCTCAGATGGCCTTGCCAACCAAGGTGTGTGATGTAGTAATAGTAATTTGTGAGGCACCTTGGTAGAGTGGGAGAAACATAAGGGTACATACCAGTATATTCTCAGAAGTTCATTTCTAGGTCTTTGAATGGGAAATGGTTGTAATTCTTAAATTCTTTCCATTTACCATAAAAATGAGAAATCCTACATCACAGCCTTTGGATGCAATACCTGACAGACATAGGACTTTTCATGGATGAAAGAACTCTTCCAACGTATTTCCTCCTCTTTCCTGACTGTCAGCACAGCTCACGTTCTTACTTGCCTACATTGTGAAATTTCAAGTACTAGAAGAAGTAACACTAATTTTATTTAAATAGTGGAATTAAAAGTCAAAATAATGCAGAAAATACCTGCTGCTTGACAAGTCTTTGTTAACTGCAGAAATAAACTTTTCAGGTTATTAAAATTAATTGTCATAGAAATTTCTAGGAGATGGAATAACTTAACTAATTAAGCAGAACATTTGTTGGCATTTAACTATGGGGCAGGATCATTGGAATTAACGGGTCAGAAAATTGAACTTGCTGCCTCACACATCTAACACATTTTCTCCCTGCCTTTTCACACTTCAGCATCCCAATGTTGCTTGATGTTTTCATTTGTATCTAAGCACTACCTGTTTCAGACAAGACCAGTGGGACTGGAAAAGAACATAAACGTGTTGATCACTGTTGACTATGAACTTGCACAGCCCTCTGAATATTCACTGCATTTTCTCTCAGGGAAGGAAATTATTTGTTTTTTTTTTTTTTATTTTTTTAGGGAAGGTGTGGGTTTACAGAAAAATCATGCATATGGTACAGGGTTCCTGTAGACCACCCTGTTAGTAACGTCTTGCATTGGTGTGGTATATTTGTTATAGTTGAGAAGGCACATTTATATAATTGTACTATTAACTGTAGTCCATGGTTTAAGTTAGGGTTCATTGTATTGTGTAGTTCCAAGGATTTTTTTTTTCCAGTTGTTATTTTTTTAACATATGTTCCAGTTTGCTAATGCTGCCAGAATGGAAAACACTAGAAATGGATTGGCTTTTATAAAGGGGGCTTATTTGTTTACAAAGTTACAGTCTTAAGGCCATACAGTGTCCAAGGTAAGTCATCAACAATCAGGTACCTTCACTGGAGGATGGCCATTGGTGTCCAGAAAACCTCTGTTAGCTGGGAAGGCACATGGCTGGTGTCTGCTCCAGAGTTCTGGTTTCAAAGTGGCTTTCTCCCAGGACGTTCCTCTCTAGGCTGCAGTTCCTCAAAAATGTCACTCTTAGTTGCTCTTGGAGTGTTTTTCCTCTCTTAGCTTCTCTGGAGCAAAAGTCTGCTTTCACTGACTGTGTATTAAAACTTCAACTTCCATGTGAGACTAAGGGAAGAAATGTTTATTTGGTGTAGGACCTCTAAACAATGTAACTTCTACAGTCAGTTTGTTCAAATACCACAATTACGTGGAACTTTGAATAGGAAGTGAGATATGGTATAGGTTAGAGTAAAATAGCAACACATCCCAAAGTAATTTGGGCGGAGAATAAAAATACATATTTGGGGACCCCCTTAGGAGCTGGGGGAAGATGCGGAGGTGTTGGACTTCCTCACCTGGATTGTTGCTGATGTTCTCATGAATGCTGGGGACTGACAGCTTGACATGCTGTGCCGTCTGTCTTGGGGCTTACCCCTATGAAGCTTCTTACTGCAAACGAGAGGCTAAACCTGCTTATAATTGTGCCTTAGAGTCTCCCCCCGAGTGCCTCTTTGTTGCTCAGATGTGGCCCTCTCTCTCTGACTGAACCACCTCGGCAGGTGAATTCACTGCCCTCCCCACTATGTGCGACCTGACTCTCGGGTGTAAGTCTCCCTGGCAACATAGGATCTGACTCCCGGGGATGAATCTGGACACAGCATCGTGGGATTGAGAACATCTTCTTGACCAAAAGGGGGATGTGATATGAAACGAAATAAAGCTTCAGTGGCTGAGAGATTTCAAATGGAGTTCAGAGTCACTCTGGTGGACATTCTTACACGCTATATAGATAACACTTTTTAGGTTATAATGTATTGGAATAGCTAGAAGTAAATACCTGCAACTACCAAACTCCAACCCACTAGCCTTGACTCCTGAAGATGATTATAACAATGTAGATTACAAGGGGTGACAGTGTGATTGTGAAAACCTTATGGATCGCACTGCCTTTATCCAGTGTATAAATGGATGAGTAGAAAAATGGGGACAAATACTAAATGCAATAGGGTGGGATGGGGGGAATGATTTGGGTGTTCTTTTTTATTTTTATTTTTTATTCTTATTCTGATTCTTTCTGGTATAAGGAAAATGTTCAAAAATAGATTGGGTTGATGAATGCACAACTATATGATGGTACTGTGAACAGTTGATTGTACACCATGGATGATTATATGGTATGTGAATATATCTCAATATAACTGAATTAACAAAAAAAGTCTGCTTTCAACGGCCGTCTTCAAACTGTCTCTCATGTGCAGCTCCTCTCTCAGCTCCTGTGCATTCTTGAAAGGGTCCCTCTTGACTGTAGCAAGCTTGCTCCTTCTGTCCAAGCTTACATAGTGCTCCAGTAAACTAATCAAGGCCCAAGCTGAATGGGTGGGGCCACACCTCCATGGAAATTATCCAATGAAAGATCTCACCCACAGTTGAGTGATCACATCTCCATGGAAACATCCAATCAAAAGTCTCCAACCCAATCGACACCAATGCATTTCCTGCCCACACAAGACTGCATCAAAGGTAATGATGTTTTGGGGACATAATACATCCAAACTAGCACAGCATATATACAACCTAAAATTATTCCATTTTTAACCACATTGAGATACATAATTCACTGCTGTTAGTTACATTCACAAGGTTATTCTACTATCACCCTATCAATTATCAAAACATTTCCATCATCCCAAATAGACATTCTATGCATTCTAAGCCTTAAGTTGCTATTCCCTACCCCTACCCAATCCCCTGGAAACCAGTATTCTAGATTTGGACTCTATGAGTTTACGTATTCTAATTATTTCATATCAGTAAGATCATACAATATTTGTTCTTTTCTATCAGCTTGTATCACTCAACGTGATGTCTTCAAGTTTCATCTATATTGTTGCATGTAGTAAGACTTTATTCCTTTTTACAGCTGAATAATATTTCATTATGTTTGTATAACACATTTTGTTTATCCATTTGTTGGTTGACCGACACTTGAGTTGCTTTCGTCTTTGGGCAATTGTGAATAATGCTGCTCTGAACATCGATGTGAAAATATCGTTCGTGTCCTTGCTTTCAATTCCTTTGGGTATAAACCAAGATGTGGAAGGCTGAGTTGTATGGTAATTCTATAATTAGCTTTCTGAGGAACTGTTAAACTGTCTTCCACAGCAGTTGCACCATTTTACATTCCAGCCAGCAAAAATGGAGTGTTCCTATTTCTCTACATCCTCTCTAACACTTCTAATTTTCCGTTTTTTTAAAAAATAGCCATTCTAGTGGGTGTGAAATGATATCTAAATATGGTTTTGATTTGCATTTCCCTAATGGCTGTTTAGGCTATATTGAGCATCTTTTCATGTGCTCTTTGGCCTTTTGTATATTTTTGGAGAATGTCTGTTCAAGTCTTTTGCTCATTTTTTAATTGGATTGTTTGTCTTTTTGTTGTTGACTTGAAAAATCTCTTTATATATTCTGGATATTAAACCCTTATCACTTCTGTGGTTTCCAAAATTTTCTTCCATTGTTTAGGTTGTTGTTTTACAGTCATGTTAAAGTTCTTTGTTGCACAAAAGTTTTAAATCTTGTTGAGGTTCCATTTATCTTGTTTTTTATTGCTTGTACTTTGGGTGTCAAGTCTAAGAAACCATTGCCTAACACAAGGTCCTTAAGATGACTCCCTACATTTTCTTCTAGGAGTTCTATAGTTCTACCTCTTATATTTAGACCTTTTTTTTTTTTTTTTTTTTTTTTTTTTTGCATTTTGAGTAGATTTTTGTATCTGTGTGAGGTAGGGGTGCACCTTCATTCTTCTGTAAACGGAAATCCACTTTTCCCTGCACCTGATGTTGAAGAGACTGTTCTATCACAATTGAGTGGTCTTTGCCCCCTATCAAGATTCAGTTGGCTGTAAATGTGAGGGTTGATTTCTGAACTCTCAATTTGATACCATTGGTCTATATGTGTGTTCTGCTGTTGATTACTGTGGCCTCATAATAAGTTTTAAAATTAGGAAGTGTGAGCACTCCAACTTTGTTGTTCTGTTTTTATGATGGCTTTGGCTATTCAGGGCCCCTTACCCTTCCATCATATAAATTTGATGATTGGCTTCTCTAACTCTGCAAAGAAGGTTGTTGGAATTTTCATTGGGGTGGTTGTTGAATTTGTAAATTGCTTTGGGTAGAATTAACATCTTAACAATACTTAGTCTTCCAATCCATGAAACTGGAATGTCCTTCCATTTATTCAGATCTTCTTTGATTTCTTTTAGCAATGTTTTGTAGTTTTCTTGGTACAATTCCTTTACTTCCTTGGTTAGATTTATTTCTAGATAGCTGATTCTTTTAGCTGCTATTACAAACGGAAATTTTTCTTGATTTCTTCTTCCAATTGTTGATTACTAGTATGTAGAAACACTACTGGTTTTGGGGTGTGAAACTTGTACCCTGCCACTTTGCTGAATTCATTTATTAGCTCTAGGAGCTTTGTTGTAGATTTTTCAGGATTTTCTGTTTGTAGGATCATATCATCTACAAAAAGGGCAACTTTTACTTCTTTCTTTCCAATTTGGATGCATTTTATTTCTTCTTGTTGCCTAATGGCTCTGGCTGCAACTTCCAGTACAGGTTGAATACCAGTGCTGACAGTGGGCATCCATGTCTTGCTCCTGGTCTTAGAGGGAAAGCTTTCATTCTTTCACCATTAAGTATGATGTTAGCTGTGGGTTTTTCATACGTACACCTTATCATGATGAGGCTGTTTCCTTCCATTCCTAGTTTTCTAAGAGTTTTTATCAAGAAGAGTTGCTGGATTTTGTCAAATGCCTTTTCTACATTCATTGAGATGATCATGTGGTTTCTTTCCTTCATTGTGTTAATGCGGTGTATTACATTAAGTGATTTTATAATGTTGAACCAACCTTATATATTGGGGATAAATCTCACTTGATCATGTTGTATAATACTTTTAATGTGTTGTTGGATTTGGTTTGCTAGTATTTTGTTGAGGATTTTTTGCATTTATATTCATAAGGGATATTGATCTGTAATTTTCTTTTCTTGTGGTATCTTGATCTGGCTTTGGTATAAGGATGATTTTGGCTTTGTAAAATAAATTAAGGAGTGTTCTCTTCAGTTTTTTGAAAGAGTTTGAGCAGGATTGGTGTTAATTCTTCTTGGTATATTTGTTAAAATTCTATGAAGCTATCTGGGCTTGAGCTTTTCTTTTTGGGGCGATTTTTTTTTTTTTAATTATTATTACTGAATCAGTTTCTTTACCAGTTATTGGCTTGTTGAGATCATTTATTTCTTCTTGAGCCAGTGTAGGTAGCTTGCGCTTCTAGAAATTTGTCCATTTCATCTAGATTATCTAATTTGTTGGCATATAGTTGTTCAGAGCATCCTCTTATAGTCATTTTTTATTTCAGTGGGATGATGGTAATATCCTTCTTTTCATTTTTCTGATTTTAGTTATTTGTGTCTTCTTTCTTTTTTCCTTTCAGTCTAGTTAAAGGTTTGTCAACAAGTGATTTTTTTTCAAAGAAACAACTTGTGATTTTGTTGATTCTTTTCATTGTTTTTTAATTCTCAATTTCATTTATCTCCTCTCTAATCGATGTTATTGCCTTCCTTCTGCTTGCTTTGGATTTGGTTTGCTCTTTGTTTTCTAGTTCTTCCAGTTTTGAGGTAGGTCTCTGGTTTGAAATCTTTTTTCTTTTTCAATTTAAGCATTTAGAGTATAAATTTCCTTCTCACCTCTGCCTTTGCTGCATTCCATAAGTTTTGGTATTTTTCATTTTTTATTCACTTGAAGATATTTGCAAATTTTCCTTGTAATTTCTTCTTTAACCTATTGATTATTTAAGTGTACATTGTTTAATGTCCACATATTTGTGAATTTTCCAATTCTCCCTCTGTTATTGATTTATAGCCTCATTCTATTTTGTTTGGAGAAGATATATTGTATGATTTCAATATTTTTTAATTTATTGAGACTTATTTTGTGACCTATGATATTTTTGGCATATGTAAAATTCCACTGTCTAAATCAGGAATTAATTAAAGAAATTTATTTTATAATTTAGAACTCTGCAGCATGCTTCTGTATTCAATTTCTGTGCAGTTTTGTTTGAAGGTTAGAGATTAGTTAAGAAGGCATTGTCTAGATATTTTTACTTATATGTATGGTTGCCAGATCAAAATCCAAATAAGGTTATTTTAAGGTGTCTTATATTTGTTTTGTTCCCCACATATACTGAAGAATATTCAATGTCTGAATAATGGTAATAAAATTTTACATTTACATGATTTTAAAATCAATAATGTTTTCAAGTAAATTGTCCACACATAGTATCAGAAAGTGTTTGTCTCTTACAATATCTAAAATATAAAAATAATAAAACTGACTGGGTTGGCTATTTTGTATGAGTTAGTGGTAGACGGAACTTTTGGAAAGTATGCTAAAAAATAAATACTATAAGTAATAGCAAACTAGATTCAATATTTAATTTTATGGCTAACTGCTCAAAATTTCATTGAGTTGATAGTTCTTAAGTCAAAAAATTTATTTGAAGGATACTATTGAGCACTTGAAATACTATGGAACTGTGGCTAGAATCCTTACTTTTTCATTGTTTAAAACAGAAACAAAGTAAATTATTATTCTAGTATATAAAATTTAGAAAGTCATATTAGGGCAGTTCTCTGTTTTGGAAATACTTTCCACCCAACATTTATGATAAATTATTTAAGGTAAATTCTTAGAAATGTTCCAAATAACTAGCAATTCCTTAAGCTTCTTTTGATCAATTTATCAATATTCATGTCCAACTCAAGATTGTGAATTGAGAAACTACAAAGTTGTAACATAATAAAAACTAATTGAGCTGAATGGTGCCTTGCCTTTGTAATTGGCACTTGTTTCTCTGACAACAAGATGTTAGGTGATAAATCATGTATCTAAAACCAAAAGTTGCAAAGGAAGTGGAGAACAGAAACTTCAGGAGTGTCGTCTGATGTGTTGATGGCATCTTTAATGCAATTAATAAGGTGTGGTGTCATTTACTCAAGAGCAGAAATTCAGGCTGTGGTCAACCCAAGTCAAGTCAAAGTATTTTAATCCTAACAAAACACATTTCTTGAATAGTGTTAGTATTAGCTGCATGTGGCAAAAATTTCACCCATTATTAATTCCAGCACAACGTTGGAACCCTAGTATTATGCATCCTTGGCATGAAATAAATCCTTTTAGCAGTATTGCTCAGGAATGACAAACCAGTTATTTTAGGGGTCAATCCTGAGTTATTGCCTTAATGGAGTCCTAAAAACAGTATCCAAAACCAATTTCCCAAAATGGGAACTGGTATAAAGGACTGTTCAACTGCAAGGTGGGGAGAGGCTTGGAAAAAAATTCTGTCTTTATTCAAACAACTGAAGCTGCCACAAAAGAAATTTCTTTGGAAAAAAAAAAAAAAGTCACCTAATAAATTGCCTTAGAGCTTCAATAGTTTTAAATATACGAAGGAAAGACCTAGTCATGTATCTGTCTCCCCAAATATCAAATTGTATTCATCTGTGCATTTGCATACCAGACAGTCTAATGTTTGGTAACTTTTTTCATTTAGCATGACATCATAGTCAAATAAAAATATGTATCATATTTGTCAGTTTTATACCTAATAGTCTATTGATTTGAAATTATATCAGCTAGTTACCACCCATTTACTATTGGATAGTTAGTCAAATTTCATTTTATTTTTGATCTTACAGGAAACCGTGAAACAAATATCAGTCTTCATTTAATATTTTTCTCCCTTGGTGTTATTTCTATAAATTGTAATCCCAGCAGAAGGATTACGGCTCCAAATAGCTCCAATTTAATCCGTTATCAAGGGTCCCTCCTCATTGTCCCTCATTCCGTATATGCATTTCCCTTTGCTCACAATGACAACCCTAGTTCCTCACTGTATTACTCCTTTGTTATAACTGTATTAGACCCCAAATAATTGCAGTGTAAAAATAGTAGTGACACAAATATCAACAAATCTATGAGGTCAAATTGAACATTTCTTTGTAGTCCTTTTTATTTCTTAAAATATTTCCCACTAAGAATATGTGTTTATAATTTATTTAAATTAATTATTATTTTCTCTAGAAATATGCTGATAATTTGCTATGCAATTAGGTTCAATTATTTATATTTCTATTTAATTTTAGAGATTACTATTTTTCATTCTTTTTATTACTTTTACATTTTGAAAATGAAAAATATGTACATGGTTCAAATTCAAAATTATGTAAGTAAGAATACTTGAAGTCTTGATTCTCATCTGTAATACTTTCACCCCATTCTTACTCACATTCTAGTTTTCCCTTTCCATGTTTCTGTTTGAAAAAATAAGGAAACACAGCACAACTATCCAGTTCTTTCAGTATCATTTAATACAGCCTGTCTTTTCTTCAGTGATTTGAGATAAAAGCTTTTTTTCAAAATGTATTTAAAATTCCCCTTTCTTACACAAAATGTAGCGGATTATCTATATGCCTTTACAGCTTGCCTTTTTACTTAATATAACTTGAAAAACACTCCATATTGGTTATGGAACTCTTCCTCATTCATTTATATGGCAGTGTAGTACTACTGCATGGGCTGCACTAAGGTTTCTTCAACCAGTCCCCTATAAATTATAAATAGATATTCATATTCATTCCAATAGTATGCTGCAATAAAAAACCTTATGTACTCCTTGTTTTCCATATGCAAAAGTCGAGCTTCAGGGTAAATTCTTAAGAAATGTTTGGTTTGCTAATTTCCTCTTACTAGGGTTTTTTTGTTTGTTTTTTGATTACAATTTTCTGTTCTTCTTGCAATGTACAAGAGGATTTTTTCTGCCACACCCCAAGTGTGGTGGATTGAATTGTGTACCCCAGTGTGGACATGTTCTTGGTCTTGGTCCGCATTCTGGTGGGTGGGCACCCATTGTAAATACTCTTGAATGTTACTCTAGTTACCACGTGGCCCAGCTGAATCAAGTTGGGCTTTAATCTGGATTACTGGAGTCCTTTATAGGCAAAGTGAAAGACAGAGAGAGAAGCCAGGAGAGGCCACCATATGCACTGCCACATGACAGTAAGGCCAAGGACCCAGGATTGCCACCAGCCAGCCCCAGAATGCCAGTCTTCAGGAAGAAAGATGCCTCAGTGTTGGATTTCTAGCCTCAGAACTGTGAGCCAATGAATTCCCACTGTTTTAGCAAACCCGTGTATTTATTTCAGCAGCTAGGACACTAAAACACCCAGGTTTGCCACGAAGTGTACTGTCAAGTTTTTTATTGTTATTATTTTATTGCCAATTTAGTGAGAGATACCAAAAAACTCTAGTTTTTAACTTGCATTTTTATTATTCTGCAGGAAATTAAGCATCTTTTCATATGATTAAGAGCCATATGTATATATTTTTCCATGAATGTCTGTTCATGTTTTTGCACATTTTTAAAATCAGATTTTTAATCTTTTGTTTTGTTTTGTTTTTCCTTTACATTTTAGAGCTCTTTATATATTAGAGGATTAGCTCTTTATTTATCAGAAAGGTGCAAAAATGTTCTCTGAGTTTGGCTTTTGCCTTTTGACTTTGCTTGAGGTTGATTTTTGTCATATGAGTTTTTGTTTTTATTTCTATGGATCCAATTAAATATTTTCTTTTCTTGCATATGGTTCTTGAGTCATA
Source organism: Choloepus didactylus (assembly GCF_015220235.1). Taxonomy (NCBI): domain Eukaryota; kingdom Metazoa; phylum Chordata; class Mammalia; order Pilosa; family Megalonychidae; genus Choloepus; species Choloepus didactylus. Next base: position 26,264,292 of record NC_051325.1, on the reverse strand, counting down.
GAAAGTCCTTTCATATCTAATAAAGATATTTATCCATAGGTTTTTCTAATATCATTTTATGTTTTTAGATCTTGGATCATCTTGAAGTTTTTCTGTTGTATACTGTGAAGTATGGATAAATTTTATCGTTTTCTAATTTGCTATCCTTTTGTCCCAACATCATTTCTTAAAATGTCTGCTTTTTGTACCACTTAATAAAAAGTCCAACTTCTCCCCGCCAGTGATTTGAGATACCACTTTTATCACATAAAATGTTTCCATGCATATGTGGAATGTTCTCTGGACTCTTTAGTCTATTTCCTTGATCAGTCTGTAATGAATACAGTAAAAATTTAATTAGTATTGTAATGCTTTAAATTCTATAGTTTCTTTAAGACAAAAGTAGATTCTTATTTTGGAATAACAAAAAAATCAGAAATTATATATTTTTTTATCAACCCATTATGTCTATTAAATTTTACTCTTACTAGTATTCTTTCCTTTAACCTTAAGAACTATCCCCATGGAAACAGTTATTTTTCTCTAAGATAATTTTTGTTGGTTTGTTTGCTTCATGTCTTTTACGTAGTTTAGTTATAGCGTGCCATTTTCTAATTTTAATTTTTTTTATTTTTTTTAGTTTCATTTTGTAAAATCCCCAGGAAATTAAAAAATGTAATCATTATCAATTAAGCAATTGACATTATCTTTTTAAAATTTAACCACAGTATCTAGGAACAAAAGTAAGAAAAGTACATCTGTGGTTATTTGGTTTTATACATTGGACTTTCAGAAATCTTTGCTATCATCAAGTTGTTCATTCTATAATTTCTGAGCACTTTTTATGCAAAAAATAACTTCTGTGCATTATTCATGTTGACAGACCCTTTAAATAGCCATACAGCATGTTGGAGCCGATTAAAGCTGCATCTGCCCTTTGCTTTTTAAGTCTATCAATTTTATAGGATGGAAATCTTGCATAATGTTAGAAGTTTCCCACATTTTTGACTGCTTTGGGTGATACAGAGAAGTTACCTTATGTGCGTGAAAATGTCACATTTCCTGACTGGCTTTTTATCTGAGGAGGACGAGAGCTGTCAGTTTTCCTTCTTAACTGTAAGACAGTCCAAGTTCAGTAAGTTTCCCCTTAAATGAATGTCAGGAGTAGTAACAACTGTCAGCAACCTGTCTAGGTTGCTCTTTGTGCCAGCATTTTTCTTGACAATGATGAACAAGGGACAGGAAAATAACCACCCTTTTAATTTATGACCTTTGGGACGTAAAAATTTAAATGGGTAGCAGTGAATGGACCTGGTTTAATCTATTTAAATAGTTTTTATTTCTTGAGAAAAGTAATCCATGCATCTACAAAAAACTAAATTCTAACTGTACTAAGGATTATCGACAAAAAGTCTTCTCCTCCCACACCATTTCTCCAGCTCCCCTCTCCAGATGCAACAACTCATAGCAGTTTCCTGTTTTCCTTTCCACAGGAATATATTCGTATTTCAGCCCATATATCTTTTTTTAATTTTTAAATCTACGTAAATAATGGCACACTGTCAAATGTTATTTCAATTTAGCTATACAGCCCAGAAATTGTGCCTTAGTACAAATATATCTGCTCCATTATTTTTTTAGAGGCTTCAGAGTACTTTATTTTATAGATGTACTGTGATTTATTTATCCGGGTTCCTCTTAAGAAAATGCCCAAGCAATACTGTTAATAAGAATCCACAAAGATCCGATAATGGAAGGGAACCTTCAGTATTCCAGAATTTTGCCTTTATATATTTGAATTTCTTTTCTGTCAACCTCTTTTCTTCCCAGCTTAGTCATTTACTTTTGTTTCTTGTGATAAATTAAAACTCCTTGTCACTTACTTCATTCTCCTTTTGATAACTCTGTAGGATAAGAAAATGTGTATTAAATGAATAAGTTAATATGAGTCATACTAAAATAAGAATAAGAGTTGCAGAATAGATATATGTCCCTGGCTGTTAGGTTGTTTCTACTACTAATAAGGGATGGGCAGCATTTTGAGATGCTGAAACCATTCAAGCACATCACTTCAGCAGCAATCTGATATGGTGGCCGGGTAACATTCTGTGATCTGAAGATTCTAAAGTTGAAAACATAAAGATCTTTTATAATATCCTTCCCCCAAAATACTAGGATTTACCAGCAGTATTTTTTTAAAGCAAGTCTCAGTTCTTCACAAGATATATTCAGTATTGAGCTCATGAAAAAGCGTTAGAATATTTTGGAAATATGATTCTAATATTGTAAGATGGTAGAATTATTACTGATAATAAATGGAGTGAATGGAATTTAGAGTCCAAATAATATACCAAAGCGCAATGCTTAAAGTCGCGTATATCTAGATTAGCAAAAGTGCAGTATCTCTCAACTCCTAATTCCTATCTGCCAACCTTTTTTCCTCTGATGTTTTTCTGGAATCCTCTACTTCTAATTAATGTTCAGATGGTGATTCTTGTTTGCTGGGTTCTCAATACAGAAGGAAGAATTCAGTCTGACTTCTCAAAGCTATACCAAACCTCCTCCAAACTAGGTGGCATAAAATAATAAGCATTTGCTATTATTCATGAGTCTACAGGTCAGCTGGGTGGTTCTTCTGGCTCAGGCTGGGTTCTCTTATATGTCTGTGGTCTGTGTGGGTTGATGAAGTGCTAATTTTGGCAGAGTTCTATCACACATTTTGGGTCAACTGGCTGTAATCTGGTCTGGGATGACCCCTGCCCATAGTTGTGTGTCTCACATACCATTCCCTCAGAATCAATCTAGCCTGGACACATTCTCATGGTAAAAGCAGACAAGTAAGAGACAAAACATAAGCACACAAGGCATCTTGAAGCTTAGACTACAAACAGGCACTCCGTCTATTATGCTAGAAGCAAGTATCAAGGTCAGGCAAGATTTAAGGTTGTTGAATTAAACTACCTCTTAATAGAAGGGACTGGAAAGTCACATTGCAAAGGGGTGTGAATACTGGGAGGGCAGAGGATTGGGGCCATTTAAAAAATTAAATTTTTGAATATTAATTTTTACAAATACTCCCCCTTCTCTATACTTCCCTACCCCTGTCTACACCTTCCCTGGTAACCTCTAACCTGCTTTCTTTCTCTATGAATTTGCTTTTTCTAATCATCTCTTATCAGTAATATACAATTGTTGTCTTTATGTCTTGCACATTTCACTGAGCATAATATTTTAAAGGTTCTTTCATGTTGCAGCATGTCTTGTAACTCCATTTTCCTTATAGCTGAATAATATTCCATTGTGTGTATAAACACATTTTGTTTATCCATTCATTTGTTGATGGTCATTTGGGCTGTTTCCTGAAGTGGTATCTCATGGTTTTAATGTGCATTTCTCTAATGGCTAATGATGTTGGGCATCTTTTCATGTGTTTATTGACCATTTATATATCTTCTTTGGGAAAATGTGTATATATATCTTTTGCACAATTTTATATTGGATTATTTGTCTTATTCTTATCAAGTTGTAGATATTCTTTGTATATTCTGGATATTAAGCCCTTACTGATATATGGCTTGAAACTATTTTCTCCCATTCTTTAATTTTTTTTTTTTTCATTTTCTTGATAATTTCCTTTGATGCACCAAAGTTCTTAATTTTGATGAAGTCAAATGTATCTATTGTTTCTTTTGTTGCTCATGCTTTTAGTGTCATATCTAAGAATTTATTTTCCAATCTCAGGTCATGAAGATTGGCCCCTGTGTTATCTTCTAAGAGTTTTATAATTTTAGCTTTTATATTTAGACCCTTGTTCCATTTTGAATGGATTGTTTTTATATGGTGTGAGTTAGGGATCTGACTTCATTCCTCTACATGTGATATTCTCAACACCATTGGTTGAAGAGGCTATTCTTTCCTCATTGCATGTACTTAGTACTCTCATCAAAAATCTATTGGCCATACCCTCTCTCTCTAGCTAAGCCAACTCGGTGGGTGAACTCATTCCCCTCCCCCCATGTGGGACGTGACTCCTAGGGGTATAAATCTCCCTGGCAACACAGGATATGACTCCCAGGGATGAATCTGGACCCAACATCGTGGGATTGAGAATGTCTTCTTGACCAAAAGGGGGATGCAAAATGAAATGAAATAAAGTTTCAGTGGCTGAGGGATTCCAAATAGGGTTGAGAGGTTACTCTGGTGGACATTCCTATGCACTATATAGATAACCTTTTTAGGTTTTAATGTATTGGAATAGTTAGAAGTAAATATCTGAAACTATCAAACTGCAACCCAGTAGCCTTGACTCTTGAAGACGATTGTATAGCAATGTAGCTTACAAAGGGTGACAGTGTGATTGTGAAAGCCTTATGGATCACACTCCCTTTATCCAGTGTATGTATGAATGAGTAGAAAAATGGGGACAAAAAAACTAAATGAAAAATAGGGTGGTATGGGGGGGATGATTTGGGTGTTCTTTTTTACTTTTATTTTTTATTCTTATTGTCACTTCTTCTGGTACAAGGAAAATGTTCAAAAAATAGACTGGGGTGATGAATGCACAACTATATGATGGTACTGTGAACAACTGATTGTGCACTTTGGATTATTGTATGGTATGTGAGTATATCTCAATAAAATTGGATTTAAAAAACAAACAAATGAAAAATCAATTGGCCACAGATATGTGGGCCTTTTTCTGGACTTTCACTTCTGTTCCACTGATCTATTTTTCTGTCTTTGTGCCAGTACCACGCTGTTTTGATCACTGTTGTTTGTATTACAGTTTGAAATTGGGTAGTGTGAATCTTCTAACCCTGCTTTATTTTTTCAAAATTGTTTTGGTTATTTGGGGCCCCTTACAGTTCTGTACACGTTTGAGGATTGGTTTTCCCAATTCTGCCAAAAGGGCTGCTGGAATTTATTATTAATAGGAATTTTTACATTAAATTTGTACAATGCTTTGGGTAATATTGGCATATTAAAAATTTGGACTCTCAATCCTTAAACATGGGATGTTCCCTACCCCTTAAGTATGGGCTGTGTATAGTGACTTCCTTTGAAAGAGCACAGTATGGAAAGGGGATGCGGAAAGTAACTCACTGGTGGAGAAACCTGACAAACACTACTTCAACCAGATGATCAAGGTTAACATTGTCAGTTTTAAGTCATGTTGATAGACATATCCTTGATAGGATCAGATGAAGATGATTCTTTACCTTGAGGTCTTCCTCCCCTAAACCCATAACCCCAGTCTAATCATGGCGAAACATAAAAAAAAAAAAAAGAAAATTAAGGGGCATTCTACGAAATAACTGACTAGTACTTCTCAAAACTCTCGAGGTCATCAAAACCAAGGAAAGTCCAGAAACAGTCACATCCAAGAGGAGCCTAAGGAAATATGACTACTAAGTATCATGTGGTGTTCTGGATAGAAACCTATAACAGAATAAAAGACGTTAGGTAAAAATTAAGGAAATTGGAATAAAGTATGGACTTTAGTTAATGACAAAATCAATAGTGGTTCATTAATTGTAACAAATGTACCCAACAAATGTAAGAGACTAACAATAGGGAAATGGTGTGGGGGATACGAGACCATTCTATAGTATCTTTCCAATGTCTCTTATAAATCTATTTACAGAACTTTTCTGTAAAACTATTGTAAAATAAGTTTTTTTTTTAAGATTACAGTGATGTAATTATTAGACTTCCTTTAGCAAATTTTCTTATATTTTAGAGAAGGCACTTGGATATATGATTGTATTTGGTTAAAAAGCAAAGTGTCTCTAGTGAAAATCTGTAGGTAGTTGAATGCAACACATACTTAAAACAATAATCTTTAATTTTAGGTAGCTTTACACCTTTAAGCTTATTAACATTTTTATCTTAAGTAGCTGAAATCACACTGTAAAAAAGTCAACTGTGTTAGGGCCTTTTTATATCTGTGCCACTACCCAGCTGTGGCAACCGAGAGACAAATTACTTCATCTTACTCTCATCAGCCTTTTTGTCCATGCTGCCGAATATCTCTGCCCATTCAGGACACTTGAGAGCCATGTATATCTTTGTAATAGTAATTGGAAGGATCATTTTTCCTATTGCTAATAGCTGTGTAATTTCATTACTGATATTAATCCTTCATGTTCTATTTGAATAGGGCTTTAGAATCCAAAGTCTAATTGATTTACTTTCATATAAATCTAATTTTCAGTATTTTACAGTGTTGAGCTCAGAAATGTATTTTTTTATTTTTTTATTTTTTCCAGAAACAAGTGCCATTTTAGGGGGTTGTAAACTGATGGGGAGAGAGCTCACCCACACCCACACACCATGTGGCCCTTACTAAATTAGCTGGAGAAGCAAGAACTCAATGCATATGAAGTCAGAGCTGGAGGAGGGCAATATGTAGTGATGTGGCTTTCCCCTGGTAGGGAAAGGGCTTTCCTTCAGTGGCAAAATGCCTGCCCAGGAAACTCTTTCCATGAATCAGGTCCTGACAATTAAATACCCTAACTGGATCTTACTGTGCCACAAGCCTTTTATATCAAGGACTTACATCCCCATTCCAGATCAAAGCACATTAGCAATCAGAGAGGTCTGCAAATATTGGGTTCAGCTTGGTTCTTGAAGATATTAAGGGACCCTGTATATATAGAGCTAACGTTTTATTAAAGTGGAGTTAACAAAAGCAGGGGCAATAAACAAGTAAGCAAATGAATATAAGCATTTTAGAGAGTGAAATGAACTATGAAGAAAAATAAAAGAGTGATGGGGGATGGGATCCACCCCTTTATTCTTTTGATTGAAAACACTTTTTTTAGGGTAGTACTGATGCTGAGTTGAGTCTGAGGAAAATGATCATGAAAACAGTTCCCTCTCAGGTAAAAATATTTTCATTAATAAAAATTGGAATTATAAACAATTTCACAATTCTATATGTGTTCTTTTTCATGCCAGTATAGCTATTACCAACATATTTAATTAACTTTGGCGTAACTTACCCTACTAACTTTTTTTTGTCTTATTTATGCTCCATGTCTATCTTGGGTTGAACCTGGGTTGTGCTCTAAGTTGGCACTCTGTTGGAGCAAATGTGGTTGAAACATTGCAAATCATATTGGCGGGGGGAGAGGGAGATTGGCAAATTGTGCACTGACACCTGAAGCTTCTACCTGGAAGTGAGGGAGGTCATTTCTGCTCATATTTCATTGGTGAAAGCAAGTCCATAGTCACTCCTACCTCAAAGGGAGCAGGTAGTGCCATTCCAACACTGCCTCAAGAACTGGAAATACTTACCAAACATATTTATCAAAATCACCCCTATGTTATCCAGAGATGAAGCCAAAGATGTTTGATCTATGAGCTTAACCCGTCTTATATGGCCCATAAAGTGTTTTTGAAAACTCTTCACAAATTTATATTACAAAAAATAAAATTATAGTTTTAGTAGGCTGGGGTTGCCATAACAAAGTACAACAGACTGGTTGGCTTAAACACAGTTTTGGAGGCCAGAAATCCAAACTCAGAAGTATTGGCCAGCCTCCCCCGTAGGTGGGACCTGACTCCCAGGGGTGTAAATCTCTCTGGCAGTGCAGGATATGACTCCCAGGGATGAATCTGGACCCAGCATCATGGGATTGAGAACATCTTCTTGACCAAAAGGGGGATGCGAAATGAAATGAAATAAAGCTTCAAGTGGCTGAGAGATTACAAATGGAGTCGAAAGGTCATCTGGTGGACATTCTTATGCACTATATAGATAACACTTTTTAAGTTTTACTGTATTGGAATAGCTAGAAGTAAATATCTGAAACTACCAAACTCCAGCCCAGTAGCCTTGAGTCTTGAAGGTGACTGTATAACAACGTAGATTACAAGGGGTGACATGTGATTGTGAAAACCTTGTGGATCACACTCCCTTTATCCAGTATATGGATGGATGAATAGATAAATGGGGACAAAAACTAAGTGATAAATAGGGTGGTATGGGGGAATGATTTGGGTTTTCTTTATTATTTTTTTTTTATTCTTAGTCTGATTCTTTCTGGTATAAGGAAAATGTTCAAAAGATTGGGGTGATGAATGCACAACTATATGATGGTACTGTGAACAGCTGATTGTACACCATGGATGATTATATGGTATGTGAATATATCTCAATAAAACTGAATTAAAAAAAACTATCAGCAGGGCTGTGCTCTCTCAGAATTCTGTAGCATCTGGTGGTGGCTTACTGGCAATCTGTGACTCAGTCTCTGCCTCTGTCCCATGGCCTTCTGCCTCTTTGTATGTCTTTTATTCCTGTGTCCAAATTTCCTCTGCCTAGAAGGACACAGTTGTGTTGTATTAAGGCACACCCTAATCCAGTCTGGCCTCATCTTAACTGACAGCACATTAAAGATCCTATTTACAGATGAGTTCACACCCCCTGAACAGGGACTTGAACATGTCTTTTGGGGGGAGACATGATTCAATCCGTAACAGATACTGACTTTTGAAAAAAAGTGGAGCATCTGGCAATACTCAGTCCCCATTTCCAGTGGCCCCAAGGAGCAGGGCCTGGGTAGCGGTGGCTGCTTCATTTTGATGGAGCCGGAGTTCTCTGGTTCGCCACTTTCTTCACCACTCCCTATCATCTCCCCATCATTGAGACAAACTGTCAGGAGCATTTACTTTGTTACTGTACTTACTCCAGGCGTCCTTCATTCACGTAAATCATCCGACTGTGCCCTGTGGCGTCTGAGCCAGGACTCCTGATTCACACTGGGTGGTTCAATGATCTGAATCTCAAATTAAAATAGTCACATTTTTCAATAGAGAATCATTTGTACAGGAGCCTTAACATGATCTCAGAGACTATGCTATGATTCTGGCCTCCTTGATCAGTCCCTTTCAGCGTAGTAGAGATGAAACCATATCGGGCTCACTTTACCATGGACATTTGCTGAATATTAATCATACTGTGATAATATTTCTTCCTTCTCCGGACTATTCTTTGTCACAATTGACCTCATTTCTTTCTTAAATAGAACCCTATATTATATTTTAATATGCCATTTTATTAATCTTGTGCATGTGTAGCATTTATGTGAAAAGAGAGGGGAAATGAATTGTTAATTAAGAGTATCAAGTTAAAATTAATCGAAGTTGTGTTAGGAGAGTTACACATTGGCACTGCATTTTGAAGATTGAGTTTGAAAAAAGAATGTGGAGATCATTAATAGCTTTTTATATTGATATATTGAAATAATATTTTGGATATTAGATATATATTTGGATAATATTACAGTTAAGTTCACCTGTTTCTTTTTACTTTTTTTTTTTTTTTAAATGTGGCTACTAGAAAATTTAAGAGAACACACGTGGCACACATTACAGTTCTGTTGGACAGCGGTGTAAAACAACAGTGAAACATTTAGAGGTCTGCTCTAGAAAGTACTACCTAACCCTTGTGAACTCATCATAAAACTATCCTTTTCCTCTTGATGCATACTGTAAATGAGTAAAGATATTTTATTGTGCTGTTGGTTTCAAGACTTACTGCACAGACTATTTAGAGTACAGATTCAGAAATCCTGTTTTCCATGTCTGTAGTTAAAATGTCTGAGTCTATACAGAAGATTCTTTTTTATAAAAAAGCATGTGGATTTGTTACCTGCCAAAAAGAGACATTTTCCTTCGTGACCTTGCTGACTAGAAAAACCATTTCCTCATTAAAGAAATTGACAATTTAAAATAAGAAAACTATTAGTCAATTCAGCCAAATGCACACTAATGAATACATTGCAAGGTGTGTTAGTTATTGCTTCAATAAACCTGCATTTAAAAAACAAACAAACAAAAAAAACCCACTAAACTCAGTTGTTTTAAATAACGTGCCTCCATTTTCTTAATCAGGTGCCTGTGGGTAGGTGCGTTCTGCTGAGTGCTGGCTGAATTTGGCTCCAGGCGTTCAAGTTCAGCTCATATTTTCTCCTTGGATGAACACTTACCCAAGACAGTCTTTCCCACGGTAATGCTAGAAGGTCAAAAAGATGAGCAAAACCCTCTCCACCCCTGGTCTGGGTCAGTTCTGGCATGCTCTTGCTTCCTCCACATTCTATTGCCTCAAACCAGTCTGTGGTCAGACCCAAAGCCAGCGTGGCTGGGATGTACCCTCCACCTACTGCACCCTACCATGAGTCCCACTAGTGAGGGAGGGAAGATTTAAGAACAATAATTCCATCCTCCATGCAAGAAAATAGCTTTTCCCCTTCTGACTTTCATTTCAACAACAGTTCTGCATTAATGGAATGTCTAATACACGATCAAATTCTATGGTAGGAGAAGTGAGGAAGTCAGAAGTGAATCATAGCAAGACACTGCTTTATGGGATTTTATCATCTAATAGAGAAAATGCACATTATTTAACCCCTCTGGGCTTCAGTTCCCTCCATAGGGGAACTATCTAGGGTTACCGTGAAGACGGATGAGGTAGCCCAGGTGAGGGAGCACAGCATTAGACACCTTAAAGCCCCTAACAGGTTATCCCTCATCTTTATCCATCTAGCTGTCCATGAAGCTATTCAGTCTGACCTAATTTTTAAAAATGAACACATACATCTGTTACACATACAAAGTAAAACAACGTAGAAGAAACGCATTAGCATGGTAATGGCACCTATGTTTGGGGTGTGGCATAATAAGGGTTGTGTTTTTCTTTGTTCTTCTAATGCATTTTGCTGTTTTCTAAAATTTCTACAGTGATTATCTGTCATTTTAAAAAAATCAATACAATTTAAACAGCAATTTATCATGTATTGGATCAAATTGGTGAATTCCAACTCCCATATTTGTTTTGTTTACTAAAGACTGACCACATTCTATAGATAACTACAAAAGTATTAAATTTTTTCTTTCTACAGGTATAGTTTTAGAGTTTTTAAGAAAACATTTTATTGTTAGTGCAAATTTATGAATTTCATCTCTAATAATTGGCATAGTTTTTATTTTTAATGTTATATCTATTTAAAATCTGTAATCAATAGATGACCCATTTTTTTTCTTGTCTTTCCCTATTGCTATTTAAAATTGTGAAATATCACTTGAATTCAATCCATAGACAAAGTTAGGCTGTTCTGGGTGTACTGCCACACTAAACTCTCATTGTATGGGGAGTCTTCCAGGTTTATTTTCATTGTTAAAAACTGTACTTAGTAACATGAACATAGAATAGTGAACTGTATGGATTTTTATGTTTCAAGTTGTCAGTCTGTGAATAAATGAAGGCATTTTAAAATAGGAGAATCTGCTTCCACTAGCTATTATGGTGATTCCTGTTTTTGCAAACACATTACTGTGCATGAACAAAGTTTATCAGACACTTGAAATAGGCGGTGTAACTGAGAAGTTAGGGTTTAGGGGATGACTATGATTACAGAATCATTATAAAGATATTCTTCTTTTACTTTCTGATATATTAGAGCAGACAATGGGAAATACCTGAAACCTCTGAACTGTAATCCAGCTGCCTTGATTTCTGATGATGATTGTATAGCCTTTATCTTGTGACCTTGTGATTGTAAAAATCTCGTGACTAACCTTCACTTGTACCCATTTTATCCAGTTTTTTGACTTTAGAGTCTTACGATCACTAAAGACAGCCCCTAGTGTTTATTAATGAAGGGTCTTGGGTCAGCCCAGAACTAACCCACCCCAATTCAAAAGTTATCTTTATAACCTAAGCTGGATCTAACCAAAATGGGCACACCTGACATGCATAGTAGCTTAGACTTTAACCTGTATGTGACCTGTACCTATTATAATACTAAAAATCACACCCAGCATCATATTGAGGCCGCCATTTTCTTACATACATCTGTGACTAAGCATTTACTCAATCTGTGCATGCTCAATAATTATTAGATCACCTCTAATTATATCATCTGGAGTCATTGTGCTCATTATTCTAAAACTTGCCCATCTTTTAATACTATAAAACTATCAGAATTACTGCAGTTGAGGGAGACAGATTTTGGGGCTGATAGACCATCTGATCTCCTGCTTTGCATCTGGCAATGAACTCCCTCTCTCTTTGAAATCCTGGTGTTTCAGGAATTAGTCATTTGAGTGCATCAGGCAGAGAATCCACTGCTTTTCTCCAGTATCAGCAGGGTATTCTGTTGAATTTGTTACAGATCTTGGAGTTGATTTAATCACCAATTGCTACTTTTTAAGAAACTCCCTTCAAGGTACTCTAAATACAAAAAGCCTCAGAAGGCTTCCATCATAGCTATTTGATTAGGAACGTAAAAGAAACAGTAGAAAGCCCAATTCTAGATTCTGCTCTATTTGCATTATCAGAAGCATTTTAAGGTTTCCTGAATCTATTAATATTTGCTGCTTTCCCTGTCTCAAATTAAAGACTCAAGAGCTGGAATGATTGAGCTGATGCCATCTCTAATGCCTTCCGCAGAAGGCTTGCCTACACCATATACTGTCATCACTTGTAGTTTTCTAAACTGAATTGCATTTAATTATGATCAAGCAATTCTGCTATATTTGATGGTGGGGTTTATCTTTATTTTCCGGAAAGATTTTTTATCATATAACCAGTCCTGACTTCCTAAGACTCTGATTGAGAAGGAAGCAAGTATTATTTTTCTGAAGTGTTTTCAACTATTAGAAAGATAAATTGTGTTACGAGTCAATAAAAATTATCATTGTCATGAAAAGATAGGTTGGAAGAACCCTATCCAAAAAAAACCCAGAAGCTGTCTTTTATTAAAAGACCCCTGTTTTCTCAGTCTTCATACTAAGAGATAAGTGATGTCTGCAAACATTTTTATTTTGTTTGATAAAATTGAGAAAGATTATTGCTATAGCTAGTATACTAAGACAAAGAGGAGGTTTAAGCTATACCAGTTTAGTGGATATTCCCCCAAGCCATCTATCTGCCTGAATATTTATTATTCATCAGATCTACAGAAAAATCAGACTAGAAATAATGATAGTGATATAGAGCACATTGTCATGATGGCCCACAGTTTCATCTAACTCCGTTAGTAGAAATGAATCAACAGAATGCCCTAGAGACCCCAATTTCAGAATTCTCTGTGAAGGTGTAGGAGGAAAAGAAGGGAGTGGAGAAAGGAGAAATTTTCTCTAGAAAAGACAGATTAAAAGAGTCAAAAATCAAATCAAAGTAAAATATCTGAAAACATTTCCCTAGTGTTTGTAGCAACTCTTCCAATGAAACTTTCTGCTATGATGGAAGTGTTCTCTATCTTTACTGTCCAATATGGTAGCCACTAGCCACACTTTAACTATGGCCAGTGTGAATGAAGAATTGAATTTTTACTTAATTTTAATTAATTGAAAATGAGATTGCAATAGCCACAATGTGGCTAGTGGTATGGGACAACACAGAATTACAGCTTTGCTTCTCTAAGTGTGGTTCTTGCATCAGCAGCCCCAGTGTCATCTGGGAGTTTATTAGAAACACACAATCTTGGCCTCTACTTAGACCTACTGACTCAGAATAGGCATTTTAACTGGATTCCCAAGTGATTTGCACCTGAAAGTTTGAGAGGCACTACTTAAAGCACTTTTCACTTGCTAATTAATTACCCATTCAGAAAAGCTGGGCTTTCTCTATTTTTAACCTGGGCTAGTGAATCAGAGTATCTGATGCAATGAGAATGAGTTGTAAGAGTGCTTGAAATGCTTACCTTAAATTGTTTCCAAATGTGAACAAAACACATCCCATTGACTGAGCTTTAATTCATCCTTTCGTGGAACAAACACTTGAGTTTTTACTTTGAGATTTATGGAGAATCTCTAGTTGAATTTGGGAATGTGCTTTATTTTTCTGCAGTGAAGGAAAGAGAAGAAAATAAGATTTCTGGGTTCAGTTTTAGAACTGGGCTTAAAAATGTCGGAAATAAAGTGGTACCTGTAAGGGAATAAACGCTCTCTCGGTTCTGGAGGAGAAAAGAATTTATTTACGATCTTGCAAGATGGGGCGTCCAGCCAAACACGCGGAAGGCTGGCGCGCCAGAGGAAGAGAATGGCGATGTTTAAATCTCCTACTCCTAATTCGCAAGTCCCTCCCCTGTTTCCCCATTGACTGGGTACTACAGAGGTTACAGCCTATCCGAGAACACTAACTAATTCATCTTTTGAGATTTTAATTTGTACAGCCAATCCCAGAGAGCCAACTAGCTCATTATTGAGATTTTGAACTGATTAGCCAATGCCCCCCCCAAATTTTTATTTTTTTGCTGTGAGTTCCTGCCTCTGATACTACCTCATGTCTCTTTACATCAGGCAGATTCTCTCTTCTCTTTGTCTGGGGCTTGTTTAAACTGGTTTTGCCTCCATTTCCCTTATTCCATGCTGTCTCTATGTGAAAATGAAACTTATTCCTTTCTTACAAAAATAATTTAAAAACATAAAAAAATGAAAAGTCTTAAGAGCTGAAACTGAAGAATGATGATGATAGGAGAGTTCATTGCTTTTGGCCCTTACTATTGTATGAATTTGATTCCTACAAGGACTTGGGTACAAGGAATTTATTTAGGAGATGATCTCAGGAATCAAGGAGAAGGGAGTAAGGAGAGTGAAGCACAGAAGGGAGGAAGGCCAACAAATGGGGCATTAATGAGAGGGTCATTGTCACGGGCACTGGGGCTCAGTCCCTCCTGGGACCATTTGAGAGACAGTAGAGAAGATACAGAAGAGTTGTCGCTGGGAACAGGAACCTGGGGTATTGGTCTATCAACCCCTAGCCCTCATTGCTTGGGGGTTTCTACTGGGTTGTTAACTCCTCTGATGCTCCTGGCCTGCCAGAAATATGGACAAAGAATGTTCCTGTGTCCCGAGGAAGCCCTCAGATGAGTGGATTCAGGTGTCTGAGGGAGGTGGCCATCAGTATGTTTGGCAGCTGTCCACCTAAGCTGCAGATGAACTGCTGGGTGTCCAGTGGGCTGTGAGTGGGCAGCAGCAGGGTCTTCTACACCATAATAGAAATTTCCCATGTAATAGGATACTGCCTTTATGGAGGGACAGAAAAGAAACCAAGGACTGCTGGGAACTGAGGACTAAGAACCAGGACACTATAATCTGGTCAAGGTCTCCTGTTGATTATTTGGCTTAGGTGAGTTGCACAGGGCTACAGGATACAATGGAAGTGCTGGACTGTGATCACAGGGGCTATTTCCTGCTCTAATGTCGCTGTTCTTCGGCATCCTTCCTTGCCTCTTTCTATATCTTTATTTCATTTTACTGAAACTTTCTGTTTCCTTCTGTGTCCCTGTTCCCCTACAGAACCTAAAAATAACCCATAGGCCAAGGAGTCTCCAAAAACACAGGTGTGATTTGTTTGAAGTTTCATTTGACCCATGTTTATGTCGCTACTTCTAAGTTCAAGGTATTCTGAGTATGTGGGTGATGTTTTCAGAACCAAAACAAAGAGAACATCTGATCTGAGAGGGGTTTTTTCTCTTAGATATGTATTTATTTGTGATTATCTTAAAAATGACATGAAATAGCTTATGTACGTACATAGTACGGTAAGTTCTGGGAGGAGAGACTATAAGGCTAAGAATTTATTTATAGGAACCATCTTTTAGATGTAAAAATATTAGTTTAAATCAGACTTAGTTATATATTATCAAGTTGTCCTTCCTAAATAAAACAAAATGCTAAAGGCTCTTCTGGACGGTCTAAGACTTATGGTCACACTACTGATGGAGGAGGCAAAGATATGTTCACTATCTTTCATCACCTCAGTGCCCTTTTGGGAGGCAAGACATATTTCCAAGAACAGGTAAAATGAGCTGACAAGGGAGCACATTTGGCACACAGCCACATGAGTAGGGCTTGAAGGAGATTCTGCAGACATTCCAGAAGATGTACGTGTGTGAGAGAGAGCACAAGAGACACAGCACTATAAGCATGGTTAGTAAGGACTTCCTTGGAGTTGGAAACATCTGACCCAAGTTCTTGAAGGATCGGGGATAGGTATAATGACTCTTGGAGAGAATGATGCAGACACATTTGGGAATGGTGGTTTTGGATTGAGGGTACCATGGGTATATGGCCTGACCAAAGAAGATTGTTTGGCAGATAAGAGAAGATGCAGTTGGAAATGCCAGGGAGGAACGTAAATATCAGACTTAGGACTTTAGGGGTGTAGTCCTTGGTGTCTGTTTCTATAGCTGACAGACCAAATTTGCTGTCTTTCTTTTTGCAAAGCAGAATTGACCTAGGCAATAGGACTCCATTGCCCCAGTAGTTTATTCTATTTAGAGCATTATTGGTTCATTCATCAATGAATTAATGCTTTTATTTGCATTTGTTGAGTGACTTATACCAGAACTACAACATGGAACAGGACATGTTTTCTCTTTCAGAGGAGCCCACCTACAGGTAAGCAAATGGTAGATTCAATTAGTAAAAATACCCTTGCAATTATATACAGCCTAATTCTAAGACTCTCCAATTGATTTTCTATTTAATTCCTATGTCAGTGGAGTTCTCATATACTTTGTAAGAAGACAGAATGTCTGAGTGGAAAATCTTAGAGAAAACCCAATTTGTCAAATACTAGATACCCATTTTTTATTTGTGATTAGTAATTCAGTCTAGCTGGATGCCCTGATCAGCCATGCAAAATGCTATGGGCCTACAGACCATGCGCACGCTTTATGCACAGGTTGTCACTGATCTGCGCTCACCTGCTGGGCCTGGAACCGCTGGCTAGCCGTCCCCACCACGAGATGTAGAGGTAATGATCTTCCATAGACTTCTTCACCAGCTCTCCCAAATTTGGAAAACCAAATGGCAATAATAATCCCTGATTCCATATAACTCTTAGTGACTTTGCATTCCTGATCAGGTACTAGCTGCAATAACACACAGTTCCCTACCCCAAACCTTAGGATGCTTGCAGGTATCTATTGCTATCTCTGTTTGAATATCTTCAGAATGTGCAGATGC
The DNA here is from genome assembly GCF_015220235.1 of Choloepus didactylus. NCBI lineage: Eukaryota > Metazoa > Chordata > Mammalia > Pilosa > Megalonychidae > Choloepus > Choloepus didactylus. Next base: position 26,247,330 of record NC_051325.1, on the reverse strand, counting down.
TGGCTTTTTGTTCATCTACCCTAAACAGGCCCCAGAAATGAAGATAATTATATGTAAATTTTTATTTTACTGAAATCTGCAGTGAATGATGCCTGTCTCTTATCTACCCATAGAGTACTTTCTAAAAGTTTTCTTCCTTTTTTCCCCCAAAAATGGCCATTTCATTTTTGCATAAATATATTACAGTGAAAAATTCAAAATATTTACATTTTTAGGAGGACAGCTACTTTGTCCCTGAACTTCATATCTAATTATTGTCTAACTTTCATAAAATTACTAAGTACTGTAGATATATGAGTTAGTCCAAACACAACGATGACTTTGTTTACCCTAAACCAACCATGCTGGAGAAACCAGTCCTTCTGAATCAGTGATACCCTTCTCCAGTGCCTCTGGAGACTCCTTGCCCTTTTCTTTCCTGCCCACACAGAGGGCAACACTGAGATTTCTCAGAGTCCCAAAGGAAGCATCATAAAATACTTCAGCCTATATAAAATACTTCTTGTATGTTTCCCCAAAGCTCATTAATGTAATTTTCACATGATTATTTCAGCTAATGATTAAAGAAGATTAAAGATGTTAAAATATTGACACTGATTTTAGTAAGTAATGATTATTTATGAGACATATGTGCTTTGGAAGCTTTGTTTACTTAATCTTTTAAAAATTAAAGTTAATATTTCTTTGGAGTATAAAATGAAACATGTGACACTTTAACTTCATACTGTGCATAAAAATTTTTATATGACTTGTATGCGGCTTCTGCATCTGTCATGGGAATAGTCTTTTTACTAAATTGGCTTATATATTCAGAATGTGTCTTTAATCACAGGCCTAGCACAGAGCTCAGTCAATAACAAGCATTCAGAACTGTGAGTGATTATTATGATGGTTTTACATTGAGGCATTAGAGAAAATGGGACTGGCCATTCAAAAGTATAGTTTATTTAAAACTCAGATATTTAGGAATCGAATATGCTTAGAGAGCTTGAAACTATTAAGTTATCTATATTAGTTGTCTTAATGTTGTGGTACATTGGTCACTGTTCTTGATTCATAGTCTTCAAATATCTATATGAGCAGCAATTTGTACCTGAAATTGTTATTAATGGATTTACATTTTAGAAATGGGCCTGTCAGTGTCCCATTAAATTAGGTCACAGCAGGAATTCTGACTAATGGAGGTGATTCTTGATAGTTCTGAGGCTACTTCAAAGGCATAAGTAGATGTACAGGTTCATAAAATGAAATGCCCTTAGTTTTCTTAGAGAAACTCCTGAGTTAACTAAATGAGCCCAGCTAGGCAAAGTTGGGATAGAGATGCTGAGTGGTCAGCTAGCTACTTTCACCAGTGTAAGCAGTCTGTTCCTGTCTGTCATCCTTGCAGAAGACATGGCTCAAATTTATCACCTTTTAATTTGCCATGAAGAAACAGGGCTATTCGAGATTAGTGAAAACTATAAATATTAAATCTGAGAGTGACAAGAGAATACTGTATATCTATTGTGGACATTTTGCTTTTAATGTTTTTTTTTTTTTCAATAACTACAATATTGAAAGCTTCAGCCCTTTTCAGTAAATCAATGCACATAAGTAGCTAAAATGAGAATGTCATAACACAATGCACGGCCATGCTTCAAAAATTCCAAGTGTATCTGTGAGAGGAACAGAGAGATCCAAATCAGAAAGAAAAATTTGCCATTGCCATTCAGAATTTCCCAACCTTTCTGGCAGTACTTATTTTTAAATTCTGTTTTGATTTAATGCCCTGATAGAATAGACCCGTTGGATGGTCTGAAGAAGAAATTTAAAAACTCAGCTACCAGACAAATATTATGTATTAGCAGGAAATATACTGAGGGAAGGATGCAACGGAGAGAAACCAAACCTCAGCTTTCCCAGTTAGATTAATGAGGATGGAACAGTGCTGTTACAATGTGGAAAACATGAATCATATAACCTCATAATTATCTTCAAGGCTCATTGATGCAATGAATTAGCTTACACGGTTTCATTGTTACAGTTTTATGTTACCCATGTCTCTTTATCCCTAGGCAGGAAATTGCCAGTGGTGTCCAAACTTGGCCTTCTTGCTCCAAAAGTTTATGGAATCTATTTCTGAAAGACAGAAGCAAAATTAAGGAGTACAAAATGTTGAGGATTGTTTTTGTTTTTAAGATAATCAAACCCTTGAGGGAACTCCCTTGGGAATAACAGACTTGAGATTTGGGTAGGACCTCCAAGGTTTTCTTGCCCTGTTGGAGGAGACTGGACCAGTCAGATGCTCTGCAAAGAAAGCATTCCATGGTCAATGAGTTTGGGTAATCTCATATACAGTATGGCTCTTTTGGAGGTTATCAGTTCATATTAGCATGTTAAAGGCTCTGATAAGTCCTGTACTGAAGAAATTATTTTAAGTTTATTTAACCCGGTGTTTCCCAAACTGATTTGACCATTGCAAGCTGGTATATATTTACTTAACAGCATGCTGGTATAATTTGTCCTTAGTGCCTTTCTACTCAAAGTGTGGTCCTTAGATTGGCAGCATCGTCATCACCTGGGGGCTTGCTAGAAATGCAGAGTCTCAGGTCCTACCCCAGAACTTCTTAAACAGAATCTGCATTTTAACAAGATTATCAGGTGATATATATGCATATTAAACATTGAGATGCAGAGGTCTTGTATTCATTATGATTTACCACGTCCACTTCTACAAAGTGATTCACAGGTTAGCGGCCTGCTGAGAAAATATCTTATGCACAGCATTTAAATAACAGGGGAACTGCAGGCAAGTTGTTGTGCTTGCAAGTGGTATCTGCATGTGCCTCCTTTCTCATTTTCTTGATGTCTTTCTGTGTCCTGAGTGAGTCTTTCCAACGTCTCCATTTGTTGAGTGAGTTGTGAGTGATGAAACTCTAGACTGCAAAAAGCAGATAGACAAATGAGCTTGTGACTTTTCCCAGGCACAGGCTCAGCTGGTGGCGCTTATAGAACCGGATGTATTTACAGAAATCTGAGCAGGACTAACAACATTTTAAGAGGAAGATTTGCATATGCACAAAAAAGGGCAGGGAAGTACAGAATCACAGCTTGCTGTTGAAAATTGTTATTATTATTACTTTCAAATATGATTATTGGTTTGTTCTGGCAGGTGAAACATTGATGAGTAATTAAAGCACTATTTATTATGCAAAATGCCTATGGAAATATCTCCATCAGAAGCAATTAAAGTGCATGCAATTGACCTCTAAGGGACACAGGGAAACTTTCTGGAGTAATGGCAATGGCCTATGTCTTGATAGAGGTTACTGGTGTATACATTTGTCAAACTCAGCAAATTGTTCACTTAAGACCTGTTTCACTGTGCATTAATTATACCTCAAGAAAAAAAAAAAAGAAAAGACAAATATCTTGTCATGAAATTTGGGCAAAGCTGATATTAGATGCAGCAATGTGGACTGTGGAGGATATTTTGATGACAACCTGCATTTGCAAATGCTCTTCCCTTGGTATGCAGAGAGGTTTTCTATTGGCAGAAATAGCCCTGTGCACTGGGTAGGCCGAGTTGCATCAATCCCATAGCATGCCAGATACCCACTCTTCAGAAAAGCCACACTCCCAGCACAGTAGTCACAGTCTGGGTTCCAATCCTGGCTTCTGTCCCTGGCTATCCAGGATGTGTGACTTGACCTATCTCTGCCTCAGTTAACTTTTCTCTACAATGGGGTTGTTTTGAATACCAAATGACTGAATACTGTTATAGTCCCTGGCACATGCCAACCAGTATATCCATGTTTATTAATTAAATAAAATGGCTCCAGAAAACTATCTACTGCCCATTACTGTTACTTTAGCCAGTATTATTTCCTTAATAGCCCTTATGATTATTCAAAATGATCCTATTTTAAATATTTCTTTGCTTGTTTATTGTCAGTTCCCACCCACCTACTTCACAAGCCTCCTGAAATAAAAGCCTGATTGGACACATAGTAGTTGATAAATACCTCAATAAGTGAAAGAATAAATGAATAAAGTTTAAACAAAACCAGTTCTTAAAGAAATGAGACCCAGAGGCATTCTCTCATCTTAAATACTTATTAAATTATTGTGCTTCTATTTTGTGTACTGAGTGATAAATTGATGTTTCTCTGGGCAGAGGTGGCCTGTTTAGACAGGGTCAAGGAAGTCTCTTGAATAATGAGAAGTAGCCAATAATTGGAAAACCTAAGAGGAGAACATTCTAGGTAGAAGGAACTGCCAGTGCAAAGCCCTGAGAACTGAATGTTTGTGGTATGTCCCAGTAGCTGAAGAAGGTTCATGTATCAATATTTAGAGTAAGATTTAATTTGTCTCCCAAAATAAAAATTTCTGGTTTTAAGTTCACTTAAAAGCTTAGCTAAGACATTCATTATGCCATCTAATTATGCTAAAATTACCTTTTTTCCCCTTTAAAAGAGTACATCAACTAAGTTTAAACAATTGATACTAGGATTGGGAATAAAGCCAAATTAACAATAGAAAAGTTTTGACCTTTGAATTTCACAAATGCTCTTTTTCCATTAACCCCTAGTAGCATTTTGAAAAACGTTGGCTGGTCTTTGACGTCAGTTCCTGGCCAAGCAACCTCTGAATCTTAGGAGTGGCCTGTGATTGGAGCATCTTTTGTTTTTCATGGTGGGCCCAGGACCACACTTGCTAGAGAGTGGGGCCAGCCACACCTGCAACCTTAGGGCGGGGACTGACCTCACCAGAAAGACCAACCATATGATTAAGGGTTGGGCTTTGAGCTGTATCATATCAGCCCACTTCCCCAACGCAGGGAGGGGAGAGGGGCTGCAGATCAAGTTCAATCACATCGTCTACGATTCTATCAATCATGCCTACACACTGGGACTCCATATAAACTCAGCACACTCAAAGCCTTGTAGAACTGTGATTGAGAAGATATGTAGCTATGCTGGGAGGAGGGTGCATTGTTCTGACTCCACATGGGAGAAGACACGCGCACTTTGTTTGAGACCCTCCCAGGCTTTGCCCTGTGTGTCTCTTCATTTGGCTTCTTGTTCAAATCCTTTAGCTTTACTAAAACTATAATCGTTAAACCTAGTGTATGCAGTGAGGTTTGTAAATTGTTCAGTGAATCATTGAACCTGACAAGGTGCCAAGAATCCCTGAATTTGTGGCACTTGATCAGAAATGTGGATGGCTTGGGCCCCCAAATTGCAACTGTTGCCTAAAGGACAGTCTTGTAGAGGATTGTTTTTAACCTGGCCAGTTTCTTGGTACCAGTTTCTTGGTATTTGCAGCTGGTATCAAAAACTGTTGTTGGAAGCTATGTTGGAAGTTGGTAACTTTTTAAAAATATATATTTTTTTAATTAGAGAAGTTGTAGTTTTACCAAAATGTCATGCAGAAAAAGCAGAGTTCCCATATACCCCATACCCCCTATTAACACCTTGTATCAGTGTGATAACTTTGTTATAATTGATGAAAGAATATTGTTATAATTGTACTATTAACTATATATAGTCCATGGTTTACATTAGGGTTCACTGTTTTTGTTTTTATAATTTTTATTCTAGTAACATATATACAACCTAGAAATTTTTTATATCCTTTATACCCCTGCACCTGATTTCAAACTCCATGAGGTAGGGACTTAATCATACTCATCTATGTGTCTCTCAGAGCGTCCAGAATACCTTGTGCTTAATAAACACAGCCGACACACACAAACATATATGTGTGTGTGTATATAAAGCATAATATAAAATATTAAATGAATTGAATTTGCAAGTCTTATATGTATGCCTAAAAGCTTCCAGTCCAGGATTTAAAATAAGCCTTAGTGATTTACTGAGACTCTGCCTGCTGGAAGGACCCAGGGGTCACCCACACAATCCAGGAGTTGGGCCACTCCTTATATCTCGAAATTCCTATTGACCTCACCAGGCCACACACACACACACACTCACACACACATAAATGCACAATAAAAAGGACAATGGATTATCTTGGGTACTGAGATTTATGAGATAAGTCACTCAAGCAAGAGAATACAACACTGCAAAGTAAATTGATGTATGGGTTCATGTTTGATTCACAGAACAGCAGTTCAAATGTTTGTTTCTAAGGGGCTCATATAACACCCATTTACATTTTTAAAAGACAGCAGGGTTTTTGGCCAGTAACACATTAAATATTTATTATATTGTTGAGACTGAACTTTCTTTGATTAACATTATGCAACGTTGTTTTAATATGGAGGAGCCGATTTTCTTAGCATTCACTAAACTTTTCGGTAGAAAAATATTTGATTCAAGACCAAATGAATGTCCCTTTCTTGCAACTATCTCCTATGTCCTGAACTAATGAATTTTTCCCAGCATATGGGTGCACTAGCCCTCTGATGTGACTTCTGCCTTCTCCAACATTTCTATAGACTGAATTTAGCAAAACTTTCTATTTTGACACTTACCTATGCTCAGAGAGACTTAAGTCCTCTATGACAGCTCTTCTCAAACTTTAATGTGCAAACAGATCCCCTAGAAATTCTGTTAAAAGGCTGATTCAGATTCAGTAGCTCTGAGAAAGGGCCTGAGATTCTGCTTTTCTAACGAGCTCCCAGGGGATGTGGACAACTCTGAGTAACACAGGCCTGGAGGGAAAATTTATCGCTCTGCCCAAGGTTAATGACTCTTTTTGTTAGGAAATTTCATTCTTGTCCTTAAAACGTAATTGTGTATCCTTTGCCACTAAAATGGATGCATATAAACCCTCTTGGCAATAAGGAGATTCCCAACTCTTTTGGAGTGTGTGCAAAACAATTATTACACACAATCCATAGCAATGTTCATGGTGGCTAAGGCCTTAATTTCTGGATGAGTTTCCTTTGCAGTGGCCTGGAGTGTTATGTCTACACCACATTCAATTTTAGAAAAAATGTTTTGAGACAGTGTCTCCATGAAAGAGCACTTCTGTGGTCTTTTAAAAACTTTCTTTCCATTTTGCTGATATCTTGAGGCAAGCAGTGGGGAAACCTGTTTAAGCTTACCCCTTCTTCATGTTTTGTTGTATGATGACACTTTGCTGGCTCCAGCATCACAAATTCTACTCTTCTGCCGAGTTGAAAGGACCACGGGAAGCACTGCTTCATTTCTGCCAGGAAAAGACAGGGACGCACTGACAATATGGTTTCTTTCCCCAAAATGAGGGAAGATGATTGGAGAAAAATGAACGATAGCACAGCAGTTGGTGTTCCCTGAGAGCCAACTCTGTGAGCAATATGCTACTTTAATTCTCAGTAGTTTCTAGACAAGACCTAAATTAATCGTAATCCTGGGGGAAGAACAGTTCTGCTTTTTCCAGTGGTATTTGAGAAAAGAGGGAATCCATTGCAATTTCATTTTCACTCTGTTCAAGGAAAACCAAATAAGATGACTAGTTTTGACATGTTTCTTGTTGTTGTTATTGTTTTAGTTTCTTTGTTGTCTTTTTTTTTTTGCACACACACATACATGCACGTGTACACATCATGAATTTGGAGCTCAGTGTAGAAAATGGAAGCACAAAATGGAATTTAAATCTAAGTGATTCTTTTGCAATCAGAGTGTCAGACCTTCAAATACACAAGCTGAGAACTTCAGAATGCAGAAGAAAAATGAAAGTGCCAAAAAGTGAGGAAAGATTATTATAACAAGTTGATTTTATAATAATGGATGAAAGGAATTCTGGATTAGTAGCTTAGACTCATAAAGATGGAAGTCTAATTTACTCTCCCATCCAGAAAGTTGAAGAGAAACCTGAGTCTCTGAGGATTTAAAGATTTGAACTTTGAATTCTGATTCTCTGATCACAAGTGGCCCATCAGAGTTAGAAAATACAGGCATCAGGTGATGCTTAAATGGGATTGGGAGGGTTGCAAAGGAAAGTGTCTGGTGAGGGAGACAGTTAAAAAGACCATGTTTGAATGAAACAGAGGAAGGAGGCTAAAACCAGGGCTGAATCCAAACGATTTAGGATATCCTCAGTTAAAACCTCCATAATCTGAGCATCAAAAGATGAAAAAAAAAAAAAACCTGAGGGTGTTTATAGCTATAAGGGTTGCTATAACTATGTTTAGATTAAAAAAAGAAAATTGCATGGGAAATATCTAGTATTGATAATGTCAACAGAAAGGGCAGGATTATTCCCCCTTAGTTTGTATTCTCCATCCTGAGAAAACTACCATTAAACTGCAAAAAACGTACCGAGCATGATGAGGAAGGAATCCTGGCAAAGTAAATAAGAAAGCACTGAGTTTACAATGAGTTCACATATCTCAGGGAAGTAGGCGAGTCTGGATTCAGGTCGCCAGAGCCTCTTTGAGAAAACATGGAAAACAAAAGTGTCAGGAGTTGGGAGCGTCTGTGGTTTCCATCCAGCATTTTGCTCAGCAGCTTTGTCAAATACTTGTTCGAAACATGAGAATTCTTAAAAAAAAAAAAAAAAAGAAAGAATAATATCTCATGGCAATTAATATTCGTGGGTTGTGGATTGGTAGTGTGCTTTGTTGCTATTTGTGGTTCCTGAAGGAGAAAGTCCTCTTAAATGCCTCTGCAAAACCAATATTAGCCCCCAGAAGAGTGTAGGTGGGTCTCTGTCCACCACTCCCTGTGGATGCCATTCCTTGCTTGTATCACGTCGCCTTCTGCTTTAGGCACGTGCTGTGGGTAGGGGCAACCTGGCCACAACTTCCTGCCAGTAAGGAGCATTTTAGGTACATGCTGGGGACCACCAAAACAGCTGCCAAAAGCACCTTCTCATTCAACCTTGATTTCCCATTTAGGAACAATTGACTTTAAATTTCTCTAACCCTTTAATAACTAAATGAAATAACTCATGGTGGGAAGACGAGAATTTCCTGGTAGACCATTTGAACAAGAACTCATAGATTTCAGTGCCATCGGTGGCCAAGTTGATACAATGACTTTGTTTACCTCTCAATGCTTTTTAGGTGGTGATGCATCTGTGGATTATGAATTCAATTTTGTGGGTTTATTCCTAAATGAAATAAAATACAATAGAGGTAAGTGCAATACAATAGAAAATGTCAGGGTGTATTTCAGGTAATACTGTTAAATGTTGGTTTGTAAAACTTTTGTTTCTGTTACCTATATATAAATGGGATGAGTACTGAATGATGACATACAATGCATTTCTTACTGAGGGGCACAATCAGGAAAATGTAAAGCCACTGATCAACATCATATGTAATTTCTGTTAGGAAGATGTTCAAATGAAGCTCTTCATGGTAAAAGGAAGGATGAACGATAAAATATTTGAGAATCTACTCTGCACAGGCATTTTAATAATTTCAACCTCCAATTGAGGTAGGCATTTTTTTTTTACCATATGTATGGGTGAACCCTCATTGGCTTAACAAGGTAAATTGATATTCAGTGGCTTAAAAAAAGTAAATTAATGTGAAGTTGCCCACTTGCTTGGAAATGTCAGTTTGAATACAAAAACAGACAAACACGGGTCTGCTTTAGCCATAGTCTTAATTACATGTGTTTGTCAGAGTTCAGGTTCGGTAACAACCAAGGGCAGGCCAGATTGGAAAAGCTGGAATGAGTATTCCAGATATACGCAAACTGCATGGATAAGGTTGAGGGTATACAAAACGGAGTAAAGCCAAGAGTTATGTATTTTGAGGTTGGGCAGGTAAAATTGTGAATCAGAAGATAGGCCTGAAACTAGAGGTTAGGTCAATGTGAGAAATGGGAAAATGTGACATGAATTGGAGTTACATTTGCAAAAGATCAAAACTGAGTCGAGATGGAAGAAGTTCTGCGTAAGCAGATAGGATAGAAGTGATCAGCAAGTACCTAGGGTATGGGGAAGAGGCCACACTTTATGAGAATTCCAGAAATTTTTAGTGGCGACAGGAGTTCCTCCCAGGTCTGTTTGAAGGCTGAGACTGTTCCAGGAACATTGGCTGCTGGAAACAGCAGGGCCAGCTGATGGATTGTTTTCCCATCTAGAACCAGGACAGGCCCACAGACTGTGTAATAAGTGTAGCTGCGAGGGTTAGGGTACTGTGTATGTTAGCACTTAAGCTTGGTTCCAATGCTTGAGCTTCCTTTTCAAAGAAAAAGCCAACCTTAAAAAGAGCAGTGCTGATACAATAGAAATATTCTACATTTGTTTTTCATCAAAAGAGAGAAGAAAAAATGGAAAATAATGGAAAACTCTTTCTCCATTGTTTATCTTTATTGGTTTTGTAGTACAAAAAGGATATATGTTATGCTATATGTGAAAATTTCATTACATATTAATTTAATATGTATCAACATTATATTATACATTAATAAATATGTTGCTATTTTCTTAAATTGATTCTAAGTTCAAAATAAGATGGAAAAGAAAACCACAACAATAAAAAACAATAAAAAAATTACTCAGCTTCAAACTACTGCTCTTATTGTTGAAATTCTTGATGTAAATCAACAAAATCTGGAAGACTAACACCAAGAGGATATTGTTATTGTCACCCAGTGGACATAAAGCCTTAATTATGGTTGTGATGTGAACCACCAAATTATACTATAAGGATGGTCACCTGAATGGAAACATCACTCACTTTGCCTTTCTTTTGGAAAAAAAAAGAATTCTTTCCAACAGAATGCAACAAATGTATGAATCTTCATTCCAATTGTGATTATTAAATACCATAATTTATTTCACATCAGTCCTTAATAAGTTTTTTTGCCAAATGAGTTTGCAGAAAACTTGGGATCAGATTTTTGGTTTTCGGAGGTTTTCTGGTTTTGGAATTGTAGGTAAGGGATTGTAGACCTGTATATGGTATGTGCAATATCTAGGGTCTTGAATATCCTCTCACAGTCTACATCTCTGGATTCCTGTACTTGTAGCACATTCTACACAGTGGCATAAAATTCTCCAGATAATTTAGAATGTCAACAAAGATTACTTTGGAGTCTGAGTTCTCATATAAAGGTCTTAAAAAGACAAAGGGATTAGCTGAAATTTAATTTATAATTTTGAGTTTAAAGGACTTGAATGCAAAAATTCACAACCGGTTTTCACTGTTTTACCAAAATGATTGTGTGCTGTGTTTTGTGGCAGTTTTTTTTTAACCCCATTTTCTTTCAATTCCATGTTTCTTTCTTTTCTAAGAAATGCTTCCCTGCATGATCAAAGTAACAGAAACCTAGATGTGGCACTTGAAGTTGCCAGCATTAAAACTTTGATCAATCAAGCCTCATTGTCAGCTGCACAAGGAGGAGAGATATCACTCATCCATTTAAATTCACAACTTAGAGGTGTGGAAATCCAGCAGACATAGAAAACATTTCCTGTCCAGGGTTAAATTTAGCACTGAAACCACCATGCCTGGATGATTTATTCCAGCAGCCCCAGTGGGGGTGGTATGGTGTGACCACCTCTGGCGTTGCTATCTGTAGGTCTCCCAATTCCAATTGGAATCCGTTCATCAGCCCTGGCTTGAACCAGCTTCCCAAAGTGAGCATCAGATTCAGCATCATCAGCACAATCAGCTGAGGTTAACTAAAGTTCTAATTAGACCCAGGAACTTGTACTAATATAATTAGCCTCAGCAGGACAGTTCCAACAGGAAGCAAATTCCTTGCAGCATCCTGTCCTTTTCTTTGCACATGTTAGTTGGGCAAGAGGAAAACCTTAGACCTCAGAGTCAGAAGTATAATTGTAAATGTCTAGAGGGAAATTTTTAAAGTCTAACTTTCTAATAACCACAGAGCAAGAATGAACTCAGGATAATAAGTCTCTGGGAGATTGTCAATGAAGTGCAAAACATTTTAAGTTTGGGGATCATATGGTTATTTTGATTTGCAACATGAAATCCACTTTTGTCCAGGCCTTCTGAAGATCTTTTGTGAAGAGGGGAAGTGTGAATTGAAATTTAAAGCGCAAGCTTTGGAGAGCAATTGCTGGTGTCATATTCTATCTGTGTGACCTTTGCACGTTTCCCTGATCGTCTGTGCCTCGGTTTCCCTCAGCTGTAAATGGAAGTACTAAAAGCAACTGTTTCACAGAGTTGTTGTGAGAATTAAATGAGAAATCCAAAAAAGAACATGAGAGGAGCTGGCACAAAGTGAGTGTTCAGTAAATGATGGGTATATCATCAGCATCGTCATGATCGGTTGGTTTTATCTATCTGCAAAATGTTCATTAGCTTTGATTTAAACATGCAGTGGAAAGGGACCTGTGCCATGTGCCCCTGGGAATTGCTCCCAGAAATCATGAGTGAAGTCTGTGTGTACATATATGCTGCAAAGTGTTTAATTCTATCAGCTTGACATCTAGAATACTTGTGAGTTGCACTAGGGAATCACATCTTTCTCTGGAAGAACTGATGCTGTACTTTCTATGGAACACCACAAATTAGTCAACCCATCATATTTCTGCTTTTGCTCATAGTTCCAGAAAATTATGCAATGATTTTCAATCGCAGTGACTATTAATTTCTGTGACTAACATGTTTATTTCTTTCCCATTCATATTAATTTGATTTACTATTCTTCAGCAAAACAGCACAATGTGGGCATTTCTGTGTACCATTTCTTAGAATGAGGCAGACAATGAGTTGACAATTTAATTCATTCATTCATTCTAGTTAGTTCATTCTAGTTAGTTTTGTGTCTGGAGTTTAAACATTTTTGAGATCATGGTCTCTATTCCATTATTTTTCCATCTTTCATTCATATAAAACTTCATTGACTATGTGGGTCCAACATAATCAACACTAAGATTTCATAGAAGTATAATACTTGGTCTTTATCTTTAACAGTGTTACCATATAGCAGAGGGAAATGATTGTAGAATAATAATAATATCTGCTGTAAACATGTCTGCGGGACACTGATTACGTGCTTCAACTTAGCAGACCTGAGCTGGGAAACCTGATCAGCCCCTGGGAAGGGTGGTGAGCACGGGCGACAGCGCCCTTCGCAGCCCCCCGGGCCTAAAAAAGTGAGGCCGGAGGCAGGCCCCATTTCCTCACCCAAAATAACACTGTTAAAGAAGGCTTGCCAAAAAAAACCGCCTTTTCCCCACCCCCTTATCTTGCCCAAACACTCCCCGTTGCCAGTGCAACTCCCATTACCACCAGTGCGCATACATTGTTGCCAGACACCGTTACCGAAGCAACTCTCGCCCCTTTTCAATCAACCTCCTCGCCCTCTCAGAACCAATCCAAGCCTTTAACCTCTACAGCTACCCCGTCCTCTAAACGCCCAATATAAGCTTGTACTCTCCCCTAATAAAGCTCTCTCTCTCTCTTGGCTTCTTCACCCTAAAAAAAACCGTGTCCCGCCTGTTCCTTTCTCGCCGCCCTCCATACTTTGCACGCCACCCCGCCGAGGACCTGGCCAAGTCCCCCGCCTCGCCCTCGCCTCCGGGAAAGAGCCCCCGCCGCCGGTGCCCTCCAGGCAGTCCTAAAAACCTAAAATTTGGCAACCGACCGCCACCTCCCCCCCCCAGACGAATCAACTGCAACCGCACATGTCAGATCAGGAGGGTGGAAATACGTGTGTCTTTGTTTCTGTGCCTAACAGTGTTCGGCACAGATTAGAGGCTCAATTATTATTTGTGGAATGACTTACTCTGCCAGGCATTTTACATATATTAAAAATATTAGAGCTAATATTTATTGAGCAACGCTTATCTATATGAAAGGCACTGTACTGAGGGTTTCAACAACTCCATGAACTAGAAACTATCATTAAAATTATGAGACAGAAATGGACAGTGAGGTCTAGAGAGATTACTTAATTTTCCCATGGTCACACAGCTTGTAAGAGCTAGACAGAGGTCTACCTGGCTCCAGAGCCCACACCCTTAACTGATGCTTCCACCAGTTATACTGTTTTACCCTCATTCTGCAGGAGTGGGAGAATAGTTCACCTTACTTGATAGATAATGAAACTGTAGTTTCCTAAGGCATAACTCGCTGAGAATGGCTTCATGACACACTGTTTCATTAGAGTACTGTTGTATTTAGAAATACTTTTATTAAACTATGCACGAACTCATGAACACAAATCAATTATAGTACTAAACAGTGCAGTTAATATTTAATTGTCCAAAAGCCAGTCATCCAGTACAGTGGAGTGACATCCTATTATATTCACCATCAAGTTGTTCTCTCTGGTGTGATGTCTATATCTACCATTATCTTGTATTTTCATGAACATGTTTGAGCCAAGATGGCTGGCAAAGATGTGCAGGTGGTAGCTTTGGCCGTGTCCTCAAGAAAGGCAAAGAAAATGATCTGACTTGATGTTAAAATGCCAGTTTTAGTGGGGCTCCGGGAGTTTCCAAGACAGTGATCAAGGAAATATTAGGTAAAATTACCAATTACATAGCTAATTAGGTATTGGGGGAACTCTTTGGAAATTAGTGGGGTACATGTCCAAGAGAATTGACATCTGGAGGAAAAGAAATTGCCAATAAGTGATATGAAGCAACGTCTCCACACAGGCTGTGCCATTATGTGTCAGACCCTCCCCCCAAACAAATAAATATCCATGCATGTATGCACACTTTTTATTTTATATTTTTCTAAATAATCTCATTCATGTTTATATTTGGTAAATCAGCATGTGGTATAAGGGGCATTTCCAGTTAGTAGGGAAATGGTGTCTTCAGTAAGCTTGCTGGGACAATTGGTCTCTATGTGTAATGTCAGTAATTTTGGCACACTTCCTCAAATAAATTCAGATAGAATAAATATCAAAACATTGAAGGGAAATCCAAAATTACCAGGATATGCAAAAAATTCTTTTTATAACTGTGGAGTGGGAGAAGACATTTCTAAACAAGATCCAATAATCCAGAAGCTATAAAAGAAAACACTGGCAGATTGTCTACTTAGCACTGATAAACTTTTGATTGGCAAAAGACACAACAGCAAAGCTTAAAAAATAAAACCAGTTATAGATCACAAGAAAGATTTACAAGCTATTTCAGAAAGAAACAAAATATATGCCCCCCCTAACATTCAAATGATTGTGAGAAAACAATAAGAAATTGAGGTTCTTGGGCATCCAGAGATGCACGCCACAGTTGCCTCTTAGACCCAAGGTCAAAGGAACTTCAGGGCTCAAATGACTGCAGCCCTTTGCCAGATGCTCTGGGGTCTGCTGGATGAGGTGCCTCTCCAGGGCTTAAGTGCAGCCAGCAGACAGGTGCAGTCTCTTTCCTAGGGACTCCCGGGCATTCAGCTCGTTGCCCCTGTTCCTACCCAGGCAGCCATAAAAGCTGCAGTCCCCTCCCCAGGCTGCAAGGAGAACAAAGCTGTCTCCTTAGTAACTGGTCCCTGGCCATCTCATACGGCCCTGCGATGAAGGAAGCCATGCACTACTCTTCCTTGACGATTTGGAGCACACCTGGCCTCACCTCAGTCCTCCAGGCACTGCCTGTGGGGTTGCTGATTCATTCCAGAAACTGAATTGGGAGGCAAAGAGGGCCAGGGAAATGCTTTCAGGTGACCATCTTCACGGAATCCACCTCTTGCAATTATTTTTAAGCATCTCTTTAGATCTTTCTACATTGTGAGGTTCCCTTGAATCCATCTGTATCCGCAAATGATTTGCACAGAGTGGACATTCAGTAAATATTGTGCATAAGAGTAAGCAGATGATTTAACAGCTAACAGAGAGCTAATTGTTGGTTCATGATGTCTTTTCCATCCACCCAGTGCAGTCAGTGGCTGAAGCAGTTGTTCTAAAGATGCCAGTCTTTGACCATCCAGAGGACATTATTTTGCGCACTGAAGGTTTTCTTAGGATGGAGGAAAATATTCTTTTCTTGGCCCTTTTCAAACAATAACCCCCAAAATGAAAGCTCCTATTTAAAGGCTTCAAAAGATGACAGGATGTAATTTTTCCTAAGATGCATATCAAAAAGGAGCACAAGCTGTTACTATTTCATAAGAAAAACCAAGGGACAGAAATACTCCAATTTTTGAAGGATTGTATGACTCAGACTGTTCAGAACACATCCCAAATCAGGCATTTATCACTCTCTAAAGTTGTGTGATATTTGGATATTTAGATATATGACATTTAGATATTTAGATAGATGATATTTGAATATTTTGATATGTAGATAGCAGATCAGTAAACAAAACTGGGATCTTTTCTAATATTATACTTCTGTATTTTCTAAATTATGCCTTATATTTGACTTATACTTTTCTTTCCTTCTTTTGACTGGTTGGATTAACTTTATTATTGTTATTTTTAACAGATTATTGGCCTTTTTGCAAGGCATAGTAAACTCTTTTTACTATGTACCAAAGTTATTAAATTTTTAAAAGCTCTACTTAAATTATTTTTTGCCTTCTTTTGAAAATACTGTAATCTCTACTTTGTATTTTATTTTAATTAATAATATTTTAGAGATTTGCAGTCATTTTTATGGGTGCATATAGAGTACCTTGTTAAGCATAACAGAGATGTACAAAAGATTATATTAGTTTCAAAAATTTTGAACCAAAGGAATGGTAAGAATTATGAGTAGCAGACTGTCACATATTCAGAGCTTCTTTCATAAGAGCATTTGAAATGTAAGTTTATCATGCCAAGGTCAACAAGAAATGGAATGATTTAATCTAGTTGTGTTTGAATACCTTGTAGCTTGAACATCAACAATCAATCAGTGACTGGGAAATACATTTCTAAGTCTGGAAAATCGTTTTAATGGTAGTCAATATTCTGACGGCAAAAAAGGCTAGAAATGCTTGTGAATTTCATAGCTAATGTTGATATGTGCAGTGAGAAAAAGGATATACTATTTTTAGTGTATTGTTTTCATTCTTTAAAAACCTTTGGGCTTTTTTATTCATGGTTTTTATTTTCTGAGAATCTAACTCTTATAGCTGGAGTATTGAACAGAGAAAGGAAACTGGAATCAAGTGGGTCTCTAGTGATTCCCAGTGGTTCCTGGACATTCTATAGAAATTGATTGCTATATATTATTCCATCATACACCTTTGAACCAGTAAAATATTTGTCTATGTAGCCATAAAATTCATTTTCTCCAGGCTTTACCCATGTTTCCAAATATAGGGAAAGTTCGTAGATTACACCTAGAAAGCATCTAAGAAATTAACCCATCTTCACCGTTTTACATTGGAGGGACCTGAGAGGAAATCAAGAGGCTTTCCTCCTGTCATTCAGTTTAGTAATCGTTTACAAAAGGTATCATTGGAAGATATTGGGTTATATACCTTCATATAAGTCGCCACATTTCTAAACAATGTTCAAATTATTGTTGTATACAATTAAGTTTGAATCATTATTTCAAACTGGTCGCATTCCAATCAAAGTAGTAGCATTGTTTATTCATTAGCATCAGACATTGATGGTTGACTCTACAGATCTTGAGTGAGAATTTTACCCATGTGATTCTCTTGAATCAAAAATAAATAATTATATAGTTATCCTTGAAATCTATGTCAGAGTATGAATTTTGAAGATTTACAAACATAATAGGATACTTACAGAAAAGCCTGACACAAAGACTATCAATCAAAGACTTTCTGAATAAGATATGAATTTCTGAGTGGTATAGTAATTTCATACAAGAGAGAATTGATTTGAATGCACTTTCCAGCCAAGTTATTTTTTTCCTTTCTCTCTTTCTGACAACTTGCATTGTACTACTTCCAGAATAACACAATCACATAATAAGGATTTTGATCATTGCAATTTCAATTTATGTCAGCAGGAAATACTAAATATTTCTTATTCTGTAGCTTTTCTAAGAGACTTAATAATTATCTAAATACAGGTGGCTTTGTATGAACACCGGGTGTTGGATGAAATACTGTTTGATTACCAACAAACAAGGCAGATACGAAACATGACTAAATGACCACAATAGAAGCCATTGCTGATAGTATTCACCCTTCCAACAGAAGTGAGATTTCCAGCGGGGCAGAGGGGAGACCTGCTCTTCAGATTGTCCTTAGAAAGATGAATATCCAGCCTGGCTTGTTGAGTTTGAAGTCCATTATATCTGAAAATGTCCTTAAATCTTTTAAAATATCAATCCAGGAGGATTCATTGAGCACCAGCAATAAGGCACCTTAACCATAGAGCTCTTATGTAATTAATATAAAGAACAATTGTATCAAGAAAATTAATACAGAAAACAAATATTCTGTTTTCAAAAAATACACTATGTACTAGTTCTGATTTCAGAAAAAGAAAACAAAAGAAGTCACATTGAACATAATTGAATCCAGAATATTTATAGAAATAATTTAATATATTCAGTTTGTTTCTAGATACATAGGTCAGAGTTTAATAATTCTGTAGTCTGTTCTTATTTTTATTCCAAGCATCCTCTAGAAAAATCAGTACATGTTTTTGGTTTGTTTGAAGCACCTACTTTTCACTTCTTTTTAAATTTTTTACAGAATTTGCATGATTTTATTTTAAATTTAAAGTCCAGTTCAACAGATACCTACATTAAGAGTTTAGGGAAAATGCAAAACCAAAATCTTCTTTTGAAAGTTACTTAGATGGATTTTTATTGGCAGGAAGTATCAGTCAAGGTTTACAGTATTTTCTATTCATTTCTTTTTGGTTTTATTAATAAAATCCAGAAGATTAAAGTACCTTTGCCATGCTGTGTAAAACATGAAAGCAGACAAACAAGAAAACCAAGCACGATGGGAAAATACGATTTAATTATGAAATACCTACTGAGTCATATTTTTCTCTTGAATGCTAGTATAATTCAGGAATACTTAGCAAAACCCAGTTTTCTGTAGAATAGAAAAAAATGCACTTAGCACTTTGAATATAAAAGTATCTTGTGAGGTTTAATGCAAATGGCACTTAACTGTGTGTCCTGACCTTGGGCTATATTTTTCTCAAATATTAAATTATTTGCTCATATCCCAGTTCTTCCATCTTAATGCAGTGAGGACCTTGATTATTATATGGCAATGGAAGAGTATGACATTGAATTCTGGTTAAAAAATAACTTTTACCATTTGGAAAAGAAATAAGCAGGTAAGCCTACTGACTCCTTGCCAAAGTGGAGAAGGGGCATGTGCTTTTGTTTCTCTCTGTTGCCCCATCCTCACCAGGTCAGTCCCCAACATTTTCTTACCCGTTTCTTGCCCCGGGAAGATGACACTTATCAAATGCATCAACTCGGTCTCCCTTCAGTTTGGGTTTGGCCGATGCAGGCACTTTCAGCTGATTGGAAGGCAGGAGGAGAGAGACGTGGGGAGGCTTATCTCCTGCTGTCTTCTGCTCTGGTGCCATGATGGTTTTTTCTTAATCTTGTTTATTTTTATTTATTTATTTATTTTTAATTAGTGCAGTTGTGGGTTTACAGAAAAATCATTCAGAAGTACAAAGTTCCCATATGCCCTCCATCACGCACAGTTTTCCCTCTTACTAATATTTTGCATTAGTGTGATACCTTTGTTCCAAATAATCAATTGATGATCCGATATTATTATAATTGTATGATTAACTGTAGTCATAGTATACGTTAGAATCCACTCTTTGTGTTGTACAATTCTATGGTGTGTTTTTTTTTTTTTTTTTAGAAATTCTGGTAATAAATACATAGTCTAAAACTTCCCGTTTAAACCACTTCCAAGTAAGCAAACAAACAGACAAAGGTACCTAGTGTTCTTTTTTACTTCAATTGCTCTTTTTCACTCTAATTATTATTCTTGTTATTTTTGTGTGTGTGCTAATGAAGGTGTCAGGGATTGATTTAGGTGATGAATGTACAACTATGTAATGGTACTGTAAACAATCGAAAGTACAATTTGTTTTGTATGACTGCGTGGTATGTGAATATATCTCAATAAAATGATGATAAAAAAAAAAAATAAGAGGGGTGAAAAAAAAAAAAAAAAAATAAACCACTTCCAAGTATATAATTAGGTGGTGTTAATTACATTCAAAATGTTGTGCTACCATCAGGGCCATTCATTGCCAATGAATGTTAGGGGTGATGGGAAAGCATCACGGTTTTGGCAGTGGCTACCTCTCAGCTATGGCTCCCACAGACAGCTCTCAGCCTTACAGTAACTCAGTTTCCAACACACACACACACACACACACACACACACACACAACACTGGAGCCCATCTCTTCAGGCTCAGGGGTTATAGCTCCCCGAAATGGCTAACTCCTGAGTACCCCAGCATCCCTTGTCCGGTTTCCTAACCTGCCTATACTGCTGTGGATTCTCCCTTCTTTAAATTCTCTTCATTTAATTTATCTCATTTGAATTTGGTTTTCTGCTGGGATCTTTAACTACTACAGGATTTTTAAATCCTTGGTTTGAGAATACTTTGAAAAGAACAGGGTATTAGCAGGCAGCATGAGTAGACTGTTTAGTCAAGCAAATTTATAGCTCTTTGAACAGTCATTCTTAATGAATGGATGCTTATGATGGATTATTGTATCTCAGTGTTATATCCTTCCTCTCCTCTGATCATGTGCTTTTTTAAGAAATGCTATGGCACCATCATGCAAGATGTTATTTCCAAATTTTATCTGATGCACAATTTAGAGATATTACTAATTCATAAAATAATAGCATCAGCTTTCAGCGAGTTCTCAATGATCTCGAATCATAGATATGTAGAACTGAAGTTTTTGAAACTGCACAAAATACTATGTGTGTATGAATATGATTTCCTTTGATCATAAATTCGTGTGAGGTAGCATTGAGATGCTACTATTTAGAAATATTAATTACATTTTAGGCTTCATTTTAAAACAGCAAAGGCCGAATATATACTGAGCCTGTCAGGAAGCATCTGGAGATTTGCTTCCAGTTTGTGATACTACCATGAGTAAGTGAGCAAGCAGGAGAGCTGAGAGCTGAATGGTTCTGAATCCAGAATTCTGAGTGCTGGATTTTAGAGGTGTGAGTTTTACTCTCAGCTCCCCCACTTGCTAGCTGTGAAATTTGGGCAAATTGGCTTCCCTGTGCTCCTCATCTTTGACATGAGGATCTTAAGACTTTGGGAGTGTTCAGTGAGAGAGTTACATGAAGCAGTACCTGGCACATTCTAAATACTCTACAAACAATAGGTAGAATAGTAATAATAATCATTAGGATGTGACTAGTCTGGAAATTGTTACATGAATAACAATCAAAGGAACTGAGGGGCAATGTGGCTTGAGGGAGACAAGATGTGTTGAGGAATAAGGTATGCTTCTTTTGAAATGTGGACTCCCCAGTAGCAGACAGAATAGCTCTGGCCCATCAATGTGAAACAACCAGTGAAAGTTATAGTGAAATATAATTTGGCCCAGTATCAGAAATACCTTTCTAATTTCTAGAGCTTTCCAACAAGGAAATAGGCTGATAAACAGTCTTTCTGAGACCCTTAACAAAAACTGGATAATTACAGTATGGAATATGATTTTAGCAGGAACTCCTGCAATAAAAGGTGGGAGGGGAAGAAGGTAGGGCAGGGGGAAAAGTGACAAAATGACCTTTAATTTCCCTTTGGACTTCACTATTCCAAGCTCTTTGTGTATGTTGGATGGAGTATCAGGAAAATGGCTGCAACGTTTGTTTGTATTCATGTTGCCCTCTTTCAAGTAAGCCCATTGGCAGTCGTCCCAAGACATGTTGTCCTGTCTCAGTTTTGACAATACCACCTATATTTTCCTGTTCAATGGTGACCCACAATGGCTTCTCACTTGAACAAATGTCTTTTAAAAAGTGAACCTTCCTTTTTATGAACAGAATGAAAAGTGTATTGAGCAGGAGCGAAACCTCACAGTGTCTGTGTTTTTCTATCAGACCTGCCAAGTATTTTTGCCCTAATTGAGTAGGCTCTGGAAGACGTAAATGCACATGAGTCTTAAGCCTTTTTCTGTTTTTACCACTAGTAGTTGATAATTATAGCTTTTCAAAGATATTCGGTGCGTGCCACATTTTTTGAGTGGAAAAGTGGTTGATATACTTCTAACTAAATCTGTAGATGTGTTATGTTTAGAAGGCAGCAAAAGAAGCTTGAACTGACAGAGTAATTACTGAGTTAGACACCCAAGGAAGACAAAAAGTGTGCCTGAGACTGTGAAAACCCTGTCTTATAAAAACTTTTTTCAACATCAGGGCTCCTACTGGGACAGAAATAGCAATATCTACCATTTCTGAGCAAATTTGGAGAAAATGTCAATGTAATATCTCAGGGATAATTCATTTTTGAAAAATCAGAGTCCTTTCTACTGAATACTTTTTGCAGGATGTCTTTAGCTTTTCCGAGCCATACTTTCCTTTCCCTGTCTGAATTTTAGAAGTTTGTATGAATGGAGCTGACAACAAAGGGAAGAAATGGGTTCCTCACACATCAGTATCAAGTGTTTAAGGTCACACAGGTGGCTTCTAGGTAAGAAATGGAATTGCATCTCCTGAGATGGATTGCATGGGTGATTGAATGGGATGTACTTGGATGTCCCTTCCAGGCCTGAGATTCTATGATTCTGTGATCACAGCAACTACAAGTGACCTGTGACACTTCACAACTCATCCATTTGTTCTTTCAAATGCCAGATTAAGTGAGAAAGGGAATAGAATATTTTTAAATGCAAATTCAGTGAAAAGACAAACAGAAATTGGGTTGATTTCTTTGGTTTGATGAGTGTGTATTGCTGGTGGTAAAAGAGATGTTTAGATATAGGAAATTGGAAACAATTTATACACTACATGCCAGGTCCTCTAGCAGGGATTTTATATGCATTATTGATTCTATTATTATCAACATTTTATGAGTGAGAAAATTGAGAATGTTAGATGTCCTGAAGCTCTGTCATGAAGCTGACACCGAGCAAATTATCTTAACTACTGTATCATCCTGCTTTTCTGTAGCAGACACTAGAGATACATCAGGCCACATCCCTTTGGCCCACGGGATTTCAGTGCAGCTGTCATCGATAGTTCATGTACATTGCTGGTGCCTCATTTTACCTGCATATGGGTGGGTGAGAAGTGGGGGAGAGAACTCGGAAGACCACTCAGTGGCAGGTGCAACTTAGAATGCAGGGGAGTTAATACCCTCTAGGAGCAACCTCCAACCAATGCAATGAGAGATGAGTTGGTGGGTAAATGCCCCAAACTCTCTATTATCCAGGAGGACTCTTTGAGGTGCATTCTACACAGTCCCTTACAATCTCTCCAGCCAGCAGAATTGAGTTCCACGCAATGCAAAATGTTAACCAACCCATT
Organism: Choloepus didactylus; assembly: GCF_015220235.1. Lineage (NCBI taxonomy): Eukaryota > Metazoa > Chordata > Mammalia > Pilosa > Megalonychidae > Choloepus > Choloepus didactylus. Next base: position 26,224,059 of record NC_051325.1, on the reverse strand, counting down.
CCTATGTCCTTTACTGATAATTCTTCCTTCCCTATCTCATTGTCACCACTCCCCACCTCATTTATGCTTTCTGGGATCACTTTCTGAATAAACTTCCTGCACTGAAGTCCTTGATTCATATGCTGCTTTGAGGGAGGCCAAACTAAGACACTCCCTAATACTATGTATCTGCCATATTTGATATAGGCATAATCCCACTAATGGATTACAATGCCCATTGTACCATGGGGTTGAGTATCACCAAACATAAGTTTATTTTGGAGTATTTCTGTGGCATCAAATATTTGTATCATGAAAATTAATGGTGGTATACTGAATTTTGCTTTATGGGATTTACTTAATAAAATAAAAGAGAACCTCTGCCACACATTTGTATGATCCCTTTCAAGTCTTCAAAGAGCCTAGTGATGTGGCATGAATATTTCAAGGTCATTTTTCCTGGGCTTTTCCCCAGCCTACTCCTGGAAGTGCTCTGCTATTAATTTCATTTGTGGTCTTAGATGAGTCAGAGACTGTAAATGAAATGATTGTGTTCTCATTCCTTTTGAAAAATGTTCACACCAACTCTCTTTCCATCTATTCCAACACGTAATATTTAGCTAGAATGGATCTTAACATCTGCATTTGACTTGGGGTAGAGTTTTATTGAATGCAGTGAGCAAAATCATCATGCAAATTTTTTTCAATTTGTTTTCAATCTCTAAAATTAATGGACAGATCAAGGTATCCATTAATTGGGACCAATTCTTAGGTGGTGCTTTACATCTGAGAATAGTGCAATTCTGGAATGATGGAGCTGCCCACAGTTCTTACATCAGAATTCTCCCAAATTCTGCTGTTTTCTCCTTGTTTATACTTTCTTCATCCTTTGCTCCTCAACCGTCTGGATAGCTTTGCTTGGAGTCTTAAGCAGAAAACGAAGATTTATATCTTTTCTTCCTTAGCAAGATCCTTGTACGTTAGGTCCATACTTAAGTTCTCTGTGTCTAGTGGAGAATCCTCCAGCAATATCATACTGTGTAACAACAAACAACCTGGCTGGAGGATTTTATCTTCCATTCATGACATACAACCAACCCAATCAAATTGAGCTAACAATGAGAACTGATTCCTGGAAGTTAATGCTTCCCCTTTCCTTCCTTTCTTTCTCCTCTTTCTTTTCTCTCTCTCTCTCTATTGTCTCCCTTCCTTCCTTCTTTTGTTCATCTAGAAAACATGTAATATAGACATTTGAGGGAATTATCTTAGCTCTGAAATTCTCTGCAAGGTTCCCTGGCATGCAGTCCTGGAACTCAGTCCTATTTTGAAAATTGATAACAATTATAATAAGAATTCTGCTGGGAAAATTTGAAAGAACCTAATCCTGGACAATGCTTTTTTATTGTGAATATTTTTGCTGAATGGCAATGTCTTTGAAGTTACCTGTACTTCAATTAACTCTGAATTTGCAAAGCATCATTCTATTTTAATTTTTAACTCATAGGATGCCACTCCTAAGAAATAAACATTTATGGTAGGGAGAGATTACTCTTTTGTTTCTTTTCCCTTCCTATTTTAATTTCTACTTCATCTCTTAGCCTTTTTTGCCAAAACCAAAAGTTCAAGAGAAAAGTTAGCAGGTGCCTCCAGGTGTGTGTTTGTCATATGAACACAGATGGTAAAATGCTGCAAGGAGAGGTTGCATGGTCTACTGGGAGAGCACTTAGATTTTAGAGAGAAGATGACTTAGATTCATATCCCAGCTCTGCCATTACTTAGTTGCATTGGCCAAGCACAACGGTCCTCATTTATTGTGTCCCTCCTAAGTTCCAGAAGCTTAGCTGCTGGAGATGTAAGATGAGTAACAAGTAAGTAGTGTCTTTGAGGAGTATCATAGGAGAGAGGGTAGCTAGACATTAAAACAAATATTGTTTGCATGTTACATAGAGCCTGGTTCTATAGTATGAAACTCTGTTAATAGAGCTCAGTGAACTCTGGAAAAGAGACTTTTGTTTCTATTCAGAGACAATGGCACAGAAAAAGCCAAAGAGAAGAAATGATATTGGAGGTGGATTTTGAAGGATGAATAGGATTTTTACCTGATGAACACATTGGAGGAAATATATCCTAGTAGAAACAGCATGAGTTATTACTGTGCGATTCAGAGAGGGCTTGAGTGTAAAGTGTCCAAGATGGAAACTAGGTTTGCATGATGATCCATGATTGATGGCACCATGTCTACCTGCCCCATTACCTGTCTCTGAGGGCAATGGAGGTCATGGTCACCAGAATTCCAGATGGGAGAATTGCTCCTCTGTTCTTTTCAAACCTAGTCACAAACTGGTTCTCCATGAAACCTTCTTGGCTTTGTATCATAGTTCCTTCTCCTTATCTATCCTTTGTGAGCACAGTGACCCAACTTTGGAATGGTAACTCTGCTTCTGGCATAGCATCCTTCTTAGGGTGCTCCTTCCTGCCGCTGGGCCTCAGCTCCAACCTTTGGGCTCCCCTGCCTCTGATTCCCAGCATTCCTCTCACCAAGCTGGCACAATGTGCCATGGTTTGTGCTGGAAGCCAAGCAGTAGCTCTTATAGCCGCCTGACAGAGTGGTTGTGAAGGACGAAGACGAAAATATATGTAAATATGTGTTCACTTAGGAGGTAAACAGACTTGGGTTCTGACTGAGTGAGCCAGGAAAAGTTATCTATTTTCTCTGGGTCTCAGTTTCCTCATCTTTATGATGGGGATAGTAGTACCTACTTGGTAGAGTTGCTGTGAGGGTTTTCATTCAAAAAATATGGATTGCACACATTACTATATGCAGCTTACTCTTCTGAGGGCTGGGGATATGGCTGAGAACAAAGTCCCTGCCTCCTGAGGTTCAGAGAGGAAACAAGCAATTAACTTTATCAGATAGAGATGGGGGCTGGAAGAAAAAAATAAAGGGAGCGAGAGAGAGAGAAACAGAGTGAGGCTAGCAATATTGAACAAGGTGATCAAAGAAGGTGTTGCACCTGAATGAAGTAAGAGGGCAAACCATGCAGAAATCTGGAAGAAGAGTATTTCAGATGGAGGGACAGTGTATGCAAAGGCATAATGGCATGTGGCTGGAGCAGAGTATGTGATGGAGGAGAGTGTTAGAAATAAGGTGGAGATGTAATCAGGGTCCAGGATACCCTTGCCATGAAGAGGAGTTGGGATTTTATGCCAAGATGTCTTTGGAGGATGTGCTTTGAGTAGTGAAATGATCTGATGATCAGATATATGGTTTTTTTTTAAATTTGTGTTTGTTGAGATATATTCACATACCATGCAGTCATACAAAACAAAGCACACATTCAGTTGTTTACAGTACCATTATATAGTTGTGCATTCATCACCAAAATTAATTTTTGACATTTTCATTACCACACACACAAAAATAACAAGAATAATAATTAAAGTGAAAAAGGGCAGTTAAAGTAAAAAATAACACTGAGTGCCTTTGTTTGTTTTTTTTCCTTCCCCCATTTTTCTACTAATCCGTCCATAAACTAGACAAAGGGGAGTGTGGTCCATATGGTTTTCCCAATCACATTGTCACCCCTCATAAGCTACATTTTTATATAATCATCTTCAAGATTCATGGGTTCTGGGTTGTAGTTTGATAGTTTCAGGTATCTACCACCAGCTACCCCAATTCATTAGAACCTAAAAAGGGTTGTCTATATTGTGCATAAGAGTGCCCACCAGAGTGACCTCTTGGCTCCTTTTGGAATCTCTCTGCCACTGAGGCTTATTTCATTTCCTTTCACATCCCCCTTTTGGTCAAGGAGATGTTCTCCATCCCACGATGCCAGGTCTACATTCCTCCCCGGGAGTCATATTCCACGTTGCCAGGGAGATTCACTCCCCTGGGTGTCTGATCCCACGTAGTGGGGAGGGCAGTGATTTCACCTTTCAAGTTGGCTTAGCTAGAGAGAGAGGGCCACATCTGAGCAACAAAGAGGCATTCGGGAGGAGGCTCTTAGGCACAGTTATAGGGAGGCCCAGCCTCTCCTTTGCAGCAACAGTCTTCCCAAGTGCAAGTCCTGTGGTAGAGGGCTCAGCCCATCAAACCACCAGTCCCCTATTGGATGTATGTTTTTAAAAGATTCATCTGGCTGCTGTGTGGAGAGTTGACACTAGTCAGGAAGAAAGCATGACCTTGGGAAAAGCAGTTATGTAAATGAGGGAGTGAGCCTAGAGCAGAGATGGTGGGAAGTGGTTGGAATAGGATACAATTTGTAGATGGAGCTGACAGAATTTGATAATGGATTGGAAATGAAGAGGGAAGAAACTAGTCAGGGTAACTCCTAGGCTCTTGATTTGAACAGCCTGATGAATAATGGTGATTTTGTGGAGATTGTTGATCCTTCTGTCTGTAATGCTTGCCTCCAGACATGAACCTGGCTCTTTCTTCTTCTTCCTTTTCTTAAATCATATGAGACCTTTGCAGCATAGCTTTCTTTGACCCTTCTCTGACCAGCGTACTTAAAATCGTACAGTCCTCTCCATTCCCCATTCAGGCTTTGCTTTCCTCTAGAGCATTGATCCCCATCTAATATATTATATATCTTGCTTATCAATTTTGTGTTCTAGAATGTAAGTTTCATGACAGCATATATTTTTATCTGTTCTGTTCACTGTGTTTTGGTCCATAGTACCTAGAACACTTCTGGCACAGAATAGGTGTTCAATAAATATTTGTTGAATATGTTAAGGAATGAATGAATGAATGAATGAGTGACAGAAAGAAAGAAGAAAAGGAAGGATGGATGGATGGAAGGAAAGAAGGAAGGAAGGAAAGCTGGATGAAGCTGGAGGAGGAAAGTCAAGAGTTCTGTCAATATGCTTATTAGACAGCCAAGTGGAAATATTTAGGAGGTCATTAGCTGTAAGATTAAAGAAGATGAAATAAGAAAAAGCATATGCAATAGCTAGTATCTTTCCTGTCATTAATATCAATTATTATTGCATGTATTATTATTCTATTTTTAATTCCCCTACATCCACTTCTTACTTTGCTTTAGTTGAAATTATGAGATCTGTAATTCTTAGCTCTGTGGCTTCATGGGCATGTGGTTGGGAAAAACTGGAAGGGAAATGACTACAGCCCAACTTTTGTCCTTTTGTAGCTACTCACTCACCATCATCACACAATTGGATGCTTATACAAGTTTCCCATTTCCTTTATAGGTTCCCATCTTTGTGCTGAGTATTAATTCTCATTTACATTCAAGGACTGTAATCAAGCAGGGGCAGTAATCACAATGATGTGTACAGCAAAATCAAAGCTTTTTACATCCAAATCAAAACCTCACAGTAAATTATAGGAATATGTTTTATGGTTTAATCAAAGATTTTGATCTTGCCTACATACTTGATGCAGACAGAATTAAAGATTTGGTTTAAAAAATGGCCAAGAGGAATAGATTATGAATTTTATCTTATAAAACTTAGAATATTATTACTTATTTTTTAAGCAAAAAGATTTTTCTGAATATCTCACCTTCTACTGTTCTCTTTTAGCTCGTAAGGACCATAAAATCAGGAAGTCTTTTAGTATTTGTCTCCATACAGTGCCTTACAGAACGAGATGTCATCCCCAAATTTCTTTACAACTGAGATACATAAGCATAAGCAAAAATGGCTTATGTGCTTTTACCAGTGCTGTTAAGTTGATTCATGTCTTTGGTGTGAATTGTGAGCGACAAAGGTTTGCGGTTCATTATTTTGTTTCTCACTGAGAATGAAATAATTGTTAGTTTAGCAGCCTTAATTTTTTTCTGATCTTTCCAGAATAACAGTTATTTTTTTTACCTGCCTCTACCCTTCAATAGTAGCTAGTCAATAAGTAGGTTTATCTTTTAAGAAATATATTTTTCTGCTTTTAATTAATATACAGGATACATGAGGAAAATTAGATATACCTTAATGTCAAAGAAAAGACTTAACATATATAAAATAAAATAAAAAAATTTTTTAACCTTCATTACTTAAGGAACATTTTATCCAAAATTATCCTCCTTGTACTTCTGTTGAGGTAAATGTTTTAACCTACCTAATCTTTTTTTTTTTTAATCATTTTATTGAGATATAGTCACATACCACGCAGTCATACAAAACAAATCGCACTTTCGATTGTTCACAGTACCATTACATAGTTGTACATTAATCACCTAAATCAATCCCTGACACCTTCCTTAGCACACACACAAAAATAGCAAGAATAATAATTAGAGTGAAAAAGAGCAATTGAAGTAAAAAAGAACACTGGGTACCTTTGTCTGTTTGTTTCCTTCCCCTATTTTTCTCCTCATCCATCCATAAACTAGACAAAGTGGAGTGTGGTCCTTATGGCTTTCCCAATCCCATTGTCACCCCTCATAAGCTACATTTTATACAATTGTCTTCGAGATTCACGGGTTCTGGGTTGTAGTTTGATAATTTCAGGTATCCACCACCAGCTACCCCAATTCTTTAGAACCTAAAAAGGGTTGTCTAAAGTGTGCGTAAGAGTGCCTACCAGAGTGACCTCTCGGCTCCTTTTGGAATCTCTCTGCCACTGAAGCTTATTTCATTTCCTTTCACATCCCCCTTTTGGTCAAGAAGATGTTCTCCATCCCACGATGCCAGGTCTACATTCCTCCCCAGGAGTCATATTCCACGTTGCCAGGGAGATTCACTACCCTGGGTGTCTGATCCCACGTAGGGGGGAGAACCTACCTAATCTTTTATACAATAATGTTTTTATTTGCATACAATCTCCACCTACAGAAGATTACCTCTTGACGAGGTAACACTTTTTGCAAGTATTCTTAGAACCCCAACAGAGAGAGATTCAAGTGTGGAGGGTTTATGTCCACCAGGGATGTAGCACGTGCAGCTGAGTACATGAGTTTTCCGGGCGCCATCTTGGTCTCCGGTCCCATCACCGCCATTCATCAGCTGGTGTTAGTTGTTGCTGTTATTTATTTCCAAACCTACTCTTTTCCATGAATAATGGCCACCCAGAGGCCTGGAGTGATTCTTACTTCTCTTCTCTTCACCTGACATCTTGTCAATTTTGTGTCCTTTATCACCTCACTTACTGTTTCCTAATTTCTTCGTCCACTGCCAGTGTTGAGGTCTTCATCATCTTTCACCTGGACCACAGTGATGCTTTCCTAAGTAGACTTACCTCATAGATTGCCTACTGTCAATCTACCTTCTGTAATCCTGCTAGAGTAATGTTTTAAAAATCCAAGTTATGTTCACTTATTCCCTGATTTAAATTTTTTCAGTCTCCCATCACTAGAGACTAAACTTATAGTCTCCCAAGTTTGGCGTTTAATGCCCACCATGATCTCCCCTTTTTTCTTCTGAGTCGTCTTGTGCTTACACCCTCAAACACACACACACACACACACACACACACACACACACACAAATGCACACACATGCACAGGCCCCAGTCTGCCTTCCAGGCACACGTAACCTTACCCACCTGTCCTACCCCTGGCGTGCCATCCTGTCCTAGGTCTCAGGAACTTTCCCTCTCCACTCTCTTATTGGATCCCTTTATAAAGTTGCTCTACTATGTGCCTGTGGAAATAAGTGAAGACCACCAAAACGAGAACAACAGAGGCCATTTATTCAGAGCTTGCTATAGACAGGGAGTCAGCCACCCCCATTTACATTTGCAGAGACTAGGAAATTGGAAAAGTTTCACAGTGGAAAAGAGAGAAGACTTCAAATATGCCCTGATTGGACATTGCTGGCACAGGGAAGCCAGAAGTGGGTAACTAGAAGTGGGCTGCTGATATGTTTGGTTTAGGGAACGTATTTGGCTTTCTCTCATTGGTGCTAAGTTGGACAGAAGCTAGGGGTTGGGGTGCACAACATAGGGAAGCTGGCGGTCATTGACTAAGTCCTCACCATTCTGGGCTGATTGCTGGTTTGGCTTCCTGGGCTGGTTACTGCTGAGGTTGTGGGTCAGAGTTCTGTTGTCTTGGCATTGCCCATTTGTATATTCAGTCTCTCTTAGTCAGTATTTGGTGAATGAATGAATATTTCATCCTAGTAAGTGTTCTTACTAGTAAGTATCCTGGTAAGTCCTCTTCCACTTTAAATGATAAAGTTCTGATGTCCCAGCTTCCTTATCTCTCAACAAAATATGTTTCTCCTTCCTTTAATGTACACAGAAAGGAGCCTGCACACGGGTCTAGATGTGCAGACTTCCTTGCCCCCAGGAATTTTTCTGAGTTTGTACCCTTAATGACTCCACTATACCACCATCCTCAAATTAAACACAAATTTGGGGCATATGTTCTTTCATTTTCCACAGTTCCTTCTCATTGCCTATCTAACATGACTGGTCTGTCTTCTTTATATTATTTGCCAGGGATGAAAGGCACCAGAGATTATAGCTCCAGATTCGTATGTGAGTTCTTCTTTTTCCTTTACAGGCAAAGAAACTGAGGCTGAATGGTTTTTATGACCTTCAGCTCTAACTTTTCCCACTTATAAAACAGTAATAATAACACGTCATCCACTCCAGAAAGATCATGCAGATGAATGAAATAATGTTTGTACAAAGCTTGACACTCTACACAATATTCTAATAACATGGTGTCTACTCAATGAAATGTTCAGATTCTATTTCAATAGAAACAAAAGCCAATGTAGAATAAAATGTGAACAGCTTGTCACGCTTTTACATGAAGGCGTGGGGCTCTTTTGATGCCATTAAGCAATTTAGAAGCTGGGTCTTAGCAAAAGTTTTTGAGGACTATGATTGGTTTGGAAGGGAGGAGGTGATGGTGGTATTTATTCATATTCATTTTTGTGGAAAAACAATGGACTACAATATGAATCGAAAAACACTTATGCAGCTACATTCAGGAAATGTGTCCTCATCTCCAAGGGAAAGTTTTAGCAAAGCAAGTTAATTTTGTCTTTAGGCATTTGCATAGTAATTGTATTGGGTCTGAATGTGCATTTGGATGAAAATCATTCTTTCTCCTTCCATCATATTCTTTGGACAGGGATTAATATAGTTTCTGGCAAGTCGTTATATAATAAATTATTGGTATTGAATGCTTAATTGCTTTTGTGTTTGGGTCCTTCATAACTAGACTTGAAACCCTGGTCTGAAGCCACTTGTATTGTTACCTGATACTAGTCACTTGAGATGTGTGTATGGGCTTAGTTTATGGTACTAAAGAATACCCTGATTTAGTGTAGGCTTTCAGATATTGCTGGAGAAAGATGATGTAATATACTTGACATAGAAGAGGCATGTGATGTTGTTTAAACTAACCTTTTTATTGTGACTTTTGTGATGCTTTTGAGAATTGTGACTGTGTACATTATCTAATGGGATTATTCCAGGAGACCTCTGTTGACTTTAGATCTTTAAAACCATTTGTGCTGTGATCAGCTTTGGAGGTCATGACATTTGTCACTTGACCTCAGTATCCAAGGTAATGAATGAGGGCGTTTTCACTAATATGACTTTCCAGATTCAGTGGAAGAGGTATAATAACCACCATTCATTGCCAAAACTTTTTCATTAATCCAAACCAAAACTCTGTACCCATTAAGTAATAACTCCCCATTGCCTTTCTCTTCAACCCCTGGTAAACTCTAATTTACTTTCCATCCCTATGAATTTGCTTATTCTAGGTATTTCATATAAGTGGAAATCATGCAATATTTATCCCTTTGTGTCTGTATTATTTTGCTTAGCATGTTTTCAAGGTTCACCTATGTTGTAGCATGTATCAGAACTTCATTCCTTTCTATAGCTGAAAAATATTCCATTTTATGCATATGGCTCCTTTTGTTTATTCATTCATTTACTAATGTACACTTGATCTGTTTCTCCCTTTCAGCTATTGTGAATAATACTGCTGTGAGCATTGGTGTATAGGTATCTATTTGAGTCCCTGTATTCAATTCCTTTGGGTAAATACCTACAAGTAGTATTCCAGGTCATATGGTAATTCTAATTTAACTTTTTGAAGACCCATCAAACTATTTTTCACAGCAGCTGCATCATTTTATGTTCCCACTAGCATGATGGGTTCCAATTTATCCATATCCTTCCCAGTTATTTTATTTATTTTCGGTTGTTTAAAAATAATAGCCACCCTAGTGGGTGTGAAATGGTATCTCATTGTGGCTTTGATTTGCATTTCCCTAATGACTAATGATGTTGAACACCTTTTCATGTGTTTATTGGCCGTTTGTGTATCGTCCTGGGAGAAATATTTATTTGGATACTTTGCACATTTCGTTAATTGAGTTGTCTTTTTTTTGTTGAGTTGTAGGAGTAATTTATATTTACTTGATATTTAGATCCTTATCAGATATATGATTTGCAACTATTCTCTCCCATTGTGTAGGCTGTCCTTTCATTTTCTCTATAATGTCATATGAAAGTAATTATTTATTTTTAAACTGTTTATTGTGGTTATATATACATATAAAGAAAATATCCAATTTTAACAATTTTAATGTGCAATTCAGTGGCATTAAGATAGCATTTATTTTTTGTGTAGATTTCTCTGTATTTTGCTAAATGTCCCTCACTATTCCCCTACCCTCCTAGCAGCCCCCCATTTTATTTAGTTTTGAGTGGTTTTGATTAGCCCTTGAGGCTTTTCTCTTGAAGCCCTTTAAAGTGCGTATGGATCATCTGGGCACTTGTTATTCTGATTCAATGAGTCCTGGTTGGGGCTGAGATCCTGCATTTCTAACCAGCTTCTAGTTGACCATGACCAAGCTGAGAGCACACTTCCAGTAGCAAGGCTGTAAAACAGTGCCACCAAGTAGAACTCCCTGTGATGGTGAACATGGTCTAACTCAGCAGAGCAGTGCCCAAAGCAATAGCTGCTTTCCAAATATGGCTATTGAGCTTAAAATGTGGCTAGGGTAAATGAGGAACTGAATTTTAATTTTATTTAATCTTAATTTAAATTTAAATAGGCACGTCCCATATCTGACAACATTAGAGGACTTAATATAAGGTGCCTTTAAAATTATTTTTTATTTACAAATACTTTTTACCCACCAAGCAAATACTCCCCTTCTCCCCTTCCCACCATCCCCTGGTAACCTCATTTACTTTCTGTCTCTAACATAAAGTTTTTAGAGCTCATTGGTTTTATCCCAGAGAAGAGGAATCTTCCTCTTATTTATCTATGCATTTCCAGAATTTTGCATAGGGCTGAGTAAATGACAATTCCTTTTAGGAGATCTAGTCCACAGTTATAGGGGCAGATTCATAAAACTGTCATAAAATAAAAAGATTTGACTTTGAAGCTATAAGACATGGCATGGCGGGTAGGTAGTTCTGCCATTACCAATTACAGGATACTTTCTGACAAGTCACTTAATCCCTCTAAGCATCAATATCCTCATTTCAACGTAGCAATTGTGATTATAGTAAGACCTACTTCACAGGTTTGCTTTGTTGTTCACGTGGAATTTTCACCAAATCATTTTTAAAGAGGAATTTACTCTGCAAATGCTAGTTTCTGATGTTATGTCAGCATGAGCGTGCTTTTTTTCTCCCTTAACTAGTTTTTTTTTTTTTTTTTTTTTTTTTTTTTTTTTTCGTGAAACAATATAGAAGGATTGCTTTGGTGGACACAGGGTCAGTCTAATTTGGAGGTTAGATAATAACACAAAGCTATGTTCAATTTTGCTTTTTCCCTCATGGGGAGAAAGCACTTCTGATGGTGGACATCATCAAGGACTTTAGCAAGTTTCTTTTATTTCATTTCATTTTGTTTTATGTGGAACTAAACATAATCTTTTTCGGTCTGGGATTTTGTGGTGTTTGTTCTAATTCCCTCATAAAAATGTGTCACAAATGCCTTGATAAGTCTGATTGAAATTTTGTAAATCATCTCATCTTAAAAATACCCCATTCCAACTTGCCAAATACATCATTTCCTCCATGTTTATAGTGATGAAGCAAATAAAGACCATATTTTCGTTTTGTTTTTCTTGAGCAGATTTGCTTTGGGACATCCATTTTTGTTTTTTCATTCCCTTTGCTGTGTGTGTGTGTGTGTGTGTGTGTGTGTGTGTGTGTGTGTGTGTGTACATATATTTTTAAAATCAAAAGCATTGCCTACTTCATTGCAGTAAGAAAATCACAGTAGTTAACAGTTGAATCACAATAGTTAACAATTAGCACGTGTGCAAAGCACCGTTCTAATCACTTTATATATATAGAAACTGATTGAGGTACTGTAAACAATCGAAAGTACGATTTGTTTTGTATGACTGCGTGGTATGTGAATATATCTCAATAAAATGAAGATTAAAAAAAAAAAAGAAACTCATTGAGCTGTGACTCTGGCTGAATAAACCTTTAAGCTCTTTTACTGTCTGCTGAGTTCTGAAAGTATTGATATCCCTTTTATTACTAATGATGGCATGGAGCTGCCATCCAGGGACCTTTGTACTTTCATGATTTCTATATACGTTGAACTGGGAGCATCACTGTTTAAGCATGATTGATTAAGACAAATCAAGGCATTTCTGAAAGGGAACAGATTGATTTTATATTTCTTAAAGAGTTTTTAGCTTGTAATTCAGCTGTCTTCTTTTGTACATTCTTAAACAAGTTCTAAAGGCCTTATTAAATAATTTAAATGTTTTGTTTAAAACTTGATATTGCAATGAACTCAATGTTTGTATTCATCAGTATTATCCTTGTAGACAGTTTACCATCATTGTAGATTATGTTTAATAGTAAATCAGCTAAACTAAACATAAAGGCAATGGAATGTGCTAATAATTCCATGAGCCTCCATCAGTGCTGTGATTAGTTCTGTATTTCTATGGCAGAAATACAGATCAGATTATAAGCTGGCCCTCATCATCTATACTCAACCACTTTCTCACTGGTCTCCATTCACAATAGAGGTTTAGATGCAAAGCTTGTGATCTTCTAACCATCTCCCAGGCATGGTAATTTATGTGACCTATGGCTGGCCAATGAGATTTAAGCAGAAAAATACTAGGGAGGCCTTCTTTGATGAATCAAAAGGTGAAGAATTGTGAGAACACCTTTCTGTGTTATTCCAACCTTGAATAAGTGATGACTGGAGGTGCAGCAGCCATCTCGTCACCATGTAGCCAAAATCACAAGCTGAGAATGTCAGGGCAGAAAGACTGAAAGAGTCCAGGACTGTGACAGCCACAACAGCCCTACTTACCTGTAGATATCTTGTTATGTAAGAAAAACAAATCTTGTATGTACTGTTAGTTGGATTTTCTGTTATTTGCAACTAAAATTTCATAACTAAAAAAGTTAGACAGAAGACACGGGAGAATTGGAGGCTAATGGAGATGCATGGTGTAAAAATGTCCATATTCAAGGAAATTTTAAAAATTATATCCTGGAGGACCTTTAAAAACTTGGTCTGCCTAAATCAGGAGAGATGTTTCCATGAGGTCTAAAGTGACCCAAATGGAATTTTTATAACATTAGAGAATCATAAGCTGTTTCAGAGGTTATCTAGATGAACAATCCCTCTCACACCAGAATCCTCAGAAGAAACTTAAATGTGTCTTCATTGCAAAGACTTTACTCCCTTCTGAGTTGTCACATCTCATCTGTGGGATCTGTTTGAGGAAGAGGGCAAAAGAAAAAATATTTTTCCTTTAATGAACCTGAATCTATCTGCCTTCCTAAAATTTCCATGGGTTGGTTCTAACCTTCCCCCTGTAGCCATCTAACCAGTTATCCATATACAAGTCACTGAAACATTTGCAGATGTTAATACGAGCCCCTTTAACTTCTCCATTCTTGATGAAAACTTCAGTTTGTTTGTTTCTTTTTTATGAAGTCTGGTTTCTAGACACTTTATTATCCAAACTTTTTTTTTTTTTTTCAGATCATGCTGATTTGTCTCCTTAAGGAGTATGGTTTTAGAAATGAATGTATTTCTCCAGAAACAGTCTGATCCTTTTTCCAGGAACGATATGACCTGGCACAGAAGAGAATGCTTTTAGTTTTTAGTTTTACATATTTTGGACTTCTTGAGAAATGAATCATACTGAATATAAATGTAATGATATTGTGTATATCTTACAAGCTTTGATTTTTCAGTCAATAATGGGACTTGAGGTTTTATGTTGAAGTGATTTGATACAGTTATTCATCTCTGTTGTTTAAGTATTACAAGGTTTAATTTTTCCTCCTTCCTTGCTTTCTTTTGGAATGATTGTGTGTAGTACTCTGTTCTTTGTATGGCTAAATAGTATTCCATTGTTATGGATATACAACATTTTGTTTATTCATTCATCAGATATTTGGGTTGTTTCCACTTTTAGCGATTATAAATTAGAATACATCTGTGTACTATTTTTTGTGTGGATATGTGTTTTTATTTCTCTTGAATATACACCTAGGAGTGGAATTGTGGGGTCATACAGTAACTCTGTGTTCAACCTTCAAGGAACTGCATTGATTTACATTCCCACCAGCAATGTATGCTGGCTCCGATCTCTACACATCTTTCCCAACACGTGTTACTATCTGCCTTTTAGTTTATAGCCGTTCTAGTGTACATGAAATGGTATCTTCTGTAGTTTTGATTGCATTTCCCTGATGCCTAATGACGTCGAACATGTTTTCATGTGTTTATTTGCCATTTGTAAGTCTTCTTTGGATAAATATTTATTCAGATCTTTGTCCATTTTTAAATTGGCTTATTTGTCTTTTCACTATTGAGTTATAAGACTTGAGTCACATTATTTTTGTAGGTTGTATTTGTTTTGATCTTGTTTTGTTTTATTAACACTTGGCTATCTGCTGAAAATGAGTTAATCAGTGAAGTAACCACAATGAAACAAATAAAAGGGGAAAGGATCAGAGAAGAAAGGGAGAGGAAGACTATAACAAATAGTGTGGGTCACATGCAAACATGATAACTAAGTTTCACCAGATAAGAACAGGTTAGGTCTGGTTTCCTAGTTAGAAAGTTTACCATTTGCAACCTACATATTAATTCTGATGTAAGTAATTAATTTAGATCTTCTCCATCACATTCAATATCACTGTTTCCCAAATTGTTCTATGGAATGTTGAAATGTGTTATATAAAAAAGGGGTCCATGGCTTAATCAGTCTGGGGAACTTTAGGTTAAATAAATGAAATGCAGTGTCCTGACTGAGGGGAGACCAGGCATGAACGTGAAACCTTTTTTCTTTCCTCAAAACTCTCCTTTTGGGACATGTGTTCTGCAGAGCACATTCAGAGGGGCATTGCTTTAAAGTTGTAAATTTCCCTGGAATAAAGAGCATTGCAGTGAAGAGTTCTGATTGTGACAATAGAATGGGTAGGAAGGCCAGTAAAGAAGCAGCAATTGATGAGTTGCCAGTTGCGAAGTCAGAATTAATATTGGAAGAATCCTGACATTTTACCCCAAATGAAAATTAATACAAACTAACCGGAAAGAGGAGAGTATAAGAAGATGTAAGATACTTTATGATTCCTTTCAGGTAGCCAGCTTGTTTATTTTTTCATTAGAGTTCGTCATTGACCTCCTGCTAGGTGAATTGGATTTTGCAGCCTTGCTTTGTTAGGTATTTCAGAGGGCTTTAAATTTAACACCCACTGTTCCTCAAGGTGCAAGCTTTGAATGGCTCTCCTTTTATGGTCTGTTTTAGCTAGGTAGGTTTCTCTATCTCCATTAAAGAGCAATAACTTCTTCAATGGAGCCAATTGAATTCAGGGGATTTTCTTATTCACATAATATTTTGGGGCATCTGATGTTTTCTCATTAATTTAATGGATAAGGGAGCTATTTGTGGAAATAGGAATTGAAAGCTTAGTTTTTGCTGGCTTTCTTACTGCCTTCTCTAGACCTATAAAAATTAAACTTTGCCAGTTCCCCTTGTTTCTGGCTGAAGATATCAAGTTCAAAGATTTTTAAAGGATTCCATGTTCAGACTAAATGCCAAAGTGATACTTTTTAATTTTTTCCCTAAGGATACTAGCGTTGACTCTATTAAGGAATCCAGTTCTTATTTTTTATTTTCTTTTTGGTAAAGTAGTTCAACTTTTATTTCAAGGCAAATTTGAGCATAGATAACTTGATGATTACAAAGATACTGTCTGCAAACATTTGTGAAATTTATTTTGGGCCAAATTAAGCCATTACATATAATGTAAAAGAACAGTTCTCTTCTTTCATTGTTATTTCATTTCATTTTAGTTATTTAATTGGGTATTGTATTAGTTAGGGTTCTCTAGGGAAACAAAATCAATGAGAGATATCTATGAATATAAGATTTATAAAAGTGACTCATGCAACTGTGGGTATGCATGAGTCCAAATTCCGTAGGGCAGGCAGCAAACTGGCAACTCCAATGAAGATGTTCAATGAACTACTCAGGAAACAAATCGGCAACTTCGACGAACTCCTCAGGAAATGAACTGGGATCTTCGACAAACGTGTTTGATGAATTCCTCAGGAAACAAACGGGCAACTTCAATGAACTCCTCAGGAAACGCTTCGCTGGTCAGCCAAAGAAGAAGTGAAGGTCCTCTGTCTGTCTCGCTTAAAAGTCTTCAACTGATTGATTGGATTAAATCTAGCCAACTGCATTCTCTCATTGTGGAAGACACGCCCTATCAGTCACAGCTGCAGCCAATTGACTGATGATTTAACAAACCAGCCTGTTGGTTTATTAATCAGCCACAAATGTCCTCACAGCAATGGTTAGGCCAGTGCTTGCTTGACCAGACAGCTAGGTACTATCACCTGGCCAAATTGACACATGAACCTAACCATCGCAGGTATATTTTATTTTATTTTGTCCATTATACTGATGATGGGGTTCTTAGTCTTATTGTCTAGTAAAAACCAGATGATTCATAAGCCAACCCATGATATATTAGGTAAAGACACCTCAACTAGCCTAACTGATAAGATAAAAGTTAGTCTGATCCCAGATATACCATCACTTTACAAAAAGACCCTCTCTGGAGTAGAAAAGTTTTCTTTATCATTGAGAGCTTGTATTTTTCATTCAAGTATTTTGGAGAATTGAGGAATGAGAGATCCAAGTGCTAGATAATAAAGACATGTCTTCATGGAGGGATTCGGAAAGGGGGAGCATAACACTCTCTGGTAATGGAGGCTGTAAAAAATAAACCCCAAATCTCAGTAGCTTAACACTATAGAAGTTTGATTTGCTGTTTACAAAATATTCTTTATGGTGGACTGTTCTCCCTTAAGTCATGATTCACAGACGCAAGATCCTTCCAACTTGTAGGTCCATCATCCTCAAATAGAGACTTCCAATTTTCCTTGCTAGGCTATGTCAAGTGAGAATGGAAAGAATGAGGAGGATCGGAGACCAGCTCTTTATCAGAAGGTTTCTTTAGCTCATCTTCTATTGGCTAGAAATCAGTCATGTGGCCACACCTTACCACAAAGAAAGCTGGGACATGTAGTCTAACCATATGCCTGAGAAGAGGAGGAAATGGATGTTGGTGAACATGCCACCTCTTCCATGTCCACCTATATGTTTGTTTTTTAGTATTTATGAGGTTGAAATTAATCTGAGTAATAAAATGTATTTAGTTATCTTCAAAGGAGAAAAATACACATACACATTAATTATACATTTAAATCTCAGACAAATAATTAATATATCAACATTTTAAGAATTTCTTTAATAAATTCTCTTTAAATTAGTTCAGAGATTGTTTTGGAATTCTTGGAAGGCAATTTTTTATTGAACAGAGGCTCTGTTCTCAATTTATAGGACAAATAACCAGCTCATATTTGTATTTCTTGAATCTGCTTGGAATGTCAGCCTGAGTAGCAAAACATCAGACTTCACCAGAAAATGGATTTTGACAGGCCAGCTTCATTAGTTATAATTTCAACAGGTACCATTAGCATGGAGATTGAACTGCCTGCCATAGCTCAAGAACACTAATGGGAAGTAAATCTCCATTTGAGTGCCCAAGACTTCTTTTTGGGATAGAAAATGACATCATGTAATTGGTTTTGTCTGAGCTGCTCAGTGAGTGAAAATGTGATTCAGATAGGTTGAGGCATGATGTCATTGTTCCCAAAGTGCATTCTCACAAAGTCTCAGTTCCCAGCAGCCTTATTCTTGGAACTGACAGCTGTATACAGCCTAGATACAGAACTTTAATCTCATTTGTTCAATGTAGTGACTTTTTTCTCAAATGGAAACATGATGGATTCTTTTTACAAACAAGAAATGATCCCATGCTCTAGAACATCACTGATACTCCCAAGCGAATGTGTTGATTTAAGGAATTGTCTGGCTTTGCTGTAGTCCTGACCCCCTTGACCCTTCTCCTGGGTACATGTTGTAAATTTGACAGGAAAATCATTACCACCCACAGCTCATTCCCAATTCCCATTGGCAAAGAGGGACTTTACTTGGAAATGGTTTTTATTATTTTATTTAGCATATACAATCACCTGCTATGAGCCTGGTAATGATTTGGGTGCTGGAGATGTAACTGCGAGTAAAACAAAATTCCTGTTGTTATAGAAAATAAGCAAATACACATATAAGATGATGCTACATAGAGCGCTAAGTTCCAAGTAGAAAAATAAAGCAGAGTGTCTTAGTTTTCCAGGCTGCCAAGGCAGTCATCACACAGTGAGTTAGCTTAACAACCGAAATTTATTGGCTCACGTTTTCAGAGGCTAGAAGGCTTGCTTCCAACTGGCTTTGGTAGCCTTCTGGCTGGCTGGTGATCCTTGGGTTCCTTGGCTTTCCTGTCACATGGGAATGTCCTCTCTTTTCTCTTTTGTGTCCCATTGACTTCTGGCTTTCAGCTTCTCTCTTTGGCCTTTTCTCTGACTATGTTGGAATGTCTTCTACTTATAAAGAACTCCAGGAATCCGGATTAAGGGCTATCCTCATTCATTTGGGCCGCACCTTAACTAAAATTACATACTCAAGAGATTCTATTTACAATAGGTTCCCACCCACACAGGAACGTGGATTAAGATTAAGAACGTGTCTACACTGGGATACATGATCCAATCTACCACACAGGGTAAAGTGATAGTGATGGTGTAGTGCTATGTCATGAAGCGGGTGGTCTGAGAATTTGGCATCTGAGCAGTGACCTGAATGAGGTGAGAGAGCAAATCACGTGGATATTTTGAGGAAGAGAATTACAGGTAGAAGGAACATCAGAGCAAAGGCCTTGGGTCAGAAGTGAGCTTGACAAGTTTAAAGATCAGCCGAAAGCCAATGTGACTGGAGTAGAGTGAGTGAGTGGGAGACTGTCAGGGAATATAGATAGGGAGAGGCAAGAGGGAATCAGGGGGCTCGCAGAGATCCTGGATGCTGCTGTCTCCTTTCTTGTCTGGCAGTTTGGGCACCTGCCTTATTTTAGGACCAAAAGAAGACGGCAGACTTCATGAGCGCATTCAAAGCCTGGAACACTGATTGAACCTGAGGCATTCTGGAATGGTATAAAATAACAGGGACATAAGGCAGGGAGAAGACACAAAAAATTTATCCAGTTTTCACACGTGCTTTACATCAGCGGCTCTTTATATCTTTTGCTCTTCTTTCTCACAGTTTTTCTTAAGCTTTCTCCCAAAAAGTCTTATGGCTTGCTTCCAGCATTGAATCTGTTGAGTATAAATTTATCAGAAGGAAATGGAATTGATAATTCAAGTCTGGAACAGCTTGGCCATATAGATAGCTATGCACATGTTGTTGCTAATTTGCTGTGATAAAATTTCTTATTACTGAGATAAAATTCAAGTAACTGGAGAAGGGATTGAGCATTTATTGAGAAATTACTTTGTGCCTAGCATCATGCTAATGATTATGGTGACATGTAAAGGGCTAATTGCTTGAAACTTATTGAAGATACATGTATTTAGCTCACAAACAATATAGCATGTTATTAAGTCCTAAAGTAGTAAAAAAAGAATAAAATAAGGGCTTAAGGGTAGACCATAGAGATTCTGAGCAAAAAAAAAAAAAAGAGCGCGCGAGAGAAGGGAGATGTCAGTTTGAGTCGAGTCTTCACGGAGCAAGTAGAACTCGAGTTGAATAGATATAAAATGTGGACTTTTCCTTTTAAGGTCAATAGCTTGAATAAATGCAAAAAAAGAAAAAAATGAAAAAGCACAAAGATTACAGGGAACAAATAATTTGACAACTCTTAAGCATGCGATGTTATTTTATAGCTCACGCTTAATTTTGGGCATAGAATTTTGCTGGTGTTCGGGAAATTTAACAATTCCTCTAATTCTCATTAAGGAGGGTAGTTAGTTCTGAAAATGCATATTTTAATTAGTCATAATTTTTATTATTCTTCCTCAAGGGTGCAGACTGTGGTTTTCCTTGTAATTTTTGCTAATTTAAAAATGTAGAGAATGAAGATTTTATGAAATATTAATTATGAAAATATTTTTCCTGTTAGTAATGAATTAAAAACTTCAAAGCGTCAATTTGAGCAGCTTCTTTCCCTAAATTAAAACTGCTCAAAAGTACTTGGATGTTATCTACTGGTATTTCATAAACTTCATTCTATTATAATTGTAAAAACTTCACTGTGTGGTTTGTAGAGCCAATTTTGCAGTCTGGCAGTTATGCCTAATTGTTTAGATAATTACTATTTGGAATTTCTGTTGGCATTAACTCTTCAGTGTGGAAACTGGGATTTTATAAATTCCAATAAAAATAAGTATTCTTTATTTTGGGGTAATAATATTAATGTGTTAACATTCATAAGAATTAAATGTATTCGTAATAATGTGTTAACATTCATAAGAATTAATGTATTCATTTTTTTTATTTATTTATTTTTTTAATCTTCATTTTATTGAGATATACTCACATACCACGCAGTCATACAAAACAAATCGTACTTTCGATTGTTTACAGTACCATTACATGGTGGTACATT
Organism: Choloepus didactylus; assembly: GCF_015220235.1. Classification (NCBI taxonomy): domain Eukaryota; kingdom Metazoa; phylum Chordata; class Mammalia; order Pilosa; family Megalonychidae; genus Choloepus; species Choloepus didactylus. The sequence goes on along the minus strand of NC_051325.1, from coordinate 26,203,121 downwards.
CATCACCCAAATCAATCCCTGGCACCTTCATTAGCACACACACAAAAATAACAAGAATAATAATTAGAGTGAAAAAGAGCAATTGAAGTAAAAAAGAACACTGGGTACCTTTGTCTGTTTGTTTCCTTCCCCTATTTTTCTACTCATCCATCCATAAACTAGACAAAGTGGAGTGTGGTCCTTATGGCTTTCCCAATCCCATTGTCACCCCTCATAAGCTACATTTTTATACAACTGTCTTCGAGATTCATGGGTTCTGGGTTGTAGTTTGATAGTTTCAGGTATCCACCACCAGCTACCCCAATTCTTTAGAACCTAAAAAGGGTTGTCTAAGGTGTGCATAAGAGTGCCCACCAGAGTGACCTCTCGGCTCCTTTTGGAATCTCTCTGCCACTGAAGCTTATTTCATTTCCTTTCACATCCCCCTTTTGGTCAAGAAGATGTTCTCCGTCCCACGATGCCAGGTCTACATTCCTCCCCGGGAGTCATATTCCACGTTGCCAGGGAGATTCACTCCCCTGGGTGTCTGATCCCACGTAGGGGGGAGGGCAGTGATTTCACCTTTCAAGTTGGCTTAGCCAGAGAGAGAGGGCCACATCTGAGCAACAAAGAGGCATTCGGGAGGAGGCTCTTAGGCACAACCATAGGGAGGCCTAGCCTCTCCTTTGCAGCAACCGTCTTCCCAAGGGTAAAACCTGTGGTAGAGGGCTCAACCCATCAAACCACCAGTCCCCTATGTCTGTGGTCATGTTAGCAACCATGGAGGTGGGGTAGGCGAATACCCCTGCATTCTCCACAGGCTCAAGGGGGCACTACATCTTTTTTTTTTTTCCTTGTTTTTCTTTTTTTTTTTTTTTTTTAACTTTCCCTTCTTTTTTAAATCAACTGTATGAAAAAAAAGTTAAAAAGAAAACAAACATACAATAAAAGAACATTTCAAAGAGACCATAACAAGGGAGTAAGAAAAAGACAACTAACCTAAGATAACTGCTTAACTTCCAACATGTTCCTACTTTACCCCAAGAAAGTTACCTAATATAGCAACATTTCTGTGAACTTGCTCCTACTATATCCATCAGAAATTAACAGACCATAGTCATTCCTGGGCATCCCCAGAACGTTAAATAGCTTATCTGTTCTTCTTGGATTATTGTTCCCCCTTCCTTAATTGCTCTCTATTGCTAGTTCCCCTACATTCTACATTATAAACCATTTGTTTTACATTTTTCAAAGTTCACATTAGTGGTAGCATATAATATTTCTCTTTTTGTGCCTGGCTTATTTCGCTCAGCATTATGTCTTCAAGGTTCATCCATGTTGTCATATGTTTCACCAGATCGTTCCTTCTTACTGCCGCGTAGTATTCCATCGTGTGTATATACCACATTTTATTTATCCACTCATCTGTTGAAGGACATTTGGGTTGTTTCCATCTCTTGGCAATTGTGAATAATGCTGCTATGAACATTGGCGTGCAGATATCTGTTCGTGTCACTGCTTTCCGATCTTCCGGGTATATACCGAGAAGTGCAATCGCTGGATCGAATGGTAACTCTATATCTAGTTTTCTAAGGAACTGCCAGACTGACTTCCAGAGTGGCTGAACCATTATACAGTCCCACCAACAGTGAATAAGAGTTCCAATTTCTCCACATCCCCTCCAGCATTTGTAGTTTCCTGTTTGTTTAATGGCAGCCATTCTAACCGGTGTTAGATGGTATCTCATTGTGGTCTTAATTTGCATCTCTCTAATAGCTAGTGAAGCTGAACATTTTTTCATGTGTTTCTTGGCCATTTGTATTTCCTCTTCAGAGAACTAACTGTCTTTTCATATCTTTTGCCCATTTTATAATTGGGCCGACTGTACTATTGTCATTGAGTTGTAGGATTTCTTTGTATATGCAAGATATCAGTCTTTTCTCAGATACATGGTTTCCAAAAATTTTTTCCCATTGAGTTGGCTGCCTCTTTACCTTTTTGAGAAATTCCTTTGAGGTGCAGAAACTTCTAAGCTTGAGGAGTTCCCATTTATCTATTTTCTCTTTTGTTGCTTGTGCTTTGGGTGTAAAGTCTAGGAAGTGGCCGCCTAGTACAAGGTCTTGAAGATGTTTTCCTACATTATCTTCTAGGAGTTTTATGGTACTTTCTTTTATATTGAGATCTTTGGTCCATTTTGAGTTAATTTTTGTGTAGGGGGTGAGGTAGGGGTCTTCTTTCATTCTTTTGGATATGGATATCCAACTCTCCCAGCCCCATTTGTTGAAAAGACCATTATGACTCAGTTCAGTGACTTTGGGGGCCTTATCAAACATCAGTCGGCCATAGATCTGAGGGTCTATTTCTGAATTCTCAATTCGATTCCATTGATCTATATGTCTATCTTTGTGCCAGTACCATGCGGTTTGGCAACTGTGGCTTTATGATAAGCTTCAAAGTCAGGGAGTGTAAGTCCTCCCACTTCGTTTTTCTTTTTTAGAGTGTCTTTAGCAATTCGAGGCATTTTCCCTTTCGAAATAAATTTGATAACTAGCTTTTCCAAGTCTGCAAAGTAGGTTGTTGGAATTTTGATTGGGATTGCATTGAATCTGTAGATGAGTTTGGGTAGAATTGACATCTTAATGACATTTAGTCTTCCTATCCATGAACATGGAATATTTTTCCATCTTTTAAGGTCCCCTTCTATTTCTTTTAGTAGAGTTATGTAGTTTTCTTTGTATAGGTCTTTTACATCTTTGGTTAAGTTTATTCCTAGGTACTTGATTTTTTTAGTTGCTATTGAAAATGGTATCTTTTTCTTGAGTGTCTCTTCAGTTTGTTCATTTCTAGCATATAGAAACATTACTGACTTATGTGCATTAAACTTGTATCCCGCTACTTTGCTAAATTTGTTTATTAGCTCTAGTAGCTGTATCGTTGATTTCTCAGGGTTTTCTAGATATAAGATCATATCATCTGCAAACAATGACAGTTTTACTTCTTCTTTTCCAATTTGGATGCCTTTTATTTCTTTGTCTTGCCGGATTGCCCTGGCTAGCACTTCCAGCACAATGTTGAATAACAGTGGTGACAGCGGGCATCCTTGTCTTGTTCCTGATCTTAGAGGGAAGGCTTTCAGTCTCTCACCATTGAGTACTATGCTGGCTGTGGGTTTTTCATATATGCTCTTTATCATGTTGAGGAAGTTTCCTTCAATTCCTACCTTTTGAAGTGTTTTTATCAAAAAGGGATGTTGGATTTTGTCAAATGCTTTTTCAGCATCTATTGAGATGATCAATTGATTTTTCCCTTTTGACTTGTTAATGTGTTGTAATACATTGATTGATTTTCTTATGTTGAACCATCCTTGCATGCCTGGAATAAACCCCACTTGGTCATGGTGTATGATTTTTTTAATGTGTCTTTGGATTTGATTTGCAAGTATTTTGTTGAGGATTTTTGCATCTATATTCATTAGGGAGATTGGCCGGTAGTTTTCCTTTTTTGTAGCATCTTTGCCTGGTTTTGGTATTAGATTGATGTTAGCTTCATAAAATGAGTTAGGTAGTGTTCCATTTTCTTCAATGTTTTGAAAGAGTTTGAGTAAGATTGGTGTCAGTTCTTTCTGGAAAGTTTGGTAGAATTCCCCTGTGAAGCCATCTGGCCCTGGGCATTTATTTGTGGGAAGCTTTTTGATGACTGATTGGATCTCTTTGCTTGTGATGGGTTGGTTGAGGTCTTCTATTTCTTCTCTGGTCAGTCTAGGTTGTTCATATGTTTCCAGGAAATTGTCCATTTCCTCTACATTATCCAGTTTGTTGCCATACAGTTGTTCATAGTATCCTCTTATAATTTTTTTAATTTCTTCAGGATCTGCAGTTATGTCACCTTTTTCATTCATTATTTTGTTGATATGGGTCTTCTCTCTTTTTGATTTTGTCAGTCTACCTAGGGGCTTGTCAATCTTGTTGATCTTCCCAAAGAACCAACTTCTGGTGATATTTATCCTCTCTATTGTTTTTTTGTTCTCTATGTCATTTATTTCTGCTTTAATCCTTGTTATTTCTTTTCTTGTACTTGGTTTAGGATTGGTTTGCTGTTCATTTTCTAGCTTCTTCAGTTGATCCATTAGTTCTTTGATTTTGGCTCTTTCTTCCTTTTTAATATATGCGTTTAGTGCTATAAATTTCCCCCTCAGCACTGCTTTTGCTGCATCCCATAGGTTTTGGTATGTTGTGTTCTCATTTTCGTTCGTCTCTATATATTTAGCAATTTCTCTTGCTATTTCTTCTTTAACCCACTGATTGTTTAGGAGTGTGTTGTTTAACCTCCAGGTATTTGTGAATTTTCTAAGTCTCTGATGGTTATTGACTTCTAATTGTATTCCATTGTGGTCAGAGAATGTGCTTTGAATAATTTCAATCTTTTTAAATTTATTGAGGCTTGTTTTATGTCCCAGCATATGATTTATTCTGGAGAAAGTTCCATGAGCACTAGAAAAGTATGTGTATCCTGGTGATTTGGGATGTAATGTCCTGTATATGTCTGTTAAATCTAATTCATTTATCAGATTGTTTAGGTTTTCAGTTTGCTTATTGGTCTTCTCTCTGGTTGATCTATCTGTAGGAGAGAGTGATGTGTTGAAGTCTCCCACAATTATTGTGGAAACATCAATTGCTTCCTTTAGTTTTGCCAGTGTTTCTCTCATGTATTTTGTGGCACCTTTATTGGGTGCATAGACGTTTACGATTGTTATTACTTCTTGCTGAATTGCCCCTTTTATTAGTATGTAGTGGCCTTCTTTGTCTCTCAAAACATCCCTGCATTTGAAGTCCATTTGATCTGAGATTAATATTGCTACACCTGCTTTCTTTTGGCTGTAGCTTGCATGAAATATTTTTTTCCATCCTTTCACTTTCAGTTTCTTTGTGTCCCTGTGTCTAAGATGAGTCTCTTGTATGCAACATATTGATGGTTCCTTTTTTTTGATCCATTCTGCGAATCTATATCTTTTAATTGGGGAGTTTAATCCATTTACATTCAACGTTATAACCGTGAAGGCATTTCTTGAATCAGCCATCTTATCCTTTGGTTTATGTTTGTCATATTTTTCCCCTCTCTGTATTAATATCCTTTATTGTACCCATACCGAATCTCTTTAGTACTGAACCTTTCTCCAAGTCTCTCTGTCCTTTCTTTGTTTCTCTGTCTGTAGGGCTCCCTTTAGTATCTCCAGTAGGGCAGGTCTCTTGTTAGCAAATTCTCTCAGCATTTGTTTGTCTGTGAAAAATTTAAGCTCTCCCTCAAATTTGAAGGAGAGCTTTTCTGGATAAAGTATTCTTGGCTGGAAATTTTTCTCACTCAGAATTTTAAATATATCATGCCACTGCCTTCTTGCCTCCATGCTGGCTGCTGAGTAGTCACTACTTAGTCTTATGCTGTTTCCTTTGTATTTGGTGAATTGCTTTTCTCTTGCTGCTTTCAGAACTTGCTCCTTCTCTTCTGTGTTTGACAGTGTGATCAGTATATGTCTCGGAGTGGGTTTATTTGGATTTATTCTATTTGGGGTTCACTGAGCATTTATGATTTGTGTATTTATGTTGTTTAGAAGATTTGGGAAGTTTTCCCCAACAATTTCTTTGAATACTCTTCCTAGACCTTTACCCTTTTCTTCCCCTTCTGGGACACCAATGAGTCTTATATTCGGATGTTTCATATTATCTATCATATCCCTGAGGTCCATTTCGAGTTTTTCAATTTTTTTCCCCATTCTTTCTTTTATGCTTTCATTTTCCATTCTGTCATCTTCGAGGTCACTGATTCGTTGTTCAACTTCCTCTAGTCTTGTACTATGAGTGTCCAGAATCTTTTTAATTTGGTCAACAGTTTCTTTAATTTCCATAAGGTCATCCATTTTTTTATTTAGTCTTGCAATGTCTTCTTTATGCTCTTCTAGGGTCTTCTTGATTTCCTTTGTCTCCCGTACTATGGTCTCATTGTTCATCTTTAGTTCTTTGAGTAGCTGCTCTAGGTGCTGTGTCTCTTCTGGTCTTTTGATTTGGGTGCTTGGGCTTGGGTTATCCATATCGTCTGGTTTTTTCATATGCTTTATAATTTTCTGTTGTTTTTGGCCTCGTGGCATTTGCTGAACTTGATAGGGTTGTTTTAGGATTTATAGACCAATTGAAGTCCTTATCTCTAATTTATCAGATCTACAGCTTCGTGGAGTACACTTTCTCTAACTAACCAGCAGGTGGCATCCACGAGCCACCTGTTCTCCACAAGCCAGTTCTCCCCTGCTTAGCCTTTTTGGTGAGTGGGGGAGTGAGTCTTGTGGGGTCCAGTTGGTGTACCAAGCTTGCATGTGTAGTTGGTGTTGCCTGCCCTGTATATGGGGCGTGTTTCTGGGCAGTCAGGGAGGGGGGGTGGCTCTAACAATCAAATCTCCCTGGTGATCCTAGAGTTTTAAAGCTGCTGCAATAGTCTAATCCTTCAGTTCAGTCCTGCCACAGTTTGTCTCTGCCACTGACCCACAAGTCCTTGGTATTGGCGTATGGCTCCTGAGACTTGCAAGTGGGCCCCTCTTCCAGGCCGTGCACCCCGGGTCCTCTGTTGAGGGATGACTGTGCTATGTCACAGGTGAGTGCCGTCCCCCCAGGGCAGTTCTGGGCTGCTGGGCTGTGTAGGGAGGCTCCCAGTCTGCTGAAATGATGGCTGAATGGGGCTTTGTTAATTCACACTGCTCTACCTTCCCAACTCTGGGACAATCAGCTGAGGTTGCAGGGAAGGCTAATGTCCACGCCCAGTTTTGTGGTGTGTGCCTGTTATTTGAAGCACTTCCATCACACTGGGTTGTCTGAGGCAGTTCTGGGCTATGGGGCTGGCGATGGGCAGGAGTGTTTCCTGTCCACCATGATGATGGCTGTGAGCGGACACCCCCCTTTTCTTGGGAAGTTGTGGTGTTTAGTGAATTTTCTCAGCCACTGGATTATTGCGTTTTGTCTCAGAGCTCTCTTAGTTCTGCTCTTGACTTGACCTGCCCAAATTGCAAGTCTTTGAAGCTTTCTGTATTGGGCTTCTTAGAGTAATTGTTTTAGAAAAAGAAAAAAGGATTAAAAAAAAAAAATAAAAAAAGGGCCCTCCTCAGAGATCTAATGGGTTATTGAAATGCTAAGAGACAAAGCAACCAGGGCCATTAAGGAAAGGTCCACAGGGCAGAGAGATCAGCTTTTCTTCGGGATTTGCATATGCGCCTCAGGGCCTGAGCTCAAGCCTGGGCTCTGCCCTTCCCCTTTCTATGTTCACCAGAACTCCAAAAATCCTCTGCTTTTATTTTGGAGTTTTTCGTGTTGTTGTTTTTTTCTATGCCTGTCTCCTCTCTGCTGAGTTGGCTGCTCTCAGATTCTCTGGTGTCTGGTCTCAATCTATCTATGGTTGGAGTTTGGATCAGTAGAATGAGTTTCCGATAAGGGCTGCCACTGCAGTTCTCCCTTCTCCTTCCCGGAGCTGACAGCCCCTCCTCCCACGGGACTGAGCCTGGCAGGGAGGGGCGCGGGTCCCCTGGCCGCAAAAACTTACAGATTTCGCTGATCTCAGCAGTTCCACGTTTTCATGAGTGTTGTATGAAGTATGCCCAAAGTCAGATTGCTCTGTGGTGTCCAGTCCACGCAGTTCCTGGCTTTCTACCTACTTTCCTGGAGGAGTAACTAAAACATACAGCTCACCAGTCTGCCATCTTGCCCCGCCTCCTAATGTATTCATAACAGTACAGAATGATATTCCTGATAAATTTATGTATCTGTTTAATGTCTTTAATTTACATTATGCACTGTACTCATTTATTTATTTTACCTATCTGCTTTAGAATGCTAATTGGTAACAAATCAATCATTATAGAATAGGTATAGGGCATCAAATTATGCATTTGTAGGTGAACATATTTATTTGTATTATAGAAGGAGTAGCCTAAATATAAATGCAGTGAACAATGTTGAAACATTGTTTTCAAAAGATTCAATATTTTTAAAACTCAGAAGAACAGGTAAAACACCAGCTTGAAGTAATGCCCATGCTATTTAAACTTTGATATTAGAAAAATCTATGGAGCTACTGACATTGTAAGTTGTAGGAGGAAAATTATTGTATTCTGTATTTTTGTTTCCACTAACAGAAAATAGTATGAAATATACAAATCTTACGAGGCTGCTGGGTCCTTCATGACATAGGCACACATTCGCTTTCATATCTTCATTATCCGTGATAGATGACATTATTTGCTTGTACATTTCCTTATATTCTTCCTTTTCTCCCCATCTTTGCTATGGTTAAGTATGTGTAGAATATACACTCTACCTCACTGACTTTGAGCTCAGCCTTTGGCTTGCTTTGATCAATCAAATGCTATTGAACGTAATGCTGCAGAGGCTTTACATGCACGTATGTGGAATGTCTTGGTCTTTTGTGCGTCTGTGATCCACCATGAGAAAAGCATACCCCAGGTAACCACAGATTCCAGAAAGCTAGATGCATAGAAAAGCCCAGATTCCACCTTATAGCCTGAATCACAGCTACCTCAATTGACACAAAGATCCCTCAGTAAGAAAAACAAATGTTTTTCATAAGCCACTGAGATTTGGAGATTGTTTATTACACAGCATAATCTTGGCTGACTGAAAAATCTGACTAATACAGTATCGAACTCAATAAGCCTTTGACTGATTTAACTTATGATAGCGATTCAGTGTGTGCTGTCATGTGAATCCTCAAAATTCTTACAGTCATTCCTCTATTTTTGCATGTATGTGCATGTGACATTAAGGGAAATGTTGGAGCTCAATTTGCTCCATAAGATAGTTAGTTTAAAAAGTCTGACAGTGTTTAAATGAGATTAGTGTTCAGATTAGGTTACTAGGGCCTACTAGTAATCCAAGCCCATACTTGGGACTCACTTTTTCAATGCTTACCTTACCCACTCCAGTGCACTAGAGATTGGATGTCTTGCATCCTGTCTGACATGTATGCTTTGAACTGCCATCCTGAACTTTGCATTTACTCAGTCTTAACTGGATGTAATGACGTGAACCAAAGCCAAGGTAGGGCCCAACAGCAGTGCAGATCCTGCTGATGTAAGTCCTGCTATGCTGTCAATTCTTAGTTTTGGGATTTCTGGGTATAGGTGTCTCCTGAACTGAGCTCTAGCACGTGATGGTGGTGGTAGAATATCTAGACATTGGTGCCTAGAGGTTTTCTGAGTAGTGAGTTAGTGGCCAAGAAATAGAGGAGAAATTGGCTAGCAAGCAGCCTTTCCCATCTCTGGGATCTACAGGATATGAAGTAATAGTAGAGATACAAAGGCACAGCACTGGGACATGGCTCCCAGGCCAGTAGGGTCAAGCAGTTGCCAGAAGATCCCACAAGTGTGACTTGGTGCCTGATAGAATAGCCATTCATCTCTCACTGTCCAGTGCCCGAGCTGGGCAGAGGACTTGTCAGAGGTATGATTAAGCTCATGTTCAGCAGTACAAAATGAAAGGAAACACCACTACAAGTTTGATTAATAGCTGGTAGTTCAACGAATAAAAAGAGAGGAACAGGAGACAAATTTGAAGTTTGGGAAGAATATCAGCTCCTAAGACTGGGGATGGGAGGAGTGGGGAGTAGTTTATTCAAGGAACAACATCACCAAGGAACTGAGGATGGCCTATTTATCCTTGAATTGGTGCTCTCCAATCTAGTGCAATTTTTAGGGAGTTTTTCTAAAAGATTCCAGCCTTTGGGTGTAGGCTGCTTCATAAAGGAAGACGGTTCCATACCTGCTGTTAACTGCCATAGATGGGTGGGTTTGCTAAAGTCCTTGAGGTTGTAACCAGATAATCCCAGGGAATATGACAGTTGAGAGATTGATTTAGCCTTTAGAAGAATAGACTAGTGCACAGTCTACGAACCACAATATAGACGGAGCTTTGAAGTTGGACTTAATAAAAGTAGAATATGAGGCCTATAAAACTACCTCTCCATTTTGGAAACTGGCCGCCAATCTATCATGTCTCAACTATTTCTATCCAAATAATTCGCTGATTGATATTTTCACCAGAGTTAGTTACTGTACCTGCCTCCAATAATCAATAAATGTTTTACTGTCCAGTCAAGTGATAATAAACATCACTTTACATATTTCTCTCTCTGAAGGAGAACAGATTTACTACTTGTTTGGGATTTAGGCTATCAAAAGAACTCATGCTTGAGAAATAGGGCTCAACCAGCTGTGGAAGAATTATGTTCTCTACTTTTTAATAACAGCTTTATAGAGATATAATGCACATACTGTACAATTCACCGATTTAAAGTGTACTTTAGCTTTTAATATATTCATAATTCTGCAGCCATCACCGCAATCAATTTTAGGACATTTTCATCACTCCAATAAAAACTCCCTACTCATTAGCAGTCACTCCCCATTTCCCACAAATTCCCCAACCCTAGGAATCACCATCTACTTTCTGTCTTTATGTATTTGTCTATTTTGGACATTTCATATAGATGGAATCATACAATATGTGGTCTTTGTGACTTGCTTCTTTCACTTAGCCTAAAATTTTCAAGGTTTATCTAGGTTTTGGCATGTATCAGTATGTAATTTCTTAAATCAACTCCACTACACGGAAAAACCACATTTTATTTAATTATTCACAGGTGAAGAACATTTGGGTTTTCCCTCTTCTCACTATTGTGAATAAAGCTATGAAACATCACATACTGGTTTCTGTATGGACACATTTTCATTTCTCTTAGACACAGGTCTAGGGGTGGAATTCCTGGGCCATATAGTAACATTATATTTAACTTTTTGAAGAATTCCCAGAGTGTTCTGATGAGACCAGACTGTTTTCTAAAATGGCTGCAGCACTTTACATTTCCACCAGTATTGTATGAGGGGTCGAATTTCTCCACATCCTCCCCAACACTTACTATCTGTCCTTTTGAGCAGAGTAGGATCTAAGAATTATGTTTTAAATTAGCTGAGCATCTGAGCATTGCATGTTTATATGAGATTCAATAAAATTATCTTTCCATGGGTTCTTAAAGCATGGTAGGTTTTTCTCTCTGTAGCAGGGCTATTGGTGACCTCTGATTTCCTTTACTGGGCTGAGGTATGTATCCTGTAGCTGCTGCCAAGGGTGGCTGCCAGTGGCTCACAGCTGCTTGGTTCTCTGGAGGAGTGTCCTTGGCTGAGGGGAGTTATGTCACCCGGAGACACTTGGGAGATGGTGACCCCGGTACCTAAAAATATGCACAGTACAGGGCTAGAAGGGCCCAATCCTTTTGTGTCTGGGTGGGACAACTTCTGTGTTGCATATCACACTCCAGAGTTCTCTGCAAAATCAGCCTAATGCTCAAATTCACCTGAAACCACACCTTGGCCTGACTTCTGTCTTTCCTCACTCCCTCATAGATTTTTCCTGAGAGCCCCTCACAACATCATGTACACAGCCTTTAGGGAGTCTGATTGAAGACCCTTGAAATTTTACTATTGCCTTTAGAAAATTTAAAAATGCATTTGTTATTTTAAATAAATAAATAAATAGTAGGGTATTAACCTTTAGTAATTTTCTTTTTAAATATGTTATTAACAGGCAGACATTAAAATCTTCACTGATTTACTTCCCAAATGCCTTGAGTTGTCTTCTGATATAATTCCCAATTAAATAACAGTAATTTGAAAATACTAGTCGTTGTGAAATTTGGATGACTTTTTACACATAAATGTTATTTTGAAAAAAAATACTTTCCCTCTTGTGACACTAACATTGCAGGCTAATTTATATATTCCAGTTCTTAATTTTGATACTAGCAGGGGGAAATTGTTTTATATACTAGTTGTGTTTCCTCTACTAGATTCTATTTGTCATCTCTATCCCTTACCTTCATAACCTAAAACTGGGGCTTAACTCTACTTGAATATTCCTCCTGTTTGAAAGAATAAACTTGTTTGAAAGAATAAAACTGAAATATCAATATACTTTTCAGTCTTAGAATAAAAATCGCTTAATTCTAACTGTAAGTCTTAATGAACATCCACATCTTAAAGAATTATTTTAGTGTATCATTTTTGTAGTTTAATGAAACCTATGTTTCCCGGCAGCTCAATTTATTTTGGGCTTAAAATAAATTATTTTAAAACTATGGTTATGAAATTCCAGACTAAAATTTTTAGCTCTTGTCCAACTTCACAGACACACATCCATTAAGCTATAGCAGTGAATAAAAAGGATGCTTTTCAAATAAAATATTTGTCCAACATCCTATAATATCTCCTTCTTGAAAGTAAAAAGGGCAATAATTAAAAAATTATGTAATCATACTGTCCATCCATACAGTCTCAATTATAGAATAATGTGTTTCATTTTGAAAATGCTGCTTATAGTTCTCATTTTCACTGGGAAAAATCAAAGTCAATTTAATTGCAAAGGACAAAATTTTATATATTGGAAAAAATATATAAATGTGGACTATTTCCCATATGGGATTGCATACAATAAAAGGAGTGTTGAAACTTATCCTCAAAACATAAGCAGAAAGTCATATAGTGTGAGGCAGTTATCGATGCAAAGTGATGTTTAGCGGATGCAAGCTGGGCAGGCATCCTGCTGTATTTTTTACTTCTTTATTCAAAAGGTTCTCTACTGAATTGAAGGGAGTTATTAGAAGATGGGGAAGGGGTTGTGGGAAAAATGTGGGAGAAAGTTTCTCTCCACCTCTCTGCAACCTTTAACATCACACTCTTTCATTTAACATCACACTCTTTCATTTCATTTCATTTAACATCACACTCTTTCATTTCTTATTGTTTCTGTGGAAACAATAAGAAATGAAAATGGCCAAAGTTGATCAACCAGCCCAGTATTACTTGGAACACGATTCTCTACACCAGCCTCAATTCTCTATCTAATAAACATGGCACTCAAATAAATAAAATTAAAGCATATTTACTCTCTCCCCAATTCCAGGACAAAATCTGGGTCTTCTGTTTTGCCCCCTGATTAACAACTAATACGATAGTCTGTCCACAGAAGACCTTCCATAAATGTTTACTGCTGAGCTTACTTCTCTAACTCTTCCTAAATCTGTGCCCCTTGGCATTAAAGTAGCTTCGTATCTCAGTCTCTTCAACCATATAATGAAGATAATAATTCCTCCCTTGGATGTGGGTTGCTAGTGTGTGTAAAGTGCCTGGCACAGAATGGGAGCTCTGTAACCAATGGACACTCTATCTTTGGCATACAGTTTCCTGATTTTTCTTGTTTCATCTTTTCCTACTGTTTCATCTTTTGCACTCCATAATGTGGCACTCAGATGTAGGCTATAAATGGACATATATTTTCATAGTTAAATTAATCACAGGCTAACATACCAACTTCAATTGTTTTACAAAATTGATTACAGTTAACATTAATGATATGGAATTGGTCCTCACAAATCAATGTGTGAAACACATTTTTACAGTGATTCTAATGTCCAAGGACATCCTCCCTTGGCCAAGTTACTTGTCCGATTTGCTCTTCCCTGCCTCAAATCATAAGTCGTTGCACAAATAGTTCTTATTGAGACTCTTTTAATTAAAAATTAAACTTATAAGCAATTTGGGGGCATTTGATTTGAGTTTAGGTTAAAACAGTGCTGCCCAAAAGAAATGCTAGCCACATACGTAATTTTTAATTTTCTAGTAAGAAATGCTGGAGAATAACCGTATTACTTCAAGCAAAATTACTTCAGTTTTGTTTTACTATCTTGCTTTATTCCATAAAGGATCAAAGGCAGCAGAGACAAAGCATACACAATAAACTAATGATGAAACAAGAGTTGAAACCTGAGAAATAAAAATAAATTAGAAAGCCAAGAGCTAGAAAAACAAACACTAATGCACAGACCCTAACGGCCAAGTTGGTTCATATCTTAGTGCCTTTGCACATGTTGTTATCTCTTCTTGGAAGAGTTGTTTTTCCCAGATTTTTGATAGCTGCTTCTTGCTTGTCATGTATGTCTCTTTTGAGATATCACTTACTAGAGATACCCTCTCTGGACATATTCTCTGAAAGCTTTCTCATCACATTCTATCATCTCCTTTGCTTTATTTTCTTTAGAGCATCTATAAAATCAGGCATTTTCTTGTTCACTTATTTATGTTCTGTTTTCTCTTTCCCCAATTCAAATATCAATTCCAGTAGAGCAAGGATCTTATTAAGCTTTCTCACCACTGTAACCCTCAGTGTGGAAATATACTGGGTGCAAGAAGACACTGTATAAATGGTTTTAAGTGAGGGAATATACTTAGGAAGTTATGTGGTCCTAAGCCTTCTGGAAGTCAAAATGAAGACAGAAGTATATACACAAAACAATTGGAAACAGGAACTCAAATAAATGCATGTACACACGTGTTCATGGCAGCACTGTTCACAGTAGGCTAAAAGTGGAAACAACCCATCTGTCCATCAATGAGTGAGTGGATAAACATATTGTGGTAGATCCATACAATGGAATATTAGTCAGTCTTAAAAAAAATGAAGTAGTGATGTACGCTACAGAGTGAACTTCTGAAACATTATGCCAAGTGAAAGAAATGAGTCAAAAAGATCACATATTGTATGGTTGCATGTATATGAAATGGCCAGTATAGGTAAATCCATAGAGATGAAAGCAGATTGGTGGTTAGCAGGGTTCTGGGGTTGGAGAGAATGGGGAGTAACTGCTTAATGGGTACAGGGTGATGAAAATGTGAAACTGCATAGAGGTGGTAGTTGCACAACATTGTGAGTGTACTAAATGTCACTGAGTTGTTTGCTTTAAAATGGTCAATTTTATGTCATGTGAATTTTACCTCATTAAAAAATTTAATAGAAAAAACAAAGAGGAATCAGAGACAAAGATGCTTACCAGTGCTTCACATGGAAGAAAGCTTTTGAAAACCAAAACTTAATTTTAACGGGAAATCCTTTTAGTGGGTACTGACTGGTGCAGTGGGGAGACCCTATATATTCCTGTAGCAAACTTTGTTACAGAAGTCTCCTAGATGTTTCTTAAGGTCTCTTTCAATTAAAAAAAAAAAAGGCATAATCATCACATAGAACTTTGTGTAGGAGACAAAATTACATGGTCCAAATATGAAACCTTCTGTTAGGCCAGGTTTGTCTAAGCATAGAATTTAGAATAATTAAAGGGATGCATAAATTGCATATTCCTCAATTAATCGTCCACAAAACTTATTTCTCTCCATTGGGTTTTTAGTGGGAGCTGGAAAACATAAAAGCCAGAGCTATTCAATAAAGGAATATTTTTTAAAGTATTCCTATTGTTCTTGTGCTGATTAGTTTTAAATCCTCGTACAAGGGCATACTTAAACACTTGGTCTTATTCCCAGGACATAAGATGGTCCCTGTATATGGCAGATGTTCGATAAAAATCAGGGTTTGTTGATGATAATGCTATTATATGGATTCATTAGTCACAAAGAAGTCTATTATGTGAATACACAAATTGTATTAGCCAAGAACCTTTTAAGGCAAGTTCTGAGATATAACCTTTGACAGAATGAGGCACGGAAGGGCAGAGCCAAAGGGCCTCATCAAGTGACGAGTTAAGCTAATTAGTAGTAGAGCTAATTAGTGTTAAGTTAAGCTAATTAGTGGTAGAGCCCAGGACTTGTTCTGTTAAATCAGCAATTCTTCGAAGATGGTGTGTATCTCAGTCACATAGGGAAAATGTCAGAATTGTAGATGCGTGGACTGTACCCCAAATTCACAGAACCAGAATCTACAGAGAGGTATTATTAAAACCTCCCCTAGATCTTGGAGGGGTGCAGTGAAATGAAATGCAAGGTGTGTGTAGGCTGTATCTGCTAGGAGTGGAGAAACAAAGACTCCTGAGGGATTGGGTTATCTGCTGCACCTAACAAACTACTCCAACACTTAAAGGCTTAAAGCAATCGTTTTACTATTGTTATTGCTCATGGTTTTATGGGGCAGAAATCTGAACAGATCACAACGGGGAAGACTTGTCTCTGCTCCATAATGTCTGTTTCCATAATGAGCCAGTAGCTGGAAGTGCTGGGGTGGCTAAACATTTCTTGTCACCACTCTGTGGTCTCAGGGCCTCTCTAGAAAGTCTCCCCAAATGATCTTCCCAGCTGGGCGACCTCAGGGCGATTGGACTTGCGGTGTGGTGTCTCAGGGTGTTCTGGGATACTGGAAGTGGAAGCTGTCCATTCCTTAGAGTCTGATGGTACAGCGTCACTTCCCCTCTATTCTATTGGTCAAAGCAGTCAAGGAGGAGGTACCCAGAATCAAGGTGAGGAGACATAAAACCTCCCTCTTCCTGGCGGAGAGTCAAAGATTCCCTGACCTTCTTCAGTCTGCTGCAGAGGTAGTAAATAAATCTGGTCTTGGGGCATCCTGGTTTGACCTCACAGATTTTGGAGTACAGAGGTCTGATCCAGGTGATTAATATTTTAGCTAATTTGCTACTCGTAAACTATGAGTGCATGGATCCTTTGTTATAACTATGGTTTTGCTGTTCTCAGTTATATCGTTTCTAAATAGTTCCAAACTTTCTAAGAGCTCAGGAAGTTTTACAGGTTGACTGTCTTTAAGAGGTTGGATTGCAGAGCACTTCCAAATTTTTGCTTTTGGGTAAATGTTTATATGGTGGTATTTGGAATGTTGCTGGTTTTGATCTTTTTGGCCTTTTTTTCATTCCACAAAGTCAACTGCAAAAGTTGAAAAGTTTTATGAAAGATTGATTGTATGCCATAAACCCTAGAATATGTGGAATGGTTTAGAAATGTTTTGAAAATTAGTCTTAGAAATTTTTGTTCTTTAATTTTTTGTAAATGTATATAAAATATAATTTGCAGGTAATTAATCCCAAATTTATTTATTATCAATTTATTTTAGTTTAAATCTGTAATAGGGAAAAATTAGAATGCCATAAAATAGTGTTTTGACTTCTGTTAGCAATGGAAATTTTCTTAAAGTAATTATTTAAGGAGTTGTTTTATAAATGTCAAAAATATATTTTATACTGTTTTAAGGAAAAATGTAGAAATTAAACTTTCTGAATTGAGTGTAAATGTCAGCGCACTCAGTTTTCACATTATAAGTGTCGAGTGGCAAAATGAATGGGGTGGAGTTAAAAAAATTAATTTCATGTAGGCATAGAAATCTCTGGAGCATTTCATACTGGAAATAAAACTTCTCAAGCGTTTCCAAGCCTATGGAAATGCTATTATTGCTGGCATTTTTTTCTGTTCTATCCAGTTCTGTAACTGTACCTGAAACCTGCAATCTCAGAGTTTTCACATACTTGAACAATATCCTATTGTGAACTTGCAGGATGCGTTTAACTCAACAGTGTTCTATTAAGAGTGGTTCTCCCAAGCCATTGTGTTTTAGCTAATTGAAAATTAGTCCACTTTTCTCACACTTTAATCTCTTATCGGATTAGCCATCAATAAGGGAGAAATATTTTGTTTTGAATCTTGTTGTTGACACTTCAGTTCTTTCACTAAGGACATAGTTTAGAGCCCTCTTGAATTTCCAATTAAGTACCTGACTCATTACGTTTATGCTTCTCTGGTCTTTAACTTGAGATGACTTGTGAGGTGTATTGTTGTTTTGCTATATGTTGAGTAATAATGATTGTGTAACTGGCAGAGGCTCATTGTATGGTTTTGAGATTTAAAAACAAGATTGGATGCACTGACAAGGACTATATAGGTGGTAGAACTAAAACAGTCATTGTTTCCACTAAAAATGCAATTGGTTGTAGATTTTTATAAGAAGTTTCCATGTACTTTTATTTGTTTCTTTAAAATAGCTGTTATAAATGCTATTTCCAAATGTCTACCAGTTAGGTTAAAATGCCATAATGCTATTTTGTGAGCAGCTGGCTTTGTTAAATGAGGATATATGACTTGATTTAGGAAGCGTCAATGTAATCTGATTCACTATGGAATAGGTGCCAAATATGGTAAAATCTTCATTGTTCAAACATAATCTATTGACAGTATCTCTAAGAAATCCATCTTCTCTAACTGACTTCTCCATATTATCCAAAACTTTTTATATCCTACTTCTCCATTGGTTATTGTAAAATAAGCAAGCAAAATAATTTATTATTCACTTTAACAGAGTAAATTACACATGCCCTTGAAAGGTGTACAGTTCTCTCCAAAGTAAATCATAACTGACTGGGATAACAAGTTCTAATTGGTTGTCCAAACCCCATGCCATGATAGCTTGAAAGGCTATTAGACTGTTTATTAGAGTCTTATCAAAAATCTTTCATCTAAAATATCAAAGGAACTGCAAGCTTTTATTTCTGAAGTTTGTCATAGTGTCATATTTATAGGGACCCTTTTTGATAAATAATGAAAATGACTCTTCTGTTCTCCATATGAATGAATAAAAGAGAGGTAGCCTAATGGTATGCATTATTTTGAAGTTCTGGAACACAGAAGGTTTGTTTTGAAGAAACAACTGAAATGTGAACTCTGTAAAAGTAGGATCTTTATTTTCTTCACTGCGGTATCTCCAGAATGTAAACCAACTTCTGGCATGTTATGAGTGCTCAATATCTGTTGAATTAATGAATGACTCTCTCTGCTGTAACTGTGGGAAGATCTAGGCATTAATATTCTAACTATATAATTTAGCCATCACAAGAAATGTGATGAATTGATCAAGTTGTCCTGGTCCACTAATGAGAAATTATCTGTCTATCCAGGACAGATAAAGTAGAGAAAAAGGCACACTCCAATTGATTGAGTTTCTCAGATATCTGTGATTTGAACCAGTTTTGATGTATGAATTTGTCAAATGCCACAGTTACCTTCCCAATCTAGGCTTTCAAGTTGGGAAAAATGTTGAATTTCAGAAAGGTAAAATATCAAGCATGGATTAAATGCATTTTTTATTTGTATCATCTACTATTATTTTTTTTCTCCCAAGTGCTTTTATTCTAAAAATGTCTTAAGAGTTGCTGTCACTCCTGCAGGTTTACAAAAGAGATGATGTCTTTGTTTATTCTAAGTACTCTTGCACTTCTGATTTGATAGAAGTGTGTGATTGACCCCAATCGAGACTAGATGCAGGCAAAAAAGACTCAGTTTTTCTTGAAATCTAGCATTTTGAACACCACCATGGAAGAAAATCTTATTGGATAAACAGAGATCAAAACCTTGACAGAAAAATGAATGTTTCAAATGCTTTATTTTCACAAATTATTCCTAATATTTCTTCCTTTTCATATTACAAAATAAGCATCGGGGGATGTGTCTCCACATGCATACATACGCTGATCCAGTAACAAGGTGCATTTAGAAGATGAAGTCCTTGGTATTCTCAGACTATTTTCACTTCCAAGTTCCTCTATATATTTTTTACATTTAAATAAGATATTCCTACAACGCACGTTGGAGAGGTTTTGTGAATAAATCCTGAGCTGAATCAAGAATTTGCCCGCTAGGTGATAGACAATGTTTTTGTTTTGTTTTGTTTTTCTCTTTATGTAATGGTTTGGCCGCAGTTGTTTGACTTTCTGGAAGATTAGAGGAAAGGTTTCCCAGCTGTGTTTCAATATGTCTGGAGGGCAGAGAAATCACTCCAAATACTCTTACTTGGGCCCATCCAGGTGAAAAGCACTTACCTTGCAATAAGTTACTCTGTGGTGATTATCCAGGTTTAGAAGCATTTTTAAGAACTGTTCTGCATTGTGAGTTTGCCTGTCCTCTTCTTGCCCTGGAATGGCTGGGATCTTTACACACCAAAAAAAGTCACCAAGTCTTTCTGAAATGGCTCTAGTCAAACAACGAAGGTATGTGTGGAGCTCCTAGATCTGTCCACGCTGTTGCTAAGCTCCTCAGGGAAATTCTGCAGCCACCCCAGGTCTGTGTAAATAAAAGATGCTTCAATGAGATGATCAATAAAAGCATCTACTTCAGATGTCTCCCTGAAGGAGGTGGTGTATATTGAACAGAAACGCTATAATAGTTGTGTTAGTGTTCCACCCACCCCCCTTTTTCAAGACTGGGATGCCAAGCCCTAACCTGCTGTGTGTGTTGGCTGCTAATGATGCACAGCTTCACCCCTCTCCTACCCTAGAGATCCTGGTAGGATATGTTATGCTCACCCTTCTCCCCAGGGGGGTAGCCCCATAAACAATGACTGATATATTTGAGGGTGCATAAGTGCAGCTTCCTTGTCCCATTGCTCCAAGCTTCCTAGAAGATCAGGCTGATCTAGATTCCAAATCTTTGCCTACCTTCTCCCCCTGCCCCATTCTACTTCACTCCCTTACAGGTTTCTCCTGAGAACCTTCCCTCAGTAAATCACAGGCACAAGAATCCTCTGAGACTATTAAAACCAACTAAGGTGAAAGAACTAACATGGAAGCCTTAGACACCTGAATACATCCAGGGCTACCTCTGAATTGAAAGGATCGTGTTTGAAATGACCCGCAGTGAAAAATACTCGACCTTATCTTTTTCAGTTAAGTAAAATTTCTCTTCAGCAATGACTGGAACATACATTCCTAGACCCACCCAGATTATTTAAAATTTAATTGCCCTGTAAACTACCAAATGGGCATTTTTAGAATTTTTCCTGTTTTATCGTTGTATCATAGTATCAAAATGTATCAAACTGCAATTGGTAACTGTATTTTTTGCCATTAAACATAGTGAAACTCCAAAATAGAGCAATTCAGTGAATCTTTGTTCTGGAATTCTGGCATAGGGATCAGCATTTAATTTATAACCCATATTATGGAAAAATATAACATGGCAAAGGCTCATAGGCCTGTTTAATCTCATCAGTGGAATGTTAATGCAAGTGGAGATTAGGAAACACTTTCCTAAATAAAATACCTCATTTCATGTGGTACTGATAAGCAGTATATACAACATTAAATGATTTATTCCTCATACATTTATTGGATATCTTAAAAGTATGTGCAGCTCTGCTAAGGGCTTGGTTCCCAAAGAATGGTAAAAAATGGATCCTGCTTCCAAGGATACCACAGTCAGTTATGCATGGAGTGATGGGGGGCAAGGGTGGTTTTTAAGGGTGAGCGCAGACCTGGGGATAACCTACAAGTAAGCATCTGTACACCAACCTGTCAATAGCTTTGCAGAATGCAAGATGCATCTCTAGTAGTGGATGGAGCCTTGCACTTAGGGAATCAGAGGAAAGCACTGCTGGAAGATGAATGCTATTTTTCCTATTAAAGGTCAGTGTTGCATAACTAAAATATTTCAATGAATGACCTAGAGAGATAAACATTCATAATGAATGAAAATATCTCCATGTCTTCATATAACTGATCATTTTGTGAGAAACCTAACTTGGCTGTACACCCTTGTCTTTTTCCTTTTCCTCTACCCATTTCTTGGAGTCTGAAAGGTGTCTTTGATTTAGTACATTTTTCAAAATGTTGCTAGTGTAGCAAGTGTTGGTTTGGGTCAAGCAAGTGAGGAAAATCTTAATTACCTCCGGAAATCAGGTAAGCCCAAGCCATGGAGGCAACACAAAATTTGGCAAGATCATGATATTCTCAGATTTCCCAAGATTGTTTATAGTTTGGCTATTACAAATAAAATTGCTATGAACATTTGTGTGCAAGTCTTTATAAGGACATACACTTTCATCTCTTCTGGAGTAGTGTGGCTGAATCATCTGGCAGGTATATGTTTAGTTTTTTAAGCAACTGACAGATTTTTTTTTTTACAAAGTTTGCATGATTTTACATTCCCATCAACAGTGAATGAGAGTTCCAGTTGCATTACATCCTCACCACCACCCGATATGCTATGATCTTTTAATCCTTAGCCATTTTAATAAGTGGATAGTATTTTATGTTTAATTTGTATTTAATTTAATTTGCATTTCCCTAGTGACTGATGATGTGGGGCATCTTTTCTTGTGCTTTTATGCTTGTGCTTGTTAAAGTGTCTGTTCAAATATTTTGCCAATTTTTGAAGGATAGTTTGTTTTCTTATTTTTTTGAGATTTGAGATTTCTTTATGTATTCTGGATACAAGTCCTTTTTTTAGACATATAATTTGCAAATATTTTCTCCAAGCCTGTGTCTTGTCTTTTTATTCTCTTAACATTGTCTTTCTAAGAGCAGAAGAAATTAACTTTTATACATTCCAAGGATCAATTTGTTTTTTTTATAGATTGTGCTTGCCATATATATAAATATTTTCTAACAAAAAGACTTTCTCTTTTGTTTTCTTTTACAATTTATTTTTTGGTTTAGATTTTATATTTAGGTTTATGAGTCATTTGGAGTTAATTTTTGTATATATTGTGATGTATGGATTGAAGTTTTTGTGCATGTGTGTGTATGTGTGTGTGTGTATGTGTGTGTTTTGCTTATGGATATCCAATTATTCCAGCATCCTTTGTTAAAAAGACTAGTCTTTCTCCACTGAAAAAATCTTTTTCCCTTTGTTGAAATTCAGTTGTCCATATATGTGTGAGTATATTTCTGAACTCTATTCTGTTCCACTGATCTATTTGTCTTTCTTTATGCCATTACCACACTGTGTTGATTGATGTAGCTTTATAAACTGTCTTAAAATCAAGTAGTTTTAGTCTTGCACATTTGTTCATTTTCAAAGTTGTTTTTGAGTCTTTTAGGTTCTTCCCAGGACTCAAATGAGTTTTAAAATCAGTTTGTCAATTTCTATGTAGAATTTGGGAGTTTGATTTGGATTGTGTTGAAAATATAGATAAATTTGGGGAAACTTTACATCTTAAAAGTATTGAGTCATCTGACCCATGAATACAGTACACCTCTCCAATTCTTTCTTTCTTTCTTTAATTTTTTCAGCAATGTTTTGTAGTTTTCAGTGTACAAGTTTTTTACATTTTAAAAGATTTATCTCTAAGTATTTCCTATTATTTATACTATTTTTTTATTTCAATGTCCAGTTATTTGTTGCTAGTTTGTAATGGAGGAGGAGGATTTAGATATCACGGAAGAAAAGATTAGATTAGTGAACTTAGGGTTTTTTTTCCCTCTGGTTGTTCACAATGTTCCTTTTTCTCTGGTTTCTTTTCAGATTTTTTATATTTGGTTTTGAACAATATGATTGTGATATTCCTTGGTATAGCTTTCTTCATGTGCCTTGTATATGGGGTTAATCAAGATTCTTGGATAAGTGGATTTAGGATTTTCATCAAAATTTGGACGTTCTCAGACATTATTTACTCAAGTTTTTTTTTTTTTTTTCCTGCCATCTCCTTTGTTCAGAGACACCAATTACTTTCACATCAGACTGCTTGAAATGGTCTCACAGCTTACTCATATTCTGTCCATTTTTTTTTTATTTTTTTATTTTTGGTTCTTTTCTTCCTGTGTTTCATTTTGGATAGTTTCTGTTGCTATGTCTTCAATTGAATTCACTAATCTTTTCCTCTCTTATGACTAAATCTCCCATTAATCCATACAGTGTATTTTCCATCTCACAAATTGTAATTTTATTTCTAGAAGTTTGTTTTGAAGCTTTTAAAATATATCTTCCATGATTCTACTTAACTTTTGAACATATGGAATATAATGATAATAACTGTTTTAGTGTACTTGTATTTTAATTCTAACATTTGTATCAGTTCTGGGCCAGTATTGAGTAGTTAATTTTTCTCTTTGTTACCTGTTGTCTTTTCCTGCTTGTTTGTAAATTTGATAATTTTTCATTGGATAGCATACATCGTAAATTTTACATTGTTGGATGCTGGATATTTTTCTATCGCAATAACTATTCTTAAGCTTTATTCTGAATACAGTTAAGTTACTTGGAAGTTCAGTTACTTAACAGTTAAGTTACTTAATGCAGTTAAGTTACTTGGAAATAGTTTGGTCTTCCTGAGTTTTGATTTTAAGATTATTTTAGGTGGGACCAGAGTAGTGCTCAGTCCACAGCTAATTATTTCTCTTTCCTGAGACAAAACCCTTTAGTGTACTCTACCGGATGCCCCATGACCCATGAACTTTTCCAGTTGGGCTGATGGGAACAGGTACTATTCAAACCTTGTTTGAGTGCTGGGCATTGTTACCTCTAATCCTCAGGGGTAATCCTTTCTTTCTTAAACTATGGGTAGTTTCTTTACCTGCTTAGCCTGATCAGGGCTCAGGTGCATACTCCATGGGGCCCGTTCTAGCTCTCTCTCCAGTATTCTTTCTTGTGAACTCCAACTGCCTTAGTCTGCCTATACTCCCAGCTCCATCTCCTCAAACAGGGAATCCCTGGGACTGCCTCCTTCCTGCACAACGTGCTGCCAACCCTCTTAAGGCAACAATCTGGACTAGCCATAGAGCTCACTCACCTCATTTCTTTATTGTCACTCAGGAGTCATTGTCCTTCACTGTCTGATGTTCTGGGTCTTGTGAACTGTTGTTTAATGTATGTTGTATGTTTTGTTGTTGATGATGTTACTGTTTTGGTTGTTTCAGATAGGAGGATTATTCTGATCCCTGTTACTCCAGTTTGGCTGGAAGCACAAGTAATTCAATTGATTGATTTAGGAATCAATACACATTCTTGATTCAAGGTGTGGTGGGCTAAGGAAGCTGTCTCCTAATTCTTCCATTTATCTTGGCTACTTCATTTACTAGTAAAGCTGTTCAATTTTTAATTAATGGTTGCTTTACCAATGTTTTTTTTCCAACCAGCTTCTTTCCTTTTGTTAAAAAACAAACTTAAGTTACTCACTTCCTTTTGACTTTTGTAGAGTTCTGCTATGTAGGCATTAGAAAACATGAAAATAACCTTTCTGATTTGTAAAGAGCTTATTTGTACATGTGAGTCACTCACTTTTTTGTACTCTGAATGGAGTACAAAATGGGATTCTGGTGATATTGTTCAAAAAGAAATCTTTTGTAAGTTTGCTTCAAAGAAAGTGTTAAGGAAATGTTTGGCATAATGAAGTCTCTTTTCCTTTCTTAAGTTTTTTTTTTTTTTTTTTTAAATAACACGACAAATTGCTGAATAATTTAAGCAGGAAATGTTTATTTTCTTTGAGTCAGATTTCCACCTGTACTAAGTTTGGGAATAATTTAGTGGAAGGTAGTTTCAATATGATAAAGTGGGGAAAGAATGATGCATTTCATCTGGCCTAAATGGTAATTTAGGCATAAGTCAAGTGCTAAGAATATCTTTCTTGGAATAAAAAATAGGAGTAAACTTAAGGCTGAATATTCCAAAAGGTACATTTTTCTTACATTGACTTAGATTTGAATATGGAAATTTATCTTTGTGCCTCAATTTTTACAAAGCGGAGTGTATGTTGTAGGTTCTTTTTTTTCTGTTTATTTCTTTAATAATTTTAATTGCATAAGGACAGGAGTAATAGCATTATTATGGTGAAAAGTTCAAACAACTCAGATAAAATAAAGTTCATTTCAATCCTATGTATCACCCACCTTTCAGCATTTCTCAAAGTTTCTGGTCCACCAAGGACACCCCTTCTTTTTTCCTCATTTTGATGATAAGTGGGAAAAAAATTTTTTTCCAATTACATAAGATCATATTCTGAACAAGATAGGTCTTACATTGCTGTATTTGGAAAAAATGCCTTGCTCCATTACAATATTTTAAACTTAGTAATGCATTCTAAATACTTGAACATCTTCTTTCATTTCAGAAGCTAGCATGCTCTTAAATCAGAAGGGAAAAAAAGCCAGCTTCCAGAGTGAGTGAGGTACTTTAGGAACTCAAAGAGGAAAGAAAATGGGCTTTGATCAGCTATATGTTTTTAAAATGTGTCAGATGCTCCCCTTGTATATATATTCCCACTTCTTACTGCACAAAAAAGTCCTAAAATTCTGTTATCTGAGGTTTTTTTTCCCTACTCAGAGATTTATGTCCAAGTCTTTTTTCTAATAATTTGATAACCACCACCATAAACTAATGGCTTCGATATTTATTGAACACATAATACAGCTAGTCCTCATTTTAAGCCCTTCACTTGCATCAACTCATTTAATCCTCACCATTATCCTATGAAGGAAGTGCTATCATTATGTCTATTTTACAGTTAAGGAAGCCAAGGCTTTTAGAGATTAAAGCCAAGGTCACACAGCCAGTAAGTGATGGGGTCAAAATGCAAACTTCGACATATTGGCTTCAGAGCCTGCACTCTTAGTTCAGCTGGTGTTTGGAAGGACTAATGCCTATTTAATTTAGTAGTCATAAAATATAAGTCTGCCTCTGCTTGACCTAGCTTTACCTGCCTTTCTTACTTAACTGCCCCACTGACCACTCTGCTCTGTTACTTAATCACCCCTCTGACACATATTGGCCTCAAAACTCAACCTCCTTCTGATCTCAGGACATTTGTACTTGTCATTACACTCTCTGCAATTTTTCCAGATCTTCCCTACTCCTCAGAGAGCTTTCTCTTCTCATCTATTTAAAGTACTGCAGGATTCTTTCCCCATAGCTTTTCTTAGAGTACCATGTTTTGCTTTATTTTACACTTATTCTGATCAGATATTATCTTGCGTATTCATTAGGTTTTCTCCTTGTTTTCTGCCTGCCCTGTGAAGACTGTAAGCCCAAATAGAGCACGGACTTTGCCTTTTTATTTTCTGCTTTATCCTCAGAGCCTAGTATTGTTCCTGGCACGTAATAAATGCTCAATGTGAATGAATGAAAGCCTTGTATTTTATATTCCAGGGAAGATATGCCCAACCTTATATTTAAAAAGAATTTACTCTAAAATTGTGGGATGATTCATGTACATCCCTACTTTGCAGTGATTAATAATTAGAGATTTTCTCGGTTCTCTCTCTCTTTCATGGGCCTCTTAAGGAAATAGTGATGGGCATGACCAATAGGCCCCACCTTAAAGCCACCTGTTGCAGGTAGATTTTCCTCCCAGGTTAGGTTTTGGCATAGCGTTGGCTAAGAATGTTCTTAAGTGCTATCTATTATTAGTGTAACTTAGAAATCAGGCCAGGGAGAGACTGGCGGAGTGGACCTTAGTTAACACATGAATTGTTTACCTCTATTTCACAAAATACAGTATTTTGTTCAAAGTTGTATCTTGTTGATGCTTTAAATATTAGCCTTCTTGATCATTGTTAGAATAAAACTAAAATTAGGCAATAGATAATTTTCTCTTTTTAAAGTTAGAAGAACTGAGTCAAAGAAGTCAAAGGATTTTCATATATAAAAGCAATCCTTTAAGAGGATATTGGATCTGAACTACTTTGACTACATTAGAAGCTTACATGATATAAAAATTTTATTTTTAAATCAGTTTTGGTTAACATTGACTCAAATTTTTGACGATTATGATTGCAGTGAATGTCATATAGAATATATGTAATATATATGTGCGAGATAGGTAATCATAAATTAGGTATGCTAATGATTTTAATTGTTTGGAGCTGGAGAAAAAGTCTACAAAATTTTAATCTAGGCTTATGCATTTTATGTAAAAAATTTGGAAATTTGAAAGTAAAAATCAAATCTGCATCTCATTATATGTATAACTGCTGTCCTATAAATATATAGCAATATGTTTGGATTTTAAAAAAATTTTTAAATGCATTATTGAATTTTTGAAATGCCCATCTGATATTTGTTACTGGATTTTAAAATGATATATGAAGATTTAGGTAAATACTGTCTGTCTAAAAGTAATTTTGGTAAGTAATTCAGAAGATATTTTGAATACAATTCTGCCAGCAATTATTAAGTATGTTTTGAATAGAAAATTGCTGTCCAAATTAGCCATCTCATCTTTGGCATTTTCTGAAAAACAAGACAAATAACTTTTAGTTTGTAAAGGCTGTTCACAATAGTTACAAGTCAATTAATTATAGAAGATCTAACCGTGCATTTGACCAAGGAATAGGTAAGTTGTGGCTTCTGGATTATAGTTGTAGACGATTTTTTTTTTAGACCCAAGCATTACTTTGACTTACTGATGATGAAGAATGATTATCTCTGTGAATGATGAAAAATATATTAAGATTAATAAGGTAATTTTCTAGATAAGGGTACAAAATATGTTTTGAATGAATAAATGAGTAATGGAAAGAATATCAGAATTCCTCATGAATTATTTAAATCAGTTTATAACTGATATTCAGGCAAGAAGCTCATTAACCACAGAAATTTAGCCTTATGTATTAAGGAATGTTTATTTTTGATCACTGTATTCATTAGCTTCTTGAGTGCATAACTTTATTTTTCACAAATACTTAAGGTTGTCATTTTTCTTTTTATATAATGGAGATTTTCAGAATATCTGTTTATTTCTTGGTCCCTGTCTTTTAAGAACATAACAAAGACAACAATGAAAATCTATTCCTGTGGTTAATTATATGCCAATAATTGAAACAGGCATTTTATGTGCATTATTTTATATAATTTTCAGAATAATTCCATGAAATAGATTCATTTATTCACTCTGCAAATGTTTAATTAATCACCTAGTAAGTGTGAACTCTTCTAATAGCTTGATGTACGGTGGTAAAACAAGGTAGGCAAAGATCCCTACCCTCATGGGTAGTATGTACTTGAGGGAAGAAGCATACACTGAAGTTGATAGTTACGGTTCAGAATGTGTTATAAAGGAAATGTCATGCTATAATAGAGATTAACCTATGGACAGTATGTCAGTTGGCTTTTGCTACATTACAAATGACCTCAAAACTTAGTAACTTAAGACAACCCTTTGGTAGGTCATGTTTTGTGGGCTGCAGTTTGGGCTAAGCTCAGCTGGATGTTTCTGCTGCTCTGAGTCAGGTTCGCTTACCTTGGATGGGGCAACTTTTGGGTGTGCTGCCCCAACAGAAATGACTTGTTCCTTCTTTGTGTGGTGTCTTGGGCTCCTGCAGTTGAACCCAGACTTTCTCACATGGAGTTGGTGGCAGGGGCCCCAAGTGCTGCAAGAGTCACTGGGAAAGCAAACTTTCTAGCCCTTTGTTTTTGTTTCTCTGACTATATGCTTATATAAAAATCGACCATATTATTCCAAAATCTTCCTGAATTACTTGTCAGGGTTGAAACCCCATGAAAAATTGTAACTCATTCTATTGATGGAACGATATAACCAAGCCTTTTGAATTCTATCCTCATGCCAAGATATCTGTTTGTCTAATTGTGAAGCAGTATGCAGCTTCATTCAGAAAATAAGTACTTTACATCCAGTTACAATGGACTACCTAGAGAGTAAGAACTATAACAGCTTAGGTGGTTACTTCTGGAATATTTCATGTTAGGGACAAAAAAAAAAAAAAAAAAACACAAAAAAAGTAAAAAAATAGTTCTGAGAAAAATTCATGTTTCTTCATAGTATTCTCCTGCTTCTTGCTTTTCTACTTTTCATGGAAAGATGCCTTCTTATATATTCACCTGGACTTTTGAACGCCAAAACAATACTAAATAAAGCAAACCACTGAACCAGAATTACATTTCAGGAAGACAATAACTATATATATTTTTTCCATTAGGATGCTAGAAAGCAATACAGAATCAGTGCCAAATACTTTGTGTTATGTGTTCAGTTAAGTGTTAAGGAGGTCACAGAGCAGAGAACCGTATTTCCTTATGCTGATCAACAAAATTTAAGGTATTTTGTTTGTTACTTACATTCATATAACCTTGTTTTATTCTTGGCATGTATGCCAATAAATGGCTAGCTCCACAACTGTCTCCCTGTCAAATACTATGGTGTCAAAGTCTTTCACAGGATGTAATCTTCTCTTCTACATTTACCATTTGCATTAGTTCTATTAAATGTGCATAAAAAGTGCCACTGATTCCTCATATAGCACAAAAGAAGAGTAAAGAAGGGTCTTCTCTCTGTCTTCTGTTCTTTGTTCTCTTCCCCATCCAGCCCCATGCCCACAATGTGTGTTTTCTTTTTAAGATTTCTGAGCTACACTAACAGTTCACATCCAGGCACACCACTTGGTACACCTGAGACTGATACTCAGTTGCCCTTTTTCCTCCTTGCTTTCTTCCAGCCGTGCTGGAAGATACCCCTATGTAATCTTGGGTGAACCAGCCAGAGCCCATGTCCAATCATGGTCTGGGACAGAAAATGCCTTTTCCACTACAAAGCTACTCTCTGCCAAACCACATCACTCGGTACAGTTTCTAACTCCAAACTCCTTTCTGCATTTATTTGTTTAGTAACTGCCTCCCTCCTCAGCTGTAAGCCCAGAGTGGCGAGTTACTATGTTAAATGGGTGTTTGGCCTTTCTCCAGGTACCTAGCACAGGGCCGAAAGCACAGTGGGTGCTCGGTGCATGCTTGTTGAAGACAAGCCCTTTGCAGTGGAAGCAGAGGCCCAGGACAGTGGGGTCCAGCCAGCCCGCTTCTACTGAGCCTTCCTGGGAGAGCTTGCTGAATTCTCTTTCACCTTCTGGAGAGTTCTGCCAGCTTGCTGCATAGTCTACCTTGACCTACTGGACTGCATTCCTGCCCCTTTTAGATTTTTAGGCTGGGTGAAGCAAAATGTGCCTCAACTTTCTCTTCTTTCTCCTTTCTTTTTTCTTCCCTTCTTCTTTCCCATGTATTTTGCTCTCACTTAACCCTAACAACAAAGTTTAACCTACAAGTTACCAGAAACAGCAACACCAACAAACAGTTCGGTGTCTTCTGGAGTATTTGTTTCCTAAAGAATACTGAAAGTACAAGGAAACGCTGAAATTTCTGATATTGCCAATTCGGCATTGATAAATGGGCAGTGTGCTCTTTGGTAGCTATTCTCTCGAGAGGGAAGATGTTGGACAGTTCTTAGTGTGAAAAAGAAACAATAAGCTTTTCCTCAAGTGATGTGTTTTGGCAATTCTTTTTCTCCTGCACCTCTGACAATGGTTCTGCAAGGACCATTTCAGTTTCTTTAGTCCATTGCCTCCTCTCTGACTAGACAGGGAGCATTCTTGAAACTCAGCAGTTTGCTCCATCTCAACCCACTGTGACTTACAGGGAAACATGGGCTGGGGTGTAGGAAATGGATACTGGTTTGAGTTACCCTGCCAGAGACGTTTTGAATTAATGCCACTGGTGAATAAAGCAGCAATCAAATGTTTACGTCCTTCTCCCATTAGGGGAGGAAAAGAGTAGAATGAATACAGAAAAAGAGCCTACACATCTATTTGGTTGTTTGTTTCAAAAATAAATTGAAAAGCCCCTAACATCTTTGCAATTATCAGAAATTATTAAATTGCTCATTGAGATTAAGTCTTCTCCAAAAGACCACTGGAAATTTCAGCACTTAAAAGGGGTAGGGGGTAGAGTTGACTCAAATACGACATACAGAAAATACAGAAGCAATCTGTAGAAACTTGTAATTATGTCACATCTGTTTGGAGAAACAAGTTGGCCTTTAAGGGAGGGAACAGAGTAACAATTTAATTAAAGGAGGGTTAGATTACATGCAAATTACTTGCAATTATTATTGGAGAAATCTGTCAAAATGGACAACTGGGAAAGCTCTGTTCTCCATGTTTCTTGAGAAAAAATACTCTTGGACTAGCTAGAGAATTTAACTTGCTTTTTTGGATGTAAATTTTAGCCCTGATGTGTAGACTGAGATCACTGTGCCAGGTCGGAGAATTTTCCTGGTTTCTTTCCCTTATTCCTTTCTTACTTCTTTCTTTCTTTTGTAACTTGGCTTAGTGTTTAACCCTCAAGCTAACACAGAATTATCGGTTTTGTTTTGGTTGCTTTCTTTGCTTTGCAAGAATTTTAGAAACAATCATTTCCCTTAAAAAATAAAACTTGATTTTTAAAATTTGTTTATTCTAATCTTGCAAGTAATTCTAACTTAGCATTTCTAGTCGGTGGACTTGAACCTATTTCAAATGATCATTTTTATTTAATAACAAAATTTTTCCCAATTTTGTCTATAGGATATTAACAGGTTTTGTAGCCAACTCATTCTTTCTCAATTTGAAATCATCTTTATCAATCTCTGTGATGATGTTCCCTAAATTAAACATAGAAATTCCACGTTTTCATATGCCAAACTACTAGCAAGAACTTCTCCATAAATATTGAACTTGGAAATTAAACATTTTAATTAGTCAAAGCACATCTTAGGAAAAATCAGTGCTTTAATGCAATTACGGTTATAGATATGTTTTAAAGGACACCATGTGCATTGTAAATGACTTTTCATATGAAGACTGGTTATTTATAGGATGACTCTCCAAAGAAGACAGAATTCAAACAATCCATCTAACTGACCACAACTAATCTTAAAAAATACTTTTCCATAAGCTTAGGTTATGAAGAGTGACTTTTCATCTCAGTTATCTAATGTAATCTCAGATAACACCTGCTGTCCAGTTTATCATTGGTTTAAAAATGATTTTTTAAAAGTTTATTACAGGTTTTCATATTTACTAAAATAGTGTTGGACTTTTATTTTCAAAAATAGTTTTAATGGAATAATATATAGGTCTACGAACAAAATAAAACTGATTTCTAGACAAAGGCTTTAACTCTCAGAAGCATCACAGTTTGTACAATAATTTGAGAGGTCAGGTTGATCATACTAGGTAGAAATTTATGATTTCAAGAAATTGGAGGCTACCGTATGGCTGTTAGGATCTAAGGAATAATGCAGCGGTTAGAAGTAACAGTTGTCAAAGGTCAAAGGACTCAATAAGTTATAAACTCTTTGAGGACAGTGAAAGTTTTAAGGAACATGTGTTCCCCACATGCCACAGCCAACAGTAGACAAGGATCATGGTGGAAAGTAGAATGAGAATATCATAAGTCTGTGTCCATCAAGAAGACAAGTATTCACCAATTTAAGATTCAAGCCAAGAAGCAGGACTCAATACATATCAGTGAAGTAACAAGGTTGGAATGCAGGGAGATGCAAATTTGCAAAAATTAAGTGGTAAGCCAGAGCTGTTTCACAGAGGTGTGAGGGCAGGGTACATATTTATAAATTTGTTACCAAGGAAGAGATTGCTGCCATAAAGTTTAGTACGGAAGTTGAAGCAATCTTAAAGAGGGTAAGAATATAGTACTTGAAAATAAATGTTTTAATAAGATACGCTGTTTTAAAGCCATGGGACAAATATAACCTAAAAGGAATGAGAAATGAAAAATGCATTATTATCAACCATTGTTGGAATTTTAATGTGTCTTCCTTTCTAATAATGAAAATTCAACAGTATCCCCAGCTATTGATTTGAAATAAAATGAACAAATAATTTTTTTTTTCTGGGAGGAGTATTTTGTCACTGACATTATTAGAATTGCCAGGGAAGGATGATTATAAAAAGCATCCAATTTAGTTGACCTGGTAGTTATAATTTTTAATTTTTTTTTAGTTGTACCCAGGGAGAACACTCCTTCCACCTCACCCTTGATATACATCATTGCCTAAACCATCTTACTTTTTTAAATTATATTTTTGACTTTAAGGTCAGTGCAAAAACTGGCCAGTATAATCCACTGGCCCTGAAAACCTACCCTTTCTGAAGTAGCAGCAGTTCAACATTGAAACTTGACCGGTATCCAGTAATACTTTGCCTTGGCACCGCACTGCTGCAGAGGGAAAATCATATAGGTTCCCATGCCTCTGTCTGGCTAAACAAAAGCAACGGCCCTCCTTTCACAGGGCTTTCAAAACACTTTCCACAGGAGAGAGCACCAATCCTTGTACGGCTGTTAGGCAATGAAGTCATTATTTTTAGCTGAAGTGTTGGATGCTCTTGAACATATTTTCTATGTGCTTTGAAAATATACATATATTCAAATAAAAACTCCTTCAATGAGATCTGATCAATCTGTGGTAGAAAGCAAGTCGATGTTTGCCATTTTATTCGTATTGTAAAAGAAATCCAGTTAAGATCATTTGTCAAACTAAAATCTTATTATACCTATAAATATGGTGAAGAGAAAGCGCAGGGAGTATACATATAAGTTAATGAACCTAAAGCTGTTTTAGTGTTTCAACTAGGGCAACATCTGGTGAAGACAGTGGCATGAAAAAAAGCCATTTAAGATAATGAAAAAAAAATTACTTTGGCAATGTCAAGGCTGTTGAAGTAACTACAATCTAGGTTTCCTTCTGAAGAATCAGGAATAATTGTCCATTTTCCAAGGGAATAGTTAATATGATATTGCTCCATTAAGCCACTGAGTGATCGTGTATGCATGAAAAGACAATGGTAATTAAACTTCAATGGGACTTGTTTCTAAAGAAGAGGATTTTTACCATGTATTCCCCTAAACATTTTTCATACTGGACAACCATTATTTTAAATAGAGGCAGAAAACCTTTGTATGTTTCAAAATTTCAATCCATATGCCAAGGACCAAACCTTGAGTCAAAAGGTCTTAAATTAAAAGAAATTTATACTCCCCAACATTGATTAGCTTATAAAAGGAAAAAACAAACAAACACGGGATGCAAAATGTGAAAGCTAAGGTACAAAGTATTAATGTATGGAAAGTAATAGAAGTTTTAATATATTCAGTTCTGGTGAGCAGCTCTACACTTTTAACAGTATTACCATTTATTTACTCTTTCTGTTTTAAACTGACTATAATAATAGCCCTTCAATTAGAGAGCTGTTTCATTAAAAGCATCTGCTTTATTATAGCAGCAGTTTTATTAAACTAATAACTATTAGCATGAAGACACCAGTACTGTAAACTGCATTTATAATTATGGCACTAAATATATTAAGGTTACACAAAATTATTAGAAATTGCTACCCCAATCATTGACCTATCCTGTAGCTTTCTTCCCATTACCTAGACTCTGTGAATTTGTATCAGTGCATGGAAGGTCTTGCTATTTAGCTGTTTTTCTGTATCCCATACCATTACTCAAAGTGAAACATGGTCTGTCCAGAAACTTATGTTACCAGCTCACAGAGTAGTTAATTAGAACTTCCTTTCCAATTTCTACGGCCCATGGTCTAGTTTGGTTCAATATTTAGTGCCTCATCAGAAATAATTTACTGTCTAGTCATGGTTGGCTTTGAGGGAGGCACGGTATAAAGGACTGCATATGTTAACCATTGATGGCTCACAAAAAAAACCCAATGTGCTATGTCTTAAACCTTCAACCATTTATTATCACTGTGCTCAGTTCAGCTTGGGTTATTGAGCTGTGCTCGGTTCAGCCAGGCAGCTTAGCTGGGGTGACACTGCTCCACATGGATCTCTGACTTCTTCTTGAAGCACATGCTCTTTTCCTGGCTGTGTGCCAGGTTCACAAAGTCACAGTCAACCATGGAGGCATATTTCAAGCCTCTGCTGCATCCTATCTGCTAATATTCCATTGGTTGAAACCAGTCACATGATTGAGCCTGAATTCTAGCCACCCTGCCCACAGTGAGACCAAAGAAAGTCACATGACCACCCCATCAATAGAGCTGAGAAATGTCATCCTCCCATGGAAGTAAAGGAGATAAGTGATTATTTCAGAATACTAATCTGACCTGCCAGAGACAATTTTCTTTTTATGTATGTGAGTAAAAGCAATGTCTAAAGTCTGTGATTTTTTTTCAGAACATGCCAAATAGTCATAGCTATATTTAGCCAAATTAGAAATATTAGGATTGCTCTTGTTCTTTAAGAAGCTTGGATTTTTATAAAAAGCAAAAAATTATGGTCCTCATATTTACACACATTTATATTATTTTTCTCAGTTTGATGCTATATACTATGGGTCACCTGTGAGGGTTTTAAATTCCAAAAAGTCTAGTGACTTCAAGTCTTAGCAAAATAGATGGAGTTGATTCATGGGAAGGACACTCATTCAACCAATTAGCATTCTTCAAAGATTTTCCATGTTATGGAAGTACGGTTGAATACAGCACAGTCCTAGGCTTTACAAATCCTTGTGAGGTTTATATATTGGATGTTACAGACAGAATAGGACATTCAGTATAAGGTGATAAATCCTTTATGATAGTTGTATGTAGTGGATAGAAGGGTTAGGCATTTTACACAGAGCATTGGCATCGTGATGCATTAGAAGTGTTGTTTCTTAGCATTTTTTGTTTACACTGACTAATAAAACCAGAAATGTGAAGTTTAATTTCTACCTCCTTCTCTCTCCCTGCATCAGGAATACCATATTTTTATGAATAAAGAACTTTCTCATAGCTCACATAAGAGCCTCTCCAAGAGGTGGGATGCAGAATAGAATTGAAGAAGGAAAAGCCAACTGGAGAGAAAATGGCAAGTTGAGACTGGGGATCAGGAGGTGACACCTCCACTCTTTGCTGATGGAGCAGTTAATGTTCTTACACTTTGACTTTATGTCCTTGTCAGTTTCAGAAGGAGGGTTCATTCATTCATTCATGTATTCATCCAGTAAATACTTATTGAGCACCCATGGCATTGTTCCAGACAATATGCTCTTGGAGCTGGGTTTTCAATGGTAAGCAAAAATAGACATGATCCTTGTGTTCTTGTAGCTTACAGTTTGGAGTGTAAGAAAGATATCACAACTGTGGTAAATGCTACAAAGAAGAAATAGATAATGCAAGAGTGTATTTAATATAGAGGATAAGGAGAAACCTATGGGAGGGGAAGATAAGGAAAATCCCTGATGAGGAGACTTGGAGCTGAGATTTGAAAGAAGGATAGAAATAAACTAGATGAACTGGGTTAGGGAGGAGTATGAGGGGGGAAAACACAAACAAAACAATATTTAAAAGAATCTTCAATCACACCAAAGCCATCTTCACCCTTTGTACCACCCTGCTAGTGGTGATTGAAGATTTAGGTAGGGGGTTGTTCGTAGGTATCTGAATGTTCTTGTATAATTGGCTCCATTTTGTATAATTGCCTGGTTTTATTAGGGTAAATAAAAGCAATAGACACACTAGGGACCTAATAGGGAACTTCACAGTGGGGCTGAGTAATTGTCAGAAACAACCAACAAAATGCTATGCTAATTTCACTACAAGATAGTATATTTGTGTCTTGCTCTTACCCCAAAAAACTGCCTAAGTGGAAAATAAATTTTCTTTGGGCTCTCATTTAGCTCAATGATTTTAAGACACTGTTAGGACATCATTCATTACATCCTAAAAAATGCTTAGCTCTCAAATTCCTTGTTGGATATTTCCTGATCTTTAATGTGATCTTCAGCCAGAGCAATCACTTGATGCTTTTCTGTGTCATAGGACAGCCTAGCTCAGCCTATTTTAATAGATGGTTTCCTTTTAAAGTGTGAGTGCTTCCCAATTCAGGTTTTGGTCAAGAGGGAATTCAGGCTTTCTCAAACCTGGCAGGACTAAAGAAAAGGTACTTAGGAAATCACACTTAGGTGACAGTGTGAGAAGAAAAGTTCCTTTAGAAGCCATTAGCACTTTGCCTGAAGGAAAAAACTCTGGGATCTTCTTGAAGATTTCATAGGTAATGCTGTGAAAAAGGTCTTGGTGAGATCAACACTTGGTAAAGGAGTTTATTTTGGAATCTCATTTTAGGAATTTTAGGACATTTCATTGGTTAATTTAAAGTTAGCATCCTTGCTATTGCAATTTCCACTATAATCAATATCTGAAGTTTGAACTAGGTGGTGGGACAAAGACTGGAGTTTAGATAAATCACATAAACATGCTGATCTTTTGTCTAACTATTCTGCCAGCTAACCATTCTCAACTGATTTTTTCTGTTAGCCTCCTCACTAATGTTGGATGTAAGACCCAAGTAAGAGTCTATGCATTATTCTGCTAATAGTACTTTATCAAGGGTATAATTTACCTTCAGTAAAATGCAAAAATGTTAAGTGTACTACTCAAAGATCTTGAAAAATGTGCAAATCCATTTAACAATCTCCCAGGTCAAGTAACAGAACATTACCTCAAAGTTCCATCTGGCCTGTTTCTGGCTAACCACTGCCCACGTCCAAAGGCAATTACTATTCAATTTCTATGACCATAAATTACCTCTGTCTGTTCTTGAACTTCATATCAGTAGAATGAGACAGTATGTAATCTTTTGGGTCTGACTTTTTTCACACAAAGTCTGTGCATTTTGAGGATTTGTGAAGTGTAAAGGATTGCTTAGGGCTTCTGTAAATAGACGACAGCTACCCAATTTATTCTATCAAAAGCTTGGCAGATTAAGCTAATCCTTGTTAATCTGAAAGCTTTAGATTATGATGAAGTGTTACTACAGACGAGAACAGTATTAGGTTAGCTGAAAGCTTTAGATTATGATGAAGTGTTACTACAGACAAGAACAGTATTAGGTTAGCTGCACATTATCTAAGAAAACTATACAGAAACAAATTAAAAATGAAATAAAATTGTAGGCAATAGAAGATATGTCTAATCTTCTTATAAATAAACTCATCCTAAATGCTTTTCAAGTGCAAAAAAGAAGAAATGCTAATTATAAATTATT
This sequence comes from Choloepus didactylus, assembly GCF_015220235.1. Taxonomy (NCBI): domain Eukaryota; kingdom Metazoa; phylum Chordata; class Mammalia; order Pilosa; family Megalonychidae; genus Choloepus; species Choloepus didactylus. Next base: position 26,164,729 of record NC_051325.1, on the reverse strand, counting down.
CATATCCATTTATTAAGGCTGCTCCCCAAAGGGCCAATTCTAGGCAGTGCTTCATTAACCTTGTATCTGTTACTTGTTCTTGAATTTCAAAAATTTATTTTTCTCGAAAATTTTCCTTAATTCAGAACTCTTCATTAATTCAGTCATGTCCTCCTTGTTTGTACAAATTAGTAAGATGCCAATGTATATATGAGTTTCTGGAGCCTCATCTTAAGAAAGCGAAAGAAGAGGAGAAAAAGTAAATATATTGATTGTCTACCATATGGTGATGGTCTGAGATGCTTTCTCCTTCATTAATAAATCAAGTTCTTCAAATAAATTGTGATGCACTGAATTCAATACATCTAGTGGACTGCTAGTTCAAATATATTGGTACTTAAGCATGGGCTGCATTATAAAAGTTCACCTCTAAGTCGGTTATTTTCCCATTAAAACACAGATATAGAAACTACTTTTCTAGAATGGTTCATATAAGCCTGCTATGTGTTTACTATACTATAGTGTATAAATCTAAGATGTCATTGACTGTAATACATAAGACTATGTCTATAACCAGTACTAAAGGGGAAAAAGGACTGCTGATTTTTAAGGTGTGTCACATTACAGTTTCTGAGATATTAAAATGTGAAAAGGTGTGTCTTAGAATCATATAGTGCTGGAAATCCTGGCTATCAAGAATATAGTCAAAAGTCAGGAAATTGGGGATGGGGGAAGCAGGGTCTTAGAACAACTAATATATTAATTCAATGCCATTTGCAGTAGAACTTGGGAAATAAGGTGATCCTGGACAACTCTGGAGTGTCTCTGTCCAGGTGCCCAGAAGTGACAACAATAACAACCAAAGGGAAGAGGCCACACAGAAATTTCAAGGGAAGGATGAAATTGTGTTAGTAAGATAGAAAGCACTTAATGCTGTTCTGAAAGAGCCCTTTCAAAAAGTTTAAATTTGAACTAGCTTGGTGCTTTATGAGGTAAACTTCTTAAAGTCATTTAGAATATTTATTTACTGGATGATGACAACTAAATTGTTTACTGTAATAATAGTATTATCTTAACTGTATGTGATAACCTTCACTCTTTGTACAGTGGTAAACTATACCCTGAGTTTTATCTTAGACACCAAGAATACACCTTTGAAACACAGCAGTAATGAGATCTCAGGTGATGGGGAAAGATATTCAACAATTTGGATTTGCAGAGAAATTTACCCTTTCTTTCTCTTGAATAATCTGAGCTTCCCCACAAGTTTTCCCAGCTAATCCAGTTTAAAATTTCATCCAATCCAGTAATTTAGCCAATGTCTCCAGTTTAAATGAAACTCTATGGGGATGATTTCTAACTTCTCCCTTTTCTCTGAGATAGCAACTAAGTATATGGGGGAGTATATGGTATTGGTTGGGAAGGGGGAACCCTGGATCTGTGCTGGCTCAGGGATGTGCCCTGACTTGCTTCTATTCAAGAGGGATTACCTGTCAGTTTCTTCCTGGCCTTTCTGTTAATATTTATCATTGATGAATTTGTGGCCATTATTCCTTGGCTTGGTAAGACTCCAGTGACTCTCCTCACTTCTCACTGGGATTCCTGCCAGTTGGGATGCACAGCATCCATCTATCTGCACCTCCAGCTCCACCTAGCTGGGGCCTCAGCTCTTTATCTCACAGACTGTGCGCCTTCCCCAACCTCTGGCCAGGCCCAATGACTTTTAACTTCTTGTTCAGACCACACAGAAACCAAGCAATGTTTAGGAGTGCAAAATATATCCACTTTCTTTCTTAACAAAAGATCCCCCTGGCAGCAGATGTGATCTGTGCTCTGCCTAAATCATCCAACTCTGTGGGTACTGGGGCTAAGGGTCAAACTTGGAATTGCCTCTGGAGGATTGTCCTTAAGTGACTGGAGTCAGCTTCTCTAGAGGTGATGGGAAGTCCCTCTCTCCCACACCTTTAATGCTTACAGCTCCAGACTATCAGATCCTTAAGTTCAAAAAAGCCCAGCTTCCTTGCCTCAAGGCTAGAAAGATTCAGAGATGCAATTTATTCTTCAGAGCTAGCCTATGACTATTCGTCAGTTGAGCCCACATCTTTTGTTGGCTCCTTCTCCTACCACCCTTTCCTCACTCCCTTACAGGATTATCTTCAGAGCCCTCCCTCAATAAATCACTTCATAGGAACCCCAATTTCAGGCTCTGCTTCTAGGGAACCCAACGTAAGCCAGGCCATTATCTATGCTTGTAGTCCTCATACTGGTCTGGGGCTGATCTTCTCCAAGAATCCCATATAGGAGGAACAAAGCCATTAAGCGTGGCCCATAAAATCCAAAGTCATATGCTTATCGCCTTCCCCACCCCCCATTCCATATGTCCTCCTTTTTTGGATACACAGGGGTCAAAGAAGAATGAAATGTGTCCTTTTTTGGGTGACTAGGAAAAGGCCAACTCAGGAAAATGATTTTGCAGTGGTGGAACATAGTGTCTTCTGTTCATAGTCCTCAGTGGAATAGGCAGTTGAGTATGGGATCACTACACATTCTCACCGTCTTATTCCAGAAGAAAATGGTCCAGAGTAATGTACTGATGGATCCCATTTTTGAGGGGCCCATATAATCTTTGGACACAAGGAAGAGGTCACGTTAGCTCTCCTGCATTCATTCATCCACCCATACAAACAGCCCTCCACTCAATGTTTATTGTATGCCTACTCTCTGCTGGGCACTAGTCTAGAAACTAGGGATACAATGGCGATGAGATTGGACCAGGCCCAGGAGGCTGGTGATTTGGTGAAGATTCAGAAGAAAGATAAGCATGGCCATGGAACAAGAATTAGATTCAAGAGGAAGCTTTGTAAATGATTCTAATCATACTAAAATAAATATGTGGATAATGCCCCCCCCCCCAAAAATAAATAAAAGAAAGAAAAGAAAACCACATGATCATGAACAAATAGAATAATATGAGGATATAATTGAAAAATAACAGGAAGATGTAAGATATAGCAGATGGTTGGCTAGAGAGATATTATCAGTGAACATCATTTGGGCCATTAAACCTGTTTTAAATCCACTGGGACAGATGGAATGTACTCAGAATCTAGGGGATCAAAATGGCTTTTAAATAGGAGATGCCTGTGTATTATCAGAGTTTGTGGTTAAGACCTAGGGACACTAAGAGTCTGACAGATGCCCAGAGGTGCACAGAAGAAGCAGCTGGGAAGGGTCTGAAAACGTTTGTGGCTTTTCCTGTCCAGAGACAAACATGCAGAACATGTATTAATGGAATATGGCAGGCTAGTGTTAGTCTTCAAAATTTCACAATAATCAATTGATCAATTAATTTTAAATTAATTTTAAAATAGCAAAAGCTTCCAACATATATTTCAATGTTAGATGTAAGTTGAAAACCAAAGGCAACAACAGCAGCAGCAAGACAGAAAGATAAAAGATCAAAAGATATAAAAAAAAATAAGTCTCCACTTAATGTCAGTGACGTGTATAAAAGTTTTCCTACCCAAAAAGTAGAGGCACTGTTATATTCATATACTGCAATTGTAACTGTAACATTCTATACATTAATATTAGAGAAGACATAAATAAAAATAAGAGCAACTGGTTGGAACCATTCAGAAAATTCGATAAATCATGCATAAAAATGACCTTGACTGCTTTTTTTAGATGTGGTGGGGCAGTGCTATTTTTTTTTTTTTTAATTTCTTCCTTTCAGCTACTTAAATCAGTCAATTCTTTCAGTAGCTCCATTTTACTAAATAGTTATGACACTTGTTTCCCTCCTTAAATACAAATCAGGATTAGAATAGTATCATAAATATGCCTTTTCTTTTCAAGGTCATGTTTGGCCAAGAGTATCAGCCAGGGTATCTTTTTCCTTTTTCATTAGGCAGCAATGATCTGATTAAACATTTATAAGTCTGGTTGGATATGTTAAATGGAGCAGAAGATGCAATTAAAAAGTAAAACCAAGTGTCACACTGCAGAGTCTATTTAAATGGTGCAAGACATTGACTTTTTTTTTTTTTTATCATCATTTTATTGAGATATATTCACATACCACGCAGTCATACAAAACAAATTGTACTTTCGATTGTTTACAGTACCATTACATAGTTGTACATTCATCACCTAAATCAATCCCTGACACCTTCATTAGCACACACACAAAAATAACAAGAATAATAATTAGAGTGAAAAAGAGCAATTGAAGTAAAAAAGAACACTAGGTACCTTTGTCTGTTTGTTTGCTTCCCCTACTTTTCTACACATCCATCCATAAACTAGACAAAGTGGAGTTTGGTCCTTATGGCATTCCCAATCCCACTGTCACCCCTCATAAGCTACATTTTTATACAACTGTCTTCGAGATTCATGGGTTCTGGGTTGTAGTTTAATAGTTTCAGGTATCCACCACCAGCTACCCCAATTCTTTAGAACCTAAAAAAGGTAAGACATTGACTTTTTAAAACTTTTTTTTTTTTGCCACTATTTATAAGCCAGAGGTGGGTTGTTTGGTATAAGCGAACAGTTCTGCTAATGTTACTGGACTCGGTTTCCAGGTTCTTAGCCATGCTACGAGAAGGAATTCAAAGGCATGGCACAGCAAAGAGTAAGCAGGCAGAAAATTTGTTGGGTCTCATTGCGAGAAGGAATTTAAGGATGAGACAAGCAGGTATAAGCGAGAAAAGTTTATTAAAGAAAGAGAGTACACACTTAAGGGAGTAAGTGTGGGCGTGCTCAAGGGAGAGTTGCGCCAGGCTGTTTGGCACATGGGTTTTTATTAGTTTAAAGAAAGGGAGGTGGGGTTAGAGATGTTGGCACATTAGGTCAGTGGTGATATTGGATTTTTGTAGGGAGGGCACAAGCAATTTCTCATCCTGTGTTGTTTCAAGCACGTCTTGTTTTAGTTTCAGTGATTACATTTAGATATTGATGTGCAAGCTTTTACATGCAGGGTCCTCCTGACTTTTTCTGAGGAATGTCAAACTTTTGTCTTTTGAGGAGAGAGTCACTGATTCACTGGGCCACAGGGTGTTCTTGATGCCATTCTGTTATCTTATTTTTTTTAAGCAGAACTGAGAAGGTTTGGTTAATGTCCTAGAACTAAGGACAAAGAATAGCTTGCTAAGCTCAGCTAGGGTAAGCATATTTTTTCAGCTATCCCTTAGATTTATTAATCAATGTTCAGAAATGATCTAAAAATTCTGAGTAATTCACATCCTTTCAATTATCTCCAGAAATAGTTTTACTGTTGTCCCATAGGGGTGTGTTGTGGGAGAGGGAAGAGGTAGCTGTTTCATGTTTTACTGCCATAGCTGAGGACATTATAGACCACCCACTCCATCTCTTGTAAGGGACCATCACAGGCACATTTGGAGAGTGCTAAGAACATGAGTACAGGTTAAATGTTTGACCACTTGCTTTCAGGAAAAAAAAAATTAAGATAAAAAATAATCTTGATTAGCAACCTACATTCCTTTGGTTGCTTTTATAGAGCTTCCCAGTGTCCTGAGGAAAGCTGTTGACTATGAAGATTTATGTATAGGAAAAAAATAGCAATTTTTCAACCACAAATTGAAGGGCGGTGGATGGAAAACATCAGTTTGTTGTAAAATATCTTAACACGTATTTAGGTAGAAAACAAGGAACCAATTCCAGACCAATTGTGGAAAAAGCTTAAACTTGACAAAGGTGTGGCTATTCAATTATAATTAGTATTAAGAATTCATAAGTGTTTTCAAGGTTCACATTTATTTTGGTTAAAATGTCACAACTATTTGCCTGCGTGGTAATATTCTATCTAATCTATTTGTGGTGTTGATAAGGCCAAGGTTAGGTAATCAATCTCAATTAGTTTGGCTAGTTTCACACTAAAAAGCTGTCCTGAGGGAACACAATCCACTCCAACCATCATTGACCCTGTTGCACCAAGGGGCACCAGGAGATCTTGAAAAGCAGGCCTAAAAACGAACTCAATTTTCAAGTCTTTGAAATCGTAGGTGTAAAGTGGAACTTTAAAGAAAAATCAGCTCTGTGGTGTCCATTAAAAAGTCTGAATTTTAAATGAAGTGCAATCTAGAGAATTCCATTTAAAATGAGGAAAATGAACTTTCCTTTTTTGTTTGGGGGCTGGAAAGGTGATGTCAAATTTTCTTTCGGTTGCTCTACCTTGTTAAATTGTTTTTACACTTGTTCACCTCCTCAAATGCAAACTGGGATCGGTAACAATTCCAATTATTGTTTTTTTTTTCCTGATGCATCAGTATTTTTACTTGAAATCTTGCATTACTATTCATTGAGTAAAAGTCTGAATAATGATGACTCCTGGAGTGGGATAATAACTAGGACAGGACATGAAAGCATCTTCTGAGGTAACAGTAAATGTTTGTATGGTGATCTGGGTGGAGGTTACAGATTATCCAAGTGTGTTAACTTTGTGAAACTTCATTGACCTGTGCATTTCTGATTTGAGTGCATAGTTTTACTTCTTTTATACTTCAATTTAAAATTAGTTTTTAAACAAGAATTGTTTTTTAATTCCTGTAAATGAAGTGATTGAAAAAAGACCTGAAATTTTGTGTACTGCCTACATCGTTTTCTTTGGATGATGGTGTGTTTTCTTGATGCCTATCCAGGCATCTTTCCATGATACATTTTGACCTACTTCTTACTGGGACCTTGTTTCTGTAATGCAAGAACCTATTTGCAAAGTCCTAATATATTATGCGAATTTATATCTTCCCAACTGGGGTTAGAATATCACTTGGATTAAACCGTATCCCGTGCTTCGAGTTGTCTTCAGATATTGGCTCTGTCTTTGCCTTATCTTTCTATCATCCTTTCCTGGACAGTGAACGTCCTTATAGCCTCCAGTATGGTAAAATGTTCACTGTAAGAGTCTGCTTTTCTCACAGTATAGTTTTTGAATCCATGCTGTTTTTCAGATATTGGCTGCTCCATTCATCGTATTCTATATAATTTTGTATACTGATATCCTGGGGTATTAATTGCATTTTAATGAAAAAAAAATTGCCCCATTAGCAGGTGTGGGCTCAGTGTTAATACACACCTACTGTTTCAATTTGCTAGTTAAGCTGATAATGACTAAAGAGCACAGTTGATTCAGAAAACAGTGCCTGGAAATTGCATGTGTGAAGTTGTTTTTTGACCCTTCATCTCTAGAAGCTTGCCTTTAGCTTTTATCAGAAAAATAAAAGAAAATAAGGGCCATAAAACATCCTTTTATGGATTTAGATTAGAGATGTTTAGATACTGATATCTGATAATTGGGCACTTGTAGTTGTAGAGGACTAGTCTCTGGTAATATTTTAAGCATGGGCTGTGGTGTCAGAAACACTTGGGTATTACCAGACACACCTGGGACCTGTCAGTTACACACATGGGTTTGCATTCTTGCTCAGTCACATACTAGCTTTATGAAATTGGGCAAGGCAATTTAATCTCTCTGAATCTGAGTATAATTATGGCTTTCTTATTCATTTACTGAAAATATTAAATGAGATTGTGGATGTAAATTCCTTAAGTAGCTACTGTTTGCAGAAAGAGCTCAATGAATGTTAGCCATTTTAAAAAAATCTTAATATGCTGCACTGTTTTTTCATTGATACTAAGAATTAAGATTGGATTTAGAATAAATGTTCTATTTTGTCTTTTAAACCTTGCATATGAAAATATATGTATATGGTATGATTCCATTTATATGAAGTTCAAACACAAGCAAAATCTTTTTGTGGGATCAGTGTCTAAAAGGTGGTTTCCTCTAAGAGGCATGGTGTAGCCTGGGAGGGGCATGAGGGTTTCTAAGGTGTTGAAAATGTTCTATTTTTTGATCTGGCAGTAGTTGTTGAATTTTACATATGTAAAAATTATTTTAGCTTTACTTTTAAGATCTTTGCACATTACTGTAAGTATGTTATAACCCAATAATACAAAGGGGGCATAAAAACAATAATATTTCTCAAATGTATTGAGATGGTAGAGCCCTATGGGAAATTCAGAAGTCATGACAGCACTCAGTTACCCCACCCCTAGTAATCGAAGTAAATAATCCAATAGTAGACAAAAAATTATTTGCATGAAGGTGCTTGTTGCAGCATCTTCTATATTAAAAAAACAGCAGTATTGAAAACAATATAAATTAAGTGTCCAATACTCTGGAAAAATCACATAATTTATGATGCATCAATTCCAGGATTATGCAGTCATCCTGCATAATGACTCTAAAATGGCACTTTAGGGCCAATTTAGAGTACTCTTTGGCAGTGTTTTATAATGTTAAACTTACATTGGCCCTATGATCCAGCAATTCCACTCTTTGCATTTTTACCCAATACAAATGAAGAAATATGAGTTCACTCAAAGACATATACTTGAATGTTCATAGCAGCCTTATTCATTAACAGTGATAACTAGAAACAATCCAGTGTTCGTCAATAGGAGAATCGATAAAGAAACTGTAGCATATTCATACAGTGCAAGAACATACGCAATTACTACAACTTGAATGAATCTCAAAAAAACATGTAGAGTAAAGGAAGCTGGACGTGAAAGACTTCATATTGCGTGATTCCATTTACATGAGGTTCAAGAAAAGGCAAAATTGGTCTATGGTGATAGGTAGGAGAGCAGTGGTTGCCTCTAGTGGGAAGGTAGGTCGTTGTCTGATGATGGAAATAGTCTATATTTTGTTTGGATTGGTACTACACAAGTGGAAGCAATTGTCAGAAGTTACCAATCAGAACACTTCAGATCTGTGCATTTTATTGTATGTAAATTATGTTTCAATTATAAAAGAATTACAGCTATCTAGAATAGGTAAATTCATAGAGACAGAAAATAGACTACAGGTTATCATGGACTGGGCAGAGGGGGAAATGGGCAATTATTGCTTAATGGGCATATAGTTTCTGTTTAGGGTAATGAAAGAGTTTTGGAAATGGATATTGGTGACGTTTGCATAACTTTGGGAATGTAATCAATGCCACTGAATTTATACTTAAAAATGGTTAAAATGGCAAATTGTATGGTATATATATATTTTACCACAACTAAAAAACAGAAAAACTATGGAGAATGACAGTATAAAAAGGAGTATTTTTTTAACGGACACATTTGCTGTGATTATAACCTTGTAAAATACTCATACACGTTAACCAAGACCCTAGAGAATTAAACCAAACTTTAAGAAACAGGCTTATAGAAAATTTAAGAAACTTCCCAATATTACACAACTCATGAATTGTGGATTTCAGAATGGTACCCAGGTATGTCTGCTTATAAACCTTGGGACTTCCCACTGCATGTTATACAATGCTGCTTTCCAATTTGAACAATTATATGCAATTTGTCAGGTGACTAGGTGATTGGCTAGTCCCTATCTCCTTTAAAGCTGAATTACAATTAAGTATTGGGTTGAGAAGAGGTGTAACATTAATAGGACCACTATCTATTCACAAGTAGAAGTTGGTAGACATTAGCCATGCCATTTATCAACACCAGTCTCACCGCTTGAGTTAAAAGTTACCTGTACTTGAATTTTGTTGCTGAAAAGACTTGCCTGGAATTATCCAAAGGACAATGGGAAAACATCAAATAAAAAGAAAACTTGGTCTCTGATTCAAGCAGCTTGTTTTGGGGATGATGGGTAAGCACATTATCTTGACTGTGGTGATGGCTTCATGGAGTGAATATGTACGTCAAAACTTTTAAATATATTCAGTTTATTGTATGGCAATTATGCCTCAAAAAGCTATTTAAAACATGTATTTTCTAGTGTAAGTTGGCTGGCCACAGCAGTTCGTTTTTGCAGATAATAGAGGCTGGTGAATCCTGTGAAATCACCAGTGACATTCATATCTATCTATGGAAGATACTGTTGGTGACTACACAATTTGCCTACAAGTAGAATACAGATTTTTTTTTGTTTTTTCAGAGAAGCAGCAGGCCTAGCCCTAAGTGAGGGCTTGTGGTTGGTCTTCGCCAATCACTTCTATCCTTTCCTCTGCTTTCCCAGTCTGTTTTGCTACTAGAGGTGACCGTGTGATTCAGTCTGGCTAATGAGACATAAAGGGAAATCTTCTGTGGGACATCCTGGGAAAGGATTTGCTTCACTAATAAAAGGAAGTGAGTGTGACTTTATTGTTCCTTCCTCCCCTCTCTTTTTTCCTGCTTGCTTATGGCTATGATGGCAGGATCTGTAGCAGCCATCTTGTGACTGTGAGGACTTCCCAATAAAGCTGTAAATATATCCCTCCTAACTTTGTTGACCTGATAAACCAATGCCAGTACCCATTTGCTTCTATATTTAATATGTAAAAGAAAGTAAAGCCCTAATCATTCAACCCACAGTAGTTGATAATAGCCTATAAGAATTCAAAGAAATGCTACTATAATTTATCTCAATATAGAAAGGAGTTATTTGTGAGGGCTGCAAGAATTCCAGAAGTCTCTGGCACTCTCTCTGGTTTATAGAGTGATAGGCCCTGGAGGTGACATTAGCGTTTATAGAAAATGACACTAAATCTCACAGAGGTAGTTTCTTGCCCAAGGACACAATGATCAGTATTAAATCATGTACATCCAATTCAAAGTCTCTCTTATGAAAAAAGAAGATGCCAAAAGAACTGTGATGATTTCCAGAGAAATTAAAAGGGATATGTCCTATAGACTGCTCAAAGAACAGAAAATATGAGATAAAAGGGCCCGAGGAGCGCCTTCTAAAAATATGGCCCTTTGATAGTGAAAAGGCAGTTCTACACAATAGACTCCTAATGATTTCTCATTGTGAATGCATAGATGATGGTTTACAATTCCAGTCCCTGCAATATCAGGTGTTTATCCTACCTCAAAATCACACACTTGATATTTTTACTTTTTCCTGAATTTTAGGGATCTCATTATCTTATTTGTTCTCATTCCATTTCAAGAAGTATAATGATGAATTTTGAATTGTGTTCTCATCAAGAAATTTATGAAAACCTTTAGTAATTTCATAATTTTATTTGATTATGAATCCATTTGTCATTTTCCAAAAGATTAAAATGTGCACAAGGACGCCCCCTTTTTGTCATTTATAGCATTATTAATAGTTTCACTTATCTGTGAGAAAAATATTAATTTTCTCCCATGTCATTTTAGATATATTTTACTCCTCCTTATCCTCCTAGAGAGTATGAACAGCAAACCTTCAGCTCTGAATCTCCAGTAAACACCCAAGGAATATTTGCAGGGGTTTTAAATAGCCCATTAGCCTCTTGAGATATGTTTTTTACAAATAAGGAAAAGTTCTCTCCTTTAAGTAAGTGCCATTTCTGTGGCATTCAACCAGTCATTTATGATTTTTGGGTTAGTCTTTAAACAGGTTTCTGATAAAGGAGAACTATATAGTTGTGTTGTTGGTTGTTTCAGTATTATTTTCCTTATTTTATGAATAGTTATATAAGCATTGCATTGAAGTTACAAAATTCAGAAGGAACAAATAAATGATAAAAGCCAGTTTCTCTCACACCCTTCTCTAGCCATCCCAGACATAATATTTTCTCATGGTCCAACATAAAAATGTATAAAATGATGTAGAGTGGAGAGAACCTAAGATGGCGGCTAGGAGGAACAGGGCAAAAAAACATCTCCGTGTACAATACTAGATAAAAGCCAGAAAATGACCCAGAACATCAGTTCCAGCAATACACCAGCTGGACAAGGTCTGCTAAATCCACAGGGACCAGGCATTTGTGAAACTGGGAGTCTGCGTTCTGAAACGAGTGAGTAAGCTGCTGAATATCCATGAGCCATGCTGCGGTGTGGGAAAAATCAAGGGTTGGCGTTTGGAGGCGGACTGGTTCTTTTTTAAAAAAAACCCAAAAGCGGCTGCAGATATGGCAGCGAGAATCACACAGTGAAGTGCAGCAGGAATGGGCTGTGCAAAGCCTCAATATCTGGCCTGGAAGATAGCCTTTAGCACACCCGCTGCTATTGTTTCCGAGCGAGGAAGGCAGAGGTTAGCTAAAAGGGGAAAAAAACCACGCCCTTGCAGCCATCTTTCTGGTGGGCTGGGAATGCTCCTGCCCAGCACCAGGGCCACAGCCCAGAGCCGCGCCAAGAAACCCAGTGTGATGGGGGGTGTTTCCAGCGGCACGTGCACACACCACAGTGTCGGGCATGGACAATAGCCTTTCGCGCACCCACAGCTAATTGTCCTGGAGCTGGGAAGGCAGAGCTGTGTGAAAAGGGGGAAATTAACACGCCCCATTCAGCCATCCTTATAGCAGGCTGGGAACGCACCTACACGGCCCGGTGACCCAGAACTTACCTTGAGGGATGGCGTGCACTTGTGACACAGCACAACCTTCCCTCAGCAGAGGCCCTAGAAGGCCATGGCTTGGAAGAGGGACCCACTCGGAAATACCAGGGACCATACGCCAATACCAAGGACTTGTGGGTCAGCGGCAGAGATAATCAATGGTGAGAATGAAATGAAGGTTTAGACTCTTGCAACAGCCTTAAATCTCCAGGAACACCTGGGAGGTTTGATTATTAAAGCTGCCCTCCCTCCCTATCCGCTGAGGCACATGCCCCACATTCAGGGCAGACAGCACCAACAACACACCCAAGCTTGGTGCACTAATTGGATCCCACAAGAATCAGACCCCCCCACACTGCAAAGACAAAGTTGGGGAGAACTGACTGGAGGGGAACAGGTGACTCGTGGACACCATCTGCTGGTTAGTTAGAGAAAGTGTATGCCACCAAGCTGGTTAGTTAGAGAAAGTGTATGCCACCAAGCTGGTTAGTTAGAGATTCATCTTTGAATAATCCTACATATCCTAGAAGAACTGTATCAGGCAAATGCCAAGAGGCCAAAAGCAACAGAAAATTTTAAAGCATATGATAAAACCAGGTGATATGGATAACCCAAACCCAAACACCCAACTCAAAGGATCAGAGGAGACACAGTACTTGGAGCAATTAATCAAAGAACTAAAGACAATCAATTAGAGCATGGCACAGGATATAAAGGACATGAAGAAGATCCTAGAAGAGCATAAAGAAGAAATTGCAAGAGTAAATAAAAAAATAGATGATCTTATGGAAATAAAAGAAACTGTTGACCAAATTAAAAAGATTCTGGATACTCATAATACAAGACTAGTGGAAGCTGAACAATGAATCAGTGATCTCAAGGACCACAGAAAGGAAAATGAAAGAACAAAAGAAAGAATGGGGAAAAAATTGAAAAAATCAAAATAGACCTCAGGGATATGAAAGATAAAATAAAACATCCAAATATAAGACTCATTGGTGTCCCAGAAGGGGAAGACAAGAGTAAAGTTCTAGAAAGAGTATTCAAAGAAATTGTTGGGAAAAACATCCCAAACCTTCTACACAATGTAAATACACAAAGCATAAATGCCCAGCGAACTCCAAATAGAATAAATCCAAATAAACCCACTCCAAGACATATTCTGATCAGACTGTCAAATACTGAAGAGAAGGAACAAGTTCTGAAAGCAGCAAGAGAAAAGCAATTCACCATATACAAAGGAAACAACATAAGACTAAGGAGTGACTACTCAGCGGCCACCATGGAGGTGAGAAGACAGTGGCATGACATATTTAAAATTCTGAGAGAGAAAAATTTTGAACCAAGAATACTTTATCCAGCAAAACTCTCCTTCAAATTTGAGGGAGAGCTTAAATTTTTCACAGACAAACAAATGCTGAGAGATTTTGCTAATGAAAGTCCTGCCTTACTTCAGATACTAAAGGGAGCCCTACAGACAGAGAAACAAAGAAAGGAGAGAGAGATGTGGAGAAGGGTTCAGTACTGAAGAGATTCAATATTGGTTCAATAAAGGACATTAAGAGAGAGAGGGGAAAAATATATCTGACAAACATAAACCAAAGGATAGGATGGCTGATTCAAGAAATGCCTTCACAGTAATAACATTGAATGTAAATGGATTAAACTCCCCAATTACAAGTTGTAGATAGGCAGAATGGATCAAAAAATATGAACCATCAATTTGTTGCATACAAGAGACTCATCTTAGACACAGGGAAACAAAGAAATTGAAAGTGAAAGGATGGAAAAAATATTTCATCAAGCTACAGCCAAAAGAAAGCAGGAGTAGCAATACTAATCTCAGATAAAATAGACTTTAAATGCAAGGATGTTAGGAGAGACAAAGAAGGCCACTACATACTAATAAAAGGGACAATTCAACGAGAAGACATAACAATCATAAATGCTTATGCACTCACTCATGGTGCCACAAAATACATGAGACAAACACTGGCAAAACTAAAGGATGCAATGGATGTTTCCACAATAATTGTGGGAGACTTCCAACACATTACTCTCTCCTATAGATAGATCAACCAGACAAAAGACCAATAAGGAAACTGAAAACCTAAACAATCTGATAAATGAATTTAACAGACCTATATAGAACATCACATCCCAAATCACCAGGATACACATTCTTCTCTAGTGATCACGGAACCTTCCCCACAATAGACCATATGCTGGGACATAAAACAAGCCTCAATAAACTTAAAAAATTGAAATTATTCAAAGCACATTCTCTGGCCACAGTGGAATACAATTAGAAGTCAATAAACATCAGAGACTCAGAAAATTCACAAACACCTGGAGGTTAAACAACACACTCCTAAAATAAATGGTTTATAATGTAGAATGTAGGGGAACTAGCGATAGAGAGCAATTAAGGAAGGGGGAACAATAACCCAATAAGGACAGATAAGCTATCGTGGATAAATTTAACGTTCTGGGAATGCCCAGGAATAACTATGGTCTGTTAATTTCTGATGGGTATGGTAGGAACAAGTTCACAGAAATGTTGCTATATTAGGTTATTTTCTTAGGGTAGAGTAGGAACATGTTGGAACTAAAGTAGTTATTTTAGGTTAGTTGTCTTTTTCTTACTCCCTTGTTATGGTTTGTTTGAATATTTTTTTATTGTGTATCTTTTTAAAAAGTTTTTTTATATAGTTAATTTTTTAAAAAAGTTAATTAAGAGTTAATGACAATCAATGCAATATATGATACTGGAGTGGATCTAAGAATGGAGGAGAAAAGCTCAAAGGAGGCATAAGGAAAACTTGGAACATAGAATTGAAGCTTTATACCCATATTAATTTTCTTGAATTAACTGCAGTTAATTTAATGACATAAGTGAATATCCTTGTTCATAGGAAATGTGCATGGAAGTGTTGAGTTCCAGGAGTATGATATATGCAACCTGCTCTCAAATGTTCAGAGGATGATAAATGGGTAGATAGATAATTGATAGAAAGATAATAGATATAGTTGAAAGAAAGAGAGGGGGCAGGGAGGGAGAGAGGAAGGAAAGAAGGAAGGGAGGGAGCGAGGGAGGAAAGAAAGAGAAAGAAAGGTACTGCAAAGGTAGCAAAATGTAAAATTGGTAAATACGGATATCTGGGGTTGGGGGGTGTTGGAGTTCTCTGTATGGGGTTTGTATTGTATTTGCAACTCTCCTATATGTTTGAAATTATTTCAAAATAAAAATTAAAAAAGGAAAAGAAAAAAAAATGATGTAGAGTGAAAAGCCCCCTTTTATCCATAGCTCCATGCTCCCTCTTTACTTCCTCTCAGTCAAAGCTAGTAATTTTGCATTTGCCTTTTGTTTTGTTTTATTTTAACTTTTTACTGTAGTAACGTATAGAACTGTAATTTCCCATTTTAGCCACTTTCATTTGCACAATTCAGTGCTACTAATGACATTCATAATGTTGCACTACCATCCCCACCATCCATTACTGAAACTTTTTCATCACCTCAAACAGAATGAAAATAATGTACTCATTATGTGATAATTCCCAAATTCTTTCCCCCACCCCTGATAACCTGTAATCTACTATCTGTCTTTATGAATCTTCTTCTTCTAGGTATTCCACATAAGTGAAATCAAACAATATTTATTCTTATGTCTGGTTTATTTCACTCACCCTGAAGTTTTCAGAATTCATGTTGTAGCAGGTATCAAATTCATTCCTCTTTATGGCTGAATAATATTCCATTGTATGTATATACTACATTGTATTTATCCATTCTTCTGAATTTTGTAACTTCAATACAATGCTCATATAACTGTTCTTTCCACCTTTTGGCTATTGCAAATAAAGCTGCTATGAACATTGGTGTACAAATCATCCCTGTTTTCAGTACTTTGGGATATATATCTAGAAATGGAATTGTCAGGTTATAACAGTAATTCTGTATTTAAGTTTCTGAGAAACCACCGAACTGTTTTTCACAGGAGCTGCATCATCTCACAACCCTGAAAACAACATCCAAGAGTTGCTATTTCTCCACATCCTCACCAACACTTGTTATTTTCTGTTTTTTTTTTTTTTTTTTTTTTTAATAGCCATCCTAGTGGATGTGAAATGGTATCCTGTGATTTTTGTGTTTCTCTAATGACATTGTTCATATGCTTTTTGCCATTTGAATATCTTCTTTGGAGAAATATCTACTCAGTTCATTTGCCCATTTTTAGATTGGGTTGTCTTTTTGTTGAGTGGTAGCAGTTCTTTATATAATCTGGATATTAAACACTTTATCAGATATATATATGATTTGTCACTATTTTCTTCCATTCTGTTGGTTGTCTCTTAACTTTTTTCATAATATATTTTGGCATACAAATGTTTTTAATTTTGATGAAGTCCAATTTATATTTTTTTTTCTTTTGTTGCTTATGCTTCTGATGCCATATCTAAGAAGTCATTGCTGAACCATGGTCATGAAAATTTTCTCTTATGATTTGTTCTAAGAGTTTTATGGTTTTCATTTTTGTAAATGGTGTGAGGTAGGGGTCCAACTTCATTTTTTGGCATGAAGACATCCAGTGATTCCAGCACTGTTTGTTGAAGAAACTATTCTTTCCCCATTGAAAATACTTGACACCCTTGTTGGAAATAAGTTAACCATAGATGTGTGGGTTCATTTCTGGACTTTCAGTTCTGTTCTGTTGGTTTATATGTCCATCATTGTGTCAGTTATACACTGTTGGATTCTATAGCTTTTTAATAAGTTTTGAAATCAGGAAGTGAGAGATCTCCAACTTTGTTATTCTTTTTCAAAATTGATTTGGCTATTCAGTGTCCCTTCTGATTCCACATGAATTCAATAATCAGCTTTTCCATTTTTGGAAGAAAGGCTGCTGGAATTTTGATAGGGATTGTCTTGAAACTGAAGATCATTTGGGGTATATTGACATCTTGTTCCAGTTTGCTAGAGCTGCCATTATACAAAATACCAGAAATGGATTGGCTTTTATAAAGGGACTTATTAGGTTACAAATTTATAGTCCTAAAGCCACAGAAGTGTCCAAACTAAAGCATCAACAAGATGAAACTTTCACTGAAGAACGGCAAATGGCATCTAGAACAACTCTGTCAGCTGGGAAGGTACATGGCTGGCGCTTGCTGGTCCTTTGTTCCCGGCTTGTGTTTCAAAATGGCTTTCTCCAAAATGTCTCTGGGGTTATGTCTTCACTTTTCTCTCTCAGCTCCTGGGCGTCCTTGCTTCTTTCTCCCAGGGTGTTTCTCTCTAAGCATCTGGGGGTCCTCTCTTAGCTTCTCCAGGGCAACCTCTGGGCTTCATCTCTTAACTTAGTGTCTCCAGATGTCCTTCAGTCTGCATCTCCAAGAGTCTCCAAGCATCCGCAAGTGTCTGTGTGGGCTCTTGAGTTCTCTTAAGTAATCCAGTGAACCAATCAAGACCCACCCTGAGTGGGCAGGAACCACACCTCCATGGAAATAATGTAATCAAAGGCATCACCCACAGTTGGGTGAGTCACATCTCCGTGGAAACAATCAAGTGGTTCCACCCAACAAGTTTGGGTTAAAATACCATGACTTTTGTGGGGGGCATGATATATCCAAACCAGCACATATCTTAATGATATTAAATCTTCCAATCCGTGAACATGAGATATTTTGCAATTTATTTAGGTCTTCTCTAATTTCTTTCAGCACTGCTTTGTAGTTGTCAGTGTATGCATATACTTTTAAACTTATTATTTTGAACATATCTGCATAGTTGAATATGTGTTCCTCATCCCTGTTTTATGCATGTTGACATACTGTAGAGTGTTTTAACCTTTTTTTTTTTTCACTTAACATATGTCTTTGAGGTCTTTACATATTATTCCATAAAGAGCTTCAGCAATCTTTTGTATAGCTCTATTGTATTAAATTTCACGGATAAACCATAATTTACTTAATAAGTCCCCTAGTGATAGGATTTAGAATGCCTCCTGTATTTTACTATTACAAAGTTGTGCTGCAGTGAATAACTTTATATGTGCATTGTTTGCAGTAGACATGGCCAGATTTTTCTCTCTAGAGCAATTCCGTGATAACAAAGAATGTTACCAGAACCCTAGAAACTCCCTGCAGATCCCTCCAAAGCCCCATTCCAACAATCTCCCCATCCCCAACAACATAAACTGAATTTTTATTGATTGTCCCCTTTTTTCTTTGTATCGTGTCTGAACTATGTATGCACATATTCTTAAGTAGCATATTACTTTTGTACGTTTGTAAATAGAACCATACAGTGTAATTCTTCTGTAATTCTCTTCTTATTCAGAACATTTGAGATTATTCATTTTGATGTCTATAGCAGTAGTTCTTTCACTTTCACTTATGTGGTGTGCCACTGGAAGAATACACATTTATTCATTCTACTGATAGAAAATTTTTTTTGCTGATTAGTTTTTTTCTGATTTCAATGTTGCTATGAGCATTCTTGTCAATTTCCCCAATGCCCATGTTTTCAAGAGTTCTATAGCACTTGGAGTAGAACTAGGAGTGGAATTTCTGTGTTCTGTGCTATGGCTATTTTTACTCTAGCTATGTGATTTATAATGGTTTTCCATCTTTCTGTCAAGAATGTGTAAGAATTGCTGTCACTCCACATCCTTGCTAATACCTCACATGAAGCTTTTAAATATTTATCAATCTAGTGGTATGAAATGGTGTCTCCCTATGGTTAAAATATGCATGTTTTGTATTACTAATAAAATTGAGCATCTTTTCAGGTGTTTATTCAGGTTTTCTCTTCAAGTATTTTGCCCCATTTCCCCCCTTTTGGGTCATTTTTATTTTTCTTATTGATTCAGAAAGTGTTCTTTGTATACATTGGATATAGGTATTTGTCAGTTACATGTTTTTAAATCCCAAAATTGGATGCAACACTTGCTAGTTTCAATTACAAAGGAGTCTGATTCTTCTATTATTATTGTAGCTACCACTTTCAGTTTTTAAATTTAAACATTTGATTCATTCTGTGTTTATTTTGATGTAAAATGTGAGGTAGGTATCCCATGATTTTTCTGGATTGCAGTTGTAAAAATAACTTTTACTAAATTTTTCATCTTTCTTACCACCTATTTGAAATGCCACCTTTATTATGTTTCAAATTACCATATTTTGGGTTTAGTTGTAGATTTCTATCCTATCATTATTCTGTCTGTCTCATCATGCAAGGATGGGGCTTTGGGGGGGTTTTATGGTGGCCATCAATAACGAAAGTTAAAACTGTGCCCTGATGTAACAATGTATTGATGGACCCAAGTCAGAAAATTGAAACAGATCTATGGAGAGAGGTTTTAGAAAAATGGATAGGGTAGTAATCTTTATACTTAAAGGAAAGCATGCAAATAGTAAATGGAATTGTGAATCTAAACAGAAAAGTTCACATTGATAGCAATTATCTAAACTCTATACCTGTGTAACAGAGAATCTGTAATTCTTGTGCTCTGTAAAAGACACCATATATGAAGATAAATGTCACATTAAATTATATTTAGTGTACTTGCTGAAGTCTCCAGAGAAAAGGGCAAATATACTTAATGCATATTTTATGGTGTCTTGACTCTAATTAGTCTAAACCAACCAGATTTAAAGAAACTTACTTTTTTAACAAAAATAGAAGACAGTGGTTACAATTGGAAATGTCATGTTAAAGGTTATATAAATATTCTTCATGCATAAGACACTACCTGCTAGTAAATGAGGCCAACAATCTATGTTTGTACTCATGTTCTATTCTCCAAGATATGTTGAGCTCCTACAGATTAATGCTCCCTGTAAAATGTTAGCAATGTTTCCTTCCCCTCCATAGCTCCCCTATTTATACACTAAAAAAATTAACTTTGACCACTCCATTAGGTTGTGGGTAGAAGGGAAAGATGGATATATGGCTCACTGATTTATTGGTAAATTTACACCAACAAATTCTTGCAGATTAAAAAAATATATATCTTGAAAATACTGTGGTGATGATGATATATCAAAACTAAAATTGTTTCCACACATCCAAGTGATTAGAATCCGTGCATTTCTTAAAAGCAAAAATCATTTTCTTTGTTTCAAAACTTTCTGCTATATTAAAAAAAAACTAGAAATGGAAAATAATATTTACAGCAATATAAAAACAATAGCAAGTTTAATGTTGAAATCTGATCTACTGTGCTCTGTGTAACCTAATACCCAAAGCTCAAGTCATAGGTTAATGTCCTTCATCAGGACATTAGTATTTTGTTTCCTACATTAGTCTAGAATTAGTGCCCTATTTATTGATCTATTATGTTTTATGAAACAATTATATGCCTGCATCTCGAGAGGACTTCTATTTAAATGAAACAAAATCAATTGCTGCTGGGCCTTTTGGCTAAGATCAAGTGTAAATGAATCAAAATCAGCATTTAAATTGGAAACTTACTGATTTCTTCTGAGATTTTGGTAACATCACAGCCTTTAGCAAGGAAGCTGTTTTATCAGTCACTAAATACACAAGCACTGCATAATTTTGCCCCGTTAATAGCCAGGTCAGGTACACCTTTCGGTTGCTAGGCAGCTGTTGGAGACGTGATCTCTTCCAGGGCTGTGTTTATGACTCCCGCATTTCATGCTAACCTCCCCCAAACTTACCAGGGTGTTGCTAAGGAGGTTTTCATGGTATTAATATATTTTTTTTCTTTTACTTTTCATTTCCCTGTCATAAGCACTCCATTCGTGTGTCAGCTTTCATCAGGGACATTTCTGGGAACTAAATATGACAGATTTATATTAACTGTTTCTGAAGGTTTGCATTAATCAGGAATGAGCAAAGCCTTAATGCCGTTTGTGGAATTTGGAAGAGTGAATGAGAAAATACTAACATTAAAAGACAATCCCCATTTCACTTCCATTTTCATGAAACTTGGGAAAGGCACTTTAGAGAAAGAAGAAGAAATGGACGGTGACCATGAGGGAGAGAGGAGGGAGGAGGGAAGGAAGGATGGAAAGAAGGGAGGGCCGATGGAGAGGTGTCAGAAAAGGAAGGGAGAGAGGGATGATTGGGGGGAAGACATGAACTTTATATCATCTTTGAGAAATGTTATACGTGAAAGTGAACTGCTGCTGAATATACCTTTTGTGACAGTTTCATGAAACCATGTATTTACGTCTTTGGCTCTTGTTCTATGTCAATTCCTCCCAAAGCTTCAAACCCTGCCCTTCTAGTGATTTCGAGCTTTGGCCATAATACCTTGAAGTAGGAGTGGCAAGAAGGAGGCAGTTCTGTGGAAGGGTCTAGTTGAATCCCCTAAGGACAAAATCTGTGGGTCACTGACTGAGAGAGATCTGTCCTACCCCATAAACTTTGTAGAACTGGAGTAAAACAACAGAAGGCAAGACTTTCAATCATCAGAGAGGGGAAGTTGAGAGCGTTCCCTCAAGGAGAGGGGCTGTTGACAGAGCAGGCAATAGAGTAAAAAGCCGGTTTTCTAGCTTCTCTTCCTGACTCAAAACAACTGAAAGCTTTGTTTCTCTTTTGGGATGAATAATAGAGTCTTTGCAGTGTTGGCTGATTAATTATCCGTGCTGACACGGGTAGACATAGACCGGGAAGCCTGCTGTTCCTTCTTCCCCGTTCATGAAACACAACCAAGAGCCGGAAACCTACAGTTTTCTTATACCACCAAGCTGATTATGTTGGAACAGTTTAACCACCTGCTATTCTGAATTCAGATACAGACTTTCTATGTTGAAGGGCTAAGCTAAGAAAAACCACAAACTAGAAAGATATCTTCAAGTCCCTTCTCCTGGTTGCTAGCAATAGAAAATTATTTTCCAAACATAATTTTTAGAATTTTAAAGTTAAAAAAAAAAGGATAGAATCTATCCAGAATTCTTTTGCTAGCCATTCTATTAGAGGATAGCTGCTTGGGCAATAATTGGAATTTATTAGCAAAACTGATTGCTTTACTTGTAATATCCTGAGTATATTATATAGTTAAAAGTTGTTATAATTAATTATAATATTCAATTATAATATATTAAATACACCTACATCTATAGTAAAATGTTTTGCCCTGTATTTCAGGTGACTGTAAACCTTTTTTGTAAAGGAAATTCAACAATATATATCAAAAGCGATGTCAGTGCCATTCCCTTTAACCTAGGAATTCCATTTCTAAGAATCTAACTTAAGGGAAAAAAATGTAAAAACTGAATAAAATCATATTCATGAAAATATAAATTTCAACTATAACAATAAAAAATTAGGTAATGTAAGCACCCAAAAGAGATTGATTAGGGCAGCAGCTCTCAAGGGTGGGGGGCAATTTTGCACCCCTGGGGACATTTAGCAATGCGCAGGACATCCCCCCACAACGAAAAATTATCCAGCTCAAGAGGTCAACAGTTACAAGGTTCAAAAAACCCTGCATTAGAGGTGTTGGACTTCCTCACCTGGATTGTTGGCTGATGTTCTCACAAACACTGGGGACGGATGGCTTGATGTGCTGAGCCCTCTGTCTTGGGGCTGGTCTCTAGGAAGCTTGTTGCTGCAAGGAGAGGCTAAACCTGCTTGTAATTGTGCCTAAGAGTCTCCCCGAGTGCCTCTTTGTTGCTCAGATGTGGCCCTCTCTCTCTGACTAAGCCACTTTTGCGAGTGATCTCGCTGCCCTCCCTACTACGTAGGACCTGACTCCTAGGGGTGTAAATCTCCCTGGCAACGCGGGCTATGACTCCCGGGGATGAGTCTGGACCTGGCATCATGGGACTGAGAACATCTTCTTGACCAAAAGGGGGATGCGAAATGAAATGAAATAAAGCTTCAGTGGCTAAGAGATTTCAAATGGAGTCGAGAGGTCACTCTGGTGGACATTCTTACACACTACATAGATAACACTTTTTAGGTTTTAATATATTGGAATAGCTAGAAATAAATACCTGAAACTACCAAACTCCAACCCAGTATCCTTGACTCTTGAAGATGATTGTATAACAATGTAGCTTACAAGGGGTGACAGTGTGATTGTGAAAACCCTGTGGATCGCCCTCCCTTTATCCAGTGTATGGATGGATGAGTAGAAAAATGGGGACAAAACCTAAATGAAAAATAGGGTGGGATGGAGGGTATGATTTGGGTGTTCTTTTTTTATTTTTATTTTTTATTCTGATTCTGATTCTTTCTGGTGTAAGGAAAATGTTCAAAAATAGATTGGGGTGATAAATGCACAACTATAAGATGGTACTGTGAACAGTTGATTGTACACCATGGATGATTGTATGGTATGTGAACATATCTCAATAAAACTGAATTAAAAAAAAAACAAATAAACCCTGCATTAGGGCAATTGGGTATATTGACACAATAAAAAAATATACAATCTTATAAAAGTGAGGCCTCAACAGGGAATATTGTTTTGATATAATAAGAGAAAACAGGATGTAAATTGGTGTATAGATTATAGTCAACATTAAATTTACCCTGAAGCTAATGACACTTAAGCTGCAGCACCCCTCACGTACACAAGCCCCTTCCAAGGCCGTAGGAGGGACTGTAAGCAATATGCTTCCTATGATTAAATATTTTTGCCAAAAAAATAAGATTATTTTAATTTTTTTTCTTAAAGTAAGATTTTTCTTTTCTTTTTTTTCTTTTGCTTCAGTTGTATAGGGTTCAGGCACCACTAAACTACATCTGCCTTTGATTATAGTTTTAATTAAGGGAAACAATGCACACGATTGAAGGGAAAATTAATCAGGTAGAAAATTAACAAATGACTAACTGCAGTAATGTAAGGTTGGTGATATTAAGGGAAATTTCTCTGTTCTCTAGTTTCCAAATGTTTTACAAAGCTCTTATATTAGTTAAGAATGAAAGAAATTATTTCTAAGAGAAAAAACATTGATGGAAGAAAAATAGTGGACAAAAATCACCATATTCGGCACTTTATGAGCTTTTATATGGTTTAATTCTTGATCTCCTCATGATGACCTTTCTGGCTTTGCTGTCCACCCACATCTCATAGCTCCCTATGGTCTTCACTAAAAGGGCATGTGCTCCAGTCATCTATTGCTGTATAGCACAGCACTCCAAAACCTAGTGGGTTTTATGAGCTTGGCTGGATGGTTGTCATTTGGTACTTCTCATGCAGATTCAGTAAGGTGGTGGTTGGAGCTGAAGTCATCCAAAGGGTTAATGGGGTTAGACATCCAAGATGGCTGTCCCTCATGTTTGGTGTCTCAGGGCTCCTTCCAGGGCCTCTCTCTCCGGCAGAGTAGCCCAGACTGGCTACATGACAGATTGGGGTGCCAATATACAAGAAGCAGAAAGAGCCAGTCCTTCTAATGACTAGATCTAGAAACGACAGAGTGTCACTGTAGTCATATTCTATAGTTTAACAGAGTCATAAGCCTGCCCAGATTGAAAGTGGTGAAGGAATAAATTCCTTCTCTCCATGGAGGGAAGGAAGCACTTGATGGCAGCCACCTCTGAAGCCAAGTGCCATGCACAAGGGACATTTGACTTCTGGAATTGCCATAACGTACGGAGGTCTCTGCAATATAGAACAGGCACCTTCCCCAGACATATAGATGTGATGAAAACACCTACCTCTATGGAGAGGACACGTACAGAAACTACCATATTTCCATGAATTGTGAGTGTATGACGTTCACAACTTCTCTTCCTTAAATGTATGGAAGTTTCTTAATGAATACACTCAGGATTGGGAATGACTTCAACAGATGTCAAATTTCCATTCCCATTTCTCAAGAAGTTTAGACGGTCACATTCTGAAATATCAGTTATCTCAGTAATCCTAAGTATGTCCATTTCTCCTTTCTCAAAGGATCACCCTTATGGTAGTAAAGGACTATCACACCTGGTCACAACTGATCCCTCTAGTCATGTCAGTTGTATTGATTCTAGTATTAACCTATTATGTTTGCATCTCATAGCAGGAAAATCTTTAAAAGTTGTTGGATCTATGAGAGAGGAAAATGGGAGACTCTAACACAGGAAATCACAATGCCCCTTTTCCCAAGTGTTTAGCCATTATAGGGATTTTGACTGATTGGTATTTCAGATTTCACCTGGGCATGCAGTCTCAATTATACACAATTATACACAATTATAGGTGGAATTGAATTGCATTCTCAAACACACATAAACACAAAGAATTAGGACACATTCATACCTATGACATGCAGAACATCTGGATTAGAAATGAATATTTTTAACGATCAGCTATAGGGAGTAAAAGCTCTTAAATAGCATTTTGTTGATTAAAATGCTCTAAAAATAGACCCTCTTAAAAGTTTTAAATTATAAGTTTTAAATTATGGGAATCTATTAGAATAGAGCAGTGATACCTAGCTGAAGTTTTTAAATTTTTGCTAGTAATGGCATTTTTATGTACTTATTTTAAATGGTAACTAATGTTTGGTTTGTGATTTTTTTTTTTTATAAGAGAAGACACAAACTGCTTTTTCCTAAAGAAAGGTGAGCCAAGCTAAGAGGACTACCCTTCCAGGATCGTGGAGTTGCTTGGGTTGACTAAAAGAGTGATTAAGGCAGAACTCACCAAAGACAACCTGAATCAGCATCAAATTAACCAGAATTGTTGACTAGTATCCCTCTTTTATGTACAACAAAATTATTATTCTGTTTCTAAGTGTATAAATCAGTGACCAGGGCTCTTACTTGTATTAGGGAATTGATATTCTGTTATATCAGTGATTAATGAGCAAACAGAGATAATTAAAATATATACATATGTTATAAAATTTACAGACATTTACAAATATTAACACAAAAGGATAAACTAAAAAAGCCATTTATTTGAAGGCAGTAAGCTACAAAGTACCCAGGACTTAGCATCATTTTGCTATCTTTATTGCATATTTCTCTGACATGTTACCACTTATGTCAAAGATAAAAAATTCTATTTCTTGATAGTGAAGTACAATACCCCAATTCTGTGACTAGGAAATGAGAGTAAATTAAGGCTATCTTAAGCTTATCATTTTTCTATTTCTTTTTTTCTTGCTAACTTCTTAACCACCCCTACTGAAAAATGTCGTATATTTTTCAGAGTATCCTTACTTCTTGCTTTTTGGTTTACCAAAGATACAACAGAAATGGTATTTGGGATTAATAAGAGCAACTTCTTCAATGCAAAAACTCTTTGCCACCCCGTCACTTATCTGGCAAATTGAACCATTTTAAGAGTTCCAGGACCTGATGTCACAAAGACTTGAAAGTAAAGAAATTCCCTGAGGAAAATAATTTAAAACCATTTATCTCTGATTTTGGGTACAGTTTCAAACTTGTATGATACATTTTTCCAGCCCTAGTTTATCCTTCATATCCATTCATCCAAGGACCGAATCAGACACTTAATCGAAACCTATTTAGTGAGTACACTAGGTACAATGCTGATACTGGGGCATAGAGTTAAAGATGATTGATAGGTGACAGTCCCTCCCTTCGAGGACAGGGAAGGACTCTCCTATCCTGTTTTCTGTTTTATCCCCAGTGCATAAGATCGTGCCTGGCACAAAGTAGATGCTTATGATTTGAATTTTTGTTTATTTGTTTAAATGAGTGACATTAGCAAAACATAAAGACTGATGGAGATTAACAGAGGTAAGAACACAAAAAGCTTAGCAGACTGGGATTTTAGCAAATGGCCTCCGTATCTCAGCAGCCCTTCTGGACTTCGAGGTTCTGTCAAGTCTTATTGCCCTTTCAGCTGTCAGCGTTAGCATGGTACCCAAAGAGGTAATCAGTTAATAATTGATATAAAAATAAATGATTTGATGTATTTCCACACAGGACACCACAGTCACTGAAGTTCATAAGTACAATTCCAATGTGTCAAGAAAAAATCAAGTTGGGCACATTGTACAGCTCCAGAAAACAAACTTTGCAGCTCCTTTCATTTATCTCAAAAAATTATTTATATAGAAGTCCTTATTTAGCTTTGGTGCCTGCTAAATGAGTTATTACTCTATATTCTGATGCTTTCTCAATAACTATCTCTTCTAGAAAGGAGGGTGGGTCTTCCTACTTCTCTAGCTTCTTTGACATACTGAAGCTTCTATCAAAACATCTTCTCTCTTTGGTAACTCACTAGGCAGTTGACAGAGGCTCACAGGTGGATGAAACCTAAGCCAGTTGTAAATCACAACATGGAAAACCTCTTGCATATTTTAGAAGACAGAAAAGAAAACAACTTGTCAGCCAGCAATCAGAAGCACATTATATCTCAAAAAGCCTGCCTCTTTGTACCTGTCAGGCTGAATGGATCCTTTCACACAAACCTTCCTTCCAGTTCATCTGGAGCAGCCAGACAACTCCCTCCCATCTTTCAAATTACCGCACAAGTCTTACTTTTCCTTTGAAATGTTTCCAAACCACCGAAGCACACCTACCTCATCACAGACCCTCATTGATGAAATGCAGGGTTGAGGTTGTGTCAGATATAACTAATGAGTTGAGTGACTCCCACCTTCTCTATGTTGTTGACAGACATCGAATAAAGGCACCATTGTTACACCTACAATTGATCTATTGAAATTAAGACTTGTTTTTGACTCACAGATATATGAACTTTTTTCCAGGGCCTGTCTAAGCCAGTGACTTAGAGCCCTGATTCTTGGTATTTATCTATTTCTTTTTTATAGTTCTGCCACCACTCATGCAATGAGGCATATTATTATTATTACTACAACTGCCTTGCACTGGACAGTTGCACGTGTGTCACGTACACCAACACCGTGGACAGAAAATGCATTTAGAGAGATCTCCATTAAAGTTGAGAAGGGAAAGTCACCACAGTTGTGTTTTACCTTCTCTTCCATTTTTATGTACTATGGATCTTACCTTGGTTTAGCTCTTCTGGGTGAAGTATAGAGTGAGTGAAAGGCTGTGTGCATAGAAATTGGGAATTTGGGCTTTAGAGCCAAACCCGTTTGGGTTGCTACTTGGGCTTCACAGTTTAGGAGCTCTGTAACTGCTAGCAAGCCCATAACCCTCCCCAAACATTGTAGAAGACTTTGAATGTCATTCTGAGGTGCTTAGACTTTCTTCCATAAGCAGAAGGGAATCGTTGAAGATTTTGGAGCAGTGGAGTAACATGGTAGGGAAATGCTGCAGGACAACTTGCAGAGAGGAGATGTCAATAACAAGAAGTCACTGAGCTCCCTCCTCCTTCTGGGCATGTAGAAGTGTTCTATGTCTAGTTCTGTGTCGATTCTTCTGGTCTTATAAAGCATGCTGTAATTGACTGCAATGATCGAATTATTGACTGACAAACCCAGGGAAAGAAAGAAAAATGATGAAATGGAGACCTGCTGTTCAGGATGGGGTATGTAATTTACTTTACTTTTGAATAATTTACATTTCTTTTTAATATTAGCTGAGTAAAATACATCATTTGGTCCATGCCTCACTCAGTGGTTTAATAATCAAAAGGTATTGAATGAATACTGACCTTCAAGCAGTGTCTCAAATGTGGAAGCCACCAGGAGTTCTGAAAAATAACTTGCCTTTCAATCTTCCCTCTCTTTTGCATTCACATAAGGTTTTTAAAATAGCAGTACAATTTATATCAGATAAAGAGGAATGCAGTGACTTCAGTTAACTATAGCTGCAGAACCCAGATGCAACTTCATTACCCAGCTGTGAGTAATTTTCCTCCCGATCGGAGGTAGAATTTTGAATAGACTGGAAAGCACATTCTGTAGCAGGAGCACTATGCCCAGGATACTTGGTCAATGCAGGTGGTCATCTATTTAGCTCCTATAACGGCCTCCTAGGGACAGCCCTACCCTGTACTCTGCCATGCTAAGCACTCTCTGAATGGCCAGGTAAATGTCTGAGAAGTGAAGAATTCCCAGACTACCGTGTTTCCACAACCTGTTCTTTCATAGGAGTGAACTTGGTCCTGCAGATGGTCTCCTAGTGCCCCAGGCACTGCTCTAGCCTTTGCCCAAGCAGAAATGACAGACTTTCTTGAGCCCCATCAAGTGAAACAAAAACTCAGGGATCAGTGGGAAGATTGGCAATTGGTGGGTGAAATTGGCTGCCACTTTTGATCATTTTAAGGAATAATTGTGTTGCTCCTACATTCCCACTCTTGTCAAAATGAATGCCAAATGGGTCTCACTGGGTATTGTGTTGATTTGATTAAAATTCCTCATTGCTGTAAATATGGTCTGGAAGCTTTCTTTCCTTTTTATAATCCTCAGCAGACAACTGTTCTGAAATCACATGTTGTGAGCCCTCGACTAACAATTGTTAAGAGAAGAGGAAAAGAACAGCACTTAAAAAATAGAAGAGCTTCAGTGACATTTGCAAAATTGCCTTTCATTCCGATTTGGTTGGAAACATTATATTTCAGAATCTAAGGAATTACAGTTTCTCACACATTTTATAATATATTATTCTTTGAGCCAGAAAGGATCTTAGAGATGATGTTCAGTTCAGGAAACTGAGGCCCTGAGAAGTTGAGTGATTTGCCCAGAGTCCTGGCCACAAAGTCAATCAGCAGGTACAAAAATTCTCTAGCAAACCATGCCTTTGCCACTTGGTATTTAAAATTAATTCATTCCTGTATTCATTTGCTCATCTGTTAATTAAGCAGCTGCTATGTGGCAGGCACTATCTAGGCACTGAGAATGCAGCAGTAGACAGAACAGTCTAATGCTCTGACCTTATTGATGATAAATGCCTTAGTCCCTTGCTACTCAAAATGTTTCACCATCAGCCCCAACCTACACTCATACAATCAGAATATCCTTTTTATCAAGATCCCTAGGGGTATCATAATGTATATTCAAGCTTGAGAAGCCATAGCGATAATAAATCAAAGCAGGGAAATAGGAGCTGGTGGAAGATGAGGTGAGAGAGGTATGTGGGGGCAGAGTGCACAAGGCTTTGTGAACCATTAGAAAGATGTGGGCTTTTTCTCTGAGTGTGAAGGGAAGTCTGGAGAAGGCTTTGAGCAAAGGAATGGCATGGACTGACTTAAATATGCTGTATGTACCACAGCTTTAAATGTTAGATAGATGGAACTTCTGGGGAAGATGATGGAATAGGGAGTTCCAGGACTCAGTGCTTCCACTAGAGCAACTATTGAACAGGCAGGAGCTGTCTGAAACAACTATTTTGAAACCCCAGAGGCCAGAAGAACACTGTACAACATTTGGGGAAGAGAAGAAGGAAGAGACTGATAAGTTAAAGAACTGTAGATCGATCTCTCTGCATGACCCCTACCATTGCCCATCTCCCACCCTCATGGCAGGTCACCATGGGGACCGGTCCCTAGCTGGCTTGCTGGTGACAAAGTAAAATGGTGCACCTGCTCTGGAAGAGAGTCTGGTGGTTCCTCAGAAGGCTAACTATGGAAGAAACATATGACCTGGCAATGCCACTACTAGCTATATTCCAAAAAAATTGAAAGCAGGGACTCGAACAGATATTTGCACACCAATGTCAATAGCAGCATTATTCACCATCACCGAAAGAAGGAAGCAACCAAACTGTCCATCAACTGATGAATGGATAAATAAAAAGTATTATATACATACAATGCAATACTATTCAGCTATAAAAAGGAATGAATTCGTGATACATATGACAACATGGATGAACCTTGAAGACGTCATATTGAGTAAAATAAACCAGACACAAAAGGGCAAATAATGTATGATCTCACTGATATGAAACAATTAGAATAAACAAACCCATGGGGTTAGAATCTATACTATAGATTACTAGGGGATAGGGTAGGGAGAGTGAATGGGAAGTTACAGCTTAAAATGTACAGGGTTCCTGTTTGGAATGATTGAAATGTTTTGGCAACAGATGGTGGTGATGGTAGCACAACATTGTAAATGCAGTTAGCAGCACTGAAATATATGTCTGAATATGATTAAAAGGGGAAATGTTAGACTGTATATATAGTAACAGAACAAAATTTAAAAAAAAAAATCCATTTAACTACAGTACACAAATAGTGAGCCCTACGTTAAACCATGGATTTTAATTGAGTACGGTTGTAAAAATGTGCTGTTATCAATTATAACAAATGATCTACACCAATGCAGAGTGTTGGTGGCGGTGTGGAATATGGGCATCCTGTATTTTATGTATGATTTTCTGTAAACCCTCTACTTCTCTAATAAAAAAAAGAAAGAAAAAAAAGCAAAGAAACAGTGAAAGAATTTTTTAAAATGTTAGGCAGAGATCAAATCATTGGTAGATCTCGTGGTGGGGAATAGACTGCAAAGATGTGCAAGGACCTTTTGGGGGTGGTAGAAATGTTCTCTATCTTGATGGTGGTGGGGTTACACTAGTGTATACATTTGTCAAAAGTCATCAAACAGTACACTTAAAATGAGTGCATTCTATCATATTTAAGTTTTACCTCAAAAAGGTAGAAGGAAAAAAATGTTAGGCACATAACCAGGATATAACTTAAATTATGTTTAAAAAGGAAAAAACAAAAACAAAAACAAGAGGGAACAGCTGTTGCAAAGTATAACAAATGAAACAAAACTTCTGTCTTCTAGCTCCAGGCCTGATACGTGTTTTCATTTCAGTATTACCTTGAAATCCCCACTCTTTTCCACTTCTACTATTTCCCAGCTTTGTGACATTAGACAAGTCAGTGATCCTTCTTTAAAAGATAGTTCTCTCCTCTTTCATAGTGATCATTTGACACCTATTCACATTTTTCCATTTGAGGGTCAGGTGTGCCGTGAGAGCTCGGAAAGTGCTTTGAAAATTAGAAGGCAGTGTTTTAATGTACATTACTGCTCAAATTCCATCTTTTTGTTGCATTTCTTTTAGTGAAAGCAAGAAGCTGGAAATCACTGCAGTCATCGGGTGTTATTAATGCTGAGACAACTTCAGGGCATGTTCAGCTTTTGTTGATGATTGCACAAAATTCTGTTCATTATGTGTGCTGACATGGTGCCAAAAAAGATCCAGCATCCACAGGTCTAATATGTCTCTTGGGTAGAACCATTTTAGTCAATAAAATACAAACGTGTGAGAGACAAAAATGTCTGTTTTGTGAAGAGAGGGCATATATGACAAAATTGAAAGTCTCAAAATATATTTTGATATATAGTTTTACATCTATGTATCAATAACATTTTTGGAGGGCATCTGGCACTGAACTTGGCATGGAAGAATATATACAGATGAATTAAAGTCTTCACTGACAAGGAGATGACAATCTAGAAGGATGGATAGGATATGTTTAAAAATAATTTGGATGCAAAGCCATATGTGGAGAATATTACAATAATAAAAGTTTAATGCAATGGAGTTGGAAAAAGGGAATAAATACTTGTCTCTTGGAAGCTTTCCTGAGAGAGGGAATGTTTGAAGTGAGCATTAAAGGTTGAGTAGGAATCTGCTGAGAACAAGAAAGGCATCCCAGGTGGAAGACTAGATTGAGCCAAGTCATGGAATTAGGAAACACAAGGCATTTCTGGAATGATGTGCTGGATGGTTTGGATGGGGAGAGTGTATGTTTGGGGAAGTAGTGTGGGAGACCAAGCTGAAGAAGGTGAATTGAGGACAAGGCCATGGAAGGCTTTACATGATGGCCTTTTTTGGCTGAAAGTGGAAAAGCACTGGAGGTTTCTGAGCAGGAATGTGGTATGACCTGTAGTGTGTCAATGGAAAATGGCTTTGGCAGCTCTGAAAAGGTACTGGATTTACTTTTAAGACATGCCGAGTTAGTGGTACTAGTTGAGATGGCCAATATTATTGGGCAAATTGCTCTGCACTGCACAAATTTACATTTATTATCCTGTTTAATCTTCAAAACAGTTTTGTGTGTAGCATAAGGTTATGTAAGTTTTACAGATAGGGAGATGGAAGCTCAAAGAGATGAAGTAATTGACCTAAGATGGCAGAATCATCATTCTAGAAGAAATCTAAGCCTGTGTTCTTTGTACATCCCCATTGAAAAAACAATCTAGCTGATGGGTGGACTTGGGAAACTGCCATCAGAGTCAGGAATGATCCACGTAGGGGCTTCACCTGAAGTTATCAAGAAAACAAACTTGGCTAGTTCTTCTTTTGAATTCAGCTGTGCTTTTCTGAATGTTATCTTCTGGCAGTGGCTTTGCCTTATCTCTGCTCTTTCCAGATAGCATATTTTGCTAAATGTATCTGAAAATTTATAATTGCATCTCCTGGTTGGAAATCAAGGGCTTGGCATTAATTAACAATTACTAGTGAAACGGCCTTTTGATAAAATAAATACATAGGTTTCTGGAAAAATAACTTCAGTTCTTCTCTGAAGAATCTGAAACAGAAGGCTGTCACCTCATAGAACTTTCTCATTTACCCAAACTTGTAATAAAGCCAGCACATTATTTCTTCAGGCTACCAAGCATCAAGCAGTTTGTTTTCTGTGTTCATTCGGTCTGTGCATGGCTTGCTCTTGTATTCATTGAAGCCCTACAGTGGATTCCAGAATTATTTTTTTAGATAAGCAATTACAGTTCCTTTCAATATGGATATTGCCAATGGAATGATCAAATTGTTCATCACGGATTTGGACCAGGCAGTTATTCCTCATAACACCTTAGGTTAAGGCTCAGGAAATTAGGCCTGCATGGAGACATGTATAAAATGCATGATAAATGCGCTGCCTCTGGTTTAAATAGTGCCACCTCCATACCTCCAGTTGTACAATCTGGGAACTTAGGCATTTCCCATTATTCCTGCCTCTTCCACATTGTTCATATCCAATGCATTATAAGTTTGGAAATATTATTTCTAGAAAAGGTCCTATTATATCTTGAATCATCCGTTTCTCTCTTTTTCATCTGCCCCCCCACCCCCCGCCTTGGTCAGTCTACTGGGACCTTTATGTAGTAGGCTCTTAACTGGTCTCCCCACATTCGCTTGTGCTCCTTTCCAGTCTTTTCTCCACCCTGTAGTGAGAGTGGTATTTTCAGTCATTGCTCTTACTATAAAAATCAAATCCTTGTCTTGATGTTGAAGCCCTGCATGGTCTAGTACCACCTACCTCTCAGACCATTTTTTACATTCCCCTCTTCTCTGGGAGGAAGAGATTCCCTCCATCTTGACCACTTCTCCTCTCCCATCTCTTATTGGTTAATTCCTTCTGCTGTGTCCATATTTCAAGTCAAGGACCACTTCCTCAACGGAACCCTTCTGACCACACACAGTCCTCCCTAAGGATCAAGTGATCTATGTATCCATCTATTCTATATCTATCAATCTATCCCTGTATCTGTTTTTAATTTAATAGGACTGAATCTCTATATTTCAGAGCACTTAGTTCCATTCGTAATCTTGTATTTACTTGTGTCCACAGTCTCCAGCACTAAGCTGTAAACTCCAAGAGAACAGTGATTTTATCTGGTATGGTTTCAATTTATAGGCTCAGCATCTAACTCAATGTCTGGCATAGATGGTCTCTCAATAAATATCTGTTGAATAAAATGTTTTGCCAAACTTTGAATATTGGTCAAGAAGAAGTAAAAATAGTTAACCACTGGCAAAATATTTAGATTCCAAGAATATCAAGTCATTTAACATTTCTCAGCAAATGGTTTTCAATGAAGCAGAGAGGAAAGGAAAGACATGGTTCCAGAAGATGGAAAGAAATATAGAGGGGAAGTGGTGGTGGTGGTGGTGGGGGAGGCAAATGACACACATAAAACAAGTTCCTTTCCTCAGTTGTTATTTTGTATTTGGAACAGATAAAGTAGAATCTAAGAAGACTATCTAGGCCCCAAGTTGCCAGGGTGTTTGTTTTAGAGTGTTCTCTCTCTCTCTCTCTCTTTTTTTTTTTTTAAAGACATTTTCTAATCAAGCAGCAGAAGACCAGTTCAGGACCCATTGGAAAGTCCAGCTGGCTGCGTGACTGTACAAGGTTTGCTTTTGATTCCCCAGGCAAGCCATACCCCTCCCTCTCTGCGCCTGCTCACTCTCTCAGGTCCATTACAGTACCTTTAATATTTTCTTAAAATCAAACTTTAAACTGGTGCTTTGCTTTTAAGTTTTATCTGTGTTTTCTTGTGTACCTTGTATGTATAATGAATTAAAAGAACAACTCCTAGCAGTTAAGAGGTTGGAAAAATCCAGTTAATGGCCCATCTAGACCCTTCCTCTCCCACCCTTTTTCCCTCTACCTCTTCACCTGTCTCAGATTCAATGAAATCTCAATCAGGAGCCAGTTAAAAGACATATGCATCAGTTTGGCAATTTAGATTTCTATAGCAGGGAATGACAAGTGGAAAAAAACCACAGACATTAAGACATTGCATTGAATAAAGTCAGGGGCTAATTGTTTTTCTTTTCCCATGGCCCTTTCCACAGATTAATAGGAATAATTGAATCAAGTGTAATTTCATAACATATTAGTGACTGCCTTTCACCACAGATCACTCATAAATTCTCTTGTTAAATTATAGGTTTTCAATTCAATATAAATAAAGGGTAGGAATTTTATCTTTGGGTTGGCTGCAACATAAATATGAAAAAAAATAAATCTCTTACTACTGGAAGATCATTGGAAGAGATCTACTGGAAGCTTTCTTTCCACTGGAAGATCAGAGCAATACAAACTGGTTGGAAATAATAACTATTCACAGACTTTTATTTCAATTTATAAGAAATGTTTTTGTGTACTTTGTGTTCCTCAATACAGGAAAATCATGCAGAAAATACAGAGTTCCCATATATCCACATTCATACTCACAGTTTTCCCTATTATTAATATTTTGTGTAAATATGGTACCTTTGTTACAATTGATGGAACAATATAGTTATATTATTAATTGTAACTCATAGTTTACATCAGGGTTCACTTTGTATTATACAGTTCTGCTTTTTAAAATTTTTATTCTGGTGATATATATACATCCTAACCATAATCATTTTAACCACTTTCAAGTATATAATTCAGCATTCCTTCTTAAGGCATAGTAGAAACATGTTCCTTGGAGGGTGTGGTCCTTACCATTTTAGGCATATTAGCTGTCCTCTGCCTTAGTATCTGTATTCCTTTGCCTGAGGACTTTCTTACACAGTTGGCTTGAGTCCTGGAGAACTGGCACCCCCAGAAGCAGCCCTCAACCAGTGATCAGAGGGAGGTGGTGAATAAATATCCCAGCTCCATCATCCCCTAGGTGGTCAGCTGCACCATTTTCCTCAGTGCCCCAGATGATGAAGCCACAGGCACCTATTGTGAAAACCTGTTTGCAAGTCAACCTTTATTGGCTGTCTTCCCTTCCATTCCCTTTCTTTCTTCACCCATCACCTACCAGTAGTTTCTAGAATCACCTCCCAAATAAACTCCTTATGCTTAAATCCTTTTCTCGGCTTCTAGGTTTGTCTGAAAAAGGGGGTGACTTTGGATTTCTGTAAAAGGGTCTGCTGCTGGGGGTAGCCCAAACTAAAAGAAAGGGCCTAGGTATTTGGAAAGGCTATAATTAAATGAGATTTGAGGTTTAACACCAGGGTAGTAAGACTGTTATGTCTTACCAGTTATTCAAGTAACTGAAATGCTTTTTGAACAGTTAGTTAATCACTGTTTCCTGACCACCAGTTCCTTCCCATGATTCAGCAACTAAAGGTTGATAGTTGCCACAGTAAGGGGCTTCCAAGACCCTCATCCAGTGTTATGGCCGACAGTCATCCTAAATGATTAGTGTCCCTTGTCACGTAGGTTGTTCCAGTTTGCTAAAGCTGCCTTTTCACAAAACACCAGAAATGGATCGGTTTTTATAAAGGGGGTGTATTTGGTTACAGTTACAGTCTTAAGGCCATAAAGTGTCCAAGGTAACACATCAACAATTGGGCACCTTCGCTAGAGGATGGCCAATGGCGTTCGTAAAACCTCTGTTAGCTGGGAAGGCATGTGGCTGGTGACTGCTCCAGAGTTCTGGTTTCAAAATGGCTTTCTTCCACTCTAGGCTGCAGCTCCTCAAAAATGTCACTCTTAGTTGTTCTTGGAGTGTTTTTCCTCTCTTAGCTTCTCCAGAGCAAAAGTCTGCTTTCAAAGGCCATCTCCAAAATGTTGCTCTGTAAGCTGCAGCTCCTCTCTCAGCTCCTGTGTGTTCTTCAAAGTGTCCCTCCTGGCTGTAGCAAGCTCACTCCTGTCTGAGCTTACATAATGCTCTAGTAAACTAATCAGTGCCCACACTGAATGGGCAGGGCCACACCTCCATGGAAATTATCCAATCGGAGTTATCATCTACAGTTGGGTAGGTCACATCTCCATGGAAACACTCAAAGAATTACAAACTAATCAACACTAATACGTCTGCCCACAAAAGATTGCATCAACAGATAATGGCATTTGGAGGGACATAATACATTCAAATTGGCACATAGGTTATGAATTATTTTGAATATTATTTAGGCATAATTTTGTGCTTTCCACACTCAGATTTAAAATAGAACTCTCCCTTTGATTACTACATAGGGAAGACCTTGAAGTTATCTTCTCCTAACTCAGCCTTTATTACTTCTCTGCATAGATATCCTTTGATTCTGGGTGCCTAACTGCTACATCATAGATTTTTAGGAAAATGCATGGATGAAAGAGATAGGAGAAGGAAAAGTGGAGAGAACATTCAATACATGATGACCTTTTGGGAAATTGTGCCAGCATGTTGATTTGAGCGACCCAACAGAGAGTTTCCTATATGGTAGTCCCACTATGCTTATAAGGCACAGAATGTCAGGTAGCTGCAATGGATTGGACTTTCCGTAGTAGTATACATACATTTCTGCCTCTGTTTTTTTTTTTATTGACTCAGGAGGTTCACAAAAAATATAAGACCAAAGTCACACACACATACACACACACATGCACACACACACTTCATAGTGGATGGTGGATATTTGCCATTTGGCCCAGATCTGTGTATCAGATTAAATTCTAGGCCCAGCTCCAGGTGCCAGATCCACCACCCCACACTGTCACCCCCAGGGAGCAGACACTTAACATCTGGTCCTGCACTCCCAGCTCTGCATCCAGGTTGTAAGTTTTATAGGTGGAAAAGCTTTTTCATGCTGATTTCATGGAGATTATGTGATAGTCACCACGGGGAGTTACTGAGAATTCAGGATAAACTTGGGTTGGCAAGCAAGGAGCATGTGTCCAAATGACAGCTATTCCTGAGCTTTGCCTTTAATATATGTGATGACTCCTGAAAACAGTCCCATTTACATCCCTAACTGCATTCTGAGGGGAAGGGCTGAAGCTTCATAAACTGAGTTTTGTTGCAAATGCTGAGTACAGGCCACAGATAAATCAGTCATAGGAATGATGTTGATTTTATAACCTGTGTTTATTTTTATAGCTTCTGGTGACACAATAATCACAAAATTCAAAAGGCACACTCTTACAAGTGTGAAAAAGGCAATTTCAGGGTTGCTTTTTGTTTCTGCTGTTGCAAGGCAGGATTTAGATATAGTTTCTCACTATTGAAATTTGCTGTTGGGGTTTTAGTGGAATGCCAAAGATTTCAGTAAGCAGGAGTCAGTAATTGATGTCATCACAGCTTCAAGTTCAAGGTAGAATGGTTGCTTGAAACAAAGCAATGTTTGGTGCCCCAAATTTTATTTTAAGATATATAAGCTTCTAAGCTCTGGAGAGCTCTTTATTTTTTTAAAAAAACAAATCTTTATGTACGCAAATTAATTTTCTCCTATGTGCCTATTTCTGATATTTGTACACATGCACAGCGAAGGTTATTTTTTAAATCTTTTGCTCTACCCTGTATCTGCTGATAGGATTTGGGGTGTGGGAATTTTCTGTAGAGCAGAAGGTAAAGCAAAGAAAAATTAAAGCAAAGGTGTTACTGGACCAAGGCAGTGGATTCTTTTGCACGATGCAATCAAATGACCAATTCCTGAGACACCGGGGTTTCAAAGAGAGAAAAAGTTTTATTGCTAGGCGCAAAGCAGGAGAACAAATGGCCTATTGGTCCAAATTCTGTCTCCCCAAACTGTAATAATTTTGATAGTCTTATAGTATCAAAAGATGGGCAGGTTTTAGGATAATGAGTACAGTGGCCCCAGAGAAGTGATCTAATTACTAAGCACGCGCAGATTGATTACATGCTTAGTCACAGAACGTATGTAAGAAAATGGCGGCCTTAATATGATGATGGGTGTGATTTTTAGTATTATAATGAGATATAGGTGACTAATAGGTTAAAGTCTAAGCTGCTACGCATGTCAGGTGGGCCCCTTTTGGTTAGATCCAGCTTCAGTTATCAAGATAACTTTGGACTTGGGATGGGTTAACTCTGGGCTGACCCAAGACCCTTCATTAATAAACATTAGGGCTGTCTTTAGTGGTCATAAGACTTTTAAACCAAAAACTGGATAAACAGGTGCAAGGGAGGGTTAGTCACAAGGTTTTTACAATCCCAAGGGCACAAGATAAAGGCTATACAATCATTATCAGAGATCAAGCAGCTGGATTACAATTCAGGTTTCAGGTATTTCCCCCTGTCTACTGTATATATCAGAAAGTAAAAAAATATCTATGTAATGATTCAGTAATCATAATCAGTCCTTAAATCCTAACTTCTTAGTTACAAAGGAATCTAAACACAAAATAGGAGCCTTAAGAAAAGTATGTATATTTTAAAGGAACCATGGCATAACTATACCTCCTTTAAAATGGCTAAGATAAAAAAATACTAAAAGTATTGTCAAGAATGTAGAATACTGAAACTCAGACAGAGGGGATATAAAATGGCACAACTATTTTGGAAAACTCGTTTGCAGTTTCTATTAAAGTTAAGCATTCATTTACCTACCCTATGTCCCAGCAATTCCATTCCTAGTTATTTATCCAAAAAAGAAGAAAACATATGTCTACATAGAGCCCTGTACTGAAACATTGATAGCTTTATTTATAATATCCCCAAACTGGAAACAACCCAAATGTCTACTAACTGGTGAATAAATAAACAAATTATTATATATTTGTATAACAAAATACTACTCAGCTATACATAAACATTAATTACTGATACATTCAACAAAATGGATGAAGCTCAAATACATTATATTGAGTTGAAGAGACACAAAGAACATGCTCTATGTTTCTGTTTATATGAAGTTCTAGTATAAGCAAAATATTCTATGTTGATAGAAGCTAGAATAGTGGTTGTCTTTGGGGTCCGGGCGGGTTATCGGAAAGGAGCACAGGAAGAACTCTGGAGAGTGATGAAATGTTTTATATCTTGGCCTACATGGTGATTACCTGGTCAAATACAGTTGCCAAATTGCACTGAGCTGATGCTTAAGATCTGCATTATCTGTATATAAATTTACCTCAATAAACCACTGTTAATATAAACAAAAGCTTTTGCCCAATCTCTAAATCTCTACCTGACAATATTGATATCAGTAAGGAGATTGCTATCTAAGAAGAAAAATTCAGATTCAGTGTATGGCAGCATCACTGGGAAATGTACTGTTCCACTTAAGAAAACTCTCCAGGAGAATGAGGTTTCCCTGTTCAATTGCCAACCCTTAAAAAAAAAGTTAACCAGTTTTGTGGTAAAATCTCCTGAAGTTGCTTCTTTGCTTTGGTATGATCTTATATTGGTTTTCTGGTTTTCTCATGTGTTGTAGACAACATTTTTTCCCCAGACATTTAATATACTTTTTGGGTACCTAGACAAATATTTTCTAAACAATAGCACATTTCATACTTAGAGATATTTTCACCGTGTGGGTGTGGGATGCTCCACAATTTGCTTCACTTGTGGAACTAAGAGGTAGAACTCTCTGGGATTTGAGAAAACCAAAATGATTAAACTGCAGGGAGAAGAGATGGATGTGTGATCACAGGGTCAGAGTGAGGAAGCTGAGGGACACACAAGTGATCAGGCTCATTAACTCCGAGACAAGTTTCTAATCCTGAGGTGAAGCTAGAGGTTTTGATAATTACTTGATAGATCTTTGGTTTTGCAAAATGGGCTGCCCAGCACATCAACAGACATGCATGGTTATTTATTAAATTTCTCTTCATTTAAAAGTTGTTCCTATGACTCAGCGTCCCATTCAGGTGATTTTAGTCAGGGCTAGAAAACATTAGAATATTCCCTTCTGAAAATAATATGCTTGTTTTTATGAAATAGAGAAAATTGGCCCCATCTTTATTAAGTATTTTCTAAGTTGGCAGTGACCGATTATTTGGGGCTGACATAGAATGTATAGGCTTTCCCCCTCCAAGTCAGGCCATTTTCTGGTGCTTTTGATGAAGCCCTGATGAGCCAATAGCTCATCAGGATCTTTATGATGTGGATCTTTGTGGTAAGATCCACATCCCATGTTCTGTCCTGAGATTCCCATTGGACCCATCCTTATCATTAAGACAAAAATGTTTCCATTTGCCTTTCATTTGTCACATTTGAATGAAACAATAAGAGATGAGAGAAATCCAGAGACTTAGAGAACGTAGATGGAGATACATGACCTCTCCAGAGAAGGGTTAAGACCAACCAGGAGGGAGAAAATGTACCTTCTTAAAAACTGCTTTCTGAGG
The DNA here is from genome assembly GCF_015220235.1 of Choloepus didactylus. Taxonomy (NCBI): domain Eukaryota; kingdom Metazoa; phylum Chordata; class Mammalia; order Pilosa; family Megalonychidae; genus Choloepus; species Choloepus didactylus. The sequence goes on along the minus strand of NC_051325.1, from coordinate 26,122,796 downwards.
CCCAAGCCGGGTCCCATACTGAGGAAGGTGTGGTGTTCCAGGCTGAGGTGGCTGGTGTCAGTCTATGGGTTGGTGTGTTCCTCGTGCTCCTGAATTTTATGAAGTGGGGGTGGGTAGGGCGTGTGTATATGTTTAGATTGTGTCAGAACTATTGTCTTCACTTCAAAGCTCATTCCATTGGCTTGGCCTCGTGATCCTTTGTCTGGGGTGCATTTTGAAGTCCAGTCAGTCGTATTAAGAATATAGGATTAAGAGGATGAGATCTGATGTAGATAATGGCGTGAGCCTAGGTTGATCTTTTACCATGGAATTCACTTGACCCCATTGAGTTTCATTGTGTATAACACTGCAAATGCCCTGTTTTATAAAAGAGGAATTCTTTCCTTCCTCCCTCCCTTCCTCACTCCCTCCCTCCCTTCCTTCCTTCCTTCCTCATGCACATTTTGAATGCCCGCTTTGTACCAAGCAATGAATTAGGTTCCCGGGATAGGCAGGTGAATAATCACAGTCCTGTCATCCTAGAGTTTCTAGTCTAGATCAGTGGTCCTCACACTTCAGTGAATATCAGAATCCCCTGGAGGGCTGGTAAAAACACAGATTGCTGGTTCCCACCCCAGAAGGTCTTGTTCAGGAGGCCAGGAGTGAGGCCCTGGTATCTGCATTTCTACTAAAACTCCCAGATGATACTGATGCCGCTGGTCTGTGGACAACATTTTGAGAATCACTGGTCTAAGTCACTGGTTCTCAACCTTGGCTGCATCTTGGCATTTCCTCGGGAACTTTGGTAATACTGATGTCTCAGTCTCATCCCCAGATATTGTAATGTAATTTGGCTGTGAATTAGTTTGTAATTTAATTTGCCTGGGTGTTGCCTGGGCCTCAGGATTATTTAAAGCTTCTCAGGTGCTTCGAATTTAGAACCAATACTGAAAGTTCACTGTTGGAAGTCACTGGTTCTCATCAATGCCTATCACAACCACTTGGGTAGGACTTTTGAAAAATACCGATGTCCAGGCTACATCATGAACCGATTCAATCAGAATTTGTAGAATGGGGCTGAGAATTAGTATTTTTTTAGATCTTCCAAAGTGATTCAACTGTTTAGCCAGGCTTGAAAAATAGTGGTCTAAGTAAAAATAACAAAGAGAAAAAGAGAAAGATGTGTACATAAAATATACTTTTTTCACTTTCCCTTTAAATTATGAAAAAGGAACATAAATAGGAAAATAAATCCCCCATAGTCATACCACCAAGCTATGTCTCTTATAATCATACCTTTTCCCCATCCAGTCTTTGACCAAGTATGTGTATATATTATCTAGATTGAATATGTACCATTTGAGATTCTACCAAAAAATCATTGTTAGGCCTCAGAATGTGATCTAAGATCCTCCAAAATAATAATAATAATTATCAAATGCATGGCTTTGTAACCTTATCTCTTAAGAAAAGATAATAAAGAATAAGCTCACATCTCAGCAGCATTATATAGGTTTGGCACTGGGAAAAACTTCCTGATCAGGATAAACTGTTGAAGGGGAGAATGTGTTGATAATTCAAGGTATGGAGGAAGTAATCAGAGTCCTTTCCAGAGGTGAGATGATGGGAAGTTGACCTAGAATTTGGCAAGGACAGTTCCAGATAGAATGCCAAAGGCAGTTGATGATATGACGGTTCCAGATAGAATGCCAAAGACAGTTTATGAGATGAGTTGCCTGCTCGTGTGTCTTTCACTGAGAATCTCCACTGGTGTTTTTTTCACCCTTCCGTCACGATTTGTGGCTATATCTTCTATCCTAAAGAAATGGAGCTAAATCAGTATTTCCCATTGTGTAAAATTTGGTATCTTTAACCTTGGAACATGACATAATTGTGACTCATGTAAATAAGGTTTGCAATTTGAACAAGATATGTAACACTATGTCCCTCATTCTTAGCCTGTATTTCTAAGACAGTTGGCACATGAGCAGCTTAGAGACACTTCTCTGTTAACTCAAGTGGGTGCTAAGGTCCAAGCATTGGATCCTTTAAATACAGTAGGGGTTTGGTATTTCAAGCAGATATCCAGGACCCGTTTTCCTCCTGTTAGAATGTCACATGGAAAGAACAGCTATGGTTTGATTCCATTAATAGAAGTGAAAGGTGTTTTTGTGGGGTTTTTGTCCCCTTGTGATTCCCTTTTCCCATTTTTGTTCAGTAAATTTGCTTTAACTCAGTTTGCATGAGGATTAAATTTCATTAACAGGTGCAATTAGAGAGTTCAGTTTATAAAATAGAGCTGCTTTATACCGTAACCTAATTGACATAAAGATCATCAATGTAATTGACTAGAAATCTTTTAAAGAAATTCAATACTATAGTCAATAGCATTTTCCCTATCAAATTAAGACTAATGTTTATTACAATCAATATATATGTGCAAATGAGTCTAGCATCCTCTCCCCCACTCCCCAAAACCACCACCTAAAATTATAGGGCTAGTTCAATTTGATGTTCTTGCAGAAAGAAATTCTCCTTGAATTTTATTCCATATGAGATGGAATAAAGTCTGATTAAACCTGCCTGCCTTTTTCCTTTTAGCAGATCTTCCCTTGGTGGAAGAAAGATAGAAGAAAAGGGGAGGAGGGATCTTTACTAAAGTCCTTTTAGCCTTCTTAGCCACACTTCTTCAGAGCTGTGTAGAAGGGCTGACTGTGTGGGAAGCAGACAGTAAGGCCCAACTGCTATGCACATCCTGCTTGCATTTCAAGGCTTGTCCCTTTACAGCAGTATTTCTCACCCTTAGCTGCACATTGGAGTCACTGCGGTGCCTTAGAATTACTGATGCCCAGAACCCACTCCACTATTATGTTGTAATTGATCTGGGTGAAATCCAGGCACTGGGAGTTTGAAAAGCTCCGCAGTCATCCTAACTGGGATCCAAGGCTGAAATCTGCTTTACAAGAAGCAGAACTTCACCTCTGACCAGGTAAAGCAAGTATGTGCCTGAGGGTATTGGGGAGAGGCAAGCAATTGTCTAAATAAGAGCCTTACTCTGGCAAGAAGCCGGCTAAGTGTCCCTTACTTATTGAAATACTTCTCTCTCATTGCATATTCAAGTGTTAACTGCACCAAGGCAATCTCATTTGCTCTGGCCACATGCTAATAGCTAATGGTTGTGTGCAGCCAGCTGACCCCACAGAATGGTGTGCAGTCTCTTAGGCAAACAGTACGCTGACTCCTATGTGAACTTAAAATTGCTTTTAAAACAAGTGAGTGGCATTTTTAATAAGCATAACCCCAATTTAAATATATCCAACTGCAACTTCTATACACAGTTTGATAATGTGACTTCACCTGGGGGGGCGATCTTAACATGAATACCTGAAATGAAGTAATTTCTAGAATATTTCTAAATTCAAATTACTAGTTTCAGTAACATTTTGGGAGATACACTATTATTACTAACTAAAACAAATTCTAAACCAAGAAAAGTACATAACTAAGGTGTAGCTTGAAGGAGTAGTCTTGTCTCTCTGAAATGCACGTCACTGTCTGATTTGTATGAATTAACATCATTACCTCCTCCATTTGCATGAAACTGCATCTCCTTAGGGCTTTTAGTGTGCAAACCAAAGAAAATTATGAAACTGATGGCCATAAATAAATAAATAAATAGATAGATAAATAGATAGTAGGTAAGTAAAAAAGTAGAAGGTAGCCAGTTTGTAAATAATTCACAATTAGAACAGTTCTTGTGTGAATTGGCAAATAAAGACTTGCATTTACTCAGCAAAGCGAAGTTTGCTTTTAGAAAGGCAAGTAATTGATTATTGGAGGAGAAGGGGAATGGGTGGGAGGGGTACACTGAAACTATATGAAGTGGAAAAAAACAAATTAAGTCAATTAGCTTTAAAGATGTCATTTGATAAATAAACTTAGTTCCCATGTGCAGCGGCTCTGGACTTAGCTGGGGACCACATCATTTCTTTCCTCCCACCTTTCAGTCTCCTGTTAGTGTGTCTTGTTGCCCAAACCCAAAGCGGAGCCAGTGGGCAATGGCTGGCAGATGCATTTCATAGAGGTCAGTCTCCTGGGACCCAGAGCTGGGTAAAGGTTGGAAAGTAGATCTGAAAGGGCACATGGAAAATATACAGTATATAGTTCCACTAGTATCTTTTCTCTCCTTCATCAGTAACATTCCCTGTGATGATGTAACCAGCTAAAATTGGCCATGTGACTAATCTGGCCATGTGATTAATTTCTAGCTAATGTGATATAAGCAAAACTTGTAAGGGGGGCTTTCAGGAATATTCCTTCAAAGAGGTATAGATAGCTGGAATGTGCCTTTTGTCCTCCCTCCCTTCCTCCTTCCTGATGCCTGTAATGCAGATGAGGAGGTTGAGGCTCCCACTGCCATCTTGGACCATGAAGCAGCCTTGCAGTTAGCGGTCAATGCTAAACAACAGCAATGGTAGAGCAGAAATTTACAAGCAGACTTGGTCCCTGGTGACTATAAAACCACCACATCAGCCCTGAATTCCTGCTCTGGGCTTGTTTCATATGAAGGAAAATTAATCCTTATATTTAAAAAAAATAATTCAACAGTTCAAAAGTTTCTTCTCATTATATTGGCGATCAATTACTTAAAATATCATGTGGTGTTTTTAAAATCACTGCTTTTTAATTTTCTTAATTTGTTTTAAGCCCCAATCTCTTTGTAATTTTACAGTGTATCTGACTGTCTTAGAGTAGGCCACTTTCTGCTTATGACCTGTGCTTATTTGAGATGCAGTTTGTGCCTTATCAATAAATGGAGATGGTCATTAAATATCAAGAATACCTACTTAATGTTTCAAGTGAGTGGAAGGACAAAACATCCATACTTATATTGGTTTATCAGCATATGAACCAAGTGTACTGCTCATCAAAAGGTGGATTATTTCCAATAAACATGAGAACAGATACTGCACCTTCAAAGTCAAACAGGGCTGAGAAATGATGCATAATATATCCTTGGCAATGTGAAAGACGACATTTCTTAGGAAGCATGTGAATATGGATGAGATTATGATCATTTTTTGAATATCACCAAATAAACATAACATTTCCATTGTGTACCTTTTAAGCAGTTGGAGTTTACATGGAATATATTTCAGCTTTGTTTGTTTGGCTGGTAATCGTAACACTGAATTTAATAAATAGACAATATTGAATTTCCTTGGAATGTTCCTGGTAATGTAACATAAATTTAGTGCATAATTGACTGCCATACATGACTGCTGGTATATAGTACTTAAGGGTGGTGAGATCTGTTTTAGATTTTCTGGACTAAAGTAACCTAGCTGGAGCTACCTTAAGAATATGTATCATTTCTGATTTTTAAAAATCGTACATTCAGGAAATACAGCATCGTATTCTTCTTACAACATAAAAATATGTTGATACTACAATTTAGCTATTGGTCATTTGTTCTGGGTGGATGGGGAAGTTCCTCAGATTGGTATGTAATAGACAATTTATTAATTCAGAACTGCCAAGTGGAGAGTTAAAAACACAGAACTCGCACTTCTGGCCCTGAGCTAATTAGCTAGATAACTGGATCAGACCACTTTCTAGTTTTTCTTAATGAGGATTCTATTGGTATTTTGGGCAAAATATCTTTTAATTGTGTGTTATTGACCTGGGCATTGTTCTCATAAACATTGGAAAGAAGAAGTACTTTCAGCCAGCTCAAGTCCTAGGGACTTCTGAAGCAGTCTCTTGATTTGTGTCCTTGACCTTGAACCCTGGGGAAGATGGACCCTGTCTGGGACCAGGTACTAGAGTTTGGAGAAAGGTATTGCAGTTACAGTAACAAAAAAAACAAAAAGCGGTGGGGAATTCTAAAATGTTAATGATATAGGACTACGGTAATTTGATCCCATTTCCCTCTCTTGAGGGAAGCTTTTTGAGTCTTGAGACCAGCTTTTTACTAAATTACATGGACAGATTTTCGCCCAAATTTTCTGGACACCTAAGTCTCCACTTCATTTTGCCCTCATAGACAGCCTGACCTCTGAGGGACATGATATTGGTAAAATGAATGGTCTTCAGTAACATTAAGATCTTGATGAGAGATCTCTAAATTGTGATAGAAAACTTCCCTTCAAATTCCAGGTATTTAGAGTGAACATCAGGATGCTCATAAAACTGTAACTTCACCCATCTACATCAGAAATTATTTTATGGCACTTTAATTTAAAAGAGGTTAAGCAGTCATCATTATTGGTAGGTGTTATGAAGCTATTCTGCTTAGAAGCCACCAATGTTGAAATGTCTGTTTGAAGTTGTCAAAATTTTTAAAAGATATTTAGAAGCTGTGACTTAGCAGCCTAGGCTGTGGCTTTGAAGTCGGTTTATACTTTAAAGGGACTTTATAATCAGCTGAGTTTTCAGATCTCATATTCAAATTGAACATCTGAAGAAATGAGAATTGGTAAAATGTAGTGTTTTTAAAGAGAATGTATGTATATCTTTGATATTGTCTTAGCAACAAACTTTCTTTTAAAACATTTCTTCTTCTTATCAATCCTGAAAACAGGGTGTTTCATGCAATCTGTAAAACACCATCTAAAATCCAAGTAAACGTCAAACAGCCAAAACCAAATATATGCTGGATAGGGTGTATTGTAGTTGTTGGGGCACTTCAAAATACAAAAAGTTCCCATTACTCTTGGTGTTTTACCTCTGAGAATTTTCTAACCAAGTTCTATTTGAACTGAGCTCAAAAATCAGTTACTGTGTGGGCTTTTCTTAAGGGATGAATTTAATGAAAGACCCTAGTTATTGCAACATATGCTGCCTTCATTTCAAAAGATTTCCTTAAAGCATGATGATTAAAGCCTAGGGAGAAAGAAATTTGTACTTTTCAAAAGCACTAAGAAGTACCCCACAAAAAATAACAGAGTCCTGAAGCCACATATATAAGGAATAAATATTCCTCTCAGCTTAAAAGTTATAAAAAAAAAAAAAATCATTACTTATTTTTGCTCCTTTCTCTTGAAAGTGTTTTAAGATGTTTAAAAGCCTGGGTCCATTGTATAATATACTCCTGTTCATTTCCAAAGAAAAGTAAACTGTTTTATTTTGTTTTTAATTTTTTTTTATTTTTTATATAGAGTAGGGAGGATTTCAAATGTTCAATAAGCATTCTTAAAAAGCCTAATTCACTACACTATGTTAAATTTCATTTAATGGATGTCTTAGTTTGGGTTCCCTGGAGGCAGAACCTAAGACAAAGTTTCAGGTTCAAGGAGTTTATCTGGGAGGTGTCCCCATGAACTATTAGTATAGGTGTGGGAAGTGATGTGGACGAGGGGTGGAAGCCAATACAGTGTGAATTATGAAGCCAGTGACCACTATGAGCAACTGAAACCTAATCCCACTGGGGTATGCTTGGTAAGCGTGTAGAATACAGATCTCGCTGTTTCCCTACCTAAGGGACAAAGTGGCTGGAACATTTATCCACCAGCTCCTATCAGTCTTTGACTGATGGATGCCTCTGGTTTGTGAAGGAGGATATTTAGTTCAAGCACTTCCTGCTTGTCCCATACTTGGGCCTAGTGGGCACCAGCAAGAAAGACCTTAGGCAGAAAGTTTCAGTTGTTTGCTGTAGAAACCACTGGGTCTGAGTTCTTGAGAATAACAAGATCTTAGAAGATACTAAGGAGACACTGCGCCTACCATGATGAGTTTGAAAACCTGATTAAAATCCAACTACAAAGTAAACAAATATTCCCCAAGAGGATAAACATGAGTAGTACAATATACATAGAAAATTATTCACTCTAGTAATTAGAGAAATATAAATTAAAAAAGAGTGTGAAACCAATTTTTGGTATATTTATCAAATTTCTATAAAAAGTAAAATTGTGTTAAAGCTTAAAACAGGCAGGGTACTGATGGCATTGAAAATATTAGAATCATTGAAAAAATCAAATTGGTATTATGTTTCAAGAGGTAAATCAACTTCCATACACCTTGATCTAATAATTGAATTTCTGACAAATAAATATTAAAGGAACGAATCAAAAATGAGAAAAAGTGATGATATCCTAGGTATCCTCCCCAAATGGGCAAATATTTAAGTAATTTATAATATATACAATCACTGGATATTTAATAACCAACAGAATTGTGGTGAAGAACAGGTAGTAGCACAAAAATGTTTATACAGGAACATTAAACAGGAAAATAAACATATGTAAATACATATGTACATAGGTGTGTTTGTGTGGGGGTGTATATACGTACAGATATATACACATACCTACGTGCACACACACTGATGAAGGAAACGTATCTGAACTCATAAAACGAATTCATTTCTTCATTTACTCATTCAGTTCCCACATATTTTCCACACACCCACCTTGTTCCAGACTCTGTCCCAGGTACTGCAGACAGAACAGTAAATGAGACATAAAATCAGGGGATTTATATCCTAATGCGAAGAGACAGGCAATGAGCAAATACATGAATACGTTTTAAAGTATGTGAAAAAATTAAATCAAGATGCCTGTTAGAGTAACCAGATGGATATATTTTTTTGAGTGGTTGAGGAGGGGACATTTAAACTGAGATTTATATGAAAAGAAGAGCCAGCCAGGCAAAGCTCCAAGTATGGAGCATGCTAAGAAGGTACCCTAAGTACCTTAAAAGCCCTTAAGGTATAAGCAATCCTGGGATTTTGGAGAAACCAAGAGAAGGCCAGTGAGTCAGAGATGTGGTGTTTGACAAGAGGAGTGGATTTGAAGAGTTTGGAGTGGTGCATAGATACGAGATCAAGTGGAAATTCGAGAACCGTGGTAGGAATTGGGGTTTCATTCAAAGAGCAATGAGACACTTTGGAGTATTTTTAGTAGAGAAGGGAAAATACTTGCTTATGTCTTTGAAAGATCTCTTTAAGAAGAGCTGTTTATAAAATGGATGGATTGTGGAGAGACAACAAGGGAATCGACTTAAGAGGCAGATTTCTAGTCTATCCAAGAGATGGTGGTGACTTGATCTAAGCGGGTAACAGAAGAGATGGAGAGGAGTGGACAGCCTGGGAATGTATTTGTGGTGGTAATGCCCTATGTCGTGCTGATGGAGTGAGTAGGGAAAGCTGTGAGAAAGAAACTCTCAGAGTTTTTATTTGAGCAACTAGTGGATTTGTGTGCTGTGACAAAGATGAGAGAGACTAGAGAAGGAGATTGGGAAAGGAAGAGAAAAGGAGAATTCTTTTTGAATATTGGAGTTGAAGTTTGAGATGCCTATTAATCATTCATTCAGGACAAGCTACATATTTTGCAGGACCCAGTTCAAAAACCAGGAAAAAATGCCATGAAAGATACTAAACTTTAGAGCTCTTTTCTTTCTTCTGTGGTCTTTCTCTTGACTTGTCAGGAGTTTGCTATTTGCTATTTAATGTCATTCTCAGTAAAAATTAAATTTTAAACTATTCACATGAGTTTTACCGTTTATATTGTGCAGTGCCAGTTTTAAATGCAAATATAAGAGCATTTATATGCAGAATCACCAAAATTATACAATTCTTATTTTATAGTTTATATATTTATGTATTTCATTCTCACCAGAAGGGTAGCGACATGGCACAAAACTCAGTTGTTTTATTTCACTTTTTGAAATGCACACATTCTACCAACACATTCTGCTTTCAGCTTAGTGATGAATAAGGAAGGACTGAGAGAAAAAGAACTATGGGTTGCCCTATTTTTCCTTTTTTGTTTTATGTCATCATTTTCAGCATAAGCAGTTGACTTATACAGGGAAATGGCATAAATAAGATAGGATTCCCTGACCATTCATGTTTCTTAGAATGCTATTGCCTTCTTTCTGCATTTGAAGAAAGTTCTCATTTGAACAGAAAGCATGGGCTGTCAGGGATGTCAGTGTTCCTAAAGGTAACATGATTTTGGGACTCCCTGAAATCTCACTCATGGTGGATCCACCAGATTCTGTGCCTATTGGGCATTGTGAATGCTATATGTGAATGGGGAAAGAACAGTGGAAGTACATGTTGCTCGTGTACATTCTCCATTGTCCCATTGAACTTTGCGTACAAAGCAAGTTCAACAACAAAATGATTAAGAATTCCAAGACGGTGACTGCAGAACATTAAATGAAGCATGAACCCTTCCTTCTAAGTATGTAGCCCTATGCAAGTGCCCCCATCTCACATCCATGAAGCTGGCCCTACCTTCATATAGAATGGTCTTAAGAACTAGCTAGATATTTCAGTCGGGAGATCTGGGGAAAGGTCATATGTTGGAGAGGTTTACTTGGGAGTTATTAGTATTTAAGTACAAGATGGATGATACCAGCTAGCATAAAGCATAAGTGTGCAATGAAGAAAATAACTCAGGAAAGGGTCTTAGATACCCCCAGAACATAAAAGGGGATGGGCCAGCAATAGTTACTGAGAAGGAGGAAAATAGGAGAATATGAAATCCTAAAACTCATCAGAAGGCAATGTTTAAAGTAGGGGGTCACGTATGCTGAAAGCCGTTGAGCAGTCAAGCAAAATCAGAACAGAAATGTCATCACGGAAGTTGTGGATTGGGCAACATGGAAGTCATTTTGTGGCCTTGATGAAAGCACTTTCTAGAGCAGTGGGGACAAAATTGCAACTGAAGTGAGTTGAGAAGATAATTTAAGGTGAGAAAAAATATTTTCAAGAACATTTACTAGAAATAAGAGCAGATAATTGGGGCTGTGTTTGCAAAACGATGGTGTATCAAGGGAGTGATATTGATGCCTTTAGCTGTAGTTCATTTATTTTAACTGCTGTGTAGTATTCCATTGCAAGTTTTATATATCCATTCTAAATTATTGGGCATTTGGACTGTTTCTAAATATTTTTTGTATTTTAAAACAATACTTTTATAAACACTCACATATACATATACATTTGTTTTCCAAAGTGATTACAACAATTTATACTTCCACCAACAAGGACAAGAGTTCCCATTCTCCACATCCTAACTGGTGAATGTGAGGCCTGAGTCGATGATCCTTCTGACCCCTCTGTGAAAAGCCCAAGTTCTAAATGGCTTCGATCTCTGTTAATCAGGCTTCACTCTGAACTCCCAAAGGCACAAAGATCTTTTTTTGTTTTTGTTTGTTTTTTCACCCTAAACAGGTATCTCCAGTATCAATGGGTACTACAATAATAGTTTCCTTCATGGTTTTCAGGCCATGATGAAATGAAAACAAAACAAAAGGCCAGGAACACCATGTTCTTTAAGCCTATTATTTCAGGGTACTTGACCATTTACAATTTTGCAGTCAAGAGTTGATGGTCATCCTTTCATGGGCAAAGGAAGAATAAGATAAATGTAGATCTTTTTATACTTTTCTATTTGTTTTTCATGTCTGATTTATGTTTGAAGTATATACATTAGATCTCAAAAATTTCCAACCATCATTTTACACTGCAAAAGAGAAGGAAAAGGAGTAAACAGCAAAGAGCAATCTGATTTAAAATGCTAAGGTTAAGAATGGGATATCCTGGGCTCATATAATTTTAGAGTTACGAAAAAAAAGAAATGTTGAGGATTCTTAATTATTTTTCCACCACAAAACACTGCATGGTGGGAGGTATCTTAGTTTGAGTTGCCCAGATACAGGCCCTGAGATTAAGATTTGAATGAAACTAGTTTATTTTGAAGGCATTCTCAAGAAATTACTGGCAGGGTAGTAGAGAAGTGAGACAGGGAAGGAGTCCAGGCAATAAAGGATATATTATCCATCCAGTTACTACTACTATGGGTAACCACAGCCAATCCCACTGGAGACTTGGTGAAACAATAAACTACAAGGCTCAGAGTTTTCCCACCTGAGGTGCAAGGGAGCTGGGGATAATTATTTACCGACTTTCTTTAGTCTTTGTTTGATGTCTGTTTCTAGGGCACTTTAATTCTCTGACACTTCCAGCCTGCTAGGCACCAAGCAGGGTCTGTACACAGAAAAAGCCCACCAGTCAACAGACGTAGGGGCTGGCAGAAGTCAAGTCCAAATACAATAAAAGGGTAAAGCCTAGGAGCCATAGGTGGAGCACCAACAGGGTCTTGTGGGGATCACATAAGTAGTTAGAACGATGCTCCTCTGCTAGTTGTTTCTGACGCTACTACTTGTTCAAAGATGCACAGAAGCAGTAGCGAAATCAGACATCTTGATGTATTAATACACGAGTTTGATAAACATCAGTAAACTGTGTTTTTAAATACCTTAGACATGGAGGAAGAAAATAGCTGTCTTGGGCATTAAAGTGAAACATTTCAAAATGGAAACTGCTTAGGTTATGCTTCGCTACAACCAGACTTAAAAACAGATAAGGACACTGGACTAGACCCCATCAAGCTCCCACAAGGAGATTTCCTTTTACCATGGAAGCTGATTATTGTGCCCACAGAATATGTCTGTGGATAGATAGATTCCTTATGACTCCCAAATTTTCTTTCTTGACTCAGACCTAAATTTGGCAAAAGGAGAGTCATGGGATTTGAGCAGAACATTCCTTTTGTGTTTTGAACTAGACTAGGATCAAGCAGTGATCTATCTTAGCACTTTATCTAGAGATAAATTCTCCATCTCTGGGGTTTTAGTCATTCCCTTTGGGGACCATGTTTGATTCATCATAGGTTGGAAAACTCTTGGCTGTTTCTTACCTCATCCAAGATGTTAACAGAGGGATTCACATCAATCTGACTTGTTCATACAGTAAAGCTGACTCAGACTCCAAAGTGGAATTTTGACCTGTATTCATCTTGATTTGACTTCCCTTTGGTCCAACATCACATGAGAATTGATATTGATTGCACCTCCAGAGATTGTGGTCCATACTGCTTGTTTCCTCCCTTTGTTTTATACCAACAATAAACTTAGGGATACAAGGGCATCAGTCACCGTTTGAAACTGAGTGATCAAATTGAGTGAAAACCAAACCATCTTGCCTCATGGAGATCACCCAGCCTTCAAACATTCGCTTATTAAGTCGTAAGTACCATGGACTAATTTATACTGTGCATTAAAATATAACTCATTAAAATCATGTATACTTGTATATATTCAAGTAAAGTGCAGTATGCTTGTTTAGCAAATATCATTTCTTCTTTAATTTTTAAAATTATTTTCCAGTTGAACAAATTAATATTTGGAAAAAATCTGATACTTGGTGGGCATTTCTGCCTAAATTTCATTAAAGAGAGTATTAAGCCTGTCCTCTTGAAGCACTTAACCTGATTTCATATCTTAATAAAGGAATGCTATTTAGGCATTTGGGGACTGTGCTGTGTTGTTAAATGTGTTCGGAGAGCCCATCTTTATTATTGATGAAATTCCTCCATCCTGGGATGAGCAAGCTGTGAAGCTGTAAAGCAATAAATAAGAGACCAAAGAGAAGAAAAGAACTCTCTCTGACCAGGCATTCCTAATTCTAAATATAGTTTAAGAATCTCTCTCCTTTCAGTTTTGGCAAAAGGTTTAGAGATGGCACTTAACAGTGACATACTTCCAGACAGTAATTCTGTAATTGAAGTGTGTAACTTTCCAGTTTTTAATACAAGTACACATGCATACATCCATAGTATATGTACATATATAATAACTAAAGTAAGGCAAGCTAATTTTAGAAATATCTGGGGTGTATATGCTTGTATATATAAGCAGAGAAATTTCATCACTCATCTCTCCTTTCATAGGCAAACCAATTCAAACCTTGCAGCATTGTCCCAGTAGTATGTTTATGCATCTATTTTTTTATGTTTTCTAGCTGAAATAAAATTAAATGTGGGATTTGCTTGCCATTTTTTGTTTCCATATTATTTTTAAAATAGTAACCATCAATTTAATGATTAACTACACAGTATTCCAAACATCACCTAAATTTCTATCTAAGTTTTTAAAAGCCATGTGTAATAGTGAGTGAAAAGATCTGGCATTTGAAATGAGGAGCAAACAGAGAGCACTATAGGAAGCAAAGAAGTGATATTGATTAATTGGCCTTAATTACTATGAGGCAGGTCATGGAAATGGAGTAGAGAATCCCACCAGAAGAGCTGGAGATGAAAGAATGAAAGTTTGACAGTAAATGATACTAAGAAAATATTACAAATCAAGTTATGTTTTAGCTGTAGAAATATCAGAGACAAATATTTTTCAGAGTCTTGGAAACAACCATGCTGGATCATGAGACAGCTTCGTTTTTTTTTTTTTTATGACCTTCTAATTTAAGCAATCTTAATCTTAAAAATAAATAAATAAGTAAAAATATTAAAAACTCCCGCATGACATGTGTCCTAGTTCAGTTTATCAGCTTTAGCACCTAAGAGGCTCAGTAAGAACAGACATTTAAAAATATTAAAAAATAAATTTAAAGACTGCAGGTAAATGCATGGGCAGTAAACAGTGGTTCAAATAACTTCTCTTAGCTAATGATTAAATTATTAATTACTTTCAGTTGTTCTCCCCGCTGTCTTTTTTTGTTGTTTGGTTTTGCTTTCAAAGTTAAAATGCTAAGGAGCTCATTGCTGCTTACTGTATTTAGTTGTCCTATAAAACGCCGTTTGTGCTTTTATGTGTACCAGATTCTCATTATAAATGAGTCCTTCCAGTGTAGGCTTTGGGTCCGCAGACTTTGTCTTTAAAAATTGCTCCAGTATTTAATGAACTTGACTACCTCAGCCCACAGGGATCTCTTCCACCTCTTGAATACCTTGGCTGTATTCAAGTAAAACTTACTAACACTTAACTCACACAATCCTAACCTTTGTAAAGCTTTGTAATTTATTTTTGGCATATCATTTATTTGTCCTTACTGATTAATAGCTCAGTAACGGCAAGGACCATGGAAACTTTTTTTCTTTGTATTTCCCAGACACCAGCCCAGTACTTGGCACATAATCCATCTGCCTTGAATATTTTTGTTAAATGAGCCAACTTCCTTTGCATGGTCATGAGGTAGCCACTTCTGTAAAATGAGCTCTTTTCTCCAGGGGAATTAAAGTGATATTTCAGTGTGTGCAGGTTATAAATGATCAAATCTGAACAGTTCTTGATCTGTTGAAGTACAAGTGAGAGAAGGGAAGAAAGGTGTTGACCCATAAAAGTTAATTAATAAAAAGTAACCTCTTCTAAACAAGAAATGAAAAAGACAGAGTAAGTGTTGATTGGCTGTAAGGATCATAATTAAACTTTTGATGAAAAACATGCCAAGTTATTTATGAGGGGGTGTGAACATATTGCAGCTAGAAAGTTCTATGCAAGGAATTGATCCAACCAATATTGTTTAAACAACTATCTAGCGTACAGAAATTGGATTAAATTCTTAGGGAAAACAGTGCTTGCTTGTTCTCTAGTTGTGTCTCTGGCTTTTTCTTCTTTGTCCAGTACCACTCAGGTATTCGTGAAAAATAAATCATACGGTTTCTTAGCATCATGCACTGTAACTTGAAGCAATGTTTGAGACTTTTCTTTAAACCTATAATATATAATCACAAGTAGATGAATAACAAGATGAATATTCATATATGGACATCTTGATTGGCATAGTTGTTAATAGAAATAATGTAATAAGTATACCTCTGGATTCCCGTACATTATGACAGATGATAGAATGTTAATCTGGTTTGTTTTCATAACATCTATTTTCCTTTAAGTATACTTCATGGTTTTTCCTTTGTTGGAAGATTGATTGCATTATTGGCCCCAATCTTCATTCTCTCCTCCCCCTATATCCATGCCTTTTATTCTGACTTTGGGCTTAACAATGTGCTCACATTGGCAAATGAGATATTGGTAAACATGACATCCACAAAGGCTTGAAAAGCACTTCTGCGATTGGGCTTGTTCTTAGGGCTTTCCTCTGACACTGTCTTGAGAAAGATATGCCCAGGCTAGCTTGCCAGAGCAGGAGACAGTGGGAAAAGAGCTAAGTACCTACAGATAGCTCAGCCAGGGCCATCCTAGATCAATCAACAGCCAGTTGACTTCCACACATGTGAGCAGCCTCAACCAAAACCAACAGAACCACTCAGCCAACCTATAGAAGTGTAAGCTAAATAACCACTTATTGTTTTAAGCCACTAAGAGTTGGAGTTGGGAAAATTTATTACATGGTGTTAAAATGATAATACCTGATGTGTATGCCTAGATTTCTCAATATTCAGGTGTAAAATTAAGTTGCTTCTTGTTAAACCCAAGTACAGAAGCATGTAGACTTCTAGCAATTACTTGAATAGCAGCTCCTTGAATATGTCTATGATTCTATCCTAAGAATGTGATATCAAATGAAACTAAAAAATACAGTGGATTCTTGTTCTACAAAATGCTGAGAAAGCTTGAACCATGATCTCTTCCTTTTGTCTCCCAACAAAGAACTAAGCAACTACAGAAAAACTCAGTTGGCCTATATCTTGAGTTCTCTAAGATTATGTTTGGTTTTTCCAACCAATGCTATGGCAATGGGCCTTAGGAAAGCTCTGGAATGCAAATTCCTCAGTTGCATGGAACAAAATGGAACAAAAATATTTATTATTTCTCATTATTCTGTGGGTTGGCTGGGCAGATTTTCTGGTGTGGGCTGGCTTGGCAGGGGCTAGATGGCCTAGGATGGCCTCACTCACAAGTCTGGAGCCTCAGCTAAGACAAATGAAGTATTTTATCCTTCAGGTAGCTGGTCTGAACTTGTTCACATGGTAGCAGAAGGGTTTCCAACAAAAAGACAGGATAGCCCCAGTGGGCAAATGCTTTTCAGACCTCTGCTTGCATCACATATGTTATTGTCTCATTGGCCAAAGCAGGTCACATGACAAAGCCCAAAGTCAGTGTGGGGTGGGGAGGGAGGAGGATGTGAACCACCCAAGAGCATTGTTATACAGGGCAGAATTACGGCAGCCATTTTGCAAACATCTTTCTCACATGTCATGTTTATTTCTTCTTGGTAGGTGGATCAGAATGCTAACATGCCTATTTCTCCAAGCTATTCACTAAGCCCTACACCCTGGCCTATGGAAGACAATTCTACTCCCATCTCAAAAATATATTCCTAAGGCAACGATATACCACTGTTCCAAGAGGAAGAAGTTCAGGAAGTCCCTGACTCATAAAATCATAAATTGGTCCTGATGATATGATGATTCGATGACTCTGCAACATTATTAAAATAAGTTTTAAAGGATTTCTCAGTCCTATGTGAAATTTACAGTAATAACTTCTTGTTTTACTGTCCCCTTTAGAATTTTCTTTCCAATGTTCAACATTAATTTGGACCTTCTTAGCATTCTGCTAAGTACCCATTCTAATTGGGTCTGAAAATATAATATATGGCATGTTCCCTGAACTAATGGAATTTTTTCAAGGGCAACAATCAGAGAGAAACAGAAGGCAGTGTCAACTAGATGCACTTTATCAGTGATTTATTGGGCACCTACTATGTGTTCGGTACTATGATAGGTGTTGGGGATTTTAATCAGATGAAATTGATGCTCTTAAGGAGTTCATAGTTTAGTGAACACAAGTTGTAGGAAAACAAATGATTTCACTACAGTGAGAAGTCAACTCGGTTGAAGTGAGTCACAGATGGCTTCAAAGAGGAGACTGTTGAAGTAAAATTCCAAGGATGAGTTTGACACCTGACTATGGGTAGTGTTTCAGGCTGAGGGAACTGTATGTGTGAGGAAGGAATGAACATGTCATCAAGAGCTACAGCTACTTCCTATGTGACCAGAACCTGGAGTGTATGTGGAAAGAGGTCAGAAATTCAGTTTAGCAGAAAGCAGGTGGGGATCAAGGAGAATCTTAAATGCTATACTCAAGAGTTGAGGTTTTACCCCACCCGCAATGAGGAACAATTTGTGAGTTTTAAGCATAGAGATGCAATGAACTACCTGCATTTTTGAAAGTTTATTTGCGCTCTCTGAGGATAGTGATCTTGCCCGTCTTTTTCACATCTGTACTCCAACACCTAATAAAGCACCTGGCACATAGGAGGTCTGTATGTGGCTGAGACAACCGTGCTCTTTAAATGTTTCATATGCTCCCCTATGTTTCTTAGCTGCCCTTGCAACTAGATTGGAGCCAGTGGCTTTTAGCAGAAGTGACTTGGCAGCCATTTGGATGTAGAAGGTGAATATGAGAGATGATCTTAGGATGACAATCAAAATCTTACTTGGATGGTTTGGAAACGATTAGAAGGAACGCATTAGGAAAGAAAGAGAATTGGTTTAGTTTTGGATATTCTGATTCAAGGGGACTGTGATGAACTTTTCATTCGAATAGAGCAAAATGCTACAGTGTCTGACACAGACAGCAATTACCATGGGTACTGAGGAAGGAAGAAAAGAAGTTAAAACATGTAGCACTTTATGGGGTCTGCTAGGCTGATGTACCTTCCAGGTTTGCCTAAGATTAAAGAGTTTTTCTGGATGTTGGAGGGACTTTCAGTCCCAGGCAAACCAGTATGGTTGGTCATCCTAGATCTGCCATCTGCCATGCTGTACCACCTGCAAAGAATAGCTGTTGAATATTTCTCCTCTAAGCTCAGCAGTATGGCTTAGAGAGATCTAGACTCCCCTTTTCCAAACTTCTGTGTTACAACTACCATTCAGCTTTGGTAAGGTAGGCATGTTTTGGCAAAGTAGGCAAGAAAGTGTGGCTGCTATAAGCCAGTGTTGTACTAGATCCGGTCACACCAGTTCACAAGAGCTGATTTTGGTCATCTTCCTAACTCCACATCAGGCTGATAGACTGAAATTGGCCATTGAAATTGATGGGAGAAGGTACACCATGGAAGCCAGCAAATGCTAGAAATCAGGGCTTTCTCCCTGTCCTAACCCCTGCCCCCAACTTGGAGATGGTCATTAGATATTTACCAGTGCACCACTGTTGCAAGTTGAGTTGTAAAAGTTTGGCAGACATTGCATTGTGAGGAAAGCCCACAGCCACCTACTTCTTCTGAGAATTGTCCTCAGCCAACAGAATTT
Source organism: Choloepus didactylus (assembly GCF_015220235.1). Classification (NCBI taxonomy): domain Eukaryota; kingdom Metazoa; phylum Chordata; class Mammalia; order Pilosa; family Megalonychidae; genus Choloepus; species Choloepus didactylus. The sequence continues at coordinate 26,103,792 of NC_051325.1, read as the reverse complement.
GCCTTGCCTGGAAATGCCTGGGAGGTTATGCCCAACCCCCAGGGGAGACCTGTAGCCAATGATTGACTCAAGTTGTATTAAAAGGCCAGCCTTCTTACCTCAAGTTGGGACAACATTATGGTACCATTCACACCCAGAGACCCCTTGGGATCAAGCTGAGGCTAGTCTCTAGCTGAAATCACATCTTTGCTTAGCTACTTCCCTTTCTTATCTTGCTTACCTCATTCCTATATATATTTCCATTGGGAGACTCCCTCAATAAATCACTGGCCTAAGAATCCCCATCTTAGACTCTGCTTCTAGGGATCCTGGCCCAAGATACCCAGTCACAGAGAATTTCTGAGAAATGAGCAAGCATATGAGCTCCAGCATATCCCACATCCTAACTCTGTTGAGGGGACTTGACGATCTTCATGCTTTGTTTGAGCAAGAGAATCCTTTGTTTCATGAGCTACCTAGAATATTATATGTGATTTCCCCCCCTTTCCTACTACATACCTGGTAGTAACCTTGAAAATCTTGTCAAAGGGATTTTGCATTTTGAACCTCCTTTATTTAACTAAGTGAGAGAAGGAGAAATGAAATTCCATGACATTCCATGACACAGTTGTTTAGAAATTCCATGACATTTAAGATGGAGAGATTTTAGTGGCAGTAGGCAATCATGTGAAGCAGCCATTTATGACTGAATTATACCATTTGTAGCTACTTAACATGCTGAACCATTCCTCCCTGTCTGGAAAAATCATAAAAAGGGGCCCCGTCAGCACTCTGAGTCACTGCTTAAGAAGCTTATGCATCCGCACACCTGCATTTAAATGAATGTTTCCGGGGCAAAATAATAAGGACCTTAGAGAAATGAAATGAAGCACTCTAGCAGAGAAAAACAATATTGGTTTCCATCTGCATTTGTAAATAGACTGCAGGAAGAAGATTTCTGGAATTAGTTTAATTATTAATAAGAATCATTTTGAACAATTTTTACTTCATATTTTTAAAGTGAGGAAATATCATGTAAGAAGGTTTATAATCAAGTGAAAAGATTGTATGACATCTGGAGTTTGAAGGACTAGTCACTGATATCAGGGTTTGGTGCCTTGCACCAAGTAGGATATCTACAAATATGTGGAAAATACATAAATTGTGTCAAAAATAGGATTCAGAACCAAGAATTGTCAACACCTTCTTTAGTTTCTTTCTTCTTTTTAAATGTTACTTTTTATTAAGGTATAACATGTAGAGAGAACACGAGTAAATCTTAGGTGTACATCTCAAATTTTTACATATGTTTATGTAACTGGTGGTTATCTCTTGTTGGGAAGGTAATTGGGAAAGTTTGCTGGTATACTGGAACTGTTCTATCTCAGTATGGGTGGTGATTACTTGTGTGTGTGTGTATGTGTGTGTGTGTGTGTACCATGCCCTTGATATCACAAAGGATTTATCTTAAGACTTTAACAAATTCTAAAATATTCAAATATGCCATTAGCATTTCATTTCCCTGCACAAAGGCTAACTTATTCCTGTCACGGACCTATGTAATTGCCAAATGTGAGATTTTCTAATTCTTCTGTTACTTCTTTTATCCCTCTAAGAAGCATCATCATTCTGGATCACTTTACCAACTCTAGACTTTGGCTTTCTTTCCAAGGACATTTTTCACAAAGAAACACAATTGTTTAGTTATGGTTGCAGAGTTCTTATCAACATGATAAGGAGTAAAGGAAAACAAATTTGCATTTAAAAAGCAAATACTGGGCAAGTGGCAGGGCCAGGCTTGCTATTTGCCTCACCCCTTACATCAGCCTTGCAAGGCCTGATAATCACAATGACAATATTGCAATGTGTCATAGTCCTTAGTGGTCACTTACCAATAGGAAAAACACTTGGACTATTAAATTTGCAAACACAAAGGGTCTCCTTTGCACATTTTCTGCAAAAGGAATCTTTATGTAAATTAAGGACAATATAAGATTCCCACAAATATACACCATAGTCTGCAAATGCAGTATTATCCTCCCCTCTCCCACACCTTTTTGTTTGGGTTCATAAATTTCAATTCCAAAATCCCGAATTGTGGTATTAACTAAAAAGACTGAGCTACAAAAGCTGGTACCCTCAGTTAAATGCACTGTGGAAACACTGAGCTATAGATCCCCAACATCAGATGAAATGTTTTAGTTTAGGAGCCCATAAAAGTGAAACTTTGTTCTGAGTTATATAACAATGATCATTTTTATTAACTGTTTAGATCCCTAAAAATACCTTTAAATAGATGAAGGTATTTTTACCTACTACAAATGTTAAGTTGGTAAAACTGTGCCAAAATTTTGGGAGCAAAAAATTATCAGCTTTCTCTGCTATTATGTAGGCCTAATGTCAGAGCTATCAAATATAAAAACCATTAAGAACTCAAAAAAGGGGATGGTGTAGGATCTCCTTGGCTTTGAGTGGTACCAAGAGAATTCTCCTAGGGCTTATACTAAATGAATTGTGTTATTATTAATTAGTAGGAATTAAAACAATTATCAATACTGTTCTTAACGTAGCCTGCCTAGGGATCCTCTTTAGAAAGGTGTGCAGCTGTTTGACTCTTTGCTTTCTTATATAATAATATCATGGTAGCCCAAGCAAGGGGAATTCCAACAAGAATACATACCAGCCCATCCCCAAGTGTCCACCCTGACAATCCAAAGAGTGAGGAAAAGCAGGAAAGCTGATATGAGTGCAGAGCTAGTCTTTATTGAAGACACCATGAGTCTTTTGTTTCTCTTTTTCTATTTTTTTTTTCCTTCCTATTTTCAGGAATACTTACATTCATTCCACAGAGTTGAAGAAATAATGCAGTTGTACATTTGTCACCATTGTCTTCCAGCTTACCTCTCGCTTGCCTAGGAATAAGCTTTATCGAATAGAAAAATAAAGACGTAATTGTTCAAATTGAGATTTGAATATATGGTATATAGGTAAGGACCAAGAGACAAGTAGGAAGTGAAGTAAGGAGTCCTGGGTTCTAGTTCTTCCTAGCTGGGTGACCATAGAAATACATTAAACATTTCTGGATTTCCCAGTCCATAACTGTAAAATAGAAATTTTGAATGAGGTGGCTTCTCAGACCATGTTCAGGTTTGAAATTGTACAATTCTAAGATGCTTTACTTAATCGCCTCCCACCCATCCACCCCCAACAAAATCACATTTATTTTAAACCAAGTCTGCAAAAGACTTTCCCACAAGGGAAACATCTTTCCTGGTGTTGATGTGAATAACCATAAATATCACTAACTGTAAAAAATAGTTGTGGGTTATGTAAGATATGATTCGGTACATGCTTACTGAGTATGTACTTTGTGCAAGGCTCTGCATTGGGCATTGTAGAAAAGTTTGAGTATATTTAAAACACAGCTTCTGGTCGGGTGCCCGGACTAAGGAGGGTTCCAGGGGAGGTAGGGAGTTGAAAGAAATAATTTCCAAAATTATTTTGGGGAGTGGTAGAATAGGTCACCAGCATAGTGTTCTCTCACCCAAGGTGGTGCTTATAAATTGCTTTTGTATCTAACTGGATTAGTGTTAAAATTCTGTCTGGAACGTTATATAACTTACATAGCTGACTTCATGAACTCTCACATTTTCTGTACTATCATGTTTCTGATATTTATATTTCCCCTATCACCCCCTACCCAATAAGGACATCAGAACCTTGTAAAGAGAGAAAGGACATTTGTCCCCTCCTCTGTCCTCATGCACAAACACCCCAATACAAATATTTTCCAAAGTAACCCAACTTTGATGAGTTTCTTGTGAGTGGTACCAGGCTTCATGATAGGTCGGCAAAGGGGACACCGCGGTCTAGAGGGCTCAGGGCAGGCTCTAGGACAGGGGTGGCAGCGTTCAAGCTACACCAGGTTAATTTCCATCACTGTTTTCGTTTTGGGCTTAGTTGTGCCCTCCTCTCAGTCTTATCTGGATCAAGAGAATGTGTCAAGGCATGAACATGCTTGGAAGATGATTCCAACATTTGTTCAACAAATAACTGAACACCAGGCACAGTTCTGGGTGCTTGAGTTGTATCAGTGACCAAAAGAGACCCAAACCCTGCCTTTCTGGGTCTACATTCCAGTGGGGGAGGGAGAGTAGAATAAGACAGCCCCTACCTTTGAGGGACTGCGCATCTCATAGGGGAGATGAGCCCATGAAACTGATGACTTTGATACAGTAATGGACATAGAATAAAGGAAGCCTGAACAGGGAGCTCAGGGCCGATCTAGCAGAGACTTGGGAAGATTGAGGAGAGGTGTGCTTGTAGAATGCCATTTTACTGCCTACGGAATATCAAGGAAAACTACAACCCAATATGCCAGAACTCGCCTGACTTCAAAAATAGTATCTTCTGAATTAATCCTGCTATATTTTCAAATCATTATATAAATGTGAAATATATAAGAACTACCAATTGGATCACTTTTTTACTCCCTTTATTGGAATTTAATCATTTATACAATAAATGAATTTAGTCCATTAGAAAATAAAATTGATACAGCCCTTTATCTTGCTTTTTAATGTTTTTTCCTTGTTAATTGCTGGATTTGTTTTCTATTGCTGCTGTGACAAATGACCACAGACTTTGGGACTTAACACAAATGTTTAATCTTACAGTTCTGGCGGTCAGAAATCCCATAGTGAGCTCGCTGGGCTAAGATAGGGTGTGTGAAGGGTGCATTCCTTTGTGGAAGCTCTAGGGGAAAATCCTTTCTTTGCCTTTTCCAGGTTCTAGAGGCCACTCGTTTTCTTTGATTCGTGGTCCCTTTCCTCCATCTTCAAAGCCGGCAACATTGGGCAGAGTCCTTCCCACGCCTTTTCTCTGATTCTGTCTTCCAGATCCTCTTCCACTTTAAAGGTCCCTTGTGATTACATGAGTCCGACCTGGATAATCCAGGATAATCTCCCTATTCTAAAATCAGCTGTTTAGAATCCTTAATCCCATCTGCAATCTTAATGCCTCTCTGCCCGTTACCTAACACTTTCAGCCATTATTCTGCCTACCACACTAGCTTATTCAATAGATTCCGATTGCCAGGGGAAAAAAAAATAGGTGAATAATCGGCATAACAGAAACTGACTAAAAGAAAAAAATTGCATCTATCTTGCAACACTAGACACCAGAGAGAACTAATAGCTTTATTTTTCATGTTCATCAGTTTTGCAAGATATGAAAGAAAGTAATGGAAATAGACTTCTAAGGTACAATTTAAATTCAGTGCTCCCCCTGTTACAATCCAGCAGTATGTGTGTGTGTATGGGGGAGTTGCAATGACCTACACTCCTAGGGTGTGTGCAGGGGATGCCCAATGAAACAAAACCTATTGAGCCCTTTCTAATAGATGTGCCATATGCCACAGGGGACACACTGGAATTCCAACCTCAAAAGCATTTGTTTTTGTGTATCTTTCTTGCCTGTCTTTGCCTCAGATTGTACACATTCGGGGACAGGGATTGGTATTGTGCACAGTTGTTCATATATTTTGCTAAGGAACTGAGAAACATATTTCATTTATATGCAACTTGCTGGCCATCCCAAATATTATGGCAACAATTGCTGCTGCCTTTTATTCAGCTGTCACCAAGGGCCAAGGCTCTGGGCCAAGTGTTCTGCATGTGTTATCTCATTTAAACCTTGCAGCGTACTGCAGGCAAATCATGCAGCAGACCTTCTCAACCTTGGCTGCATTGGAATCACCTGAGATGCTTTTATCAGTCCCAAATCCCAGACTACACCCTAGCCAATCAATCAGAATCTCTGGGGGTGGAACTTAGGCATCTTACCTTTCTTAAAGCTCCCAGGAGATTTCACTGTACAGACAAGATTGGGAACCATTGGATTTGAGCTAGAGCTGTCCGGTTCAAAGTCCAGATATTTTGTCTGCCAAGTAAGCAGTGTCCCCCAGGCCTGTCCCCACCTTTTGCTTCTGCTTTCCCCCACCTCCCTCATTCCCCTCCCTCTGAGATGTATTCTTTTACTGCCAGTTAGATTTCTGCCTTCTAAAAGGAAACTGAAAATTCTTGAGGTCTTAATCGTAATAGGTATGCATTTATCAAGTTACAAATAATCTAGGAATTTTGATGCACTTTGTATGGAACTCACATGGCCCATGACAACTTTTTGGAAAGTTACTATTGTTATGGGGAAACTGAGGCTTACACAAAGTAGCACTGCTTCCAAGGGGCAGCCCTGACATCCAAGCCCAAGTCTGTGTTATTTCAGAAACTCAACTTGTACCCTGATTTAAAAGAAAAATCTCTTAAGCAATGCAGTCACCTCCTGAAAATTCTTATTAATCTGAGACTCAGGAATCTGTATCTTTAACATTGGTCCCGGGTATCCCTGAGACTACTGTACTAGGCTAAAATCTGTTTCCTAGATCAGTGCTTCCCAAACTTTCAAGTGCATACAAATCACCTGGGGATCTTGTGACAATGCAGATCCTGATTAAGTAGGTCTGGGAAGGGCCGGAGGTTCTGCATCTCTAACTGGTCCCCAGCTGTGTGATGGTGCTGGTCCACTGACTACACTTTGAATAGAAACGTGGTGCCTGCTAACTAACAAGCTTTCTGAGACTGTTGGTGATCCGCTCACTATAGTGTCCTTAGTGTACACTGATTTACAGGTACCCCTTAGTGTGCTTTTGAGAAAGCAAAAGAATATATAGCACCTTTTAGACAATGGTATCAGTAACAGCTCAGTGCTTTCAGTGCATATTATACATAACACAGCAAATTAATTGCCTCCTTTAGAAATAAAACATTTAGCCAAGTGTTTCTTTTATCTATTAAGCCCATGTCTAGTTCATTCTTAGGTAACTGAGTTCTTCACCCAGATTAGGTTCTTAAAGGGATATTTCCTTTAAAACAGCTAAAAGAATCAGATAAATGATTATCTGATTCTTTTAGTTGTTTTAAAAGTGGGTCTTGGAGAGGCGGGGCAAGATGGCAGACTGGTGAGCTGTATGTTTTAGTTACTCCTCCAGGAAAGTAGGTAAAAAGCCAGGAACTGCGTGGACTGGACACCACAGAGCAATCTGTCTTTGGGCATACTTCATACAACACTCATGAAAACGTGGAACTGCTGAGATCAGCGAAATCTGTAAGTTTTTGCGGCCAGGGGACCCGCGCCCCTCCCTGCCAGGCTCAGTCCCGGGGGAGGAGGGGCTGTCAGCTCCAGGAAGGAGAAGGGAGAATTGCAGTGGCTGCTCTCATTCTACTGATTCAAACTCCAACCATAGATAGACTGAGGCCAGACACCAGAGACTCTGAGAGCAGCCAGCCCAGCAGAGAGGAGACAGGCATAGAAGGAAAACAACACAAGAAGCTCCAAAGTAAAAGCAGAGGATTTTTGGAGTTCTGGTGAACACAGAAAGGGGAAGGGCGGAGATCAGGCCTTGAGGCGCATATGCAAATCCCGAAGCAAGGCTGATCTCTCTGCCCAGGGCACCTTTCCTTAATGGCCCTGGTTGCTTTGTCTATTAGCATTTCAATAACCCATTAGATCTCTGAGGAGGGCCGTTTTTTTTTTGTTTTTTTTTTTTTTTTTTTTTTAAATCCTTTTTGCTTTTTCTAAAACAATTACTCTAAGAAGCTCAATACAGAAAGCTTCAAAGAATTGAAATTTGGGCACGTCAAGTCAAGAGCAGAAATAAGAGAGCTCTGAGACAAAAGGCAATAATCCAGTGGCTGAGAAAATTCACTAAACAACACAACTTCCCAAGAAAAGGGGGGTGTCCGCTCACAGCCACCATCCTGGTGGACAGGAAACACTCCTGCCCATCGCCAGCCCCATAGCCCAGAGCTGCCCCAGACAACCCAGTGTGACGGAAGTGCTTCAAATAACAGGCACACACCACAAAACTGGGCGTGGACATTAGCCTTCCCTGCAACCTCAGCTGAATGTCCCAGAGCTGGGAAGGGGGAGCAGTGTGAATTAACAGAGCCCCATTCAGCCATCATTTGAGCAGACTGGGAGCCTCCCAACACAGCCCAGCAGCCCAGAACTGCCCTGGGGGGACGGCACTCACCTGTGACATAGCACAGTCATCCCTCAACAGAGGACCCGGGGTGCACAGCCTGGAAGAGGGGCCCACTTGCAAGTCTCAGGAGCCATACGCCAATACCAAAGACTTGTGGGTCAGTGGCAGAGACAAACTGTGGCAGGACTGAACTGAAGGATTAGACTATTGCAGTAGCTTTAAAACTCTAGGATCATCAGGGAGATTTGATTGTTAGGGCCACCCCCCCTCCCCGACTGCCCAGAAACACGCCCCACATACAGGGCAGGCAACACCAACTACACACGCAAGCTTGGGACACCAATTGGGCCCCACAAGACTCACTCCCCCACTCACCAAAAAGGCTAAGCAGGGGAGATCTGGCTTGTGGAGAACAGGTGGCTCGTGGACGCCACCTGCTGGTTAGTTAGAGAAAGTGTACTCCACGAAGCTGTAGATCTGATAAATTAGAGATAAGGACTTCAACTGGTCTACAAACCCTAAAAGAACCCTATCAAGGACAGCAAATGCCACGAGGCCAAAAACAACAGAAAATTATAAAGCATATGAAAAAACCAGACGATATGGATAACCCAAGCCCAAGCACCCAAATCAAAAGACCAGAAGAGACACACCTAGAGCAGCTACTCAAAGAACTAAAGATGAACAATGAGACCCTAGTACGGGATATGAAGGAAATCAAGAAGACCCTAGAAGAGCATAAAGAAGACATTGCAAGACTAAATAAAAAAATGGATGATCTTATAGAAATTAAAGAAACTGTTGACCAAATTAAAAAGATTCTGGACACTCATAGTACAAGACTAGAGGAAGTTGAACAACGAATCAGTGACCTGGAAGATGACAGAATGGAAAATGAAAGCATAAAAGAAAGAATGGGGAAAAAAATTGAAAAACTCGAAATGGACCTCAGGGATATGATAGATAATATGAAGCGTCCGAATATAAGACTCATTGGTGTCCCAGAAGGGGAAGAAAAGGGTAAAGGTCTAGGAAGAGTATTCAAAGAAATTGTTGGGGAAAACTTCCCAAATCTTCTAAACAACATAAATACACAAATCATAAATGCTCAGCGAACTCCAAATAGAATAAATCCAAAAAAACCCACTCCGAGACATATACTGATCACACTGTCAAACATAGAAGAGAAGGAGCAAGTTCTGAAAGCAGCAAGAGAAAAGCAATTCACCACATACAAAGGAAACAGCATAAGACTAAGTAGTGACTACTCAGCAGCCACCATGGAGGCGAGAAGGCAATGGCACGATATATTTAAAATTCTGAGAGAGAGGAATTTCCAGCCAAGAATACTTTATCCAGCAAAGCTCTCCTTCAAATTTGAGGGAGAGCTTAAATTTTTCACAGACAAAGAAATGCTGAGAGAATTTGCTAACAAGAGACCTGCCCTACTGGAGATACTAAAGGGAGCCCTACAGACAGAGAAACAAAGACAGGACAGAGAGACTTGGAGAAAGGTTCAGTACTAAAGAGATTCGGTATGGGTACAATAAAGGATATTAATAGAGAGAGGGAAAAATATGGCAAACATAACCCAAAGGATAAGATGGCCGATTCAAGAAATGCCTTCACGGTTTTAACGTTGAATGTAAATGGATTAAACTCCCCAATTAAAAGATATAGATTCGCAGAATGGATCAAAAAAAATGAACCATCAATATGTTGCATACAAGAGACTCATCTTAGACACAGGGACACAAAGAAATTGAAAGTGAAAGGATGGAAAAAAATATTACATGCAAGCTACAGCCAAAAGAAAGCAGGTGTAGCAATATTAATCTCAGATAAAATAGACTTCAAATGCAGGGATGTTTTGAGAGACAAAGAAGGCCACTACATACTAATAAAAGGGGCAATTCAGCAAGAAGAAATAACAATCGTAAATGTCTATGCACCCAATCAAGGTGCCACAAAATACATGAGAGAAACATTGGCAAAACTAAAGGAAGCAATTGATGTTTCCACAATAATTGTGGGAGACTTCAACACATCACTCTCTCCTATAGATAGATCAACCAGACAGAAGACCAATAAGGAAATTGAAAACCTAAACAATCTGATAAATGAATTAGATTTAACAGACATCTACAGGACATTACATCCCAAATCACCAGGATACACATACTTTTCTAGTGCTCACGAAACTTTCTCCAGAATAGATCATATGCTGGGACATAAAACAAGCCTCAATAAATTTAAAAAGATTGAAATTATTCAAAGCACATTCTCTGACTACAATGGAATACAATTAGAAGTCAATAACCATCAGAGACTTATAAAATTCACAAATACCTGGAGGTTAAACAACACACTCCTAAACAATCAGTGGGTTAAAGAAGAAATAGCAAGAGAAATTGCTAAATATATAGAGACGAATGAAAATGAGAACACAACATACCAAAACCTATGGGATGCAGCAAAAGCAGTGCTAAGGGGGAAATTTATAGCACTAAACGCATATATTAAAAAGGAAGAAAGAGCCAAAATCAAAGAACTAATGGATCAACTGAAGAAGCTAGAAAATGAACAGCAAACCAATCCTAAACCAAGTAGAAGAAAAGAAATAACAAGGATTAAAGCAGAAATAAATGACATAGAGAACAAAAAAACAATAGAAAGGATAAATATCACCAAAAGTTGGTTCTTTGAGAAGATCAACAAGATTGACAAGCCCCTAGCTAGACTGACAAAATCAAAAAGAGAGAAGACCCATATAAACAAAATAATGAATGAAAAAGGTGACATAACTGCAGATCCTGAAGAAATTAAAAAAATTATAAGAGGATATTATGAACAACTGTATGGCAACAAACTGGATAATGTAGAAGAAATGGACAATTTCCTGGAAACATATGAACAACCTAGACTGACCAGAGAAGAAATAGAAGACCTCAACCAACCCATCACAAGCAAAGAGATCCAATCAGTCATCAAAAATCTTCCCACAAATAAATGCCCAGGGCCAGATGGCTTCACAGGGGAATTCTACCAAACTTTCCAGAAAGAACTGACACCAATCTTACTCAAACTCTTTCAAAACATTGAAAAAAATGGAACACTACCTAACTCATTTTATGAAGCTAACATCAATCTAATACCAAAACCAGGCAAAGATGCTACAAAAAAGGAAAACTACCGGCCAATCTCCCTAATGAATATAGATGCAAAATCCTCAACAAAATACTTGCAAATCGAATCCAAAGACACATTAAAAAAATCATACACCATGACCAAGTGGGGTTCATTCCAGGCATGCAAGGATGGTTCAACATCAGAAAAACAATCAATGTATTACAACACATTAAAAACTCGAAAGGGAAAAATCAATTGATCATCTCAATAGATGCTGAAAAAGCATTTGACAAAATCCAACATCCCTTTTTGATAAAAACACTTCAAAAGGTAGGAATTGAAGGAAACTTCCTCAACATGATAAAGAGCATATATGAAAAACCCACAGCCAGCATAGTACTCAATGGTGAGAGACTGAAAGCCTTCCCTCTAAGATCAGGAACAAGACAAGGATGCCCGCTGTCACCACTGTTATTCAACATTGTGCTGGAAGTGCTAGCCAGGGCAATCCGGCAAGACAAAGAAATAAAAGGCATCCAAATTGGAAAAGAAGAAGTAAAACTGTCATTGTTTGCAGATGATATGATCTTATATCTAGAAAACCCTGAGAAATCAACGATACACCTACTAGAGCTAATAAACAAATTTAGCAAAGTAGCGGGATACAAGATTAATGCACATAAGTCAGTAATGTTTCTATATGCTAGAAATGAACAAACTGAAGAGACACTCAAGAAAAAGATACCATTTTCAATAGCAACTAAAAAAATCAAGTACCTAGGAATCAACTTAACCAAAGATGTAAAAGACCTATACAAAGAAAACTACATAACTCTACTAAAAGAAATAGAAGGGGACCTTAAAAGATGGAAAAATATTCCATGTTCATGGATAGGAAGGCTAAATGTCATTAAGATGTCAATTCTACCCAAACTCATCTACAGATTCAATGCAATCCCAATCAAAATTCCAACAACCTACTTTGCAGACTTGGAAAAGCTAGTTATCAAATTTATTTGGAAAGGGAAGATGCCTCGAATTGCTAAAGACACTCTAAAAAAGAAAAACGAAGTGGGAGGACTTACACTCCCTGACTTTGAAGCTTATTATAAAGCCACAGTTGCCAAGACAGCATGGTACTGGCACAAAGATAGACATATAGATCAATGGAATCGAATTGAGAATTCAGAGATAGACCCTCAGATCTATGGCCGACTGATCTTTGATAAGGCCCCCAAAGTCACCGAACTGAGCCATAATGGTCTTTTCAACAAATGGGGCTGGGAGAGTTGGATATCCATATCCAAAAGAATGAAAGAGGACCCCTACCTCACCCCCTACACAAAAATTAACTCAAAATGGACCAAAGATCTCAATATAAAAGAAAGTACCATAAAACTCCTAGAAGATAATGTAGGAAAACATCTTCAAGACCTTGTATTAGGAGGCCACTTCCTAGACTTTACACCCAAAGCACAAGCAACAAAAGAGAAAATAGATAAATGGGAACTCCTCAAGCTTAGAAGTTTCTGCACCTCAAAGGAATTTCTCAAAAAGGTAAAGAGGCAGCCAACTCAATGGGAAAAAATTTTTGGAAACCATGTATCTGACAAAAGACTGATATCTTGCATATACAAAGAAATCCTACAACTCAATGACAATAGTACAGACAGCCCAATTATAAAATGGGCAAAAGATATGAAAAGACAGTTCTCTGAAGAGGAAATACAAATGACCAAGAAACACATGAAAAAATGTTCAGCTTCACTAGCTATTAGAGAGATGCAAATTAAGACCACAATGAGATACCATCTAACACCGGTTAGAATGGCTGCCATTAAACAAACAGGAAACTACAAATGCTGGAGGGGATGTGGAGAAATTGGAACTCTTATTCATTGTTGGTGGGACTGTATAATGGTTCAGCCACTCTGGAAGTCAGTCTGGCAGTTCCTTAGAAAACTAGATATAGAGCTACCATTCGATCCAGCGATTGCACTCCTCGGTATATACCCGGAAGATCGGAAAGCAGTGACACGAACAGATATCTGCACGCCAATGTTCATAGCAGCATTATTCACAATTGCCAAGAGATGGAAACAACCCAAATGTCCTTCAACAGATGAGTGGATAAATAAAATGGGGTATATACACACGATGGAATACTACGCGGCAGTAAGAAGGAACGATCTGGTGAAACATATGACAACATGGATGAACCTTGAAGACATAATGCTGAGCGAAATAAGCCAGGCACAAAAAGAGAAATATTATATGCTACCACTAATGTGAACTTTGAAAAATGTAAAACAAATGGTTTATAATGTAGAATGTAGGGGAACTAGCAGTAGAGAGCAATTAAGGAAGGGGGAACAATAATCCAGGAAGAACAGATAAGCTATTTAACGTTCTGGGGATGCCCAGAAATGACTATGGTCTGTTAATTTCTGATGGTTGTAGTAGGAACAAGTTCACTGAAATGTTGCTATATTATGTAACTTTCTTGGGGTAAAGTAGGAACATGTTGGAAGTTAAGCAGTTATCTTAGGTTAGTTGTCTTTTTCTTACTCCCTTGCTATGGTCTCTTTGAAATGCTCTTTTATTGTATGTTTGTTTTCTTTTTAACTTTTTTTTTCATACAGGTGATTTGAAAAAAGAAGGGAAAGTTAAAAAAAAAAAAAAGAAAAAAGACAAACAAGGGGAAAAAAAAAAAAAAAAAAAGATGTAGTGCCCCCTTGAGGAGCCTGTGGAGAATGCAGGGGTACTCGCCTACCCCACCTCCATGGTTGCTAACATGACCACAGACATAGGGGACTGGTGGTTTGATGGGTTGAGCCCTCTACCATAAGTTTTACCCTTGGGAAGACGGTTGCTGCAAAGGAGAGGCTAGGCCTCCCTGTATTTGTGCCTAAGAGTCTCCTCCTGAATGCCTCTTTGTTGCTCAGATGTGGCCCTCTCTCTCTGGCTAAGCCAACTTGAAAGGTGAAATCACTGCCCTCCCCCCTACGTGGGATCAGACACCCAGGGAAGTGAATCTCCCTGGCAACGTGGAATATGACTCCCAGGGAGGAATGTAGACCTGGCACCGTGGGACGGAGAACATCTTCTTGACCAAAAGGGGGATGTGAAAGGAAATGAAATAAGCTTCAGTGGCAGAGAGATTCCAAAAGGAGCCGAGAGGTCACTCTGGTGGGCACTCTTATGCACACTTTAGACAACCCTTTTTAGGTTCTAAAGAATTGGGGTAGCTGGTGGTGGATACCTGAAACTATCAAACTACAACCCAGAACCCATGAATCTCGAAGACAGTTGTATAAAAATGTAGCTTATGAGGGGTGACAATGGGATTGGGAAAGCCATAAGGACCAAACACCACTTTGTCTAGTTTATGGATGGATGTGTAGAAAAGTAGGGGAAGGAAACAAACAGACAAAGGTACCCAGTGTTCTTTTTTACTTCAATTGCTCTTTTTCACTCTAATTATTATTCTTGTTATTTTTGTGTGTGTGCTAATGAAGGTGTCAGGGATTGATTTAGGTGATGAATGTACAACTATGTAATGGTACTGTAAACAATCGAAAGTACAATTTGTTTTGTATGACTGCGTGGTATGTGAATATATCTCAATAAAATGATGATTTAAAAAAAAAAAGAGAAAAAAAAAAAAAGTGGGTCTTAAATTGTATATCCCATATTTTAGCATTTAAGTACTTTTGGGGGGATGTGTCTATGAATTTTCATTCTATAGTGTGTATCGACTACTATACCTATTAGGGCAAAATAAAAACATGGCTTTTTTTTTTTTTAAAAGAAGGCAGTTAATACACCTGTGTAAAATACAAGGAGTAAGAGAAAACCAAACAAGATTAAAACTGACCTAAATATATCAACTGAGAGAAAAGAACATGGAGAAAACTGAGTTGTGTTTTTTTTTTTTAAATTTCCTAGAGTAGTGATGCCTAATGTGAAAGTGTATATATCACATATTTCATAATAATAATACTATTTGTGGCAATATTTTAATAGTTTAACGCTATTATTTATTTTACCATGTATTGAGCACTTCCTATGTACTAGTCGCTATGCTAGGCAATGAGCCTCTGAAGTAAGTGCCATCTGTCCATTGTGCAGACAAGGAAATGGAGGAGCTGAGTAACTGCCTGTACTTCCATGGCCAGTGGGCAGCAAAGCCAGGACCCACCCAGGTGGTTCATCTCTAAACTAGAATGACTGAGCAAATTTTCTTCGTGCCTGAATAAAGTGGCAGGATTAATATTTGTTGGAAAGCTTTTGGACCTTGACAGAGAGCCAAGTTTAAAGTATAAAATTCATCCAAACCTGTGGGTGTTAACCAGTCTGATCTTTCCTTGGTCTGAGACGAGGTTTGTTCTGGAAGCGTCTTGGCTCATACGTCTGCAGTTCTATTTATTCCTCCCATCCTCCTCTCCCCACTCCAGCACCATCATCTCCATCACCACCTCCTTTTTATCTTCTAGTACTGTATGAACCCTAGATTTAAGGTTACCTAATGTTCATCTAGCATCACTTAACACATTTTACCTGGGGTACCTACCACCTTTTCTCTAGCTTCAGGTCAGGTAGGAATTGGTTATCTTTTGAGGCCAGTTTGAAAGCTGATCATATGAAACAAAATATAATTTTCTATTATCCATAATGGTGTTCTATATAAAGGAGTGTTTGATGGCAAGTGTGTGTATTTTTTTTTTTTTTTAATTAAAGGCAAGGTTGATGACTGTAAGGCTCTTGGAATTCCCAGAATAGGGGCTCTTATAACAGACTTTAAACTTTCTTAATTTAAAGCAGAAGTGTAAAATACAAAATGGTATTTTAAAAAAGTGTGGAATTATTAATTAAAATGGACTTACTGAAATGCCATAGATATCATCACTTCTGAAAATTGAATTAAACGCTAAATGTCAATGGTGAATTAACATGAATAGACTTATCTGTCCCTGTCTAAATGTATTTTATCCACAAATGTGTAATACATAATGATTAACCAGAGGTTACAGATTCCAACTGAAATCCAGTCAAATTCTTCAGAATTCTAATATAGGAATGCATTCAGGTCAAAGAATATTAACAGAAAAAGCTTCTGTCACCGAAAGGGCAAGGAGATTGAGTTTTTACAGGACTGTTCTAAGTTTGCTTAATTGTTCTCTTCTTGATCTGTTGTTCTTGATGATTTAGAAAGCCTGTGTGCTGCAAGTTAAACTGCTTTAATTATAGTCATGTCAAATATGTATGCCTTTAATTTCTGTGGCTTATAAAAGTTGGAGACCCTGAAAGCATAATTAAAATTCTGTATCTTTAATGGATGACAGTAACAGTAGCACAACATTATGGATGGAATTAATACTACCAAAGTGTACACTTAAAAATGGTAAAAATGGAAATTTTGTGTTATGTTTATGTTACCACAGTTTAAAACCACAGTAAAAACCCGGTATCTTACTTGAGAACTTTCTTGTTCTTCTCATGCAATGGAATTTTCCTAACTGCAGATCTGATTGTGAGCTCTGTTCCAAAAGCAAGGGACTGGTGAAGCTCCTCTGTTAGGGGGCCGGTATCTAGCTTTTCTTCCCTCAGCTCACCCTGCCTTCCAGAAGCTCCCAGAGATATAAAACTCTCTATTCAAGAATTACATCATTTGTATAGCAGGATCATTTGCACTATATTATAGACTGAAGCTATAGAAAATAAAAGATCTAAGTAGATCTATTCTCTGTAGAAAATGGGACAAACCACTCTAGCAAAAATAAATTTGATGTTCACCCAAGGTTTGACCCCTTAGTGCCCTTGTTATTTAAGGAAATGCTCCAGAATGATATATATATATATATATACACACACACACACACACACACACTCCTTGAAGTTAACTCACTATGAATAGAACATGTCACTAAAAATAAGCTTCAGGGAATCAAGTGCCCTTATTTCTCATATATCTTGCTAAATCTATGGTTAAACCCAATGTTTAAGGTTTTCAAAGTGGCTCAGATCCAAAATCAAGTTAATATTTGCACTTTCTCTAAAGTGTAGGACTCAAAGATGCAATACAAACATCCTTTACAGTAGTCCCAGCTGTTGAGATTTAGCATCACCAGCTGGCTCAGAATGGGCCACTGCGCTCTCTACAAAAAGGAGGAGGTCTTAAACCTAGAGCCAGTGCTCACCAATCCAGCTATGTCTGAGCTCACAGATCAGTGATTCTTAGCAGTGGCCTCTAGACCAGCAGCATCACATCATCTGGGAACTTGTTACAAATGCAAATTCTCTGGCCCCACCCTAAACTTACTGAATCCACACTTCTCGGGTGGGACACAGCAACGTGTGGTTTAACACGGGTGACCCTGATGCGCACCAAATTTTGAGAACCATTTTTGTAGGTATCTACTTTAGTCTGGTTCTAACAAGTAATTTCACCAGTTCGAAACAGCAGCTCCCATTTTGATGATTGTTTGTGTTGGACAGGTAATAGTGAATGATTTCAACTTCCTGAAGGGTATAGGGTTTTATTTTGGGGTGATGAAAATGTTTGGGAACTAGATAGAGATGGTGGTTGTGCAACATTGTGAATATACTAAATGCTTTTGGGTTGTGTGTGTGTGTGTGTGTGTGTGTGTGTTACTACATATACTAAATGCTTTTGAAGTCTTCACTTTAAAATGTTTAGTTTTGTGTTATTTGAATTTCACCTCAATAAAACTAAAAGGTATAATGTAACTAAAAGGTATAAAGTACTTACAGTATAAAGCACTTTGAAACTCAAGTGCTTTAGATATGTCAGTTTGAACAATAAATCTACAGATTTTAAAAATGTGAAATATTTATCTTTGTCTCCAACCCCCAATCTTAGTTTGAGTACATCCTTATTTTATTTTTTCTAGACATGTAATATGATGAAACTTTATTATGAAATTACTAAAGTTTCCCAAGTATATACGGTAAATAGAGTATCTATAAAACAGGGATTTGAGTGCTAGTCATGGAAAGTGTCTAGTTAGAATTTCTTGATTAGTCAAACAATAGCTTGCAACTACAAACAAACACAATGGAAATTGTTATTTTGTAGCCTATCATTTGTTAGGGTGGGGATTATATATAAGGCAGAAAGGATGAAAAACAGGCTTTTGAAATTGTATTTTAGGGAATGTCTTGTAGCATCCCTACCTTCATGTTGCACAATTCAAGAGGGTCTGTTGATAATTGTATTTCTTATGGAGTATAATATAGAATATTATATTTTATAATATGATCTGAATGGTGCCCCCTGGAGGTGTGCAACACAAAGATCTTTGGGGGTACAGGATTTGTTGGGTTCTGACTGTATTTGTTAGAAATTTAAGTGCAGAATTTTTTTTTTTTAATTTACCAGAAAAAAACGAAGATTCTGTGAAGACTCACCACATGCAGTAAAAAAAGTATCAATTAAGGCTGAGTGTAACATTTTTTGTTATATCCCTATAATGCCCCCTCTCAATTATAGACATAATACAAAAGTGTAGAATATTGGAAACAAAAGTATAAAGAAGAAAATCCTCACAACTGAGCAATAACAATTGTTTTATTTTGTGAGTGTATGTATGTATGTGTGAGCACAAATTTACACACATATAGATTACAGTCAACAATGTATAGTATATTCCACTTTGAAAGCTGTTTTCCCCTTGGTATATCATGATGCTTTTCTGTGGCAAGAAATTTTCTTTTCGATATCAATAACATTCTTAGAACTGTATAGTATTTCATCCTAAGGACTTAATTTAGTTAATCAGTTCCCCATAATTGGATATGTCTAATTCTTCCAGATTTTCACTTAGGTATATATCACTGTGACTAGCATCCATTCACCTTTGTGTGCTTTTTTCTGATGATTTTCCCATATATCAACTTAAAAGAGTTCTGTTTATACTAAAAACATTAACCTTTATCTTTCTCTGTCAAATATTTCTCCCATTTGTGTTCTCTATAATTTTGCTTTTAGCATATGTTTTGATTAACATTTTGTCCCATTGTATTATCTTCCTATCCTTATATTATGTAAACATTTACCTATATTTTCATCTTCATGTTTTGGTTGTTTACGTTTAACTCTTTAATATATTTGAACATCATTATGTTCTGTGAAAGCGTAAAAAGATTAATTTTATTCCAATAGTCTAAAAATAATTTCAACATTACTTATTGGACACTACAGTGCTTTCTCCACATATCTGGGAAACAAGTTTATCATACTAGCGCTATAAAATCGTTGTTTAACCTTTCTTTGTCTCAGTTTCCTCCTCTGAAAAATGAAGATAATGGTACCTCTCCTTAAGAGGACTGATCTATGGAAAGCGTCTATGAAGCTCCTGACACAGATGAAACACTTGCTCAATATTCAACACTAGACTACTACTACTATTATTATAATTTAATTATCGTTGTCCTATTGAACTCAATATGCTACTATTCCTTTTAGGATATTTACATTTATACTCATAAGTGAGATTATCTATATGGTTTGTGCTTATATTAACTTTGTTAGGCTCTTGAATGAGGCACTTGATAGCTTCATAAAATAAACAAGTACTACATCTTTTTACTTCTATATATATATAAATGTATATTGAAATGTAGAATTTATCCTAGCCATGAAAGTTTGACAGAATTCCCCCAAAACCTATATAGGCCCTTAACCTGTCTTTAAGATAACATCTTAAAACACCATTTCAAGATTTTCCTTGATTTTTTTTATTTGTTAAAAATTTCCCCTTCTTTTGGTCAGTTTTGGTAAATGATATTTTTCTTGAATGAATTGTTAGAGGACGAACCAGAAGGTAGACACCAGTAAGGAAGTTGTTACAAGAGTATAGGCAAGAGGTGGTGGTGCCCCGATCCCAATTGTATCCCTTTCCAGTAATCTCAGCCTCAATAAATGGCAATGCCATCTTCCCTGTTAATGCCCAAACCTGGAAAGTCATTTTAATCTCTCTCTTTCCCTCAGCTCCACCTACCACCATAGTACATTCATCAGCAAGGTCCATCACCTCCATGTCCAAATTACACCCAGTGTAATCCATCTCCATTCCTTCCACATTAGTCCAACCACCATGAGCTAGACTGTGGAATGCCTCCTAACTGGCCTCCTTGCCCCTAGTTTTACATGTTGCAGACTAAGTGATCATCAAAAACTAGAAATCAAATCGTGTCTCTCCCCTGCGTTAAACCCAACAGCTTTCCACTGTGTTTCAAATAGAATCCAAACTCCATGCCTACAAGAGCCCAAGTGGTTGCTCCCAGATCTTGTCTCCCTCCCACCCCACCATAGATGGCTGCTCCCTCTCTTGCAGTGTTCCAGTGTCTCCGGCCTTCTTTATGTTCCTTGGACTCAGGAATACATTCCCACTTTGGGGTATGATTGGCACTTTGCCTGGGAAGTTCTGTCTCAAAAACTTTGTTTGGTTCCTCTTCTCACCTGGGTCTTGTCATATGCATCTTGTCATATGCCATCTAAGGCTGCCCCTCCTTCCACATCCACTCACTAGGCCACTTCACCCTCTTTTATTGTCTTCATTAGAACTTATCACTCTCTGAAGCTTTCTTGTTCATTATAGATGTTTGTTTCATGGTTGTCTACAATGTAAGCATTGTATGAGTTGTTTCACATGTGCCTAGCACAGGTTTTGCCTGAATGAATGAATGAATGTTGTCAAGATGATACAAATGAATGGATATGAGACTTAAGGATGAGAATTTTCAGAAATTAGATATAAAAATGACTAGAATAAATAAGGAGCTGGAAATGTGTGTATTCAGATCAAATCTGAATGATTTCAGATTATGTACAAATGTAAAAATCATCAAGCTGTACACTTAAAAATTAATGCACTCTGTGCATTTTAGTGCATGTATGTTATTTCTTAAAATAAATGAGTAAATATATGTTCAAGATAGCTAGAGTAGAGAGAGCACAAAGCTTGAATCATATGCCTAAATTGAAAGTTTCCATTTTCACACAGTGTAGAATCCAATATTATATGCAAATTTAGAATATCTTTGAGAGTGAGCCTTGGGATTTTGTAAAGACTTGGGGCTCTACTGCATGGTTGATACACAAAATTGCTCTCTTTTCTCACAGTAGTAAATGGACTTCAAAATAAGCTGGTAATCAACTCTGGCTTAAAGGAAAAGGGTATACACAGGGCAAACTTGTTTCAGCTCAGAAAACACTTTATCATGTGATGTTTCATTGCTCACCTAAATTAGATGGCTTTACAGTATCATGTGACATTTGTTAAATAGCTAAATAAGAAAATATTTCCTGATGTTTTTATAATGCTACGTAGATTTATAGGGTGGTTTCTTGCTTAAGACACTAATACCTTTCATAAAATGTTTCATAAATGCATTTTATAAAAACACAAAAATGAGTCACTTGGCATAGCTACATGTACAGTGTAGGAATGCAAATATTTTCTGAATAAATAAGTAAATGAATGAGGCTAAAAAATGAAAATATTAGAGATAATTATTTGGATTCTGAACAAAGCTTTATTTTAATTATAGTTTCCAATATTTGAATGAATTCAATATTTGTATTACCATAATCTGAAGACTGGAAGAATTATCAATCAATTGTACAACAGTGGTGGCCTGTTGGATTCAAAACCATTAGGTCTGAAAGTGTTTTGAAATGTACAAACATAGAGACCCTAATCTTTTAAGTGTACCCTAGAAAACTGGCACAAGCATTTATTCCTGGGACTTTTCTGAGCTATGGGAATGTTAAATCCCCTTCTCTTACTCCCGTCAACATAAAAAAAGATTTATTGACTTGTAAGTGTTATTTTTCTCCAACTATTTCCTCAGTCACTTTCACTCACTCACCCAGCAGGCAGGTCAATAGAACAAAAGCAGTATTGGCTATCAGAGATTAGGCTATTAATTGTAGATAGAATTATGCTCTAACGGTACCCTTCCCTATGATGCTAGAACTGATTCAGACATTTAATTTGTGGCTCAGAACATTGGAATGAGGAGATTTAAAGTTTGGAAAATCCCCAGATTTTTGGATGAAGTGAAACCGGCATGAGGTTCCACTAAAGAGAGTTAAGGATTAAAAAATCATTGTGCCAGGTTAAATGTATCCTTCCGAAGCCATGTTTCTTATAAATGCTGACTCGCACACATCTAGCAAGTCAGCTTCTGCCGTTTTCACCATTTTCTTTTCCTTCTGTTCACCACCTATCATTAGGCCAAGAAAATTCAGTCACCCGCCAAGAGTAAAAATACTTTGAAGTTTTCTCCAAAAACACTGAATTTCATGATTCAGGTATTTATTCTGTCTGAGGCATATAGCAACTTTTTTTCAAAGCAGGGTATGCCCACCAGTGAGAGTACCCAGTTACTTTAGGGCACACATAGATGAATGTCTCTATTTTTTATAACAGCTTCATTAAGATATAATTCACATACCAAAAAAATAACACCTTTAAAGGGTACAATTCAGGGTGTTTTAGTATATTCACAGCTGTATAATGTTACTACTTATAATTTCAAAATATTTTCATCACCCAAAATAGAAATCCTTTACCCATTACACTTGAGTCCACCTAGAGATGCAATTGCTAGGTCATACAGGTCAAATATTTAACATTTGGAGGCACTGGTGAACTGTTTTCCAAAGTAACTGCACCATTTTACTCTCCCACCAGCAAAGTTTGAGGGCCCCAAATTCTCCATATCCTCATCTAAACTTATTATTATATGACCTTTTAATTTTAGTTATCCTAGTAGTAAGAACTGGTAATCATTGGGGTTTTGATTTGTAT
The DNA here is from genome assembly GCF_015220235.1 of Choloepus didactylus. Classification (NCBI taxonomy): domain Eukaryota; kingdom Metazoa; phylum Chordata; class Mammalia; order Pilosa; family Megalonychidae; genus Choloepus; species Choloepus didactylus. The sequence goes on along the minus strand of NC_051325.1, from coordinate 26,080,803 downwards.
TTCCCTAATGGCTAATTATGTTGAGCACCTTTTCATGTGTTTAATGGCCATTTGTATATCTTCTTTGGAGAAATGTCTATTCAAGCTCTTTGCCCATTTTTAATTGTGTTATTTGTCTTTTCATTGTTGAGTTGTAAGAGATCTTTATATTTTTCTGATATAACCCCTTTAGCATATATAAGATTTGCAAACTTTTATCCCATCGGTGAATTGTCTTTTCACCTTCTTAGTTGTATCCTGTGAATCACAAAATATTTCACTTTGATGAACTTCATCAAAGTTCTTTTCTTTTGTTGCTTTGTGATTTGGGTGTCACATTATCTTAGTTCACAAGGCTGCTATGACAAATACCATACGTTGTTTGACTTGACAATGGGAATGTATTGCTTCATGTTTTTGGAGGCTTGATGTCTGAAATCAAGGAGTGAGCAAGACCAGTCTTTCTCCCCACAATCTGTAGCCTTCTGGTGCTGTCTTGCTGCAATCCTTGGAGTTTCTTGACTTGCATCTCTGCCTCTTGTCATATGGGAATCTGTCTTTCCTAGTGTCTGCTCTTCCAGTTTCCACTGATTTCTGGCTTCTTCCTGTGTAGCTTTCTCCAACTCACTGCTTCCAAATTTCTTGTGCTTATAAGGGACTCCATTGATGCAGATTAAGGACTACCCTGATTCAGCTGGGCCACACCATAACTAAAAATAACATTTTCCAAAGGTCCTATTTATAAATGAGGTCACACCCTGAGGAATGCAGGTTAAGATTAAGAACATGTCTTTGTTGGGATACATAATTCAATCTACCACACCTGTCTAAGAAACTATTGCCTAACCCATAGTCATGAAGATTTACTCTATGTTTTCATCTAAGAGTTTTGTAGTTTTAGGTCTGTGATCCATTTTGAATTAATTAGGGCATGTGGTGGGAGGTAGGGGTCCAACTTTGTGCATGTGGATAACTTGTTGTCCCAGCACCATGTTGGAAAGATGATTTTACACACATAAAGGAAGTTCCCTTCTATGTCTAGTTTTTGTGTGTTTTTATCATGAAAGGATACTGATTTTTTAAAGTCCTTTTCCTGTGTCTATTGATGATCTTGTGAGTTTTGTCCTTTATTCTATTGATATGAGGTATTAGATTAATTTTCAGGTGTTAAACTGATCTTGCATTCCTAGGATAAATGTCACTTGGGCATTATAAACCTTTTTCTTTGTTGCTGGATTCGATTAGCTAATATTTTGTTGAGGATGTTTGCAAACGTATTCATAAAGATACCGGTCTATAGTTTTCTGTTGTAATGTTTTTGTCTGGTTTTGATACCAGGGTAATATTGATCTTATAAAATGCATCTGGAAGTGTTTCCTCCTAATCTATACTTTAGAACAGTTTGTGAAGGATTAGTATTAACTCTTTAAAGTGAAGACAACCATGCAGTGGCTTTTCTTTGTGGAAAGTTCTATAGGTACTAATTCAATCTTTTTACTTGTTATAGATCTATTCATATTTTCTATTTCTTTTTGAATCATTTCAGTAGTAAATTTCTTTCTGGGAATTTTTTCATTTCCTATAGATTGTCTAATTTGTTCACATATAATAGTTGTTGTATATACTCTTATTATGCTTTTTATTTCTGTAAGATCAATAATAATGTCCCCCTTTTTATTCCTTATTTTAGTAATATGAATCTTTTTTTCAGTCAGTCAAGCTAAAGTTTGGTCAATTTTGTTGATCTTTTCAAAGAACCAACTTGTGATTTTGTTCATTTTCTCTATTGTTTTTCTATTCCCTGTTTCATTTATTTTCACTTAATTTTTATTATTTCTTCCCTTCCACATGCATTGAGTGTAGTTAGTGCATCTCTGTCTAGTTTCTTAATGTGCAAAGTTAGGTTACTGATTTGAGATCTTTTTTCCTTTAATATAAGTGTTCACAGCTATAAATTTTCCTCCTAGCATTGCTTTAGCAGTATACCATAAGTTTGGAAAATTGTGTTTTTATTTTAATTCATCTCAAAGTATTTTATACTTTTCCTTATTTTTTATTTGACCCATGGTTTATTTGGGGGTATGCTGTTTAGTTTAGAAATATTTGTGAATTTCCCAAATTCCCTTCTGCTATTGATTTTTTATTTCATTTCATTGTGATCAGAGAACTTACTTTGTAGGATTTCAGTAGTTTTGAATCTATTAAGGTTTGTTTTATAGCCTAACAAATGGTCTATCTTGGAGAAAATTCAATGTGCACTTGAGAAAAATACAGATTTTTTTGCTGTTGGACAGAGTGTCCTATAACTGTTATGTCTAGTTAATTTATAGAGTTGGCCAAGTCTTTTATCCCCTTGTGGATCTTTTACCTTCTTATTCTAACCAATATTGAAAGTTGGATATTGAAGTCTCCAACTAATATTGTTGAATTGCCTATTTGTCTCTTCAATTCTATGAATTTTTCATTAAAGTGTTATGGGCTCTATTGTTAAGTGGATATATATTTACAATATGTCTTCCTGATGGATCAAATATTTTGTAATTTTTAAATGGCCCTCTTTTTTCCTAGACTTTCTTATATAATCTATTTTGTTAACTAGACATTCCAACTCTATTTTGGATACCATTTGCATATTATATCTTTTTCCATTCTTTCACTTTCAATCCATTTATGTTTTTGAAGCTAAAAATTGTCTGTTGTAGACAGCATATTGTTGGATCATAATTTATTTTTTAATTCATTTGACCATTCTTTCCATTTGATTGGAGTGTATAATTGTTTAATCCATTTATATTTAATGTAAATATTAATATGGTAGGATTTACATTTGTCATGCTATTTATTTTCCATATGTCTTATGTCATTTTTGTTCCCCTATTCTCTATTACTGCCTTCTTTTGTGTTATTTTCAAGTGTAGCATTTTAATTCCCTTGTTATTTATTTTACCATTTTTTGAGTTTTTTTTTTTTTTTTTTTAGTGATTGCAGTAGGAGTTACAATTAGCACCTTAACTTGAAACAATTTAGTTCAGATTAGTATGAACTTAATTTTAATAGTGTATAAAAATTATTCTCTTACAACTCTCTCCTTCCCTCTTCTTTGTGATATTAATGTCATATAAATAATATCTTTATAGATTGTAATTCCACCAACACTCCAGCAGTATACAACTCTACCTTAGTCTTGACTTCCTGTTTGCACAGAACCTCAAGGTCTGCCAGAGGTGAGAGAGGTCAGTGCCTTCTCAAGACTTTCCTGAGCATATACATAGCCCTGCATGTGTGTAGCCTTCATTATATTTCCCAGAAATATAATGAAGATTTTTGAAGATCCTTACCCCTCAGCTCCATGAACATATCATTCCCCAGATTTTCGTTCTAAGTTTTTGAGCCAGTTTCTTGTTTGCCCAACTTATATTTCCATGCTAAACAATTGCTGCTGATTGTTTTCAAGAAATGCTCTTGGGATAGGGCTTTTCTCACTTAAACTGCATCAAGTCAAATAAAGGCAAGCCCTGTGAATGGAGTTTTTCGAGAGAGTTGCTGTACAGGTCAAGTCATGACAATAAGAATGGTGCTTTCTGAGGAGCTCCATGACAATCTCCGATGACTGAGAGGCTGCTGGTTTTCACAGCTACCACAGTCGAGAGGTTGCTGATTTTTAGGCTACCATGGAACTGGGGAGAGGGAGCAAATTAAAATGTCACCAAGTTCACTGTTCTTATCAAGATACAGCTTTTTTTTTGTTTTTGTTTTTTCCTGGGATCAGCATTCTCAGATTGTTGCAAGCTTTTGATGAATTTCCAGAATTCTGGAAAAGTTGAATTTCGCTGGCTTTGTTAGTATTCTCATTGCTTTTATGGAGGAGTCAATTTTCAGAAGTCCTGATTTCCACCATTCCAGAGCTGCTTTCCTGATTATGAATATTTTAATGTTTTGTAGCTGTTTATGGATATGTGTGTGCATAAAATTTTATATTTTTAGTGAAAATATCTAATTTTAAGAAATCTGCGATTTTAAAGAAAAACCTTAAGTAAATGCTAAACCATTTACTGTAAGAAATTTTTTCAGGCTGTCTGGAAAAATCAACCTAGGTTTCATATCCACTGAGGATATTTACACTTAAATTCTTACTTTTTTCTTTTTCTTTTAATTTATATAGGATTAGAGTAGACTGAAGGAGTATGATAGAGGTTAACACCCATCTACATATATGTGCCAAGCTCTATATGAATGTAAATTTTTATTTTAAAGTAAAAACCCTTGTGTTTTCAAGGTTAAGAAAATATATATGCAGGAAACAAGAATGTGTCATTGGATTCTATCTTCTTGAATTCTTTATTCTGGGATATATAGAAATACTTTGGTTTTGATATGGTTAAACCTTCATGTTTAAAATTCCATATTTTGGAGAAAATTAAAAATACATCCATATCACTAACAAAGGGATTGCCAAGAAAAGTTTCTACTGCTAGAAGTTCATTCACAGCAGGTTACCTCATTGTCAGCCTGGGTTGGTTAAGTTAATATGTTAGAATTCTCCCATTAAGAATTTATTTTCATAACAAAAAAAATTATAAGTTCATTAATCCCTGAAAACATGACTTCCACATGTTCTTCATTTCTAAAAACTCTAAAAACAACTTTTTCATAAGGGTAGGATTACCAGGAGGGCTCTAGTAACATGGACTGGAAGAGATTTTATCGGCCAAAAACAGTTTTTGGAATTTTATTGGCTGAGTTCTTAATGGTGCCTGAGATATTCAGTGACTCTTTGATAACTTTTCTAGTGTCTCCACTTGTATTTTGAGACATTTCCTTAGCCCTATTTGTGTGTCTGCAAACTCTTGTTAGGTGTTGTCGCCTCAAATTTTGTCCCTTAAAAAACCATACATCTTGACAGTGTGATTGTGAAAACCCTGTGGATCGCACTCCCTTTATCCAGTGTATGGATGGATAAGTAGAAAGGTTTTTTTATTGTTTTATTAAAAAAAAAATACATCTTTATATCTCACCTTTTTTAACTTTCTTAAACACAGTTAAGTGCCCTTCAAAGGGCATTTTCTCCCAAAGCACTTATCCCATTCTACTCCAAGGATCTATATATATTGTTGTTTTCTACCAGATCATCATCACCTTGAGGGCAAGGACTGTACCTTATTCATAATCATAATCCTAGCATAGGGAACCACAATAAATGTATAAAATTTACTGAATGAATTTTAAAGGTGCAAACCAAATATCAGATGAAAGAACTATTGTTATGATGTATATAGAGCTCTCCAGAATATTCATTTGGGTGTTGGTGGATCAATTCTTAAACATCCAGAGTTTCGCTGGTGTTCTGTGATACTAAGATCCAAAAGGCAGTTTTGGAGAAAGCAGTCCACAGACCCTCGTTTTCGCCTTCTTCTGGATGGGCAAGATGGAGAGGAGAGTGGTGTATAAACAGTAGCCGGTTATCCCCATTAATTCAATGTCCTGTAGCATTTCCTGTCCCATCTTCTCAGGGCTCATTTGCCCTTAGAGTATAAAGGATAAGTGCTTCTCAAGTTCTCTTCTCTATCATGACCCAAGTGAAATCCCAGAGGTTTCCCCAGGAGGCACCTTTACCCTCTGTTTTGTGTATCCTAAGAGGCACTAAATGTCCTCTGTTCCCTAGATGGATTGGGTTATCATGGACCCACTAAATCCCATACATCTGTTGGTTACCCCAGACCCTTACACCCCAATTACTGGCTGGACCAGATGTCCCAGGTTGTTAATTTATCCATAGCCTCCCTGTGCCCTGGAGGCTTTAAGTCCCTTCCCCACAAAAATTGACCTACCGACCTGATTAATAAAACAGCTGTATTTCATTCTGTACAAAGGGCGTTTTCTGAGACAATCTAGAGAAAGTTACCATTTGTTAATGACTTTCCAGGAAGAATTTTGGTTCCTAACTGGATGACCACATTCAAGAGTTTCTCCCTGACGTGGCCCTGCTGAACACAGCCAAGCAGAGGTGAATCTGGATGTGAGATGTGTGGGCTCCAGCCTGTCGTGTTTGCTTCCTTTTTAACAATTGACCAGTAGAGCTTGGAATGGTGAATATTGGCTCTATTGTATACATTAAATATCTAAATAGACTTCTAAGACGTTTAAAGGCTCTTCAACAGGTGTCCAATACTGCTACTCTGCTGAATATGTAATTTTCTTTATGAATTAGGGAGCTGTGTGCCAGCCACTTGGTCAAAGCAGCAATCATTTAAATTGATACCAATGATCACCATCATTTATGGCCTTTTTATTCAAGTGTTTAGGATCAGATCATCACTATTGCAGAGCCGTTCCGAGGTAGACAGCTTCACACGATCCTGTGGGAGTGATGGGTTCAACAATTAACAGTGGATTTCAGGGACCTGTCTGTGCAGCATAAGCTGTGCCCATTAACCTGCTATTGAGTATTATAATTACCTCACAGGGGAAATTCAGAACATAGTAGCTGGCTGTCTTCTGTGCTAGTATGTAACTTTCAGTCGGTATCATAAGATTCTTTTAAACAGGCTAGTATTTGTATATCCTCCTCTGTAGACCACAAAGAAACTAACAGTAACTTTGTCAAGTTCCCATTTAAAAGGAAACTTGATTTTTGCTTTTACAAAAACAAAAATTTCCTTTTTATATTTTTCTCAATATTACAGTGATACATTGAGTGCATGGTCTTTGTAAACAATTGCAAAGTGCCTAAAAGGAGGGGGAAAAATTTTCCTGGAAACGCAATATTTTTGAAATGTCAAGATAATGAAGGCCTTTCCGTCAAAAAAAAATAATTTAAAAGAATGATGGATTGGAATACCAAAACTTTTTAAATTGCTGTAGGGGAAAATATATATATAAACAAACATTAAGAGAAAATATACAATGGAAAAAATATTAGGAAATATATGTCAGTCAAAGGAACAATAAAAACAAGGTCACCTTATAAGTCAATAAGAGAAAGAGGAATATCCTATTAGAATAGGGGATAACAGCCTGAATAAATAGTACATGATATAAAAGACATGTGAATGGCCAATATATAGGAAGGAATGCTCATCGTCACTAGCAATATTTAGAACACAAATAAAAATAATAACAAGATAGCATTTTTCTTTCATTTTTGATTGCCAAAGATCCCAAGTACACAATCGGTCAAGTGTATGATAATATATATAAACAGATGTTCATTGAAATATTGTTTATAATAGTAAAACCTGTTCAATGATAAGAGATGTGTTAAATAAATGATGGTGCATCCATATAGGGGAATTCTGCAGAATCAATTAAAAGGACAACATAGGTCTGTATTTATAAAGATTTCCTCAACATATTGATGTGCAAGTTACTAATAAGCATGTGTAGTTGGATTCTATTTATATAAGATTTCTTGTGTTCATGTGTCTATGTAGAGAAATGTCTAGAATTGCACTGTCCAATTTGGTACCCATTGGTCATGTGTCTTATTAAATTAAAATCAAATAAAAGATGAAGTTCCACAGTTGCACTTGCCACATTTTAAGAATTCAATAGCCACATGTGACTGGGTGGATACCACATTGGACAGCACAGGTACGGAAAATCTCCGTCATCACAGAAAATTCTCTTTGAGAGTACTGGCCTAGAAAGATGTTCTCCAACATGATTTTGGTGGTTGCATATGGCTGGTGGGACTCAGGGTTAATTTTATTAGGTTTTCTTTAATGGCTTAAATCTTTTACAAGAGTATGAAATATCTTCATATTCAGAAGTTTCTTTCATCTGAGAAAAATATCACCCATGATCCCACCATGTAGAAATAAGCACTGCTACTGTTTTGTTGTATTTCCTTGCAGTCTTTACTTCTATATTTATTGTTGTACAGAATTAACATCAGATGATCTGTACAAGTTTTTAGTAACCCTTTTTTACAACCAATATTATACCATCAGCAGTGTACCTTATTCTTTAAAATTCTTCATAAACGTCACTTTTAAAAGCTGCATACTGTTGCATCCTGTATGCTTAAATGGTTTTTCATATATATATTGCCTTGAAAATAGTACTAAACTATTGCAAATCACTTGGATTGGGGGGAAAGAAATTCGTAAGGAAGACAGTGATTCATAGTTCTTTTGTTTTAAGTAGAGAAGCATCTCATATATCACATTTTGAAGGTTTTTAAAATTCTACATCACTACTCAAAACCACCCCATAAAACATAATGGTCTTGGAAATTGATGCCTTTTGATATAGTGCCTTTATGATTCCAGTGTCCCCTTTCATTATGGATGTAACAATGCAAACAAATCTTTGTTAGTATCTATCTTCCATGGAGACTATTTCAAATGTTTCACATCTTTTTAACTCTCTTTAGAAGATGTTCAGTAGATGTTGCTTTCTTGGGGGTAGACTTTGATAAATACAAAATTGCTTTTACATGGAAATCAAAAGAAGAGGAGAAGGTGTTACAAGTCAGCTTGACATCTTGCTTTACAGGTTGCTTTGGTTGTTTTTAGAATCCTATCCAGAATGAAACAGAAATCAGGGGCTTGGTTTTCTGTACCTATTCCGTAGTAGAGAAGACCTTTACAATCAGATTTATATTCTGCAAAGAGGAGTAGCCTCAAAGGCACCTCACCTCTGACTTAGCACATCAGAACCCACAGTCATGAGCATGCCGTCTACTCCCACCAAACCTGGTCCTTCTCCAAGCCTCCCTGTCTCTGCATGCATTTGTGCAATTCAGAAACTAGGAGTTATTAGTGACACCTCAATCTCCTCAGTCCCAATATTTAATCCATCATAATGACAAGCTGACTTTACCTCTTATCCGTCTCTTAAGTCTGTCCAACTACCCCACCACCCTTCTTGCCCACGCTACTCACCTCTCCCTGCTGGAATGCTGCAGGTGCCTCCCCTCCAATCTGCCCTCCACATTCTAGCTACTCACCTCCTGTCCTTCCCCTTCTTAAAATTGTTCAATGGCTTCTCTTTGCTCTTTGCTCAAGGGCTTAGAATTCCTCAACAAAGACAGACCGTACATCCTTGCATGGTAGGGCCTCTTAGCTGTCTCTTAGGTTTCATTTCATCCAAGCTCCTTCACTAGCTTTTAACTTTCTCACACTTGCGTACTCTTCCTCCTACCACAGGACATTGGCATATGCAATTCCCCTGCCTGAAGTGCTTCTCACTACCCTCCTTTCACCTGATTATTCTCCTCCACATTTTTCAAATTTGAGCTCACCAATTAATACTGCTTTAGGGGAGTCTTTTCTGACTCCAGTCCCTCACAGTAATAGGTCTACATCTTTTTTTGAGATTCTTAGATTAACTTAATGTCCCTTTCCCCACCGATTGTAAGCACCACCAGGGCAAATATGGTGTCTGTTTTTGTTCACCAGTGTAGCTCCATAACTAATGTAAAACCAGGCAAATAATAGGCGCTCAGTAAACTTTTGCTAACTGGATAAATAAGGAACATGAGGCAGATGCCCACAAACACTAGGAAAATGCTGAATCTTCTACAAAGGAGCCTTTGGAGCATCAGTCAACAGCAATGTGCCCCTAGAAAAACAGATTGTCTTATAAGGGAAAATCCACATAAGACATTATATTTTGGAGTAAAATGCCGTTATTAATTTCCTTTTGAGTTGGAGTATTGTATTTGAAGATGGTTGTCCAGGGCCCAGCCCTAGAGGTCTAGAGCCGGAAGCTATGGGGTCTGCCCAGCAGGCCCATTCTTGGGGAGCACCCAGATTGGGGTCCTGCAGATAAGCCTGAGGAGAAAGATCTATGACAGTGAAAACAATCATGAAGCAAAATCCTGCCAGGAATAAGGAGGCCAGAGAAGGGGGACAAAATAGATAAAATTATGCCTAAAAGCGATCTGTGGCGATGCGGTTCAAATCGAGGCCTTTCCCTCTTCTTCCCTGGCGGAGTCTCTCTTGTTCCACGCTGTAACGTTTTCAGACCACCTTTAGACACAGCCAGTGGTGTGCTGGAGCCAGCTCTTCCCAGTTCATGAGAGCCAATTATTAAATCGTTGGTAATTTTGTTACTGGTTGTTACAAACACAGCCATTATTATGAATTAAGTTATATAAACTTGCAACATAATAAATTATATTAAAACAAAGGAAGTCACTACCCAAAACACACCACTTCCTATTTATTTATTACATTTTACTATAATTCATGCTCTTGAGGTTGTTTTACAACCTTGTATCTGTATGCTGGAAATACTACTTAATGGCACATTACCGTCCATCTCTTCCCTGCTCTGGATTCAGTGATGCCATGTGGGTAGCTTGAAATTGGCTATGGCAGGCCTATTTGTACCATGGAAATTCAAGACTGTGGTTTGTTTCATATTTTGGTTTTTGGTTTGTTGCTTTTGCTTTTTTGTTTGTTTGTTATTTGAAAGCCTATTGTTAAACACTTATCAGTAACCACTAGAGACAACCTGTTCATGACCCATTGCAATCCATCTTTTTGTACTTAATTAGTGAAATTGCTCGATAATTCTAGGAAATCACTTGTAGACTGAAATGAAACTGTGAACCAATCTTCCAATGTCTTCTGAACTGCATTTCACAAAAATATGTTGAGTGGTAGTCATTAAGGAAACAGGAGAGTATGTATATGCTCTTAATCCCACTTCTTACTCTTCTGTTTCTTGAGTTTGCTACAGGTTAACTGTGTAGTAAATATTATATTGAATAATTAGAAATTCTAGAAGTAGAAGAGGTTGAGTTTAGTCCATAACAATAGGATGCTTTGAGCTCTCTTGATATGAAACATGGTGGCATTATAATTCATCCCAAAACATTCCATGCATTAAATGTTGTCTTCTTAGGAAGATGTAATTAGAATTTAACTTGCCAGCTTCCAAAGGATTCACAAAATGCCTGAGGGGTAACTGGTAGGAGAAAAAAAGATGGCTGAGAGGAGGGGAAAAGAAGTAAAAAGGTGAAAAAAGGGTGAATGAGATTTGAAAAGGAAGGAAAAACAATTGCCTGGAAATTAATTAGTACAAATCAACAAGTAAAATGCAAAGATGTATCTAATAATATTGTCCTTTAAACACTTAATTATTTTTCCACATTTTCACAAAAATAAAAGTGCTTCAAACTCCTTGAATTCCCTTTTCATTCCTTGTTCTAACAATTTTGGTGATAGCTTTGAGGCATGGAGATATTAACTTGCATAGTCTTACTGAATAGCACTTTTGTATAACTCTCAAGATAATTTTTACTCATTAAGAGTTGAGGTTTTAGAGATGACAATTTGGTCTTCATACATAATATGTTTTGATAGGTGAGTAGTAAGGGATTTAGAAGACATTTTCTTACTTTCAAAGGGAAGCCCATACTCAAGGCATATTTATGGCAGGACTTACTTAGATGCTACTAATTATTCCTTATAAATGTAGATATCAAAACCTCTTTCAGACTCTGATTGTAAAAAGCTGTATATTCTGTGTTTCTTTATGTGTTATGGAATATAGTTAACTCATGTTTATCTAGAGTAAAGGAAAAGGAAATGTATGTAAATAAGGCAAAGGAAATTAATCTGACAATCAAATATTATTTAATCTTGAAATATTTCAAGAGCTGTCAGCAAAAACATTCACATCTATATTTAGACACTTACAGATAAATTATCCATTTTCTTCAAACATCTTTGGTTATCACTACTGAACTGATAGGGGAAATTTTCTCTCCTTTTCACTCATACAACCCTTTACAATTTTAATAAGAAAAATATAAATAGCATCTAACAGTCTTTCACTGCTCTTTTTATGTCATACTTAAAATAAGTAATCATGTCAATCACCGTAAAAATATAATATTAATTCATTATGTACATGTGACACATTACAGTTTGTAGATTTGGTTTCGAACATCACAGTAATGCTTTCAGATGAGCTTATCCACATTGCACAGAAACTAAGCTCAAGTTCAAAGAAAACAAATGGCTTTGCCTAATTTTCAAAGCAAGTTAAATACAGGTGCCAGAAATCTACAAGTTCTAGAAATGACTTGTCCTTTAGCATTCTTTAAATTATACTTCTCATGGAAGACTGAGTTAGGCAAAAAATAAATAAATAAATAAATTGAAATGACTATGTTTTGAATATCATCAGCCCAGTTATACACACACTATTGATACATAATTGGGAACATAAATAGATGTCCTGCTAGGCAAGTCTCAAAGTAAGTAAATATATAAAAATATACATAGTAAATTGTTCTGGTTCCTATAAGAGATTAAATTATTCAGTAGCTGTCCCATATTGTCCGTCATTTTCAAGCTTTTGATTTATTTTTCTACTCAGAGCTTGTTATGTGCTGCTCCGAGCACATTGCATGTAATAATTAATTTATTCCCCAACAGCAGCCTTTTTTAAATAGGCACTACTAAACTTCCCTAAGTCATGTTGCTTTTAAATGGCAGAGCCACAGCTCAAAGCCAGGCAGACAATGCGGTCTCTGCCATCTCCCACCATGTGTCAGAAGCCATCAGGATAACACATTTTCTAGAAACTGCAAAATGAGCATTGTGTGTTTGCCATTATTAAGGAATTGCTGGGCCTCTGTTTTGACATATTTGATTTTATATTATGTTCTGAGGTTCTAGAAGCCCTTTGGTACCATCTCACTGTATCAAAGTACCTTATAAGGAAGCAGGTGTAACTACACATAGGAAAAAGTATCTCACCAATAAAGAACTCCCCAACCAAGGAGATGATGTAGAGCCACTAAAGGTGTCTTTGCATACTTTTAACAAACAGGCTTCATTGTTCTTCTAAAACTTGGGCACTTCCATGTTCAGAATTGCCTGGAAGCATCGACCTTCCCTGGATGTGAAAGGGGAATGTAATGCATGTCACCCTCTCTGTGGGGCTTTTAAATGGGAAGGAACCCATGTCACCTAATAGCCTGCTTTGCACACACCATTGTCCCTCGGGCATATGGATTTTTACGCACAGGAGTGTTCCCTAGATAATGGCTGTGCGTATGAATTTAGTCTGGAGAAATAGTTTAAAACATGAGTGACAAGCTATCTACACATTAGAATTTCTGAATTTGACAATTAATGACTAGAAGAGGAGGAAGCTAACGACTTTGTCCATTGACTGTTTTTTACTGCTATATTTCATGTACTTATGCTTTAAGTAAGGATGAGTGTACAAATGATGATTAAACATGACCATTTAGGGTTCATTCTTTCCTAGGAAGGCAAGTGATGCCTTTAAACCTTTCCTATTCTAATTTTGCATTTGGATTATTTTATATTGTAATTGAGCTTCCTAAAATATTGCTATAGGAATATTCCTATATTGGAAAATTTGGATCCTGCCAATTGATCTATTTGTTTTCCTATTTTTATATAAACTCCATTCAAATTGGATAAGCTTTATAACACAATGTAAATTGGAAAGGGCTTAGGCTTTATAGTCAGACGTATACTTGGATTCAATCCCACCCCAAACTGTTTTATAAAATTGAGCAAATAAGTTTACCTCTCTGAACCTCATGGTCCTTCTTTGCTAATTGGGAATAACAGTGACTGTCTCATGATGTTAGATTGCAGATTAAATGGAGGGTGGGGGGGGGTATAGAATGGCTAGAATGGCGTGTGACACACAGCTACTAATTAGAAGAACTTATTGTGCTTATGTTTATTATTTTAATAGAATTACCTGAACAGTTAAGAATATAAATCTATTAACTTATCTGATGAAATGCCTTCCAATGTGGCATTCATAGAATATGTGAAGACTAGTTTAATATCAGGACAAAATTTTCTTATTATATTCATTCTCTCAACACTGTAAAGGGCATTTTTGATCCACTCATATTCCATTGGATATTCCACCCACTCGTATTCATAACACCCCAGTGGTTGTTTGCCAGTTTCCTTATGGTTCTGAGAATGCTTTTTGGCGTGAGAAACGTAAGGGAGCTAAAAACCCCTGGAGCATCTCTTAACCAGTGAGGGATGTGAGTGCATAGACAAATACTCCACTTCTAGGCTCCTTGGGGGACATTCTGAGGGTGTTCTCCAAATTCTCTCAGAGTGTCTCCAATGGACTGATCCTCAATTGCCCAAAGTGGTTAAAACTGTTCATAAACACACAATATATTGGCTTGCTTTCTTTGTCTCACCCACCACCACCACCACCCCCCACTGAACTTCCTGTGATAAACTTCCAAAATAAACTACTTGCACCCAGATCTTTGATTTGGTCTGCTTCGGAGTGTGAAAACAAACACTGTAAGGCAATGCGTGTGTTCAGACCTGGAACTAGCTCAGATAATGCAACTTCTTGAAAGGTTTAGTCACAGCATTTGTCCAGCTCTAAAGTTGTCTTTTCCTTGGACATCTCTATATTCTGGGACTAACTTACTTGTTTCAAGGAATGCAAGCGCTTTGTTTCAATCCCCTTCGCCTGAATGCCGCCCAGTTCCCACTTCTGCTTTCCTTTCTTTTTAGCTTTTGAAACTACATTAAACCAGCCCCTGAGCTTATTCATATAGAGGAGGAAAAACATGAAGCCTTTAAATTTTTAATTATCACTTACAATGCAATTTGAGAATTCTCTAGAATTTTATCTCTTCTTTGGGGCCATTCCCAAGGATAACCAAATTTTTAGCTGCATGGATATGCCTGTGATGAAGGGGAATATTTTTTCTGCAGGATTACCTTTGCATATTTTCTAAACCATTTTCTTTTCTTTTGGGTGTGAATAGTGTGTTGGCTTTAGTTCAGCCAACTAATGCATAGCCTGTTCAAGCCACTTTATTTTGCAGGGAGAGGCAAACCAAGGCCAACTAAATTTTCTCTTCTCCACCAACAGATTTCTGTACTGGGCATTGAGATTCCCGGGGAGTGGAGAGGAGACTGACTATATAACCTCCCAACCATTCTATCCAAAACAAATATGAATGATTCTGTTATAATGGTACTACTTGGAGATAAAATGGGCAGTATTTTATCATCTCCTTGCTCTTTCTAGTATTTGCAGATTGTTACTTTCCTTTTCCATAGTTAGTCTGTTCTCCTCCACCCCATCCATTGAAAGAAATTGATGACAAATATGCACAGAACCCCATCTGTCAATTGGGGAGAAATAGACATAAATAACTAATGCCCTACCTGTCAACCTCTGTGTGGGAAAATGTTCACAGCAACATATTTCAGAATCATCATGATGCACATGGATGCTGTTTTATCTGAAAAAGGCTTGCTGGCTGTGAGCTGCCTAAGCTCTTGGTACCTCCTGGTGAAGAGGATGACAACCTTCATCACATGGATAAAAAGAGAGAGGGACCTTTGAAATGAGAAGTGAGAGGATAAGCCTCGATTCAAAGGGAATTTGGTAGTCCACAGTTTTTTGTTTTGAGATGAAAATGTTGAATCCAAGGGCTTGATGGAGATCCATCGTTGAACTAATTTTATATCTTTCCTTTACAATGATATCTGAATGATGCATAAAAAAGAGTTTGCTCTGCCTTTAAAGAAAAGGCAGCTTTATCTCTGTGAAGCTTGACTGTCCTACTGTCACTTAAGTGCAGCAAAGAATTCATCTCCTTCATGTCTGTTGTCCTGAACATTAATGAAAAGACTTTCACATACCTGATTCTTCATATGAATGATATATTAAAATTATATTTATATGATGGTAATTCAAATTTAGAGGATTTCATTAAGTACTGTGGACAAAATTAACCTAATATACCAACTGCTTGATAAGTCTAAAATCCATCAAGATATATTTCATGGGGGTAAGAAATGAGTAAGGTTTATTTTCTGCAGCAAAAATGCTTCTGGTGTAAAAGAAAATGAAATCTAGAATCTGGACCCAGTATCGTGGGATTGAGAATATCTTCTTGACCAAACGGGGGATGCAAAATGAAACAAAATAAAGTTTCAGTGGCTGAGAGATTTCAAGTGGAGTCGAGAGGTCACTCTGGTGGATATTCCTATACACTATATAGATAATACCTTTTAGGTTTTAATGTATTGGAATAGCTGGAAGTAAATACCTGAAACTACCAAACTCCAATCCAATCCAAGAGTAGCCTTGACTCTTGAAGACGATTGTATAACAATGTAGATTACAAGGGGTGACAGTGTGATTGTGAAAACCTTGTGGATCGCACTCCCTTTATCTAGTGTATGGATGGATGAGTAGAAAAATGGGGTAAAAACTAAATGAAAAATAGGGTGGGATGGGGGGAGGTGATTTAGGTGTTCTTTTTTACTTTTATTTTTTATTCTTATTCTGATTCTTTCTGATGTAAGGAAAATGTTCAGAAATAGATTTTCATGATGAATGCATAACTATATGATGGTACTGTGAACAGCTGATTGTACACCATGGATGACTGTATGGTGTGTGAATATATTTCAGTGAAACTGAATTTAATTAAAAAAAAATGAAATCTAAAGATCTTGAAAAGATATTTTATTTTGTGGATATCTGGCATACAAGAGCAGAACTTGACTTTTTTTGCAATAGACATGAAGTAATTGAATCATGACTTCTGGTGATTGACAGAAAGTGAGCTTATGTAATCAGGCAGTCCCTATTTTGTAACTCTTAAGGGAGTAGTTATGATCTAGGACTTACCTTAAAAGTACAGTTAAATTATTGCTCCCAGGATTTCTTAGTTGGTCTGGTTAATTCCAACTGTGGCATCACAGCTGGGATATTCTTTGCTGAAACAGGCCTTGAGTGACAACTTAGAGAAAATATGAAATTACAAGTTCACCTTATTTTTTTTCAGAGCTGTATTCTCTAGTGTTCTCTAACAGGTAAATTGAAAGTTTTTGCAGAGTTATGAAGACAGCTTACTTTCTTCATAAAAAATTTCAAAGAACGTGTATCAATAGCAGGAACCAGGAAACATGTTTGAGTCTGATAGTAGCCCAGGTAGGGAAGTTCTTCTCTGGAAACTTATCAGAAGGTTCAGTAAGTGAGAAAAATTCAGACATAAAATTCCTTGGTAGAATAGTTTTGGGGGAGGGGGTGGTTTTGATGCAAATTGTAGATTTTTGATGTTATTTTTATTTCTTTTCTTTTTTCCTTTTTTCTTTTTTTTTTTTTTTGAAAAACAGTCACTTATTTCATCAGACATGAGAGTGGCTTACCCCAGAAACAACAATTAAAAATATATATATATTCCCATTATATTCCTCCCACCTACAATTTCCTTCAAAAACTTGGTACCTTAACAGTTTGTCCTTCCAGAGAATTCTCCCTCTTCCTGTTCTCTAAGGCCCTTCTCTGCTGAAGACAACTTAGGTCAACTTTTGGTGTTTGAGATGACAAATATTGTATTCAGTATACCCATCACATAACAATATGCTCCATAATGAGGAATAATCAGGAAAGGGATGTGAAGCAGCCAGGTTAGCTTGGGGCGTTTTGTTCAAAAAAAGAAAACCTAGAGACAAGGTAAAAAAGAAAAGTGAAATCATTTCTTAAAGGCGAATTCTAACATAACCAAGTTTTGTAGTGATAAAAATGTAATAGATGAAGAAAATGTGTAGTTTTAAAGATAAATAAAATAATGTGATGGTGGAAAAGAAAGTAAACCATAGTTTAAATCAGTGTGATCCATCCCAGAAAAGGAACTTATAAGGAACTTGCTTGACTACTTGTTATATACTTTCAGTTGTTTCTGTTTATCTCTAGAATGCCATAATTTTAAAATACCATGCTTTGTTACAAGAAAACATTTCTCAAATCCAATTTGTAACCTCTAGTTCATACTCAATAATTTTCTTTTTAGTCTTTATACAAATGTTAATCATCTCATACGTCTAGAGACTTATGTAATGAATCCTCATTTACTTAACCCTCAGATTCAGTCATTATCACCATTTTACCATCTTGCTTTATCAACTCAATCCCAAATACCACCTCTAAATGCTTCATTACAGATTTCTAATTACACAAAGACCAACAGTCTGTTTAAATATATATATATATTACTAGAAATACTTCACCATTACTAGGAAAATTTTTACAAATAAAGGCATCACAAAGATTTGCTCAACTTTCTTATTAATGCCTATTGACTGTTTCTAACAGACAGAGGGAATCCAACAAGTACTTCTCCAAAATTATTTCCTATTCTGGGCACCTCCTCTGGGTGATGTCTATTTGCCTTGAGTTCCTACCTCTCAAGTGCAATTCAAAGAACTCCTCTTCCCCTCATATCCAGTCCCTGCAGTTCAGAGAAGTGACACTCTAACCAACCTCCTATTTAGTAAGTGAACAAAAGTGTTTTGAATGCACATGAGAATTAGGCTGTAAAGTAGGAATAGGCTGAACAGAAAATGCTTGAGAAAGAGAAAAGCCAGAGGGTGAGTTGTGTGGCTATCACTGGAAGGATTAAAAGGTCCCAAAATAGAGAATTGATTCATACCCAAATAGTTTCCCATTAACAGTTACAGAAGTAAATACATTGATGGACTCTGTAACCGCTGATTTAAAACTTGTGATTTATAATTAGAAATTTCATATGGTTTCTGAAAATGATTTCCCTCTTCCAAGTGTACAAAAAAAAATAGTACTGATCAAATATATTTTCTCTTAGAACCTTGCCTCAGTGTTCTTCAAAAACTGTGATGCAATTATCCTTTCAGAGAATAGCTGGTATCAGTCTTTAGCCTTCACAAAAAGTCTACTCTTGTTGAAGATCCTCCTTTAAGTTTTTATTAATGCTAGAATGCTAAAAATGTCCCCATTTTTTTTGCTATTATTGTTTGTCTAATAAAGTTTTTACTGTATTCCTCTCCCTTCCTGGGTCATGCAAATTGATGCTTTTATTGGCAACATCTGATCCTTCAAGGAGGCCTAATGTACTTGATAGATTTCAACTAATTAGTCAAGTTGAGAGTTCAGTCATATTGGGCAGAGCTTCAAAACAGGGCTTTCTCTCTTCATAGCTTACCTGAAAATGTTCCTCTTTATGCAGCTGCACAGAAGAGAAAGTTGTATTAGCTAAAGAGAGGAAAATGAATGGCACCAAATAGTTACTCAGCTGGGTCTGTCTTGTTTATTTTCTTTCTTGGCTTTTTGAAGTCTGCTCTTCCTAAGAAGGGTTTATATAAAAACCTCAGAAGGTAGGTCAGAATAACCAGCCTAAGAAATCAGCCCTTGTTGGCCCAGCGTTTAGCTAAATAAATAAGAATGAAAGTCTATTTCTTGCTCAGAAGTCTGGCTACAAATTTGCTAAGTGATTGATGTGATGATAATTTTCGGCATGGACTTCTCATTTCCTTCAAGGCCTGTCCTATGGGAAGGAAATAAATTCAGCCAATCTGACTGTGCCCTATTTTAGGTTTTACTTTGAGCTCCAAGAGATTTGAGAACCTCTTCTTCCCAGCAGGACTGGCTCTCCAAGGATCCTTCCTTGTGATGTCCCAAATAATGCAACTTGCTCTGAAAAGACTACAGAAGTTCCCTACCTAGAGATTCCAGAAGGTTCTGAGGATAGGATCGAAATTAACATAAGTGAGCACTCTTTTGCTCACTCCAACACCCCATCCCTGTGCATAGGTACCTAATGTTAGAGAAGGTCTAAAAGGTCGAGAGAAATATAGCCTTGGCTATATATCTGCCCAAGTATTCCATGGCATTGTTGTATTTTGATTCTATGAGAACCATGAATTTCATCTTAATGTGCCTGTGAATTGACAGGAGAGAGAGAAATTTTTCATTTCAGTATGTGATGCACAGTATGATCTGAGGAAATAAATAATGACGGTATGACAATTTAAAAAAAAGCGTTTGACTGGGGGCTATAGATTGTAGTCAGAAATTCCTCATTCCACAGCCTTTTGGCAAGTTGCTTCACTTCTCTGTGCCTTATAGGTGGGGAGTATGGGGAGTGGGGGTGGTTAAGGGGTTCAGGGCAATACTAGGAAACGAGGGAGCTTCAACTAGTATCATTTTCTGCTAAGAATAAATGAAAACTTGGGTTTGAAATCATTCTAGCTCAAATTTTTTTGAAATTATGATACCATGTTATCATTTCTAGTTATAGACTAATTTTTTCCCCAACATTTATTATCCAGGACCCCAAGTTACGTGAACTTTTGGATGTGGGGAACATCGGGCGCCTGGAGCATCGCATGATAACGGTGGTGTATGGTCCTGACTTAGTTAACATCTCCCATTTGAATCTCGTGGCTTTTCAGGAAGAAGTGGCCAAGGTATGTGCATGGAAATTCATCAAGCATGTCGCACCAATCTGAATTCTTGTGTGTGAAAGACTTTGAGATTTTGTTTTCATTTTTATCATGTATAACATTTCGGTCTGAAAAAGAAAATCTGCTGCCAAGTGTAAGTGTACTTCAAACACATCTAGATAATGGTTTCTACTTAAAATTATGAAGATTTTCCCATTAAGGATAAGGCATCAGATAAAATTCCTTTATAAAACAAAATGGATAGATAAATGACATTCCATTTCACCTAAATATCTTATCCCAAATCATTCTCTCTTTTTTTATATTCATTTTATTGAAATATATTCACATACCACGCAGTCATACAAAACAAATTGCACATTCGATTGTTCACAGTACCATTACATAGTTGTACATTCATCACCAAAATCAATCCCCGACACCTTCATTACCACATACACACAAATAACAAGAATAATAATTAAAGTGAAAAAGAACAATTAAAGTAAAAAAGAACACTGGGTGCCTTTGTCTGTTTGTTTGTTTTCTTCCCCCATTTTTCTACTCATCCATCCATGAACTAGACAAAGGGGAGTGTGGTCCTTATGGCTTTCCCACATTGTCATCCCTCATAAGCTTCAATTTTATACAGTCGTCTTCAAGATTCATGGGTTCTGCTTTGTAGTTTGATAGTTTCAAGTATCTACCACCAGCCAAATCATTCTCTCTTAACCTCATCCTTAACCCCCTCCCAACACTTTCTTTCCAGCCCTCTCTTTGAGGGCAGACATCTTTGGCACCTTTTGAACTCCTTTTCCCCCCAACATGGCATGTGGTTCACAGCCATGCACATAGAAGCTGTTCAACTAATATGTGAAAGAATGAAAAAATAAATTTAAACTAATGTTTATCCAACTATGGACTAGAAAGATAAGTTAGACATGTCCCCTCCATCAAGAAATTGCAAATATATATGGGTGGCCTTTCAGATGCATACAAAAATAACTAAAATACAGGGTACCATGTTATCAAACAAGAAATTGTGATCATCTAGGAACCCAGGAATCAAGTGTTGTCCTTTCTCTAGAAATATTCATTCGCCATTTTAAGAGCACTGAAATGTACATAGTTAAAGAATTATCTTTTTCCATGTTTATACTTTAAAGAATACTACTGCTGATTCTTGCCCTTCAAGTAATTTATGTCAGGGGGAAAGAATGTGAATCTAAGAATACTTTGAAGCCCACGTATTAAATATGCTCCCTTAACTTCAGAGCATGTATTGTAGGTATGTGATCTAGTAATCTTTTAAGCCTCAGTGCTCTGACAATTTTCTGAAGTACATTGGATGTACTAGCCTGATCTCTAATTCATTAGTGATTATGGCAGGGGTTTATATCTAATGTTTACATATCATTGACTTCAGTTCTTATAATGGGATGAATAAAATGCCAACCACTTGTAACAGACTGAGGTCTTTAGAAATTACCCTCCAAGAGTGTGTTACAAACTTAATCTCTTTTCAGTCTTAAGAACCAAGTTACCCACTTGCTTTTACAGTATAATTTATACTTGAATAGATTTCAGTTCAATGAAATATTGTGTGATAGCACTGTATTTGCCTTTCAATAGTTTTTATTCTGGTATCCTGTTGTACCCTTTTGAGTGGTATATATTTAATCTCTCACCATATGGATGGATGGTTGGATGGGATGATGAATATAGAGTACAAGTATTTGCAAGATATTTACAAAATCTTTTTCCCCAAATGCAACCATATTTCCTTTCAAACTGAAAAATTCATGAGTTTCACCAAATCTCAATAAAATGTTTTCAGTAAGTGATAGTGACTTCCAGGAGGCTTTTACCAAGAATAAATACAGATTTTATATTATAAGCCAATATGCATATCTTCCATTACATTAAACCTCTGTGTGGTTATGTTTAAAACATTTTATTTCCTTCTTTCTGTGATTTTTTCTTAGAGATTTTGGTTTCTGAGACCTGTAATATACCCCATCAGGATTGTACTTACAGTTTTTTCCTGCAGCTACTTGATATTCTTGGTATAATTAATAAAGCTACAGAAAGATGTTCTGCTTTCTTGGTCAGTGATAAGCTCTAGGGTTTTGATCCCCGCCCCCACCCCTGCTGAAATTACTCAGCCAGAAGATAAAGATTTGCAAGCATCATTTTACTCCAAAAACTTACTTTCTCTACTTCAGAAAACATTACACCTTCTATTTAATCCCTGAGGCCAATGTACCTTTCCCTGGGGTTATGCCAGCACCAAAGGAGACAGCTTCTTCCACTGTGTGGCAGACCTGACATAAACTTCAGCTTCTTTGAAAGTTGAATTCACTGTCACGTGGAATCCAGCTCATTTATTCACTTAACATACATTTATTGGGTGACACATTTGCTGGGTGTTAGGGTTAGGCTCCCTTTGAAAGCCAGCATTCTAATGGAAAGAAAGAGAGAAATCACAATTCAGTAGTAAAGGTGTTATATGTCAAATGGAGACCCATGTGGAGGAATAAAAATAGGAAGACAGGGAGGGTGAGGTTTTGGAGAATGGGTGACCAGAGAAAGCAAGGATCTAAAAGAAGTTGCTCGTTTACAATATAGTGGATAGCTGCATGCTTTGTTTCTTACTTAAATCCCTTGCATTTAAGAGATGGACATGGGGAGAAAATTGTGTCTTTCAATTTCTCTCTCTGTAGTTCTACTAAAAATATGGTATCTCCTGCAATTAAACAATAATCACACTTTGTTAACCAGCATGATTTGCCAACCCTAAAGAGCCTAAGTACCCTAAGGATCAATTTTCCCTTTTCCCTCTAAGGTACTCCCTGCGCCACCCCCGCCCCCAATGTATTTGGGAAATTGGTGGTTTGTTTCACACTGGCCCACCACCTGACTTATGGCAAGGGAAGAGACATCAGCAAAGGAAATTAAAAGAGAGCAAAGGGGAAAATAAAATTGGATGATTATGGCTGGACCCCACAGTCTGCAAAAAAAAAAAGAAAACCTCAACAAGATGTCCCCTCTGGAATAAGCTTCACTTGCCAGCCTGCTTCTCAGTTCTCAATATGGCTTGAATCTTCCTTTGGAATCCCCTAAAATACATTTAGGGGAGTGTAATTCTACCCGCAGTAGATAGTTCATTTTGTATCCAGTTCCTTCTACCCCCTTTCAGACTCTGGAATGGAATGCCCACACAAACACAGCTCTCACATCTCACTGGTTTGGTCTTCAGCTTCTGCTGGGCAGCACACATGGAATCTAACCCTCTGATTTCTCCAGTCTGGAAGATACTTTGGCTGTCCAGGCCTTGGTCCGGTCTCTTCTGAGATCCCCTGCCAAGTGAGGGATGCTGACGTACATCTTCATTCCTTTTGTTCACCCAGTAATTAACTCTTGGAACGGACACATGACACAGGGACAAATACTAATTCTATGAGCAGGATAGGCTAGCTTAAGGGTTACAGATATAAATCTCTACCGGGCTGGGGATGGAGCAGGTAATGTTAATAACGGCATTGCCCCAGGGTAAGGCAGAGGGAGGGTGTATATTGTAGCAATTCAAGGAGCACATATGCTATTCTAACCAGCGCAGCTGCTCTTCAGCTCCTATCAGTTGTTACTGTGGGACAGTGGTTCACAAACTTCAGCCTATGTCAGGATCATCTGGGAGGCTTGTTAAAATACAGATTGCCGGTCTCCACCCTAGAACATTCCTTAGATCTATGATGGAAGCCTGAGCATTCGCATTGCTAACAAGCTCCCAGGTGACACTAATGCTGCTGGCCTAGGGACCACCCTTTGAGAACCTCTCCCTTAGAGAAAGGTGGGCTCAGGGTTGCCAGATCTTTGGGTTTTCTTCCAAGAGAAGCTGGAAAAATGTATGTGAGGTGTTAAATATTGGCCACAGTTCTAAAACTCCACGTGAGCCAAGAAAAGAAAAACACAACTTTGGGCTGAATAAGGCTCAGGGGGCTTCTACTTGGCAAAATTTTGGTCTAGGTTCATATTAAGATGAAAAACATTGTCCTAACTAAAACCTCAGTGCCCACCGCTAAGCATAATGGGGAAAGAACTTAACAGTATTTTGCAAAGCAGAATCAGCAGCCCTCACTACATTTGTTTATTTTCCAACATACAAACCATTTCCAGAGTCCTCTGGTGCCAAAGAAACATAACCTATTGCCATGATATTTTCGAGAGACAGAGAACCATCTTGCCCCTAATGGCTGTTGTGGGGGGAAAATGTTTTGTAATAGCTACTTTTCTGTTCCTAAAATTGGACCAAATCCTAGCTAGAGCATCCCCATAAGGGAAAGGAAGACAGAATAATATCGAAGGCAATCTTTTGGATGCCTTCAGTCTCCATTTTTAAACATTTAACTAGAATATTAAAAAATAAGGGAAATTGTTTCCAAATCACAACTTAAGGAAGCCAAGTTTAAAATTCAAAGAAAGCACAAATACACCATGTTCCATAAGTTCAATGAACATTAAGTAACATTCAACCCGTTACTTAAACAAACAAAAGCCAACTAATTGAGGAATTGCTGTTGAAGGAGACAAATAAGGAATGTTTGATTCCTGCAGAAAACAAGTTTCTGTTGTAAATGAAATATTTCCCCCAACAAGGCCATGGTTTTGGCTTCTTGTGGGAAGGAACTAAGCAAGTCTTCCTAATAATAAAATGAGCCCTGAGACTGAGGCTCCAGGACAGCCAAGAAAAGAAAAACACAAGGAATCTATATATCGAATATCTTCACTGGACTCGCCTGCCAAATTGATTGGCTTTCAAGCCCCTCAACACTTTGGGTAGGTTATTCCTTCCTAAAATTAGAGGCTTGGATTCGTTCACTCATTTATTTATTCAACAGAATTTTATTAAGCCTTTGCAAAGTGCCAAACTCTGTTCTAGATGCTGGGGGTATAGCAGTGAACAAAACAGATAAAGACCCCTGCTCATGTGGAGCGTCCATTTTATTGAGGAGAGAGAGACAATAAATAGAGCAAGTAAGGAGACCATGTGTTGAATTAGAAGAAGATGAGTGGTAGTGAATGAAATAAAAGCAAGGAAGGGGGTAGGGACTGCTGGGGTGGGGAGTGAGTGTTAAATAAGGCAGGCGATCAGTACTCTCTAAGAAAGTGGCACTTGAGCCAAGAGTTGAAGACGGGGGAGCAAGCCACGAGGTTATCCGGAGGGAGAACATTCCATGTAGATGGAACAACAGGTACACATGCCCCAAAGCAGTAGATTTCCTGGTATCCTCTAGGAATGGCAACAGGCAAGAATGGCAAGAACAGAGTGAAAAAATTGAGAGGTAATAGCAGAGAGGACTGGGGAGTTAGCAGAAGTTGATTTATTGTAGGGCTGCATAGTCTTGTAGAAGCACTTTGGCTTTTATTCTCAGTGAATGGAGGCCATTGTAGGATTTTGAGCAGAGTCGGCATAATCTTACCTAACATTTTAGTCAGTAATGGACTGCTGGGGGCAGGGACAGTAATAGAAGCAGAGAGACCAGTTAGGAAACTACTGAACTATTTTTTAGGTGAGAGTTGCTAATGACTTGGACCAAGATGGTACTGTGGGGGAGGTGAGAAGGGGTCAGAATCTGTGTATATTTTAAAGAAAGACTAACAGCATATGAATTGTATGTTGAATGCGAGAGAAAGAGAGGAATCAAGGATGGCAGTAGAGTTTGGGACCAAGAGCCAAGAATAATAGAATTAGCACCTACTGGCCTTAGGGAACATTTACGAAAAAGCACATTTGGTGGTGTATAGCAGGGGTTCAGTTTTGTTCATGGTGACTTTGAGATTAGTATTAGATGCCCATGTGGTGATGTTGAGTAGGCAGTTGGATATACGAACATGGAGTTGAGTGCCAATATAGTATATCAATTTGGGTGTCATCAGATTGTAGGTCGCATTCAGTGAGATTGGATCAGATCAGCCAGACAGTGATTACAGGTAGAGAAGAGGTCCAAGGACTGAGTCCTTTATACTCCATCCTTAAGAGATTGAGGAGATAAGAAAGAAACAGGAAAGAGAGGCTGAGAAGGAACAGACATTGAAGTAGCAGAGCAACCACACAAGTGTGTCATTTGTTCGCATATTGTCTACGGCTGCTTTTGCAGAGTTGAGTAGTTGCGACATAAGTTGTATGGCCCACACAGCCTAAAATGTTTGCTATCTAGCCTTGAGAGTTTGCCAGCACCTGTTCTAGTGCTCAAGTAAAGGGGCTAGGCAAGGAGGAGGGAGTTGTAGGAGTTCTTTTCTGATTGCTACTGCTTCCTCATTGACAAAGAAGACAGAAGCCATTAGACTTTGATTTCTCAAGTCCTTTTCAGCACTGGTTGATAAATTTCTTTAAAGATCTGGCTGGAAAGTTTAACGTGGACTGCAAAAGACAAATCATTTACATATGCATGCAAAAAAACAATAATGCTGATTTGAGCAAGTTGACTGATATCAGTGTAAATTTTTCAGTTCATCAAAGAGCCTGAGATAGAATGGTGTTCTTCTGCCCTCCCAGTTCCAACCCACCTCTTCTCCAATATTCAGTTTTTTTTTTCTTTTGGGGGTCTGTGCAGAAACAGACTCTTAGTTGTGTATACTACTCACTGCAGCCGTACAGACTAAACAGCACAGTATGGCTTGCAAGAAGCAGATGACTCTGAGCCAGGGGCAGGGGTTCACAGGTTGCCATATGCTGGCATTTACCTTCAGGTCTTAGGGGTACAGTGTGCAGTTATTGGGAAACCACTCATCATCTGGAGAATCTCAGCAAAGAATAAAAATCTGCCTCATGCATTAACCCAGAGTAATCTCAGTATGTAGAAAGCAAAGGTCCCAACTATGGATTTGGAAAACCAGAATTGTTTCAGCATGTCTTCCCTCTGAGTTCTGGTTCCCCCTCCAATCATGCATGCATGAAAATTGAACAGATGCTTTTTAAAGAGCCTAGGGATAGTGTTCCATGGAGGCTGGAAACAGAGATGCCTGTGGCTGGACCCTTGGAAGCTCATTCCCTCACCCCACACCTGTTCCTTGTTCAATGCAAAAATATTAGTGAAACAGGCTATCCCCCCAAAAGGCATGATTTGAGTTGTGGGCTCTGATATTAAGTGCTAAATATCTCAACACTCCGATAGGCTGCCTGGGTAGGCACATTGTTGAACCATCTCCCAGTTTGACATCTCCCAGTTTGAGCCTAGATATTGCTCCAGGGTTGAGAAGGAGTGGATTGAACCAGCAAGGAACCAGTGGGTTGAGATTGAGATGTCTAATGGCAGAGTCATGCAGGGTAAATTTTGTGTTCATTTATCTGTGCAAGATTGGCAGATACCATTTTTTGCAACCCTTACTTCTTGAAACACTAAATTATCTTAACATTTCTGAACAGGAAAAATAAACAAATTTGCTTTTCTTTTTCAGCCATGCTCCTAGCATGTACTCAGTCAGATTTTAAAAATCATTTTTATTGAAATAGAACATACACAGGAAAGTGTATAAATCATAACTGTATACCCTGGTGGATTTTTACAAAAAGAACACAGCATGTACCCCACACCCAAAATCAAGAAACAGAGCATCAAACCAACTAGACCTAACAGGCATACAGTATATAGAATACTTCACCCAGCAAAAGCAGAATACCCATCCTCCAGGATAGGCTAAATGTTAGGGCACAAAACAAGTCTCAAAAAATTAAAAAATACTGCAATCATACAAAGTAAGTTTGGCTTCTCTTCAAATGAAAACGATTAAGAAAAGAGGAAAAGACACCATAAATTGTTTCAGCAATGTATTTTGAGACATGATGAAGAACTGTGCATGACTCCTTGGGAGTAGAATTATAAATGCCAAAAAAGATTGCTGTTTAAAAATGTGAAAATTTAGACCTCTTGGCTGTCATACTTTGCGAGATCTTCATTTACTGTTATTTCTGACCTTCTCACATTAGC
The DNA here is from genome assembly GCF_015220235.1 of Choloepus didactylus. Taxonomy (NCBI): domain Eukaryota; kingdom Metazoa; phylum Chordata; class Mammalia; order Pilosa; family Megalonychidae; genus Choloepus; species Choloepus didactylus. Next base: position 26,052,626 of record NC_051325.1, on the reverse strand, counting down.
AATACATGCCTGTGCCCTCTTAGGATATTCCCCATCCAATCAGAAATAAAGACCAAGTTCTTACTATGGCAGCACATTGCACTATTAGACTTGGAATTTTATAGTTGTGGGATATCTTTTTTCGAAAATGACATTTACCCAACGTTCTGCACTTGTGTTTTGGATGGGTGCTGGGCGGATGAAGGATGTGCATCTTAAACTTTTAAATTGTGAAAATGTCACTGATTTGGAGCAGCCATATAAAATTTTGAAAGGTCAGAAGTCCAAACAGAGACATTCATATTAAAATGGGGGGAAAAAGGGCATTGGACTTAAATACCTTTTTTACACCCAGATAAGAACCATCAATTTCTATTCTGGTGATTGTGGAGGAAAGTGCCTCCTGCCCTCTGCCTCCTGCATGTCTTATCTTTCTGCATTCATTAAATGAGGGCTTCTTTTGAGCCAGGCAGTGTTCAAGGGTGCCATGTGTATGAGTTAATGCCAAACTGAAGGGAAAATCTAAACCCCAAGGTACAGAAAATATTGTGATTTCAGACTGTCTGCTGCTGTTAGTGCAAGCCCACTCCTCCCCACAAGGGAAGACAGACAATTGTTTAAGCAGCACATTTCCCTTTTCTTTCCATCCACCCCGGAGAACAGACAAGCACTTTCCCCTTATTCCTCTGTCTCCTTGTCTTCCAAAGTCTGACAGCTGATTCACCCTGATTGTACTACCTCTGACTTGCCTTGAAGCCGGCTCACAGACACTAAAGAAAAATCGCCATGAATTTGGAAAAGAAGACTCTAAGAAAATCCACCCCTTCCTTGTTTAATTTTATTCCTTCCATGTATAAAATATGGGGGAAAAAATAGCTGACATCCTTTGAAAGTCACAGATTGTTCTGTATCGACTGTTGCCTTGGTATCGGCTGTCATCTTCAGGAGTTGTACCAAATGCCACCAGAGAATAAACTGTTTCTGAGGATAAAAATGTTGGAAAGTACTTCATCAGTAATTTTCCTAATGATTATATAATAATATTCATTGAGTCATTCACTCAACAAATATTTATGAATTGTCTACTGTTTGCCAGCCACTGTTCTGAGTGCTGGAAATATAGAACTAACTAAACACTCCCCTTCCTATAATCATGAAAATAATCTGTAACCAATTACTTACTTCACAAATTAAAAAAACTTTGAGGGTTTGCCTCTTAGGAAATTGAGCAAACCATTTGAAAAGAATTATAATGGCTAGTGTCAGAATGAGGGATCCAGAGACAACCCCTCATCATTTTAGCATTTAGGGAATCCATAGGGAATCCACAAGCCGGTAAATCCTGCTCTTATTCTCTGACGTCCCAGCCAGCCCTTCTATTGCCCCTAAAATGAGAACTAATAACCAAATATCAACAGCCTTTGAGAAAGACTACAAAATTGAATGATAAAAGAAAAGATGTTGAAGACATAATGCTGAGCAAAATAAGCCAGGCACAAAAAGAGAAATATTATATGCTACCACTAATGTGAACTTTGAAAAATGTAAAACAAATGGTTTATAATGTAAAATGTAGGGGAACTAGCAATAGAGAGCAATTAAGGAAGGGGGAACAATAATCCAAGAAGAACAGATAAGCTATTTAACGTTCTGGGGATGCCCAGGAATGACTATGGTCTGTTAATTTCTGATGGATATAGTAGGAACAAGTTCACAGAAATGTTGCTATATTAGGTAACTTTCTTGGGGTAAAGTAGGAACATGTTGGAAGTTAAGCAGTTATCTTAGGTTAGTTGTCTTTTTCTTACCCCCTTGTTATGGTCTCTTTGAAATGTTCTTTTATTGTATGTTTGTTTTCTTTTTAACTTTTTTTTCATACAGTTGATTTAAAAAAGAAGGGAAAGTTAAAAAAAAAAGAAAAACAAGGAAAAAAAGATGTAGTGCCCCCTTGAGGAGCCTGTGGAGAATGCAGGGGTATTCGCCTACCCCACCTCCGTGGTTGCTAACATGACCACAGACATAGGGGACTGGTGGTTTGATGGGCTGAGCCCTCTACCATAGGTTTTACCCTTGGGAAGACTGTTGCTGCAAAGGAGAGGCTAGGCCTCCCTATGGTTGTGCCTAAGAGCCTCCTCCCGAATGCCTCTTTGTTGCTCAGATGTGGCCCTCTCTCTCTGGCTAAGCCAACTTGAAAGGTGAAATCACTGCCCTCCCCCCTACATGGGATCAGACACCCAGGGGAGTGAATCTCCCTGGCAACGTGGAATATGACTCCCGGGGAGGAATGTAGACCTGGCATCGTGGGACGGAGAACATCTTCTTGACCAAAAGGGGGATGTGAAAGGAAATGAAATAAGCTTCAGTGGCAGAGAGATTCCAAAAGGAGCCTAGAGGTCACTCTGGTGGTCACTCTTACGCACACTTTAGACAACCCTTTTTAGGTTCTAAAGAATTGGGGTAGCTGGTGGTGGATCCCTGAAACTATCAAACTACAACCCAGAACCCATGAATCTCGAAGACAGTTGTATAAAAATGTAGCTTATGAGGGGTGACAATGGGATTGGGAAAGCCATAAGGACCACACTCCACTTTGTCTAGTTTATGGATGGATGAGTAGAAAAATAGGGGAAGGAAACAAACAGACAAAGGTACCCAGTGTTCTTTTTTACTTCAATTGCTCTTTTTCACTCTAATTATTATTCTTGTTACTTTTGTGTGTGTGCTAATGAAGGTGTCAGGGATTGATTTAGGTGATTAATGTACAACTATGTAATGGTACTGTGAACGATCGAAAGTACGATTTGTTTTGTATGACTGCGTGGTATGTGAATATATCTCAATAAAATGAAGATTAAAAAAAAAGAAAGAAAGAAAAGATGATTAAAGAGAAAAGTGATAGTGAAAGCCCAGGGATAATTCAAGAAAGAAAATGATGATTTAAAAAAAAAACAAAAAATATTCCCAGAGCATTTCAGGAATATTTCATCCACCAGACAAGAACAAGATACTGTGACAAAGTGCTAACCAAAAAACAAGAAGTTTTTCGTGGGTATTAAAAATATGATTATGGAATATTGTTGAACACGAGAGTAAGGCATAACCCTGCAGCTGAAAACTGAAACGAATGGAGCTAGTAGGACCTTTTGTTCTCAAATATTGACATGTTATCTGCAGTCACAGATTCAATTTTAGAACCAGGAATAAAGATCCTTGGTATTGTGTGGGAATATATATATATGATTGTGGAATAAAAATTAAAATTCTATGAGCTGTTAGACAAGGAGATAAAAGAAATTTCCCAGAATCTGGAACCAAACAACAACGAAAGCGGCAAACAAACAACATAAAAAGTAAAAGACAAACGGATGGCAATTTGAGAGAAAAAATAAGATAGACACAGTAAGAGAAATTGCACACAGGAGAGTGAAAAAGCCAATGACAAGAAGAAAACAGAGGAGAAGAAATAATGAAAGGCATAACACGAAGAAAAAAAAATCTGGGAACTAAAAAGAAAGGCACTGGTCTGGAAGTTTAAAGAGCAAGAAGAAGAATGCGTAAGTTCAGACAATGGCAGTAGGAAGCTGGAAGATATTAGGTAAATGGTGAAATGGCTTAAGTTTCATCTCCCCAAAAGAAAGTTAAGGTAGAGGGAAGAAACACGTATAAGAAAGGCGTCATCCAAATATAAAGCATGCTATACTGTAAAGGATTTTCAGCAACTGGAAGAACAGCCAAAAAAGATCCTTATTAACTTGGTCTTAAAAATATTCCTTTTAGAAAACCATGGAGTTCATGGTGTTGGAACTGTAGGAATAAGATAATCAGAGTTGAATATGTGGCCCTGCAGAAAGCTGTATTTGCATTTTCATAATCATGTAAATGGTATTTGTTGGATTTCAGTTTTTAGAATCAACTTATATGCAAATGATTGAAGTCTTAATTATGGATATTGGACAAGATAAAAACATTTCAACTTTGAAAATTTACAAAAAAGGTTAGGCTAACAGAAGTTGCCGGGAGGAAGTTTGGTAGGCAAATAATAAGTATTTATTGTGCCTGTCACTGGTCCAAACATTTAACGTGAATTATCTCAATTAATTCTCACATCAGCCCTATGAAGTAGGTCCAGTTATTATTACCTTCATTTTATAAGGTAACTGAATGTTGGCTAGGTTAAAAAAAAAACACTTGTCCAAAATGATTCTATTGGGCGCTGAGAGAGTAACAGAAAACCAAACCAAAGAGTAGCTTAAACAAATGAAGGGCTTTTTGTTTGGTTTTTGGTTTGGTTTTTTGTGTTTTTCCTTATGCAGCAGATAGCCTGGAGATAGGTGGTTTCTGGCATTGATTCGTTGGCTTAAGAATAACATGGTGAGGTCCCTGGGATTCTCATCCTTTCCCTCATAGATTCAAGATGCCTCCTGCAGCTCCAGCCATTCCATTTGTATTTCCAGCCACAAGACGGAAGGAACACCTATATCCCAGAAACCTATCCCAGAATTTCCCAGCAGACTTCTGCTTACATGTCATTGTCCAGAACTATGTCCCATGACCACCTCAACTGCTGGGGAAGTTGGAAATGCAGTTTTTCAGTTGGACGTATTGCTGGCCCAAATAACATTGGGTTTCTGTTAGGAGAGAAGAAGAAAATGGATATTAGATAGCACTGAGCAGTGGGTCCCACAGCTAAAAAGCAGCATGGCAGGTTTCTGAAATCCAGGAAAGTGTATTTTTAAATAAACTAGCAAAAATATCAACAATATGAGACTCCGTTGTAACCATTAAATAAACTAACAGTTTTAATTTTAAATTAGAAGGCAAACACAAATTGTGGTGTTTACCACTCACTCTTGGCTTCCACTTGCAATGGGGAATAACCAAAGGTGAGAAATTAAGATAAAGACAAAAGATTATTTTCATAGTGGAGAGGGATTAGCAGAATAAAGTCACTTACCAAGGACCAAATATCCCCCTTCATTTCAAGGAGAGGAATCTAACTTACAAAAAAGGTCTAAAATAAATACAGAGGTGGGGAGGGAATATAATTAAGGCAATTTAAAACAATTTGATTTCCAAATGAGAAAATTATATTTTAGCAGACTTCTGTATGTTAAGTTGTAAGTTGATGAAGTACCTGTATATCGTTCACTAATCAGTTTTCAAGGAAGGCAGTTTTAATTTTGTCAAGCAGACTTCATTTAACAGATAAGCAGTACCACTTAACTCCCAAGAAATTGTGATTACTCCTCTTTTTCCTCTTGACATACATCTTACTAAAGAAATTGGCTGTTTCTTTTTTTTAAAATATTTTTTCATTTGATTTCCTCAAATGGAATTACTTTTTTAAAAAGTAAACAATGGTATCAATTGTAATTATAGCCCCTGCTTATATATATTTATTATCTATAGTACACAGTATTCATGCAGATATAACAAAAGTAATAATTATCATTGAGATTGCTAGGATTGGAAGACATAATAGCAGGTGTTTTCATAAAAGAGGCATGAGCCTGTTGGAAGAGCCAGTCCAAGAATATGTTGGATTGACATGAAAACCACGGCAACAAAGCTTAGGGGTTTCTACATATGAGCACTTAATTAACATTTTCTCAGTTGTACAAATATGCAGTGACTTAGAAAACTAGATAGAGGTAAAGGAAGAAGTCTCCCCAGCTGATGCTAAAAATGTATCTGAGACTTAAAATGATGTAGGCAAAATCCTCTCATCATGAAAACTTCAACCAAAACCAACATCACTCTGTTTTCTTCCACTTCGTGCCATGGATGTTGCTTTCTTGGGGATTTTATTTTTCCCTTTGAAGAATTCTCTTAAATTTCATTTTAACTTTATTTCCCCACATTAAACTTTTCCTACTCAGCAGGCAAATGTCAAGAGGTGATGGGAGAGGACTAAGGAAGTACTAGATCTGGAACCTCTCGAAAGTAGCCCAAAATACGGGTCCTTGCTCATCTACCTCTTCTACACTGCACTTTCAGGCATGTGAATCCTTCCTCATCCTTAGGGTATCATTTACTACAGTTATTGAATAGCACTTATTACTGCTTCACTTATCTGGGGAAAAGTAGTTGGGCAACAATTCTTCATACTGCAGCCCAAAATATAAAACAAAGCATAAAGCTTGCATGTGTAGCCAGTGTAAATGCCCTAAACCCTAAAATTAAGCCTCTGCCTTATTAATTGGAGAGCCCTCTCAGCCCCACGTTACACACAGTACTTCTAGTTTTCATAACCTTATTTCAGCATTACATTGTAGCATTTCAAATTATAATAGGAAATGTGTACAAAGCTAACATCTCTGTAACCAAGAACGGTGATTGAAAATTTATAATAATAGAAGAGACAAAAGAGGCATAAAATACAAAGCATGAAATTAAGTCTCTTTCATTGATACATGTAGTCAACTCAAGGCAATGAAAATGAAATTATTGCCTATTATAAAGAGAAGTATGAGAAGCAGGACCATTAAATCCCACATGAGTTATGGAATGACCGTACACATCCTTTCCTGCAGTCTGCTTTTCTACAATATTCCTATACAATGGGCATTCATAACGTTATCCACACTCTTTAATTCTTCTGCTCACCATTTCTTCCCCAGCTACAGGGATTTGGTACTCAAGGAACACTACTAGGTTCCTACCTGAATTGATTGTTCTAGAGGTAGACCGATCAGAGACATATCCCATGATTTTTCAAATTGTAAATGAAGGAATCAATCAGACTTTCCTTGATGGTGGGTGGTGCCATATGTGACAACATTTGTCACAGTTGGTGGCTGTGGGGCAGAAGCCAATCACTAGGGAAAAGAATAATGCCAACAGGAAGAGAGAGGCAGTGAAAGCAATGCAAGAAGTACTTGTAGTGTCCAGGCCCCAGGTTCTTGAAGATATTGAATTATAAATATGTTCTTTCCCTGTGGTTTGTCCAATTTTTGCTTCAATTATAAGTATTAACCTAGTGTCTTTGATGAATTCTTTTAGGTACTGGGCTAGTTTGATTGTGCTTTTGTCAACTTTAGCCTAAAGACATTTGAATCACCTGTTCTGAAAATAATGTGCCTTTCTTTGATACCACATCATTTGAGTCATATGATTATTAGTGTCCTAACAGTGATTATATTGGTTCCTAGTAAGCTTCATGTATTTCTCTTTGAGTATGAGATCAAGATGAGAACATTTTTGCTATAAAATATAAGTCCTTCACTGACACCCAATACTAAGAAACTACCAAAAATTTTACTAAAATTCTAAATGCTTTATATAGTATTCTAAACCCCATGACTTCTTAGATAGTCCTTTATGATTTTAACACATTGCTTTACAGCTCTTATACAGTCTTCCACCATGAAAAGATCCTTCACAGCTTCATTAAGACAAATGCTCTGTAGGATGGATTTCGATGCATGCCAGTGGGTGAGAGAAATGTACTCAGGCAGGCAATGCAATGCTGAATGAGCCACACAGGGTTCCTCTTTACTCAAATCCCAATCTGCTGTACACTTCCAAGTAGAAATAATGGGAATGACACCATTATAGATAATGGGATTTTGCCAAAAAATAAAAAATAAATGTAGCACTATTAAAAAGTAGAATAAAGGCTTTAGTATGCATCACAAACACTAAAATATTTGGTTTTAAATTATTCTTTAATCCAGGAACCTTTTCAGAATTAATTGAATGCATTAAATAGAGGCTTCCAAATTGGGTACTGTGAAAATATGTGCTTTCGGACTATTATCATTTGTCTCTCCTTTTACTTCTTTGGGATAACCATTCACTCACAATTATATGCGTACACACTGAGAATCAATACATCTTTCATAATACCTTTTGTTTGAATGAACATGTGTTTTTGTGAGCAGAAGTTACACTCTCTGCCTTTTCTCTGTGCCTACAGCTGTTTGACTTCAGGTCACAGGTGTGACCTGGGTTTCTTCAATCCTATGAAGTTCTGGGTGCCGTTTCCAACACTCAGTCACTGTGTGGTATTTTCTTTACACTAGCTGGACTGGTACTGACCATTGGCCTGAGTTTGAGTTCACACTTAAAGCAAACAAATTAAAATCCCTCCTCTCTTTTAAAGACAATGAACACAAATACTCTAAGAGAAAAATGGGTCAAAATTATGAACAGGAAATTTGCCAGAAAAAAAAAGTAGATGGCCCCACACACATAAAACTGTGCTGATAATCCAGGGGTTGCCTGTTAAAACCACTGCAAGGTCCCACATTGCAGCCATTAGATTTGCAAAAATTTCTGAAAGTCTGATAATAGCAAGTGCTTTTGAGAATGTGGGGAAATTATGTAAGTTCCCATACACTCCTGAGAGAAATGTAGATATCGTAACCACTTTGGTAGTGATGAAGGTACATCTGTTCTCATGGTAGTCTTCTAGAGACTGTCTTGGATGTGGTATAATGCAACATGCAGCATGTTTTTGGAGAATAAATCATAAATGTTCCTCAATAAAAGAATGGGTTAATAAATTATGCATTCCTATAGTAGAAGAGTATAATAGTTAAAATGAATGAACTAGATCTAAATGCAGCAGCAAGGACACATTTTACAGACATAATGTTGGTTGCAAATAGCCAGTTGCCAAAGGATATATACAGTATGATACCATTTGTGTAATAATGTTTTATACATAAAAACCATTTTAGGAGATGGCAGACTTTTCCTGTATAGAGCCAAATAGTAAATGTTTTTGCACTTTTGGGGACTTTGGTGCAACCATTCAACTCTGTTCATTGTAGAGTTAAAGCTATGTAAATGAACAAACATGGCAGTATTCTAATAATTCTTTATTTACAAAAACAGGCAGCAAGCTGTCTACCTTTCAGAATGGCTCTTGCTCCTGGGAAGAGAAGGAGAAGAATGAGATCATGGAGAGGCACAGAGTAGATTTCAACTGCATTGCAATGTTTTAATTTTTTTTTTAAGTACTAAAGCAAAATATTAACATTTGTTAAATTTGGATTGGTAGCTATATGTTATACAATTCTCTGTATTTTAGGTATGATTAAAATACATAAAACTGAAAAGAAAGAAAAGATCAAACAAACACCATTAAAATATTGACAATAACATGAATCAGAGCAATGGGGAATGGAAACATCTGTAACAATTTTCTGTCCAGAAGACCTTTGACTGTACATCCTTTTCAGTCATACGTTAGGTCAAAAAGTTACAAGGTGAATTGCCCACGGGAGAAATTTCTTTCTGTTCTCGGAACAAGGAACAGTTGTTGAACTTCTGCACGATGGTGTTTGGACCTAGGGCAACTGTATATCGTGTTATGATTGAATCTCCTCCCTTGCATTGGTAAAACAAATTTGAGTTGAATTTGTGATCTACCTCCAGCAAAGGTCCAAGTCTTTAAACTTGCGTTTTGAGGCTGATCTCACCCCTCTCTCCATCTTCTCCTCTCATTCCCCTTTGTGGTGCTTACTTCATCATCATCATAGAATAGTGAGTGGAAAAGTGCAACAGACTTCAGAGGCGAACTGCCTGAGTTCAAATCCTAGATGTGTCTTTAATTAGCTGAGTGACCTTTCTTTTCAGCAAGTCACTGAATGTCTCTGTGCCTCAGCTTACTTACCTGTAAATTGGGGTGATGATAACAGAATATGTCTCATAAGGTGGTGGTGAGGATTAAATGAGTTAATTATTTGCAAAATGCTTAGATCAGTGCCTGGCCCATGCTAAGTGCCAGATCAGTGTTTTGCACTGTATGAAAGTAAGTGGTTTTATTTATCATTTTTTCTCTTGTTGAATTGTGTATATCAGCCAACTTAAGATTTTCTGGGACTAGATAATAGAGAGCATCATGTCTGAGAGAACAAGTCAGAATCCAAGAAACTAGACATAATCCCAAACTATGACTTTTATTAGCTCCAAGGCTATAGGTCAGTTTTATAAGCACTTTGGAACTTGGAATCCTCATCTGCAAAATAAAGATGATAGCAGCATCTGCCTCCTAGAGAACTGTGGTGAGAATGCATTGAGTTATTTGCTTTAAAGAACTTAGCTCAATCCATAGTAAATACTCAAATAATAGCTATGAGTTATCAAGAATTGTGAAACAACTGTTAGTGGTATTAAGCCAACACAATAATTCCTGTGCCAAGAATGAATGAATTTAATAGCCTAAGAGATAAAAGCACATTAAATTTGTAACATGGTAGAAAAAATTGGTATTGCTGTTGGTGTCCAGACTGACATTTGGGGACCAGAACCTGGGGGAATGAAGGAATTGCAGAAATAATCCCACAGTTGTGATACATTAAACATGCACATTTTAAACTCCAACCGAAACTCTGTAGAAGTTGATCCTTAGAACCATTTTCTCTATTAAGGGTCTCTATTGTCCCCTCCATGAGATGAAATTGATCATAAAGCAGAAAATGTCATTTTAAAAACTTTAGAGAGCAAATAGAGTTTAGCAGGGACTGAACCAAGCTGAATGACCATCATCAAAACCTTGCGTCTGAAAGTAGAAAGAGAATCCTCCAGATTAAATAAAAAATTGTCCTTCCAATGCCATATTAATTAGGTCTTAGCACTGCATTTATGGAATACTGCCGGAGTGGGCTCTGTGTACCCTGCAGCAAAACGTATTTCATAACCTCTTGATGAGCCAAGACTGCTGTAAGCTGTTCTGGTCATGTTTCTTAGCCATGTTGTTATTAATACAGCTGTAAGGGCTTTTGTCTTATTTGTTTGGAGCTCACAGGTGTTAATTTCTTTAATTGCTTTCGAAGGCAGCATGAGGGGGGAACAGGGCGGTAGTAGACAAAGACTAAAGTAGTGCCTCCTATTCAAGGTCCCCAAACAAACTTGATAGTCAAAGTGCGATCCCTAGATCAGCAGCATCTTCAAATTTTAATCCAAAGGTTTCTTGTAAAAATTCAGATCGTGATTCAGAAGGTCTGGTGTGGAGCCTAAAATCCTACATTTCTAAAAAGTTTATAGGTTAGGCCAGTGCTTCAAGTTCATTCTAGAACCTTGCTATTCAAAGCATGGTCCGTCGTCATTCGGTTTGGTTTGGTTTGGTTTGGTTTGGTTTTTGGTTTGTTTATAACTTTTTGTTTTGAAATAACTTCAAACTTACAGGAGAGTTGCAAAAGTAATACAGAAATCTTTATAGAGAACTCCAACATACCTCCTACCCAGATACCCAGATTTGCAAAGTTTTAACATTTTACCACATCTTTTATAAATGTATGTGTGTATGTATGTATCCATCTATCTACCTATCCATCCATCCATCCACCTACCTACCTACTATCTCTGTCTATCTACTTGTCAATTTATTTTCAAAACATTTGAGAGCAGCTTACATCATCCAGCCCCTTGAACATTAAGACTTTAAGAAACATTAAGACTTTAAGAAACATTAAGACTTTAAGTTTCTTAACATTAAGAAAGAGATATTAACTTATGTAACCACCTAAAGTACACTTACAAAGTTTAAGAAATTTAACATTGATATAAATCTGACTATCTATATTTCAATTTTTTCACTTGCTCCAATAATCAGCCTTACCTGGAAGCTTGTAGGGAAATGCAGAATCCCCTCCCCAAACCTACTGAATAGGCTTCTGCATTTTAACAAGATCTCCAGTGATTTGTAGGCACACAAATGTTTGAGAAGCCTTACGCTAGAGTATATTTTCCTTAGACATGAATGTAGCCACTTCTGGTACCAAAGTTCCTGAAATACAAGATCTCATGCTGTAGCAGACTCTAAGAATGCACTGTCCATTTCCCCTCACCCTTTGACCATTTTCATGCACACTGCCTTAGTACACTTTTGTTCCCAACAGCTAGCCCTGAGTTTCTTTGTTGGCCAATTTCCCTCTGGCTACTGGAACTCCTCTTGTCTGCTAGCAAGCTGAGCAGGAAGTGCCTGGGGATTTCAATCACCTCTAGTAGCTCTTAACCAAGACTAAAAAGCAGAAGGAGCTGGATGTTCCCTTAGCTCTGATCAGAAAATTCAACTTTGAGGTATGGTCTATACTGGAAAAATTGAGCCAAAGTTAACCTCCATGGGACTTTGCTTGGTATCTCACCCTTGCTGCCTCCTTCCCTCCCAATTTCTGCTCACTCTCCTAAAATGTTTACAAGGAACACGGGATAATAATATACCTCTTTCTTATCTCAGGGTCTGCTTCGCAGAAACCCAAACTAAAACACATGTTGTGTAAGCTCATAGTAATATAGCATGAAATCGGCATCCAACTGTTTCTGCAGTTCCTCTGGTCACTACTTTGGTCTTTGAATTTCTGATTTGAACCTGGGTCAGATCTCATGAATATCACAAAATGCTGCAGAGGCCATTGGGTTCTAGGCATACCACACCAGGAAATTCAGATCTCACGTTCTGTGAATGTAATGAAAATAAATTATGCTTTACTTTATGAAAGAGCTAAGTTTGGCTGTGTGGCGAAGGTGGTGATGATGCTGTCCTTCAGCTGCCTTTATAAACAGCCTGTAGACAGAGCTAATTGTCTAGAAGACGATGTCTAATGTTGAGCACTTTAAAGGTAGCGACCACAAACTGAGATGGGCCCTAAGTGTAAAATCCACACCTGATTTCTAAGACTTACCACACACAGAAAGGAAAATGTCTCATTAGTAATTTTATATTGATTACATGATTAATAATATTTTTGAAATATTCGGTTTAATAAAATATAATTTCATCTATTTCTTTCAAACTTTTTTAATGTGGCTACTAGAAAAATTTTAAGTTACATCTATGAGTCATATTATATTTCAATTGGACAGTGCTGATCTCATACTAGATATACTGGAGAAATTAGCTTTCAACCTAAAGGTCAGACCAGGTTAAATCACCCAATTCTTTATCCTGCCTCCACTGTACCTATTACTCATATGGAATTGGCCCCTAGCATACATATAAAACTGTGCATTGCCCTCAATTATAAGTTCTTTTTCCAACATATAAAATTACTGTGAAGCTGGAATGTCCAAAGTTGGATCCTCATCTCAAAAATATATACTGGAAACATATTTTTTCTATTAGTGCCAGTGGTCATAATTCTTAACTCAAAATTACATATTTTGAAGAAAAAATTTATTTTTAAGTTAAGTTATTCTGATACTTTTCTGTGTGTACGTCACATTTGGTGGTCAATAATTTTGCTTCATTCTCGTGACTATTCTGTGCTGTCATTTCTAACTTCTCTGCTAACAGTCTGTAGAGTTCAAGGCCTCAATATTTCTCATCTAGACTATTTCATTTTCAACTTCCTAACTGACTTCCTTTTCCTTGGTTTCTCAGCTTCAAATCCAATCTAGACATGGCTGCCAGATAATCTCCGTGATACATAGTTCTAATCCTGACACTCCTCGCCCCTAACCCTACAAAAAAAAAGCATTTGGTGGTATCACATTGCTTGCCAAAATATCTCCAGATCCCTAGACAGAAATTAAATGTTCTCCATGTTGTGGTCCCAACTCTATTCTCCTTTCCCTCAATCTACTGCCATGTTTGCTCAACTCTGTTCCTTTTTCCAGTTTTCTCTGCTTAGACTGCCCTCTTCCCTTCCCTGTCATCTTCTGCCCCCATTCCTCAAGTCCCACCTCAAATACTACTGTATAACAAGACAGCATTTTATCAGTGTCTTAAGTCAGGAGGCAAAAAACAAAAGACCATTTGTAAATAAAATTAATAATAGTTTTAAATTTTTAAAAAGTTCAAAGCCAACAAAACAGCAGTAGAAACAATAAAACTTGGTATAAACCCTGTCGAATTGCTATTTCATTGAAAAGAAAGCGAAGTCAGTGATAAAATATCAGATGATTACTCTGGTTTCATCTTGTTTTAGAGATTTTTTTTTTTTTTTTTTTTTTTTTTTTTGGCTTAGATTGCTTATTTTGTGTTTAAAATCAACATCCAGAATGGGGCTTTCACATTTTTTTTTTTGGTAGACTTGCTAATTTTCCATTTTCCTGTAAACTAAGCGACATTACTGGTGAATGATGTGAGGGAGGGATTAAGATTAGGAGAGTAGTTAGAGATTTTTAGAGTAAAGGGGAGGGACAGTACAGGACATTACATGACATTGTAGCTGCAACTGCTTTTAGAGAATTTCTAGGACTGTAATTAATATTCAGAGATCCCTGTTATTGCTGCTTTTGCTTGTGTAGTAAAGTAGGAAGATTATATTTGCAGTTCTGTTGAAAATGTATTTGACCATATTTTAAAGGCATATTCTGTAACTCTTTATCTTTTTATAATTCAAGGAAAATGGTAAAATGTGCTCAGTTATTGAATGGCAGTATTCCAGTCCCCACTTTTTTAAAAAGCAGAAAAAAACTTCTGTTTATGGGTAAGGACCATTTCCCTCGAAAAGGAGAATTCACTCTGGAATTTGAATTTAATTATGTCATTTTTATAAAAAGAGAAAAGAAAAACCCATAGGCAAACACATTGAACTGATATGTCTTCCTGGAAGCTGAACTAAAAACATGGGTCTAATGACTGCAGCATTGAAGCTAATGCAAGTGTGACTTATATTTTTCAGGAATGGGCAAATGAGGTTTTCAGTTTGGCAACAAACCTGCTGGCCCAAAACATGTCCAGGGATGCATTTCTGGAAAAAGCGTAAGTAGCTCCAATTTTCTTGGTAAGGGTGTTGTTGCTTCTGAGTCAGTTTCCTTTCTCCTTTGTGAGTCTTTTGTTCATGTTACACTGGCTTCTCATGGTGATAAACATAAATTTCCCTTTGGGATTTGTTAGAACTGATATCTGCACTGTTCGTCTTACAAGACTTCACAAAAGACTGCTCTTCTCTCCAAGCTGCACATCCATGTTACACTTGAGCTGAACTCCTCAGAATGTTGATGCCTTTGACACACAATAAGGAGGCACTTTCAAATCCTGGCAGCTGTGGATTAAATTAAAATTAAAAATTATTAATATCAGAGAGTACTCCCCTTCTACATCTGCCTGTGCCATATCAATTATTAACCTGAGGAGGAGAAGGAACAGCATATGTTACTTGTTTCTCTAGTTTTAGATCTCTGGTGGGTGATACATGAACTTTCCTGCTCATTTAAATCAATAGGTTGTCCTGATCCAGCTCCTGGAGACCATCAAAGCACATGTTAGTAAGAAAAGAAAGAAAAAGGAGATACGGGAAAGAGCAGAATAAAAAAGGGGTGGAAAGAAAAGCAAAGCACGATTACCAAATCACTCTGGAATTACAACAGTCTTTCTAAAAATGATCTGACCAAGGAAAATAGCAACTTTTGCCAAATGAGCAGCAAGGAAGGCTGGTTGGGATCATTTGGGAAGTTGTGGATGTTCAGTAGTTTGGGAAGCCTTTAAATCAAAACCACAAGTGAAAACATGACTATGTGGTCTTCTATTTTATTTAATAGTCTTCTCTCTTCCCTCTTTTTATATAAGACATGCCAATTATTCCAGAGCAAAGACTAACTCACATTTCTTTTTTACTCTTCTATGAATTTGTTTTACTTTTCATAGTACCTCACAGGTCTTCATTTAAACGTTTTCATGTGTTCATCTTGTCTCCTTAATGAGTTTGTCACTTTAAAGACCCTTCCTATACGCCTCCCTGTCTCTACCCAGTCCCTTTTCCATCCTCCTTTTTACCCTCTTTGAGGGTACCAACAGTTGACTGACCTCTATCTATTGCAAGTGTCTGTTCCAGATAGGATGTTTTCCTATGAATAGCAGCTATGGACATTCTAGAATATGTCTTTGGATGAACATATTGTAAGCATTCCTGTCCTATATATCCCAAGGTATGGGATTGCTAGGCGGTAATCCCAATATACATCTCCATCAGCAGTGTTTGGATGTTTGCCTCAACTCTACCATGTACGCATAAACTATTGAAGAGATGCAGTTGTTATATTCACACAATGGAATACTTTAGAGTAATGAGCATGAATGATCTATAACTATGAGCAAAGAGATGGATGGATCTCAAAAACATATTAAATGAAAATTCAGATACAAGAGAATACGATTTTCAATTAAATGAAGTAGAAAACAAGTAAAAATTATCTATGTTGTTAGGATTATAGTTCCCTTTGGGGGGTAGTTCTGGAAGGGGGCACGAGAGGGGCTGGGATACTAGTAAAGTGATTATGTTCTATTTCTTGATCTGGGTTCCACTGCCAAGGAATGGGCAGTTTGTGAAAATTTGGCTGACTACCTAGGCACAGGCCCTTTTCTATGTATTCTATTCTTCCGTGAAAAGTTTTTCTAAAAAGTAAACACTTGTTTTTCTGCTTCTCCGACAGCTATACTAAACTTAAACTGCAAGTCACTCCAGAAGGGCGCATTCCTCTCAAAAAGTAAGTTGTGTTAGCATTTCCTGTTATCCATTGTCTTTGCCACAAAGATTTAAATCTGCGCCATGGTTCTGTTTCGTTCCTTCACTGGCTTAAGTGGGAGCATGGAAACGCTTGGTAACCCCCTTCTCCCTTGTGCTCCTTGTCTTGCCTCAGTGCATCTGTTTTTCTGATAGAGAGTTCCCTGGGGTTCCTATTTCTGTGGTATCATCTTCACAGCAGGAAGGGGGTGGGGAAGTGGGGGTGGGGGTGGCAGCTGGCCGCTAAAGCGGGGAGACTGCCTAAGATTCAGATCTATTCTAGGAGTGGAAATTGCACTAGACTTAAAGCAGAAGCTGCAAACTCAAATGCCAATAGGAGCCAGGCAGTGAACTTAAATAACAAAACAGGCCAGGAGCAGGAAGAAAAAAAAATAATGGAACCCAGTCTAAAGGAGATAATAACTCACCTCCACCATTGTTCCCTGTGGGAATGGAGTTTCGAATTAATAATATTTCAACAGCACCAATACATCCAAATTATCATATTTAATTTACCAATACCTAATTTCCATTTTTAAAACCAAATTACTGGCCAATGAAAGCAAATCTCTATACCATATGTGGCTAAAAGTTTTTAACCTTTGACTTACTAACTACCAGTGGGCTTCTGTTAAGAAAAGTGTTTAATTATTGGTAACACAACTTAGGCCTTTGGGGCAAGTAGTGTCAATAGGACAGAGTTGGCAAGGATTTTTGTTTTAGTGCTTATTAATTAGAAGTTATTTAATGCAATACTTTTAAATCAAGTTATCATCGTCTCAAAATACTGATTTTATATTAGACACTTTTTTTAATTTGTATATCATGCATCTTTGTTCATGTTCATTTTTTTAAATTCAGTTTTATTGAGATATATTCACATATCATACAGTCATCCATGGTATACAATCACCTGTTCACAGTACCATCATATAGTTATGCATTCATCACCCCAATCTATTTTTTTGAACATTTTCCTTATACCAGAAAAAGTAAAAATAAGAATAAAAAAGAACACACAAACCACCCCCCCACCCTGCTTTTCATTTGGATTTTGTTCCCATTTTCTACTCCTCCATCCATACGCTGGATAAAGGGAATGTGATCCACAAGGCTTTCACAATCACACTGTCACCCCTTGTAAGCTACATTGTTATAGAATTGTCTTCAAGAGTCAAGGCAACTGGGTTGCAGTTTGATAGTTTCAGGTATTTACTTCAAGCTATTCCAGTACGTTAAAACCTAAAGAGTGTTAGCTACATAGTACATAAGAAACCCACCAGAGTGACCTCTTGGCTCCATTTGGAATCTCTCAGCCACTGAAACTTTATTTTGTTTCATTTCACATCCCCCTTTTGGTCAAGAAGATGTTCTCAATCCCATGATATTGGCTTCAGATTCATCCTCGAGAGTCATATTCTGTGTTGCCAGGGAGATTTACACCTCTGGGAGTCAGGTCCCACGTAGCGGGGAAGGCAGTGAGTTCACCTGCTGAGTTGGGTTAGCTGAAGAGAGAGGGCAACATCTGAGCAACAAAGAGGTACTCAGGGGGAGACTCTTAAGCACAATTATAAGCAGGTTTAGCCTCTCCTTTGCAGTAATCAGCTAGCTCCATAAGGGCAATTCCCGTGATAGAGGGTTCAGTATACAAACCGCCAGTCCTCAATGTTTGTGAGAACATCAGCAACAATACAGGTGAGGAAGTCCAACACCTCCTCATTTTCCCCCGGCTCTTCAGGGGGGCCCTGCATATATATTTTTATTCTCTGCCCAAATTACTTTGGGATGTGTCACTAATTTTCACACTAACCTGTACAAACCTACCAGATCTCACTTCCTATTCCGAGTTCCATGTAATTATGGTATTTGAACAAACTGTACGAGTTAAATTGCTTAGGAAATATAGATCCTGCACCAAATAAACATCCCTTCCCTTGGTAGACAATTTTTTAAAGTGCGCACATAGATCTTTCAGAACACAGAGGTACATGCAAGGAGAATAGGTATCTTTTAAATCTTTAAAGATGAATAAGAGATGAATATTTTCAGTTGGGAGCATTATATGTGTTGTGATCCATATGAATTTTAAACATCCCTCACGTGTTCTGTTTTTTACTTCACAGCATATACCGCTTATTTTCAGCAGACCGGAAGCGGGTTGAAACTGCTTTAGAGGCTTGTAGTCTTCCATCTTCAAGGGTGAGCATGTTGCCTTCCTAAAAGTAGCACAGCAAACTGGCTCTGAATAATCCACACTAAAATAGGCATTACCACAGTATTACCTAAACATTTTTTAGTTAAGAAGATCATAGGTCTTTTTGTGGTTATTTGCAATATATGGGACCATTGTTATATATTCTTTCACTCCCAGAACCCCAATATTTCAATCTAGAAATGACCCTTTGGCTCTTTGTACATGTAAAACCAAAAACCATATAATCGGGTATATAAAAAAGCACTGGGTGAAAAAGATTGATTTTATCAAGAAGACACTTTGCAATATGAATTTAAACCTATCATTAACAATAAACTCTTTCCTGATGTTCCTTGAGATATTAGCTATTAGTAATGTGAAGCCAGAATGATTAGGAAGATATTTGAAATATTAATTTCATCTCATTTTATCCTTTTTAAGTTTCCAGTTTTAACATTTCTAAGTTACAAAAGCAATTAGTATGTTAGTATATCTTTATATAAGTAGATGTATTCACATGTTCTGGGGGTACATGATCAAAACAGCTTGGAGGAGACCACCTACTTTGCTCATATGATTGCAAAGTAGATTACAGGACAAACATTTAATATGCATTTTTATGCATGACACATAGAATACAATAAATGTTTACCACTGAAAATGAAGTAATTTGCCTTCATTTTGATGCATTTCCACATACCTGGCACTAAACTGGTTTGTTACTATTGTTCTTGGAAGAATAGAGTCTATTGTATAAAATATTTTTCCTATGCTATATGCAGAACTCTCCTTTGTATTACAAATTATTTTTACCCTAGTATCTAAGCAACAAGTAAGCACTTATCTAAGTATAAAACCGATTTAATACAGAGAACTTGGGAGCCTTTTGAAACACACTGGCAATATTCCCATTGTTCTGAATGAAGTCGTAAACATATGATTGAACTATGAAAAACATTACATTCATCAGCCAATTATTGTTGTGAATACTTTTCAGAAAAGTGAAGTTTATGGATGACTTGAGTCGATAGTAGAAAAACGAATCCCTCTCATCCATCAGTTTTCTGCTATAGGTGGAAAAAACTGATGATGTTACAAAAACTCAGCAGAGATATGTGGAGGGGCTTCCCAAACCATTTTAACCTACCCTTTAACGAGAAACATAAAATTCTTGAACTTGCTTTTTATTTGCTCTTTCGCTAGATGCATTGGAAATAGGAAAGATCTAACAGTTAACAGTATTGTCATTGATTCAACAAATATTTCTTGTGCTCCTACCATGTGCCTGCAAACACTGAGAATATGGTGGTGAACAAAACAAAGGCCCGGGATTCAGGAACCATAAAGTCTTCTTGGGGAGCTAGTCAATAAACATGTGACCTAACTCATGTGTAAATTGCAGGAAGTATTATGAAAAAGAGGAATGGCTTACTGCTGTTAAAAATAAGGGAAGCTCATACCAGAAAAAGAAAAAAGCCTGTGCACAGCCCTGTGGCTGGAAAGAATGTGCCAAGTGTGAGGAACTGAAAAAAGACCACTGCTTTCAAGTATAAAAAGAAAACAGGAGAGATGGATTTAGAAAGACTTACAAAGATTTATTTCCTCTGCAGTTGCTCCTGATTTTACCCATACTGGGTAACATCTTGCAAAATTTAATGATCAAAATTTTATACATATTATTATAAACCGAGCTGAGAGAAAGAAGGAGTAAAAAATGAAGCTGAGTCAAAACACAAATTCATAAACCAATTCTCTGTTAATTGCAATTTTCTAAACAATTGGATTCTAGCAATTCAGTTAGTAAGCGTAGAGCATTTACAATCCTCTGTTTCTATTCTAGGTTCAAATTTTCAGGTCAGAATATTAACTAGAGACGCTTTATAAGGAAAAAGAGATTCAAATAACAGGAACCATGTTATATATATATGGTGGAGATATATATATATATCTTTAGTAAATTAAATGTAATGACTATTTTCTGAAAACAAATTTGGGGATTTTTTAAAGAAATATAATCAGCCTCCATCTAAAGTTTTGGGAAATCATTCACAGTTAAGTATAATTTACTTCGAGGGCTTGTAGAGTTAGAATGTTCTTAAGAGATCTGAAAACGAAAGAGTTTTGGAGCTAAGAAATACATGTTTCTTTGAATTGACTATGGCATGCAAAGAATATATTTTAAATTCTCATGGTAATTTATATCTATAGTACAGGGGCTCTAGAAAATATCCACTAATTAGCAAAAAAAAAAAAAATTCTGAATATATTAATGAGTGTTTTAAACACTCTCCAGAAGAAAAGTGTTACATAAATTATAGATAGTACCGTCCATCTGGGAGCTTCATTGCAGGGCCAGCTCCCTTTCAGAATAGATTTAATTGTGTTCTGTAAATAGATACATTACCAGAAACACGGTGGATATCCTGTTGAGATTTTTTAAACATTATCTTTGTGCACATTGTTAGGGATAATTAATGCACTTGAACTTGTATCCTGGCCAACATGATCTATTGGAATAACACATTCCTTTAGAGGGTACCCCTTTAGAGATCACAGTTGTGTGCCCAAAGTTAACTCAATTGCTGAAAAATAGTACTCTATCTAAAAAGAGAGGCAAAGCAATTACTGTCCTCCTATTAAGAAACCAAACATATTTTCCAGTGAGACCTTTGAAAACCTTTCCATATTCAGAAAATTACCACTTTACCCACAAACTTTCTGAGAACCAAAAACAGTTTATTCATACCGAATTCTCTTTGATTTAAGGCCTATTAACTTGAAAAGAACTAAATAACATTTGGAATTAGATTCTAGTCTTGACATATTATTGGCATATGGATTTGCATTTTAATAGAAAAGCTAAGGGATAAATCCATGTATTTGTTTTAAGTAATAAGATTTACCTTAGTTGATAGATAAACTGATAATACAAAGTAATTATTTTGGATTTAAAGAATACTATAAATTTTATTTAAAAATACTATACAGATTACTAAAATAAAATTGATAAAATAATCTCATCACCCAGGACAACTATAGTATGTTGCCTTTCTCCTATGCTTTATATCTGAATATAAATCAGAAACATAAGAATTTTGTAGTTGTGATTCTTAAAATCTCTAATATTCAAATTCCATTTTAATACCACATTAAGTATTCATTTCATTATGAGTAGTTTACTTTTTATTATTTAATGTAGTCTGCAGCCAATTCAATTTTTATTTGTAGCTTATAAATCATTTTATAATTTATATCAAAGAGATTGAGAAGAGATTGAGTTCCTGAATTTACTGGGATACAATCCATCAATTTGTCAAGATAAAATCTATATGTGGACTCCATTCAGTACTCTCCTTCAATGAATTAAAATATTTTTAAAATAACATTTTTCTAATTGTTAAGATCTGTTCATTATAGAACATCTTTAAATATATAGAAATGTATAAAAAATAAAATAAAAACTGTCATCCAAAAGCTGGTATGAAAATTTAGTTTACTGAGTTACAGAATCAAATGCTCTAGGTTCAAAAAGTAGCGCCACCCTACCCTGGCCCCATTTGCTAACTGAACACCTTAGACAAGTTTTGTAAACTTGTGGCATGTTAGTGTTCCTATCTGTAAAAAGGGGACAATGACAGTGCTGACCTCATAGAGGTGTTGCAGGGATTAAATGAGAACATTCAAGTAAAGCTTATAAAACTATACACCTGGCATACTGTAAGGGCTCCTTAAATATTCATTCTTATTTACCTTCTGAATTTTTGTGTGTATATATATGTTTTATATTCTTTTCTTATTATTTTTAATTTGGCATCAAGTTGTATGTAGGTTTGGGAACCTTTTATTTAACTTATTATGGAAACTTTCAAGCACATAGAATAATAGAAGAGTTTAATAAAACCACTTCTCTACTACAAAGTGTCAATAATCGTCAACTTCTGGCCAATATAATTTTATCCGTACCCCGACACACTACCACACCCCCTGATTATTTTTGTACAGTAAATTCCAGACACCACATCATTTCATCCTTAAATATGACTGTAGTGTCTTTAAAAGATTAGGACTCTTTATTTTAAAACATGAATACAATTTTTTATTGCAGCCAAAATAATTAACAGACATTCTTAGAAGTATTCACTCAGTGTTCAGATTTCCATAATTATCTCATAAATATTTTTTAAGTTTGCTCAAACCAGTACTTGATTTTTAAAACTTAATATTTTAAATAACTCTTAATCCAGCATTGACAGGACCGATCTCAAGTTTGCACTACATTCATCTCCTGTTCCCCTACCCCTCTCGGCCCATTCCCAATCATGTCACCTCTGCTCTTCTGTGATCTGTGATTTTGCACATTTGCCATTTTTGTGCCTCTTCAGTCTCTGCCCTGCTTACTGGATGTTAATACTTCACTCCTTCACAGTGTTTTCCTAACTTCAGGTTGTGATCAGTTAAGCCTTTGTGGATTCAAGTTTGTGCATTATAGTCAGGATTTTTTTTAATTCATAGAACAGAATAGGATTGAAATGTTCAGAGTCCATGCCACATAGTAAGGTTGTTTGCTAAAATTTTTATTTCGTTTGTGATTGTGTGTGTGCATGCCATGTGTGCCTGTGTACGTTTGTTCTAGATCATGATGAATATCTAAATGTGCTTATGTTCAAGAAAGTTTGGAAGGCATCAGTCATGTTGGGCAAGAAAAAAATGAGACAAAGAAAATCAGCTGTATTGAAATGTTTTCCTTTTTCTATGTACCAACATTCAACTGGCAGTGAAAATAATGTATTATTCACATTCTCTCCTGAATCTGTCCCCTTTAATTGAAATCCTTATTCACAGCTGGTAAACAAATAATAGTTGAGTTTTCAGTAAAACCTATTGTTCTGTGAAATTATGTCATTGATATCTTCTGTAACTGACTCAAATCAAATTCAGCATTTCATGGGAAACATGTAACACGTTTTCACTCTCAACTTCCACCTTCCTCATAAACTGCATTGATTCATTTAAACCATATTTACTGAACACCTACTATATGTCACACACTGGAGACAGAGCAGTTAACATGCTGCACGCAAGTCCTAGCTTGTGTGGATCTGCAGGTTAGCAAGGAATCCAGAGATTTATACAGCTGTGAGCACATAAGATTAAGTTGAGTGTTGAAATGTGAGAGAAGCGAGAAGTAATGGGGTCATTGAGTAAGACAAAACCCAGTTTAGGGGGAAGGAAAGACTTTCTAGAGGAAGAAAAGAAAGAAGAAAAAAAGAAATCAGAGATGAAAGACAATTATTGATATCCTTTAGATAAAATATATTCATGTGTTTGCTGGGTGAGATGAAGAGAGGAAGCTCTATTTAATAGGGAGAATGGGAGAACATATTTGGGATTCACTAAATCCAGTAAAGCCGATGCACTTGCGTTGGCTGACAGAGCCATTGAGCATTTGCTTGTGACTGATTTTTAAATCCTTTTCCCTGTGTCACTCAGCCACCCAGTGGGTTAGAGAGATCATTTTTGGTCACCTACAAAACTATTTAAAGAGATGTGGGTGGTGAGCTCAGAGAGATGCACATCGTGTAGCCAAAGGGATTTCTTTCTTTTTGGAAACCAAATGGAATGCTGGAAACCTGTTTACAGGTTGTACATGTCCCCATTTTATGAGTAGCAAAACACCTCTAAAACAATTTCCCCTTGTTCTTGGCCTCTTGTGCTCATGATTTCAAAGTTGGTGTCCAAGTAACTAAACCTAATGATGTATCATTCTGTGTTGTTGGGTTGTCTCAAAATTCTATTTTGCAAAATAGAATAGCAGAATACATTTTCCCCCTCTCTATAAATGGATCTAGTAAAGGAAATGTTACTTCATTTATTCATTCCACATGGAACTCCTGACATATGCCAAGTGGTGAGGTAAGTTCTCTTATCTTTCAGCAAACAGGTTACAACTTCAGACAATAATTTAGACAATAATTTTTAGACACTTCTATAAAAGTACATTTCAAAAGATAGGAATACGGTAAACGGAAGGGTGTTGTCTCCAGTTTAAGGGCTTGAAAATAAAAATAAGTATGTAAACACATACCTGAAACAGGAAAATGGCATGAAAAATGTCCTTCCTGTTAATAAAGTCTTGAATACATGTTTCCGGTTTCCATGGAAACCCAACCAAACAGAAAAATAAGTCATAGTCGTGGCTTTTTATATCAGTGACTTACTTCCCAAACAATAGGACCAGGAGTAATCAGTGAGAAATAATGATTGGTGCTGCCCTATTTATGAAAACTGTTTTCCAGTTTATGAAATCATTTAAACCAGAAGGAATACCATTTAAAGAAAATGGCAAAAAAAGTGTTCATTTTTGCAGTTTTTGTCTCTAGGTTCTTTATTTTTAAAAAATATATACTTTCGAAAATCTACCAAATGGGCCTCTCCTAGGTCTAACTTATCTTAGTAAATCTTAAGGAAATTGCTTTAACATCCTTTAGCAGGCGAAACCTCTTAAACTGAAGATAAAATGGAAAAACAACAGGAAATAAAGCTTTTGAAACCCCAAAGCCGATATCCAAATGAACTCTGTGGTTAGCTTCATAGGGCTGTCCTGAATGTTTGCCCTTACCTCCTAGAAGAAAGAAAGAAAAAGTGGAAAGAAGAGAGGGAGGGAGGGAGGAAGGAAGGAAGGAGAAAGTGGGAGAGGAAGAGGGGAGGAGGAAGGGAGAAAGTAAAGAAAGGAAAAAGAGAGAGAAAGGAAAAACTGGGAGGAAGGAAGATAGGGAGACAGATTATTTGCTGACCCTGTTGTTTGTATTTTGCAGAACGATTCAATACCTCAAGAAGATTTCACTCCAGAAGTGTACAGAGTTTTCCTGAATAACCTTTGCCCTCGCCCTGAAATTGACAACATCTTTTCTGAATTGTAAGAGGAGACATTTTAACCCACTTCTTTGCAGCCAGGGCAGGGTTTTGAGCAGACAGAAGGGGAGATGTGAGAACATCTTCCTAAACCGTGTATAGCAGCTGTGGTCCTGGGTAATTTGTTCAAGATCAGCAGGCATTCTTGTTCCTGAGGTAAAACCACTGCTTTTAAAGTGTGGAAGTTTGCTGTGGTTTATTACTGGGTGGTTTGAAGATTATGATAGAACAAGGAGGTATTTTAACTGAGAGGAGGCAGACTGCTCTAGCAGAAAAATGTTAAAAATGATAAGCTTCCATAGGCATTACAAAGAAAGAGAAGAAGAAGAAGAAAAGCAACAAATAAACAAACCAAGACACAAAGGCAAATGTGGGAAGTAGCAGTCAACTTTCTTGAAATACTGACATCTTCAAAATGGCAGAAAATCCATCCAAAATTGATAAACAGAATGAAAGTTTCTTCATATTGAGGATAGGCAAACATTGTGGCTGAGGACATTGGATATTTTTACTTTGTGATGTCTGTTACCTTCAGATATTTATTGAACATCTGCCATATTCGTATAATTGAACTTGTCATTGGGTTGTCAATAGCTTGAAATGGGAAATTTGAATCACACTATATTAAAGAGTTAGTTAATATACCCTTATTAAAGTATAACTTTAATGAAAAGAAAAATACAGCCAAATAGGTTGTTTACTATTTTTTTTTTAGTAATAAGAAATAAATACATCTTTAAAAGATTAAGTGGGATATGGAAATTTGATGACTAAATCAAAAGAAACCAAAAGTTTAGTGTTGCATTCAAAAAATCAGCCATATCTCTGTGTTCAGTTTAGAGTGGTGCATCCTTATGCATGTGATGCAGTGTTTTCCTGCTGAGGATTTTCTCACATATTTGGTTTTATTCAGAGGCACTGGGATTTAATGGTGGCGATTATAGAAATTATGGTGGAAAAGTAGTGTTTTTAGGACAATATAGCATGATTTTATCTGACATGGCAGGATTCTGTTTCCTTGTAGCTAAAAGAAAATTTATGAATGAGACTTGGTAAACTTATTCTAAACTCTAATTATTAGACTTATTCTAATTTCTTGGTTGTTAATTGTTTTTAGTGGTGCCAAAAGCAAACCATACCTTACCGTTGATCAGATGATGGATTTTATCAACCTCAAACAGCGAGATCCCCGGCTAAATGAAATACTTTATCCACCATTAAAACAAGAGCAAGTCCAAGTGTTGATTGAGAAGTATGAACCCAACAGTAGCCTTGCCAAGAAAGGTCAGTGTCCTTTGCTCCGTAACATGGGCAAACTCTAGTTTTCAATTGCGACTGGGTCACACCCTGGTTCTTAGTGACCTCAAGGTTTACTTTAGGTCAGTTTCCTCCATTTGCATGCTTGCTTTCTTTTCTGTTTTAATTCACTGATGATTCAATATGCAGTAGATTATTTTAACTTCAGTATGTAATATTTTTATATGCCTCTGACATTGTTTTTAAAAACTGCTGAATCATTTGTTTTAGATGTACTCAGTGACTGCATCTTTCTCAAACAAGAAATTCATTGTTAATTATCTTAAATGTTACCATTTTATATTTGTTTCTAGAAAGTCTGTGAAGTGGCCCACAGATTTTTCTAAATCTCTAACACTAAAGAGGATATTCGGTCATTATATCCTTATTTTATTCCTGTCTACACTAGCTGATGAATTTTTCCACCTAGAAGAATATCTGAAATTTGTCCTTCTATGTAAAAAAAAAATTAATTTTTGTAGGAATAAATAATTAGCACAAAAATTGATATCAGAAAGATAGCCCTAGGTTACCTGGAAGTTATTCAGAAATATATATGTTTGATTCTGGAGAAACGAATTGCCAAAATAAGATCATGAATATTTAATGTCCTGAAGTTTTCAATTCTATGTATTAGTATTGTCCCTGAATAGGAGCTTCAACTGTTTCTCCATCCTTAAGACCAGGTCTCACCTGGGTGGAAATACCATCACTGAGAAAACCAGTGGGTTATCAATGATTGTATTGTGAAATTTCCTAGTTATTCCATAGAGAGGAAAATAAAGCACAATTAATCAACTATTAAGAAGAAATAAATTTGTTAGCTAGCAAGCTTCTAGTTGTTAATCAAAATGGTTATCATAAAAGTAGATTGCAAAGTCTTTTAACGTATTTATTCTGGTGCTCTACATGAAAAACAAACGTATTACATATAAAAGTATAATCATATAATTAATTGTATCCTATATATTGTTTGCTGGGAATTTATAGGTGAAATTTTTCTGTATTCATTTATTTTCGTGCTCGAGCACTTTGCCTTTGCTGCTGTCATC
This sequence comes from Choloepus didactylus, assembly GCF_015220235.1. Classification (NCBI taxonomy): domain Eukaryota; kingdom Metazoa; phylum Chordata; class Mammalia; order Pilosa; family Megalonychidae; genus Choloepus; species Choloepus didactylus. The sequence continues at coordinate 26,024,796 of NC_051325.1, read as the reverse complement.
GTTCTCACTCCGAGGAAAAAGCTGATAAAACAATGGGTCTTGGCACCGCGGGCTCTGCCTATCTGAGCCTATTTAAATATGATGCCCTTTCTCTCAAAGGCCTCCTAAAAAGCCCCTCTTTTCTTTAGAAACTGCAGGAAAGGGTCCTCACCTCCTTTTAGGGTCATTTACCTTCTCCCCTGTGGTGACTTGAAACTATATGTGCCCTGGAAAAGCGTGTTCTTAAAGCTAATCCATTCCCATAGGTGTGGACCCATTTTAAGTAGAACCTCTTGATGGGGTTACTTTACTTAAGGTGTGACCCACCTCATTCGGGATGGGTCTTAATCCTCTTACTGGAGTCCTTTATAAAAGGTATGAATACAGAGAGAGAAAAAAAGCCACAGAAGCAAGAAGCTGAAATCAGCGAAAGCCAGAAGTGAAAGGAGAGACCAGCAGACGCCACCATGTGCCTTGCCCTGTGGCAGAGGAGTCCAGGATCGCCAGCAGCTGGGGTTCAGGAAGAAATCATCATCTTGATCATGCCTTGATTTGGACATTTTCACAGCCTCAAAACTGTAAGCTTGTAAGCTAATAAATTCCCTTTGTTAGAAACCAACCCATTTCATGGTATGTGCTTTAAGCAGCCTAGGAAACTAAAACATTTCCCAAACAGAACTCTTCTCTGCTTGTGCTAATAATGATTTCTACTCATCATTAAGCAGGAATAGCTTGGCAGTTCCTTTCTGAAACCAGCACGTCTTCAAAATAAAAGCTAATGCAGTGTTATAACAAATCCAATGAGACTTCTAAAAACAGCCCATGGCCCTAAGGAAAACAAAAGGCATTTTTTAAACCAGTGAGGCACATCAAAGCATAGATATTGCCCTTTTCTCCTTCTTTCACATCCTCTGCTGATTGCCTGGCTTCAGCTGGTATCTGATGCTGCCACACATCGTACTCTGATGAGTTGAATGGAACAGAGGAGACAAAAGGGAAAAAAATGGAACAGGTTATTACAAAACTGCATAATCCTAGAAGAACTGATTTTGATTCCATTGAAAAGGAAGATAATGTCTCTTAGCATTTGCAAGATTATTTAGTGCTATCTTTCAGGTGTATAGTTATGAATTCCACAATCACAAGCACACAATATTCATGTATATTTTAAAAGGCAACTTTAATTATTATTATATAATTCAACATGATATCAATTAAGAAACTATGTTTGCCTGTTAAGCAAGATAAGAGTGGCAATACAGGTTATGGTTACTTGCATATTCTGGAGCCTGATTAACTGGTTTCAGAGTTGGATCCACCACTAACTACTTGTATGATCTTCGTACTTAACATCCCTGCCTCATTATTATTTCATCTCCAAAACTGAGCAGGAAGGAATTCCTCATTGATTTGTGAATTTGAATTTGATAATGCCTGCAAAGCACTCAGAAGAGCGTCTGGCTCTTAATATGCTGAATAAGAGTCAACTCTTCCCTCACTGTATTGAAGTAAATAGTGTGTTGGTTTTAAGTTTTCTGGTGTTTCTGTCTGTTTTTTCTATGCAATCACAGGACTGCTACACTTTAGACTTTCTTTCCTTTCCCCCAACACCTACAAGATGGGCCTTTTCATGATGAAATACTCAATATGGATTTGTAGGTGTGATCTAATCATTGAATGAAAGTATTTGTGCCCCAGTGTATTTCTTGAGAATGGTCCCTACTGGTCTCTGTCCCAAGGGATTTAGGCTGGCACCATCTCCACCAAAAGATCCATCTAGCACATAGCAAGGAGAGGAGCTTTGGAATCCAACAGCTCGAATGTGGCTGGAGAGCTGGGCACCTATGATATTGGGAATGCAGCCTCAGTCACTTGGGCAATTCCAATGCTGATTCAGCAGATCTGGCAGGCTAGATGTGTAGCTTCTTTCTTCTCCAAAATTCGTATGGAAGAAATGCAAGTCATCAAAAATGAGAAGAAAGTAGCCAAATTACAAAACATCTTAGTGAAATCACTTCAACTCTAAGTTATGTTCCCAAAAAAGAAGCTCAGGATAGCTGCCTTATTTGAATGATAACGTGAGATTATGTATACTAAATGCTCAGTTCAGCACATAATAGGCATTCAATAAATAATATAAATTATTATTTAAGCAGCCAAAATTTAAAGCAGGCAAGAAACAAAGCAATCCATGGTGTTCTACTCTGCAAAAACAAACTTAATAGCAAACCTTCTGTTTTTATTTACCCGTGCCTTTTGTATTCACTGAATCTTTAGTGAAAAACAAGAGACTATGGACTACGACAGATGCAAAGATAAAACCCATGCCATGTAGGGGCTTACACTCTTTAAAAATAAGATATGAATGTAAATAACTCTATGTCACTATGTGGTATGTTCCATAGTTAGTGCTTCTCAAACTTTAATGTGTATCCAGACCTCACCGGGATCTTGTTAAAATGCCAATTCTGATTCACTAGGTCTGGGATGAGGCCCAGGGTCTTCATTTTTAACAAGTTCCTAAGTGATGCTGAGCTTCTGCTCCATGGACCACACTTTGAGTAGCAACATTGTAAATGGTATGGTACAGAGAAAGTGCAGCAAGAGAGAAATGGAGAGATTTCTTCCTGCAGGGAAATTTCATGGAAGCAATAGCATTTGGGCTGAACAGGATTTCAACAGGGATGAATTGGAGACTTTGTAGGGAAAAGGAGTATCATCCTTTAATTTATTCACTCACTCCTTCAGCAGATGTTTCTTGAGCACTCTTACATATTTGGCACAAAGATCTCGTGAACAGCTCAGAAGCTAAGTCTAAAGCGGCCTGCGGAAAGGCAGCTGCATTTGGATGGAGGGCCAAGATGAACATTTTTCTAAATTTTGGAGAACTCCCTATTAGCCGCTTAGAGTAAACCTTACTTTTCAATCACAGCCTTTATTTCTTAACCCAACAATTCCAGTAAGAAAGTAATGTTGAAATTGGAATACTTGGCACCAAGTCATTTTGTTTGCTGCTTTTGCACTATGTAAAGAAAGAAAACTAGAGAAGATTGATTGTGCTAACTGTCATTTCATAGTCAAGAGAATGACGATTTTGAAATCTTTATCTGTGGAACTGAAAAATTGCTGGTTTAGACCTCAATTTTTTAGTAACTAACAATTGGCAGTATATTTTTTTCCAAAAATGAAAATTAATTTTTAATTCAATTTTGCAGTTCATAACACTTGATCCTTTAACTTTAGGATTTCTTCAGGAGCTCTTTTTCGTTTGCTTCTTCCTTATTTATAAAGTGACTGAAAATGACCTCTGTCAATCCATTTTCTGAACACTTGAGTGTAGATTTATACATTAGGCTCCTTGAACACTTGTTACAGCCAGGTACATTTCTTAAGAACAAGGATATTCACTTATGCCGCAATCTCAAGTGCAGTTATCAAGTTCAAGAAACTTCATGTTGATATAAAGCTATAGTCTATATTCCAGTTTTTTCATATGTCCTGTGAATGCCCCTTTGAGCCTTTTCCCCTCCATTGTTAGATTCCATTCAAGATTATGTATTGCATTTAATTGTTATTGTCTCTTTATTTGCTCTTTCTTTTTAATTGTGGAAACATATATACAACATAAGCTTTCCCATCTCAGCCACTTCTAAACATACCGTCAGTGGAATTAACTACATTCACACTATTGCATTACCCACACCACCTTCCATTACTAAAACTTTCCCATATTCCCAAACAGAAACCCTACACCCATTATGTATTAATTCCCCACCCCCTTTCCCCCTGCCCCTGGAAGCCTGTAGTCTAAATTCTGCCTGTATTCTAAATTCTGTCTCTGGAATATTCTCCAGTATTTTCTTTGTGGTTACTATGGGGCTTAAATTTACCACACTAAATCTGTAAGAATTTTGTTTGCTTTGATACAAACTTTGATACTATATGCAAACTATGTTCCTATAACTCTCTGTCCCCTACCTTTTTGTAGTTATTGTCACAAATTACATGTTATATAACATACATCTGAAACCACTGATAAAACATTACATATTATGCATTTGCCCTTTAGATCCTGCAGGAAATAAAAAGTGGAGTTATAAACCAAAAATACTGTAGTACTGGCATTTGTATTTACCAGAGATCTCACTGGAGATCTTTGTTTTTTCATGTAGCTTCAATCTATTGTTTATTGTCCTTTCCTTTCAACCTGGAGATCTTTATTTCTTCATGTCGCTTCAGTCTATTGTCTATTGTCCTTTCCTTTCAACCTGCGGAACTCTCTTTAGCATCTCCTGCAGGGCCAGTCTAGTGCTGACAAGCTCCCTCAACCTCTGTTTATAGAGGGTTGTCTTAATCTCCCTCCCTTTCTTTTGAAAGATAGTTTCTCTGGATAGAGAATTCTTTGTTGACAATTTTTTGCTTTCAGCACTTTAAATATGTCACCCCACTGGCTTCTTGCCTCCATGGTTTCCTATAAAAAATCAGCACTTAATCTTATCGAGGCTCCCTTGTGTACATGGCACGTTGCTTCTCTCTCTGGCTTTCAGAACTCTCTTTATCTTAGTTATTTGACAGTTTAATTATAATAGATCATGGTGTTTATTTGGGTTTATACTGTTTGGAGTTTGTTTCACATTTTGGATGTGTATATTCATGGCTTTCATTAAATTTGGGAAGTTTCCTGCCATTATTTCTTTGAATATTCTCTCTGCTCCTTTCTCTCTTTCTTCTCCTTCTGGGACTCCCACAATGTGTGTGTTGGTAAGCTTGATGGTTGCCCCTCTAGGTGCCTAGACTCTGTTCACTGTTTTTTCATTCTTTCCTCATTGTGCTCCTCAGACTGGATCATTTAAATTATCTTATCTTCAAGGGCACTGATTCTTTCTTGTGACAGCTCCAATCTGCTATTGAATGCCTCTAGGGAATTTTAAATTTCTCTTACTGTGGTCTTCTGTGTGGTTCCTTTTCATAATTTCCATCTCTGTATTGATAGTCTCCTTATGTTGTTTTACTGATTTCCTGCAGTGCTTTGTTCATGCTTTCCTTTAGCTCTTTGAGCATATTTAGGACCATTTTTAAAAAGTCTTTGTCTGGAATGTCCCAAGTGTGATCCTCCTCATTGATAGTTCCTAATGCTTTGATCTTCCCCTTTGCCTGGGTCATCACTTCTTGTTTCTTGGTATATTTTGTAACCCTTGGTGAAACTTGGACATTTTGATATTCTAATGTGTTATTACTGGAATTTAGCATCTGTTTCTTAAGCTTGTATTATGATTGAGCTTTCCTTGAATGCCAGGAGCTAAAAAAAGGAAAAAAGGAAACACCTTTCCTGATATTTGCAGATTGACATGTGTAGGCACTCTCCTTCAGAGCTTATCCACACAGTGTGTTTAGAGAAATGCTCCAGGCCAAAACTTAGAGGCATCCCTGATGCATTCTGTGCATGCATCTTGTCTTGGGCATGTGCGTGTGTAGCCTTAGGAACTCCCTGTTTTACATGGTTCTGAATATCCCCTCTTTCCTAGAAAACTATTTCCTCATGGTCCCAGGCACTGCACTACATGTCCTACAGCCAGCAATCTCTTGAGTGGAGCAATCCCAAGCACCACTTGACTGCTCTCCCACAGCATTCTGTGTAGGAAAGTTCTGTGAACTGCCTTCTACATGCAGGACGAGTCCCCAGGCCACCACTAGACAGATTGAGCCAGACATATATAGTCCCAGTATGTGCATCAGGGATATTCTGCTCTCTCTGGAACTGAGACAAGAGATCTGCACTAGGAGCTCGAGCCAGCTCCATTGCCAAACCAGTGAGGGCCGGGGGAGGGGCCAGCCAGGGTGCCAGGAGATCCTACCGCTTTTAAATAGCCTTTTTCTTGATTCGGTACTCACCCTGTTACTGCAGTCCTTTCACTGTTTTCTGGAGCTTTGAGAAACATGTTTCTGCCAGTTTTTGCTGATTGTTCAGAGCTTCTTGGGGGCAAGGAGCTCTGAAGCATCTCACACTGCCTTCTTGATTGGAGTGGGTCCTCCATGCATATACTCTTTTATATCAAGAAATTTACATTTTAAATCAGATGTTAACAAACAAATAAGTACTACACAAAGAGACAGCATACACTAACTTTTAATGTTTATATTCATTTATGTAATTTTTACATAAAACAAAACCTAAAAGTAAATGAAAAAGTTTCAATGTGACCATAAGGCTAAATGCCAAAACTGAAATATAAGTGAGCTGATGAAAAGTGCAGCACCTGGAAGTGTGGAATGAAAATACAGAAGAGACTATGAACTTTAATGTTTGTGGACTCTGCGGTAATTAGCATGTTGGCCACATTTCCAGATTGGAATTTCTGTTTCCAGAAATGTGTATATTGGTTATAAATAAAGAGAATGTTGCTGTGCAGTCTAAGGCCAAATGTTCAAATGTTTGGGTTCTGCAAAGGGAGCGTTTGAATCTTGTCACAGAGAATATTATTCTCAAGGGAGTTTGTTTTATTTTTACAATTTAAAAAGCACGCATTGAAAAATGCTGTGGCCCCCAGGTCAGCAAATGTGTCTTCCTTGCCATGTTGTTGGCATTGTAGATGTAAAAATGCTTAACACAGGAATACACAATGACCCCTGTCTCTTCCAAACAAAAGGGTCATGAATATCTTAGTTTGAAGACTACCATCTCCTAAATATCTATTTCTGTCACGTAAACTCTTCAGAAGAAAGCAGTGAGTAAAATGATCATGAAAAGTAAAACGATCATATTATTGTGACCAGAAACAGAATGATAAACTCTACAATTTATCTGATACCTCTGTAAATGAAGAGCACATTTCACTTAATTAAGCTGCCAAACCAAAAGAAAACAATTATGTCTGTCCATACTTGTGTTCTTCTGTGAAGAGCAAGTGCTCCTAAGTATGTTAAATATGTGAATTAATATAGCAGATTATAATACTAGCCAATATCATGTTAGCTATATTCCTTTTTGTTATCATCAGTTCTTCTTAATTTCTTTATAAGGTGTAGTATACACAAAATTTCCCCACTTTAAGTGTTGCAATTAAATCATAATGTAAAGCTATATAATCCCTTATAAGCTTGTGAGTAACTCACTGAATTCATAGTTTAATGGTTGAAAATCAAAATTAATAATGGCAAAGCAATTTTATTTTAAGCAAACCATAGAAGCTTGGGTATAGCAAGCATTTTTTCCCTCAAGTAGACCTAAGGTAATAAGGATTACATCAGTAGAAATAATTCTATTCTATTTTCAGTATTGTTTTATTTAAAATACTGATAAAATTAAACTATATTCTGCCATATTGTCAACACCAAGTGTGTGGTAAAAAGAGAATTTTGCAACCTGTAGTATTAGTCGGGTCTCCTTCCAATGAAAAATAACAGAAACTTTACTGAAATGGAAACACGGAAAGTAATTTACTAGCTCATTTCAGCAAAAGGCCAAGATGTTGATGGCTTCAGGAATGGCTACATCCAGGGACTCAAGTGATATTATCAGAAATTGTCTTTTTTCATCTCTCATCATTTCCTCTGTACTGGCTATAATTCTTGGTCAAACTCTCCTGAAGTGACAAGACAGCCACCAGCAGGTCCATGCCTATAAACTCATTGGTCCCCATATAGAGAAATTCTTTTTTCTCATGGGTCTACCAAAATTCCCAGAACCCTCAGCCTGACTCAGGTCTGCAAGGTCACCCATGAACTGGAATCTCAGTGGCCTGGTAGATGGACTTAGGTCACATGACTTGCTCTACAGCCAATGAAGATTACCTAAACCACATGGACTGATGTTGGGAGAGAGGTGGGTCTCCAAAATTCACTTGGAGTGTGCTTCCTAGAAGAAATGGGTAGATAAAAACAGCAGGTCCCACTAAAACTGTTAGAAATCAACTCTTCATCACCGTTTACCTTATCTTAGGAAGGCACTTAACCTCTTTGACCAGCCCTATACCCTAGTTTTTTCATCTTTGAAACAATCCCTGTGGCACATTGCTTTGAGAATTAAATACGATGTCCTGGTTAATAAGGTTACATAAATTAATTGTTGCTCACTAGACCTTTACTGATCTGAACTAATGAAAATGCCAATTTTCACTAAATTATTTTGAACCATTTATTTGGAAGTAAGATTCAGAGCCTTGGGCAGAAGCATTCCCGAATATTACTGTCACTCAGTGAATGTGATGACTGAACTTATTTCAATTAAGAATAAGTTAGAGTCATTTGATAATAAAACATGAACGTGTTGGACATGTCACGTCTGTACACAAATGTTCATTTCTGCTTCAATGATTCTTTATTAACTATGTTTATATTGAAATGAAATTATAGTTATACTTATAAATATAAGAATTTATTCTTATATCTTACTATTGACTTCACTGTCAGTTACTTGTCCTAGTAGATTTTTAAATCATATTTACCCAACACCATTTCTCTTTTCTATATAGAAGTTCTAAAAATAATGATTATTTTTATTATTATCTCTATTATTCATCCTTGAGTGATTAAACATGCCAAAATTTAAGAAAAAAGTTCAACAGTGTTATAGTTAAGCCAGTTAACCTCAGGGCAAGAGGCTTTCACTTGCTGGAGCCCCAGATTCCTCACCGGTAACATGTGGATGAAGCAAGCATGTCACCTCTTCAGGTCTACTGGTCCCCCCAACCACAGCCAGGATATAAGTGCCAGAGACTTCATGGCCCAGGAGTAGTTGAAGAACAATTACCTTGTTTCCTTACCCCTTGTATGGGACAACTCTGATACATGTTCTTCCCTGTCTCATAGAGTTCCACAGTGGGATTGAGCCCTTGTTATCCACAGCTGTAACCTTGATAATGTACTCTTCATTCTTATTTCTCCCTTCTCATTCCCTCCTCCTCTATTGGTGTTTCCTAGGATCACCTCATCTCAGAACCTGCTCTTGGAAAAACAAACAAAGATGGCACTTTTCTAGAAGTAGCCATGACAGAGTCAAAACTGAAAGATGGCTACAGGTCTGAGCAGCTGAGCATTGACAGAGAAAAACAGAAGGGGCTGTGCTCATTGCTCGTTCCTCCCTCCCTCCCACATAACTGTCTTAGTTGTAACCACTTATGAAATCATGGGATTTCCTGTCTATGAGGGACCTTAGCCATTTGGCCCAAACTCTCCTGTCACAGAAGGAGCAGCCTGGGAACACGGGAGTAAGGGAGTGGCAACATCTGGAGAAGGACCATATTTTCTGTGCCCCAGTGCAATCCTTCCCACACTCCTACCTGGGGCCCTCCGTCAGGCCTTGCTTAGGAAAGAGATACAATGCTGACTATTTAGAAGCTGGTAGTTGGCCTCTATCACAGTGGTTTTCAAACTTGTCCTTGACATAGCATCCTTTTATCTGTTTGTGTCTTTCTTTTAATGTACATCACACCAGAAAAGCCAATATATAGAAAAGTACTGTTTGGGTTGAACAGAGGGGGGCCTGGAGTGTAGCTGGCAATGGCTGCCCTGCCCCTGGCTCCCCTCCCCACTCCATCCCCAGTTTCTGCAGGCACATCTGCAAAAACCCCAGGAGATTTAAGATGCTCAGTTTGAAGTCCATTCATCTGGAGGAAATATTGACTGGTTTAAAGATTTATCTCACAATTAAAAGAACTGAAATGAATGAATGAGGTACACTCAAATGAAATAGATTTTCTTCACAAAAGGCAAAGACGGATGAAAACTATTTGATGTAGCCAGTTCTTTCATGCCTTAATTAAGTTACTACACTGAGAAAGCCATTTTAGGATGTTATTGATTAGGATCCCATTTAAATTCCACTTATTGACTTTCTGACCTCTGGGGAAGGTCACAGAAGAATGACATTGTCATCTGTGGGTACATTCCAAGCTCTTAACTCTGTTTCATATGTTCATAGACATCTTTGAAGTATTTGAGATTGGCTAAGAATGAAAAGAAAAATGATATTTCAAAATAGCCATTATGGGTCCATGCAGTTTTCTGGATTTGCTCACTGGTCGACTTGGTAACTTCTGTCACTTTCCTTCCTCTTCTTGTGTTCACTTCATACCTAGGAGGCAGGGACTGTGCCTGAAGACAGGCAGATATTTCACCTGGGAGTCCTATTCTTTTCCTCCTCCAGCCTTTCAGTGACCCTTTCTGCTCAGCATCACAGCCCTAGCCAGAAAGTCATAAAGTCATAACCGTGTCCATTCAAAGCTGAAATAAATAGCTTTTGTTCAAAAAATAGCAAGTCATGAAAGATACACATAGTAAAAGACAAAGTCAAATGCCAGCTCCAAAGAGGTGGGGGGAGGAGGGAAGGAGTGCACATGGTCGCCTAATTCCCAGGTTTGGTAAAACCTCTTTCTCTCGTCAGATTAGGCTCTGCCATTTCATGTGAGAACTATTTGGAGAAAGCAGAGAATGGCTGTATTTTCCCTAGACGAAACCTCCCAGCAGAACACAACATTGACAGTTGCAGACTGTTACACCTTTCCCCTTCCCAGGAGGTGTTAGGTGGAAGTATGGTTCAGTTAAAAGGAACAGCTTGGCGGCTTGCACTAGGCTGGGAGGGAGAAAGGCCACAAAGCCACAGGCATTTGGCCCAGAGCATCTGCATGTTCCAGAGTCTAGATTTGTTAATAATTGATTTCTCATCTAATTAATAGTGGTGGTGGGGGGAGGACAATTGAGCTGAATGCAGAGAGAATCAACACCATTAAAAAGGAACCATGACCACAGGGAAGCCAGATGAAGTGATGCCTGGGCAGTTGTGATGGTTAGGTTCATGTGTCAACTTGGCCAGGTGACCCAGCTGTCTGGTCAAGCAAACACTGGCTTAACAATTGCTGTGAAGACGTTTGAGGCTGGTTGATAAATTATTAAATCATCAGTCAATTGACTGCAGCTGTGACTGATGACTCATCAAAGGGCATGCCTTCCGCAATGAGAGAATGCAATTGGCTGGATTTGATCCAATTAATCAGTTGAAGACTTATAAGCAAGACAGATAGAGGACTTTCACTTCTTCGGCTGCCCAGTGAAGCATTTCCTGAGGAGTTCGTCAAAGCTGCCGGTTCGTTTCCTGTGGAGTTCATTGAACACGTTCGTCGAAGATCCCAGTTCATTTCCTGAGGAGTTCGTCGAAGTTGCCGGTTCATTTCCTGAGGAGTTCATCGGACATCTTCCTTGGAGTTGACAGTTTGTTGGCGGCTCTACAGAATTTGGACTCGTGCATACCGACAGTTGCGTGAGTCACTTTTACAATTTGATAATCACAGACACCTCTCATTGATTCTGTTTCCCTAGAGAACCCTAACTAATACAGCAGTCTACCCTGACATTTGACGGAAAGGCTGAAAATGTGCTGTGGCAATGGGTGGAATAATATAGGAAGCTGAGCGCAACCAATGGTTCTATTAATGCATTATGGAGACTGGGAGCTCTGTCTTAACTCCAACGCACTCCGGTCTCCAGGGCTCCAACTGTGAAAGCAAGACTATCTATAGCATAGGGATAGCAGTTGGCCTTCTTGCCTTACACTTCACCTTACACAGAGACGATATGCCACACATCTTTGTAATTATGTCACTATGTGTGTTTGTTGAGATTCCTCCAGAAGGAGACCCAGAGGAGAATTCACTTCCAGATACTTATCTGAGAGGTGATCCCAGGAAGCACTGGAAGGACAGTAAGAAGTATGAATGAGGAGGAGAAGGCAACCAGTAAAGGTTGTGTTCTCAAGCCAGCCATCAGTGTGAGTAACTTGAGCTCAGTCCCTCTGATAAACTGTAGAAGGCCAAGTAGAACACACGCCTCTGAGTTTCCCAACCATTGGGTGAGGGGTGGGGGATATTCATACTCCAGCTCCTGTCAGTCATTGTTTGTAGATGCTCCTAGGAAGTGCTCATTCTCAGGCACTTCCATCCTGTTGTGCATAATCTTCAGCCATCAAAGAGATGGAAGTCAGACCGGTGTGTACAACACTGATAAGGCCCAGGAAATTGGCCTCAATATATCTCCTGGGACCCCAGTCAAGTCTGCTACAGTAACATTGCCAGCAAAACAATAGACACCACAATCACAATAGCATAAAAAGGAGCTTTGCATCCAGCTCCACAGCTATAACAAGAATCTCACTTATATCAAAGAGAGAGCCTGCAAATTGACACTCTTCTAGTAATATATACAACACAATTGCATTTGCATATTAATCTAACAAACACATATTGTCCACCTAACTTCAGAACTACTAGGGAGTGGAACAAAATAAAGGTAAATTTTTGCTCTCAAGGAACTTATAATTCAAAGGGGAGATAATATATAAAATAAAAAGATAGAATGTAATACACCTCCATTTGCCCATCTAGCAGATACTCATTGAATATCCTGCATTGTGCCAGGAAAGCCTGAAGGAGAAGGAAAGTTTTATTTAAGGAGGTCCTGCAGATGTCAGGAATTTCTTTGAGGTCTTTACCTGCTCCTACTGATTATTTTGTATAAACCTCAAAACAAACCTGTGAGTCCATTTTATTATCCCTATTTTACAGCGAGGAAACTGAGACTTAGGAAGGTCCAGTAACTTGACTAGTCTGGCAGGAGCATAGGCTGTCTGAGACGGAGTTGATCAGAATTAAGGCATTTGTTCTGTGCATAGAAGCCTTGATGGCTCCTCTTGGCTCATTCATTCATTTATTTATTCAACACACATTTTTTTCCAACCCTTACTTGGTGCCACCCCTTAAGCTAGACAATGGAAAGGTGTCATTCTTCACTCACGGGGTTCCTTGTGTAGATAGAACTTCCTCTGTGGTAAGTACAGAGGGAGGAGATTATAAGAGCTTTTGAAGAGGAAAGTGAGATTTCAAGCTGTGCTTCAGGAATGCTGCAGAGCAGAGGGACAGACCAGATATGGGTGGCATTTAAGGCACTAAAGAGATCACGTGCTTTAAGTAATTCATCAGAAAGCATCAATAACCATGTATTCTGGGCCCAAACATATCAAATGAAGTAAAATGTCTGGTCCTGGCCCTTAGGAAGATAACATCCAGCTTGACAAAGGAAACTGATGATCTGGTTGAGGATCTAGAATGTTTGGCCTCCTTTGTATTACGATCAGGAACCACTGTGAAGAGACGCCTCTGATAAGAGCGATGTGACAGTGACACTAATGAAATGATACAGAAGTTGTTCGCTGCCCTCTGAGGACCTGTAACTCTAACTGATGGCTCAATACTTAGAAAAATCCAGTGGAAAATCTCCAAGGCTGGTTTTTAAGAGAGCTGGGTTCTGATCTGGATCTGTCTTTATCTAGCCATATCACTTTTAAGGGACTGTTTAATCTCCCTGGGTCAAAGTTTGTTTACCTGTCACATTAAATAATAAAACTTTGTTCCACCTACCAAACAGATGGGTGAGGAGCAAATGTACTCATAGTTGTGAGACTATTTTGAAAAAAGGAAGAGTGCTAAATCAAAGTTAGGTGTTATTATTAAGAACTTTCACACAAAACCATATCAACAAGTACAACTCAGTACAACAAGGAAAACTGGGACACAGAAACCAGTTAGAACTGATGAGAGGTTAATCTGCAAAGGCTTTTAAGAAGCACACATACTGATTTAGTGGACATTATCCAGCATTTCTTGGACTCATGTTTGTAAATAATTATGGTAATACAACATTTATTCTATTTTATTGTGGTAATGTGTACATAACCTAAAATTAACTATTTTAACCACTTTTAAGTGTACAATTCAGTGGCATTAATTACATTTAAATGTTGTGCTGCCATCAATACCATCTATTATCAAAACTTTTTCAGCACCCACAACAGAAACTCTGTACCCATGAAGCAATAATTCCTACTTCTTCCAATAGAACAGCTTTACAATCAAAACTGGAATAAGAATGCATAACAGTTTGCAATCTAAGATTGAATAATGGTACATGAGATCATGCATAGAACATCCTGACTCCAGGATTGGAAAAAATGGATAAAATAGATAAGAAAACCAGTAAAGTTTATATAACACACAAAAACAGAGTTAGTTGGCAAATGTAGTAGGGAAGTTAATGCCCTACAAGCAAAGATAATCGAAAAGGGAGCATTCAATAGATTATTTCTGAAAACAGGCAAATCAATCTTGGTGAACCACAGGATATAAAGCCATCTGCACTTACTTTCTCTGAGGTGCTCTAGCACAATTCACAGAAGGGTCACAGCACCCGGAATAAACATGAGCCAAGGAAATAGCTTCTCAGTGCTGTGCTTGGAAGTGATTAGAGAAGGTGCTAAGCCATTGGACCAGTAGTGTTCCAGCTTGCTCTGGTATCATTACAATGAGAGTGTGGATTGAATGATGATGAATGGATTCGCAACCACCTAATCCCGGTGACATCCAAACATCCAACTGCCAGATCATGCCTAATTGGCACTTGGCTCAATGGAATGAAGCTGGTGGCCATGCTAGCTGGCAGATACTTTGTCCAGTTTGCCCATCTTGACTGTGAGGACTCCATGTGGATTTATAGGCCATCTGTCTTCCACCTCAGAATTGAGGGCTTTTTCCATGCTGCATGGCTTTGAAAGATGTTATTTGCATGTGTTTGGCTTTGTTTTTTTTAATGTTTTATGCTAACTTGAGTATTTTTTTGCAAAACCCCCAAACAGTGTCACAGCTTTTGTTAGCATTTCTTTTGTCCTCACTGTGGCATAATGAGTTTTCCAGTGAATTTTATTTTTTTCCCTAAAAGTTAAGACTTCTGGGTGGGAGAATCAAAATGCTAAAGGACACCTTTAATTACTTGCAGAGATTAGAATGTAAATTAAGTCTGAGAAAGAATTTTGGACCTTGGTAGGCAAATGCAAATCAAAGAGCTAATCCTCACACTTCTACCAGATGGGTCATTTGCCCTGCCTGAGCCCTGCCTCTTTAAACAGAAAGATTAAACCCACACTGTTTTGAGAGATAAGCAAATCACAGCAAAAACTGTTCCTTGGCTATTTTTAGGACTAATCTGTGGTGCCAGATGGAAGCCAACTGCCAAGGACTCAGTGCCTCTTCCTTTTCATCTTTCATCTTCCTCATCCCTCATGTCCATCATGTGCTTCTTAGCCAGTGCAAAGAAGGTTATGTGTATAAAAATCATCAATTGCTCTCACCATCACCACCTGTTTTGTTTTCTTTTTCATTTCTCCAGCCTATGATCCAGATCCTTCTCTCACACAATGTACCTCTGTGACCTCAGACAAGTTGCTTGCTTCTCTGAGCCTCACTTTGCTCAACTGAAAATGGGAATTAAAAAGTATATCTCTCATCAGATTTCAGTCTTTGGCACATGGCAAATTTTCAAGTGATGGTAGCTCCTTCTTCTGTAATTACAGTTATTATTATTTTTACCTTCTCCTAGTACTGGATTATGATGGATTTTCCACAACAGCGTGCATGCTGGGTAATGGCATGAAACACAAGGCCTGAGTGCCTGGGTTCAAATCCCAACTTCTCCACTTGCGGTGTAACCTTGGGCAAGACGTTTGCCTCGGGTTCGTCATCTATAACATGGGCATAGAAATAGTACCCTTCTCATAGGGTCATTATGACTATGAAATGAGTTAATATTTGTATGTAGGAAGCAGCATGTAGATATTTGTTAAATAATATACATCAAGGAATCCCAGGATCTCCATCCAGGGTCCTAAACCTTTCTGCACAATTTTCTTTCTCTAGCCATGCCCCTTTCTTTGAGACCCTATTTTCCCTTGAGCTAATCTCATGAAAATGGGCTAATTCTGAGATTAGTAAGGGCTTACAAGTTAAGGATAATTTTGAAAATTATCATTAGCCCAAGTTGGAATCCAGAATAATGCTGGACAATAGAGAAGCTATGTTTGACAATTAAGGGCCAGTTGGGTTCTCTTTGACCCAGCCAGCCTTTTTTGTTTAATTTTTGTAATTTATAACCAACATTAAAAGGTTGAAAATCAGGAAAGTTAGGGTGTGGTTAAGGGCACATATACCGGAATCAGACTGTCTGGTTTCAAATCTTCACTCTGCCACTTACTAGCTGTGTGACCTTGGTCAAGTCATTTAACCTCTCTGTGCCTCAGTTCCCTAACCTGTAAAATTGTAGTGATCATAATAGTACCTAAATCACAAGGTATTCATGTAGATTAAATCAGTTAATGCATGTAGTATACACTTAGATTAATGCCTGGCCCCATGTAAACGGTTTACTACTATCATCTTCTCAACACTAAAGCCAAGTGTCACTTGCCATTTATTGCTGTATACTACAGGTTATTTTTCTGCCTTTCCACCTGCTTTCTTGTTCTGAGTGTAAGACCATGAATAAAGAGCCTTTGGGGCTTGATGCTCACGGACAAGTCCAGTGAGGTCAATTCTTCTCTGCTCATTATATGTACATCCAAAGCCTTCTTTTTTTTTTTTTTTTTTTTTTTTTTCAGATTTCCTTAGTTTTTTTTTTTTTATTAAATTCAGTTTTATTGAAATACATTCACACACCATATAATCATCCATGATATACAAGCCACTGTCTACAGTATGATAACATAGTTATGCGTTCATCACCACAATCTATCTCTGAACATTTTCCTTACATCAGAAAGAACCAGAACAAGAATAAAAAATAAAACTGAAAAAAGAACACCCAAATCATCCCCCCATCCCACCCCATTTGTCCTTTAGTTTTTATCCCCATTCCTCCACTCATCCGTACACTAGATAAAGGGAGTGTGATCCACAAGGTCTTCACAATCACACTGTCACCCCTTGTAATCTACATTATTATATAATTGTCTTCAGGAGTCCAGACTGCTGGGTTGGAGTTTGGTAGTTTCAGGTATTTGCTTCTAGCTATTCCAATACATTAAAGCCTAAGAGGTGTTATCTATATAGTGCATAAGAATGTCCACCGGAGTGACCTCTCGACTCCATTTGGAATCTCTCAGCCACTGAAACTATTTCGTCTCATTTTGCATCCCCCTTTTGGTCAAGAAGATACTCTCAGTCCCACGATGCCGGGTCCACATTCATCCCCGGGAGTCATACTCTGCGTTGCCAAGGAGATTTACACCCCTGGGAGTCGGGTCCCATGTAGGGGGGAGGGCAGCGAGTTCACCTGTCGAGATGGCTCAGTTAGAGAGAGAGAGGGCCACATCTGAGCAACAAAGAGGTACTCAGGGGGAGACTCTTAGGCACCATTACATACAAGTTTAGACTCTCCTTTGTGGTAATGAGCTTCATAAGGGCAAGTCCCATGCTCGAGGGCTCAGCACATCAAACCGCCAGTCCCAATGTTTGTGACAACATCAACACCAGTCCAGGTGAGGATGTCCAACACATCTGCACCTTCTCCCAGATCCTCGGGGCTGGGGAGGGGGAGGCTGTAAATATATTTTTTATTATCTGCCCAAATTACTCTAGGATGTGTCACTATTTCACTCCAGCCTATACTAACCTACCGTATCTCATTTCCTATTCAAAGTTCCATGCAATTGTCCTCCAAAGCCTTCTTAATGATATGCCCCCTGAACTTTTACCACCTCTCTTTTCAAACCATACACCTTCCTTTATGGAAATACATTAAATTTGTGAACCTATTTCACAAGCAATCGCTCTCTCTCTCTTTCTTCCTTTTCAATCCTGCTTGCACTTATAAAATATGGTACTTCCTTTCAAGTCAGAATCCACTGGGGTGAAAAAAAAGTACTGTGTTTATAAACATGGCCAGTCACGTTTTCCCTCCTTGAACCTCTACAGCATTGCTTTCTGTGACACTTCACTCCTTCCTTGACATTCACTTTCCATACTAGCTCAGGAGTAATTTCATGTTGGGTTTTTGATGCCATGATGGGATCATTTCCCTAGATAGCCATCTTAGTAAAAATCACAGACAGAGCAGATAAAAGCCCCACTGGGAGACTTTAAAGGCACCTCAATATGTGCCATGGATCCTATTTAGAGTTGAGCTTTGGACCCTGTCCCGCTGTGCTTTTTGCCTCACCTGGGTCATGGAGCAATGAGAAGCGTGATGCCAAGGACTCACCACCAGGCTCGGAAGTTTCTGTGTAAATGAGGGACATCGGCTTCTGTTCCCTGACCTCATGGAAAGTTTCATAAGCTTCTGGGTAGAAGGTATGAGCCGAAGGATTTATTTCAGGTATACTCTTTATTTGTGTACTTAAAAAGAATGTCTGCGAGGGCTGAGAAAGAAAAGCTATGAGAGAACATTGTCAGGCAGGGAACTCTCATGAGCAACATAATGAAGTACAATCAACTCTTCTATTGTTTAAGTGTGGATTTATCCTATTCTGAATTATCCTCGTCTCCATTCTTCTATCCTGTTTTGATGACTTTGGACATGTAATGCTGTCTGATTAGCGCTTCTGCCAGGAGCTAAGCAGAGGTAAAGGATAGAGATAAAAGTCTCAATTTCTTGAGGACCTTTGGTCCTCAGCTGCCCAAGCCCTTCTTGTCCTACAAGCACACTGGCTGACTATGATGGTATCATCAGTCACCATCTGCTGAGACCCCTTGGTTCTGGTAGGCAAGCTCTCATTGCATTTCCTTGACGCTTTTGCATTACTCCTTCCTTTGCAGCATTATTTACTGCTGAACTCAGAATTGCCATTTTCAGTGTTCTGTGATGCAGATTTGTTTGGGGATGTTAGTCGGCAATAGAAAACACAAAAATACATACATAGTAATACATAAATATTAATCTTTATAGCACCCAATAATCATTCCTTCAAATAGTATGTATTGAGCATTTATGTGTCAGGTACTCTCCTGGGTTCTGAGGATGTAGCAGTGAACTAAAGAAAGCCCTGCCTGGTGGCTGGACTTCCCGGAGAATATTTGCATCTTTTAGTTGAGGGTTGTCTTTGGCAAATATAACGGACCCAAGAAAGCTGACCATATATCAGCAATGTGCGAAACTGGGAACCAACCTGAGTTATTCCATAGAAATCTCAAAAGTCTCAGGAATCAATGGTGCTAGGTTTCTCTGGAGGTGGGGTTGGAGGAGGGAGTTTAAATAAGGAGGATTGGTAAATGAATGATCAGTACTCCCATCTGGGAATACACTAAGGGTTTATTTTCTGGAGACAAGAAAACAGTGGATCTGAGGATGACACGGGCCCAGGTGAAGGCAGAGCTATCTATCATTTTGCACACAAGGAGATGAAATGATCCTAAGCATGCTGAATAGGGAGACCTCCAGCCCTCTTCCTTGATGGCTCAGGATGCAAACATCCAGGCCATTACACTCCTGGCGAGAGATTACACAAATCTTTGGGAACCCTGATCAGCACAAGAAGTAAGATCCAAAGATACTGACATTGGGGATTCCTCCAAAAGAGGCAAAGACAGATCACTCTGCGGTGATGCCTTATCAACTCTCATAATTTTCAAAAATCCAATTAGCTTTTTAGTCCTCCAATTTGACTATGAGCAGACAAAAAATAATTACTAGATATCTCAGGAATAAAATCTTTTAAAAGGAAAAATCATCAGGAAAAAGTAACTTTGGAGGAAATAATGACTATTTAGTGAGAAGAAAACCTTAATAACATTATTTATAGATTTATAGAAAGATAACAGAATTCATTGCATCCATGAAACAAGAATAGAATACTGTTCTTTAAAAAGAGAATCATAGAAGATAAACTGTCTCTTAGATAGTAAATATCGAGTAGCAGAAACAAAAAACTTAAAGAGGAGTGGAAATAAAGTTGAGGCAATCTCTCAGAAAGTGGAGCAAAGAAATGAAATGAAAATTTAAGAGAAAATATATTAAATTTTAAAATCTGGCTAAACAATATCCCAAAAAAGAGAGAGGAAATTATAGAAATAATTCGAGAAAAATTTCCCCATCTGAAAGACAATAGCTTTCAGATTGAAAGCACTCAAAGAGTTCCCAAAACAGGGGATAAAGATGGACCCATACCAAAGCATATCATTATGAAATTTCAAGAAACTGGCATAGAAGAAGACAGAAATTTCAAGAGGGAAAAGAAGGAGAGGGGGGGTGGACACAGACCAAATATTTATTTTGAGGATGATGAACCAGAAAGCCTTTAAACTTCTCAACAACCAAACTAGAAGCTAAAAGACATGGAGCAGACTTTCCCACAAAAATTTTCCAACCTAGCAATCAAGTATGAGAGTGTAATAAGCCGTTTTTAGATAAGAATACCATGAACCGTTTCTCAGGAAGTTTCTGTCCAACATGCTCTAACTAAAATGAAAAAGTAAACCATGAAAGAGGAAGACATGATATACAAAAAAAAAAAAAAAAGGAAGAAGAAGAAGAAAGAAAAGAAAAAGGAGATTCAACACAAGAAAGATAGAAGTGAAGGAAATCCCCAAGATGATACTGAAGGGAGATCACAAGATAATAGCTGCGCTCCAGATGTGGAAATTGATCAGTCTAGACTGGAGCAGATGAACAGGCTCCAGGAAAGACTTCTTCAAGAAAATGAAATTGGGACAACACTTGTGTTTGAGCATATTACAGAGAGGTTTGACAGCTGATGGAATTGAATTAGAAAAAGAAGAAACTAAACAAATGACATAACAAAACAATTACTGACAACAGGAAAAATTTTAAATTTTAAATGGAAAAAAATGATTATTAGTTTACTATGTGACTCAGCTCTGAATAGCATACATAGTCATGATAATAAAACACTGTATACTGATCTAACCAAATTTTAATATAACCATCCCAGAAGGGTGGGAAGGATGTGTTTAAGTGCCATATGGGCAGAGAGAATAGAGAAATATCTTCATCTTCTAACATTAGAAGTAAAAAAAAAAATATTAATACAAGCATATTATTTTGAGATTTAGAAGTAAATACTAAAAGCATCAACTAAAAGATTTAGAAGTGTTGTTTCTGATGAAGGAAAAATGAAGGAGCTTATTTAAGGATTGCTGTCTGTCTTAATCTAGTAGAAGTTACTCATGTACTCTTTCATAAGAAGTAAAATGTCAAACAATTGAAAATAAAAAGAAAAGAGAAAGCATGGATTATAAATGTAAATGCAGATTTTAATTTGATTCCTACCTATGCCACTGACAGATTATTACTTGACTTTGAAATAGAGATCAGCTATATAAAGAGGCTCTCTCTGTTTTGGCACAAAATAGGTGCTCCATAAATAGTAGCTAAGATAACAAGGAGAAATATTTCAATGGCCACTTCATTCCTTCATGTAAAATCAGAGATCATTAGATCCTAAAGAGCATAGATAGGAAACATGAATTTCTTTACCAAACTACAAACTCCATAGCTTTAGGAGACATCCTTATAAAGCTTGAAAGTAAAAAGTATAGGACTAAATTACAAAGCACATCAGCAGACTTGAAGAATATTATCCAAAGGATTGGGTATGTTGAAAATGTAGGAATCTATAGAATCTGCAAAGAGGTCTTATTAGTCATCTAGTTCAAAACATTATTTTGAAGATGAGGAAACTGAGACCATAAAAATTATATGACTTAGTCAAGGCCTGACAGCCGCTAACTAGCAAACATTTGACCAAGTGATATGATACCCTTAATGAGATATTAAGATAATTGCCTTATCTGTAAAGCCAATATCTAATAGGAAAACCATATAATATCACAACTGCCAGTTGCTATAGTTGACCTCAAAGATGCAATGTCCTCACTAAGTTGAATGGTGAAAATCCTATAAACTCACCTACTGTGGTAACTCCATGATAATGAAATATGAATAACACCTCTCACAATAAAAATATACTTATCCACACTATAGTGTCCATTTTCTAATGCCCATGATGCTTACTCTTTTATAAATCCTTCAAAGTTGGGCTACTTCATCTTTCTAATCACAGCAATATAATAAACAGACAATGTAAAAGCAAAGAGCATTGTGTGCAAGTGGTAATGAATCCCCCTTAATGGGCTGTTGAAGCCCAGGTGGGAGGAATATATTTATATTTAGCTTATTTTTGAAGCCTTTGCTGTTTCTCCCTTATTTAAGATCTTTTATAAAGTTAAAGGCATATACATTGAACATTTTAAAGCATGTTCTAAAAGTCAAAAGGTAGGTAATCTGTTATTATTTATGATGTCTGGAAAAAGTTGTCTCTTTTCTATAGCTTAGCAAACTCACAAGGAAGACAAAGATTGTGAGGTAAGCACAGAGAAAATAAAGTTGATTATAAGTTATTGGCACCAATTATATATATTGGCTAATTTTCTGAAATTAGCTAAAATTTCTGAAAATCTGCTCAGGTATTTTAAAATAGGCTAAATAGCTAAATTTTACATTTTCCTAATAACCAATGGTTTTTAAAAATGTATTAAGGGAGGGAGAACCTAAGATGGTGGCTAGGTGACACGGGGCAAAAAGACACCTCCATCAAAAATACTAGATAAAAACCAGAAAGTGACCCAGAACACCAGTTCCAGCAATGCATCAGCCAGACAAAGTCTGCTAAATCTACAGGGACCGTACATTTGGTGAAACCAGGAGTCTGCATTCTGAAACAAGTGAGTGAGCCGGCTGAAAGTCCGGCGGCTGCACTGTGGTGTGGGGAAATGGTGGGTTGGCGTTTGGAGACGGACTAGTTCTTTTAAAAAAAAAACCTGGGAGCGGCTGCAGATAATGATGGGGAGAACCACTCAGTGAAGCACGGCAGGAGCGGGCTGGGCCAACGTCTTGGTGTCTGGTGTGGAGGATAGCCCTTCCCACACCCACTGCTGATTGTCTTGGGGCCAGGGAAGCAGAGAGGAGCCAAAAGGAGAAAGAAACCATGCCCCTTACAGCCATCTTCCCAGCGTGCTGGGGACACTCCTGCCTGGGGCCGGACCCACAGCCCAGAGCCATGCCAAGAAACCCAGTGTGATGGGGAGTCTTTCATGCAGCACCGTGCACACGCCACAACATCGGCCGTGGACAGTGACCTTTAGTGCAACCACAGCTAATTGTCCCAGAGCTGGGAAGGTGGAGCTGTGCAAAAAGGGGGAAATTAACACATCCCATTCAGCCATCTTTACAGCAGGCTGGGAATGCCCCTGCACAGCCCAGCGGCTCAGGGCTTCCCTGGTGGGCCAGCATGCACTTGTGACATGGCACAGCCTTCCCTCAGCAGAGGTCCTGGAAGAGCGCAGCTGAAAAGGGGGACCTGCTCGGAAATCCCAGGGACTTTATGCCAATACCAAGGACTTGTGGGTCAGCGGTAGAGACAATCTGTGGCAAGATTGAAATGAAGGCTTAGACTCTTGCAACAGCCTTAAATTTCTGGGAACACCTGGGAGGTTTGATTATTAAAGCTGCCCTGCCTCCCTAACCACCCAGACACACACCCCACATTCAGGGCAGGCAGCACCAACAACACACCCAAATTTAGTACACCAATTGAACCCCACGAGAATCAGATCCCCACACACTACAAAGACAAAGTTGGGGAGAACTGACTTGAGGGGAATAGGTGACTCGCGGATGCCATCTGCTGGTTAATTAGAGAAAGTGTACACCACCGAGCTGCAGTTCTGAAAAATTAGAGATCAAGTAAAGCAAATGCCAAGAGGCCATAAACAACAGAAAGTCTTAAAGCATATGATAAAACCAGACAATATGGAGAACCCAAACCCAAACACCCAAATCAAAATATCAGAAGAGACACAGTACCTGGCGCAATTAATCAAAGAACTAAAGACAGACAATGAGAGCATGGCACAGGATATGAAGGACATGATGAAGAGCATGGCACAGGATATAAAGGAAATAAAGAAGACCCCAGAAGAGCATAAAGAAGAAATTGCAAGAGTAAATAAAAAAATAGAAGATCTTATGGAAATAAAAGAAACTGTAGGCCAAATTAAAAAGACTCTGGATACTCATAATACAAGATTAGAGGAAGCTGAACAACGACTCAGCCTCCTTGAGGGCCAGAGAACAGAAAATGAAAGAATGGGGAAAAAAAATTGAAAAAATCAAAATGGATCTCAGGGATATGATAGATAAAATAAAACATCCAAATTTAAGAATCATTGGTGGGGAGAACCTAAGATGGCGGCTAGGTGAGACAGGGCAAAAAAAACACCATCATGAAAAATACTAGATAAAAACCAAAAAGTGACCCATAACACCAGTTCCAGTGTAGCACCAGCCTGACAAAGGTCTGCTAAATCTACAGGGACCATGCATTTGGTGAAACCAGGAGTCTGCATTCTGAAACGAGTGAGTGAGTCAGCTGACAGTCCCTCGGCTGCCCTGTGGTGTGGGGAAACGGAGGGTTGGCATTTGGAGAAGGACTAGTTCTTTAAAAAAAAAAAAAAAAAAGCCTGGGAGCAGCTGCAGATAATGATGGGGAGAGCCACACAGTGAAGCACAGTGGGAGTGGGCTAGCCTAACGCCTAGGTGTCTGGCGTGGAGTATACCCCTTCCCACACCTGCTGCTGATTGTCTTGGGGCCAGGGAAGCAAAGGGGAGCCAAAAGGAGACAAAAAACTGCACCACTTGCAGCCATCTCCCCAGCGGGCTGGGGACACTCCTGCCCGGGGCCGGACCCACAGCCCAGAGCTGCGCCAAGAAACCTAGTGTGACAGGGAATCCTTTCTGCAGCACCGCGCACATGCCACAATATCGGCCGTGGACAGGGGCCTTTAATACACCCATGGTTGATTGTCCCAGAGCTGGGAGGGCGGAGCTGTGTGAAAAGGGGGAATTTAAAGCGTCCCATTCAACCATCTTTGAAGTGGTTCCCTGGAGGCCGGTGCACACTTGTGACATGGCATGGCCCTCCCTCAGCAGAGGTCCTGTAAGAGAACAGCAGGGAAGGGGGACATGCTCGAAAATCCCAGGGAACCTACACCAATACCAAGGACTTGTGGGTCAGCGGCAGAGACAATCTGTGGCAAGATTGAAATGAAGGCTTAGACTCTTGCAACAGCCTTAAATCTCTGGGAACACCTGGGAGGTTTGATTATTAAAGCTGCTCTCCCTCCCTAACCGCTCAGACACACGCCCCTCATTCAGGGCAGACAGCACTAACAGCACACCCAAATTTAGTACACCAATTGAACTCCACAAGAATCAGATCCCCACACAACACAAAGACAAATGTGGGGAGAACTGACTTGAGGGGAATAGGTGACTCACGGAAACCATCTGCTGGTTAGTTAGAGAAAGTGTATGCCACCAAGCTGTAGATCTGACAAATTAGAGATTCATCTTCGAATAGTCCTACATATCCTAAAAGAAAAAGCCCTATCAAGTAAAGCAAATGCCAAGAGGCCAAAAACAACAGAAAATCTTAAAGTCTATGATAAAACCAGACGATATGGGGAACCCAAACCCAAACACCCAAATCAAAAGATCAGAAGACACACAGTACTTGGCTCAATTAATCAAAGAACTACAGACAGGCAATGACAGCATGGCACAGGATATAAAGGACATAAAGAAGACCCTAGAAGAGCATAAAGAAGAAATTGCAAGAGTAAATAAAAAAATAGAAGTTCTTATGGAAATTAAAGAAACTGTAGGCCAAATTAAAAAGACTCTGGATGCTCATAATACAAGATTAGAGGAAGTTGAACAGCAATTCAGCCTCCTCAAGGACTACAGAACAGAAAATGAAAGAACAAAAGAAAGAATGGGGAAAAAATCGAAATGGATCTCATGGATATGATAGATAAAATAAAACGTCCAAATTTAAGATTCATTGGTGTCCCAGAAGGGGAAGAGAAGGGTAAAGGTCTAGAAAGAGTATTCAAAGAAATTGTTGGGAAAAACTTCCCAAACCTTCTACACAATATAAATACACAAAGCATAAATGCCCAGCGAACTCCAAATAGAATAAATCCAAATAAACCCACTCCAAGACATATTCTGATCAGACTGTCAAATACTGAAGAGAAGGAACAAGTTCTGAAAGCAGCAAGAGAAAAGCAATTCACCACATACAAAGGAAATAACATAAGACTAAGTAGTGACTACTCAGCGGCCACCATGGAGGCGAGAAGGCAGTGGCATGACATATTTAAAATTCTGAGAGACAAAAATTTCCAACCGAGAATACTTTATCCAGCAAAACTCTCCTTCAAATTTGAGGGAGAGCTTAAATTTTTCACAGACAAACAAATGCTGAGAGATTTTGCTAATAGAAGACCTGCCCTACTTCAGATACTAAAGGGAGCCCTACTGAAAGAGAAACAAAGAAAGGAGAGAGAGAGAGAATTTTAACAGACATATATAGAACATTACATCCCTGGTCACTGGGACACACATTCTTCTCTAGTGATCACGGATCTTTCTCCAGAATAGACCGTATGCTGGGATATAAAACAAGCCTCAATAAATTTTTTAAAAAAATGAATTTGTTCAAAGCACACTCTCTGACCACAATAGAATACAAATAGAAGTCAATAACCATCAGAGACTTGGAGAATTCACAATCACCTGAAGGGTAAAAATGAGGGGGAGATGAAAGCATTCCTGGATAATCAAAAGCTGAGGGACTTCATCACCAGTTGATCAGTCCTATAAGAAATGCTAAAGGGAGTTGAGCAGGTTGAAACGAAGGGACAGTAAACAATTGACTGAAACTGCATGAAGAAATAAAGATTTCCATTAAAGATCACATGGTAAATATAAATACTAACACTACTGTATATTTTATTTGTAATTCCACTATTTACTTCCTACAGTATCTACATAAACTGTAATGATAAATCAGTGGTTTTGGACTCAATGTAAACTATGTAACTTTTGACAAGAATTACATAAAGGTGGTGGAATGGTGAAGTATAGGAACATAGTTTATGTGTCCTATTGAAGTTAAGTTGGTATCAAAGAAAAACAAGATTGTTATAGATTTAAGATGTTCAATTTAAGCCCCACGGTAAACACAAAGAAATTATCAGAGAATATGACCATAGAGATGAAAAGTAGAGTATGGGTTACAAGAAGCGGGGGAAGGGGCAATGGGGAGTTAAGAAATGAGTGTAGGGTTTCTGTTTGGTGTGAAGGGAATTTTCTAGAAATGGATGGTAGGAAGGTGATAGCATTGCAACATTCTAAATGTGATTAATCCCACTAATGGAATGCTCGGGAGGGGTTGGAATGGGAAGACTTAGGCTGTATATATGTTTCCACAATTGAAAACAAAAAGACAGTCTAAATAGATGACAATTAAATGCCAAGTATGATCCTGGATGGGATCTGAGGATGGAGGACAGGAGGCTCAAAGGGACACAGATGGTACATAAGAAAAAAAAAAAGGAAATATAGAATATAAGCTTTGTGTCAATGTCAAATTGCTTGAACTTCTTAGCTGTGCTTAATGGGACTGCATAAAAGAATGTTCTTGCTCATGGGAAATGTATATGTGAATTATAGTGTTTGTTCAAAGATGTGTGCAGCTTGCTCTCGTATGTTCAGAGGACAGAGCAATAGATGATGGATGACAGGGAGGGAGAGAGGGATGGAGGGAGGGAAAGAAAGAAAGAAATGGTGGTGTGCCAGAATGTTAAAGTTGGTGGATCAGGGTATTGGGGGAGGGGGGTGGGGGTATGCTGGAGTTCTGTGTATGGGGTTTGTATTGTTTTTGCAACTGCTCAAAATAAAATAAAATAAAAAATGCATTAAGGGATATGATCCTACAACTTGGTTTAGGGTAAGGAAGTAGGAAGTGCAGGGAGAGTGGTCCCATGCCCACAGCTCTCAGAGGATCCAGGGTAAATCTTACCTCCTCAGTAATATCTGCCCTCATGTTCCCAGGACAGAAAGACCTCCTCACTCTCAGTGTAGTCATGCAATCATCCTTGGCCTCATGCCCACTTGGGTGGCTCTTAGGCTCTGTTGAATTATTTTTTAATTGTCATTTTATATTTTCCATGGATTGAGGTTGGAAAATAAGTTCTATCCTATGTGCCCTCTCTGATCAACTGATAGTGGCCAAGTGGAGTACGCATTCACCACAACATTATTGAAATAGCTGAAAAGGAGTCCGAGGCTGTGCCAAGACTTAGTGGATAAATTGATCAGTGATGTCTGCCATCACCAGGGGACAAGGCAGTTATGGCATGAATTCCTTGATTTTTTGCTACTGTAGCCATTAGTTTTCATTATGGTGCATCCTGAAATCAACACTATAAAGTGCTTTGGTGTACATCAGTCATATTTTTCCCTGAAAAGAATGCATAGTTGTTGAATACCTTGGTATCCTGGAATAGACCAGGAATGGCCCTGATTCCAGAAGGCATCAGATATCCCAGTAAATATCCCAGTAAATACTGAAAGTCTTTGACATGCACTCATAAACATGAAACATATCCAGCAGAATATTACTGGATACATCCCATGACAGAACAGAATGGTTTTAAAGCATTCCCAGAAGTTATCATTTTGTCACAGCAGAATTTCAAATTTGTGTCTGCTTGACATCTTCAGGAGGTCACTAGCAGATCCTCAGTCATTATCTGGGAGGGAGAAAGAGACAGAGGTGCAGTTAATGGCCATGACATTTGTGTAAAGGCATGGCACACTTGAGAGTTTCTTTGCGGCAAAGATATTGCTGAAGAATGACAAATCATATGAATGTCCACTGGGGACTTTTTGTCATGCCACCTTTCTCTTGTGTCTCTATGAAGACAGTTCCTCCCCTTTAAATTCAGATCATTTCCCTTTTGCAATACCAGTTTCCAGAGTTCTTTGGAACAGAAAAGCTTCATAGAGCAGTGTTTTTGTCATTCCTCAAAGGACTTCTGTTTTTCATACTTTGGCTCCAAGTGGTTCAAATAATATATATGCTTATGAAGATCAATAAGTGCCATTATTGGAACTTATTGTCCAACTGGAAGCATACCAATCTTTTATTAAGAAATATGTGAGGGACTTTTATTTTTAACCTTTGTCAGTTGACCTTATCCTTCTGAACTTAACTTCTCTTCCTCTTGCGTTTATTCCAGAAAATTGTAACTTTGCTTTTAATTGTGGTTTGGAGTTTCACAATCTCATTCCAATATGGGACGTTTTGTTTTATTTAAGCTAGTAACCATCTCCAATATATTAGATCACTTAAATTCATATAATATTTAGAGCTAGGGGAGGCTTGAGAGTCTATATAGTTTACTCATCCTATGGTTAAGGAATTTGTTCTTGACAAGTTACTGCTGGTGGGAGTGGAAGGTTGATTTCTTGCACTCTTACTAATTTGTTTAGAAACTTGGTGTTTTTCCTATCGTAATTCTCAAGGCTTTTCATTCTTCATTGCTCCTCAGTGGACCAGAAAAAAAATTCCAAGCAGCTTTTCAGCAAGAATGCAAGACTGAAGGAAAAGGACGGACTAGTGCATTTAAAATTCCAGCTGTAGGTTCTGTGGAACGAAGGACCATACTCTGAATGTCTGTTCTCTGTCTCGAAGCCTTTAGAAGTGAGAACAAAATTTTAGGATAATTCATTATGCCAAAAACATCTGCATTTTTGCAAATGGTCTCCTGACAAAGCTGACACCTTCTAAAATATAAACCAATTACTCTATATCCTCACTTTTTCATTGGTGTTTCTTGGCTTTGATGTATCTGTGTCGTCATCTGGTACACCAAAAACCTTGAGCATTTGTTTCCTTTTGTTTACAACACAAAACTTTGGGATTGGAAAGTTGGTCCCAGTTGTCTGCCCACCTGCAATCTACAATTATATTCTGAATTGCCCTCCAAAGTCATTCAACGTTGTTATTCAAGGTTAGGTCAATTCCTTCACTAGGGATTTTTTTTTAGTTTAATATAATCACAAATAATCCTCATATTCATTCACCTAACTCTTGTTTGTTGTTTTTTTTTTTTGTTTTTTTACTGATTTTAATCTCTGTGAAAAATGTTAAAATCTTCAACTCCTATGAAATAATAAAGGCATAGAAAATAACCCAGAAGTTTATGGTTTAATCGACCTGTAGAACATTAAGCAGTTTTGTATACAACTTAGCAATCTTTTTCCAGTTTTTGTTTTTTTACTGACACATCCATAAATGTATATAGCAGTATCTCATGCCCCTTTTTAATGGCTTTGCCATCCTTCTGGTTTCCTTATTACTGAATTAAAGAAAACTTTGACACATGTTCTTTATCATATTGAAAATTATATCTTAATTATAATATTCTCATTTAAGGATGAAAAATACACAGCATATGTTTCAATTTTCTGGCTGCTGAAGCCAATATAGTGCAATGAGTTGGCTTAAACAATGGGAATTTATTGGCCAACAGTTTTGAAGCTAGGTCCAAAATCAAGATTTCATTAAGGTGATGCTTTCTTCCAGAAGACTGTGGCATTCTGGGGCTGGCTGCTGGTGATCCTTGGTCCTTGGCTTTCTGTCACGTGGCAGTGCACAGGGCAGCCTCTGCTAGCTTTTGGTTTCTTTAACTTCCAGCTTCTGACTGCTCCCTCTGGCTTTTTCTCTTATGGCCTTCTCTATAAGGCCTTCAGTAATGGGATTAAGACCCCTCCTGAATCAGTTGGGCCACCCTCTAACTGATGTATCCTCATCAAAAGGTCCTATTCACAATGGGTTCACACCTATAGGAATGGACTAATTTTAAGAACATGTTTTGCTGGGTAAGTAGCTCTAAGCCACCATAGCAAGTATACTTCTACTTTTTTGTCTTATACCCATGGCAGATATCAAAAATTAATCATAAGCATGGTTCAGTATCTCTTTCAATGCATGTACTCAGAAGGCACTAACAATAAATGGGAGTTGTTGTTACCATTAAAATTCATTTGTCATCCCTGCCCTATTGGTATATATTTTCTTTTAATTGCTCTTAAACATTGCTTATCAGGCCAAAGGATATTTATTCCTGCAAGACAAATGCGGGGTCAAATTGGATATGGTTAACCATGGACTATAGTTAATAGTACAATGGTAAAAATGTGCTTCCATCTACTTGTGACAAATGCATCACATCAATGCAAGGTGTTAATTATACAGTGGTATATGGGAATCCTGTATTTTATGAATGATTGTTCTAAAAACCTACAACTTCTCTAATAAAAGTTGTTTTTTTTTTAATTAGCCACACAATATTTTATTGTTTTAATACGCATACCTTTAGGAGGAGCATATGCTTGGGAGCTTTCCACCCAGCCCACAACTCCCTGGTATGCACATTCTTCCAAAGTCACATTACTCTCTTTTCCTGGCTCTTGAAAACAGGTAAACTTACTGCCTATCTTCTAAGGAGTGTCATGAGTTATCCATCGAATTATTTGACATTGCCATTTGTGTAGATTACAAACCATCAAATATTGGCAATTTAATATATTTGACCCAATCAAAAAAGAAGAACCAAACAAAATTATGTTATCCTTGGTGAGCTTTCATTTTCATGTTAGTGTATTTTCAACTTTGATTCACTGTAATCTTCCAAAGAAGTATTGATCTAGCACCTACTTTGCCCAAAGCATCATGGTAGACTCCCGAGATGACAAACACATATATGTGCACCTTTCTTTGAGGAGCTCACACACTGGTTTTTAAGGTGTAAAAGGTCTTATTTTCTATGAAATTGTTAGCTCTTTGTGACAAAAGCTTGCGTTATTCTTCTGTGTCTTTAGCACATGGCAGGTTTTCAATAATTTTGTTAAATGGATAGGCAGTAAGGAGAGAGAGGAGAAAGGGAGAGGTGGGGAGGAATGGAGATTAATTTGAGAAGATCCTGGGCAGATGGACTTGGCACAGAAAAGAGGAAGCAAGATTACAAAGAAATTAGATTTTCTAAAATAAAATTTTATCGCAAAATGGATTTCATACTTCAAAATATCTTTTAAACCCATCTATGGAAATAGCCTTGGCCC
The DNA here is from genome assembly GCF_015220235.1 of Choloepus didactylus. Lineage (NCBI taxonomy): Eukaryota > Metazoa > Chordata > Mammalia > Pilosa > Megalonychidae > Choloepus > Choloepus didactylus. Next base: position 25,992,954 of record NC_051325.1, on the reverse strand, counting down.
TAAGGGGCATTGACTTTGGCATGTTTCCAAAAATTGAAACCAGACTGAAAGGATGTGTTCTTTCCACCACAAATGAATTTCAAAAAGAAGGCTTCAGAGGCAGGTATCACAGTGTTCTCATTGATGACAGCATGATTGGAGTGATCACGTTTTGTTAGATGATGGTTATTTGGAAGAATAAACTAGGGTATTTATTAAAAATTGGTCCTACACAAGCCTACCAATATGAGCACCTTCATGTCAGATTTTTCATTTTTAACACAAGAGAACTTCTTAGCACGTTTTAAGCATCATTATTGAAATGATCAAGGTATATGTTAGATTTGATTTTTTTAAAAGCTCATAGTGCAAATAATTGTTCCAATTTAATACTTGGTTTAGGAAGATTTTGTTTTTATAAAACTCAGATTTTCTTGTCAGAAGAGCAAATAAAAAATGTCACTTTTTATTTTTTTCTGAAAAATATTACTGGTGATTGAGCTATAATGTTTCCAGAATTTGAGAAACATAGTCATCAATCATTTTGCATAATCCATTGATGTGAAAGGATTTTATTGTGGTAAATAGTCCCTGCTAGCTTTGCCATTTACAAATGGCATACCTCTTACCATTCAAGAATAAATAATACTCAAATCAATAAAAAATAGAATTATTAAGCATCATGTTTTTACCTATCAGTTTGGTAGTAGTGGTAAGGGGAAAGAAAACAGATGCTTTCATACATCATTGGTGAAAGAGTACATTGTTAGAACTTTAACAGAAAACAAATTGGTGGTGTGTATCAAAAGACTAAAAAATATCCGTAGTCTTTAAACTAGCCATTCTACTTCTGGGAATTCATCCTAATGAAATAATTAAGGATACGTACAAAGATTTAACTACCAGAATATTCAATGCAATGTCATTTATACTAGTAAGAAATCAGAAACACCTTGAATGTCAAATGATAATAGAATGCTACTTAGTCATTGAAAGGCTGTTTTAGTTAAATATTTACTTGCAGGGGATTTATTTTCACATAACAATGTTCATAATATATTATGAAAAAATATATTATGTAAAAAAGGAAGTTACTAAATCAAATATATATAATATGATTCCATTTTCATATACACACACATATGAATTTTTTTTCTGGAGGCCGATTCTCCAATGTTTTAATAGTAGTTGCTTCTGAAAGAAGAGTTGGGTATTTCGTAAGAACATTCTTTTTCGTCTCTGCTTATCTCATTTTCTATTTGTTTTCAAATGAGCGTATAATACTTTTATATTAATGTAAAACTGTTTCAACAAGAAAAAAGATGATACTACCCTCTAAACGCTTGCTAACAAGGACTTTGCTAGCCACAAATGTTCTGTGGTTTTGAGGCTTTGATTGTTCATGCTGAGGAAACAAGCTGTGGTGATGGGCCGAGTCATTAGGATGGATCTTTCTACGTATTCTGTAAAGATTATTATGATAAAGATAAAGAATTATCTTAATAATTTCACATTAGTCACCTCAGAAAGTTTACAACAGAAGAAAAAATTCTAAATGGTATCTGAGCAAACTAAATAAACTGTTACTAACATTTCTTCCGTTTGAAGCAAAGTCATTCTAAATATGAACATTAAAGGCCTCCTTTCATATGAGCATTGAAATTTCTATTCCTAGAAGAGACCCATTTGTGGTCATCCTCATTCTCTCTTTCAGAGAAAAATTTTGATCATTATTTGAAAATACAGGCACATCATTTTCAATACCGAAACCTCTTTAAATAACTTTTTTGGTTATAAAAGTAATATATTCCTCATAGAAACTTTGGAAAATCATTTGTAATTCTAGCACCCAGAGATAGAAGCACTGATAACATGTTGGTTTCCATCTACAAAGTTGATAACCGTTTTTATATTTAAAAACAGGGGGTTGGTGTTTAGCTATTTAGATCCTCTGAAAGTCAGTGGAGCTCATATAACTACATTTCTCTTTATTAGCTGTGTCATTGGAAGATAATTGTGTTGAAATGGCATAATTCTAGACTACTGTTTATCCATAACAAGATGCATTTGTGGCTGTTGCCACAATTCTGTGGATGCTAACAGAATTTTCTGGAAAAAAAATTCAAGCAACACGATACCAACAACGTGTGAAATGATTACATTCACATTGTTTCTCACTCTTCACTTCCTCCAGGACAGATATCAGTGGATGGGTTTATGCGCTATCTCAGTGGAGAAGAAAATGGAGTTGTGTCACCTGAGAAACTGGATTTGAATGAAGACATGTCTCAGCCCCTTTCTCACTATTTCATTAATTCCTCACACAACACCTACCTCACAGGTATGAATTTATAGTTCTTTGGCTATTATCATCTTAGCCATTCTCACCAAATTTCACCAGTCTCTATTTTCTGTTGTTCAGAAGTGAAAGTGTATTTTCTTTCATTTCCTATGAAAAGACTTGAGAACTCTGCAGCCTTCCATCACCCAAGTCTCCACCCATAAGCAGTCATACCCATATGTGCTTGAGGCAGTATCGTCATTTCCTCACAACGTATCTCTAAGTTTTTAAATCTTCTAAAATGGATCCATGCCTAGTGTTTTCAGACCAATGAAATTTTTGTATAATTGAACTGATTCTTCAGTTGACTTCAAACCCTTCCAACCCTACCTAGTTCTCTGAGAAATGTGTTCATCTACAGGAAGGCTCTGAAAGCCTTAATAATGTTTGCTCTAGGAGAATTGCTATTTGCTCAAGATAGAGAAGGGCTCTAGATATAAACAGATAGACCTGTAAATGACTTAACCTATACCTCATTGTAAATAGTATGATAAAGAAAGAAAACAACAGTATGTTTGCTAGTTTAATCCTAAATAGATCATCACCATCTGTGGTTTTTGGTAGTTCATTAAACAGAATATATATATATATATATATATATATATATATATATATCATAGTTTAGAATTAAAATTTTTAATAAATACAAATTTTAAGCTGAAAATATTTTTATAATCAAAATACATTTCTTCTAGAATACTTTCTATATGGCAGGCCTATAATCACTAGCCTTAAAAAGAGTTTGTAGAAAATTCTACTGGTCAAGAAAACAATGTTTTTTTTTAAGACTGGGTTGCTGTAATCCTCCTGCTTACACAGCCTATCCTTCAAATGCATGTAGGCTGGATAGACCTTAAGACCAAAATCTGAGGTCTTAGGTTGTATCTGTGAATTGTTGAGGCTCTTCATGTGTTGGGCATGGTTTTGATGTGGTCCTGGCTTGTCACGCACAGGCTCAAGGTTGTGTGGCAGGGTAGAGCAGCAATTATATGCACTTAAAGATGAGGGGGCTCCAGGGCACTGGGCAGCCACGGAGGAGGGGGAAAGAGAATTTCACAGGGTCCAGCCATCTGGTACCAAGTAGTTCTTTCTTCAGAATTCCTTAAGGAGATCCGTTCCCTCCCAGCTCAAATGCATGTTGTATCGGGGTCAAGTCCAGCATTAGCCTGGCAACCCACGTTTAGATAAAAAAATTGCTTAGGATAGAAATTAGTGTTAAACAGAGATAACAATGTAGCTTCCAGGCAGCAAGAATGTGCTAACTCAGGATGATTCTGAGACCATCTACTCAGAACCATATAGTCTGAGTTTTACACTCAACTGCAACTTGCGGGTTCACTGTGATAATTGGAAGATTTTTTTTCAACTGGCATTATCTATTAAGAAAGACTTCATGCCTCCAAACTGCCTAGATTATTGTTTGACCCATGCTAAACCCCACCACCATTTTCTTATGATCCATATTTTGTGATCAGGAATTCAGACAGGCCACAGAGCTGATGGCTTATCTTGTCTCCATGGTGTCTTGGGACTCAGTTAGGAAGCCTTGAGTGGTTAAGAGTGACTCAAACAGTTTGGGGGACAGAATCACCTGGAGGTTTGTTCACCAACATGGCTGGCACCTGGGCTGGGATGACTTGTCAGCCTGACTGCCTACCAAGAAGCCTCAGAGCATAGAAGCCCCAGGGCTTCTTGGACGTCCACTTGGACATCTTACTTGGCAGCTCATGGCTGTAAGAATAAGTGTCCCATTAAAGGAGAAGGGAGTTTTACTGCATTTTTGGACTTAGCCTTTAAATCATGTAGTGTCACTACTTTCTGTTCTTTATTGGGCAAAGCAGTCACAGTCTACCCAGATTTAAAAGGAGGGACAAAGACCACAGTTTTCCAAGGGAAGAGTTCCTGTCAAAGAATTTACAGCTATGTTTTAAAACCACTGTATGTTCCATAACCTCAAGACGATGATGTCTACTTAGTTTACCACTAAAATTTTGCAACAACCACCCAAGTTAATAAGTCCATGATATTTGTAAGTGATTTTTTCCTTCTCAGGGAGCTTCATCTTGTTTAGTGCTATTGACCTCTTTGGCACTCTGGTGAGACTTATGGAGCCTTCTCAGAATAGTTTTAATGCATAAAATAAATACATAGGATTAAAGAGGAAATAAAATCCATTGAAATATTTTACCAACTATTAAAAAACAAATTTATAATAACGTCTTTTTTATTGACACATTAAAAATGATTTCTGTGATATTTGCACAATGGGAATATGATATGATTTCTGCTGATGTGGTTTGTGCCTGCATTCATTAATTAAAGAAATGCTAAATAGCACATTGACTTTAGTAAAATTAAAGGTGTAACCTTTTTTTCTTCATCCAAGTTCAAGGAGGTTCATGGATCCTCAGGTTAAGAACATAGGTCTTTATACTTGATAGGATCCTAAGAATATAACTTGAAGACCTTGGCACATGATGAATTTTTCCTTTATTATATATTTGGAACCTTAAAAATAATTAAATATATGACCAATTGAATTTTGAATATTATATGTGGTTTTGTCTACCTAGAGGTCACAACATGAAATAATTTTATGAATCATCCTTTTGAGTCCAAAACTGCCTTCCACCTGATGTATTTGAATTCATTCGTTGCTATATAAATAATAAATGAGTCAGTAGTGCCAACATGATTGAATGATAACACTGGCTAGATATACATTCTATTCTTTTCACCTTCCTTTGATCTATATTAATTTTTTTCTTTCTGCATATCATTATGGATTTATGGTTTTCAGATTTTGCATGTGTAGACACTGTTCTCTTTTTAGTGCTCAAAGTGTCTCAACTTTGGCCAGTGGAACCCTTTTTGGATTGGCTTCTCCATCCTTCCTCTTGATATGACCCATTAATCTTGAAAAATGTCCTTTCTTTCTGTCACATCAATATCTTTTAGACTCACTTTGTTCCTTTCTGCCCCATACATGGAAGCAGACTTTTCCCCAGTGAGCCCTGGTGCCTTTTATTTATTTATTTTTTTTTTTGTTTGTTTTTTGTTTTTTTTTTTTTTTGTTTTTTTTTTTTTTTTTAATCATCATTTTATTGAGATATATTCACATACCACGCAGTCATACAAAACAAATTGTACTTTCGATTGTTTACAGTACCATTACATAGTTGTACATTCATCACCTAAATCAATCCCTGACACCTTCATTAGCACACACACAAAAATAACAAGAATAATAATTAGAGTGAAAAAGAGCAATTGAAGTAAAAAAGAACACTGGGTACCTTTGTCTGTCTGTTTCCCTCCCCTACTTTTCTACACATCCATCCATAAACTAGACAAAGTGGTGTTTGGTCCTTATGGCTTTCCCAATCCCATTGTCACCCCTCATAAGCTACATTTTTATACAACTGTCTTCGAGATTCATGGGTTCTGGGTTGTAGTTTGATAGTTTCAGGTATCCACCACCAGCTACCCCAATTCTTTAGAACCTAAAAAGGGTTGTCTAAAGTGTGCATAAGAGTGCCCACCAGAGTGACCTCTCGGCTCCTTTTGGAATCTCTCTGCCACTGAAGCTTATTTCATTTCCTTTCACATCCCCCTTTTGGTCAAGAAGATGTTCTCCGTCCCACGGTGCCAGGTCTACATTCCTGGTGCCTTTTAGTGGGAAAAACTATTATGAGTAACTGCAATTAGGTCCTGTACTCCAAAACATTGTTTCTGAATCATTTCATGAAAATGGGGAGAAAAGATAAATATTTTAATTTTTGTTTGTGAAGGTATGAGTCCACATTGATATTTTCCATCCTATGTTCCAACTTAATGTCTTGATTCTATAGCTGTGCTTCCTTTATCAGTCTTGATGCCTCACATAATATATGTAATTACTCATTTGCTTTATGACAACACAATAATAGTTATAAGAAAATTGTTCGTTATTAATGCAAACAATGAAATTACAGAATACAGTTCAAATTTTTCTTTTTAGCTTCTTTTAATTTTTTTTTTTTTAATTTTATTTCTCTAGGGATTTTTAGTCAAATGAATTTCTTCTTAGTGTCACTCTCCCTCTTTGTGGCTCAGTGCACAGACATGGTAGAAAACCTGACTCCATTGTGTCCCTTTGGCTTAAAGTGAGGATGTTAACATACTAAAGGACAACAGTTCTCAGAAGGTGGAACTTTCAGCTACTAGGAGAAAGAAGGGTCCGCTCTTATTTTTTGATGATGGGCGAACTCAAATACTCGATCTCGAAAATTCCATGCAGTGGTTTCATATCACCACCAGCTGATTAATACACATGATTTCTTACCAAATGAGCCTATTCTATCTCCAATTATTTAATTTCTAGCACTATTAGAATTCACATATTTTTAAAAATTCAGTTTTTTAAAACCGTATTAACTGTGTTAAGTCCTGTTTTGATCTCTAGGGTTTTGTTTTATTTTGTTTGTTTTTAATTTCTCTTGCTCCGTTTTCTGAGCTATGTATTGTTAGTCCAAAGTTTGCATTATATAAATTCACATTTGCACAGTATTACCTTGATCCAGTACCAGTCAGAGTCTTTTATTTTTCTGCAGGGGGATTAAGGAGAATTCCATATAATCAGCAAAAACTACATATAAATTTCGGTACAGGCTCTTGAGGTTTTGCCTGAGATTGTCTTTTGTCTTGTGGGTCAAAATTTGGTTATACTTCATGTATTATTATTGGTGTTCCTTTTTTACTTACAGATAAACCTAATATAGAACTCTTATTTCAAAAAGGCCTTTGTAAAAATTCAAACATCTATTATATACAAATTCAAACTCCCCAACACCAATTAAATATTATAAAATAAAAAATAATTGAAAAGTAAATAAAAGTAAATGTTATAAAATGCAACCAAAGTGTAACACATTAGAATCCAATTAAATTTGAAAATCAATGTCTAGAAAATGAATTTAAAAAAAAAAGTGGGAACTTTTTCTATAGAAATATTATTTCGTATTAGAAGTATTTAGTGGAAAAAGGAATGGCTCCCTGTTCAAATGAATTTAGGAAATGATAGAAACAAGCAAAATTAAATACCTTCTATAGTTCATTTTGCATGTTAAAAAAAAATGGCTCAGAGATTCACAGTCATTAAGGTAACAACAAATCCTTCTCACCTCCTCCTCATTGCCCTACTTATTTTCCTGGAACATTTTAAGATTAGTATTTATAAGACATGCCAGTCTAAATCCAAAACTAAATCCAAAAAAGGAGAATTTGATATTTGGAATGTTTCTTTTGAGAATTCAAAAGGACTGTAAAAATTAAATATACAGTAAGACAACCAATTTAGCAATACATTATTATTATTATGCCTATTTCTCTACTCATTATTGCCCCTTTGTTGAATATTAAGATGCACAGTAGGAAAAATAAATAGGATCATTGAGAGAAATACATGCATGGAATGAGTTGATTTTTAATTACATGGGCCATTTTCCTAGGGTTTGGATAGTCTTTGCAGTACATCAAGTAATGATTGTTTTAAATTATTGATTTTCCTTGAAGAATCCACTCTTGTGACTCAAGACAAAATCTTTTCAGAACAGCGTACAATCATTTCAATCTGTACATTTTCAGCTTTTCATAAACCTTCCCATATTACAAACCGTTTGGGAGATAATGGCTCCATCTATACGGCAAGAAAGGCAAAGTCGTAATTCTCTGGATAATTAACATCCTTATTCATCTTAGGAAAAAAAAAAAATTAGATTTGAGGGCTCAGTTATCCCCGATGATCTGATGAATTAAATTATCTGACTGAATTTATCAAATTATTCAACTCCTCTATTTGGCGTATGTTCTTGGCTGCATAAAAGTTCTAAAAATTATCCAAGGCATGCTGGTATCCTTGTTTGTCATTCACTACCAACTCAGACCTAAGAGTGTCACTCGCTTCTTTGTCTCTCCCACTCTTTTAACCCTTAGCATTCGCTTCCCTTTATACTTTATTTTTTATTTAAAGCGCCCACAGACCTATGAAAGTTGGATTAGATAGAATGGAAAGAAGATAAGCTTAAGAAATAAACAGACAATGTTTAAATTTGCCTTTTATGTAAATTGCATACTTAACTCTTCTGAGCCTCAGTTTCTTCATTTTTATAGTGGAGAAACATGGAAATAGCTGGGCTGCTTTTGGCTGTAAGTAATAGAATGCTATTACTTAATGGCTTTAATATTAGGGAATTTATTACCTCCCATGGCAACAAGTCCAGAGGCAGAGAGGGTTGGTTATATCATGAATTTAATGAAGTCATCAAACACCCAGGTGCTTTCCATCTTTTTGCTTCCCTTACGAATTCAAGATGAAAATGCACGCTAAACATCACCTCCTAATGAAACAAGATCCACATGTGGCACGGGGAAAGTCTCCATCCTGTGTCGTTTGTAAAGAGAAAGGAAAAATGTTCTTAAAGAATCCCACCCCCACCCCCCACCCTGTTAACTTTCCTTTATACCCTATTAGATTAGTTAATAGGGCAGAGTCACACCAGAGCAGTGACCACATGAATTCACTGGTACAGGCCGTGGAACTACCATGACTTGTTGGGAAGAATCACAGTTCACCCCAGGGCTGGGGAAGGGACCCTGAAGCACATCAGAAGCTAAATAAAATATTCTGTTGCCAAGGAGGAAAAGAAAGAGAGAAAGACAGGCAGGCATAGCTGTATCTTTGTCAGCAGTATAAGCCTGGACTGAGACTGTAAACCCCATGGCACACGAGGTCTTCTCCTTTATTTGTACTCACTTCCCTGCCTAGATGGTAAGAGAAAGGAATGTGGCTCGTATCATTGTATCCCCAGCAACCCGTACTTTGCCTCCCACAAAGTATACAGGAATGTGTACAGGCCCTGAGGGTGAGGCTCTTACAGTCAATAAGGCATATCCTTAAAGTTGGGAATTGTCGGAAATAAAGCGGTGCCTGTAAGGGAATAAACGCTCTCTCGGTTCTGGAGGAGAAAAGAATTTATTTACAATCTTGCAAGATGGGGCGTCCAGCCAAACACGTGGGAGGCTGGCGCGCCAGAGGAAGAGAATGGCGATGTTTAAATCCCCTACTCCTAATTCGCAAGTCCCTCCCCTGTTTCCCCATTGACTGGGTACTACAGAGGTTACAGCCTATCCGAGAACACTAACTAATTCATCTTTTGAGATTTTAATTTGTACAGCCAATCCCAGAGAGCCAACTAGCTCATTATTGAGATTTTGAACTGATTAGCCAATGCCCCCCCCAAATTTTTATTTTTTTGCTATGAGTTCCCGCCTCTGATACTACCTCATGTCTCTTTACATCAGGCAGATTCTCTCTTCTCTTTGTCTGGGGCTTGTTTAAACTGGTTTTGCCTCCATTTCCCTTATTCCATGCTGTCTCTATGTGAAAACGAAACTTATTCCTTTCTTACAGATTCCCTCCTCTTTCTTTTTTAAACACTTTTAGTTTTCACATTTTAGATTCTCAAATTTGCTAAGGGCTTTTTCACATTCCTCATCATACGGATCTTTCTTATTTTTGATTCTAGTGGTTTTGATGGGTTTTTGAACTAGCCTTTGAGCACACGGGATTATGTAGCACCCAGCTGTTATAAAAATTTTGGCTGGAATGATAAGGAAAATTAAAATAGATGTTGCAATTCCTTTCCATTTCTCGAACCAATTTTCCAACCATTCTATGAGTGGGTTGTTAATGCTAGAATTCTTTTCTAGTTTCTGAAATAAGGCTGTTAAGCCTTGTAGGGCTTTGGTGATAGTTCCATTAGGTGCGGTATTATAGGGGATGAATGTGCGACAATTTCCCCCAACTATAGCACAGATGCCTCCTTTTTCAGCTAGCATCATGTCTAGGGCCATTCTGTTTTCCCATGCCATTCGGCTAGTGGCATCTAACTGTTCTGCTATTTCTTTAATGACATCCCTGGTATAGTTGATAAATTTTGCTGATGATTGACATTTTTATTGATGGTGACCCACCAGAATAAGGATGATTTAAATTCTGCAGCTACTTGATTTTTAGCTTTAAACTCATTAGGAACTTTCTGGGGAACCCCTATACTATCTACAAACATTTTTTTATTGAAGGAACTAGGTACACTTTGTACATTTTTCTTTTCTCCTTTGCCTTGGGTTGGTACTTTTTTATTACTTTCAAATGCCAGGTTAAATGAGATAGCCAATTGAACCAGAGCACAGGTTCCTCCCCACCTTTCAGGTAGTGTTGGCCAGAGGATGCCCTTCCCACAGTACCACCAGAGGTCTGCTCGGGGTATAGTTAGGCTGGAGAAGTTGCCAGTACTATCCTTGCTCACATTCCACACCTGTGTACACAAAGCCATGGTACCAAGATCCTGGAGCCCTTCTTCCCATCTGGAGAGACAGGCAGAGTGGTTTCCGGGACCAAGGTGAGACGCTGGTATGGCTTTGACACTTCCCTCCTGGACTGGAGGGAAAAGGGAGGACAACGTACTACAACTTTCACCAGGAGTAGCATTTTGAAAGAGGAGTGTTATACATTTAAACTCCCTTTCATGCCTTCTCATCCCCAAGGGGAAGGGCATAATCTGAACAGTGGGTTGTTTGGTTGTACAAGCATAACAGTCACTTCTGTTTAGACTCTGGATGGTATGTTTGCCCCATTCTACCCAGGCATTTGTATTTCCATAACCTGTCTCTATTTCTGTGGTTTGCTTTAAGTCTTTGGTCTTAAGTGTTCTAATGACCTTGGGGTCAATTTGAACTGGAGAGTTAAATTCCAGCCAAGTTTCCCTTAATGGTTTTTCCTCCAACCTGGGTAAGACCCATCCCTCATACTGTGTGGTCCACCAAGCAGTGTCCCAAGAATAACAGGGGTTAGGTGTCTCATAAGTTATACTCTCAAATGTTCGCCCCCCAACAATCTTGCTTTCTATTTGAACAGTCTGCTTACATAAATGCTTATATTCCTCACTCAGTTGTTGCTGATGTTTTAGATTTTTACAGCTCATTACTTGACAAACATCAAATTGTACAGTTTGAGACTTTAAGCCTTTGACTACACTTATAACCAGCTTAGCAGAACCTGTTACTCCTTGAATATAGAACATTATGATCAGTATAAGCAATTTCATCATTAAGCTATACACAGAGCACAATGCAAACATAGGGTTTAATTCAGCCCTTCCTCCCTCCTAGTATGTTCTTTAAAGTGATCCTTAGGGGATCTGAGGTAGGAGTCACTTTCCAGGATTCAGGTTGAGTTGCTGGATACTTATCGTCTGGTTCAGGCACCGGTCCCTTCACTCGTGTGTAATGAGTCCAGCCTCTTTCTGCCGTTCGGACTGCCGTCTCAGTTGTCAGCAAGACCTGATAGGGTCCTTCCCAGATCGGTTGAAGTTTGGATTCTTTCCACGACCGGATCAGAACCCAGCTGCCAGGCTGATGTCGATGGGCAGCAAATTCAAGAGGCGGGGTCTGAGCCAGCAGTCCACGGTGCCTGAGAGATGATAAAGTAGAAGACAAGGCCAGTATATAATTCTTAAGAAAAAGATCTTTTGTGTCTAGGGAGGGGAGCTCTCCAGTCCACCTGGGGAAAGGCAAACCAAAAAGCATTTCATAAGGGGAAATTCCCAGTTCTTTTCTAGGGGCAGTCCTGATTCTTAGTAGAGCTATAGGTAAGCACTTGATCCAAGGTAACTTTGTTTCCAAAACTAATTTAGAAAGATGTTCCTTTATGGTTTGATTCATTCTTTCCACTCTCCCAGAGGATGGTGGATGCCAGGGAGTGTGGAAGTCCCAAGTGACACCCAGGCTTCTCATGACATTCTGCAACACACAGGAGGTAAAGTGACTGCCATTATCAGAGTCTATATTTTCCACTAACCCATAACGGGGAATGATTTGTTCAAGGATAACTTTAGAAGTTCCCAATGCTGTAGCTGAGGATAGAGGGTAGGCTTCCACCCATCCAGTGAGGTGGTCGACAATTACCAAAATATATTTTAAACGACCGATTGGTGGCATTTCAGTATAATCAACTTGAATGCTCTGGAATGGTCTCAGGCCCGGCTCTCTTCCCCCTTGTACCTGTTTTCTTAAAACCTTTTTATTAATTTTTTGACAAATTATGCACCGCTCACAGATTTGTTTAGCAACTGTATAAAGGCCTACACATCCAAATTGTCTAAGTACTACATCACACATGGCTTGTACCCCCCAATGACTCCCCTGGTGTAGGACTGCTAATATCTCCCTCATTATTTGTTTATTTAACATTTGTCTGCCATCTGGGAGAAACCATTTCCCCTGATCATTTAAGGTTGCTCCTAACTGTTTCAACTCTTTTACTTCTTTGGCAGAGAATGTAGGGACCCCAAATTCCTTAGGGATAGAGGGTATTAGGATCATTATTTTTAAAGGGGGGTAGAGAGAGGCCTCCTTAGCCTTTTCATCAGCCAACCTATTGCCTTTTGCCTCAAAAGTAGGTCCCTTCTGGTGTCCATTTATATGCACCACTGATATTTCTCTAGGTAAGAGTAGATTGGTTAATACTTGTTTCACCAATTCCCCATGAACCAGTTCTTTTCCTTTGCTATTGATTAATCCCCTTTCTTCCCAGATCTTTCCAAAGGTGTGGACTACCCCAAAGGCATACTTAGAGTCAGTGTATATTGTACCATCCTTTCCTTCTAATAATTTGAGGGCTTGATTTAGTGCATACAATTCACAAGTTTGAGCTGACCACTTATTGGGCAATCGGCTAGCTTCTTTTACTTCACAAGTTATCCCATCCACAACTGCATAGCCATTGTGCCTTTCTCCTTCTAGGACTTTGGAGGATCCATCTATGAACAGTCTTTCCCCCGAGTGCAGGGGAAGATCCCTTAGGTCAGGTCGGACTCGAGTTTGGTATTCAATTAGGTCTAAACAGTCATGCTCAGGGGTCTCTACTTGCTCAGGCCCCTTCCAGAGGAAGGAGGCCGGGTTTAGGCTATGATCTGTTGTTAAGACCAAATCATCTTTTTCCATTAGGATTGCTTCATATTTTAAGATTCGAGAATCAGTTAACCATTTCCCTGCCCTTTGAGACAGAATAGTTCTCACTTGATGAGGAGTACTAACTACTAATGCCCCTCCAAAGGTTAATTTCCTGCTTTCTTCTACTAAAAGGGCAGTTGCTGCAATGGCTTGAACACACCCAGGCCCACCCCCTAGAGACTGGATCTAAAACCTTCGAAAGGAAAGCCACCGGCCTTCTTTGGCCTCCCCAGATTTGGGTTAGGACCCCCAAAGCTGTTCCCTTATCTACTGTAACAAACAGGTGAAAGGGTTTTTCGAGGGAAGGAAGTGCTAGAACAGGAGCTTGCACCAGTGCCTGCTTGAGTTCATTTAATGCCTTTATTTCCACTTCCTCCCATTCTATCTTGTCAGGCTCTTCCTCTAGTAATTTTTGGTATAGCTCTTTAGTTCGAGATGCAAAAGAATCTATCCACAATCTACAGTACCCTACCAATCCCAGGAATTTTCTTAGCTCTCTTTTTGTTTGAGGAAGAGGCAACTCTACTATGGCCTGGATTCTTTCTGGATGGATTTTTCTTTTTCCTTCACTTATGAGGTGGCCTAGGTACTTAACTTCCCTTGCTACAAATTGCAGTTTACTTTTAGATACCCTTAATCCTTGTTCCCCTAAAAAGTTCAGTAGATTTTTCGTAGCTTGAGCCACCACTTGCCTTTCTTTACCTGATATTAATAGATCATCTACATATTGCAGAAGGGTGATTTCAGGTGGGACTGGAAATTTTTCCAGTACCCTCTCTAACTCTTGCCCAAAGAGATTGGGGGACTCCGTGAAACCCTGAGGTAAGACCGTCCATCTGTATTGCTGCTTTCGCCCATTGAAGGGATCTTCCCACTCAAAGGCAAACAGGTCTCTACTTTCTGGATCAAGGGGACAGGCCCAGAAGGCATCCTTTAAATCTACTACACTAAACCACTTATGATGGAAGGGAATTTTACTCAGGAGAGTGTAAGGATTAGGAACTACAGGGTGTCGAACCTGGACAATTTTATTAATGGCCCTTAGATCCTGCACCATTCTCCAGCTACCATCTGGTTTCTGAATGGGGAGAATGGGAGTATTAAAAGAGGACATACAGGTTTCCAAGAGTCCATCCCGAAGGAGACCCTCAATGATGGGTTGGAGTCCCTGTCTTCCTTTAAGAGGAATAGGATATTGTTTCTGGCACACGACCTCCCCTTCCTTTTTTAACTTGATTTTAATTGGGGGAATTTGCAACCCTCCCCTGTTTCCTTCTTTTACCCATACCTCCTCCTTAATGTCTCTTTCATCTTCTTCAGTGAGCAGGGCCAAAACCTCAATCCGTCCATTCCTTACCTCTAAATCCAGTCCCATAGGTATTATTAGGTCTCTTCCTAATAAATTACTCCCAGCTTCTGGGATGTGCAACAAGGGAGCTATGATTTGATTATTTTCCCAACAAATGTTAGTAGGTTCAAGAATGGGAACTTTAAATCCCTCCCCTTTTACCCCTGTGACGGTGAGGGAACTGCCAGAGAGCCTGGCCCCCTTTGGAAGATGATTTACAGAGGAGCAAGCTGCTCCAGTGTCTACCAAGAATGTAATTTCCTCTTGATATGGGCCCACCTTTAAATTTACTAAAGGCTCCCGGTGGGCTTCTGAGATGAGGAGCCTCTGACTCTCCTAGTCTTCAAAATTCATTAGCGGTATAACTCGACCCTCCTTCTGTAAGTCTGGGCACTCCCTTTTGAAATGGCCAGGCTTTTCACAATGATAACACCCTGCAGAGTTCTGCATTTTCCTTGCTCCTTTTTTTAAATCAGCCCAGCCCCCTCCCCTATCTCGCCTCTGTCTGCATCCCCCATTTCCTGTTTCTAATCTTTTCTTGACCAAGTGGTCAACAGTGGCTATCATGACTTTAGCCTGCTGCTTTTGTTTTTCGTCCTCCCTTCTTACAAATACTTTCTGTGCTTCCCTTAATAACTCCTCCAATGGCTTATTCATCCATCCATCTATTTTCTGAATCTTTTTCCGAATATCAGGCCAAGATCCCTTCACATAGCTGACCTTTAACATTCCCTGGGCTACAGGGTCATCAGGGTTCATACCTGAATATTTCCTTACTTGTTCTCTCAATCTTTGTAGATAAGCAGAGGGAGACTCATCTTTCTCTTGATTTACCTCAAAGGCCTTATCCAAATTTTGAGATTTGGGTACCGCCAATTTTATTCCCTCTACAATGAGGTCTCTAAGATCCTTCATTTGTGCCCTATCCTCTTTATCATTATTATCCCAATCAGGGTCAGTATTTGGAAATTTTTGCTCTGCTGCCATCACCCCTTGCCCTGGCGGGTGTTGCCTTTCCCATTCTTTCATAGCAGCCCCTCTTATCATTCCTATCTCCTCTTTTGTAAAGAGGATGTTTAATATGGACATAAGTTCAGACCACGTGTATAGGCTAGAGCCTAGGAACTGATCTATTTGCTCAGCCAGCCCCATTGGGTCCTCTATTAGCAATTTCATCTCCTTCTTAAAGTTTCTTACTTCTGCACTCGTTAATGGGGCATTTACATACCCGACTTCCTTTGGCCCCATAGGCACCTCCCTCAAGGGGTAAAGGGATTTAACGGGGTGATGTTCCCTTACTCTCTTTCCTTCAAGAGTTTTTGGAAATGGAAAATTCTGTACATCCTTTTTGCACTGTATTAATTCTTTCCTCAACCATTGATGGGTCATATCTGGTGGGGCAGTTGGCGCCGATGGGCCTCCTGATTCCCCTGGAACCTGTGCGGACCTTATTAGGTCCTCAGACTCTAACAATCTCTGCCCTGGGGGAGGAGGGGAATAGTAGGGAGGAGGAAGGCTTAATAAGGGGTCCCAGGGTTTAGATTCTACCAACTCATCTTCCAAGTTTGGGTTTTTATCTTTCACAAGGTAAAGGGGAGTTTTTTTGTTCTTTAGCCAGCACGTGGCATAATCAGACTCCTCCTTAGAAAAGGGTTTCTTCTCATTAACATAAATTACAAGGTTGGCACAGAGCCAGTCCTCCTCTGACCCATACTTTGGCCAGAATACGTCTGGTGGTGAAATGCTTTCTTCAGTCCAAATGTAACAACAGTATTTAATCATTTTCTTTTTGTCCTTTCCCTTGGTCCGATAGCTATCGGTCCAATATTTTAACATCCTACCTAGTGGGCTATCTGGAGGGATGTCCCCGAGGGACTCTATAGGTGCCCCCCTTTTCTTCTTCCCCGGCCGGCCAACTGCCTCTATTTCCCATCCTGAGTCTTGTCTGGGCTTCTTTCTCTCAGTTCCTTTCGCTTCGTCTGTCTCTGGCCCTTTCCCTCGCGGGAGAAGGGAACCGCAGATTGAGACTCCGCACTCGCTTCGTGCAGTATGTCGCACGTCTCAGTCACACACAAGCAGCTCCAGACTCATCAGGAATTCCCGACCACCAAGGCAATATATTACTTTCCTTACCTTGGTCCGTGCACGGAGTTGCCTGGTCAAACAGAGGCAAGCCCTTTCCCCCTTTTCTCATCCACAACCGGCAGATCCAAGCGTCTGGTCTCGGGCCCTTTAGCTGCCGGAGATGGGCCCCCAATGGCGGAGTCCGAGACCGCTCAATCAGCGGGGCGCGCCTTCCCTTTGTCCACCTCGGGGGTCCCCCTCCGAAGCTTTGGATCCCGGACGAGCCCCCAAGTTGTCGGAAATAAAGCGGTGCCTGTAAGGGAATAAACGCTCTCTCGGTTCTGGAGGAGAAAAGAATTTATTTACAATCTTGCAAGATGGGGCGTCCAGCCAAACACGCGGGAGGCTGGCGCGCCAGAGGAAGAGAATGGCGATGTTTAAATCCCCTACTCCTAATTCGCAAGTCCCTCCCCTGTTTCCCCATTGACTGGGTACTACAGAGGTTACAGCCTATCCGAGAACACTAACTAATTCATCTTTTGAGATTTTAATTTGTACAGCCAATCCCAGAGAGCCAACTAGCTCATTATTGAGATTTTGAACTGATTAGCCAATGCCCCCCCCAAATTTTTATTTTTTTGCTATGAGTTCCCGCCTCTGATACTACCTCATGTCTCTTTACATCAGGCAGATTCTCTCTTCTCTTTGTCTGGGGCTTGTTTAAACTGGTTTTGCCTCCATTTCCCTTATTCCATGCTGTCTCTATGTGAAAACGAAACTTATTCCTTTCTTACAGGAATGACACTGGACTCCTCCACAGACACTTTCTTACCTACTCCATCTTGTGATAGTTCAGTCTTTGTTCAGGAGAGTTTCATGTTCTCATTGAGGTAGCAGGCACAAACTACAGAAGAGAGAGATCAGATCAAATCGATGACTCTACAGCCATGATGAAGAACATATCCTCTGAATTTTGAGTGCCCTCAAGTATAGCTGTGGTATTATATACCTCGATTGGCTATGATCTCACTGAAAGCAAGGAGAAATGGTCCCCATCTCCATTTGCTGAAGGAGACAGTGTATTCAAGAAGGTTACTGAGTTAACAAATGCATCATTTTCTGGAACCTTCTTGCCCAGGAGTTTGAAAAAAAGGCAATGAATAATGATAAATATAAATGTAGGCAATTAGTGATCAGCCTTTGCCAGGTGAGAAATTCCTCACAAGCCTGTGTTAATAGAGGGAGTGCTATTTTCAATTTTCTGGTTTCTTCCATCCATGAATGCCTTGGATGTGGAGATAAAGCTCAAGTAAATGTAACCAGCCACCCACAATGAATTTAGTAAAGTGAAGAGTTGCAGAACTGTGACTTAAGACAGTATTATGAATTAATAGGAGATGGAGCGTCAACTCCAAAGTTGAATCATGAACTTGGAATATACTCTAGAAGGGTGTTCACAGTCAGACAGAGATGATGTCAGATGCTGGTTTCAGAAATACCAAGGGTTGAGTGACTCATCACATATCATTAATCCCAACTCCCTGCAATGCCCTGGCCCCAGAAGCTATATTTATTGGAGCTAATCAAATGGAAATCATATGGATGATGGGATGTAATAATGAGGAATTGAGAATTCTAGGGAAGAAAAATAAACCAGCTTTGAAGCTTTAGGCAAAGAAGGGGAGAATGATGGAGAATATTAATATATGTGCTTAAATAAAACCTCCATAAATGAAGGAAAACACAGGAAACCTAATATTCATTCCAAGGAACAGGACAATTATGCATAAATGTGGGTTTTCTCGAAATACACTTTCTTCGGGAGACTTATATTTCTAATAAAAATTTTTCCTTTTTAAAATGAGCAGCAAGTTTATCTTGGAGGGTTTCTATTGGGTTTAAGTGGTGGTCAAGAAGCAGCCACACACACCCTCCCATTCTTTAGTTGTTTTTTTCCTGATTCCTTTGCTTTCCTTTGCCCATGGCCTCACTTTGCCTTTCAAAACATGAACTCTTCAGTACTCAAGGCCCATCAAATTCCTGCTATTTGTTCTTTGCCTGATAAGAAATCTTTAGCAAGTAAATCCAGTAAAATGTTTCTAGGAACTGTATGAATCTTTTATGATAGAACACTCTAGTGTGGGTTTAATATTTAACTGCTTTCTCTGCTATTAAATCTTATCCATTTTTATCTGTGGCAGAGTTTGTAAAATCTGGAGTTGGTAACACTCAACAAAGTATTAGTGAAATAGACTCATAAATTTTGCAATATGTAATTGTATGGGATACAGCCAGTAAATTACTTACTCTCCTAGACAGTACACAAGAAAATCTGCTCTACTCTTTAGTAGTGATGCAGTTCTCTGCAGGAGCAAGCATTTTTAATAATTATTTGAATTCTTCATTTCCTTCACCTAAGGTAGCCCTCACTCAAGTTTAGGAATAACCTATAAATGGCTATCATTTCTCCTTGGCTCCCACTGTTCCTTTGCTCTTTATGCAGCAAAGGCCTTTATGTAAATCTTTGTCAGGACAACAGATCTTGAGGCAATTATAAATGACAAATTGATTATCCATCATCAGGAACTTTCTAGATTATTTTGTCAGCATTTCTGCTTTTGCAAATGTATTTGTGTGTTTAAAATGCCCTGTTTTTCTGGTAGAGAAGTGATTATGCAAACCTACTTAATCAGCCTGTCAGTGCGTTTACTAGTGTTCTATAGAACTCAAGAATGCCATCCTCTTGTTATGCTGATGTAGGGTGTTGTGAGATGCATATGAAAATAAGATTAAGCCCTTAATCCCATTTACTTGTCCTGTGTGTCTCCACAAAGCAGATTGTCCATTTCAAAGTCATTTTAACAGTTTTCTTCAACATGTCATCTTTTAGCTGGCTATAAAAAAAAATTGGTGGCAATTTATAGAGTATAAATCAGGGGAATATTATAATGTGGAAAATCAGAAGCTTCACTTTCTGTGTTAATGATGGGTTTGCATTGAAATCTTATTATTAATCTTTTAAAGCAATTTATCAAGAACTTAGTGTCTTCCTTTGACTTCTTGAGTGGAAGAGGATTATTTTGGCTTCCACATCCTTGCATTCCGGCCCTTAGACCTCTTGGATGCCTTGACTACTGCAATTCTCACTGCTACACTAGGGTATCTAAGTTCTATTCACATGGTTTTTAATTTTGATGAAGTATAATTTATCTATTTTTTCTCTCTTGTTGCTTGTGCTTTGGGTGTCATATCTAAGAAGCTATTGTCTAATCCAGGTCATGAAAATTTACTCCTCTGTCTTCTTCTGTTTTATAAGTTTTCGCTCTTAACCTTAGGAATTTCATCCATTTTGGCTTAATTATTTGTAAATGGTGTGTGATAGAAGTCCAACTTCATTCTTTTACATGTGCTTGTCTAGTTGTCCCACTGCCATTTATTGAAATGATTGTTTTTGTCTTAGCACCTTTCTCAGAAATCAAATGATCATAAATACTAGGGCTTGTTTCTGGACCCTCAATTCTATTTCATTGATCTATATGTCTGTCCTTATGCCAAAACCACACTTCACGATTACTGTAGCATTGTAGAGAGTTTTGAAATTTAGAAATGTGAGTACTCCAACTTTGTTCTTCTTTCTCAAGATTGCTTTGGCTCTTCAGAGCCCCTTGCATATGAATTTTAGGATGAGCTTGTCAGTTTCTGCAAAGAAACCAGATGGAATTTTGAAAGAAATTGAATCTGTGGATCAATTTGAGGCATACGGCCATCTTAATAATATTAAGTCTTCCAAACCATGAACTTGGGATGTCTTCTCACATATTTAAGTCATCTTTAATTTCTTTCAAGAATGTTCTGTACTTTTCAGAGTATACACTTTTCACTCCTTTTGTTGAATTTAAGTTTATTTCTATAAAAGAGCACTTTTGGAAAGACAATGTTGAGCTTTTCTAAGCATTTATATGTTTAGCTTTTCGAAGCATTTATATGTTTAGCTTTTCGAAGCATTTTCATCTTGGACAAATATGGCAGAGGAGTTGTATAATAGAATATCTTGGAGAGTCTTTCAGCAATATTCCCTTTTAAGGAGGCAGTCAGAATTGAGACTGAGTTTTAGAGTTCTAATCCTAGATCTACCACTTACTATCTTGGAGAACTTGGACAACTGAACTGCTCTGTTTCATTTTCATCATCTGAAAATGGGGATTAAAAAAAAAAATAACAGCAGAGAAATTTTGTGAAGATTAAAGGGATTAATGTATGCCAAATCCTAACAACTGTGCTTGACAGATGGTAGGCAGGTAATAAACATGAGTAGTTTTTAGTGTTACAATGCCCTCCTTGCTTCAGTTCTCTCTTCCTCCAAACCATTGTTACAGAGCCATGATCACACTTGGGATCATGTCGTTTCCTTCTGGTATGTTGAGGCAGAAGAAAGGCTTGAGAACTACAGCTCCAGCTCTTAATCTGTTTGTTTTCCTATTGTTGAAGAGCCTTTCTTTGAAGCCACACTGCCTTTCATGCTTCATGGGATTCTGGAGTTTTGTTTTGTTGGTGTTTTACAGCTGGTCAGCTAGCTGGAAACTCCTCCGTTGAGATGTATCGCCAAGTGCTCCTGTCTGGTTGTCGCTGTGTAGAGCTGGACTGCTGGAAGGGACGAACAGCAGAAGAGGAACCTGTCATCACCCATGGGTTCACCATGACAACTGAAATATCCTTCAAGGTTGGTGAATGAATGTTGCTAAGAGAGGCAGCTGACGAGACTTGGCTCCTTAGGATTAAACTTCCCAAGATAGGAAGTCCCAGTGGTCACAATTAGGTCCATGGGCTACTAACCATGTTTGCAGTTTCAGAGGCTAAAATTTAGCAACTTATCCATGGGTAATTGGCATCAGGTGAATTAGTTCATGAACAGCAAATTCTAAGGAAACTGTCTTCTAAAATGAAATATTATGGAATGAAATATCATTCTAGTTGTCTTGTCATGTTTAGCACCCTTATTCTTGCATTTTATTTTTGTGAAATATACATATATACAACAAAGGTACAGTTTAACTAATGGATATAAAGTGTGTACCCATGTAAATACCATCTAAATCAAGAAATAGATCCATGTTGGCATTCTAGCAACATCCCACCTGTATCCTTTTCCATCAGAACCTCCCCACCCCCAGATGTGAAAACCATCCTAAGTTTTATAGTGACCATAGAATTATATTTTGCTCTTCCTTAGAGCTGTATTACTAATTCTATGTGTATCACTAAATAATGTAGTTTTACTAGTTTTTTAACTTGATATAAATGGATTCAGCCTGTAGTATACATTATTCTTTGTCTTGCTTTTTTCACTCAGATTGTTTAGGAGATTCACCCATATTGTGTGATTTTTGTCTAGCTTGTTAGCTTTCTTTATCAATACCATCATCATCATCATCACTATCATCATCACTACTATTATTTAATTATTATGTAATATTTCATTCTGTGATGACCAATGGAATATTAAATGTTATATGTCAACTTTTTGGCTAACTTTTGGCATGTTGGTGCCTAGGAACACACCTGTAATGAAACAAAGTTAGGTTTGTTGGTTTCTGCAACAAGGGAGAATGCATACCATTAGGAACTCTATAGTGTCTCAGTATGAGGATGTTAGAGAAGACTTAACAGTATTTGGATTTTATTAGGTGATTTAGGGAGGGTTCAATGAAGCAGGGGTTTGTGCTAGATTGGGTGCTTCAGGAAGCAGAAGTAAGTCTATGATTGGATATCTTCATGAATCAATGAAGGAGGCAAGACTAAAGCTGTAATTAGTAAAGAAGTTGCAGTCATTTTTATTAGCCAGGAATGGTGGATATTTGATTACCTCCTTTCTCTTTCCACCCTTGGCTCTATCCAGTACCAAAAAAGGGTCTCACATTGGAAGCACAAATTTCCAAATTCTGTCTGCACACCCAGCAAAGAATCATCCCCAGGAGGCCTGTACAGTGGGGCTTGGCCATTTGAACAGAAAACTGGGGTCCTGTGTACCTGGAGAGTGATCTAAATGGAGGATGTGTAGTCTTTGGGGGACGTGTCCTCTTGGCTGGCTCAGGCTTCCCTTTTGGAAGGGAATCAACAGAGAAAGACCAGAGGACAGACCTCTAAAGCATAGGTCACAAGGCACGAGTCCCATTACCTGGGTTACCTGAGTCTCGGGTTAGAACTGGCTCTGGGTCTCTTAACTCTTGCCCTATGTAATTAGTCATCAAAACAGAGCCCAAGTGTGTGGGTAGCTAAAGAGAAATGTAAATAAGGTCATTGAAAATGAGGAGGTCAGAGTACTGAGAGTCCAGAACATTGGATAAACCAGATGTGATCACTAAGTTTGGTGACAAAGCTGTGGATGAAGAATAAGACAATGAACCACTTGCCAAAGTCTTTGATGATAGGTGGGCATTGGGGTGTGTGTGTCAGTTGATGGTAGAAGTGAGAAAGGGGTAAAACGGATTGGTGTCCTCTCAAAAACTGGAGTTTTGTAGAGTTTTTAAAAAATCAAATAAGAGAATTAAGAAGTAATGTTTTAGAAGTGGGAGCAAAATGTTTTCTAATGTTTGAGAGCAAAAAAAAAAAAAGACACCATCTATACCTTTTAGCACTGAGGTGCTTCAGATGTGAGAAAATAAACAGCTATCACTTGAGAGAACAGCAAAAGCTTTTCAAGGGACACCCAGGTTTCAGTTAAACAGATTTTTCTGCTTAAAGATACCATGGTTGATGGTGTTAAAAAAGTGTTGAGAAGTAATATTATTAGCAGTTCAAAATATATTTACTGTGTTGTGTCTAGGGAACTTGACTTTCCATGAATTCTTAAACTTAGGTTATGATACAATAATTAGAGAAAAATAACACCCTTCACTAAATTGTACAATAAAAATTAATTATGGGACTTGACCTTAAATCTGATCAAAATCCTTTGAAGTTCTGCCACTGAAATTGAGCACTCTTAAAGTCTTGGCATTTTTCTTAAGTGGACAATCAATGGGTTTTTGTTTCATTCTCATTGCTCATACCCCCACCCCCACTCCAGCCCCTGCCATTGTCCTTTGTCACCTGTAAAAAGTTGGCTCTTTAAGAAAAAAGTGGGACAGATGATCTCAGAAGTGGGTTGTGTACAGTTGGGGCTCATCTGCCTGTTGATGAAGGGAGATAACCCTGAAGAGGTAGACAAGAAGGCCCAGTGGAGCCACCACAGAGCTGAGTATTATATCCTGACTCACAGCCAGGAGGCTCTGCCCACTCCCCTGCCCCCTGTCCCCAGTCTGTCCCTCAGATTCCTTTTGAGGAATAATATCTTCTTTAACATGTGCAAGCCTCAAAGTCCTTTACTTCCTTGGCAGGGGTGAGGAAAGAGGGATAAACTTCAAGCACATTCTAAGGCTTATTTATTTTCTGTGGCGTATTTGCCTCTTGGCCTCTGCCATCACATAAGCTTGTAGTGATTCTCCTCGTGCACTCTACCGTACGAGTGGTCCTTCAATCACATCTGCAATCCCAGTGTCACCCAGGCTGATTGAACCTCTGTTCCTGGTTTCCAGAAGTGCAGCTTCTCAACCACATCTAAACACTTGCTGACAGGTTTAGACACTCGAAGATCAAATCCAAACTGGAATGAATACTGCTGCTTCTCTGCCTGCTGGAGTCAGGGTGGGGAAGTGACCAGCATGCCCCAAGAGAGAAGGGAACTCATCACCCCAGTGGTTGGTTTGTCCAGTTATGCCCTCCTGCTAATGCACACTAGCAGCATAGATAGTTCTGGAAGAGATGTGGGTGGGGTGGGTGAGGATGGGTTTGGGTAGTAGAAATGCCAACCTGTTTGGGGACAGATAGACCATCACAGGGATTCTCGGCATCAGGGCCAGGACTAGGTGAGACAAATAAGGCACCCAGGATGCAAAATTTGAAGAGATACTCTCAGGGTCATCTAAATACAAGGTGGGCACTTGAGAGTGAGAGGCTCTTTAAATTTTGCTTGCATGGTTAGCAGCCTACAATATGCTTCTCCAGAAGTCAGTGTGTATGGTGACTTTTTAAGAAAGAGTTAGAAGAGATGCAGGGGATAAGGTCCTACATGACCTGTTCCCTCGTTTCTTATCACTTTCCCCTTTGCTCACTTAGCTCCAACCACTCTGGTCTCCCTGCTGTTCCTTGAAAGTGCCAGACGGGTCCCACCTTGGTGTCTTTGCATTGGCTGTTCCCTCTGCCTGGAATGCTTTCCCCCAGGTATTCACCTGACCCACCCTGCACTTTCTTGAAGTCTTTCTCAAATGTCACCTCCTCAGTGAAGCTTACTTGAACCACTCTAGAACATTGTAGCCAGCTCTCACCCCCACACTGCCAGTACTCCCACCCTGCTTTATATTTCTGTTTATTATGTGGCACTCATAACCTTCTATCACCCTGCTTAATTTATTTATTTTGTTCCCTGTTTACTGTCTGTCTCCTTCTAACCAGAATGTAAGCTTTGCCAAGGCAGGACTCTTTGTTTTGTTCCTTAATCTGTCCCAAGCACTTTGAACAAGACCTGGTAGAGAGTAGATGCTCAGTAAATGTTTTTTGAATGGATTTTCCCATCCCCAAGGAAATAGACCAAATGCAGCATAACCTTCATTTTTAGTCTCTTTTGCCCAGGTTCATCAGATAAGTGCATTCTGTCTTTCTGCATTCTTGCATTTGAAATTCCATGTATAATATATTGATAGGCAAAGAAAAGATTCTCCCAAGGTATACCCGTTTTGGCTATTCCATACATTTGGGCCTGACCTTCATTGTGTCATTACACAATATTGTAAAGCTACAGCATGAATTGCAGCAGCAAAATAAATTGGTTGCAACGGTTCTTCATTTTTATGTCTCACAGTTTATCTGCTCTCCACATGCGATGCATGAAGCCTCCATGCAATATATCCTGAAAAACCAGAGTTTCTGTTGTCATGTATTGCATATTTATTAGCATATGGACCAAAATAACAGGTTATGTTCTGAGACCGGAGATGTGCTCTAATTCAGCCTCTGTGGAGGGCTTCTTATTTTGAACCCTGGCTTTATTTACTGTTTATCCCATATATCTGTTCTTCTGTTTCTCTGCTCCATTTCTTTAGCCTTCCTGATGGTGGTGACATGGTAATTCCACCCTTTTTGGCTTTATTCCCTCTGGTCTCACTCACAGCTTCTCTTTCCCGCCCTAGATACCCATCTGCCCATCCCATACCCCACAGGTAGCTCTCTTGTAACCACCAATTGTACAAGATGGAAAACTGGGTAGTGTGATAATGTATATGATGAAAACATATTAAATTTGAATATGTTGTTAAATCAAGCACTTCTGAAAATAAAGCTTCATTCTCTGAGAGAAATATTTTAGAATGCAATTTCAATGCTACATAAATGCAACATAAAATGGATAGCCAAATACACCCTGCTATTTTCTGTCAAGGATAAGGGATTTCAAGGGCAGTTTTGCACATTGGATATTAGTAATGGAACCATATGGCTTATTGATTATGAATCCAGTGTAGGATGTGTCTGAAAAATGGTTTTGGCTTGGTAAGGAGCAGTTGAGCAGAAAGGTATTTCTGCATCCAATGTCCACTAGTTAGAGCTTATATGAAAGAAAGAAACATAAAAGCAATAATTAATTTTCTCATCCTGAATGATCATGTGCATCATGCAAAAAAAAAATTTCAAAGGCATAAAAGAACAAAAGTCTTCCAGTGGAACTTCTGGAGCTTTCGTTAGCTTCCCACTAAAGTTATTAAATGGAATTCAGTAAAGGTCTTCTTTGGTTTGAAAGGTTTCCTAAGCTGAAGGTTAAATTTATGGAGGAGATGAGGAGGGAGAGGAAAAAGAAAAGGGGGGGGGGGATAGAAGGAAAAGAGAGAAGGGAGAATATTGAAGTTAAGAACGCAGCTCTGAAGCTGGCAATGTCCCAGTACCACCTCTGCCACTTACTGGCTGCAATTCCTTGTAAAATTTCCCTTCCCAGTCTGTGCCTCTGATTGCTATCAGCAAAATAGAGATGATATTAGTATTCACTTCCTAGGTTTGTTATAAGCATTCAGTGACCTGACTTAATACACAGAAATCACAGAGAACAATGCATGGCATGCAGTGAGTACTCTATAAATGTTAGCTGTTGGTAACAATAGTTGACATTGAAAATGCCAAGCTTTAGCTTTTCTTTCTATAAACATAATGTCATGGCATTATATATACAAAGAATTCTTATTACGTCTGGTATTAATGAGGGGTTAAATTAGGTCATTTGCAATGCTGTTGGGGTACAGGCAGTGAGTGCCCTCCACATACAACCCCTGGCATCCACCTCACCTCCAGGAAAGGACCAGAAGCCCAAACTATGTGGCAAATTTAACATAGAGGTCCAGTGGGAGGCCCAGCGGCAGTGGAGCAGAGTGTAACAGGGAAGCTTGGAGACTCTGTTGCAAACCTGGATTCTAGGTCAAGTGCACAAGGCCAGAGGCAGGAAAAGGGAGAGATAGGAAAGTTAAGAGGGGAAGACCTGGGAACTCCAGGGGCCAGTTCAGGCCACATCAGCATCCCTGCGGTGGAAAGAGGGAGTCAGACCCGAAGAGCCAGGGAAATACAGGTGCCTGAGCCCCCTAGAAGTCTGAGAGCTGGACCAGAAAGCACTCACATTTCACTGGCCAAAGGAGACCCGGGGCCTGGGGTCTGTAGAACCCACTTCCTTAGAGAGAGGAGCAGGGTTCCTGAATTGCCTTCAGGCTGAAATGCTGATGGAGTGAGTTGCAGACAACTTTCCTTAGTCCAGGGAGCTGGGGAACTTCTGCAACAGTCAGGGACAGCAATCATCTTCAGAAAAGCCAGAAAAAACTAATTCCACTTCTCACTTCTTTTTATACTTACCTTTAAAACACTTTTTTTGTTGTTGTTGTTTGTTTTGAATTTTAATGTAAGACTCAGACCTGATTGGAAATTTCAGCAATGAAGATATTAAAGTTAGCTTAATTATTGAGTAACAAACCAATATTCAAACTTCTGTAATTCAAAATTATATTTATCATAGGGTACAATTAAGGTTTAAGCTTTGCTTGAGCAAATGATCAAGTTAGTTCAGGGGCTGACAAACTCTCTTCACCCTGCCACCTGTTTTTGTCAAATAAGGTTTTATTAGACAGCCATGCCCATTTGTTTATATATTGTCTATGGCTGCTTTTGTTCTAAAGAGGCATAGTTGAATAGTTGCCACAGAAACTATGTGGCCAGCAAAGCCTAAAATATATCTGGCCCTTCATGGAAAAAGTGTGCTGAGCTCTGGACCAGTCAATAGAAGAATAAATGCAAACATAACTACATAAATTATGTTTCTCTTCTGTGTAGAATTTGAGAAGTCCATTTATTCATCTGAAATTATTTACTGAGCATCTAGAATGTGTCTTAACACCATCTTAAGTCCCTAGGGACACTACAGTGAAGAAAACAAAGTCCTTAGCCTCAGGAAGCTTACATTCTAGTGGGGAGAGAGAGATCAAAAACAAACAGATATGGCACATAGAGATGTACCTTCTAGAAGGTAATAGAAATCAGCTTGGAAGAAAAAGAGAGGCTGGAGATATGCTATTTTCAGTAGGACTGTGGGGTGAAGAAATTGGGTAATATGATATTTGAGCAAAGATCTCCAGCACCCCAAATTAAGGAAGTAAGCCATGCACTTAGGGAAGAGTGTTTCTGACAGAAGGAAGAACGGGTGCAAAGATGATCAGATGAAAGCATGCTTGAATAGATTAAGTAAGACCTTAATGTTGCTTACCTCTTTATAGTGTTGTTTATTTTTGATGGACTCAACCATCATAGAAGTTAAGCTGAGTATGTATGAAAGGCAATCGGTAAAGTCACTTCTAAAAATACAAAATATTCAAAGAAAAACAAGGTCAGTGGAAAGTAGTAGGGTAAGCAAGGGGGAGAGGGAAAGGAGATAAATTGAGAGAGCAGGTGCCAGATCAAGTCAGGCTGTATAGATTAAGATAAAGATTTTGGATTTCACTCTATGTGAAATGGTAGGCCATTGAAAGGTTTGTTCCAAAGGAGTGAAATCATCTGAATCATGTTTAGGAGTATTCAGTCTGGCTCTGGTGTGTACTATATGGGGCAAGCATAGAAGCCGGAAAGGCAGTTAGAAGTCTGAATCAGTTAGCTTATGCTAAGTTTTGGTGCAATAACAAGAAACCCCCAAATTCCAGTGATTTACAACCACAAAGGTTTATGTCTCACTAAGATTAGATGTTGTCTGTTCTGATCGGCACTGTCTGGAATCCACATAGAAATAACAGTCCCTATCGGTGACCCCTCTGGGCTCATGGAGAAGGGAAAGAAGAATGGCATATCCACACAATGGTTCTTGAAGATTTGATTTGGTAGTGACACGTCATTTTTCACACACATTTCATTGACCCAGACAAATCACATGGCCAAGCTTATTGCCAACAGAACGTGGAAATATAATCCTCTCATAGAAAAGGGCAGTGAAATAATGGGAAAAATAATATATCAGAGCAATTATTGCAATGGTTTCTTGTATTAGGAGGTGCTGAGAAGTAGTTATATTCTAGATATATTTTGGATTGCTGATGGATTGAAAGGTGTGAGAGCAAATGGTTCAAAGGTATTTTGGCCTTTAGCAGATAAATTAGGGCCAAATGTATGAAGCAAACAAAATCTAGCCCTTTTATTTTCTCACCCACTTTTTTTATGACATTTTTTATCAATTCTTTTTGCTCTTAACTGGCTAAGGTCATTAGCTGAGTAGGAGTTACCACGGTGTATACAAGCATAAGCTCTGGAGCCAGAAAAAGCTGCTTGAATTTGGCTCTTGGATTCTCCTCTGTATAACCATGGACAAGTCAGTTAATATCACTGAGCTTCAATTTTGTAACCTGTGAGATGGTGACTAATATTTTCCCATTGAATGTTGGTAGCATGAGATAACATGTCTATGGAACAAATAAATGTTCAATTAATGGCAGCTACTCTTTATTAGTAAGAGTCTAAGAGGGAAGGTTTAGGGTAAGCATGGAGGCACTAAGAAGGTAAATAGTCTCAGTTTAGTTGAGAAGATATGCCCAGATTGAACTAGGTTCTTTACATAGATTTCCTTACTACATCCTCACAACAGGCCTGGGGAATGAGCTTTATCAATCCCATTTTACAGATCAACAAGGCAAGGCTCAGATTCTTCCTGAGATCTTATAGCTTGTAAGTCTACATGGGATCCAAACACAAGTAGATTGTACAACATCTTGGTGCCACTTGCCTTTTATAGTAAGTTAATTTCATAGTAAGTTAATAGATGGACTCAACTATCATAAAAGTAAAGCTGATTATATGTGAAGGGTGATCTATGAATTCACTTCTGAAAAAGCAGAGAGAGTGATTTTTTCTTGCTCCATATAAGCAAATCCTCCTTTGAGGATATATGCAAATGTAGTACAGAATTAGAAAGCCTGATTTATACTCTGGGGCCAGAGAGCTAGCTTTCTGGCACAGATGTAAAGAAAACTATATATTCTATAGGGAAAGTAGAGAAGGTAGGGAGGATAGTAGAAAAAGCACAGGCATAAGGAATGGAAGTAGAAATTCCCACTTGAAAAGAAAATATGACAATATATTGAAAAGATGTGACCTGAACAGTATTGCTAGTGATATTTTAAAATAAATGAGATCCTACTTTAATATCAGGTAAATAAGAAAAAGATTTTGAAAAAATAGAGCAGCTGAATATGCAGTGAACCCTGCCCCTTCATGCATTGCTCTAGACAATCTAAAATGAAAAGTGATTTGGGGATACATGGCATAACATAAAATTATTCATTTTCTTTAATTCAATAATATTCCTTTTGAGACTCCATACCTAGAAAATAATTCAAAATATTAGGAAAAAATGAAAATGTTTTTGTAGAATTATTTGAATGACAACTCATAAATATGCCTGTCCAAGAGCTGAGAAATGGTTAAATAAATTATGGCACTTCTATTTTCTAATATTGTGTACAAATATTAAAGCTTATGGCATACACATTGGAAGAAAATACAGATTGAGGAAGAAGTGCTAATACATGTTCCAACATGGATAAACCTCGAAAACATACTAAGTTGAAAGCAGCCAGACACAAAATGCCATGTATTGTATGATTTCATTGATATAAAATGTTCAGAATAGTCAAATCCATAGAAACAGGAAGTAGCTTAGTGGTTGCCTTCTGTTGGGAGAGGGGGGTGGGTGGCATGTACAGTGCTACTAATGGTTACGAGTTTCCTTTTAGGGTGATGAAAATGTTCTAGGTTATGATGATGATTGTCCAATATTGTTAATATGCTAAAAACCATTTTTTTGTTTTTAAAATGGTGACATATCTCAATAAAAACGTCAAAAAATAAAAATTGAGTACATATTATAATGAAAACTAAGTTGCAACTAAGTTACAAAAATACATGGCAAACAGACTAGAGGGAAATATAACCAAATGCTAATAGTGGTTTGACTTAGAAGATGAATTAATGGGAGAAAAATTTGCTTTCTAAATTTTTTAGAATGTGATTAGATTTCTTTCATTAGAAAAAAAGGAGACGTGATTGAAAAATGGAAGAGCCATTCTTTACAATTCTGTCTCCCGCTCTACCAAAATTCATTCTCATTCCTTTTGCCTCGTATAGTCAGAAAATTTACAGTCCAGCAGCCTTTGCATCCCCTTCTAGCCATTTCAGAGCACACAGCTCCCTACAATTCTGCAAATGAAAAAAGACAACCATATGAATGGGTGTAACCGCAAAGGAAAAAAAAAAGACATATGTAAATTCTGGCATATTGGATATACCTATACGTTCTTGTTTTTAGGAAGTGATTGAAGCGATTGCTGAGTGTGCGTTTAAGACTTCGCCTTTTCCAATCCTCCTTTCATTTGAGAACCACGTAGATTCGTGAGTATTCATTTCAGTTCTGCAGGGAATCTTGTTCCTAAATAGGACATGTTTAATAATTGTTCAACAGATTTAAGATTATTTGACATTATTGATGGTGTTCTTCAATCATGTTATATATTAAGTGGCATGTTTTTCATCTGTAGATGATGGAATTCGTTCATTTAAATCTCATTAGCATTGAAATAATCCATTGGAATTGGGGACTCTATTTTCATGACATAGTATGATTTTTAAATTAAGGACTCTTCCTTTTAAAAGCAATGGAACACATGTCTTTACACAATATCTGTCTGTATTAAAGATTCTGAATGCAACGGGCCGCTTTTATAATCCTCCTTCGTTAGCTCCTTCTATTGCATGAGAATTTATGCAATTTTTTGCATGAGAATCTTTATGCAAAAGAGGGTCTGTTCCCCACACCACGGGGCTGGTGGAGGGAGAACTGTAAATTCTATTCTGCTGCTTTGCACTTACACCGAACTCAGGCCACTGAATTCCCTGTCCTTCCTCTTCCCATTAGTTTTCCCCATTTGTTAATATCTGTAAGCATTTCCTGTTTCGAAGTAGGCTGCATTTAACACTGAGTTACACGAAGTAATTTTGACTTAACGGTCTTATGTTCATTTTGTCACAAAGGACCAGAGTACGGCACATTTCTATCTGATACATGTATTTTAATTTATTATATAGTTACACACTTTAAAGGGCTTCAAAATGAAATACTCTTCTCTGTGTTGAATCAGAATTCATGTAGCTGAAATGCTAGTCCATGGAATAAATGTCTGAAGACTAGGTAGTGTGACTATCATTGCTCAAAAGAGCATTTGTGAAGACCTCGCTTCCCTCTCAAAGAGCTAAGCCAGATTTCTCAACTAAAAGCCAACAGCACCTGACCTAATTTGGCTCACAAGTTCCATTTTCCCCTCCTTCCTATTGACAGTCACTCCAGGGTGACTGATTCCCTTTGTCCAACTAATTTGCAGCACATGCTTCAATTCACCAATTCTCAAAGAATTCACTCATTCTTAAAGAAGCAGTTGGGTCAAGACCAGATTTCAGCTTGAATTTCTAAGTAGTTAAACGTGATAATTTGTTAACTTCTATGTGGAGAGAGACCTTATTTCAAAGCAAGCAATGTTATAAATCATCACTATTTCTAGTTTGCCTTCAGGAAATCCATATTGCATTTACCAGCTGTTGATTCTGTTTTGTTATGAAGCAATCATCCCATGCATGATGTAATCACATAACACAGCTTTTCTGACACTTTTCTTACCATTTCTCCCCTCACTTAAAGGAGTGCCTCTTGCGTTGCTGTATTTAATAATCCTCTCCTGTGCCAGCTCTATTTTGCACGTGACTTTCCTGGAACACGTTCTCATCTTTGTCCATCTGTTTGTAATCAGTCCATAACAAAGCATTAGTACCTTTCTTTCGGGCACTGTTGTTTCCAGACTTGTTAATGTGTTGTTTCCTTTTTGAAGAGAAGACATCTAGCATACTTATTTTCTTCTAGTAACATTGCTATTTAAGATTAGACATAATGAAAGGCTGTGGTTCATTCCTGACAGTCAAACATGCTACATCGAACTCTCTCTTGAGGTAGCCAGAGAAGTATCAGGAACAACCACCATCACAAACAAAATAACAGCTAATACGGTATTTATTCAAAGTGTATTAGGTACCAAATGGCATTCCAACTGTTTTACTTGCATAAGCTCATGTAACCTTCATCATAAAGCCAAGTGCTCCTAAAAGTAAATATTATGATTACTTCGACATTACAGCTGATGAAACTGAGTCCCAGAGGCTGAATAACTTCCCCAAAGCCATTCAGCTACAACAGGACAGAGCTGAGATTCAGACCCAGATAATCTGGCTTCAAAACACATGCTTTTAGCCAGTGCCAGCCCCCCACACTTGAGCAGAAGTATGTAAACCTTCAAAACATTGAATTAAGACGCCCAGTGCATCCACAAGGCAACCGTTTACAGTGGTCAGATTTATGTGGTTTTATGACCCTCAACTACAGAATGTTTTGTCAGACTTCAGCACCATTCAGGACAGATATCCAAATCTGGGCATGAAAACTAAGTCCTACATTGACCCAAAAGCAAAGAGGATTTGTCATAATACTACCTTTCTTGTTAAAAAATGACAAATTAATTTATTAAAAATTAAAAATTAGCTAATGACTCACATGTGACAAAAGAAAATAGGAAATCAACCTTCCCAGGATGCTATGGTTTTATCCCAAACCATTGAGATCATCTAATGGCAATTAAATACTACGATACTGAATTCTGTTGTGGGAGGAAGTTGTTTGCTTCGTATTTCCACTGTTCTTCATCTTCAGATATCAAAATTGCTCATCACAGTACTTTTCTGGGAGGGTTATCACACCCCAAGGAAAACTGATGAACTTTCTTCTTTGCTAGTAAAACCCTGTGCTTGGCATGTGGTCCCCTCACTCATTCTTGAACCTACGGCAGACATAAGTCACCAGCCACAGCCCTCTTTCCCACTAAGCCTCAATGTAACCTCAGAATCCTTCTCAACACAGTGACCCAGGAACACACTCCCAAAATATCTGAAAGCCATTGGCCATATCTGGTGGACTATTATCATTCTTCTGTGGGCTGCATGTACTATATGCTAGATCTAGAACTCTCGTCCCAGCTAATCAGGGCCACACCTCCCAAACAAGCTTATACTAGAAAAATGAAAAAATCCCACTGAATTTTCTAGGTTCACTCCAAATCAAATACTTGAAATCACCTATCCACTGACTCCACAGGGGAATCAGATTTAGCTGCTTGCAACTTATCCTCAAGATGAGTGGTAGCAGAACAAAAATAGTGGTTTCCAAATGTCTTTTTACCTGCTATATCAGAATCTCACAGAATGCTTTTTAAAATGCAGATTCCTGAGCCCCATGTCCAACCCCTGGAGTTGATTCCGGTGTCCCTTCCTAATTTGGGAACTAGGAACTAGCCCTCTAAAAAGAACTCTGCACCAAATACAAAAGAAGTAGCCTGTAGCCCTGGCTTGGCCACAGACCAGTGTGAGATCTGGAAAAGGTCCTTAATTTGCATGCATTGTAGATTCCTCATCTGTAGAGAAGGAGGTTGGTTTAGTTCAACTTGGAGGCTTCTTTCCTCATCTTGGGAAGTTAAAGAAATTTACCCCATGAAATGGGGCACATTCCTTGGTCAGAAAACCAACCACTTTGCCAGATGGCTACCCTGTAGGGGTATTTTAATATGTTCAGAAGTGTTTGCTATGGCCTGAAGCTTAAAATGTATTCGTGAATTTTTCCTTCTCACTTCATCTCCATGGTAGCTGGTATTTATGTTCTAAATTCTTCATGATTTTTTTCTCTCTAATTGCAATTTTAATGCCTTTTATTTCTGCAGTTATGACCCTATATATATATATATATATACATATATATATATATATTTTTTTTTACTTCTGACGTTTTCTATTCAGTCTGCTCTCTGCTCTGATTCACTGTCAGGTGGGCGTGAGTGTTTGTTGAGAACATGAATAGCCTGCTTACCGAAGACCCCATTTTACATTTGTCTTGAGTGCCTACTTCTAGTTCTTTCCATCACAGGTGGTTTTTAGACAGGTTTTAAAAGTCTATGTCGAACCCGGCGGGGCAAGATGGCAGACTGGTGAGCTGTATGTTTTAGTTACTCCTCCAGGAAAGTAGGTAAAAAGCCAGGAACTGCGTGGACTGGACACCACAGAGCAATCTGTCTTTGGGCATACTTCATACAACACTCATGAAAACGTGGAACTGCTGAGATCAGCGAAATCTGTAAGTTTTTGCGGCCAGGGGACCCGCGCCCCTCCCTGCCAGGCTCAGTCCCGGGGGAGGAGGGGCTGTCAGCTCCAGGAAGGAGAAGGGAGAATTGCAGTGGCTGATCTTACCGGAAACTCATTCTACTGATTCAAACTCCAACCATAGATAGACTGAGGCCAGACACCAGAGACTCTGAGAGCAGCCAGCCCAGCAGAGAGGAGACAGGCATAGAAAAAAAACAACACGAAAAACTCCAAAATAAAAGCAGAGGATTTTTGGAGTTCTGGTGAACACAGAAAGGGGAAGGGCGGAGATCAGGCCTTGAGGCGCATATGCAAATCCCGAAGCAAGGCTGATCTCTCTGCCCTGGGCACCTTTCCTTAATGGCCCTGGTTGCTTTGTCTATTAGCATTTCAATAACCCATTAGATCTCTGAGGAGGGCCGTTTTTTTTTTTTTTTTTTTTTTTTTTTTTTTTTTTTTTTTAAATCCTTTTTGCTTTTTCTAAAACAATTACTCTAAGAAGCTCAATACAGAAAGCTTCAAAGAACTGAAATTTGGGCACGTCAAGTCAAGAGCAGAACTAAGAGAGCTCTGAGACAAAAGGCAATAATCCAGTGGCTGAGAAAATTCACTAAACAACACAACTTCCCAAGAAAAGGGGGGTGTCCGCTCACAGCCACCATCCTGGTGGACAGGAAACACTCCTGCCCATCGCCAGCCCCATAGCCCAGAGCTGCCCCAGACAACCCAGTGTGACGGAAGTGCTTCAAATAACAGGCACACACCACAAAACTGGGCGTGGACATTAGCCTTCCCTGCAACCTCAGCTGAATGTCCCAGAGCTGGGAAGGGGGAGCAGTGTGAATTAACAGAGCCCCATTCAGCCATCATTTGAGCAGACTGGGAGCCTCCCAACACAGCCCAGCAGCCCAGAACTGCCCTGGGGGGACGGCACTCACCTGTGACATAGCACAGTCATCCCTCAACAGAGGACCCGGGGTGCACAGCCTGGAAGAGGGGCCCACTTGCAAGTCTCAGGAGCCATACGCCAATACCAAAGACTTGTGGGTCAGTGGCAGAGACAAACTGTGGCAGGACTGAACTGAAGGATTAGACTATTGCAGTAGCTTTAAAACTCTAGGATCATCAGGGAGATTTGATTGTTAGGGCCACCCCCCCTCCCCGACTGCCCAGAAACACGCCCCACATACAGGGCAGGCAACACCAACTACACACGCAAGCTTGGGACACCAATTGGGCCCCACAAGACTCACTCCCCCACTCACCAAAAAGGCTAAGCAGGGGAGATCTGGCTTGTGGAGAACAGGTGGCTCGTGGACGCCACCTGCTGGTTAGTTAGAGAAAGTGTACTCCACGAAGCTGTAGATCTGATAAATTAGAGATAAGGACTTCAACTGGTCTACAAACCCTAAAAGAACCCTATCAAGTTCAGCAAATGCCACGAGGCCAAAAACAACAGAAAATTATAAAGCATATGAAAAAACCAGACGATATGGATAACCCAAGCCCAAGCACCCAAATCAAAAGACCAGAAGAGACACACCTAGAGCAGCTACTCAAAGAACTAAAGATGAACAATGAGACCCTAGTACGGGATATGAAGGAAATCAAGAAGACCCTAGAAGAGCATAAAGAAGACATTGCAAGACTAAATAAAAAAATGGATGATCTTATGGAAATTAAAGAAACTGTTGACCAAATTAAAAAGATTCTGGACACTCATAGTACAAGACTAGAGGAAGTTGAACAACGAATCAGTGACCTGGAAGATGACAGAATGGAAAATGAAAACATAAAAGAAAGAATGGGGAAAAAAATTGAAAAACTCGAAATGGACCTCAGGGATATGATAGATAATATGAAACGTCCAAATATAAGACTCATTGGTGTCCCAGAAGGGGAAGAAAAGGGTAAAGGTCTAGGAAGAGTATTCAAAGAAATTGTTGGGGAAAACTTCCCAAATCTTCTAAACAACATAAATACACAAATCATAAATGCTCAGCGAACTCCAAATAGAATAAATCCAAAAAAACCCACTCCGAGACATATACTGATCACACTGTCAAACATAGAAGAGAAGGAGCAAGTTCTGAAAGCAGCAAGAGAAAAGCAATTCACCACATACAAAGGAAACAGCATAAGACTAAGTAGTGACTACTCAGCAGCCACCATGGAGGCGAGAAGGCAGTGGCACGATATATTTAAAATTCTGAGTGAGAGGAATTTCCAGCCAAGAATACTTTATCCAGCAAAGCTCTCCTTCAAATTTGAGGGAGAACTTAAATTTTTCACAGACAAAGAAATGCTGAGAGAATTTGCTAACAAGAGACCTGCCCTACTGGAGATACTAAAGGGAGCCCTACAGACAGAGAAACAAAGACAGGACAGAGAGACTTGGAGAAAGGTTCAGTACTAAAGAGATTCGGTATGGGTACAATAAAGGATATTAATAGAGAGAGGGAAAAATATGGCAAACATAATCCAAAGGATAAGATGGCCGATTCAAGAAATGCCTTCACGGTTTTAACGTTGAATGTAAATGGATTAAACTCCCCAATTAAAAGATATAGATTCGCAGAATGGATCAAAAAAAATGAACCATCAATATGTTGCATACAAGAGACTCATCTTAGACACAGGGACACAAAGAAACTGAAAGTGAAAGGATGGAAAAAAATATTTCATGCAAGCTACAGCCAAAAGAAAGCAGGTGTAGCAATATTAATCTCAGATAAAATAGACTTCAAATGCAGGGATGTTTTGAGAGACAAAGAAGGCCACTACATACTAATAAAAGGGGCAATTCAGCAAGAAGAAATAACAATCGTAAATGTCTATGCACCCAATCAAGGTGCCACAAAATACATGAGAGAAACACTGGCAAAACTAAAGGAAGCAATTGATGTTTCCACAATAATTGTGGGAGACTTCAACACATCACTCTCTCCTATAGATAGATCAACCAGACAGAAGACCAATAAGGAAATTGAAAACCTAAACAATCTGATAAATGAATTAGATTTAACAGACATCTACAGGACATTACATCCCAAATCACCAGGATACACATACTTTTCTAGTGCTCACGGAACTTTCTCCAGAATAGATCATATGCTGGGACATAAAACAAGCCTCAATAAATTTAAAAAGATTGAAATTATTCAAAGCACATTCTCTGACCACAATGGAATACAATTAGAAGTCAATAACCATCAGAGACTTAGAAAATTCACAAATACCTGGAGGTTAAACAACACACTCCTAAACAATCAGTGGGTTAAAGAAGAAATAGCAAGAGAAATTGCTAAATATATAGAGACGAATGAAAATGAGAACACAACATACCAAAACCTATGGGATGCAGCAAAAGCAGTGCTAAGGGGGAAATTTATAGCACTAAACGCATATATTAAAAAGGAAGAAAGAGCCAAAATCAAAGAACTAATGGATCAACTGAAGAAGCTAGAAAATGAACAGCAAACCAATCCTAAACCAAGTACAAGAAAAGAAATAACAAGGATTAAAGCAGAAATAAATGACATAGAGAACAAAAAAACAATAGAAAGGATAAATATCACCAAAAGTTGGTTCTTTGAGAAGATCAACAAGATTGACAAGCCCCTAGCTAGACTGACAAAATCAAAAAGAGAGAAGACCCATATAAACAAAATAATGAATGAAAAAGGTGACATAACTGCAGATCCTGAAGAAATTAAAAAAATTATAAGAGGATATTATGAACAACTGTATGGCAACAAACTGGATAATGTAGAAGAAATGGACAATTTCCTGGAAACATATGAACAACCTAGACTGACCAGAGAAGAAATAGAAGACCTCAACCAACCCATCACAAGCAAAGAGATCCAATCAGTCATCAAAAATCTTCCCACAAATAAATGCCCAGGGCCAGATGGCTTCACAGGGGAATTCTACCAAACTTTCCAGAAAGAACTGACACCAATCTTACTCAAACTCTTTCAAAACATTGAAAAAAATGGAACACTACCTAACTCATTTTATGAAGCTAACATCAATCTAATACCAAAACCAGGCAAAGATGCTACAAAAAAGGAAAACTACCGGCCAATCTCCCTAATGAATATAGATGCAAAATCCTCAACAAAATACTTGCAAATCGAATCCAAAGACACATTAAAAAAATCATACACCATGACCAAGTGGGGTTCATTCCAGGCATGCAAGGATGGTTCAACATAAGAAAAACAATCAATGTATTACAACACATTAAAAACTCGAAAGGGAAAAATCAATTGATCATCTCAATAGATGCTGAAAAAGCATTTGACAAAATCCAACATCCGTTTTTGATAAAAACACTTCAAAAGGTAGGAATTGAAGGAAACTTCCTCAACATGATAAAGAGCATATATGAAAAACCCACAGCCAGCATAGTACTCAATGGTGAGAGACTGAAAGCCTTCCCTCTAAGATCAGGAACAAGACAAGGATGCCCGCTGTCACCACTGTTATTCAACATTGTGCTGGAAGTGCTAGCCAGGGCAATCCGGCAAGACAAAGAAATAAAAGGCATCCAAATTGGAAAAGAAGAAGTAAAACTGTCATTGTTTGCAGATGATATGATCTTATATCTAGAAAACCCTGAGAAATCAACGATACACCTACTAGAGCTAATAAACAAATTTAGCAAAGTAGCGGGATACAAGATTAATGCACATAAGTCAGTAATGTTTCTATATGCTAGGAATGAACAAACTGAAGAGACACTCAAGAAAAAGATACCATTTTCAATAGCAACTAAAAAAATCAAGTACCTAGGAATCAACTTAACCAAAGATGTAAAAGACCTATACAAAGAAAACTACATAACTCTACTAAAAGAAATAGAAGGGGACCTTAAAAGATGGAAAAATATTCCATGTTCATGGATAGGAAGGCTAAATGTCATTAAGATGTCAATTCTACCCAAACTCATCTACAGATTCAATGCAATCCCAATCAAAATTCCAACAACCTACTTTGCAGACTTGGAAAAGCTAGTTATCAAATTTATTTGGAAAGGGAAGATGCCTCGAATTGCTAAAGACACTTTAAAAAAGAAAAACGAAGTGGGAGGACTTACACTCCCTGACTTTGAAGCTTATTATAAAGCCACAGTTGCCAAAACAGCATGGTACTGGCACAAAGATAGACATATAGATCAATGGAATCGAATTGAGAATTCAGAGATAGACCCTCAGATCTATGGCCGACTGATCTTTGATAAGGCCCCCAAAGTCACCGAACTGAGCCATAATGGTCTTTTCAACAAATGGGGCTGGGAGAGTTGGATATCCATATCCAAAAGAATGAAAGAGGACCCCTACCTCACCCCCTTCACAAAAATTAACTCAAAATGG
Source organism: Choloepus didactylus (assembly GCF_015220235.1). Classification (NCBI taxonomy): domain Eukaryota; kingdom Metazoa; phylum Chordata; class Mammalia; order Pilosa; family Megalonychidae; genus Choloepus; species Choloepus didactylus. The sequence continues at coordinate 25,951,964 of NC_051325.1, read as the reverse complement.
ACCAAAGATCTCAATATAAAAGAAAGTACCATTAAACTCCTAGAAGATAATGTAGGAAAACATCTTCAAGACCTTGTATTAGGAGGCCACTTCCTAGACTTTACACCCAAAGCACAAGCAACCAAAGAGAAAATAGATAAATGGGAACTCCTCAAGCTTAGAAGTTTCTGCACCTCAAAGGAATTTCTCAAAAAGGTAAAGAGGCAGCCAACTCAATGGGAAAAAATTTTTGGAAACCATGTATCTGACAAAAGACTGATATCTTGCATATACAAAGAAATCCTACAACTCAATGACAATAGTACAGACAGCCCAATTATAAAATGGGCAAAAGATATGAAAAGACAGTTCTCTGAAGAGGAAATACAAATGGCCAAGAAACACATGAAAAAATGTTCAGCTTCACTAGCTATTAGAGAGATGCAAATTAAGACCACAATGAGATACCATCTAACACCGGTTAGAATGGCTGCCATTAAACAAACAGGAAACTACAAATGCTGGAGGGGATGTGGAGAAATTGGAACTCTTATTCATTGTTGGTGGGACTGTATAATGGTTCAGCCACTCTGGAAGTCAGTCTGGCAGTTCCTTAGAAAACTAGAGATAGAGCTACCATTCGATCCAGCGATTGCACTTCTCGGGATATACCCGGAAGATCGGAAAGCAGTGACACGAACAGGTATCTGCACGCCAATGTTCATAGCAGCATTATTCACAATTGCCAAGAGATGGAAACAACCCAAATGTCCATCAACAGATGAGTGGATAAATAAAATGTGGTATATACACACGATGGAATACTACGCGGCAGTAAGAAGGAACGATCTGGTGAAACATATGACAACATGGATGAACCTTGAAGACATAATGCTGAGCGAAATAAGCCAGGCACAAAAAGAGAAATATTATATGCTACCACTAATGTGAACTTTGAAAAATGTAAAACAAATGGTTTATAATGTAGAATGTAGGGGAACTAGCAGTAGAGAGCAATTAAGGAAGGGGGAACAATAATCCAAGAAGAACAGATAAGCTATTTAACGTTCTGGGGATGCCCAGAAATGACTATGGTCTGTTAATTTCTGATGGATGTAGTAGGAACAAGTTCACTGAAATGTTGCTATAGTATGTAACTTTCTTGGGGTAAAGTAGGAACATGTTGGAAGTTAAGCAGTTATCTTAGGTTAGTTGTCTTGTTCTTACTCCCTTGCTATGGTCTCTTTGAAATGTTCTTTTATTGTATGTTTGTTTTCTTTTTAACTTTTTTTTTCATACAGTTGATTTGAAAAAAGAAGGGAAAGTTAAAAAAAAGAAAAAAAGAAAAAAGACAAACAAGGAAAAAAAAAAAAAACAAAAAAAAAAACGATGTAGTGCCCCCTTGAGGAGCCTGTGGAGAATGCAGGGGTATTCGCCTACCCCACCTCCATGGTTGCTAACATGACCACAGACATAGGGGACTGGTGGTTTGATGGGTTGAGCCCTCTACCATAAGTTTTACCCTTGGGAAGACGGTTGCTGCAAAGGAGAGGCTAGGCCTCCCTGTATTTGTGCCTAAGAGTCTCCTCCTGAATGCCTCTTTGTTGCTCAGATGTGGCCCTCTCTCTCTGGCTAAGCCAACTTGAAAGGTGAAATCACTGCCCTCCCCCCTACGTGGGATCAGACACCCAGGGAAGTGAATCTCCCTGACAACGTGGAATATGACTCCCGGGGAGGAATGTAGACCCGGCATCGTGGGATGGAGAACATCTTCTTGACCAAAAGGGGGATGTGAAAGGAAATGAAATAAGCTTCAGTGGCAGAGAGATTCCAAAACGAGCCGAGAGATCACTCTGGTGGGCACTCTTACGCACACTTTAGACAACCTTTTTTAGGTTCTAAAGAATTGGGGTAGCTGGTGGTGGATACCTGAAACTATTAAACTACAACCCAGAACCCATGAATCTCGAAGACAGTTGTATAAAAATGTAGCTTATGAGGGGTGACAGTGGGATTGGGAATGCCATAAGGACCAAACTCCACTTTGTCTAGTTTATGGGTCGATGTGTAGAAAAGTAGGGGAAGCAAACAAACAGACAAAGGTACCTAGTGTTCTTTTTTACTTCAATTGCTCTTTTTCACTCTAATTATTATTCTTGTTATTTTTGTGTGTGTGCTAATGAAGGTGTCAGGGATTGATTTAGGTGATGAATGTACAACTATATAATGGTACTGTAAACAATCGAAAGTACAATTTGTTTTGTATGAAAAAAAAAAAAAATAAAAAAAAAATAAAAGCAACCCAAGTGACAATCAACCAATAAATGGATAAATAAAACGTGGTATATACATACAATGGAATATTATTCAGCTATAAAAAGGAATGAAGTTCTAAAACATGCAACAACATGGATGAACCTTGAAGACATCATGCTGAGTGAAATAAGCCAGACACAAAAGAACAAATATTGTTATTATCTTACTGATATGAAATAATTAGAATAAGTAAATTCATAGAGTCAGTAACTAGAATACAGGTTATCAGGGTCCAGGGTAGGGGTAGGGAATGTAATGTTAATGCTATACTGGTATAGAGTTTCTCTTTCAGGTGATGGAAAAGATTGGGTAATGGATGATGGTGATGGCAGCACAACATTGTGAATAGAATTAACAGCACTGAATTAAACATCTGAATGTGGTTAAAAGGGGAGAAATTTTAGGTATATACATGTTATTAGAAACAAATTTTAAAAAATCCATAGAACTGTACAATACAAACTGAATCCTAATATAAACTATTGACTAGTGTTAACAGCATAATTATAATAAAATTGTTTCATCAATTATAACACAGGTATGACACTAATGCAAAGTTTCAGTAATAGGGAAAACTGTACATGAAGGGGATATATAGGAACTCTGTATTTTCTGCATGATTTTTCTGTGAACCAAAAACTTCTATAATTAAAAAAAAAATCCTGAGGGTTAGGCCCAGTAATCTGTAAAAAAAAAAAAAAAAAAAGTCTATGTCAAGCTTAGCTCCTTGCTCTTGAAAGTGTGGTCCTCCGACAAACAACATCTGCCATCATTGGGAAGTTTGTTAGAAATGCAGAGTCTCAGGCTCCATCCCGGACACTGAGTCTGCATCTTCATTCAGTAAGATCCCCGGGTAATTTGAATGAACATTGAAGTCTGAGAACAGTTCCTTAAACATTGCACTCCATTAACCCACCTGCATCAGAATTAGCTTCCAGGGCTGCATTCCCAAGTCATTGAGTCAGGAGACTGGGGACTAGACTTATCACCTGCATCGGTAACAGCTCAGGTGATTATTTAGTGGAATCGAGGGGGAATCAAAGCTCTGGCAGAGCCTTCTGGTGATCTGGTTTGGGGACTGCCTGACAAAGGTCTCTGTCTGTCACCTACTTAAGAACACTTGGAAACTCTCCCCCCACATCTCTCTACTTTTGAGAATATGGTTGCCCTGTGAAACCCTGAAAGCAGGGCACTCAGATAAAACCCTTCCCTTTCACTCCAGGTCTGTGATCAGAGGAGTCTGTTGCAGAGTTGGGAGCCCCGAGTTAGAACACTTAAGAAAAATATTTCCTTTGGCACCTGTGGGTGTGTTTTCATCTGTGACACTGGGTCTCTAACTTGAGCATGCATCAGAAAATCAAGAGGGCTTAGGACACAGACTCCTGGGCCCCACCTCCAGCGAGTCTGCATTTCTGACAAGGTCCAGCTGAAGTTGACATGGCAGTCCATGGGCCACCCTTGGAGTAAGAGGATCCATGTATTTAATAGAGTCACTCTGTGAAAGTAAAATGGGGGGTCTGGACCATGTCTTTTGTGCTACCTGGAAAGTGTGGGTTCAGGGCAAATGGTCTTGTTCTCAGCTGCAGCCACTGACAGCAGGAGCTGCCTGGTTGAAGTCCCTGTGCAAATTACCATTGGAGCAAACGTGTCCAAACCTGAGGATGCTCGGGCTGTACTTGACAGATTGGCCACTTCTCTGCCTGCTCGCAAGTCTAATCAACACAGTTGCTAATGATTTGTCCTTAAATGACCACTTTCCAATGCTTTTCAGGATCGATTCTCTGATTAGCAGCTTTTCCTCTCTTTTTGACATTGCTGAGGAATGTCACAGTATATTCCAAGAGCTGCGTAAGTGACATAATAAAATCTCAAACAGGTCAGGAAAGGCACCATGAGAAGGTGTGAGGTTGCTATGCCAAGCTTTGCAAGTTCTGCAAATCTCTCCTTTGCTTTTCTCTGCAGTTCCAAGAAAGCAGGGACCTCAGGTTCATATTTGAACCCCAGAGAACTTGACCCCAAAATAATGCTTTGCTTTTAAAATTAATTTTAAAAAAAAGATATAAAGAGTGCTTTTCTCTGTGAATCGTTGCAATGTAATTTGAACCCCCAAAGTCTCCTCCCCCAGTTCCAAGAGAAAACAGCCCATGGTGATCCAGATTTAACATTCTTGGAAGGAATGACAATGAGAACCACACTTTATAATGGATTTGAATTGTAGCAAAGAAGGCTTTTTACCACTGTTACGTATTCTTAGTACAGTCCCAGTTCCGCTAAAATGTATTAACATTGTAGCATGCAGAGATAACTGTTGGAAATGGAATTTGACAGCCTGGAGATCAGAATCAGAGTCCATAAAACCCAGCGGAATTGAATGCCTCTATAATGATATTTAACATTCTACAGAATGAAAAAACAATATTTTATTGCTTTTAAAAAGTTGAAGGAAGGCAGGAGTATTGCAAGAATATGGATGTTCCCCCATATCAATAGGGTTTAAAGGTACCCAGCATAGGAGTTATCTCGTTTGTAACAGTGAGATCATCTTATGTTTGCCCTACTCTTTTAACATTTGAAAAGAGTTTGCATCCATTACTTTATTTCATCTTCTCAGCACCCTATGCCTATTTCCAAGAACAGTTATTATCTTCCTCACTTAAAGATCAGAGTCGTTCAGAGCCTGGAGCTCAGCTTGGCAAACCTTGCAGCTCCAGCCTTTTTCCATTAGACCAGGTTCCTGTTGACAATCTGGTAAAGCTGAGACTACCTTTGCTTCCCCATTACACACATTGAAGTCGCAACACCTTTCCCCATGGTGCCTTGCCTGCTATTTTTATCTTTCCTGTAAGATCCTCCTTGGCTAGAGACACAGTCTGCCCTTTTCTACATGTTGAGATTCATTCTCTCCCTTTCCTTCCCCCTCTCTTATCCTTCCTCCTTCCCTGTCTCCGTTCCTTCCTCTCCTCCATCTCTCCTCCTCTTGTCCTCCCCTCTCCCTCTTCCTCCTCCTCCTCATAAATACTTTGCAATTCAGCTTTGGCCAAGAATTTCACCCAAGAATTCAAATGAATGCATGAATATGTTTTCCCTCCCAAGTGTCTTGCATTTGACTTAGAATCAGGAAATTAAACAAAAGGGACTGAATCTCTAACCCTGGGAATTTCAAGAATCCAGGAATAGACTAATGGCCTGCCGCTGGCCTTTCACCTGGATATGCAGGTCAGCCTTAAGAGTGGCCTCACCTGGCCATGCTGTCACCATCCACCTGTATGTGTTACTTGACTTCTGTAAAGTCAGGGTAATAAACAAGGACTTTAGAATGATGAAAATTGATCCTGAGTGATAGGATGAGAGAATTACCTCTTTCTGTAATTAGTCATCCTGCTCGGACTCTTTGAATAAGCCTCCTTTCTTTCCTTCTTTCTCTTCTCCCTTAGCCCCAAACAGCAGGCCAAGATGGCGGAGTATTGCCGGCTGATATTCGGGGATGCCCTTCTCATGGAGCCACTGGAAAAATACCCAGTAAGCAGTTTTGATGTTTGCCCCTGAAGGAACACACATGTTATTTATGATTTGAGTCGGGGGAAGACTTCCTCACTCTCGTTCCATGTTTATTTTTCTTGGTAAAATTCATGCAGTTGACACTGAAGTCTGACCAGGAGGACATGAGCAGTGTGCCCCGCTGAGGGTGGGAGACGTGCATCTGTTCTCTTCTTCTTCCCACTGGGTGCTCCTTCCCTCCCTGCCAGACATGACTCATCAGGAGTAGTTGGAGAGGATGGAGCTCTGGTCACTTTCCAGGGAACCTCACACCCCTTTGAGAGAAATGAACGGGCTCAATGGGGCATTACAGGTGGCATGGTGACCCCCAGCCTGGCCCTGCTGGCTGTAGTCGCTTCCTTGCAGGGACCTTTGGGTATAGCAGAACTCAGGCCTCCTACCCCGCGGTGACATCCCAGCTTCAAAAAAGAAAGCAGTAGAAATATCGTCAAGTAGCCCCTTCCCTCTCCTACTGTTTTGCCCGGTCCCCACACATCCTTCTGTGAATTCATACCAGTCCCAGCTCCGCTGAAGAAAAGAATAGAGGACCAGTTTATGGGAGTTCAATAGATATTCTAAAAATAACCCATCTGGTGACTTGCATACAGGCGCTCTGATATGGTATCTAACGACCTTCTCTTGGGAAATCGATTATCCTTTTAGATGTGCAAGCTTGTAACACTAGAAATAAGGCTTTCAAATAATGGTGGCTTGAATCTCAGGGCTGGAAGGAATCTGAAGCCACCTATTCCTCTTCTCCTTATGTGATGGATATCTGCAGCTTAACTACCTACGACCAGGATAAGGTTTTTGCTGTTTTGAGAGTGCAAATGAAAGTGGATTCAGCAGGCTCCTTTGCCAGCTCCTGTCTATGCTTATCAACTCTTCCTGGCAGGTGCTGCACTCTAACTGATTTTCCTTCCTTGAAAATTCAGACCAAGAATTATTCTCTCTCCTAGAATAAACTAAAAACAATAAAAAGATAAAAAAAAATAATAATAATTCTTATCTCTCCTAAATCAAGATGGTTGAATTCATATGGTCCATGGGAAACTTCATTAAAGTTGGGGTTTAGTACACCAAATCGCCAGTACATTTCAGTGGTCTTATTCACATAGGTTTTATTGGGGAAAATTAATATTACAGTAATTAAAATAGACCTTTCATGTGAACTGTCAACTAGCCTCATACAGAACACACTTTGAACAGTTTAATAGACAGCATTGAAGGTAGCAAAAAATAATCTAGACTCTCTTGATATCCAGTGCACTAGGGGGATTGTTTAAAGAGGCAATCTGGAAGAAAGGGAAAGTATTTGTAAAGAATGTGCTTTATGTTTCCTTTAGCTGGAATCTGGAGTTCCTCTTCCAAGCCCTATGGACTTAATGTATAAAATTTTGGTGAAAAATAAGAAGAAATCACACAAGTCATCAGAAGGCAGTGGCAAAAAGAAGCTCTCGGAACAAGCCTCCAACACCTGCAGCGACTCTTCCAGCGTGTTTGAACCCTCATCGCCAGGAGCTGGTGAGGGGCAGGCTCACTCTCGTGCTCACTGTTATTTGTGGGTTTAAGAATTGCTGCTTTGAAATGAGTTTGGAAGGACTTGTACAATTCTTATTTCAGCACAGTTTTAAACTGCATTGGTTTTCTGTTACTGTTGTACTGGATTACTGTAAAATCGATGGCTTAAAACTACACAAACCTATAGTAATACAGTTCTGTAAGTCAGAAGTCCCAAAGGGGTCTCACTGTGCTAAATTTAAGGTGTCAGCAGGCCTATGGTCTTTTCTGAAGGCTTTAGGGGAGAATCTGTCCTTACCTTATTCTTTGGCGTCACCACATTATTTTAAGTTTCTCAAGGACACTGATTCTTTCACATTAAGAATACGGCTGAGCACAAGATGCTCACTCAACACAGTCTCAATACACTAAAGAGTACTGGGCATTTCAATTTATTCATGTTTCCAGAGCTTGTTTTAAAATGTGCAATGGCAAAGTTAACTGAATTATCTATCAATGCTAGGAGGTGATGCTTAATATCATTCATTTTACTTTCAAATTTAGGTTGAAATCAATTTTTATGGTTGAAGAGAAAAGAATTCAAAGTGGTGACCCATTTCCTTTGGATTATGTGTCATTTAGTCTAATTCATTTCCCAAGTTCAATTAGAAACTTGGCAATCTTAAAAGTGCATTACAAAGATCTCCTGATTGGAGGCTGATCAAGTGGAGGTAACTTTTAGCTGGACTCTAGGAAGTTATTCTATTAAAAGTTTAACTGACATTGGAATAATCACCTTGGAAAATTGGCAGTATCTACCAAAGCTGAACACATGCATCCCCTGTGTCCTAGGAATTCTACTCCTTGGTATATCCCCAACACAAAGGATTATGTATGTTCACCGAGAGACATGTACAAGAATTTCTTAAAGCAGCACTATTCACATAACCCAAAACTAGAAACAACCAAATGTCCATCAACAGATAAATAAATCATGGTATATTAATCCAATGCAATGAAATATAACAATGAGAATCGTCTACAACTACAAACACTATATGGATGAATCTCAAAAACAGTGTTGAACAAAAGAAGTCAGATACAAAAAAAAAAAGCATATACTATATGATTCCATTCATGTAAAGTACAAAAACAGGCAAAACTAATCTATGCTGTTAGAAGTTCAGATATTAGCTACTTTTGAGGAAGAGTGACTGGACAGGAAATTGGGGGCACTTCAGCAGACGGGTTGTATTTTGTTTCTTGATTTGGGTACTGATGCCTCAGGCATTGTTTGGTGAAAATTCATTGCACTGTATACTTAAGATATGTGTACTTTTCTGTATACATCAATTTAAAAGTTTCCAAATAATAATAAAATTAAAATATAAACTCTAGGGCAATCATGGAAAAAAAGTTGACTAAGACTTTAATTTATCTTTTCTCCTATTTTGGGGTTCTCAATAGCTGGTTTTTCCTTTTTTTATTTAGATTAAAATCCTTAGCAATAGACGTTATATGATTTGTTGGGAGGGTTTTTGTTTGTTTTTGTAGCTTTCAAATGTGTTTTTCAAACATTATTACAGAATTCTTTTTTTTTTTTTCAAATTTTTTTTTGTTTTCGGGAAAAATGTTCTCTTTGAAGTTTTGAAGTGAGTGTCATCGACAGGTCTCTCATCAGCAGACCACCTATTTCCTAAACAAGTCCTGTCCTTTGAATGCCAGCAAACAAACCATGTCTTCCTTTTCTGTGGGTGCTTGGTTTTTTTCACCATCTGCCTTTCCCAATACTAGTTCTCTCCCTCTTGTTAACTGAATGCATAACACAAATAACGATTTTTGCAGGCAGTGAACATTATTGCATAATACAGAGAAAGAACAGCAATCTGTCAGTAATTTGGTAGATTTCATAAGCCGGCTCCATGGCTTGTTGTGTAATCATTATTTATTTCAATGGAAATTTTTGGACATTTTAATATGTAGGTAGACCTCTGAATAAAGAACACTGCTAATTTACCATTTGGATTGTAGATGTTACTGCCATTGGGAACTCAAGTAACTTGGAAAAGTGTGAAATGAATCTTATTTCAAAGCTAATTGATCATACCCGCCAGTTGACCAGATGCCTTTTCCTGATTCAGCCCTTGGCCAGCATACTTGTCTTAAAGAACTTGGGTATAGGAAGATATTTTTTATGGTTCAGTATGTTTCCTCCAAGTTTCCTCCAAAGATTAGAAGGAAAAAAGCAGTTTCCTGCTCTTATAATAAAGGAAAATGAATTCTTTGCCACATAAACCAAAGAATGATATGATCAAGTATTTGAAATGACTATGTATAGTTATGTCTGAGGAAGCATTTTGTGTGAGATGCTACCAAACAACTTCTTAAACTACTTGATTAAAAAAATCCCCTCTCTGATTAAACAAACAAACAAAAATAACAGAACGAGTTTGGGATAACAAATATGATTTTTTAAAAACTTGAAGTGACATTTGACTCCTAAGAGTACGTGTCTCTAATATAATAAGATATGGTATCTATCCAAAATATAATTAATTTACCTTATTAACTAATGCAACATCAGATCACAAAGTGGTTCTATATGGCTTTCTTTAATAAGCAAGCCATAAGTAATAACACCTACTGTTCTCAGAAATCTTTTTTCCTCTAAAGATAATTCATGAATACTTTACTTCACTGCTTTGTTCAGTAACTGATTGAATTTCATCAGCCAAAAGGAAACATTTATAAGCTTCTTGGAGGACAGTGCTGGGGGTACTGTGTTGTTTATACAATTGAGCCAGGCAGCTAACTTTCTGAAGATTGCTGGGGGAGGGTACCAATGCAGGTTGCCTCGTTGTTGAGCCAATACTGCTATCTACTGGGCTTGTCATGCTATTGCATCGTGTGAATGCTGCAACATAGGAAGAGTCAAATCAAAACAATTTAGAAATGTGCCGGCTTTACTTTTAACTTGAAAATCTTTTTTATAAAACTGGTATTTCTGGATCTGGCAGAATCCCAAAGCTGTGGAAGAATGTAACTCTCTAATACCATTGTGGATATTTAACCTAGCAGAAAAATCTAGTAAATCTTAGGGGAAAAAACAAAACCAATCCTTGAAATGGCTCTAATTGGCTAAATATGAAGCTCAGTGGTGCCTGAGCAAGGCAGATTTTCAAGCATAATGACTTTAAGAGTTCGCATATTTTAGTCTTCCCTTTTAAGCAAACTTGTACCCTTTTCTAAGATACGTGCATAGTTTAGGAGACAGTGCATCCATCAAGTAAGTTTGCAGGTAAATTAAAGGATACGAATGGTAACGAACAGTTTTTTGTAGTCAGATGTTCTACCAAAGCCCTTCCTGTCATGCCCCAGCTCACATCATCTTCCTTGACTTCCGTGGGATCCAGTCTGGCCTTGGAAATGTAGATGCCAGGTCACTGGGCCTTGTGCAAGCAGGGCTTGGGACAGGGGAAGATGGGAAACAGATAATGTAACTGTCCGAGGGTCATAGAGACCCCAAAAGAGAGAGTACACATTAAATAAGATACATGTATCTTAGAAAGCTAACTATATATGACCCATATGTTTTAGAAAACATGTAGAGTAAAATCACTGACAGAATTAGGAAACAGAATTTGGAAATTTAGAAGAATCTATATTCAAAGCATCTTTATAACTAATAAAATTGAAATCCCCAAAATAGACAGTGAACACCTAATTTTTAAGGACCCCCTCTATAATTACAATCAGTGTTTGGTAATTCGCATGTTGCATGTGCTTTAAATCTGTAAATGTTTGTTTACTAATGCTCTGTTACTAAATTTTGACAGGGGAAGCTGACACGGAGAGTGACGACGATGACGATGATGACGACTGTAAAAAATCTTCAATGGACGAGGTGGGTATCTTCTGTTTGACTCACAGAGACAAGCCACCAACTTGCTGGCTTGGGCAGGTCCTCCTGGATTTATTCCCTGATCCTCTTCTGCCATCTAGTGGCAAAACGTGTCACCGTTCTCTTTAACACTTGCTTACCACCCGGGTCACCAGAGCAATCAAGCAGGGCATTATGTAGAGTTCTTTATAATGAGCAGAGTTGCTGAGACTGCCTTCCATCAAAAGGAGTATCTAGAGGGTGAATTCCAAATTTGTGACATCCTACTACCAGGTTCATTTTCTGAGGTAATTAAATGGATTGTCAAATGGTTTTCAAAGTCTAGAGAAGATGTGGGATTTGGAGAAATGCTCAGAAATCTGACATTAATTCCACTATTGGTAATTTTTTAACCACTAAGCTTCCTGTTAATATAAACTCAAGCATCCCAAGTAACTTCTTCGGCTCATAAATACTTATTGCACATGTCCGTCAAAAAGTTAATGCATAAATAGAATGTGATTCGTACACATAATGGAATATTATTAGGCCATAAAAAGAACGAAGTTATTTGACCTGCCACAACATGGACAAACCTTGAAAACATGCTCAGTGAAATAAACAAAGCACATAAGGACAAATATTTTATGGCATCACTTATAAGAAATAACTAAAAGCAGCAAATTCATAGAGATAGAAAGTAGGTTAGAGATTGTGCCAGGGTACAGAGGGAAAGGGGAGCAGAGGAGTGTTTGTTAGGAAAAATTGAAAGAAAAAAAGGAAGTATTCATTTCTTGGAACCTAGATGCAAATCAGTAACAGGTCAATTGGAATTTAAATATTTTGTTTTAGTGGGAGTCCTTGTCTCAGTCTCAGAGCCTGTATCTTTACAATTAAATTAATAAAAATAAATAGCTTCTTTTCCTCATGTAATTATTGACTTAAATGGAGTCTATACTTTTTATTCATTATGTCTCTCAGCAGTTTTCAAGTCAAAGTCCAAAAGGAAAACTGTTATAATGCCTGATACAGTAGTTCTGCCCAAGGATTATTTCAATTTTTTACACTATTTGAGCAATGGCTCTTGATCATTTAAAAGCTTTCTTATTTTTTGGATGGTCCATTGGCAACTGAATATTCCCCAACTGAAGTCTAACCTAAATATTGCTACAGAAGTTTTCAAAAGAAACCTTGCCTCCATGTATTCTATGTACTTAAAAATGTGGGGGGCGGGGGGTAGTATTAGATCAGTCTACAGAAGTCTGCCCAAAACCAAAAGTTATTTATTAAAAACCTTATCAAAGTAACATGTGATAGCTAATACTAGTTAAAATGACGTAAGCATGTGCTATGTGCCAAGCACTGTTCTAAATGCTTTTTCAGAAATTATCTCATTTAATAATCACAACAACTCTATATGGTATAAAGATTGGTATTATCCTAATTTTACAGGTGATTCATCTGAAAAACAGAACCCAAGGTTGCCCAGCTTCTAAATGGAGGGATTGGAATTCAAAATCAGTCTCACTAACCCTAGAACCTGATATTAACTCCTACACTATTCTCCCTTGTCTAAAATATGCACAAGGAAACAAGATGGGAGGGAAGGAGAAAAGTTCATAAAGGAAAACAATATTTGTTTGCCCACTTCCAACCCACTTGCACAAGGCAACCCTTTTTTAACAGTTTTTGATTCATCTGATGGTCAACTACATAATAGTTTTCTTCTTATACAGTAAGTTCTTGGTTTATTAAGCTTAGACATCATCTGTGGATTCCCTGCTATGGAAGATGAGATACTCAGTGCTTCTCAAATGTACATCTGCATTTGTATCACGATGTTAAAATGCAGATTCTGATTTTGGAGGCCTGGGGTGGGCCTGAGATGCTAACAAGCTCCCATGTGGTGCAGATGCTGTTGGTCCCAGACGCCACTTTGAATCGCACTTAAACTTCCCGACTCCTCGCATTTTTTAAGTGAGATATTGCTTTTTCTTCCTCCTGTAATGAATTTCCTATTGCTAATACCCAGTATCAGCAGAGGAGGGATGATTTTCTGCTAACGTGGGTCATGTGATCATTGCCCTGGGAAAATAACCCTCCACAGAATAATTCTGACTCTGGAATCATTTTTTATTCCTGCCTCCAGGGAACTGCTGGGAGCGAGGCCATGGCCACGGAAGAGATGTCTAACCTGGTGAACTATATTCAGCCAGTGAAGTTTGAGTCATTTGAAATTTCAAAAAGTAAGTTTCCCTGGGGAAAAATCCTAATGTGGCGTATAATGAGTGTATTTTAAACATAAAGTAATTCGGCCAAAGAATATTACCCTTAATGGAACTGTTCTGTGCTTATGAAGTCATGAATATACATAGAAGTTGACTTTCTGGTTATCTTATGAGAAGGTAAGAAGTTGTTCCACGATGTTCCCCTAAAGTACTTAATAGGAGAACAAGCTTATCTGAAAGATATTAGACCAGAGAGTACAGAAAATTGAGAATTTTAAATTTGTTTTTTTGGTTTGGATTTACTTTTACCAACAGAATGGGATCCATCCATTGCTTATTTAAGTGACAGTGTGGAAATGAGTTATCTACCCATCCCCTAGAAGGGAAGCAGCCTGAGACTTGGTCAACCCTGAAAACCAGAAATAAAACCAATTCAAACAATTCACCCACATTCCATTGTCCAGCCCATGTTTTATATATTTAGGAAAACATATAATGAATTTCACATCATTTTGTGTTTTCCCTTCAACTAAGTACATACTCACTGGATGTAAACAAAAATATCACCTTTCCTCTACTTAGGGAAAAGAGTTCTTGTCTCGAATTGCCCTTTTTATTTGCACAAAATGTAAGATGCTGTCAGGTTAGGAGAATCCTTTGAGCTTTTTGTCTGCTTATTAAGGGTGTCCTCTTAAAAACTGAATTTCTGCTTAAACAGTAGCTTCTTATAAATATATCTTTATTAAAAATCCAAGCCTCTTTTTAACACATTTACTTATATTTATGTAATTTTGTCAAAAAAAAAAAAAAGTGTTACCTTAGTGCCTTATGACATCTAGGTCTCTATAGCAAAGAATTTACCTTCCAATCCTGCTTACATAAAAGACTTCAGCATTTTCTATGATATTATAATCACTAATGCTTCTTCCACTAGTTTTTCAGTTTGAAAATCCTAAAGTAGTTATTTTTATATTGCTATAGCTTTCCTTGGCTATAAAATGAGTTTTTCTAATTCATTAGTTAAAAGCTCCTAGAAAACAGCCAAGTGTTCAAAGGAACTGAAGCATGAAGTCCTTCAGTGCCAGGTAAAAATTGCCAAAGAAAAACAAGTCCTTTTCTCCTTGTGTTTTTATCAGTGTTTTAAAAGAATAAGGCACATATTTTACAAAGTACATACTAACGTTTAAATGTTATCAGCAGCCATGCTAAGTTGGTTATGACTGGCCAAAATAAGAGCATTTAGGGTTCACCATAGAGTAGACTTACATTGGGGAAGCTGAGGGGATGGGTAAAGAAACTTGGCGATGATTTGAAAAAAGAACAAGGTTTTAATTATGGAAGAGATAAAAATGTCTCAAAGGTAACTCAGTTTTAAAATACTGAGACCTGTCTGAAAACAGCATTTATGACATGTATCAAGACCATATAGATACCAATTTGATTTTTAACTGGGAAGAGGGGGTGGAAGGCTTTTGACTGTCAGTCTTTTTAAATTCAGATGATTTTATTTTGTTTTCTCACTGTAATTGGAAGCATGGATTTCACTTTCAAAATGTTTCTATTGTGTTCAAGAATATTAATAAAACCTTTAGCATGTTCCGCTCTCTGGCCTGTTATCTAATCTAGAAAATTCCAAGGAATACTGGAAAATTTCCAAGTATCCTTCTGCTACCATAATTCTAATGTCCCATTAGTTGTTTGAATCAGAAGGGTGGCAATGTATGAATGAGATAGTCAGTATTTAACCCAAACATTCCCATGGTCTTTTTCATTAATCCCCAGCAATGGCCCCCCAAAACCAATCTGTATGGACTTAGAACAACAGAGTCCCAAAGGGTCCATGCTCTTTTGACAAAACACTATACACCTCTAAAAATCTCTTCTCCACCCTAGTACCACCATTTCGCTAACTTCCAAAACCATAAGTACATCTGACCCAAGTGATAAGTGTCAAAAGGAATATCTAACAAGACTCAACTTTTCTTCTAAATAAATAGTTCACTGAAACCAAAAAATTTTGAATACAAAGTTATGTCATGAATTAATTGTCCTTAATTTTAATGAACACTTGAACTTCCTATATAATGTTATAAATTATAATTTAAATTTTATTTCTCACCTTCCTTTTTTGTTTTTTGTCAATTCAGAAAGAAACAGAAGTTTTGAAATGTCTTCCTTTGTGGAAACCAAAGGACTTGAGCAACTTACAAAATCTCCAGTGGAGTTTGTAGAGTATCCTTGATTGGACGAATTACTACTGAGTTAACACAATTGAATTGATGTGCTGTCTGTTTAGTTTTTTTAACAGGGAGAAAGATGCATAAAATGGCTTACATCTATAACCTGGGAGTGATAGATAGTTTAAGGTCTATGATGCAATGCTGTGTGGGGTAGCCTGACAAATGGAAAAGAGAACTGACATTGGAATAAAGGAAGCCTAAATTTCAACACCAAATCCACAGCATCAAGCTCTGTGTCTTTTGGCAATTTTCGTAGTTTCTCTGAGTTTCCTCATCTATGAAAGAAATAATGATACCAACTTTATGGCTTTCTCTGTGGGTTAGGTATAATATATGTAAAGAAATTAGATGAGGAAACTGAGGCACAGAAAGGTGAAATAACTTGCCCAAGTTTCAAAGTCAAGATTCAAACTCGTTCTGCTAAGCTCAGAACCTTAGTTTAAGCTCTACCTAATGGTAGTGGGTAATGGGAGCTAGTCAACTGCCTTTTCAAGGCATGGCCTTGTTCAGTAACTACAAGGTTCATAGGATAAAAAATACTAGGAGCCAAGAAACTGAAACAAGCACAGAAACTTCTGTGCTATGTTTACCTTGTTATCAATCATAAGATTACCATGGCCTTGGCAAGTAGCACTCCCAGAGAAGGTTAAGAAAATGAGCAGATAGCATTTCAAAAATAGCCATACAAGTTCGTATTATCTGCTTCTGCCAAACACTGTATCCTACTCTCACGTGGCTTGGAACTCTCTGGCTTTCTCATGTGGCCTTAGTAATTAAGCCCATCCTTACTGATCTCCACAAAACCACATTGACTTTGACTTTGACTCAATCATTTTTGCTATCTCATTAGTTTTTACATACAAGGATCCTCAAAGTGATGCTACGTGTATATTATAAAAGCACATTTATTCTGTTTGTTCAGAAATTTCCTTTGATATTTGACCTTTTAGCCTAATAAGCTCATCAGTATTAACTTTACTTTCCCAATGGACAATGATGGAGGGTAGCCTCTCAGCTAATACTGGCTACTGATTTTTATAATTGCATATCATTATTGGCTAATGATTTTTATAATTGTATTCACTACTTAACATGATGGTCCAGATATAACAAGATGCAGCTTAGCAGGATATATCCAAAAGGAACACGTGTGGATTCATCCAACTATATGCCTCAGCTTTTCTGGAATGCGGGTTGTCAAATGGTTGCACTTAATTTCCAAACCGTGGGTAAGTACCACAGTTCGTGCTCCTTTCCATTCTGTTATAAAGCTACATTTCCAATTTTCCAGAAACCATTCCAAAGTAATTGGGGGAGAGAAAATTGGCTAGACTTGGATTTTTTAAAAATAGAGCCAAATTTC
Organism: Choloepus didactylus; assembly: GCF_015220235.1. Lineage (NCBI taxonomy): Eukaryota > Metazoa > Chordata > Mammalia > Pilosa > Megalonychidae > Choloepus > Choloepus didactylus. The sequence goes on along the minus strand of NC_051325.1, from coordinate 25,934,921 downwards.
ATTAAAAGAATTATCAATGCCAAAAAAAAAAAAAATCAAACTTTGCAAATATATAATCAAGCTTTCATTTCAATTGAGTTTTGCATTATTTTTCAAACATGCTTTTTTAGTTCTTTTTATACATTTTTGTAGAAAATTTGGAAAGTTCAGAAAAGTATAAATAAATAATGCCAAGCACACTTCCACTGAGAGATTTAACAATGTTCACTTATGGTTTGTAGTCCTTAAGTTTTTTTATCTGTGCAAATAAATGCCTTTTCACTTAATTTCTTGTTAGCAATATGTATATAGGTATAGGTACATATGTCATTAAATGCCATACAAAAACATGAATTTTAATAAATTTAAATTAAGCATGTTTTACAGTTCACTAAAATCCAATTCCTATTGCTGGAAATCAAGGGAATTTTTTTCATATTATTAATACTTTTCTGATGAACAGCCTCAAATATAAATTGTTTGGCCTATCTCCTAATAATGCTTTTAGAAAAGTTCCTGAAAAACAGAATTACTACGTTAAAAGGTGTAATGTTTAAGCACCTCTGTGCATAATGTCAGTTTTCCACCAAAAGTGTTGCCCTAGATTTTACTCCTCCATCATTAATGTATCATATGAGGTGGCCTGTCTCATTTGAAATCTCATTTAAAATAATCACGATAAATTCCAGGGAATATCTTACTGCTGTATATCATTTCTTTGATTATTAATGAGGTTGAACATTTTGTATTTCTGCTTTTGTGAATTGTCTGTGCAGGACTATTGTGAATTTTCCCATTTATTTATAACATTTCCTTTTATATAAAGTATATATTGTCTCTTTTATTTTATAAAACAGACAATTTATGAGATCAGGTTGACTTATGCTTTATTTTATGGACTCTTGGCTCACTTTTATGATTATAGCTTGCTATCCCAGGATCAGAAAGATTTGCATTTACTTCTATTTCTTTTATGGTTTCTTCCCTTTTTTTTTTTCATTTTTCTCTTTAATCCATCCAAATTTAATTTTGGTGTATGATATCAGTAAGAGATCAATCCTTTTTTTCCCCCTAAAGAATCATCTCACTGAAGTGGGATTATAGTTTTTAATAGATACAGCCATTTTAGTCAATTTGGATCCATTTTTTTTCACTCAGTATTCTTTTCCATTAATACATTTTTCTGCCTTCCTGGAGTCATAACTCAGTGTTTTCATTGTAATGTTTTATTATGTGGTTTAACACTTGGAAGTGGAAATTCTTCTTCATCATATTAATTTTCACTTTTGTCTCACCATTGCCAGTAAGATTCATGTTCCAAATGAATTTAGTTTAATTATATTATGTTTCCCTCTCCCCCATTTAAGAAGGATTTTGATTAAAATCATGTTACATTTATAAATTCATCTGAAGAAAACTGACACCGTTATAATTTGTAGTTTTTCTGTCACAGAAACAATGTTTTCCTCTTCACTTAAAGCATCCTTTCATTAGGTCTCCCAGCAAAATCAGTAGCCTTCATTAGAGGTCTTGTTTCTTTAATGAAATTTTCTATGGCTTTATGTTTCTGGCAGATGAGTTCTGGTTGTTGATACTTGCATATTTATTTTTTAAGTAAATATCTTAGCAGTGCCCATCTTCCTAAGCTCTAATAAATAGTATATGTTGCCAATAGATTCTATCCAGTTTTTCATATTCACATTACAGTCATTTAATCTCACCTTGTTTTGCCCCTTGTCTTATTGCTTTGTATAGACCATTCTAGAATAATATTAAATAGTAGTGTAGAGTGAGCATCCTTCTCTTCATTCTGAGACTAATGGGAATTTCACTGTTGTGATACTGTTGATTTGATATTGACTAGCTTTGAGAGGTATTTTTTAACATACTAAAGGAGTTTACATTTGTCTTACTTGACTAAAAGTTTAGAAATTTATGTTGTATGTTATTATATGTCTCTTTGACATCTATTTGGATGATCATTATGTTCATTTCTTCTTTTATGCATAGATGTGATAATAATAGATCTCCTAATATGGATTTATCCTTTTGTACCTGGGGTAAAGTTTACTTGCCTATTGTGTATTATTTTTTAGAACACAGAATTTCCTAATATACTTTATGCTTTTGGAGTCCTTTTTTTATGTGTGATAGATTTATCATTTTCTTTTTCGGTATTTTGTCCAGTTTGGGTATAGTATTTATAACAGTGCAGGGGGTAAGAAATTTTAACTTATTTGCTCAACAAATTTTCTAAATGGAACTTTGAAATAATTCTATAATCACCTTTTTATTATTCATATAAATGGAGATGAGTTGGGAAATTGTTAACCTGGAACACCTGGAAGCTTCCCAGATTCTTTATGACTTTCTTTTCAGATTGTATAAATCTTTTGCCTTTTATTAAAATGTGTTTTTTAACCCTACTTTTGCAATTAGAAGAAACGCTCATTTGATAATACTGAATCATAGGTAAACTTTGACAGTGACGTTTGGCCATTGGAAAAAAGTCAATGTGTTGTGCTAAATATCAAGATATTGGTTGTGCTAAATAGTAATCAAAGAAATGCAGATTTTGAAAAAGGAATATTGTTTTTCCTATAAATTAAAAAGAAAATTATAGCATCCATTGTTTATGAGGTGTGGGGAAGCCCATCCTCAAAAACAAGAATTAGGGGAATATAAATAGGTTTAAGCTTTCTGAAAGGTCTTTTAGCAAGGCTTATCAAAAACTTGCTCCAGTGTACATATCTTTTGACCCAAAGATCCCACTCCTAAGAAAATTGATGATATATTTAAAGATTTTGCCACAAGAATGTTCATCAAAACATTATATCTACCATTGAAAAATTTAAAAAAAAAACAAAACATAAACATAAATGGACCCAAAGAAGAGACCGGTTAAATAATACACTTATGCAAATATATCTATTCAGATGAATTTTACACAGCTGTTAAAATTAAGACAGAAATATTCAGTGAAATGGATGTATGTTCAAAATATATTTTAAGTATGAGAACAGGATACACGTGAACTGGTTGGCAGTGGTTATCTCTGGATCTGGATATTACAGTTGAACTTTTTTTCTTATCTGTGTTTCCTAAATTTCTATATGATTAGCTCTTTTGTAAAGGGGAATAATAATACAAGTGGATTATAATGCAAGGAATTAATGATAGGACTCTTTTTCTCTTTTTTCTTCCTCCAAATATAAATGCATTCATACTAAAAGTTTGTGTTTTTGATATTCAGATTTGGCTATGCAAATTAATATGGGGATGTATGAATACAATGGAAAGAGTGGCTACAGACTAAAGCCAGAGTTTATGAGAAGACCTGATAAGCATTTTGATCCATTTACTGAGGGCATCGTAGATGGAATTGTGGCCAACACTTTATCTGTTAAGGTATGTACATCTCTATTACAAAAATGTTGCCAGCAAGTCTTGATCATCATCTATTTCATGTGCAGAAGCAGTTTAGTCATTAAAAATTTGGTAGCTACCAAAGGCTCTCCTTCCTTCACACGTTTTTCTCTTTAAAGATCAAATCCCCATTACAAGTTTTCAGAAGTCACATGGTTGAGAAAAAGGAGCTACACCTCACTCTTCATATGTTAAAAATTAGACCCTAAATCTAGAAAACAAGCTGATGAGATTCACTATGGCCAATCCCTTCTGTTGGTGTAGATATCCCACGGTAAAATTTACCTCATAAATTAGTGACTTATATTGGAGAGATCGTCTCATCTTTTTTTAAGTTCTAGAAAAATAGCCACACTGACAAAATGAGAGGAGAAAACATTCTCTCAATAAGTTATTAAATATTGAATAAATGCTTTCACATTCCCATAGCACTGTGTTTGAAAATATACCAGAGTGTGCAGGGATTTTAAATAAAACCAGAGTTGCTTTATTAAATATACATCTGACCCTAAAAACTTAATTGCAAATGATTCTTTGCAATCTTTGAAATTGATGTTACAGCAGAAATAAATATTTTTTTAATTCCATATACTTTTTTTATTTTTTATTTTTTATTGAGATTGTTCACATACTATACAGTTATCCAAAGATCCAAACTGTATGATCAGTTGCCCAGGGTACCATCATACAGCTGTGCATCTATCACCACAATTAATTTTTTTTCAATTTTTAGAACATTTTCATTACTCCAGAGAACACATAAAGACAAAAAAAGGAAACTCAAATCCTCCCATACCCCTAACCACCCCCCCTCCATTATTGATTCATAGTTTTGGTATAGTACATTTGTTACTGTTGAAAGAATGTTAAAATACCACTAACTGTAGTATATAGTTTGCAATAGGTATTTAATTTTTCCTATATGCTCCTCTATTATTAACTTCTAGTTATAGTGTCATACATTTGTTCTAGTTCATGAGAGACATTTCTAATATTTGTACAGTTAATCACGGACATTGTCCACCACAAAATTCACTGTCTTCTACATTCCCATCTTTTAACTTCCAGCTTTCTTTCTGGTGACATATGTGACTCTGAGCTTACTCTTTCCACCATCTTCACACACCATTCAGCCCTGTTAGTTATTCTCACAACATGTTACCATCACCTCTGTCCATTTCCAAATGTTTAAGTTCACCCTAGTTGAACATTCTGTTCCTAATAAGCAACTGCTCCCCATTCTTTAGCCTTGTTCTATATCCTGGTAACTTATATTTCATGTCTATGTGTTTACATATTATAATTAGTTCATATCAGTGAGACCCTGCAATATTTGTCTTTATGTGTCTGTTTCATTAAACTCAATATTAGTGCCCTCAAGTTTTCTTCATCAACCCATTTTTTTAAAGACAGTTTTGTTCACACACCATACATTCCGTCCTAAATAAACAAACATTGGTTCCCTGTATAGTCATGTATTTATGTATTTAGCACCATAGCCACTATCTATATAAGGTCATCTCTATTTCTTCCACAAAGAAGGAGGAAGAGTCAAAGAAGATAGATAGACAAAAGAAAAAGAAAAAAGAAAGAGAAAAAACCATGACAGCTAGAAAGCAACAAAAGGAAAGACAGCATTAAACTAAAGTAGAATAAAGAGTCAGACAACATCACCAATGCCAGGAGTCCCATACCCTTCCTCTGTGCACCCCCCTCATATGGATTTAGCTTTGGTATATTGCCTTTGTTATATTAAAGGAAGCATAATACAATGTTTCTGCTAATTATAGTCTCTAGTTTGCATTGATTGTATTTCCCACCCCCAAATCCCACCCTATTTTTAACACCTTGCAATGTTGACATTCATTTGTTCTACCTCATGTACCTTTTATTACAATCTTGGAGCACTCTATGTTTCACTGAGTTTTATGGTCCCAGTCTTTATCTTTTCATCTTTCATTCTGGTGTCCCACATGCTCCTAACCTTCCTCTTTCAACTATACTCACAGTCATCTTTGTTCAGTGTACTTACATTGCTGTACTACTATCTCCCAAAATTGTTTTCAAAACTTCCCACTCTTGTCTTTTCTTTTCTGTCTGCAGTGCTTTCTTTAGTATTTCCTGTATGGCAGGTATCTTGTTCACGAACTGTCATTGTCTGTTTGTCAGAGAATATTTTAAGCTCTCCTTCATATTTGAAGGACAATTTTGCCAGATATAGGATTCTGGGTTGGTGGTTTTCCTCTTTCATTATTTTAAATATATCACCTACTTCCTTCTTGCCTCCATGGTTTCTATTGAGAAATCCACACATAGTCTTATCAAGCTTCCTTTGTATGTGACGGATCACTTTTCTCTTGCTTTAAGGATTCTCTCTTTATCTTTGATGTTTGATAATCTGATTATTAAGTGTCTTGGCGTAGGCCTATTCAGATCTATCCTGATTGGGGTATGCCTTGCTTCTTGGATACGTAATTTTATGTCTTTCATAAGAGATGGGAAATTTTCGTTGATTATTTCCTCTATTATTGCTTCTGCCCATTTTCCCTTCTCTTCTCCTTCTGGGACACCAGTGATACGTATATTCCTGCATTTTGTTTTGTTCTTAAGTTCCTGGAGACGTTGCTCATATTTTTCCATTCTTTTCTCTATCTGTTCTTTTGTGTGTAGGCTTTCAGGTGCCTTGTTCTCCAGTTCCTGAGTGTTTTCTTCTCCCTCTTGAGATCTGCTGTTATATGTTTCCATAGTGTCTTTCATTTCTTGCATTATGCCTTTCATTTCCTTAGATTCTGCCAGTTGTTTTTTCAAACGTTCGATTTCTACTTTGTGTATGCCCAGTGTTTTCATTATATGCTTCACCTCTTTTGCCATATCTTCCCTAAACTTTTTGAATTGATTTAGCATTAGTTGTTTCAATTCCTGTATCTCAGTAAAGTACAAGTTTGTTCCTTTGACTGGACCATAACTTTGTTTTTCTTAGTGTGGGTTGTAGTTTTCTGTTGTCTAGGCATCTGGTTTCCATGGTTACCCCAATCAGGTTTTCCCAGACCAGAATGAGCTCAGGTTTTGGAAGGAGGGAATAGTATCCCATTTCCTGATGGTGTCTTAGAAGATTGGTACACCCTGTGAGGCCTCAAGTTACTGTGCTTTTCCACCCGGCAGGTGGCACCTGTCAGCCTGTAGCTCCAGACTGGTGTAAGGAGGTGTGGCCCGTGGCTGTTTTCCCCCAGGCTCTGGGGTCTAGTTCTGAATGAAAGGCAGGGAGTAGAGCTGGGCCTCCTCTCTTTCCTCTTAGGGAAGATAACCCCCTAGGGAGAGGTTATTAGCATTTGAATAGTCTGTCTGCCTGTGCTGTCTCCACCCTTATCTGGGTCAGAGTGCTGGGAACTGAAAATGACTGAGGCTTTCTCCACTGAGCTGAAAAAGGGACAGAAAGCCCCCTTCATGGTCAGTCCATGGCCACCCTCCAGCTCTCCAAAGTCAGTCATCACCAAAAGCCTCTGTCTGCTCATTGGGGATTCATAGCTTGTATTGGGCAGTCCACGCTTGTTAATTAGAACCCCAGTTGGAGCTCGCCTGAGCTATATTCACTTGTTCAGAGAGTGCTGCTCTCTGTCACAGCGAGGCTTTGCAGTTCGGGCCATGGGAGGAGGGGGCTCCTGGCTTGGATCCGCAGTTTTTACTTACAGATGTTATGCTGCGATCTTGGGCATTCCTCCCAATTCAAGTTGGTGTATGATGAGTGGACAGTCACGTTTGTCCCCCCTGCACTTATTCCAGATTATTTACTAGTGTTCCTGGTTGTTTATTAGTTGTTCCAGGGGGACAGACTAGCTTCCACTCTCTCTATGCCGCCATCTTCTTCTGTCTGAGATAAATATTTTTAACTGTAAGAAAATATTTTTAATACTACGAATGGGAAGTGCATTTTTATCATGAGCTTTTTACATAGGTTCTAGGAGCTCTTGGTTATTGTAGCTGGAATTTCATGTAATTTTTAAAGTTTCGTTTCTTTTTGGTTTAACTGCATAGTTCATCTGGAACTAAGAAACATTTTTTATTGGACGTAAGTGCAATTTTCAGATTGATCTTAAACCAAAAGCATGTGAAGCACTATGTAAAATTATGTTCTGTAACGTTTTCACTAAGTTTATCTACCCTAAGATGTTTAACTCATTTTTATCTTAAAACATGTCGTTTTATACCAAAAAAAATTTTTTAAATAAAATTTTAATCACATTTCACAATTATATCTTTTAAAATCATTTCAAGCCATATATATAAAGAGTGAAGTCGGCAGAATTAGAGCTTCAAGATTGTATTTATTTTAGGAAATTGTTTTCAGCAAAGGGTATTTAATTCCTGTCAAGTTTGATTAAAATAAATGCCTAAGCATCCTATACTGATAACATGTTATTTTTGGAACTCTTGTCAGTTGTCTTTATAGTAGGTCAAACTATGTATGTTTTTGCCTTGTTTGCAGATTCATTTTGTTTTGCATGTTTGCTTGCTTATTTTTCTTTTTCCTTGAAAATTGTATTGTTACAGCATAAGTGATTGTAAAACGGTGACACAGAGGCAAGAAAGTAAGTTGAGCTGTGAAGCGGACACAGTTGAGCAAAAGACAAGTGTAAAGTGCTACCTCAGTCCAGAATGGCGATGTTTCCAGAGCCGTCAGTCTCCTCTCAACAGCCAGGCCAGGCTGTAGTAGAGCTGACAGGGGGTGCCAGGATGCAACACATATTTGTCCCCCTGTGCCTTTGCTCTGATTCTCTGGCATAGAATTTAGAGAGTCAGAACAGACCTGTGAGCTCCAATGCTGATCACCACCCCATTTTACTGAAGAGAACAGTTAGAGATAGCATTGTTATTTTAGTTAAGGACTTCTACTTTGATTGAACATATGAAGCACTCAAAATCTTTGGTATATCTGAATTCTCAGTATGATTCACATAACCTGGAGGGTTCAAACATGTTGTAAAATGTCTGCTAAGTCCTTCTACTCATGTAGAACCTAAAGCTAAACAAAGGGATTGTTGCAAGCAGGTTCCATGCACTTAGGCTGAAAAGAACATCCGGGGGCAGCCAGTTGTCCCAGGGCAAATTCAGACAGCCTCTTCCTCATGGCTTCCTCTCTGACGTGTTCTGAATTTCTGACCATATAGGTGTGTAGCTGATTTTGACCTCACTCAGGCTCTGATGGCCACTCGCATGACTCCATTGTTCTGAGGCCGTACCTTCTGTCTGATTACCGGTCCAGCCATATATTGGTAACTGTGTCTCCTTTCATGGACTCAGCTCAGAAAGCTCCTGACCACCAGGTAGCTTTATTCTGACTCTCCAACCCAGATTCAATAGCAATTGCTTTCTGCTGCTGCCCCTCTCTGGTGTAAAGCAGCAGGACGTGTTGTTCTTTGCTTCCATTAACCTTTATGACACCCTGATTGATAGCTCAGGTTTGGAAAACTGGCTCAGAAAAAGAGACAGACATGGAAGACATTTTATGAATCTGTGAGTTTTAAATCTCTTTTAACCCTCCAACATCCATTAGTTACAGAGCTGGGCAAAGGATACCCACAATTATTATGGATGGCTAAGCAGATAAGGTTAGGGGTGATGATAAATTGGGTCTGATGCTTTAAAGTTGATATTTGGTTCATTTATTTCCTCCTGTACAACTTTGACTTATTAACTGATTCCTTCTAACCTCAGCATTTTTGATATTATTTCCTATACCAACTCAACTCTTTAAGTGAAATAGAAATCATATTTCTATTCCGGCTTCTATTTCATTTTGCTTATATTCAACATCCACAATCAATATTTGTACTCACTTATCAAGAGCTCCTTTTTTATTGTTTTCTAGATTATTTCAGGTCAGTTTCTTTCTGATAAGAAAGTTGGGACCTACGTGGAAGTGGATATGTTCGGTTTGCCTGTGGACACAAGGAGAAAAGCCTTTAAGACCAAGACATCACAGGGAAATGCTGTAAACCCCGTCTGGGAAGAAGAACCCATTGTGTTCAAAAAAGTTGGTCTCGTGTTCTTTTTTTCTATTATTTACTTATTTATATTATTTTATTAGAGAAGTTGTGAGTTTATAGAACAGTCATGCATCAATTTATACAAGATTCCCAAACACCACCCTATTATTAACACCTTGCATTGGTGTGGTCCATTTGATACAACTGATGAAAGCACATTTTTGTAATTGTTCAATTACCTATAGTCCATGGTTTAACTAGGGTTCACTGTTTGTGTAGTGCAGTTTCATGGACTTTTTTTTTTTTTAATTTTTATTCTACTGCCATATATTCAAACTAACATTTCCCCTTGTAACCACATTCAGATACATATTTCAGTGCTGTTAATTACATTCACAATGTTGTGCTACCATCACCACCTTCTATGACCAAAGCATTTCCATTGTTCCAAATGGGAACTCTGTACATTTTAAGCAATAACTTCCCATTCGCTGTCATCTCCCCCCATCCACACCCCCCCGGATCCCTGGCAGCCCATATTCTGGATTCTGACTCTATGAGTTTGGTCTCGTGTTCTTGACATGCTCTATAAATGCATATTCTAGGTGTTTTGTATCAAGGGAAGAAATGAAATGAGTAATTATTTGTTGCTTAATTTGGGAATTTGCAAATTTAGAGAGCAATGGCATCTTTAAAACTATCCTGAAAGGTATTCAGGAACTCTGATAATCACTTGTTTTAATTTTATGAATTGTATTGTACATCAATTAATCAAAGCATGCCTCACTTTGGAAGACCAGAATAACTTAGAAGATTAACTTACATCTTCTCATAATGAGTGCCAAATGACGTATTTTCATTGTAACTCAATGAAGTAGAATAGAGAGAGAAAGGAGGTCTGTACTGTCTTTGAAAAGACTGTTACTAAAACTCCTAGAATCTCTAGCCCCTTGTAGCAAATCTTCTTAACCCATGCCTACTACCTCAAAGAAGAAGGGAAGTTCAGTAGAAAGTGGAGTAGGCTTTCTTACCATATCACTTGCTTTCATCTGACCACAACAGACAAAGGCAGTCTTCTACAAAGAGAATGTATATTTTAAGGCACCCTTTCTGAAATCACTGAGCCTTCTCTAGTGTTTTAGGATGTTTCCCTCATTTCATACCCCAAAACATTCCTTTTGGTAGTAGAGTATGATAGTCTTATATTTCTTAAGGCTTCTTCAAATATTTCAATGAACCTAACATAAGCTTAGGCAGTTTCCCTCCTAAGTGATAAACATGATTTGCTTGATAGACGTAAGTTAGGATGAATGTCTTAAAGTCTTATTAAAATAGAGAGTCCCAATGGAGAGACCCTAACACTATTTCCTAATGCAACAAGTACAGTTATCAAGCAGCTGCCATATTTCCACAGGCCTACTCACAGTTTCCCCTCCCTGCAGAGCAATCCAGTGAGTGGAGTGTACACTTGTCAGGTTTTATTAATGCGACCACAACTCTCGTTGATTTTGCTGGTGATCAAAGTGTCTGCAGGGAAAAAAAATCATTACACACATTGGGGTGTGGTTAACAGCATAGGGTGGCCCTGGAGACTACCTTCCCAGTGTCAAATCCCAGAACCACCACTTAATAATTGGGATGTCTTGGGCAAGTTACCTTCTCTCTCTATGCTCCAGTATTTTTCATATGTTAACTGTGTTAATAATAGTATCTACTTCATAGGGTTATTGTAAATAATCTGTAAGTCGTTACATTAAAAGAAAACTCTTCCGAAAATGTCTAGTCTATTGAAAATTTTCCACAATTATTAGTTTGCTGTTCTTAGCAAAAGCATTTTAAAAGATGGAAGTTACTCTCATGTTCATGACATGAGCTATAGCTGCACAATTCAATTTTTTTTACATTGAGGAAAAAATGAAATGAGAATTTACTTGATGCCTAATCTGGGAATTTACAAATTTATAAAGCAATGGCATTTTGAACGCCATCCTGAAAGCATTTTTTGATTTTTGGCCTTGCTTTGAAAGTATAAATGTCATTTGAAATAGTCATTGAAAATACAAAGCAAGTGCTAGCACAATGATAAGACCATTAACTCTTTGTACTTCATAGAACTTGTGTCATTTCCACATTGAGAGTTTTCATGTAAAATGAAAATGCCCTGTGTATTGAACAAATGCCTCATTGGGGTAAGGTGATAGATCTTAGATGAAGCCATACCTCTGGTTAACCATATCTTCTCCTTTAGGAAATCTGAATTGTGGAGCATCAGCTTAACTTTTTATCTAAATTAGCCAAGTAGAAACTTCTACTTAGATTTGGAAAAGCACTGTCTGTTTGAATAATACCCTGTTAATTCATTCTCAGAATTGATTGTTCATGTAACCGTTTATGCTTGAACTCTCCTTTTAGGTGGTTCTTCCTTCTCTGGCCTGTTTAAGGATAGCAGCTTATGAAGAAGGAGGTAAATTTATTGGTCACCGGATCTTGCCAGTACAAGCAATTCGACCAGGTATGGATAATGTAGTGAGAAGCATTTTATTGAAATTGTAAAGAGAAGCATCACTGCCTTATTTGATCATTAAAGAATGATTTATAAGGGTATTTGAAGCTTTGTAATTTTGTTATATAACCAGGCTATATTTATTTATTTATATTTTAATTCAGCAATTTCATGTTTTTGTGATGCACTATAGTGCATTAGTCAACTCTTGCCACTGTAATTCTGTGTAACAAATCATCAGAAAACTCAATGGCTTATAACAACCAGTATCTGTCTTCATGCTCACAGTTCTGTGGGTTGGCAGAGGTTTGGCTGGTCTAAGCTGGGCTTAGCTGGATTGCTGTGCTTCCAGCTGTGGGTTGGGTTTAGGTCTGCTGCACATGTGTTCATTCCTGGGGGCCCAGGCCACAGAAGGGACTTCTATGGCAGACCATTGAACTGCAAAAGGGCAAGTCTAAGTCTGCAAGCACATTTTAAGCCTCCACTTGCCCCACATCACTAACACCTCATTGATCAAAGCAGAGTATTTGGCCGAGCCCAAGGTCAAGAAGACTTGGCAAGTGTAATTCTATTACTTTGTATTGCCAGATCTTTGCATCGTTCAGGAGGATGAACAGGGGGCAGTTTGGACTGATAAGTCAATCTGTGAGAGACAGTTTGATTTCTATTTTGTTGGGGGAAATATGGCTGGAAAAGTAAAAAATAAGAACCAACAATCTTTTTCTCTCTGATGAGAAAAATACCTTTTCATTCAGAACCATGTGACTAAAATGTAAAATAGTGACCTGTTTGTCATCCTAAGCCAGCTAAAATAGACACTTCCGTCACATGGATGTTCATGTATTAGAACTAGCATTGTGAAGACAATATGTGATACCCAATATTATTGTCACCCTCCAGGCTATCACTATGTCAGTCTGAGGAATGAAAGGAACCAGCCTCTGATGCTGCCAGCTGTCTTTGTCTACATCGAAGTGAAAGACTATGTGCCAGATACATATGCAGGTAAAAAACCTAATTTAAAGGGATATTTCCATTTGGAGGCATTCATATGTGTGTGGTTTCTTGAAAGGAAAACTGAGCCAAAGAAGAGGCAGGAGTTTCTGGTCTCAGAATCACATCTGTTTTTGTGTGTATGTTTAGAGGTAAATTGCTCAAGCCTTTGTGAATTAATTTAATTTAATTTAATTTCTAATGCTTCCACTTTGAGCATATTTATTCACTGGTAGTCTTGTTTTCATGGACCTGGTGCATCCTATCCCATGCTACTTGCTTCTACAGCAGGCTATCCAGGTCTGTACAGTGAACTCACCTTTAGCCAGTTTTAGAACATGATCCTAAGGTTAGAGCAATTCACCCCATTACAGTGTTAACCAGGAAATATAAACTTGAAAGCTTATAGTGCCAAGTAGTCCAAGTGTAAGTACTTGTGAATGGTAGAGACTATGGCAAACTGGGGAGTATATGTTCCCTCCAGAGATGGCACCCAACACTCACCCCAGCCAACCATTGCCATGTGTGAAGGAGATCAGTATTGCCAAATCTTTGGATCGTTCAGGAGGATGGAAAGTGAGAGTTTTATGTAAGATGTCTTCATTTATGAAACATCTTTTGGGTCAAACACGACAAATGTGTCAGCCATTGCTGCAGTGGATGGTATCTTCAAAAAGCAGCAAAAGAACTGGAACGTTCAGGCATCTGAGTTGGTGTCTGCCCAGTTTGGTTCTCAGAGATGCACTGCTCTGAGGATCCAGCAAAAAGTTCTGGCTTCAATGGTAGAAAGAACCCACATGCTCATGAACAAATGAATGTGTAAATAAAATGTGGTATATACAAAACATGGAGTATTACATAGCTGCTAAAACGAATGGAGTTCTAATACCTGCTACAACACGGATAAACCTTGAAAACATTATGCTGAGTGAAATAAGCAAGGCCCCATACACAAGGACAAATAGCATATGATTCCACTTATATGAAATGCCTAGCAAAAGTGAATTCATAGAGACAGAAAATAACTAAGAGGTACAGGGGATATGGGGAGGGGAATAGGTAGTTATTGTTTAATGGATACAGAGTTTCTGTTTGGAATGATGAGAAAGTTTGTAATGAATGAGGTTGATGATAGTACAACATTATGAATGCCACTGAATTATACACTTAAAAATATTTGAAAACCATATTAATGGCTTTGGCTACTTCCTTTGCTTCTCCCCCTCCATCCTGCCCAGATGCTCTTTTTAATGTTACTGCTGATTCCTTGGGGGTATCACAACTCTCACTCTGGCTGCTGCTTCATAAGAGAGGCCAGTGAGATAAGGACATGTGAGCAAGGCCCCAGCCCACTGCTTTCTGGGCCTGGCCCCACCCTTTGCAAAGAGTCTGCTGCAGACACAATGGAACCCATGGCAGTGCCGGCACCTTAGCTAGTAAGGAGAAGCCATGCCGGTTCTGCATTGATTATCTGCTCTATAAAGTTCAAGACCTGCTCCCCTGACCTCCCAGACCTACTGAGCCATATAAGGAATAGATAGGTGATGCTCTACACCAGGAGTCGGAAAACCATGGCCCACTGGCTAAATCAGTCCACTGCCTGTTTTTGTAGGTAAAGTCCTTTTGGAACAAGGCCGCACCCATGTTATTTTCATATTGCCTGGAGCTGCTTCTGCGCCACCTAGTGGCAGAGATGAGTCGTTGTGACAGAGACCACGTGGCCCACGGAGCCAAAAAATATTTCCTGTCAGGTGCCTCACAGAAAAATGTTTGCTGACTCCTGCTCTATATTATTATTATGGTTGCTGTTGTTGCTGTTATTCTAGTATGATAAAATATTGAATTTAAAAAGAAAATCAACTATTAAAATGTTTAAGTAACTAGAAATTTGTCACACTCATTTTTTTTTTTTTTTCAAAAATAAAAAGAGGCAAATATAATTAAACACACCTCTATGGGTTTAATTTTTTTTTTTAATTTTTAGGAGTCTAGTTATATGGTCTTTTTCCCTCTGTGTGCCTAGATTTCATAGAAATTGATGGTCTTTAGGTCCTATATAGTAATGATGACCCTCTTAATAATAATAGCAACACAGTAAGTCTGGGGAGTACGTGCTGTGTATTAGGGCTTCATAATCGTCATGAAATTTAATCCTCACAACTGCAGTAATAATAATCTTATTATTCCCATTACACATGAGGAAGCTGAGGCTCAAAGAGGTTAAGTAATTTGTGTAAAGTCATACGTAAATCATTCATCAAATATTTCTATCGAGTGCCTGTTATATGCTGGCCCCGTTTTAGATCCTGGGGTTGCAACAGAGAAGAAAGCAAAGCCCCAGCCATCACAGAGCTTACTGTCGAGGGGTGAGGCAGACAAACAGACAAATGAATAAAGACTGTGTTAAGTGTTAAAAAAGGAATAATAATAAGAAGAAAATAGGGAGAGGGAAGTGGAAATGACAGTGGGGGTGGGAGGAGGGTATTGATTGACTATGGCTGAAGGCCTTTTTGATAATGTAACATGTGAGCCTGAAGGAAGGGAGGGGTCAGTTCTGCAGAGGTCAGGAAGTATGATCTAGGCCAAGGAAAAAGCAGATACAGACTTGGGTAGAAGGGGCTTGGCCTTGTCCAGCATCAGGAAAAACACCTATGTGGATAGAGGAGCAAGAGCTAGAGGCAAGGAGGAGATGGGTTCAGAGAGTTGGTTGAGGCCTGATTCCATGCTAAGAATTGTGGCTGTCCCTCTGAGCGGTGGAGCCCATAGTGGCTTGACTTACACTATAGAAGGACCATCCTCTGACTGCTCTGTGGTGAGAGACTGAGAAGGGGAGGCAAGTTAAGATGCTGTTGTACCAATAAGTGGCTGATCATTAACTGCTCTGAATCTTAGTTTTCTTGTATATAAAATGGGTATAAAAGAGATATATCATAAGGTTGGTATCAGGAAAAAGTGAAATAATGCTTGTAAAACTCATAGAGGATTGCTTAGGAGAGTCTCTATGAAATGTCTCAATGAATATAAGAAAGCAAGGAGAAATGGAGGGAGGTATCGAGAGAGGAAGAGAGGGAGGGGGAAGCTGGAGGGGTCAGATGGATCGACAGATGCTGAAATTCCAACACAAGGCTTTCCAACTCCAAGCACACATGTTTTCCTCTACACCTGTAGTCACCTCATTTGTGCCAGGATAATTCAGTCTGCTCTGTTCCTTAAGTGATAGTCACTTAGATGTTAGCATCTTTTAGAAAAATTTGCAGCAACAGTTGAAACTAAATAGTTTCCCAGCTAGCTAATTCTTGAAAAATAAAAATGCATTTAACCAGGATCTCTCAATCCCCAACTATTCCAGTTGTTTTAGATTTCCCCATAATAGTACTCATTATCGACGTCTTCTTTATCTCCTTTAGCAAGTAAGAAATTTAGTGAAAATAAAAATTGGAAAAATCCATTCAAAAATTAATTATTAATTAACAGAGCTCCAATGTTTGACTTATTCTCCAGCATGTATCGGTTTTTCCAAAGATGATGAGTGAGTAGGTGATGAAGCCCATGGTCTCTGTGTATTTATTAATAGTGCCCCTTTCATTCTTGAAAGTGTCCCCATCCAGACAATAAATGACAGGGTTGCCTCAGCAGTAAGCAACATGTCCCTATTTAATAGTATGAAAGACAGTTCCTTGTGGTAAATATTTCTTGATGATGCCAAATTTCAGGCACTGTTTACAACAATCCAGGATGCCATTAATGTCCCATGAATCCATTTGATGCAACGAAATATCTCTTTTTTTAGATTCAGTTATTTCTCTTCTACCAATATTCAATAGCCTTCTCTTAGCTCACTTTGGCCAAATTGAACATGAATTTAGTTCTGCTAGGAAAACCCAAGGTCTTATTTAGTAAAGCCCTTAAAAGATGAAATCCCAGGTAGTACTTAGTTGTTTGTGTCAATTAAACTATTAACTCTGTTTCTGGACTACACCTAGTTCCTCTCACCCACAAATCTTTTAAAATGCAAATAAAGAAATAAAAGAAGGCACAAAGTCTAATATCTTATGCTACAAAACTGAATTTAAAGATAATTAAAATCAAATGTTTATGCTCACCCTACAAATTTATACTCAGTTATATTTTGGTTTTCCTTAGCTTAATTGAAATACCATTTTATTTAGGCAGCAAGCAAAAATGTTATACCCAAAAAGTAGAACAACTTATGGATATTATATCATAAAAGAGGTTCTTTCCCCTACCAGTAGCCCAGAGCACAAAGAAATGTATCAATCAAGAGCCATAGTAAGAAAAAATAATTCATTTATCTTTAAGGAAAATGTCAAAAGTTCCCCTTGCCCACTTTTTACATTATGAACAGGTAAAATATAAGTCTATTTCATGAATATGCCATATTGAAAAATAGATGTTTCACTTCTATACCTACAATAACGAACTAAGGATGAGAAGTGATCAGAAGAAATGTGGGTAGGAATGAGATAAAGAGAAACAAAGATGGGACTCAAAGACCTCTTAGCATTGCAGAAAAATCTCTGGACAAGTAATTGGGGGCTTAGCCAAAGCAATAACTGAATACCTTTATCTTTTCCCCTCAATTTAGTCACTTGTGAAATGATGGGGATTAGACTAGATGATCTCTGATTTCCACCAAGTTCTCATATTTGTGTGGATGGATTTATGGATAGACGGATGGATGGATGGAGGGATGGATGGATGGACGGACAGATGGATGGTGGATAATCAGTACTTTCAGGACCTCTAATATGAAATGCTTCCTCCCTATTTAGATGTGATAGAAGCTTTGTCAAATCCAATTCGATATGTGAATCTGATGGAGCAGAGAGCTAAGCAACTGGCTGCCTTGACACTGGAAGATGAAGAAGAAGTAAAGAAAGAGGTGAGAGGGTGTCCTAATCTTATGTGTAATTTCCACACCTTATTGCTGGTTTTGCCTTTGCAACGTCACACTTCAGGAGATGAAATAGCACATTGGAACAGCCCTTTCAGGGAGTTCAGCATGGTATCGAAAACATCTGGATGATTGACTAAAGCTTTCATTATATCATTTTGTTTTGGCATTTAGTGGACACCACCAGAGTCTCATTTTGTGATCATATTAAATAAGCATACATCTTGCTTTTCCAGGTAAAATTTTCTAGATGATTTTGTGCCAACTAAAAGTGATTACACACTTTAAAAAAGATCATCTTCAATTCATTTAAAATTTTTTTTTCCTTTAATTTATAGGGCAGAGGATTTTCAAACTGCTTCTCTAATTTCTTAGAATACATAAAAATACTTAGCTCAATGCCTGCACATAGTATAAGCAATAAAGTGTTAACTATTGTTTATTTTATGTTTAGATGTTATGATATATATTCCCAAAATAATTGGTATTTTATTCTAAATGTGATGTCACAATGCAAAACATAATTAAGGAAGGGTCTAGAAATATTGGAAATAAAATTTTAAAATATCAGGACTCAAGAACATCAACCAGTTGCATCCCCTACTCCGTAACGTCAACACCCCTTTTCAACATGGAGAAATTAGAATGGTCATTGCCCAAATATCCCTTAAGTTTGAGACAATGATCAAATGAGATGGAGGAGTTGTAACAGAGAGAATAGGATTAACAAATGACTATGACTACTGAATAATTATATAGATATTTCTTTTTAGTTTCTAGTGTATTAGAGCAGCTAGAAGGAAATACCTGAAATGGTGGACCCCTAACCCGTACTATACTTTGACATGTGCTCTATAATGACTTGTTAAAATGTTCTTTGAAATTTATCATTTTTCTGCATTTTTGTTATATTTCATCATAAAAAATGTTTTAAAAAATCAGGACTATGTAAACTGACAATCCTTTTGGTTTTTAAAAAAGTGAAGAATAATTTGATGATTATTGGGAATGACATCAAAATTTAAAATATTAGTAGAAATCAGCTATTTCCATATATCATTTGGATTTCAGAGGAAAAATTAGGGGAAAAGATGAGAAAAAATGTAGAACTAAGAATATGGAAAAAATTACCTTGAAAATGGTTGGCTAACCATAACTAATAGCAAGTTCTTTAAAGTTGATATTATTTATTAAATAACGTTTTTATTATAAAAGTAACCCACATTTATTATGAAAAAATAAAAAAATTAAAATGAGAAAAGAAAACCCCAAAGAAATCACCTGTAAATCAAACACCCAAATCACTCAGAAGATATAACTACAGTGAACGTGGGGTATACATATAGCTAGTCTTTTTATGCACAATTGTTACTTTTTTATAAAAATGGTATAACATTCACAATCCGTGTTTTAACTTTCTTTTCACTTAATACAAATATTTCCCATGTCATCAAATATTCTTCTATACCATGATTTTTATAACTTTGGAGTCTTCCATCATAGAGTTCCTTCATAATTTATTTGTGTGGTACCCTATAATGGGATATTTGTAGGATTTCACTATTTTAAAAGAGATCTCAGTAAACATGTAAATAATTTTTGAACACATCTATGATTATCTCATCACTTTATGTATAGGATTTTAGAACGTATCTAAGATTTTGAGTTACTTGAACATGAGAGGAAAGGAAAGGAAAACAATTTAACATAAGAGTAAAATTTTCCTGGCTCTTATATACACTGTAGGCATCATATCCCATGGACCAATAAAAACATCATCCTCTGAGACAAACTCTAAAGTTAACACTGGGAAGTTTCCTAAGTAATATTTGTTGTGATATATAGTAAGTGAACTATAGCAAAATTTTACACAGGCGAAAATTATGCCCAATAGTAGACATGAATATACTTCCAAAGTTATTTCTGCTTCTAACATCTATGCTGAACACCTGTAAAGGGGAAAAAGAAAGAAACAAATAAAACCACTTAGGACACCTGCATGGATTTAATGAAGAATGAGTTAAGCTGTCACTGTTTGCACAGGGTCTGTAAGAAGGAGGTGGCCTTTACATGCTTGGAGCAGATGCTGTTGGAACCCTGCCTCCATCTCCTTGTCAGAGCTGTTGCGCCCACCCCCAGGCTGCTGCAAGGGCTGGTTGCAAAGGGCTCATGGCTGCACCCTTCTCCAGAGAACTGGCCTGGGCTGATAGGAGCCACCTCGCCTGGAGATGCCTCAGATGTTATTCCTCCCTTACGGAGGAAGTGACCTGTGCCCAATGACGGACAGATCCAGGGAAGTAGCAGCTTAGATCCCTTGCTTCTGGGTAGGCAACTTCTATGACACAGGTGCCACTCCAGAGCTCCCCATGGGATCGGGCTGAGGTAGACTTCAGCTGGGACCACGTTTCATTGTATCTTCCCTGTCTTGCCCTGCATTCCTCACTTCCCTAGTTTTGTCCTGACAGCATTCTCTCAATAAATCACCTGTTCAAGAAATCCCCATGTCCAGTTCTGCTTCTAGGGAACCTAAGACAATGCGTGGTAGCTGCTGTTTTATAATTAAATACAAGGATGATGCTCTTTCAAAATTTTAACTTGGGACCTAGAATTTAAATGTTTGATAATAGTAACATCTCTAATTCTGCTGTTTCTTCAGAATGATAGCACTTTTTATTTTCTTCCAATGAAAAAAGACTAGGACTAGGGAATTTTACGAATTTCTTGTTTTACTCATATGGACACCAATATGAAATTAGAGCCTCTCTTTAGAAATCCACTAAAAGCTCTGAAAAACTCTTTTCTCTTTTTCCTGTTTTACCTTGCTAGCATAGTTAATAAAATATAAATTCAAGGTACAGATAATTTATATGGATAGAAAATAAATTACTGTTAGAGCATTCTCTTCCAATTAGAAAACAGGAATCTGTTTCATCAACTGTATGCGCTTTATTTTCTAAGAAACAGAAACTAAAAGAAAGCATTTTCAAGTAAATGCACATGTATTTTCACTATTTTCAAAGAATCCTGTTTGTGTTATCAACTCACCTATTTGTTAGCCATGATCTCCAAGGAGCAAGCACTCACTTCAAGAGAACATTTCAAGACACTACCCTATTTCAGCTTTTATAGTATAGCCATTGAGGCAAAAGCTTCCGTGCAATAAAGCATTTTGTAGATGGTGCCTGTCTCTAATGATAGGGGGAAAATGTCACTTTAAAAAGTGAAAGATCTAGGGCTTTTGAGATTGCTAGGAACTTTTCGCATATTGGTGTCCTTTGAAAGCCTTACCTGTGTAGCATACATCACTTATCAAATTTTGTTTTTCCTTAAAAAAAAAGGTCATCGGTCAGGGTCTTTAGAAACATGTTGGTTAAATTTGGAGAATATTTGGATATTTGTAGTTTTAAAAATAACTTTAGAGGTATTGGATCACATAGATGCCATATTGGTTTAATAAAGAGAATACAGTTTTTCCCTTTGAAATATCTAAACCTATAACTGACCTCGATTTTGAAATTCAAGTCATTTACCCTCACCATGTAATGCTAGGAAAGAAAACTCATTTTACACCTTTGAACACCAGTGTACCCCTTAATCTTTTCTTGGAATGGTGTAAGTTTGTTTGAATGAGGCCGCTGACAATAAGTAGTGTGGTTTTCTCAAAAGAAAAGTCTATCTAGGACATGGCAGACACTGGAGACACTATTTTAGCAGCAAAGACTTTTTTAGTATAATCCTTTTAACTTGGTACTTCTAAAGGTCATTTCTATTTGAAAATTAAAGACTTCATTGGACTGCAAAATATTACCAGATTTTTAATTATCTAAGACATATCTCCAAAGAGTAATTTGGAAACCAAATAAGTAGGAAAGTTGAATTTGCCTCCATGCTTTGAACATGGATGTTTATTTTGGACCATGTGAAAATTTTTATGTACTTTGGTGTTTTGTTTTGTTTTGTTTTGTTTTTGTAATTGCAATTTGAGTTGCTGGATTTATTTTGACTTTTTAAAGTCGTAATTCAAGGTGTTGGGATAGTAAAGTGTAGAATAAGGGCACAATCTGAATCACAAAAAGTTTTTACAACCTTGATAGCTACTCTTCCAAGTGTAAAATCAGAGAAAAATTTTAAAACATGGTAAAGGAAAAAAAAAAACAAAAACTCTCAATAATCCTGCAGGTACTGTTAACATTTTGGTGTGTGTCCATCTCTGTTTTCTGTGCACATATATTTTCCTTTACAAACATTTAAAAAAAAAACAAAAACTGCTTCACATGTCCTAATACTTGAATGTAGTTATAAAGTTGCCTAATGAGACATTGGAAACACTTTTTATTTTCTATGCCTGTAAAGGGGAAAAGTATGTATCCAATATATTAATTGCAAAACTTTACAGGATAACATGACTGTCCAAAGGCAGTGTTTGGAAGTGAGTTGTATTAGCATGTCAGAGGAGTAGGAACAAATTATATATAGCAAATATTTACTGAGTGTTTACTTTGTGATAGACATTTTTGTGAGCCCTTTACAGGTATAAATTCATTTAATTCTCAAAATCCATATATTTTAATTTCTGTTATTGTCCCCATCTAACATAAGAGGAAACTGAGTACTGAGAAGTTAAATTCCTCACCCAGGGCCACACAATTAGTGAGGAGCAGAGTTGGAATTGAAACCCAGAACACCTGGCTCCAAAACTCATGGTCTACACCAGTTCTTCTCCAAGTTTAGTGTGCACAACACTGCTGGTTCATAGAGCACATTTGGAGTAATATGTCCACACTACAGTATACTGCACATGCTCAATAACAGAAATGTAATTTTCTAGTAATCTTTAACAAGGACTCATTCTTCATCTTTTTGTTCTCTGGAGCAGGTTACCTCAATGACTTGGCACAGAATATAAGACCTTTACCTTAAAAAGTAACATTCTTAATTAACTTTTCAATCAAATGTCAAGAATTTTCCCCCTTTAAATCACTAGATGTTATTAGAATTTGTTTTTCAGTAAGTTAGGTTTATAAATGTGAGTTCCCTTCAGTTAGTTTGTAACCTGCCTGGCGAAAATACAACCCCACCCCACAGTCAAAATTTCCAAGGAACAAAAGCTGCAGTCGTTCTCCCAGTATCATTTCCACACCTGAGGAAAGTTGAGATCTAAGACAGAACACCTGACACTTCAAAACGTAGCCTTGAAGGCCAAAGTTTCTATTCAGAAGGTTCCTGATATCATCTTAGCATGCATCATACAAGTGAAAATGCTTGAGTGGTCTTCACATCATTTTGATGTTGAAAAGGGGAGGTTCTTTGGTAATACTAATATTTCATTTATTTAAAGAGGCCTACTTTTTTTTAATTCATTTTATTGAGATATATTCACATACCATGCAGTCATACAAAACAAATCGTACATTTGATTGTTCACGGTACCATTACATAGTTGTGCATTTATCCCCAAAATCAATCCCTGATGCCTTCATTACCACACACACAAAAATAACAAGAATAATAATTAAAGTGAAAAAGGGCAATTAAAGTAAAAAAGAACACTGAGTGCCTTTGTTTGTTTGTTTCCTTCCCCCATTTTTCTACTCATCCATCCATAAACTAGACAAAGGGGAGTGTGGTCCATATGGCTTTCCCAATCACATTGTCACCCCTCATAAGCTACATTTTTATATAATCGTCTTCAAGATTCATGGGTTCTGGGTTGTAGTTTGATAGTTTCAGGTATCTACCACTGGCTACCTCAATTCATTAGAATCTAAAAAGGGTTATCTATATTGTACATAAGAGTGCCCACCAGAGTGACCTCTCGGCTCCTTTTGGAATCTCTCTGCCACTGAAGCTTATTTCATTTCCTTTCACTTCCCCCTTTTGGTCAAGAAGATGTTCTCCATCCCACGATGCCAGGTCTACATTCCTCCCCGGGAGTCATATTCCACGTTGCCAGGGAGATTCACTCCCCTGGGTGTCTGATCCCACATAGGGGGGAGGGCAGTGATTTCACCTTTCAAGTTGGCTTAGCCAGAGAGACAGGGCCACATCTGAGCAACAAAGAGGCATTCGGGAGGAGGCTCTTAGGCACAATTATAGGGAGGCCTAGTCTCTCCTTTGCAGCAACAGTCTTCCCAAGGGCAAGTCCTGTGGTAGAGGGCTCAACCCATCAAACCACCAGTCCCCTATGTCTGTGGGCATGTTAGCAACCCTCGCAGTGGGGCAGGCCAATACCCCTGCATTCTCCACCAGCTCCTCAAGGGGGCTCTGCATATTTTTTTCCTTGTTTTTTTTTTTTTATTTTTTTAACTTTTTCTTTTTTAAATCAACTGTATGAAAAAAAAAAAAATTTAAAAACATACAATAAAAGAACATTTCAAAGAGACCATAACAAGGGAGTAAGAAAAAGACAGCTAATTTAAGCTAACTACTTTACTTCCAACATGTTCCTACTCTACCCCAAGAAAGTAACCTAATATAGCAACATTTCTGTGAACTTCTTCCTACTATACCCATCAGAAATTAACAGACCATAGTCATTCCTGGGCATTCCCAGAACGTTAAATTTACCCATGATAGCTTATCTGTTCTTGGATTATTGTTCCCCCTTCCTTAATTGCTCTCTATCGCTAGTTCCCCTACATTCTACATTATAAACCATTTGTTTTACATTTTTCAAAGTTCACATTAGTGGTAGAATATAGTATTTCTCTTTTTGTGCCTGGCTTATTTCGCTCAGCATTATGTCTTCAAGGTTCATCCATGTTGTCATATGTTTCATGACATCGCTCCTTCTTACTGCCGTGTAGTATTCCATCGTGTGTATATACCACATTTTATTTATCCGCTCAGCTGTTGAAGGACATTTGGGTTGTTTCCATCTCTTGGCAATTGTGAATAATGCTGCTATGAACATTGGCGTGCAGATATCTGTTTGTGTCACTGCTTTCAGATCTTCCGGGTATATACCAAGAAGTGCAATCGCTGGATCAAAGGGTAACGCTGTATCTGGTTTTCTAAGGAACTGCCAGACTGACTTCCAGAGTGGCTGAACCATTATACAGTCCTACCAACAATGAATAAGAGTCCCAATTTCTCCACATCAAGAGGCCTACATTTTAAGTTGTTAGGTTCATGTGTTCTAAATAAGTGAGCTGAAATATATCTAAAATAGTTTGCTAATATTGCCTAATTCAGTATATGGCACCAAGGGCACCATCGATGGAAACTGATTATTTAAAAAGAAAAAGGGCCTACAGTCTTACTTAAATTTCTTCAATAAAATAACCCAACAGTAAAAAAATCCAGTCATTCTCTCATTAAATCATAGTGTTGAACTCACTGAGGCCTTGTATACAGTTTAATTTCTCCAAGCCAAAGCTTGACACTTCATGCACAGTTCAAGAACGTGGCATGAAAATAAAACATGAGATTTACTTGTCATTTTGGATTCTCTTTAAATAAAATCTTCCTCCTCAAATAATTAATTAGCAGAATATCAACTCATAGAAACAATTAGTTGCATGTTATCCCTGAACTTTAGCTAAAGCATCTAATAGAGTAGGAAGAGAAAGTTTGCCTTTTTAAAATGCTGCATTAAGAGCTTGATTGGCTTGATGAAAGCATGTAGCCTTTAAATAAGGACACTGTCACTTTTTTTTCTACATAATTACAAGAATATAAAGGTTATTTCCAGAAATCATAACATAGTTATCCAGAATACTTTTATTTTTATATAGCTTTGGAGTTTACAAGGCATTTTTTTAGTAAATCTCCTCGGATGAAACTGGGATCTAATCAGGCTAAACATGTGAATCCCCATTTTTAGACGAGGGAACAATTGTTTATCATGGTGAGTTGCTTGCCTAATATCACTAGCCTGCAAATTGAGTGAATACCATATATGCAATTGAGTTGGAACTACCCAGCAACTGATTTAATTCAACTGCTTTCACAAACCTCCCCCATTACAATTTTGAAAGTTCCAGTGGATTCTAACGAAGGTCATTGGGTTCATCTGCCTGAAACAATGATGAATTCAGAAACATGCCCAACACCACAAGGATTAGAGAAACATGACTCTCAATTATGATAAAATCCTTCATTCTGCTTTAGAGCAGGGCTTCTCAAATTTATGTGCATACAGATAAGCTGGGGGTCTTGTTACAATGCAGAGCTGGATTCCAGTAGCTCTGGAGTAATGCGTGAGCCTGCAAGTTCTAACAAGCTCCCAGGTGATAATGTTGTTGGCCTGTGGACCATACAGTATTCTCAGTAGAAAAGCTCAGAGTCACCTGCAGGGCTTGTTAAAATGCAGATTGTTGCCCTCCACCCACAGACTTTCTGATTTGGTGGATTTGTGGTGGAGACCAAGAATTTGCATTTCTAACAAGTTTCCAGTGATGCTGCTCCTACAGGGACTCCCCTTTGAGAACAACTGCTTTGGAATTCTCTGTCTCTCTCTAGCAGGAGTGTGGCTCTCCCCAGGTGCAACCCAGGCCACCCAGCTTAATCACAGACACCTGGGAAAGGCTCCAGGTGCTGCTCTCTTCCCTGGGAATTGTTCAGAATCTGTTCTGTGAGTGATTGACCACAGTCTGCCAAATGACTTACCTTAAGTAACGACAGATACATTCCCACAGGATGAATGTAAATGGTTGTTGGTCAGTTTCTCTTTAAAAGGGGAATCCATTGTTTCTACCTAACTGGAAAGAGTTGATTCTTACTGATGTCTTTGGAGACTGTAGTAAAATTTTTCTAATAATTTGTTTGGTAGACACAATTGTATGATATATGCACCACCTATATAA
Source organism: Choloepus didactylus (assembly GCF_015220235.1). Classification (NCBI taxonomy): domain Eukaryota; kingdom Metazoa; phylum Chordata; class Mammalia; order Pilosa; family Megalonychidae; genus Choloepus; species Choloepus didactylus. The sequence continues at coordinate 25,908,314 of NC_051325.1, read as the reverse complement.
AATAGTCAGCAGAGCTATGTGCTTTTACACTTACACTTTTAACCTCTCTCTGAATAACCAGCTGCAATTTTTAAATGATTTGACTAGAGATTCTCTAACTACAGACAACAGAAAGAACAGCTTCTTCATTCTTTCCATTCATTAATGTGTTCTTCCAAAAAACTATTTTTTCATATATTGGCATAACATTGAGGTGGTTCTTAGCTTGAGGACTTTACCACTGGTAGTACATAATTGAGAGTGCATAGCATAAAACTAAATGTGGATGTATTCATTCATTCACTTAACAAATGATTTTTGAACACAACTGTGTGTCAGTCACTGTGCCAGGCATTAGATATATATATGAAGAGCAAAATCAGATGGTCTTGTAGAACTTAAAAAGTCTGGATGGAGAGAATGAGACTAATAAAAATTCACACACATAGATGTAAACTTGCAACTATCACTAATGTTTCAACAGAAACATACTTTGTGAATTCTGATGCTTTTTTATGGTGATGGCATGGCTATGCTGTGTCAAGATCAGTTGGATCCATGTTCCAGTTTACAGCTGGAGAGCCTTGCTGGGCATTAGTTGCAACAAAAGCCCAAATCATTTTACTTGGTGTTAATCAAGCTTACAACAAGGAAGTCAGGGGATGAATTTATTCAGCCCCTTTAAGATGTCATTGCCTTCTCACTTACCCTGGTAGACTCATCAAAATATAGGATTTTTGCCATAATTTATTATGAAAATTTTCAAATATACACAAGTGTGCAATGAATATCTGTATGTCGATCACCTGGATTCTGGACTTGACAACTAACATTTTTCTGCATTGGTTATCATGTATCTATCTAGCTATCCATTCCTCTATCCATTCACTAATCCATTTTATTTTCTGATGCATTTCAAAATCGGTTGCAAGCATCAGAATACTTCATGCACAAGGTTCTAGCTTTTAGGAGCGTTTCTGAATTTCTTTAAACAATGCAGGGGAGGACACATCATCTGATTTCATTCAGGTAGTAGCACTTTAAGGTACAAACTGTACATGTGTTTGAGGAAGCTCTTGAGAAAAGCCTAGCTCAATTCACCCATAATCCCTGCCCACATTTGTCCTGAAGTAGACTGGATATCTGCATGATAAATTATGAGTCTCACCCCTAGTATTCTGGAAAAACTGGTGACCTCACTTCTTACCCATCTGGTGCCCAAATAAAGATGCTGTCATCTTAAGCATCTACATGGAAGAGACTGCACTTTTTAGGTAACACAGGCGAAGACAGCATGATCAACCACCTTCAGTAGGTCAGTGTCAACGTCTGGTCTTTGAAAGACACTTTACTTACCATGTTCACCATTCAACTACATACTGAAAATCTTAGTTCTCTAATGTTTGGACATCAGATCCAAATTTTCCATTCCCAGGATGGAAATCTTTTCAAGTAGCATACCAAATAGTATCTCCTTCCTCTGCAAAACTTATCAAAATGGTCTTCTCAGTTATCCTCCTACTAGTCCATTTGGGTCATATTTTCAAAGAACTTCTGTTAATTTTGGAAAGAAGTAGGCATATTTTTAAAAATTTTAATTTTAGAAGTCAAAATTATTCCAAGTATGTAATGATGTAATGCTTTCATTTGGCCACAAGAGGGCAGAGCTCTACTGCTGTGATTCATTCAGCACATTTTCTTTACCTAGCTAAGCAAAATCTAGTGTAACTAAAATACTATCTTATGAACCTTTGTTCCTTACAATTTGTTTAATTGGACTCTAAAAGTCTCTCAATTAAATTAAGAAAACTAGTATTTCTAATTCTTTTGTTGCTGTCATAATTTCAGGACCACTTGAAAGGATTCCACACTTCTCTTATTCAAACTCATAAAAAAGACATTTGGAAAAAGCCTGGAGAGAAATGAAGTCACAGTTGTTGACTTCCACTGACATTTTGAGTGGGACAAGGAATTTGATTTTTTACGTATCAGCTCACTCATTCATGTAATGGGAATTATTCAATCTTTCCATCATGATAGCAAAAACAAATTAAAATATTGTACTACTAGAGGTACTTTTTTGTTTTTCAGCTCTTGTATGTAACAATTTTATTTACCTTCATATATGAATGCTTTTTAGTGTAACAGAGTAAGCTCTTTGAGAATTATGTTCAAATATATAAGTCTCTGTATCTCAGCAGCAAATAGTGTGATTTCTTAAGCTGCTATTTTCATAGTGAACAGAAGAATTCAAACTTTGGATTGTAACACATATCTAAATAATAGTTTGCTGTCAACAGTGTGACCCCTAGAAAGTTACACGACTTGTACTAAAGTCTTTAGAAAAGCCATTTAATAACCTGCTCTGTATTAAATGGAGGGGAACTGAGTGCTTTGCAATGGAACTGAGAGTGCTGCCTTCCCTGACGGCCTGTGATAAAGTTGGTGTATACAATAGTATCTAGCATGTAGTGATCTACATCTCCCTCTTTCATATATTTCCATTAAGTAAATGTTGTCAATTAAATACATGTGTTTACAGCCCTTAGCCAAAAAAAAAAATTAAACTTCAGTCTAATATATTTGCTATTACAGATTCTCGTTACACTAATATATGCAATCTGTTTCTAGAAAACCTATAAGCCCCTGACAAGTGTCAAACTGCATAAGGACCTCCAAATTTCTTAGCCCAGAATTTGATCTCCATAACCCCCTTTCCCCACTTGTCTCCAGCCACGGGAGGTGGGCAGGTGAGGGCTGCTGCAGACTGGTAGGCCCCTGGCCCACTCACATCCAGCATACCCCTCTCCCTTCAGCATTGCTGGGGATGCCGTTTTCTCCCTGACACAATCCCAGAATTCCAGGCAAACCCTGCTCCAGGCAGAGGATACAGGTGGACAGCTTGTGGGCCAAATGCGGTCTGACAATGTGCTTTGTTCAGCCTCCCAGTGTTTTAAAATTGAGAGATTTCACACAAAACTTCTGGTTTCCAGCTTTTCTTGAAGCTTGGGCCTGCGTTGCAGTGTGTCAACAATCGGTTGAATCTGAGCAGCCGTTGCCCACTTTATAGGAGCACCCTCTCCAGCTCTGAACATATTCTCACTCTGCCTGTTATGTTCAGTCTGGCCCACTTCACCCCTTGCCATCATCTCTATTAACTTCCTATTAATTTATAGTGTCACTGCACCCCCTGGAGTTGTACAGTGCAGCCCCCCTGGAGGCATCTGAATGTGTTCTTTCATAGTGCACCTCAAATTCAAATTGGTGATCTCTTTATCTCCATTGCAATTATAAATCTTTTGCCTGTGTGCTTACTCAATAGTCATATGCTTTTCTTGTTTTTTAAAATCTTCTTGTATTTATAGCCATAATGTCAGTCTTGGGAAGGTAGGAGCGTTCTCATGTGTATCCTTGAAAGGAGAGATGTATCTTTCTTCCTTGAGCTTGACTCAATGGACAGTTGAACTCCATACCACAAAATCATACATAGAATGCCTACAAACACGATGCGAGGTGAAAATAAGCATGCTGGATTCATCTTGAATCCACCTCTAGCCTGAGGCCCCCAAGACACTAATTCTAGTTGCTAACAAGAAGCCACACGTTATTACTTTCATGGAAGTAGGGTTTCCATCGCCTTCATTCTTTCCTCTCTCAAAAATGTTTTTTTAGGACTAATTTCAGCCAACTATCACATAGGGAAGAATCTGATTCGTTTCCTGCTTAGTCATGGAAATGTGCCTAGTTATAAAGGGGGCAGGGCAGATGCCCCGGAACAGGGTCACATTCCTTCCCTGTTCCCAAAGCAACTGAGTTTGATGACCACAGGTGCCCCTTCAGCTGGAAGACTGGGACGCTTTATCCCTGGCAAGGGACCAGGCAGGAAGAATGACTCTGTTAACGATCCAGCGCTCCTTCTGGCATTCCCTTCACTGCAGTCCCTTCGGTGCAATGTAAATGAATTTTCCTTACGAATCATGTGGACAAACATTTATGATTTTGCAGTCATCTCAAGAGTTTCCCACAAACCCCAAGTGTCTACAGGAGTCAGGCAGGAAAAGCTTAAATGAATAAGGAAGGGTCATCCTAAAAGGGGCAGCCACCACTCAGTTCAGCCAAGTGTGGGAAAAAAGGCCCAGTGTTGCCAAAGCTGATTTTTCAAGAGAAGCCAGAACTTCAATTTTTAACGTAAAGTCTCCTTAATTTAATAACTTGGCAACACAGGGTAGGCGAAAGAAAATACTTCCATGAGCTCCAGTTGGCCCATGAGTCTTTAGTTTGCAATTTCTGGCTAAAAAATAAGAATATAAATCTTATAATATCAGAAGAAGTTTCCTGATAGATGTAACTAAATAACACACCTCTACTAGAACTTCCCTATTCAAAGCCATTTTTCAGAAGGTGAAGAACCATCTTCATGAGTTATGTCTAGGTGATGGTTTTAGGTACCTGCCTCCCCACTTGATGTCTGCCCTTTGGTAGCTGGGGACATTCCACCCACTTTGACACTGCCGGTCCTGAGAAGACTGACTATGCCTGGTAAATAAGCAGGGATTATTTGTTGAATTCAAATAGGTTCTGCCATTTCTTAAAGCAGTTTTGGAGCTCTCCTTTTAGAGATGCTTTTATGGACATATTAAAAGCCGCTTGTGGCAATCAGTATCATTATTTTTACTCATCTTTCTTAAAAATAAAACCAAATACTATCATAGGATAATCTGCTTAGTCACAATACTGGGCTCCAAGTGACTTCTGACTCTTCTATAATTTTAAGAAATATGTACCACAAAGTAGAACAATGAGATATCTTATTGCCAGTAAAGCCTGCCATGGATTTGGAAGACAGTTCTAAAAAAAGAGAAGCAACAAATTGAAAAGCATCATTGAAATAGTGTGTAATTACTGAAGAGATTTTTTTATAAAGGCAAACATTTATTTAATGTTTACTTTGTACGAGGCACAGTGGACTAGCTGCTCGAAGGGATGGAGTGGAGATTTCATAAGTTTGGATGCATTTATTATTATTTTTCATTGGCAGTGTGTACAAGCTTAAATGTTTTATTTTATTTAATTTTTTATTTAACACACTTACATGTAGCATTTACTATATGCCAAGAACTGTTCTAACTACTTTGTAAATATTAACTAATTTAATCCTCTAAACTACTTTACAAGATAGATAATATGATCTCCAGTATATTCATATCCTCGTCTAGAAAGATGGTGAAACTGAGGCACAGATAGTTAAGTGATTTGCCCAACATCACACTGCTGGTAAGTGGCAGGATCAGAATTTGAATCCAGGCTCCAGAATTGGTGCTCTTAACCATTGCATCAAGTTTGCTGCTCTCTCATTTAGCCAACTCAAATCAGGTGGTCAAGTCCAGAGTCATTGTGGGAGGGCATCATCACAGGGCACGGACATAGGAAGCATAAAAATCGGAGTTTTAATGCAATTACCCTGCTATAATCATGGGGCAACATTGTGCTGTTTTTACCCTGCTTTCCAGATAGTTTCAAATTTGATATGCCAAACTCCAGTGAGTTATGAAAGCACTATAAAAGGTAGACTTGTTGGTTTAGTAAGAACTTTAAGAAATGTGGTAACCAAAAGGATTTCTATGATTTTAGGTTGATCCTGGGGAAACACCTTCAGAGGCTCCAAGTGAAGCCAGGACAACTCCAGCAGAAAACGGCGTGAATCACACCACATCCCTGACACCCAAACCACCTTCCCAGGCTCTCCACAGCCAACCAGCTCCAGGTAAGCCATGTGAAAAGAGAGCTATACAGTATGACGGTGAGCCTCCAGCATCTTCATGCCATTGACAGAGTTAGTGTGATTGGGTGGGCTGAAGCATCAAGTGAAAAAAGCATGAATTTAGGATATGCACCATAAATGTGCTCCATAAATGATACCCTACTTCCCCAATGTTAACATCTGACAGGATGATGAATGAATCAATGAATGAATGAATGAATGAATGAATGAATTCCAAGAGAAACTCCTAAGTGCTCTTCTGTCTCTGCTGATACCTTATGAAGCCACAACAAAAATTCACCCAGGTTTCCCGTGGCTTTATTTAGTGATGGATTGCAATCCCTCTGCTGGACAGATTTGTGAAGAGTTCTTGAAGCAATCTGTAAACAACAGTGCTTTAGAAGAGAACATTCTTACTCGTACCTCCCTGCTTTTACTCATTAGGTTAAGTCTCTGCCAAGAATTCCTCTCTCTCTCTCCAACTTTCTTTTCATTGACATTGAGCTTCTACCATGTACCAGACAGTCAGCTAGGCCCTTCACATGGATTATTTCATTTCACCCTCTCACCAGGCATAAGAGGGTAGAGTCTATTATCATCCCAATTTCACAGATAAATAAAATGCAATTTCAAAATGTTAAGGCCATATAGCTAATAAAGAGGAGCTGGGACTGACACACCTCCATATCATATTAAAATTCCTGCTTTTAGCTACTATACTCCTACCAAGGAATCTCTTTTCATAAATGGGTGGCTTCTTGTTTGCTCTCTTCCTTGTTGTTAAAGTGCAGTGATGAGATCCAGATCTTTTTTTAGGGGGGAGGCATAATTTCTCAGGATCCTAAAAGGAATAAATTATATTTCATTTGTATCCGATGTGCATGAACTGGAGCCTGTGCTTTCAAAAAGGTTGCCAAGATCAGTAACAGTAAGAAGATGACTTGAGTCTAAAATTATCATTATCAAATGTATTTTATATAATAAATACAAACATTTTGAGTCCTTTGGAAATAAAAATACATAAGTCATTTAGATATGCGAGTAAATATCATCTTGTGCTTTTAAGAGTAAAAGAAAATTTAGCATTCCAGCATTTGATTTTTTTTAACTTCATATTTTGAAGTAGTTAGACTTACAGAAAACATTGCAAAAATGGCAGAGAAAACATTGCAAAAATGGTGCCCTACTTCCCCAGTGTTATCATCTGACAGAATCATGGTGTAGTTATCAAAACCAGGAAATTAACCCTGGCACAATACTCTTCACCAAACTACAGATCTCATGGAACATCACCTGCTTTCCATTAATGCCCTCTTTTTGGTGTAGGTTCCAATTCAGGATCCCACGTGTTATTTAATTGTCCTGTCTTCTTAGTCTCCTTTAATCTGTGACAGCCCCTCGATCTTTCCTTGTGTTTCACAACCTTGGTACTTGGAAGAGTCCTGGTCCGTTATTTTGTAGATTTTGAAGACTGTCCCTCAATTTGAGTTGATCCCATGTTTTCTCATGATTGGACTGAGGTTATGAATTTGAGACAAGAACACCATAGAAGTGATGCTGTGCCTTTCTCACTGCATCATATCAGGGGGACATAACATTATGTCTTAGCCCTAGAGATGCTAACTTTTATCACCTGGGTAAGGTGGTGTCCACTGTATTTTTCCACCAAAAGCTACCATTTTCCCTTTTGTGACTAATAGATATACTCTGAGACCATACAAATATCCTATTTCTTTTGCCCACTGATTTTGACAAACGTCAGTAGATCCTGACTGCAGCAGTTATTACTGCACTGTTTGCCTGGTGGCCAGCATTTGCTTTTAAAAAGACCATCTGTCATTCCTGATTTTGCCAGAAGGTAGCAAAAACATTGCCTAAATTGAATTTGTTAAGCCAGCCAAGGAGTTTTGATTCAGAGAGGAGAGATGTCTTTTTCTCTCCCTGTAAGAGCATATAGTTTTACGTTTAATTAGGACTGCCTTAAAGTTGCAAAAGTGAGGACTTTTTTTAGGATTTTTAAAATAATAATTCTTTCCCACAATTTTTAAGCTCTCTATAACAAGACTTAAATTCAAGGGCTAAACCTTGTTTTACAGGATGAATATAATTTTAAAAGAAGTTAAAGAAGGCTATCAATTTTATCTTTATATTTTAGGTTCTGTAAAGGCACCTGCCAAAACAGAAGATCTCATTCAGAGTGTCCTGACAGGTAAATATTGTCCCTTTCCCCTATGGAATTATGCAGCCAAGTATTATACACCAGGTATTTAGAGGAGAGGAAATTCAGGTGCATCTCTGAAAAATAACATCATTAATATTCAATCCTTCTCTAAAAGTTCTGCAGATATACAATCCTACTTTAGGCTGAGTTACATGCTATGATTACAGAGAGCTAATTTTTCTTGATTGATAGGACCCTACTGGCATAAAACTCATGTAATTTCACAAGAAACCTATTTTAAAATCAATTCAGAATAGTTTCATACTGGAGCTGCCATCCAATAAACAGGAAAACATGTTTTCTCAGTGTAACAACAAACTGTGTTTTAGATAGGCAGAATGTGATCCACTTGTGATGATGAACACAGAATTCACAGGATTTGAGAGCTAGGATTCAGTTTGGATATACTTTATGGTTGGCTAATTTCATAAACTGGCAAGACTAAAATTGGTACAAACTTTCTGTAATACAATTAGCAGTATATCTGTAGTCTTCAAAATGTTTCTAATTCTTGACCCAATATGCCACAGAAACATACACATATTCAGCAAAACCAGAACTATTGGTAAGACCAATATCATCCATCAACAGGAGGGTAGAAAAATAAATTGTGAAATATGCACACAATAGAATAGCACACAAATAGACTACAATCACACACAAGAATGTAGACAAAACTTATAAACATAGTGTTAAGGAAAAGAAGCCACACACAAAAAGCACATTCCACCTACATGAAGTTCAAAAACAAGCAAAACTGATTCAGATTGTTAAAAATCCAGATTTGGATTATACCTGGTGGGGGATGGAAACCAAACGGAGGGCTTTGGAGGGGCTGATGATATTCTGGTTCTCCTCTAGGTGATGGTTATTGTGGCATGTTCACTTTGTGAAAATTCATAGGGCTGTGCATTCATAATTTGTCTACTTCTATGAATGTATTTATATTTCACCAAATAGTTTATGAAAAATACACATAGAAAAAATACTTGAGGAATGTATTAAAAGAAAACAAAACACGCATTTAAGGTCTTAGTACCATGGGAAATACAAGACAATGCTAGTGCATTAAACAAGAGGCAGAAGTGTACACAGAGTATGAGCCAATGTTATTTAAAAGTATGCAAGTGCACAGACAAAGGCAATGCGTCTATACTAATGTATTAGCAGTGGTTATTTCTTGTTTTTTTTTTTAATAAGGGATATTTATTTCTTTATATAAAATGGACATTACTTTTATGATAAATTCACATACTAAGGAATAACCTTTCATCCACAGATTTTTATAAATAGAACTTTATGTGGAATTCTTTTTTACTCATGGTTTGAAACAACTTAAACCATCATTTATTTACAACAAACCTTTTTTTTTTTTTTGAGAAGTGGAATTGAATCTGTCGCCAAAAATGCAGTAATTCTTTAGAATTAAATATTCTTAATATGATACATTTTTTTAATGGAACTTGTTTATTTTTATGGCAATTTTTTTGGTTGCTATACTTAATGCTGCTTTTTTTTTTATTAAATTCAGTTTTATTGAAATACATTCACATACCATACAATCATCCATGGTATACAATCCGCTGTCCACAGTATGATAACATAGTTATGCGTTCATCACCACAATCTATCTCTGAACATTTTCCTTACATCAGAAAGAACCAGAACAAGAATAAAAAATAAAAGTGAAAAAAGAACACCCAAATCATCCCCCATCCCACCCCATTTGTCCTTTAGTTTTTATCCCCATTTTTCTACTCATCCATACACTAGCTAAAGGGGGTGTGATCCACAAGGTCTTCACAATCACACTGTCACCCCTTGTAATCTACATTATTATATAATTGTCTTCAGGAGTCCAGACTGCTGGGTTGGAGTTTGGTAGTTTCAGGTATTTACTTCTAGCTATTCCAATACATTAAAGCCTAAGAGGTGTTATCTATATAGTGCATAAGAATGTCCACCAGAGTGACCTCTCGACTCCATTTGGAATCTCTCAGCCACTGAAACTATTTCGTCTCATTTTGCATCCCCCTTTTGGTCAAGAAGATACTCTCAGTCCCACGATGCCGGGTCCACATTCATCCCCGGGAGTCATACTCTGCGTTGCCAGGGAGATTTACACCCCTGGGAGTCGGGTCCCACGTAGGGGGGAGGGCAGCGAGTTCACCTGTCGAGATGGCTCAGTTAGAGAGAGAGAGGGCCACATCTGAGCAACAAAGAGGTACTCGGGGAGATCTTAGGCACCATTACATGCAAGTTTAGACTCTCCTTTGTGGTAATGAGCTAATATGATACATTTTTATAAAACCGTAATGAATCAATTTGGGCCTGAGGGAAAGCGTTAAATAAATGTTAACTCACTCTCCCCTGCTTCTTTTTAGAAAGGAATTGAAAATCAGGAGAACAGCCATGTTAAAAAAAATAAAAAGCAGCAGCAGCATATTTTGATTCCTTAAAGATTTCAGCATTTAGGCATAGAAGTTATTATTCTGATTTCAACCTTTATTCACTAAATATCTCATTTTCTATTCAGGTCTGTTGTTATTCCTGGAATAAGTTTCTGAAACTCTTAACAGTTCTAAATATATATGGTAACATTTTTTTGCTCCTAGAAGCAGAAAGTTCAAATCAAAGGGTGGAATCGTGTGAACTATGACTTAATCTAGGTCCAAACAAACCATAATTCATTGATGCTAAGACACCGTCAGTTGTAAGGCACCCCACAGTTCATGTATTGCTAGGAAAGAAAAACACTGACAAACTATGATACTCCATTGACTATAAGATACATCTTGATTTCAGAAATGTTACCATAAAAATGCATATTCTGGAATTGATGAAATATGTCAATAGAACACAGAACGTTTTAAAGTCAGGCTCTGTCACCTTAAAAGTTTTCTCTGCATTGGGTAAAATACTGTGTAGGCCCCACCCCTAAATCTTAAGGTGTCTTTGTGCAAATTAGATTATGGGACCGTCCCTCAAAATACTTTACTGTTATATGCTGGAACACTCTTGTGATAAATATACAAATCTACGATGTCTAAACTATGAATGATGCCCCTTAGTGGTGATACTGCAGAACCTGTAAATCATTTGTTATACCTCTGCAGGCACAATGTCAGAATCTGTGTTAAATGCTATCCATGAATTATTTTGTTTCAGCATCTTAATAACTCTATAAGGCGGTAGCACTATTACTAACCTTTAAGGGGATGCTTTCAGTGCCCCACCCAGATCCCATTTGCTGGCTGGTGCACCCATCTGCCAGCCGCTGAGACTGTTGGATGCTACTGGCTCATAGCTTCCCCCCTTTTTTTAGAGAATTGCTGTCAGCCATGTGCCATCACCACCCCACGCCCCAACTGACTGTCTCAAATGTACAAAAGTCTGACCTCCTGGCCTCAGGACAAGACCAACTCTGTGTGCATCTCACACCCCAGAGCTCCCCCTGGGATCACACTGAGGCTAGACCACATCCTTGCTCAGCTGCTTCCCCTGCCCTGTCTGGTCTCCCCACTCAGTAAATCACAGCACCAAATCCCCATCTCAAGCTCTGCTGCTACAGAACCCAAATTAAAAAAAGTAAAAGCTAAAAAACAGATACTACAAAGGAAACTGGGGCTTTGAGAAGTTTGGTAACTTGGATGAAAAGTTAGACAGACTGGAAACCAGACATGTTTGACATCAAAGCTGTGCTCTTAAGCACCAGGATATTCAGACAAACATTTCTCAATAAGCACCTTGATGCTCCTCTTTACATCTCCACTTTCATCCTTCCATGATCGTTAGCTCTTTTACTGATCTGTTGCAGAAGTAGAAGCGCAGACTATTGAAGAGCTAAAGCAACAGAAATCTTTTGTGAAACTTCAAAAGAAGCACTACAAAGAAATGAAAGACCTGGTTAAGAGGCATCACAAGAAAACCACTGACCTTATCAAAGAACACACTACAAAATATAATGAAATTCAGAACGACTACTTACGAAGGAGGGCAGCCTTGGAAAAAAACGCCAAAAAGGACAGTAAGAAAAAGTAAGTTGTATGAAGTTTTTTTCTTTCGTTTTGCTTTGTTTTGTTTTTTGCTTGCTTGCTTGCCTTATAGTATTAAAAGAGTTATTTACATGGACTTTCGATGTTTTGTGTATTTTTGGACCTATACCACAGCAAGTAGGAAAGCCACCCAGCCCCTGCCATTCTCTATAACTCTGAGTGCCTCAGCTCAGTTTTGCTCATAGACTGAATTTCTTTCTTTGACCAAATTTTAATTCTGGGAACAGATATACAGGAAGTCCGACCCTTGAGTTCTAGCCTATGGCCCCAATACCGTGTAGCTGAATTCCCATCCTGGTTGGTATGAAATTTTACCATATACCTAGAACCTAGTTGTACAGGCAACTTGTCTTATAGAAAAGACAAGTCTCAACTATCCTTTGCTTCCCTATCTAAAATCCACAAAGCCATGTGCTGGTGATCCTGTGTTTGGGCATAGAGGTCTCTCCCCACAGCCTCATGTACCCAGACCTTGAAGGTGAGAAGCATCTCTAAGATGTTCATACAACCAACATTAATTGAGTACTTACTATGTACTCTGGGAACACAGCAGTGACCATGACCAACACAATTCTCGCTCTCAAGTAGCTTACATGGCAATGCAGGGATGGACAGTGAACAAAAACAAGTATACAGGTTAATTTCAGACTGTAATGAGGACTAGTACAGAAATAAATCAACAGGGTAATATGGTAAAGAATGACTAGCTCCGGGACAGCCCTTTCAGCAGATTGTTCTGGAAAGGCCTCACTGATGAGGTGACCCATGAAGAATAAAGCATAGTCAGCTATGCAAAGAACTAGGGAGAATTATTCCAGGCAGAGGGAAAAACGAGTGCAAAGGCCCTGAGGTAGGAGAAAGTGGAGTTGTTCAAAGAACAGAAAAATTGCCAAAGTGGGTGAGACATAGTAAGCCATGAGTAGAATGGAACAAGACAAGGTCGGAGAAATATTGCAAGGTGAAGTGGGGTGAACATAGATCACTAAGTTCTTTAGAGCTGGAGCAAATGATAAACAGTTCTGAATTTATTGTAAGTTGAATGAGGATTTTTTTAATGTGAAAAATTAAAAAAAAAAAACGTAAAAATTTTAAGTTGACTTGATACAGTCCAATTAATATTCTCAGAAAATCACTCTAGCTGCTGTGTGGAAAAAGGGCCCTTAAGCAGGGTTTCTCAAATGGGGCATGAGTCACTTGGAGAGCTGTGAAATGCAGGTTCTGACTTGGCAGGTCTGGGGTGAGGACTGAGTAGCATCAGGTGATGCTGATACTTCTGGTCCATGGATCACGCTCTGAGTAGCAAGGACCCAGGCGAATAGAGTGGAAGCAGGGAAACCTGCTAGGATACTTTTCCTGGGTCCAGCTGAGTGGTGATTGTGGCTTGGTCTAGGATGCTGGAAATAGAGATAGAGAGAAGAGGATGGATTCTTGATTTATTTTAAAGGCAGAACAAGATATGGGGTCAGAAACAAGGAAAAGTGGGGAAACCTGCTCATGTGACTCTGCAATGCCCAGGTATCCTCGAAGAACATGGAAATCATTCTTTAAATGAAACTCATTCCTTTTCTAGACTAGACCAGTGCCTCTCAAGCTTTAGTGTGCATAACAAACGACTTGGAGAGTTTGCTAAAACACAGACTCCTGGATCTCAGCTCCCAAAGTTTCTTACTCAGAAATCTGAGGTGTAGCCTGAGATTCTGTGTGTCTTAACAAGCTCCAAGTGTTGCTGGTGTTGCTAGTCCACAGTTATCTTGCTGATTAGCACCAATCTAGTATCCTTCCTGGGCTCCGCAGAAATGAAAGGGTGGCATAAAAGCCCTCCTTGGGCTAATCCCTGCCTGCCTGGTCAGTCTCAGCTCCCAGCACCTCACTGGAACACCCATACCCTCTGCTTAGACCCCATCCTGATGAAAAAGGGGCATCAGTCTTCTGATTACAGGTCCTGCCTCTAACCCCCAATGAAGACCTGCTGCCAAATGTCAGAATTCCATCTTTCTGCTTGCTGATTACCATTCCAGAATATTGCCTGCTCTCAGAAGCCCACGTGTGGGCTGCTCACCATAGCTTGTCCCTGGACTCTCTGGACACAGGGTCTGGCTGACCACACTGGGCTTCCTCCTCAGCCCCACAGTGTAGGGTGTTTACTTCCCCATGAACTTCCCATGCAGCCTGTGCTGCAGGTACCAGGGTCACCCACATTGGACAAGTGAGGGCCTGAGGCTCAGGGATGCTACGTGACTCAGCCAGGAGCACATACTGCACGTGAGGCTGCATTACAGTGTGGTCACAGCGTGCTGCCTGCCAGAGGTCCCAGCTGTGTCCTGAGACAACGAAGGCCTGGGACTGCATCTGTGTCAACACCTGGGACAACTGTCTGGAAGTGGTTCCTGTAGTCCTACAAAAGTATTAGAATCTTTAACTGCTACTTTGATTATCCATATGATACTATAAATGAATACTCCTATGAAATTACAATGCCCAAATAAATTTACTCATCTGCTTTCCCATATTGTATGAGATCATCCTTTGTAGGCTTATGGTATGAACTTCTTATTGACAGTGAATGATATTTTGCAACAAGTAGCTGTCTAATCATTGGTGTTAATTTTTTTTTTTAAATCTTCATTTTATTGAGATATATTCACATACCACGCAGTCATACAAAACAAATCGTACTTTCGATTGTTTACAGTACCATTACATAGTGGTACATTCATCACCCAAATCAATCCCTGACACCTTCATTAGCACACACACAAAAATAACAAGAATAATAATTAGAGTGAAAAAGAGCAATTGAAGTAAAAAAAGAACACTGGGTACCTTTGTCTGTTTGTTTCCTTCCCCTATTTTTCTACCCATCCATCCATAAACTAGACAAAGGGGAGTGTGGTCCTTATGGCTTTCCCAATCCCATTGTCACCCCTCATAAGCTACACTTCTATACAACTGTCTTCGAGATTCATGGGTTCTGGGTTGTAGTTTGATAGTTTCAGGTATCCACCACCAGCTACCCCAATTCTTTAGAACCTAAAAAGGGTTGTCTAAAGTGTGCATAAGAGTGCCCACCAGAGTGACCTCTCGGCTCCTCCCGGAATCTCTCTGCCACCGAAGCTTATCCCACTTCCTTTCACATCCCCCCTCTGGTCAAGAAGATGTTCTCCGTCCCACGATGTCACGTCTACATTCCTCCCCGGGAGTAATATTCCACGCTGCCAGGGAAACTCACTCCCCTGGGTGCCCAATCCCACGCAGGGGGGAGGGCAGTGACCCCACCTTTCAAGTTGGCCCAGCCAGAGAGACAGGGCCACATCTGAGCAACAAAGAGGCATTCGGGAGGAGGCTCTCAGGCACAACCACAGGGAGGCCTAGCCTCTCCTTTGCAGCAACCGTCTTCCCAAGGGTAAAACCTGTGATAGAGGGCTCAACCCATCAAACCACCAGTCCCCTATGTCTGTGGTCATGTTAGCAACCATGGAGGTGGGGTAGGCGAATACCCCTGCATTCTCCACGGGCTCCTCAAGGGAGCACTACATCTTTTTTTTTTCCTTGTTTTTCTTTTCTTTTCTTTTTTTTTTTTAACTTTCCCTTCTTTTGTAAATCAACTGTATGAAAAAAAAAAGTTAAAAAGAAAACAAACATACAATAAAAGAACATTTCAAAGAGACCATAACAAGGGAGTAAAAAAAAGACAACTAACCTAAGATAACTGCTTAACTTCCAACATGTTCCTACTTTACCCCAAGAAAGTTACCTAATATAGCAACATTTCTGTGAACTTGCTCCTACTATATCCATCAGAAATTAACAGACCATAGTCATTCCTGGGCATCCCCAGAACGTTAAATAGCTTATCTGTTCTTCTTGGATTATTGTTCCCCCTTCCTTAATTGCTCTCTATTGCTAGTTCCCCTACATTCTACATTATAAACCATTTGTTTTACATTTTTCAAAGTTCACATTAGTGGTAGCATATAATATTTCTCTTTTTGTGCCTGGCTTATTTCGCTCAGCATTATGTCTTCAAGATTCATCCATGTTGTCATATGTTTCACGAGATCGTTCCTTCTTACTGCCGCGTAGTATTCCATCGTGTGTATATACCACATTTTATTTATCCACTCATCTGTTGAAGGACATTTGGGTTGTTTCCATCTCTTGGCAATTGTGAATAATGCTGCTATGAACATTGGCGTGCAGATATCTGTTCGTGTCACCGCTTTCCGTCCTTCCGGGTATATACCGAGAAGTGCAATCGCTGGATCGAATGGTAACTCTATATCTAGTTTTCTAAGGAACTGCCAGACTGACTTCCAGAGTGGCTGAACCATTATACAGTCCCACCAACAATGAATAAGAGTTCCAATTTCTCCACATCCCCTCCAGCATTTTTAGTTTCCTGTTTGTTTAATGGCAGCCATTCTAACCGGTGTTAGATGGTATCTCATTGTGGTCTTAATTTGCATCTCTCTAATAGCTAGTGAAGCTGAACATTTTTTCATGTGTTTCTTGGCCATTTGTATTTCCTCTTCAGAGAACTGTCTTTTCATATCTTTTGCCCATTTTTTAATTGGGCCGACTGTACTATTGTCATTGAGTTGTAGGATTTCTTTATATATGCAAGATATCAGTCTTTTGTCAGATACATGGTTTCCAAAAATTTTTTCCCATTGAGTTGGCTGCCTCTTTACCTTTTTGAGAAATTCCTTTGAGGTGCAGAAACTTCTAAGCTTGAGGAGTTCCCATTTATCTATTTTTTCTTTTGTTGCTTGTGCTTTGGGTGTAAAGTCTAGGAAGTGGCCGTCTAATACAAGGTCTTGAAGATGTTTTCCTACATTATCTTCTAGGAGTTTTATGGTACTTTCTTTTATATTGAGATCTTTGGTCCATTTTGAGTTAATTTTTGTGTAGGGGGTGAGGTAGGGGTCCTCTTTCATTCTTTTGGATATGGATATCCAACTCTCCCAGCCCCATTTGTTGAAAAGACCATTATGACTCAGTTCAGTGACTTTGGGGGCCTTATCAAAGATCAGTCGGCCATAGATCTGAGGGTCTGTCTCCGAATTCTCAATTCGATTCCATTGATCTATATGTCTATCTTTGTGCCAGTACCATGCTGTTTTGGCAACTGTGGCTTTATAATAAGCTTCAAAGTCAGGGAGTGTAAGTCCTCCCACTTCGTTTTTCTTTTTTAGAGTGTCTTTAGCAATTCGAGGCATCTTCCCTTTCCAAATAAATTTGATAACTAGCTTTTCCAAGTCTGCAAAGTAGGTTGTTGGAATTTTGATTGGGATTGCATTGAATCTGTAGATGAGTTTGGGTAGAATTGACATCTTAATGACATTTAGTCCTTCCTATCCATGAACATGGAATATTTTTCCATCTTTTAAGGTCCCCTTCTATTTCTTTTAGTAGAGTTATGTAGTTTTCTTTGTATAGGTCTTTTACATCTTTGGTTAAGTTTATTCCTAGGTACTTGATTTTTTTAGTTGCTATTGAAAATGGTATCTTTTTCTTGAGTGTCTCTTCAGTTTGTTCATTTCTAGCATATAGAAACATTACTGACTTATGTGCATTAACCTTGTATCCCGCTACTTTGCTAAATTTGTTTATTAGCTCTAGTAGCTGTATCGTCGATTTCTCAGGGTTTTTCTAGATATAAGATCATATCATCTGCAAACAATGACAGTTTTACTTCTTCTTTTCCAATTTGGATGCCTTTTATTTCTTTGTCTTGCCGGATTGCCCTGGCTAGCACTTCCAGCACAATGTTGAATAACAGTGGTGACAGCAGGCATCCTTGTCTTGTTCCTGATCTTAGAGGGAAGGCTTTCAGTCTCTCACCATTGAGTACTATACTGGCTGTGGGTTTTTCATATATGCTCTTTATCATGTTGAGGAAGTTTCCTTCAATTCCTACCTTTTGAAGTGTTTTTATCAAAAAGGGATGTTGGATTTTGTCAAATGCTTTTTCAGCATCTATTGAGATGATCAATTGATTTTTCCCTTTTGACTTGTTAATGTGTTGTAATACATTGATTGATTTTCTTATGTTGAAATATCCTTGCATGCCTGGAATAAACCCCACTTGGTCATGGTGTATAATTTTTTTAATGTGTCTTTGGATTCGATTTGCAAGTATTTTCTTGAGGATTTTTGCATCTATATTCATTAGGGAGATTGGCCGGTAGTTTTCCTTTTTTGTAGCATCTTTGCCTGGTTTTGGTATTAGATTGATGTTAGCTTCATAAAATGAGTTAGGTAGTGTTCCATTTTCTTCAATGTTTTGAAAGAGTTTGAGTAAGACTGGTGTCAGTTCTTTCTGGAAAGTTTGGTAGAATTCCCCTGTGAAGCCATGTGGCCCTGGGCATTTATTTGTGGGAAGATTTTTGATGACTGATTGGATCTCTTTGCTTGTGATGGGTTGGTTGAGGTCTTCTATTTCTTCTCTGGTCAGTCTAGGTTGTTCATATGTTTCCAGGAAATTGTCCATTTCCTCTACATTATCCAGTTTGTTGCCATATAGTTGTTCATAGTATCCTCTTATAATTTTTTTAATTTCTTCAGGATCTGCAGTTATGTCACCTTTTTCATTCATTATTTTGTTTATATGGGTCTTCTTTCTTTTTGATTTTGTCAGTCTAGCTAGGGGCTTGTCAATCTTGTTGATCTTCTCAAAGAACCAACTTTTGGTGATATTTATCCTCTCTATTGTTTTTTTGTTCTCTATGTCATTTATTTCTGCTTTAATCCTTGTTATTTCTTTTCTTGTACTTGTTTTAGGATTGGTTTGCTGTTCATTTTCTAGCTTCTTCAGTTGATCCATTAGTTCTTTGATTTTGGCTCTTTCTTCCTTTTTAATATATGCATTTAGTGCTATAAATTTCCCCCTTAGCACTGCTTTTGCTGCATCCCACAGGTTTTGGTATGTTGTGTTCTCATTTTCATTCGTCTCTATATATTTAGCAATTTCTCTTGCTATTTCTTCTTTAACCCACTGATTGTTTAGGAGTGTGTTGTTTAACCTCCAGGTATTTGTGAATTTTCTAAGTCTCTGATGGTTATTGACTTCTAATTGTATTCCATTGTGGTCAGAGAATGTGCTTTGAATAATTTCAATCTTTTTAAATTTATTGAGGCTTGTTTTATTTCCCAGCATATGATCTATTCTGGAGAAAGTTCCATGAGCACTAGAAAAGTATGTGTATCCTGGTGATTTGGGATGTAATGTCCTGTATATGTCTGTTAAATCTAATTCATTTATCAGATTGTTTAGGTTTTCAATTTCCTTATTGGTCTTCTGTCTGGTTGATCTATCTATAGGAGAGAGTGATGTGTTGAAGTCTCCCACAATTATTGTGGAAACATCAATTGCTTCCTTTAGTTTTGCCAGTGTTTCTCTCATGTATTTTGTGGCACCTTGATTGGGTGCATAGACATTTACGATTGTTATTTCTTCTTGCTGAATTGCCCCTTTTATTAGTATGTAGTGGCCTTCTTTGTCTCTCAAAACATCCCTGCATTTGAAGTCTATTTTATCTGAGATTAATATTGCTACACCTGCTTTCTTTTGACTGTAGCTTGCATGAAATATTTTTTTCCATCCTTTCACTTTCAGTTTCTTTGTGTCCCTGTGTCTAAGATGAGTCTCTTGTATGCAACATATTGATGGTTCACTTTTTTTGATCCATTCTGCGAATCTATATCTTTTAATTGGGGAGTTTAATCCATTTACATTCAACGTTATAACCGTGAAGGCATTTCTTGAATCAGCCATCTTATCCTTTGGTTTATGTTTGTCATATTTTCCCCCTCTGTCTATTAATATCCTTTATTGTACCCATACCGAATCTCTTTAGTACTGAACCTTTCTCCAAGTCTCTCTGTCCTGTCTTTGTTTCTCTGTCTGTAGGGCTCCCTTTAGTATCTCCAGTAGGGCAGGTCTCTTGTTAGCATAGTCTCTCAGCATTTGTTTGTCTGTGAAAAATGTAAGCTCTTCCTCAAATTTGAAGGAGAGCTTTGCTGGATAAAGTATTCTTGGCTGGAAATTTTTCTCACTCAGAATTTTAAATATATCGTGCCACTGCCTTGTTGCCTCCATGGTGGCTGCTGAGTAGTCACTACTTAGTCTTATGCTGTTTCCTTTGTATGTGGTGAATTGCTTTTCTCTTGCTGCTTTCAGAACTTGCTCCTTCTCTTCTGTGTTTGACAGTGTGATCAGTATATCTCTCGGAGTGGGTTTATTTGGATTTATTCTATTTGGGGTTCGCTGAGCATTTATGATTTGTGTATTTATGTTGTTTAGAAGATTTGGGAAGTTTTCCCCAACAATTTCTTTGAATACTCTTCCTAGACCTTTACCCTTTTCTTCCCCTTCTGGGACACCAATGAGTCTTATATTTGGACGTTTCATATTATCTATCATGTCCCTGAGGTCCATTTCGATTTTTTCAATTTTTTTCCCCATTGTTTCTTTTATGCTTTCATTTTCCCTTCTGTCATCTTCGAGGTCACTGATTCGTTGTTCAACTTCCTCTAGTCTTGTACTATGAGTGTCCAGAATCTTTTTAATTTGGTCAACAGTTTCTTTAATTTCCATAAGATCATCCATTTTTTTATTTAGTCTTGCAATGTCTTCTTTATGCTCTTCTAGGGTCTTCTTGATTTCCTTTGTCTCCCGTACTATGGTCTCATTGTTCATCTTTAGTTCTTGTAGTAGCTGCTCTAGGTGCTGTGTCTCTTCTGATATTTTGATTTGGGTGCTTGGGCTTGGGTTATCCATATCGTCTGGTTTTTTCATATGCTTTATAATTTTCTGTTGTTTTTGGCCTCGTGGCATTTGCTGAACTTGATAGGGTTCTTTTAGGATTTGTAGACCAATTGAAGTCCTTATCTCTAATTTATCAGATCTACAGCTTCGTGGAGTACACTTTCTCTAACTAACCAGCAGGTGGCGTCCACGAGCCACCTGTTCTCCACAAGCCAGTTCTCCCCTGCTTAGCCTTTTTGGTGAGTGGGGGAGTGAGTCTTGTGGGGTCCAATTGGTGTACCAAGCTTGCGTGTGTAGTTGGTGTTGCCTGCCCTGTATATGGGGCGTGTTTCTGGGCAGTCAGGGAGGGGGGGGGTGGCTCTAACAATCAAATCTCCCTGGTGATCCTAGAGTTTTAAGGCTGCTGCAATAGTCTAATCCTTCAGTTCAGTCCTGCCACAGTTTGTCTCTGCCACTGACCCACAAGTCCTTGGTATTGGTGTATGGCTCCTGAGACTTGCAAGTGGGCCCCTCTTCCAGGCCATGCACCCCTGGTCCTCTGTTGAGGGATGACTGTGATATGTCACAAGGTGAGTGCCGTCCCCCCAGGGCAGTTCTGGGCTGCTGGGCTGTGTAGGGAGGCTCCCAGTCTGCTGAAATGATGGCTGAATGGGGCTTTGTTAATTCACACTGCTCTACCTTCCCAACTCTGGGACAATCAGCTGAGGTTGCAGGGAAGGCTAATGTCCACGCCCAGTTTTGTGGTGTGTGCCTGTTACCTGAAGCACTTTCGTCACACTGGGTTGTCTGGGGCAGTTCTGGGCTGTGGGGCTGGCGATGGGCAGGAGTGTTTCCTGTCCACCAGGATGATGGCTGTGAGCGGACACCCCCCTTTTCTTGGGAAGTTGTGGTGTTTAGTGAATTTTCTCAGCCACTGGATTATTGCGTTTTGTCTCAGAGCTCTCCTAGTTCTGCTCTTGACTTGACCTGCCCAAATTGCAGGTCTTTGAAGCTTTCTGTATTGGGCTTCTTAGAGTAATTGTTTTAGAAAAAGAAAAAAGGATTAAAAGGAAAAAAAAAAAAAAAGGGCCCTCCTCAGAGATCTAATGGGTTATTGAAATGCTAAGAGACAAAGCAACCAGGGCCATTAAGGAAAGGTCCACAGGGCACAGAGATCAGCTTTTCTTCGGGATTTGCATATGCGCCTCAGGGCCTGAGCTCGGGCCTGAGCTCTGCCCTTCCCCCTTCCAGGCTCACCAGAACTCCAAAAATCCTACGCTTTTATTTTGGAGTTTTTCGTGTTGTTTTTTTTCTATGCCTGTCTCCTCTCTGCTGGGCTGGCTGCTCTCAGATTCTCTGGTGTCTGGTCTCCGTCTATCTATGGTTGGAGTTTGGATCAGCAGAATGAGTTTCCGATAAGGGCTGCCACTGCAGTTCTCCCTTCTCCTTCCCGGAGCTGACAGCCCCTCCTACCATGGGACTGAGCCTGGCAGGGAGGGGCGCGGGTCCCCTGGCTGCAAAAACTTACAGATTTCGCTGATCTCAGCAGTTCCACGTTTTCATGAGTGTTGTATGAAGTATGCCCAAAGTCAGATTGCTCTGTGGTGTCCAGTCCACGCAGTTCCTGGCTTTCTACCTCCTTTCCTGGAGGAGTAACTAAAACATACAGCTCACCAGTCTGCCATCTTCCGTATCTGGTGTTAATTTTTATGCAAAATATTTTCTTCAAAGTTTAATTATAAGGCAAAGGAAGTAAACTGCAGTTAGTTTCAATTTTGTTCTTGTTCCTTTAGGGCACAATTACTTTCTTCTTTGGGTTTTATTTTGCTAACATTCAAAAATATTTTTAATTTTTAATATTTAATTTTAGTGGCTACTGGTATAGCATTGTAGAAGACCTTGTCAAAATAACTTTACAAACATTAACTTGTATCCCTTTCAAATGTCATTTGTGGTATAAAAAGTATATCCTTTAGAAAATGTATAGTTTTCAAAGCAAAAGTATCCTTTAGTTCTATTTTAGTGTTTATAGTACTTTAATCAATTATACTATTACAGAGGTTTTAAAAAAACTTTTTTAAGTCTTTTAAAAGATTCTCTCCACTTGATTTCCTATAGTGACAGTATACAAATTTCTCAACTCAGCAGATAACCTGCTTTTTCCTATGATGACTGAAACAAATGGACAAAATATGGTCAAAGATAATCTGGTGATTGAAAATGGAGTTAATTGTGCAAGTATTCAAAGCTTCTTAAGAAACATCGTCATCAGCTTTCTCATTAAAAATTCTCTGGGGGGCTTGACTTGTAATAATTGTCGCTGAGAAATAAAAATTTAATCCTCTAACTACAAATCTTTTAAATCATTCTGAAACTATGTGACCATGGACCTGTTGGTGAGCTAAGACTCAAATGGGCTGTATTATGATCCTTCCTTTTGCTTCCCTTTCAGAATAATCTTATTTTGATGCCAGTATATAGAGATGTAAAATGCGTTTCCCAGAACCGTATTGGGGCGTATAATTTAATACGTGCTTAACTTCAAAACACCACACCTGAGTTTTAAAAAGCAAAAAAATCTTTGTTTATTGGAGCTAGAGCCATCTTTGAGGCCATCTGGGTGAATTTAGTCATTTCTTCAAGGAGAAATCTGAAGGCTAAAAGCATGAACATTTACCAACAGTTGCACAGTCAGCTCAGGCAAAGCTTGTCCAAAAACCTCTCCTAAATTTCTGTGTAGTGATATATACGTAGTCATTTTATCATTCACTTATTTACTTATAAACCAGATCCTGCAAACTTGCAGGATAGTACTAAAGCAATTTGTCATAAAAGTCATTTATTAAAAAAAAAAAGCCTAATAAAATAGAAAAAACAAAACCCACACATACTAGATTGAGTGACTACCAGATATCTAGACCTGGGCTGTCCAATACAAGAGCCAATAGCCACATGTGGCTACTGAGCCCTTGAAATGTGGCTAGTGGTTGTTGAGATGTGCTGTAAGTACAAAATATGCAACATATTTCAAAGACTTCACTAAAAAAGAAAAGCCTGTAAAATATTGCATATTTTTATACTGACATTGATTTTATATTACTTATGTGTTTAAATGATATGTTGGCTACAATAGATAGGTTGGAGATGTTGGATATAGGATAAATTTAAAACTTTATTAAAATTATTACTTTGTTAAGGGGGCCACTAACATATTTTAAATTACTTGTGGAAAAAATTACATAAATGCCTCATGTTATATTTCTGTTGGACATCTCAAACCATTTAATATTATTTCTGTCCTTGAACAGAAATATTAGCTTCTGAGAAAAGGAAATATGGGTTACATAATTCTCTTTATCCGATTAAAGGAAATTTGCTTCTCTTCCAAGAGAGATAAACATTTTCCCAGTATTAAATCACAGAGGAATTTATCTCATGGGCCTTATAGAAGCAGCATTAGGCAATGGAGGGGATAATGCCTTTAACCCTGTTTTTACAGAACATCGCGGAAACATTCTTCTCTTGGTTATTTTTTATTCCAACCCTCAAAAAAAAAAAAAAAAAAAAAAAAACCCTAAGCAACTAATATGCAAAGATACATCAGAAGAAGGTTTTCTTCAGGAGACAAAAACCCTGACATCCAGTCATGCCCATCCATCTCCCATCCCCTTTGATACATAATATAAACCTGAAGATACTTCAGAGTCATGAATCGAAGTCATTCCCATTATATTATTTTCTTATTCATATATCCATCATCTCAGCTGGGCTTTCCATAGAAAGTGAAGTGAAGTTCATTCAGAGTCACTTTCTGTCCAGCCACTGGTGTGCAGTGATTCTGTATTGTTCTGAAAGCAGAGGCTTTGTTGCTCCCCCATGCTCTATTCTTGGTGAGATTATCTCACTGAGCCCTGGGTTCCTCAACTGTAAACTGGAGACAGTAATACCTGCTTGTTCCATTGTTACCTACTTGTTGGGTTGCTGGTGAAAGCCAAGAGTAAGTAGAGAGTGCCTGGCACATGTTGAGTGGCCAACGACTGCAAGTTGCCATTCCTGTGGTGACTGTGGCTGACTGACGAAATGCCCTTATCTTGGCTACATGGACTTCCTGTGGCAAAAGATAATATCCTTTGTATTCACATAAAGATGGTGGGCCCCCTCCATGCTACAACACGGTTCTGCTGTATCAGGATCAGTGAGCCTTGAGTGCTCGTTCTTATTTTCATTGCACATAAAAATGCAAGTAGAAACCTTTGAGGGAATGCTGCATCCTTTTATTTGACAAAATCAGATCCTAACACCAACTTCAACTAACTGCCTTCACAAGTGGCACAACTGATGCTGGCCTGATTCAAAGAGAAAGCAAAGAGACAAGTGCCAGCTAATTCTAATAAACCTCCTGATGTAAAATCTGATGTACTGGTTATCTTAAGTAATAGTTTAGTCTTCTTTCAGGAGACGGTTCCAGATAACTGAAGAAGCGGACTTGCTCTTGGTGCCCCATTCCTAATGCTCTGTCTCCCTTTCTGTTATGTCCTGCAAGTAGTACATAATTTGAAGGAATCACACCCTATATTTTAGCACAGTAAGTTAGTGAGAATTACTTTTATTTACAACTCTAGTCCTTAATGTCCAAATAATTCTCTGACTATGAATAACTCTAAGAAAGTCACTTTATATAGAGTATGCACTTGGTAAATAGAATAACTAATGCATCCTCCTTTCTCTTATACCTTAGCATTTTGAGGAAAGTAGATAAAGCAGTGAAGTTGGTATAGCCCCTAAGAACCTTACTTTAATAATATATCCTTCTTATTAAAAGATCTTGTCAGGAAATGGAACCCAGCTGTCAGCTGGGAGGACTATCTTTGTGTGGCATCTCGAAATGTTCTGTTTGCAACCCACATCACCTCAGATGCAAAACATGGCACCTCTCAACTCCCTCCAACAGATTACACTCATTGTAGACTTTGTGGAAGACTTTATATGTTGAAATACAGCAGGGAATTACATTACACATGCCATACTAAAAAATTTAAAAGATTAAAACCTTAACAATCTTTATTAGACATTTTTTCCCAAAGATGAATTATCATTTAGACCACCACTACCAGGGCCCCCAGCCTGTTAGCTTTTCTTTCTGCCTTTTCCTCTTTTTAGAGCAACAAAAACTTCATTTGCTTTTCGTGTTTAGAGACCCGCTGTTGTTTGAGCTTGTCCTTGGGTTTTCTTTCATCCTTTATCCTAAGTGCTTATCAAAATATTTCCAAAGAAACCCAGTGCTCCCTCTAGAAGGAACTTAGGTGAGCAAACTTCCCTCCACCTTTGTTATGACCTTCATGTTTTGTGAGTTGAACTTTGTGTCTTTGCAGATCTGAACCCAGCAGCCCCGATCACGGTTCATCAACAATTGAACATGATCTTGCTGCTCTGGATGCTGAAATGACCCAAAAGTTAATAGACTTGAAGGACAAACAACAGCAGCAGTTGCTTAACCTTCGACAAGAACAGTATTATAGTGAAAAATACCAGAAGCGAGAACATATTAAACTGGTAAGCCCAAGAAACTTGATTTATGTTTGTAGGGTTTGAACCACCTTTTCCATAGATAACTTTGGCTGCTCTAGAAAAACTTAAAGGGAGACAGAGGCAGGTATGATTACCACCAACTTGGGAGATTATATAGGCCACACGGTATCCATTTTATAAGCTCCAACATTGCAGCGTCTTTACCAAGCTCCTCTCTGTTCCTCTGGTTTTATTTTCACTAACTTTTTTGGGGGGTGATGATAGTTTCTTGGGATCTTTGAAATCTCACATGGAATTAGAAAATGCTTTTCTTATTTTAAGAAAATCAAGAATACTTTGCAAATAAATCTTCACTCTTTTGTATCAATGGGCTTTACAAGAACTCAAAATATTATAAAGTCTGCTCTTCTATATTTAGAAAAGTCAGCATCTAAATGATGAATATAGAATATTGCCTACCCAGTTCCTGAGGCTCCCTTTAAAAGGAAATTCCTCGTCTCCATAATGAACAGTTTTGTCCTCCAAGATGTCCTCTCATCAATTGTGACACAACTTCACTGCTGCTGATGCCTTGACCCAATAGATATTTGATGACAGAAAGACTAAGTGAATCTAGCAATAGAGTAGCCTTGTATACAAGCTTATGCCCAAAACAAACGTGTGATCTTAACAGTGGACACAGAAGAAATGGACTCTGCAAAATATTTATATGCTCTGTCCATTTCTTCTCAAAGAAGTCTGTACAAATAATAGAATCCTGAGGTTGTTACTGCTTGTCAGGGAGGAAATCGACCAGTGGGTTAGCCGTTTCTGTATAATAGGTGATTCAGTATAATTATGTTGTCCTAGTACAGGTTCCCCAATGACAATGTGCAAATTGGCTGAATTAAAGTCACATGTGGACCTTTTCAAAAATCCGTTATTCTCAACTTGAGAGGGCATCAGAATCACCTGGAGGGCTTGTTAAAACACAGGTTGTTGAGCTCCACCTTCAGAGTTTCCAGTTTCGCAGGTCTCGGGAAGAACTGGTGCCGCTGATACTTCTAGTCCTGGGACCACATTTTGAGAACCTCTGCACCATCCCTACATGTGAGGCTGAAACAGTTTTTTGGTGTATTTTTTAAAAATATATTTTAATTTTATTTTGGTAACATATTTTTATATATATAACATGAAATTTGTCATTTAACCATGTTTAAGTGTTAAATTCAGTGCCATGCCATCTGTTACCCAATCTTTTTCATCACCCCAAACAGAAACTCAGCACCTACTAAGCAATAACTCCCCATACTCCTCTCCTCCCAGCCTCTGGTAATCTCTAATCTACTTTCTGTCTCTATGAATTTGCTTATTCTGGATATTTCATGCAAGTGGAATCATACAATATTTGTTCTTTTGTGTTTGACTTATTTCATTTGGCATCACATTTTCAAGGTTCATCCATTTTGTAGTCCAAGAATTTATTTTTAACAACTAAATGTGATTCTGATGAGTTGCCTTGTTTTTCAACTACTGAAATAAGATCTAAGCAGTCAGATGAGTGGATAAACAAAATGTGGTATATACAAATGATTGAATACTATGTGGCATTAAAAAGGAACGAGGTCGTGAAACATATGACAGTATGGATGAACCTTGAAGACATAATGCTGAGTGAAATAAGCCAGACACAAATAGAGAGATATTTTATGTTACCACTAATATGAACTCTGTGAAAAATGTAAAATAAATGTTTTGTATTGAACATAGAAATAGACAGCAACTAGTGAAGGGGGAATGATAATCTAATAAGAACAGATAAGCTATTGAGGGTAATCTTAATGTTATGGGAATGCTCAGGAATGATTATGGTTTGTAAATTTTCTTGGGTGTGGAGGAACATGTTGGAAGCAATGTAGTTATTTTAGGTTTTTGTTTTTCTTATTCCTTTGTTTTGTTTGAAATGTTTTTTATTTTTTTGATAAAGTTAAAAAAAAGAAGATTTAAGCAGTGAAAGAGAACGGTTGGGCAGGGCTGGGGTGGGTGTAAGGGGCAGAATTGTCTTGAAAAACATGAGAAAAAGTGAATTTTAATGGGAGATAGTAGCTTAGCCCAGCTACAACCACTGTCATCTGACTTCCTATAGTAACCCATCCCAAGGAGTCTAGAAAATACTAATAATAAAAATAGCAAATATATATTGAGCACTCACCATGAGCCTTACACCATGCTGAGCCATTTATAGCAGTTGTCCAATCTAAGCCTTGCAACAACCATTGGAGGTTGGTACTATTATTAGCCCCATTTTGCAGATAAGAAAACCAATATAGAGAAATTTAGTGACTTTCCCAATAGTCAGGATTTGAACCTAGGGCATCAGACTCTAGAGCCTTTGCCTTAAAACAGTTATGTAGATGCCTCATCTACTTCAGATTTGAAGCCAAGGTGACCATAATAAGGGAAGTGCACTGGTGCCTTACCCACTCCGATGCCCACTCTGAGCAAACGGAGCACACACGGCCATCCCCTTCATTACGGTGGCTCGGACCCTGCACCTCTCTTTTTCACTCTAGCTTATGCGCACCATCAGTTTCTCTTAAAAATCATGTGAACAGTAAAAGAAAAGTAAATGAACACACCTTTCAAAGTTTGGGGAGTGTAAACAAATTAGCAGCAATGTTCTCAATCACAATTGTGGTAGGCATCTTTAAGAAAAACTGGAAACCGTTTATATATATATTGACCCATAAGTGTGAAAATACTATTTCACGGCTAGTTCATAAGGTCACAAAGCTTGGGAGAGGGAAAAAAAAAAAAAAAAAAAACACATTTCCAGAAAGTCAGCATCACAAGGAGCAAAATGATTGGCAAGAAAGACAAATGGATCTAATTCACTTGGGTTGCTGTACCAGATGCTGTCAGCAACTCATGCTTGCCCCATCAGATATCACTATATCCAAGCATGTAAGTCTGACTTCCAGCTACCACCAGCTGTTTCTACTTACCCGAGGGCTTTGTTTGCTATCTTAGCCTGCTCTGTCTGCTCAGACAGACTAGAAGGACCTAAGGATTCAAACATTTGGGAAGCAACCCCCAAGCAGTAGTGGAAGGTGGTGATGGTAGCACAACATTGAGATTATAATTAACTCCACTAAAGTATATACTTGAATATGGTTATAAAGGGAAATTTTAGGTTGTATATATATTACTAGAGTAAGATTTTTAAAAAATATCACACTCTACAAGAAAACAGGGAACTCTAATGTAAACTATGGAGTATAGATAATAGTATAATTATAATATTTTTTCATCAGTTGTAACAAAGGTACCACACTAATGCAAAGTGCAAAAATGTGTATTTGGGAGGTGTATGGAAACTCTGTATTTTCTGCATGATTTTTCTGTAAACCTAGACCCTCTCAAAAAAAAATATTAAAAAAGATGAATAAGGCATTGTCAGCACGTTCAGGGAGCAGCAAATAGTTATTCCACGTGATAAATGCAGTGCTAAGATACCAGCAAATTGGTATGAAAACAGGGTGTGGGAACAATTAGCCTAACTGTACAAATTGATAAACACCAAGGGAATATTTTTGAGGTAATTGTTTATGTTTTCACAGGAGATATAAAATGCACATCAAGCTGAATAGAATCTATAGCTTCAAAGAATTTTTATTCCTATCCAAGTAAGGATCTGCTTTCTCAGATAGTGCCACAGCCAGCTTACTCCAGGTGTGGTCCTGGAATTAGCAGCATTAACAACACTTGGGAACTTTTTAGAAATGCAGACTCTCAAATCTGCCCCCAGACCTGCTAAATCACAATTTGCATTTTAATAGGGTTCCCAGGTGGCTTGTTACACCTTCAAGTTGAAGGAGCACGGTTTGAGAGCCTATTGAGCCTCATCTTTTCTCAAAAGGCATCTTGGAGGAAGCCTAAGACCCCTTTTAGCTGAAATGAGAAATGCAGTGAGCTCTCCACTGTTCACAGTTTGTTCACCAAGCTGGTTATCTATCGATTACAGCGTCTCAGATCCCGAGGAAATCACTCCTATGATTTCCTGCCTATATTCACAATGGAAGAGATGCTTACTTCCATTTAGAGGTGAGTGGAGATAAAAATGTTAAGTTCCTTCACCCCATTCAAGTTCAGGCACACAGTGAAATCTCTTCATTGAAATCTCGAGGTGGGGGGGGGTGGGTGTTAGAGGACCCCAGTTAAAAATCCCTACTCCCGGGAAGAACCACAAGGTCAGGGAACCTGTTCTGATTTTTCTGGGTTTTGTCAACTGCCATAGGTAGACCCTGCATTTGTCTGTACCATTAGAATTAGGTTTTAATTTTAAAAGTGATTTTAGTAAGTGTTAGAAATTCTTAAGCGTCCTTCTGAGGGTCCCTGATTGCTCTCCGTAGTCAGCCCCAGCATCCCATTCAAAGCTGACCTCCCATGGCCTGGTGGGAGGGTGGGAGGGGTGGTTGTGGCGTTGACTGGACCACTTCTCAGTAGCAGCAGGACTTCGCTGGCCATTTTGTCTTCTGTATTCTTCCTCCTTTTGGTGGCTCCAAGAAAAGATTTCCTCATTTTCTCTCATAGTCACCATATTTGTTTTTGTTTTTCTTTAATTTTCTCCCTACCTTTTCTCCTCTTTCTCATGTTTTACATCTGTTACATGTCTCAGTCCATTAGTCTCCCTTCCTTCACGACAACCTTCCTGGCCCACGGTCCTCTCACACACCCTCCTTTCTGCCCCACCAGCCACCATTGCCAATCCCCTAGCCAACTTTAGTGCCCTGCAATCGGAGTTCCCCAATTCACCGCCAATCCCAAGGGATTGAAAATTGTGTCTCAAAATGAACCTTCTTGGGGAAAACCGATCAACCTCGAATGGAATGACCCATCAGGCTGTGAGTGGCGACCACCTGGGGTCTACAGTCAGTGCCTTCTTTTCAGGCCATGCTCCCCCCACTGAGTAGCCAGGTGACCACCCTGGGTTTCAGTTTTCTGTGCGATGGAGATGAAAATAATTCTCACTTCACTGAGCTGTGGGGAAGAAGAATGCAATAATGCACATAAAGGATTGCTTTTAATGAATCCCTCCACTTAATTCCTTCTCTCTTTAAAACATGAACTGTCTAGGAAATTTTAACTTTAAATATAAAAGCTTACTGCATTTTTTTGACATCCTACAATAGCCCAAGGGATTGTTCTTCCCTTTGAGGGTATCTATCAGCACCGTTTCCTCCTCCAGCCCATCTGGGATACACCCTTGAATTTTTCTCCCTTCTGCAGTCCCCTACCGACGTATGTACCAGGAGGAATTTCAGTGTCAGAAAGTCTCTCTACTGTTAGTTGAGATGTGTTATCTTTCTCCAATACTTTGGCTTTAATGTATGATTTTTCCTTGTGAAATAAATGTTTTCAGTTTCCTCAGAGCTCTGCCTACTCCACCAAATAAACAATGACAAATAAATAAAAGACTTAAGTAGTAAAATAAGGAATGCAGTAACTGTCAGAAATGTATTCTGATCTGTTAATTTTCCCCATCATTGGGAAAACCTAATGGAGTTTGGTGGGGGGGGGGGGATCCCATCTTTTTTTATTATATGTTACAAATAAGATCCAACTGTTTATGCGCTGTTTTCAGTGTGTTTTTTTTTTCTCTTGACATTATATCATGGATTGTTTTGCATATCAGCGACTCATTTGTTTAAATGGCTCCATATTATTTCACTGTACGACTGTAGCTTAATGTATTTATCTAGTTCCCTGCTGATGAAAACTTTCAGTCTCTTTTATTGTTGATGTTATTATAATAATGCTGTGGAGAACATCTTTATCTGTGCAGGAAAAAATCACCATTGTAGAACTGCTGAAAAATTACCCAAAAAGGTTGTGCCAATTTGCACTACCACCATTAGTGTCCGAGTGTGTCTGATAACCACACACTTGTCACTATGGGATTTTGTCTTCTTTTTTTCAATTTCTGCCAGAACCAAATGGATAAAACTGGTGTTTTCTTAAATTCCCTTTCTCTGTTTATAAACAAGGCTGAGGTATATTTCTGTCTATGGATTGGCCATTTGTACTTCTTTTTCTAAAAACTGCCCTTTCACATACATCATCATTTTCCTGTTGGATTGTCTCCCATTGTTTCATCCGTGCTGGACCCACAGAGACCACTTATTATTTGAGGAGGCTGAGTAAGTTGTTAGAGAGTATAAAGTAGGCTTATGTAATGATTCATTTGACAAAATAGTCAATATAAGGTTCGAGGAATTCAGTGGTGACCAAGCCCTCAAGGGCTTACGGTAGCTAAGAGCACAAGTTAAGGAGTCAGACATACCTACTAATAGCATGCTTTTCAGCATCAGTTGGTGCTGCAGAACAAACACCCCAAAACCTATTGGCTTAAAACAACAACTATTTATTTAGATCGTGTTTCTCTGTGTCAATAATTTGGGCTTGGCTCAGCTGGATAGTTCTCGTCTTGGCGAGGTTCACTCATGCATCTTTGGTTCAGCTATCAGTCACCTAGGGGCTCTGCTTCTGGAGGTTGCTTGATTGTTGGCTGGGTCAGTGGAGGTGTCTAATCCACTATCTCTCAGCAGACTAGCCTGGGCTTGTTCATGTGGGAGCTGAAAGGATTCCAACTGAGAGTGAGTGGAAGTATGCAAAGCCTGTTGTGAGGTCTTGTAACTTCTCCCTCATTCTGCTGGCCAAAGCAAGTCACATGGCCAGCCCAGAGTTTAGGGAAATAGACTCATCTCTTATTTAGAGTAGTTGCAAGTCAGATTGCTAAGAACAAGAGAGAGGGAGAAGCAGAGGACTGGGGCCATTTTTTGCAAACAGCTACACTCCCCTCATAGTTTGGGGATGTGAAATTCAATAAAACAATCCATGGACCATAGACATCATATCCTTTGCAAAGGATAATTTGCACAGGATTTAGAGTGAGGAGACATGACTTCGCTTTTTAGTTACATAACTTTGGCTAAATTCTCCCATCAACTCAATTGCTTGTTTCTCTTAAGTTACAGAATGCTGTGATGATCTCTCAGGTATATTAAAATAATAATTAAGGATATCAGTTTAAAGCAATATACTTCTCTACTTTGGTTTTTCCCCTTTTGGTGCACAATATATATTATCTTAATGTATTCCCATGGTGCTGATTGGTAACTATTTAGAAATGATTAAGGGAAATAAGTCATTAAACAGAACGTTCCCAAAGGCAAAGCATAGAGTAACTTTGACTTCTGTCAACTTAAAGAAGCGTAGGAAATAGAAGAGATTCTGTTTTGAAAGGAAAATTCCAAAATAGCATCCACAGGTCCAGTAATTTAGTTTGTGTTCTCTGCAATTACATGACTCACTGCATTCCATTTGGCAAGTGAGGGATGCTGAAATGCTATATTTTGCATAAGAAAAAAGGTATCTGATATGCCGTGGTACTTATCTTAATGGATAGCTCTTCTGCGCTTAGCTTCCAAATGGACTGTTGGGATATTAAGCCCATGGTTTTTATTACTTTGACTTTTTTTTCTCAGTTTAGTTACAAACCACAGGACAAATAATGCCTCTTTTATTCAATTCTCCTTTGCTAATTACTTGAAAATTACCAGCTTGGACAGTATCGCTACCTTCCCACATCTGAGTGATGAGCAATATTTATTTATTTAATTTATTCTAAATTCAGTGGCCTTGGCATTTTTTTAAACTATGAGGCCTTATCCTAAAATTGTTATGGATTGTTTTTTCAAAAATTGGTTTACTCAAGTATAATGATCTCAGTTAATGTGATCAGATGCAAACATTTTCCCATTTTTTAATCAAGAAATTCATAATGGCATCATTTGTTAGACTATACCTACTTTTCAATAACTCTTGCAATTACTCTTCATTAGCAATAATTACAGTAGAATAAATGAACCATTTTAAGTGAAACATTTTATTACAAAAGTCAGTTACCCTACTGAGTATTTCATGGCTATATATCCCTACTTTTCATTAATTTCAAGATATTTTAAAACCATAATTGAATTCAAGAAATGCATTTGTAATCGGAGAATAATGTAGTTTCACAATTTATCAGAGGAACTCTAGAGATAATTTAGTCCCTATTCTTTACAGCTAAGAAAACTAGGCCCAGAGAATTGAGATAACACAATGCATATTGCCTAGTTTGATAACACCCAAACTAAAGCTCTTTTTAACAAATTAATTGACTTTTCTTAAAGCATGAAAATGTTTCTAGTTGATAGCCTCATAAAGGAATTCCAGAAATATCATTCAAAGGAGTATGTGGCATTTGACCCATTTACCTCTCCCAGAAGGCTAAACAGCTGACATTTACCATGGCATAGTTTAAAAGTGAGAAATAATTTTAAATGCTATAAATTCATTGGAATAATTTATTTACATTGAATAAGAGTCTTGGTCAGATTTTTACTTTTTTTCTTTCTTTTTCCAGCAAGAAAAAAAATTTTTCAAAGACCATTTAAACATTTCAATTCAAAGAAGCAGCTACAAATTCTTCTTAGCTATTGAAATTTTTAAAAATAATTTAAAATTATTAAAATTTAAATTTAATAATTTAAAATTATTAAAAATAATTTCTCAAGTATGAAAGAATATTTCAGAGAATGATCAAGATGGTTGTCCCTTTGATCCAAGACTTTCTCCTCATTCTGAAAAGAGAAGGGAGCTAGTGGAGAATATCAACTCTATGCAGACAAGGGCCCTCTCTCAGTACTGGAACAGTATCTGGCCTATCATAGGTGTTCACTAATATTGCTTGAATGAATGAGTGAGTGAATGAATGAATGAATGATTTATCAGTTTGAATGGCCAGGAAACAACCCAGGATGAGCATCCACATTGCTTTTAAACTTTCAGTAATGCGTTTGCAGTTCAAGAGCATCATAAATTAATTCTTTGTAGAAGAAAAATAAACAATTTATAGTGAAAACCCAGAGTGGATACGTTTGCTAACAGACAGGAAGGAGATCTCTCCTCTACATATTAGAAAGGGGAAGAAAGAGATGAGTGTGCCTAAATGTGAACATCCTATGCTTGGCTTTTGCCCACTTCCAAAATTATCCTTCTTAGAAGAGACTCCAAACATGCCAATTTCTGTCCACATATTTTTGGTCCCTTTTGAATTAGAGTCAAGGAATTATTCTTTTTCACAGAAATCATTTTTCTCACCCTCAAATGGCTCAACTGAGTGAAATTTATCATGGAGTTTAGAACAAATACGAAATTACATTCCCTAGGGCTTTTCTTTTTTGATCCTTAAAAGGTGTAGAACATTTAACTAGAATAGTTGTCATGAGTAGTAAACAAGTAAAATAATTGAGTTGTGTCTATTCCTTTGGGCCAGAAAAAAATTCCTACCAAAAGTTAAAATTGAATGTTGTTTACTGCATTTCAGTTTATCACATACTCTCTTGGTTTATTTCCTAGGAATTCTGAACTAATTTCTTCGTTTCTACCTTTAAAATAGACAGTGAGTTTCATGGCTGATAACATGATTGAATAGCTCTTTGGGTAGAACCTGTCTGCTAATAAATATACCAAAAGTGAGCATACTTTGCCATTAAGGTAATTAAAAAGCACCTCAATTGTGTAAAATCATCACTCTTTTGGGTCCTGTTTTCACAACTCATGCACTAGAACTCTATTCAGAGGATCCTACATCTTATGTTGGGGTTAAGCAGAGAAAATTTTGATTTCTGATTTTTGTCATAAATCTCTTGTTGCAAATGACAGAAACCCACGATGAACTAGCTTAGGCAAGAAGAGTATCTGCTAAGAAAAAAAAATACACGTATATCACATAAGAAAGGATTGATGATTCAAACCATGGGAAGGGAGGGGAAAGAGATGGGTTCCAGAAACCACTCTGCAACCACTCTGCAGCACTTAAGCCTTGCTCTCTTCTCTCTGGCTCACTGTCTCTCTTTCCTGCTTTTCTCTGCATATTAGCAATGTTCTTTTCCACAATGGATCAGTTTCCCCTTGGCAGAAAATACAGGGACCAACCCCTTCTGAGCTTTATATCTTTAGTGACAAGCTTGAAAAATCTTGGAGAAAGCTTGATAGGGTCATATGATTGGCCGAGCTTGGTTCAGAGACCCACCCTTATACCAATCACCTGTGGCCAGAAGTCAGGGTAAGACTGGCACAAATTGGATCAGCACCTCCCCTGGACTAATTACTTTGGCTGAGGGATGAGAAATTAAGAATATGGCAGCCACATGGCAGCCACATGGTTGGGGCAGGCACAGAATCAGTTCTCAGAAAGTAGAGGATATACCAGAGAAATAGTGTTGGGTAGCTAAAACCATAGGTAAGCCTTGTGCCCTCTTCTTGGGTAGAAGAGAGATAAATTGTTGATGCACATATATAATCCCTATTGCCAGTTTAGTGTGAGTCTGACGATAGTGACATATTATTTAAAATGTCACACTATTAATCATTCTGCCTCTTGACTCTTAAACAGAGGAAGTTTAAATGAAAGCAGAATTTTGAAAACTGGTCGTCTTCTGCACAATTACTGGATGGGCAAAATTAGAGTAAGAGTGATGGTTGAAAAAAAAAATATGGAAAGGGCAGAATGTCACAGGGAGGATTTTTAATATGGGAGAATGTGGAAGACCAAGGGAAACCGATACCAATAGAAAGACATTTACATATTCTCATATTAAACACAGATGTTACCCTTTCTTAAAACACATATTCTTTGGGATTCTGGAGAAACAATGTTTTCACTAGTTGTATGCAAAAGACACATGTCGAAAATATGTCTGGAATTCACGTTAAGGGATTTGTTCCTATAGAAACAAAACTTAGCTTGTCAAATACTGAAATTACATAGTTTTAAAAGTGTTTCTGATGAAACAGCCCCTGGCTTGGACGTGAAACTCCATAGATGTCACTGTGCTTTTGAAGCTTGAAAGATTTCATTCACACTCACATTTTACTTGCCTATTTTGTGTAGAGCTCTGGAATTACCAAAAAAAAGTATTCAGAAAGGGAGATTGCATTAGTGATATCCTATATGAGAGATAATTTATTTATATATAAAATGTAAATATCTGTAAATGATAGCTTATAGAAAAAGTCAATTAAGGGACCAAGACCTAGAGTTATCTGGGCAATCAAAGGGGAAAATCACCAAAGGTCGGTTTAGAAAGGAAGGGGGTTTGGGAAGGGGAGACAGTGGCTAGGTCCTCTCTCTTATCAAAATGCTTAGAGCAGCACAGTCCAATGAGACTTCCTGCAATCACAGGAATGTTGCAAATATATGCTGGAAGTATCATAGAAATGGAAGAGTAACATTAGGAAAAGTATAGAAGCAGCAGGTGTGTGCCTGAAAAGTCCCAAATACTGCCTAGTTTATTGGGGGTGTGATGAATGCTAATATAGGAAAGGAAATTTAGAGCTGGAACATAGATATTTGGGGACAGAGAGCCATTTAAAGCTTTGGGACATATGGAAAGGAAGAATATTTGGGAGGAGTAGAAGGGCCGAGAAGAGATTGAGAGCAGGGAGGGAATTCTTGCCGAGACCAGGCTGGAGTTAATGGGGATCTGCCCCAGAATGGCAGCCACAGAAATCCATGGAACACATGGTGACAAGGAAATTAATAGATCTCCATGACTCACTAGGTGTGAGAAAGTATCCAAGAGGGAAGTCAAAGGTGAAGTACACTCTTCTGTGAGAGACAAATCCTAAACTTGCTTGTAGAAATCTTGAAGCAGAAGTGGTGTTGAGCCCTCGTCAGCTAGAGGTGGCCCATAGGCAGTTGGAGATGCTGAACTGAATCAAAACCACTAATACAGCCAGAGAAGAAGGGACTGTGGTAATCCTGGACACATTGTAAATTAAGGAAGGAGAGTTATATGTGAATGTTGGTGGACAACCAGAATCTTGTCAAGAGGATAAAGCCATGGTTCCCAAATTGTGTGCCAAGGCACCCTGGGACACCACCTGGAAACCACAGGGGCATTGTGGGATATTTTAAATTTTTGAAGGAATTTGAAGGACTAACATCTGTTGGACATGCATGACCTACTACTATTAAGTTACTTGGACCTAATTATTTAATAAGTGGAACTGTTGGTATTTCTTTTTGCCTCCAGGCACCATGAGAAAGTTACTGAGACCTTATAGGCTCCGTGAAATGAGAAAATTTAGGAATCTCTGGGATACTAAGTCTTGTGAAACAGACAATAGGTTTAGTCATGAAAAGCCTGTTTTAATCTAAAATCTAAATCGGGTGAATTCCAGTGCTTGTAGCAGAAGTGAGACTGTGGGGTTGAAGAATATGGGGGCAGTGCATTGGGGCATTGCAGACAGCAATTACTTTCCCACCTTAGGGAAAGTCAGAGACAGAAGAAGAGTTCAGAGTTTGGGGAGGAGAAGGAAGATAGAGATGGGTTTTTATTCTGAGAAAATTAATCCAGTGCAAACAAAGTTTGAGAGGTGAAAATGAAATGGTGGCTTAGGTTCTGGCACAGGCAGAAGAAGATGGGATTGAAGGCAAAAGCCAGAGCCTTTCTCTTGGAAAGCAGGGAAGGGAAACCAAGTTACGGACATACAGGGCAGTGTGCTAGGAATTACACATGTGCTTTTCCCTTTCAGCTTTCACAACCAGCCCAGGAGGGGAAAATTAGTGCTGTGTCAGAGGTGAGGAAGCAGAGTTTGGAATAATGATGGGAATGTGGACAAAGGTCTGACAATATTTTGAGACAGAGGAGGGGGAAGACGAGAGGGCATCTTCTAGATTGTCTGTATCTTCCTCCGTAATCTAGACAGCATTTCTCAAACTAACATGCTCTCGAATCTCCTGGGAATCTTGTTAAAATGCAGAGCTGGGGTAGGGCCTGAGAACTTGCATTTCTAATATGCTCCCTAGTGATATTCCATGAACCAAACTTTGAGTAGAAAGATCTAGGACACCAAGTCATCAGCCCAGACTTTCTGGAATAGTGCAAGGAGTTTAGCTGGTGCACGATAAATATTTGTTGGATCATGGCTAAGTGGAATAGCTTAAATAAAGGTGTGTGTTCTGGGAACAGAGAAGTGGGAACCCATTTCTGAGAAAGGTAAAAAGCAAGTTCAGATGGATTGAGGGAACAGCAAAGAGGAAAGCCAGGAAGATGCAGCACAGAGGATGTGGTGCTGGCAGTTTTGTGGGGCTGAAACTAAATCAAAATAAGAGAGTTTAGTGGGTAGGAGACTATGAGATTGTGAGCTTAGTGGCTTCGTTGACTTGGACATTGATGTGACTGAGAATGAGGACAGCAGATGAAAGGAAAGCATTAACTAACTGTGAGCCAGGTGTTGACTAATCAGGAAAATAATAAGATATTCTGGAGTCAGATGAATGGCAGAGATGAGAGCAGGGAAAGAGAAGTATGAATGTTACTGAATTCAAGAATTGCTGGATGCTTTAGAAGAGGCCTGTAGAATGAGCAGTAGTCCCACCAAGATCCCCTAAATTTGGCAAAGCATCCTGGGGAGGATCACCCAGGGAGAATTTGAGAATACAGATTCCCAGGCCCTGCCCCTAAACACCTGGACTCCACAGGCCTTGGAACAAGTCCTGGAATCTGTATTTTAAGACGTTTCTCTGGGTGGTTCTGATGTAGCAGTCAAGACTGAGAATTCCCAGACAGCCCTCTGTAACTCCCTGAAATGAGGAGAAAGTCTTCTGGGGAAGAGAAGGTACTGGGTGAGTACAAGCTTTCAAGAAATTGGCAGTTTTTACATATCAGAATTTTACATGGACAGTATGATCAATGGCATTGGAAAGTTGTCATATTTCAAGATTTCTTTAATTGTGCAGGTCATGAACAGACCATCTCTTTTGAATGATGAAAATGAGTTTTCTGCTGGCCTAAACCCCAGTTAATGTTGGTTCAGATTTATTCCACTTCCTAGATGAAGGTCTCAAATTTCTTGTTAATCTCAGGTTGACTTGGCTCCATATTGTAATTCTGTAAGAGAAATTCTTTCTCGACACCTTTTATTCTCTTAGATAAGGAGGTTTTGAAAATAATTTTTTAAATCATAATAGAAAGGCACATGGGATGGGGGTGAAGGCCCAACGCATTTACCTGACTGTCTGAGCTTGCACCCAGCTCTGTCACTTACCAGCTCTGTGGCCCTGAGCCCATGACTTAACCTCCCTGTGTCTCCGTTTCTTCACTGTAAAATGAAGATAATAGCCCCAACCTCATTAGACACCTGTCAAAATTAAATAAGTGAACACATGTAAAACTCTTCAAATAGTACCCAGCATACAAAAATTGTCAATGAAAGCTCACTGCTATTGCTATTATATTGCTTTGTTGCTATTGCAGCTCCCATTTATATAAAACTGGTCAACTCACCTTTCTTTACATATGTTTGGGAAAGAGAGATGCCATCTTTGGGAAAGAGGAGTGGGGCCTTCAAAGGAAGCCCACACCATCCATTCAATGCTCTAGTAAAAAAAGCTGAGTCTGGTTGCTGCCCAATAATTGCAGATAGTTCTGTACTTTTCTCCTTATAGAATAAAGAAAGAGAAGGGATTGGCAGGCAAAATAACCTTCATGTAATTGACAAGTATTTATTGGGCACCAAACGAATGCTAGGTATTGTGCATTCAATACCTTCAAGTCGCTGCCCCCTTGAAGATTGATTTGATAAGAAAACAGATGCAAGATAAAATAATTGCTTTCGTGGAGGTATATTCGAAGTTCAGTGGCAGCACAGAAGGGCTTCCCTGTCATTCTTTGCATCAAATGGAACTTACCCCCATAAGGGCACAAATATTGATCTCTAAGATGGATAGCTCATTTCATCCTTGAAGCAATTCAACAATGAGTAGTAGCTGTAAGCCAACAAGTATAATTCACAGTTGATTACAACTTGCATTCTCATCTCACGCACTGTTATTTTAAGCTCCACGGGATCCCCCAAGAGAAATAGAAAGAGGTAAGGGCATTGATGATCTCCTTCACAACCAAGAAAATGTGGGGTCAGAAAATATTGGCCCCTTGCCCCAAATCACCTATTTAATAAGACCTAGAGTGGGAATTGGAACCTGGGTTCATACTATCGGTTATATTTGCCCTGAATCAACTGCAGTAACCAGCATAATAAACTAGTGAATTCTGTTTAATTAAAATGAGAAAAGAATTTCATATAAAACCAGTAGGCTTAGATAACATAATGGTTTAAAAAGATATCCTCATTGCCTTTGTTAGATGTCTGGCAATTTCAGCTATTTTTAAACATCAATCACAGAATTTGCTAGCCACAGATACTGTTGGGGGCGATGCTTTGTTTTTGATAATGTAAAACAGCAAATGCGTTTTCTTTCCCCAGCTTGTTCAGAAGTTGACGGATGTTGCAGAAGAGTGTCAGAACAGTCAGCTGAAGAAGCTCAAAGAAATCTGTGAGAAGTAAGCTTTTGTTCCCATTACAGTGAGACTTATGTGTATACATTTATTAAACATAAATCACCATTCAATATGCCATTTTCCCCTTTACTTCTATTTTAACTTTAGAGAGAAGAAGGAATTAAAGAAGAAAATGGATAAAAAGAGGCAGGAAAAGATAACAGAAGCTAAATCCAAAGACAAAAGCCAGATGGAAGAGTAAGTAGATAAAAGGACCCCATGCCTCACCTTTTTTTCTTATGTGGGGACTTTTTTATTCCTTGTCAGAGTTAATGGTTCCTAACCATACACAGACCCCTCTGTGAAGTTTCTCCTGTAATTAACTTTTCAAAAGATCCCTTTTTTGAAGTTTTTAACATTGAATTGTTAAACAAAGGGCTGTTCAGCAGAGGATTGAGGGTCACCCAGGACCTTTTAAACACGGACTGAGTAAAGAGGTTCCCTTTGGGGAAGACTTAATCCTCCCTTTGGATATTGTTAGGCAACCTCGGAGTTTAGTGAGTAGGAGGCTGTGAGATCAGTAAGCTTAGTGGCTTCATTGACCTGGACATTGATGGTGCTGAGAACGAGGGCAGGAGATAGAAGGAAAGCAGTAACTCACTGTGAGCCAGGGGTTGGCTAATCAAGAAAATAAGATATTCTGGAGCCAGGTGAATGATAGAGATGAGAACAGGGGAAGAGAAGTATTAATGTTACTGAATTCAAGAATTGCTGGAAGCTTTAGCAGAGGCCTGTAGAATGAGCAGAGGTCCCACCAAGAACCCCCAAATTTGGCAAAGCATCCTGGGGAGGATCACCTGGGGACAGTTTGAGAATACAGATTCCCAGGCCCTGCCCCTAGAGACCTGGAGTCCATTGGCCTAGGAACCTGACCTTTGTCAAGAGTGGTGGGTTGTATCTTACTTACAGCAGTAATGAGAAGGCTGAGAGTTCTGTGAACTTCCATCCAGAAGTCTGAGGTTCCCCATGTTGATGAAGCCAGATGAGCTTATGTCCTGATCTCTTCATCATCTGCTTTCAGGGAGAAGACAGAGATGATCCGATCATACATCCAGGAGGTGGTGCAGTACATCAAGAGAGTACGTCTATTAATCACACTCCTCTTTGTAAACCGTGGGTGAATGTTTGACGAGTGCATTGTGAGCTTCTGGAAGGAAATGCTATGTCGTGTGTATTTTTATTGCCAGCACCTAGCACAGCTGCTTCACAGAAGTGGGTGCCCCATAATAAACATTTCTGCACGTTTAATTGGAAAATACTATGTGAAATATTGAAAAGTAGGCAGTCATGATTTCCAAACTCAAGAGCCCAAAAACAATGTAAAATGGGAGTTTTTCCAAAAGAAACTTCAGTTGTCATCAGTGCTAGAAGATGGCAACCTGCAAGGACAGTCTTCTTTTTTTTTGTTTTTAATTTGCATTATGGAAATTCAAACAAAAGTGGAAGAATAGTATAATCCGTGGACCACCCTCCCACCCACATGTACCCATCACCACCTTCAGTATTTATCAGCTGTGTCCTTTTTTATATGAACAGTTCTTGAAAGACATGTAATAATTAAATGTGTGCCATAGATCTGAAAATATTTCAAAACTTCATGAAAATGTGCATTTGAATGGTCAGATGAAAATGACTTTGT
This sequence comes from Choloepus didactylus, assembly GCF_015220235.1. Classification (NCBI taxonomy): domain Eukaryota; kingdom Metazoa; phylum Chordata; class Mammalia; order Pilosa; family Megalonychidae; genus Choloepus; species Choloepus didactylus. The sequence goes on along the minus strand of NC_051325.1, from coordinate 25,864,947 downwards.
CCTTGTTAACTTTCTTACAGTTAGAAGAGGCACAAAGTAAACGGCAAGAAAAACTCGTAGAGAAACACAAGGAGATCCGTCAGCAGATCCTGGATGAGAAGCCCAAGGTAAACCAAACTGGATAACACATACTGATTTCATTTTATTTCCATTCAACGAGCGTAAAACCTTCCTGGTTCACGTAAGGTGAACAGAGTCTCAGATAAGCTCTCATGTGTCAAACTCCTGTATCTTTCTCAATGACAGTAAACATTTTTATAGCAATATTTGGTAAGCATTTGTCATCAATTTAAGACCTTTTTAAAACTGCAAATGCACAGACCCCATCTCCAGAGATCTGGTTTTTGTTGGTCTGTGGTAGTGCTCAGGCCCAGGTATTTTTAAATTTCTCCCTACCTTCCACTGCACCAGGTGATTCTGGTGTGTAGGATCAAGAATCAGAGAGAGACTAATCAAGGTTTTAATTCAGCTCCAAATATATGATTATTGTAATGATGGACTCTGTCCAGCAGAGGGTGGCCTGCACCAACATCGCCCCAAATTTAACCCAACAAAATAAAAAAAGGAAAAAAAGAAAGGAAAAAAAAAAGCAAAAACTTTTTCCTAGAATAATAGTTTAGTTAGGCTCCACTGTAACGTTACTTTGTATTCATTGTTTGGTAACAAGTCAACTGTGTCATGAATATTAACTTTAAACAAACTGAATAGCGAGGTTGGCAAATAGCCTCTCAGTTTTAGAGCATTCCATCCTTTTTGATTCGTCACTAAATATTGTTTTGAATATGTAAAAGGTGCTTTTCAGTTTTCCTGTCCTTCTATCTGAAGTTTAAAATATCTTCTCTGAAAGATACTGCCAATCTATACAGGTACTTCAGCCCAGAAAGTTCAAAGTGTTTGTTTTATTCATTGTGTTATCTATTCATCAATTTACTTCTTATAAATTTCTTACAGCTTAAATGTATTTCATGGTTATTTCTGCTCTTATTGTATAGACAGGATATTTATTTTAAAATTTTGATTTCTAAAGTTTTCAGGGTTGGTGATATAGATTCTCAAGCAATAACGAAAATCCAAGAATTAATAATTATTTAGGTCTTCTGATAATTTTTATGTTTTTCATATAAATATGCAATTTAAACATTCTTAGCCACCTTCTCAGGTTGATTATGCATTAGTAAAGTAGAATGAATTTTAACCTTATTTCAGAAACTGCTAAAATTTCCATTTAGGATTGACTTGTCTTTTAAAAATGTTCAAGTGTTTAGAGTAAAAGATCCAGGTCCTACTGCAATTTAAGAAACCCTGTAACAATGATCAGGCACAGGTGATATATTCAAATACCTGCATTTTCAACCCATGCTATCTGAATTCAAATGTGTCATTACTTAGTTTGCTGATATAATTTTCTTACGGATAATATCTCATTAGCCAATTTTTGCATTCTAAAATATCCCTCTTGAAAAATATTGTTTTCAACAGTGTTTAATTTTGCTTTATTTTTGTTTTTGATCCAACAATGTTAACAATATTACCTTAGATAAGATGCAATCACAAATGTGCTTAAATTACAGAACTCGTGGTATTAAAAAAACTCTACAAAGATTTTCATGTCACAACTCTAGGGTCATCATGATGAAGATCAATTTTAGTAGGTGTTGGAGCATCCCCAAACTTCTACATTGGATATAACTGAACTTTAGAACTAATAACTTTTGTCAGTTTTATCAGTCAGGGTGCCTTCAGCTGAAATTTTACAGAAAACCCTATTTAAACTGGTTTAAACAGTAATAATACTTGTTAAGTAACATTACTGGAAGTTCAGAGGTAAAGCCATTCCAGGAATGCTCAAATTGGTGACTCAACAACCTCATCACAGATCCAGGTATTTTCAGAATTTCCAGTGTGCCATCTCAGCTTGTTGCCTTTCATCCCCAGCTGCAAACTCATAGTCACAAAATGGCTGCCATAGCTCCATGCATCATAACCTTACATAAAGCGTGTCTATCTTGTGCCCTTTTTAGATTGAGGAAAACATTCCTAAATCTGCCCCCCAACAGACTTCCCCCCATTTGCAAGAATTGTGTCATATGCCTATTCCCAAACCAATCATGGCCATGGGAATGGAATTTTCATGACTGACTTAGAGTAAGACTCACTTACAGGGGTGGGGAGAGTTCAGCTTCTCCTGAATTCCACAGTTAACAAGTACCTGAACATCAGTGATGTTTTCTTAATAAAGAAAAATAGGGAAAGTTGCAGTTGGGTAGGGAATTAAAAGTATGTGCCACAAACATATTTATAGCATTTTTCCATTTCTTCTTTTTTGGCCTCTTAGAAAATGTTTTTATGAATTTTTAGTATTTCTGTTGTCTTCATTTTTTTACTGTAAGTAGGCACCACAATGAATTTCCCTATACTTTTCATCCATAGGGTTACTCTTACGACAATCTTGTTTTGTCTCGATTTGAAGGTTGCCTTCAAACTTGATTGGTTCCGTGTCAAACTGAAGCATTTATTCAGGAGTGTTCTTCAGAGCTTAACAATGTTGTGCTTTGTAATCATGGCTTTAATAAATTAGGAAACCATGACTGTTAATATTGTAGGACATAGTGGATGAAAAAGGGGCCATGAATATGACAAGGAGGAATAATTATAAACAGTGGAATAAAACAATACTGTCAAGTAGGACATATGGAGAAAGCCAAACTCAGGACAAAAATTTAGGCACATAGGCGTTGGGGAAAAGCCAGGCCAGCATGGCAGTTGGCAACGTTCCTGTGATGGGGGCAGGAACCAGAAACAGAAGAGCACCTGCTGGGCAGTAATCTCCCTTCACCTCCAGTAATGGCATGGCCTTTGAAGTGTGACACAGATGTGAGGGAAATTAACAAAAGGGAAATCAAAGTAGAAAGAGGAGCAACTCAAGGAATTGAGACTGACCAACAGTATCTAGAAAAGAGGTTGAGTTAGTTCCATTCAGTCAGAAAGATGAGAAGACTCAGTGATTTTATGACATCTGGAAATCTATGAACTGTCCCATTACTACGTTTTAGCCAAGGAAATTTAACTGACATTACAACAGGTAATCCTGAAAAGAGCTGTAATTTTCTTGTGAAGAGGAAAGCATGTCCAACTTTGCCATAGGTTACTGAAGGGGAGAGAGTTCGTCCCTCAAGTACTTTACAAATAGGATGCACTGTTTTCTAACTAGAAACTCACGATGGCTGATCTTGGCTTACATCACATAGATACATGACATGACATAATATTACTTCCCATTCTTTGGTTTCTCTTGTCTTATTGTTGACGGACATGATTTGCTTCCTCTTCATCCACTTATTCTAACTAATATAACAATGTGTTTTATGTTCCTAATCTCCTCCTTAACTGGAGGTAAGCTCTTTTTATGTTACTCTTTTTTCCAGTGTTACTTATTCTGAGCAATTCTGGATCCCAATCTCATTGGCATAATTTTCCAACTCTTTGATAACCAAACATCTCTTTAAAAAATTGAACAAACTGGCATAAAAAATTAACAGAAGACATTTGAAAAGCCAATTTTTGAAGGACAAATAGATCATCACTGGCAAGGAGCTGTTGTTCTGGCTAGCTTTAGAGGAAGCTGCATATGAGGATTAATTCAAGGTGTAGCTTAGCCAACCATTGACTCAACCATGTGTTCATCTCCTGGAAAGATCAACTCAATTTCCCTACTTTTTTTACCATCTTAAAACAAAAAGTCCTAGAAGAATATTCCCCAATCAAAATCAGTTTAAAAATCCACTTCATTTCCTGCACAGTCTTGTTGGTCTGTATTTGGTAAAAGACCAAATATAGCCAGCCAACAATATGAAAGCTTATTTTAGAATGTCCTTTGTGTCATGCACCAGGGCTTTTTCATTTTTAGAGCTCATTTTTTTCCCATTTAAAAAGAGATGCTCTGTGAGACTGTCCCCTTTGCATGTAACTTTTGAGGGAGGATGTGATCCCTAGAAGCAACTTCTGCAATAGATAAATATTTTGGCCCTCAATTTGGTGTAAAAATCACATTCTTTGTTGCGGTATATAAGTCCCACTGAAATTTATTAAGTTACAAACAACAGTAGACATTCTTCAAAGAGAATGCCCCGCTTTTTTTCAGTGGAATTCTAAATTCTGGAGAAATATTCAGCTGTGTACTTCCTAATGGGGAAATATTTGATTCGTCCCTGAATGTTTGTTGTTATCAGTTTTGTTCAAGGTCCGTCTTTTTTTATGAAGCCTATAACTGCAGCATTCTTAAAATGGATACAGTGAACCCTGGCCAATCTTTCAACTTAGTGACATAATTGGTTTCCTTGGGATTTCTTTGTGTTTGCTAAAGCCAGTAGGAAAGGGTTTATGGCTGTAAAGAGTGCTGAAAACAACTCAAGATCTCAAACTCCAAGTGCAGAAAACCCAAACCTTTTGTGGTCGTGTTCAACTCTGTGAAGTGATTCATTATCCAGAAGACCCTCTGCCTTTTTCCTGAACGCTTCAAAGAGATTTATTTTAACGTGCAGAAACATCATTAATCAGGAGTTTCCCTGAATATGCTGAGAATATTCCAAAGTATAAGGACCACTTTCCACCTACTGACTTGCATTACAAGAAGAATTATCTTTTGGGGGGACATTTTAATGAACCTTCTCTTTAACCTGATACAAGTCGATAGATGTGTAATTTACTTTTTCTCTGACATTTAATTCATCTTTGGTGCTTCTCAGAATGCAGGTTTTCTGTTTCAGTCTAGCTCTCAGCAAGAGAGAATTCCAGGAAGCTTTAGGGCATTTTAATTTATACCCAAAGAACATTTCATCATGTAGCTACTGGCTCTATTTTTTTCTGCCCACCCCCACCCCCCTTTTTTTTTCCTCCACCAGAGGAAAATAGAGTGATTTTCCTCATTTCCCCTCTGAAATCTTTGTAACAGAGTGAGTGACTCATCCTGCTGGGTGAGTTTAGTCTTGTTGGACCCACTGCTGGGCTCTGAGACAGAACCCTAAAAGTGGCTGGTAGTACAGTTCTGCCTTCCCATGCTCAAGGGGAAAGAGACTTACTTGGGGATTTAAAGTAAAACCTTCTTTCTTACCTGAGTCATCTGTGCCTCCTCTCATCTATTTCCCACTTAAGGGAGAAATGTGGGGTCTCCCTACCACTAACCACTGGCCTCATAGGGGACGCCTGACCTCAGAGAGCAAATCATTACCTAAAGCTATATTTTGTTCATTGTCAAATCTTAATGGAACTACCCAGTGGTTTAGTTTTATTGTGTGTTTTGTGGAAGAAATTTCTTCTCATTTTTATCAGTGCAAAGAATTGCCTTTATAGCTATATAGTTATTCACTATTTTCCTGAATATAAAACTTAGATTTGATTACTCACCTTCTGGGCAATGCTAGGACTTCAGAGGTGTTTTAACTCCATTTGTGTCCCCCCCCCCCCTCTCTCTCTCTCTCTCTCTCTCTCTCTCTCTCTCTCTCTCTGCACACACACATACTTTTAAACCCATAAGATATTATTAGTTTATATTATGCAGTTGGTGTTCTTTTAGATTTATCCATATATTCACTACCTTCTTTGCTGCACATTCTTTCTCATGTCTTAGACTATTCATTTGAGATCATTTTCCTTCTGCTTGAAGTACTTCCTTTAGAATTTTCTTTCATGCAGTCTGCTGGTGATAAATTTATAGAGCTTTTTGTTTTTGTTTTTGTCTGAAACTGTCTTGACTTCACCTCCATTCTGGAATGTTGTCTTCACTGGATATAGAATTTTAGGTTGGCAGTTATTTTCTTTTAGCATATGGAAGATAAAATTCCACTTGCCCCTGACTTCTATTGTTGCTATTGTTATCTTAGTGTAACTTCTTTGACAGTAAATTATATCTGCATGTATGTATGTATTTATATCTGTATATATATATTATATATATATGCACAATTTTACTTTAATGAATCTAAATATGTGCTTGGTTGGACTGGGTAAGATTCATCAGTTATGTAAAAATGCTCAACCATCATGTCAGCGAATGTGGCTTCTGTCACATATTTTCTTTTTAGTTTTAGGATTTCAAATATATATATTTGCATATAAAATAAAATGGACCTCCCTTCTCCATCCTCTCGGTCTCCTAACTCTTCTCAGCATTTTCCATCTCTCTGTCTCTGTGCTTTCCTGTAGACAATTTTTTTCTAACCCTTGTTCTAATTCACTAAATCTTTGTTTAATCTGCTATTGTACTCATCCATTTGTTTTTAATTTCAGCTTTTGCATTTTCTTTTACTTCTAGATGCTCTATTTGGTTCGTTTTCAAATCTGCAATCTGTTTTTAGCTTATTGATGGGAAGATTTCCTGTTAGATTCTGCACTTTGAGCAGATCACAGACTTTGAGTTTTGCCTTTTCACCTTGCAAGATTATCAAAAGCAGAATTCAACATTTCCTTATTCCTCCCCTTTTCTTTATTCTATCAGCTTTCTTTCCCCTTCCTTTTGCCATTGTTTTTCTTTCCTGAGGATGAGAAAGTGTGGCAGCATGGTGGGTGTGTTGGATGGAGGACAGAAGAAGGTCAGAAGAGAATACTTAGCCCTGCCAGGGTAGGTATGTGTTGGTGGGCTCCAAGTTTTCCTGGCAGCCATCGAGTTTAATATCAGGAATAGGGTGAGATGGACTTTAATCCTGTTGGCATTCATCTGCCCACCTGCCATAGACAAAAAGTCCACACACCTGGGAATCAACCACAGAATCTTTTGGCTTCATTACTTCTGTGCATCTGGCATTGTGTATGATTGATAAAGGTTTTGCCGATACTAATTAGTTTTTGTATTCCCAATGTTTATTTGTAAAGCCCTGCCTTGGTATAACTAGGGTAATAGAGAAAGTCTCACACACACACACGCACACACACACACACACACACACACAACATTTTTAAAGCAAAGAACCTAAAAATGTGATTGGTCTCAGGAAACTGCTACCTGATATTACCATGGCCTTCCGCATTTTAACCAGGAGAAATGATTGCTTAAAGAAAATCCCAAGAGGAAATGTATTAGGTGTTTTGAAATATTTGATGAAGCAGCATGTGAAGACTAGGGAAAAGGATATTGCAAAAGGGCAAATGCAGGACCACTGGGCTGAAAATACACTGAAGACAGTTGCATTTCAAAATAGGAAAGCAGTCTCAAGAGAAAGAGTTATAGCCTCTATTTTCCATGTATTATATCTAAGGCCAAATTAGTTTAACAAATCTATTGCTTGGAATCCTGTTGATAAATTTTCTGTCAACCAAGATCAATTGTTGCAAGTCTTCTGCAATTACATTGCTGTTGTGGTCCCCCCACACACACACACTCATGCACACTCACATACTAACAGCTCACACACATGTTCACATACACACACACAAACAACTTGATACAGTTGGGGGAAACTTGGTATGTTTCACCATTTTGGCATCAAAATGGATTTTTCCCTAGCTAATTATGCTAGCTATCTGGAAATCCATTTCTTTATTTTTTAAATTACTTTATTTATCAAATAAAAAATCATTTCCAAACAAAATAAAGCAAAGGAATGGGAAAAACAAATATCCTGAAATAATTTCATTCCTTCCAATATACTCTTACCATACCAAAAGAAAATTACCGAACCATAGTCACACCTGAGCATTCCCGTATCATGAAGATCACCCTCGATATCTTGTCCTTATTAGATTATCATTCCCCCTTCCCTAGCTGCTGTGTCTCTAGATCCCCTATATTCTACAATTTAAGACACTCATTTTACATTTTTCACAGAGTTCGCATTAGTGGTAACACATATGCTTCTAAGACAGCAGCGTGTACATGATTTGGAGACATGTAGGTAATAGGACATACTTTGCCTTCTAGCTTCGCTTGAAAAGGACTTATTTCCTTTCTCTTGGAACCTTAGTTATTATGGGGAAAAAAGTAGCTCTTACATTCTGGAAAATACATAACAAGCCATTGCAGTTCTTAAATTTGGTATTGGATCTTGGTTTTAGATGGAATCAAAAAACAAACAAACAAACAAACAAAAAAACCCTAGGACTTTCAAAATATTATCAATCAGTTAAGACATCTTTGTCATTGTTAAGGTACCAACTCCAGTGCTGTCACCCTGGTGAAAGCCACCACCGTCTCTCTCCTGGATTTCCAAATAGCCTCCCAATGTTCTTCCTGTCTCCACCTGTGTCCTCTCCTAATCTAATCTCAAAACAGCAGCCAGACTCATCTTTTAGAACATAAATTAAATCACATCAGTCCTCTGTCTGAGACCCTTCAGAGGTTCTCTTCTCTCTCATAATAAAAGCCAACTCCTTACAAAAGTCTGCACAGCCCAACATGATCTGACTCCACGTTGTGGCATCCCTTCTTCATTTCCTGACTGATCTCTGCTCAGGCCATACTGAGCTTCTTGCTGTGCCCTGAACAAGCCAGGTCAGTCTCACATCGGGCCTTTGTACCAAGTGTTTCATCCATTTGGAATGCTCATCTCCCAGGTGTCTATTGGGTGACTCCCTCCTGTCTGAAAGTCTTTGTTCAACTCTGTCTTTTCAAAGAGGCCTCCCATGACCACTTTATTGTAAATTTGCAACACCTTCAACCACTCTCTCATCCCTGGCATCCCTTCTTTGCTCTTTTTGGTTTTTCATAGCACTTATCACCTTCTCTCATGCTAGGTAACTTCCTGCTTTCTTAAGTGTGTTGTTTAATGCTGGTCTCCCTCCATTAGAGTGGAAGCTCCACAAGGGCAGGGGCTGTGCCTGTTTTTCTCACTTATGTTCACTAAGCACCGAGGAGCAATACCTGGCACAGAGTTGGTGCTCAGTAAATATTTGTTCAATGAATGACTTCTGTAGAAGGCTAACAAAATTAGCTTCAAGTACTGAAAGATAGTTCTCTCTCTTCAGGGGAGAAAAGTAAAGCTGTTAAGTCCAGACTCAATAAACTGCATTGTTCCACTGAGCAAACTGCTGTCAGTAATCCAACACCTTCTTTTCTGGAGTTTCTTGACAGTAGTGGGATTTCATGGAGAATTTCCCCAAACTAATAGTTGCAATCCCTATTTAACATCTCAGACCTCACAGGGTAGGAAGAAAGCAAATAGAACTTAATCGACATTTCCATTGCATTTGTGGTAGGCTGGATGCCAGGCCACACCAGAGATGTTGGGGTAGGTCCAGGTGGTTGGAGGTTTTAAACCTCCCTTCTAAAAGGCAGTCCGAAGGATCTCCCAGACAAATCGTCTGAGACACCAGGTGACTGAGAAATCAATTTCAATGCCACAAAAATGACAGCCTCCCTTTTTTTCCCACACAGGGGGACGGTTCCTCCTCATTCTTGTCGGAAACTTGCCATGAGGATCCCTCTGTTTCCCCCAACTTTACCTCCCCCAACCCTCAAGCTCTCAAGTGGTGACCACCGTCCTTCCGGCCAGGTAGGACTGGATGGGAGGGGTCGCTTCTGAGAGAAGGGTGGTGTGCGGCCCTCCTTGGACTGGCTCCTTTCTTCTTTACCCTCCAATTCTCTGCATTCCCATCGTTTTTCCTGCTCTTGTTCCCATGTTCTCCTCATGCTCTCCTGCCTTCCTCTGGGATTTCTTTTCACCATCGTGTTCTCTCTTCTTGACATAAATTCCATCCTTCCATGTTGCCTTTCTTCCCCTCTCTTCTTTCTTTTTCTCTAGTTGCAGATTTGGCTTTCTTTTTAACCTCAGTCTGGCAATCGGACTATTAATTCCATTTTGAAACATTTTTCCCCCATTCTGCCTTCTTGCTGTACTATCTTCCCACAGTCCTCTTGTGTTTTTTTTTTTTTTAAATGGGATTAAATTAACCCTCAGGGAATCTTGTCGACCTACTGCGCTCAATTTACTACACCCCTCCTTTTAAAATTCCAGCAAAATTAATTTTACTCCCAACAGTATTTGATGTTAAGGGGACAGTTCACAGCAGACCTCACTAAAGGGACACTTGGGTCAGGGGTTTTTGGTGGGTCCAAACTGCAGCTTGAAAATTAGAGAGAGCTTTAATTTACCAAAAGGAAATGCATCGTAAAATCTAACGATGAGGAAATTGGCCTAAACCATTCCAATGGGTGGGCGTTTGGGGAGAAGAGAGGACTTCTTGTGACTATAAAAAAAGTAAAACCTTTATTCTGAAGTAATGAAAATAGAGTTCCGCAAGGAAGCTTATGGTGTTTTTTTTTTTTACTTTGCTGAGAAAGAAGTTTAAGTTCTCTGTCTTCCTCTACAACCATTGCCACTTAAAATCATGCTCCAGCTCAGTGCTTGTCAACATTTAATGAGTATATGATTTACCAGATGTTAAAATGCCCCTTCTGATTCAGGAGGGCTAAGACTCTGCATTTCTAACGAGCTCCCAGGGGCTGCCAATGCTGCCACATTTTCATGGACCGTGTTTTGACCAGGAAGGATCTATACAATCATATACCTCCTGGCTTACACACCTGGGAGAAGCTCCTGAAAGTAGAAACGTTAAGCTGATTTCATGGTGCTTTATCGTACTTTAATTTGGGGGCCTAATCACCCGTCTGTCCCTTAGATATCTTTTGATTTTTTTTTTTTTTTCTTCTACTAACTATGATACTTGAAAGAGGGAGGCGGGGAATGTCATTTGACAGCAAAGTCTCTGCCTGGCTATGACTCCTGTCCATGTCCTCTCAATGGGGATGATTTCGTTCTGTGGTGACCTTGTGGGAAAGCCCATGGCTGCAGGGGAATGGGAGAGGGGGACTTGGGGTGGACAGTACAGATTTCCTGCCTTTACAGGAGGGCATCAGGGAGCCTTTGAAAATGTCTCCTTCATTTGACATAAATGTTGAGAGGACTTTTTAAAAAGTCAATTATAACATAAGCAGCATTGGATTTGTGTTGTTGATGTTGTGCTTGCTACTGCCCTGGTAATTTGGGGAGCTGTGGGGAAATATTTAATATTAAATAAATAATATTAATATTTAATAAACTTAGAATATCAAATTCTCTCTGGGAAGGCAAATAGCACTGGAGCTCAGAACACATGACTTGCTTTTTGTTTTTCTGAACAAACGTAATAGAGATGTAAATGTTACGTTTATCTCTGTGCTCCATCAGGCTTGTGATAGCCCTTTCGCAACTTGTATTCCCTTCAGAATGGCATCTGAACTCTCTGCTTAGCACAAATATTTCTTGTGAAAAGAGACAAATATTCCCACATAGGCAAAAAAAAAAAAAAAGAAAAAAAAAGTCTTTAATCATCTGGTGTGGTCCCTTCAGCTTCCCACGTATAAGAGATGACAAAAATAAACCAGTTTCACACTTTTCATGGAACAATAGGTCTCATTGCTAAAAAAAAAAATTAAACTACTTTGCATTTGAAAAAGGAACAAAAAGTTCTTTTAAAGCAATATATAGATAATAGATTTTTGTACTAAGTTTAATATTTCCCCAAATGTTTCCTGTTTTCTTGCTCACACTTAAACATCTCCATTCACATACAGCTGAAAGCAAAATGAATGAATAAAAATAGTAAATAAAATAATCACACATTTTCTAGAAAAAAAATTATTTTTTCCTATAATATTGATCCCAAGAGTACCCATCACATAAATTGTTAAAATTTCAATTTCTTTTAAATTTATAAATACAAACATTTATTGATGAAAAATATGTTCCTTCTATCAGCTAGAGATTAATAGATGAAGTTGAACAGTTTTAAAACTTGTAATTTATGTATTTTTTATAGCTACAAGTTGCTGTAGAGAAAGATTAAAAGCAAACCAAAAGGATGTTTGCTTATGTTGAATAAGTATGAATCTTTGTGTAAAGAGCTCTAGAATGACCAATTTTTAAATATACTGAAACACAGCATTAGAAAATTATAAATTTATGTCACATATTTATTAAATGCCTGAAATATCCAATTCAATAAAGGGCCCAAAAGAAAGAAAACACAGTTCCTACCTGCTATAAGAAAAAATAGAGCAGTTCAAGGCCATAGAAAGGCATTAAATTACTTTTGTCCTAACACTTAAGTAGTAATAAAAACAATAACCACTAACATTTAATGAACACTTAGATTGTGAGGCACCTTTGAAGCACATTGAACATATTATCTTCTTATTCTTGCCATTGGACAGTGGAGGAAACTAAGGTTCAAAAAGGTTAACAGATATTACTAAGGTTATACAAGAAATGCCAAACCTTGGAAACGATATGTATCGTGTCCCTTGGGTTTTTTAATAAATATCTGAAACCATGATTTTCATGGTCTAGTGTAAGATTGGGTGACATCTCTTTCTCACAAGGCCAAGGACACAGTCTGTGCCATTGTATATTCATCTATAAAAGGAAGAGGCCACCAGCCTCTCCGTTAAAGGAAGCCGATCCCTATGGCAAGCAGCGTGGACACCAGCTACATATTCCAATCATTGTTTCACCTGCTAGTGGTATCCCCCAGATTCCACAAGAACACAGCCAAATCCTGCCAGGAATTTAGCCCCCAAACTGATTGCACCATTGAGAGGTGCCAAATATTCAGACAAGATATGCAAGTTGCTCAAAGTCCTTCATTCTTAACTTTTTTGGAAAAGACCACCTCCCAGGTCTAGATTTTAGGGAGCTCCCAGCCCTGTGAAAACAGGAACCACCTCCAGGAAAACCACAGGGTTTGCTGCAGCAGAGAGAGGCTGCAATGCCAAGCAGAGATGAGGGAGGTTCTGAGACACAGTGTGACCTGCTCAGCTGGGTTAAGGGGATTTCGATGCAACCCTCCCTGTCTAGGGCCACTGAAGGCTCCCAGCTCCCCTCTCTGCAAGAGCAGGATTGGGAGGGGCCAGCCCAGCCTTGCCCTTCCACTCTCCCTCCTTCTCTGCATATATGCCATCTGGCTTATATGTGTGGGTGCTGAGCTCAAATCAGAGACTAAATGGGTGCTTCTTTTGAGACCTCTTCTCACTCTTTCCTCTTTCCCACCCACTCCCAAATCCCTCTCAACTCCCAGGATTGTATCTTCATTAATGAAACCTGCTTCTCCCACTTGAAAAATTGTCTACTGAATTATATAGCAAAGAGCCTAGGATACACATTGGTCTTTGTTTCTGGTCCTATTTTATATGTTATATGTGGTCTTTATGGTTTTGATTTTACTCATCCAAATAATATTTACCAGGCCCTCGTATTTCCCCCTGAGGATATGAGGAAATCTAAAGGCACTTCTTAAAATCAAGGATTTTAAACTTCTTGGAAATGAAACATCTTCTTTTAGATTATATTCAGGATATGACCTATACATATATATGTCTGCAGTCATAGTGCAGGAGGGGCCTTTGGTAGAGCAGGTGGCAAATGACCCTGTTCGCCTTTTTCCCTAGAGTTAGAGGAACTAACTTTGGGCTAAATTATGAAAGATTTACATAAGAAAAAAATGAATTTCTGAGAGTAGGCGTATCTAAATACCCAAATAGATTCCTGGGGGTTATCATGTTATCTCTTTGAAGATTTTGAAATGTGGCAACAAAGGGGGCTGTCTTTAAGCAGAGGGTTGTCTGTGACTCGGTGACTTTTTTAAGATCTCCTTTGAGTCCATGAAGGATACAATTAATTAAAGTTAGAAGTTTGCCACAAAAATAATAGATATGAGATCCAGAGAATTCAAGGTGTTGAAGGACTCATTAAATAGGGTTGCATAAATATTATGCTGAAAGATTTAATGAGTCCATAGGGTCACTTATAGAACAATGGAGCAGAGATGACCTAGAAAAAATAAATTTAGAATCGATATTGTGCTTCAGAATTAACAACTATAGATTGCTATATTAACACCTGAGAAATGAATTCTATAATTATAGCTTGATGCATGTTGGTGTTCTCATCCTGGGGAAAAAATGAAAATTGCTCATTTTTAGCTTTTTCTACTCATCAATAATAAAAAAAAATGTACATTTATGCGTATGTGTTTACTTCTGCAGACTCTGGGGATCATGAATGCACAACTGGGTGAATTGTGTTAATTTTTCCTTTATTAATTCAACCAATAATTATTGAATGCATACCGTAAATACCAGGTACTGGGCTTGGGGCTGGAAATATTGAAAGATGCAAAACAATAAAATAAAATAAAATGCAACCCTCCTCTCACATTGAGTTCTTACAGGCCAGTTGTACAGCCATGTCCAATAGAACTTTCCGTGATGATAGAAATGTCCCATGTCTAAGCTGTAGAGTGCAGTAGCCACTAGCCCCTGGTGGTCATTAAGCATTTTAAATGTGGCTAAAGCAACTGAGGAACTGAAATTTTAATTTTGTTTTGTTTATATTTAAACATAAACAGCCAAATGCCCTTCTTTTTTAAATTTCAGGGATTTCTGTGAGCCAGTTGTTAGAAGCAGCCGTTCTTAAAATTTAGAAATAAATAACTCATATTAAAATCAAAGTTTTAAATGCTCATCACTTACTAATTATTTATTACCCTATACTATTGTCTATGCTCTGTATATCTATTATATCCATATGGTGGCTATAATAATGCGCTATTACACATCTCTTTCCAATTCCCTGTACAATGTCACTACTTTGGTAGAGTCTTAGTTTGCTAGAGCTGCTGTGACAAATGCCATCCAATAGGTTGGTTTGAAAAGCATTTATTGTCTCGCAGTTTCAAAAGCTAGAAATCCAAAATCAAGGTGTCAGCAAGGCCATGCTTTCTTCTACAGTCAATAGCATTCTGGTGCTGGCTCACAACCTTGGGATTCCTTGACTTACATCTCAGTCCCCATTACACGGCAGGGTCCTTGGTCTCCTCCTGTTGCTATTCTCTGACTTCTGGCTTCTACTGGTTTCTGGTTTCTGCTGACTTCCAGCTTCTCTTTAGAAAGCCTCCAATAATACAGATTAAGGCATGTCTTTTGTTAAGGTACATGATACATTCTACTAAAGGTAGCTTGAAATTGGTGGGAGTATTTCCACAATGGAAATCAGCAAATGCTACAAATAAACCTTTTTTTTTTTTCCTAGGAGAGTCTGTCATTAAACATTGACCAGTTCACCATCAGGACAAACCATTTTATACCATAGGGGTTTCCCTGGATTTATGCATAGTTCCCATTGCAGCTTACAATAGTTGAAAATATTAATATCCATCCTAAAATTAAATAAATAAAACAAAGCAAATTTTTCTGCTGAAGTATAATTTATTCATTTTTCATTACCTTTTTTGTTTACATTTCCTCCTCCGGAGAGAGGCTGTACTGCCTTGATGACCTATAAACTCTCAGGCTCTGGGTATAAAATATCATTTGGACAAAAGAAGAGCCCCCTAAAAAAGATAAGCCTGGCACTGGCAGCGTTTTTCTGACCTAGTCAGCACTGCCTTCTACCTGCAAAGTGCCTCATCTGTAATGCAATATCCCTCCCACTGCTAACACTGCCCCAGAGCTAATACTAAGCTAACACTTGCTTCCTTTGTCTTAAGGGACCATTTTTTTCCCCCGACTAAAATTTCATGTGACAATGAATGTAATAGAGTAGAATTTGGGGGTAAAAAGCAGTTTTCAGATTTAATTTTATTTTCTGTAGTAACAATTTCTGTCTAATGTTGCCCTCTAGCCATTTCCAAGTAAGTAAAGAATTGGTCTGGCTTTAAACATGAAACACATTTGGCAGAATTCACATTCAGCCTTTTATTAAAAATGCAAACAAGCCCCAACTGTGGTCTCTGAAATCTGAGGCTCAGGAAGTTAAAGTGACCTGCCCAAGGTCACACAGCGAATAAGTGACAGCACTCAATTTCTTGCCCAAATCTTTCTCTTCAAATTTGTACCACAAATAATCTTTTATTCTGATTAAAGCCCTGTTCATTTATGATTTCTTTCTTTCATCAAAACATTTTATGAGAGGCTGCTGTGAGAGTGATTACAGAAGCGGGAATTCAAGCACAAAAGGTGAAGTCATTTAAAATTTTCACACTTTCTCCAGGTGAAACTTATTTGCACAAACGTTTTAGAATAATGACTCTAGACTGAATTTAAGCACAGAAATGGATGGAATCCTTGATATATAGAGAAAAAGAAGGAATCCTAGGGCTTAGCTCTAGATAACTTTTATCTTTAAGAGGTCTGATGGAGAAAAGACAGCCTGTAAGAGACAGAAAAGGGGTAACCTGTAAAAT
Source organism: Choloepus didactylus (assembly GCF_015220235.1). Taxonomy (NCBI): domain Eukaryota; kingdom Metazoa; phylum Chordata; class Mammalia; order Pilosa; family Megalonychidae; genus Choloepus; species Choloepus didactylus. The sequence continues at coordinate 25,848,738 of NC_051325.1, read as the reverse complement.
TGGTGGGAGACCGAGTGTCAGAGAAGCCAAGAGGAAAAAAAATGCATCAATATGAAGGGAATGACCCAGTGTCCAAAACAACTGAGTGGTACAGAAAAGTGTTTTTTGTTGTTGTTGTTTTTTGTTTTTTGTTTTTTTTTTTTGCTTTACTAACCAGTCACCTGTGATCTTGGTATTAGTGAGGAGTCAGTGGAAAGGTGGAGGTGGGAACCAGGTAATGGGATGAACAGGAGGCAAGGAACAGGTGGCCGCTTACCTAAATCAGGAAGTTTAGAAGTGATGGGAAATAGAGATCTAGAATAGTAGTAGGGGAGATGTAGGAAATAGGAAGAAAAAATCCAGTTGAGAAGAGATTAATGAGTGCTTAAAATTTACGTTCCAGTCTGGTTTATCATGAAATACTAAATAAAATCGTCAGGGAAGAATAGGAAAAATTTGATTTCATTTACTCTAATGGTTGGCAGGATTTCTTTCTTGATGAGTCAGTATTCAATGGAAGAACAATATCTTAATGAGTGTGCAGCATAATCTCTTGTAGAACACCAGCAATAAAGGGTTTCCCTAAATGCTGTTTAAATGTTGGGTTATTTTCTTTTGCTATTTAGTACACCAACAATAACCCTTATACAACTTACTTTGTGATTTTCAGAGGGGAAATATTTTGCAACTAATAAACAGATATAGTTTGTTACCCTTTGAGCATGTTCCACTATAGGTTTTTCATCCTGAGGCTGAGTCATGGCTCCAGGAAAGGAAAGGATGGGGTTACCTCAGGGAAAAGATCCTCTTTAGCAGGGCAGAAATCTTGAAAAACTGGGAATGCAGGAGAGGAAAGGATTTATCCAAATGTCTTCAGCTTCTTTTAGCACAAAAGCCAGACCTGAGAGGCTAAAGTCTTACTATATCCCCAAGAATGATAGCATTCTGGATGTGACGTAGAGGAAATAGAAATTCCACCCCTTCTGACCCTGGACTTGTGGGAAGAAAAGAGAGGACAGAGCAGGAGGTGAGACTTGAGTGTACCTCTCTAACTTCTACTCTCTGGACCAAAATCTAGAGGATTCTGAACAGGGCTCATGTCTTAGAAGGGCCATGGAAGTTACTTTGTGGCCAAGTGATAGAAAATAGTGGCATTGAGGGGGCTGGTAGAAGACTAGGATCAAGACAAAGAGGCTCCCTCAGGTGGTGACTTCATGTCTGAAATCAGTTCGCTCAGACTTTTGGCTCAAACATGGGGTATCAGAGCATCAGGCACCCCCAACAGCGAGTTGTCATTAGTTCATGGAGAAATTTAGACCAGCCATTTCAAAGCAGAGACCTGCAGAGATCCAGAGAGAAGCTATGTGTGTCCGAGCTGGCCACCCTTTTCCTCTCCCCACCCGAAGACACACCAAACTCCTTCGTAGACCCAGCCACCAACTTTGGGATGATAGAGCAGGAAGCATAACTTTGAAAGGCTGAATATTTCCCCAGAAAGATCAATTCATCCAAGAAATGCTTTAAACCAATCCTATGGGAATTTTGAAGCAACTCTAAGGAAATTGTCCCTTTCCTCTAACGGTGAGAAAGGCTAGGATGGCTTCCCTTCCTGTCGCTGCACGTGCAGCTCCCCAGCCTGCAGGGAGCTTTTGGGGAAGCATTGCTGCTGTTACTTAAATTATAACCATTTCACGGGCAGGCAGCTCAGGAGCCGTGGTAGGCAGTGCCAGCCTCTCAGAGTCAATTGAAAGAGAATTGGTCGCCTGGGAGTTTTCTAACCTGATTTCAGGTTTCCTGGACACCATGTCCTCTCCCGACTCGACACCTGCTGTGACACGTAGATTTTGTAATGCGGGAATAACAGTTTCTTGAACATTGGGTCAGACGGGTACAAGGGGTTAGGTGGAGCCAGGCTTTCCTATTTTCTCTTCTAACTTTCTCTACCAAATTTGAACCCTTGTAGACAGCTTTGGTAAGATGTTAGACAAAGCCTTTGAATTCACATTTTTAGAAGCAGCACTGTTTGCTGCTTCATGGCTGAAAGATATGCTCAGTTCTGCTGAGCTACAGTCAGAAAATTGTTTTCTTTAAATGTTTGTTTCATACTTAAGAGCTCAAAATAGCCTTCTAATAAGATCAGCCATAAAACAAATACTCCTAACAGACGAATTATAGTTAGACTGGCTCATAGACAGCCACTGTTCTGGTTTATTTCGATAGGTTTATCTTGTACATGTTTTAAGGGTGATGATAACCCCCTAAGAGGGTCTAGTGTTGGCAAAGCTTTCCATGCAACCCATTAGTTTTCCCACTTTCCTGATATGACCACCAGACCTGGAGCTGAGATGGGAGTTTTAAAAATGATTTTCTTTTTCTTTTTCTTTAAACTTGGTGCCTAATATATTGTGCTTAGTGTGTTGGTCAAATCTTTCTCCTATTGTTTACTTGTGTACAGTTCCTCAATAGTTAAGTCCAACTGGTAAAACTAAAATGTGTCAGAAGCTATTATGAGAGATTTTAGAAGAGCCCAAGATAAAGGAGTAAAGACATATAAGGTGGCCATAACTGAAGTGCACTCCTGTTACTGTTTTGAAGAGGTTTCTGGCTTTGAAGAGCATTCGATCTAGGATTAAATCTAATTTAGTTGGAAAACCTAGAGACTGCATTTTGTGAACTGTTTTAACATCTAGATTTCCAGGCTTGAAACTGTGGTCTTCACTCTCTTATCAAACAGTAGAGTAAATAGGTCTTTCCTTTTAACTTCTTTTATCTCTTGAAATTGGAGGGCAGTGGCCTTAAAAGTGGTACTCTATCCATCTATCCATCCATCCATCCATTCCTAATAAACACATATACATGTAAACATATATAAAGGTAGGTTTACTTTTGTTTTGGTTCAAATCTCTTATCTAAAAGAAAAAACCTGTATTGGCAGCTTAGAAGCTCATTCTCAGTAAAATTGCTTTATAGGACGATTCAGAGAACATAGGTACCACTGAGTATGCTCTTGTCCTCTGAATTTCACACCATGTTCATTACTTATCTCTTAAATTCATTGATCCATCCATTTCTTCCCAAACCTTATGCAAATATGATTATACACATCCTCCTATGACACCACCAAGCAGATTTTCTAACAAGCACACCTCGCCTTGGCTTGTTATCTGTGCTCTAGCTACCCAGAACTGCTATCTGTGCTCTAGCTACCCAGATAGAATGCCCATTGTTTTTAAAATCTAGTCACCTTTGTTTTCAGATCATGCACTTCCCTTCTCTGTTTTGCAGATGTCAGGTAAATGTGCACTTTCTGCTCTACTGCATCACAATTCCTACCCTTACTCATTTTTTGATTGCTGTGAATTTATACACCATTAAAGGGGGAGGGAACCATATTAATTGACACATTGATCACATACCTTGAGGGTTTTGCTTTTCATTGCCTCTAGCTTCCAGGGGTGGCATTTCCCCAGATTTATCCTTCTTTACTTAATAGAGGATTTTCCTACTGGACTTCTGACCAACATCTTGTGTCCAGGTGATCATGCCACGCTCTGCAATTTTCATTACTCACAGAAAAATGTGTTGTTGCGCCATGGGTGACTTAAATTGATAATCATCCAATGGTGTTTGCTAAGTGCTAGTGCTAACCCTGGCAGATCTAAGGTAGAGGAGTTTAGAAATTACATAGACAGTAGATGTAAAGGGCTTTTGAAATAATTTGGGCTGATACCTTCCTTTTGCAAATGTGGAAAGAGGCCCAGAAAGGTCCTCTTATAGGTAGTGGTAGAGCCAAGTGAAAAATCTAGTCTCCATCTTCTTTGCTTTGTTTTCCCAACCTCACTCCCAATCACTCTCTTCTCCCAATCATAGTACATCTTAATAAGTAATAATGCAACATGATAAGAAAAGGATAAGACCTATAAATATTTGAATATTAAAAAACTTATCTGCTGATCATGAGACATCTAAAAACCTTGTAAAAAAGAATCAAGTTCTGGATGCACTTTAAAATTTATAAGTCAGCAGTTCACTTCCATATCAGCAATAATTAAAATGTAAAATATATGATTATGTATAATATAAATAACAGAAACCTTAAAATATATAACACATACTTGTGTAGCCTATATATCAATATCCTTAAGGAGGCTTGTGTATTTCTGTGGGGATAGATTCCTGACAGTGATATTTAATGATCTCTAATAAAATGAATGTGAAGAAAAAATAAAACCGAATCAAAAAATACAGAAGACACGATATCAGTGCATAGGAAATATCAATAAATAATTAGAATATAGAAAGTGGATGGAAATAACTAATGTTTCAGAAAGAAGAAGGGAGAAATTTAAGTGCCCAGAGCAGAGGACCCCAATGAAGAGGGATGAAGAAAGAGAAAATGGGGAGGAGCAAATTATCAAAGATATATGGTAAGACACGTTTTCACAACTTAGGAACATTCATTTCAAAGACCAAAGGGCCAAACTGAGCATCCAACCACAAGAAAGAAAAGACCCAAACTAAGTCCCAACCCTGGGAAATTTTGAAACACTGAAAACAAAGAGAAAATCCTAAACATTTCTAAAGAGAAAGCAACAGATTACAAATCGAAAGTCAGAATGACATCAGTCTTCTCTACAGAAAACATAGCAGTTTGAAGAGAGTGGATCAGAACCTTCAAAATTCTAAAATAATTTAACAGAGCATCCTACATCCAAACTATTAAGCAAGAGAGTAGAACAAAAATGTGTTCAGATAAGCAAAATATCATTCTACCTGTGTATTTTTCTAAAATGAGAAACAAACTGTGTTTCTGACTGTGTACTGAATATATATCAATATAAATAGAGAAGTTCTAGAAATTTGCACACTAAACTTTTAAACCTTAGTTAACTTTGGAGAAGGGACTTGGATTGCAGAGGAGATGAAGGGGTGGAGGGTCAAGGGGTGCTTTATAGCTATCTATATTTTTTGTTTACATGTGTTTTCTGAAGTAATGTATTTATATGTTATCTGGGTGATTAAAAATATTTTTAGTCTTAAAGTAAAAAGAATCTATTGCTGCTAAAATCAAACCCCCCTCTTTTTTTTTAATTCTGTTAACATATATACAACCTAAAATTCCCCATTGTATCCACTTTCTATTATACAATTCATTGGTTTTAACTGCATTCACAATGTTGTACTATCTTCACCACAATCTATTACCAAAACTTTTCCATCACCCGAAACAGAAACTGTGTACCAAATAAGCATTAACTCCCCATACCCTACACACACGGGGCCTGTATTCTAGTTTTTGACTTTATTAATTTGCATAATTAATATTCATGTCGGGGAGATCATACAATATTGTCCTTTTGTGCCTGAATTTTTCACTGATCATGTCTTCAAGCATCATCCATGTTATCACATGTATCAGAACGTCATACTTTTTATGGCCAAATAATATTCCATTGTAGGCATATGCCACATTTTGTTTATCCATTCATCTGTTGGTGGACACTTAGGTTGCTTCCATCTTTGGGCAATTGTGAATAATGCTGTTAGGAACATCGGTATGCAAACGTCTGTTTGAATCCCTGTTTTTCAGTTCTTTTCGATATATACCTAGAAGTGGTAATTCTATAGTTAACTTTCTGAGGAACTTCCAAACTGTTTTCCACAGGAGCTGCACCATTTTACATCCCACCGACAATGCACAGGTGTTCCTCTTTCTCCACATCCTCTCCAACATTTGCTATTTTTAGTTTTTTAATAGTGGCCATTCCAGTGTGTGTGAAATGGTATCTCACTGTGATTTTGATTTACATTTCCCTTATGGCAAATGACTCTGAACATCTTTTTGTGCGTTTATTGGCCATTTGTGTATCTTCTTGGGAGAAATGTCTATTCAGTCTTTTTCCTGTTTTTTAATTGGTCGCATATCTTTTTGTTGTTGGTTGTATATGTTCTTTATACATTATGGATATTAAACCTTTATCAAATACATGGTTTCCAAATATTTCCTCCCATTCTTGTTTTGCTTTTATGATAAAGTCCTTTGATACACAAAGTTTTTTATTTTGATGACTTCCCATTTATCTGTTTTTTTCTTTTGTTGCTCATGCCTTTGGTATAAGGTCTAAGAAACCACTGCCTAACACAAGGTCCTGAAAATATTTCCCTATATTTTCTTCTAGGATTTTTATGGCTTTAGTTCTTATATTTAGCCCTTTGATCCATTTTGAGTTAATTTTTGTGTGTGGTATGAAATGCAAGATTGTTTGAAAGTCTAGGCTTTTCTGTAATTATTCAGCTGGGTCCACTTCTTTCAAGTACCCACTCTGTTTCTATTTCTAGCTTTAAAACACATCTGATTCAGGCTAAAAGGAGCCATTATGGTTTCTTCATATCATCACATTTCTGTTAATGAGCCCTTCAAACTTGATTGGTTTTTAATAGAATTACAGTGATTCTGAAGCAATCCTGAAGTCAACTATTTCTCTCAGCCTTACAAAAACCCACATCTGTGCTGATATGATCTAAGATACAAAACCATTAAAAAGGAAAAGTAAGACACCTGAGTTTCCAATTAAAAAAAAAAAAATCAAAACTCTGTATAACCTTAAAAAAGAATCTTTAAACACATAAATGGATGGGAAAGAAATGAAGGAATACTCAGAGGACAAGGTATTAGTGAAAGCAGGTGCCCAGGAGGTAAGCAGAGCAATAAAGCTGTCTTTCATCTTTGTAGTATCTCCCAAGTTGATATTAAATGTAGATTTTTCATGGTCTGTGGACAAGGGAAGAACAGTAAATAAAGCCAAAGTGAAGTTTCTTACGAGACCCCTGCATAAAGCTGTGACCCCAAAGGGCCACAAAACATCAGAGTATGCATGAATAAAGAATAGGCCCATCAATGGTAATGATAGCACAATATTGTAAATAAAATGAATGCAACTGAATTGTACACATAAAAATGGTTAAAATGGGAAATGTGGAAATTATGTGTGTGTGTATATATATGTGTGTGTGTATATATATATATAACTTCAGTAAAAAAATAAACTACTAAAAAAAAAAAACACCCCAATGAATTGCAAGTAAATTGTTGGTCTCTAAACTTGGTTTTAAATGGAGGAGGAAAGGATTCTCTCTGACAATTTGTGATTACAAACTGACCCTCGTGGAGATTTGAAAGTTGAATTGACACGACCTGACAAGCTGAGGATTTAGTTTAAAGCTATCTCGGCCTTGAAATCCTCTGGGCTTCTGGCACAATTAATCAATTTGTCAATGAAGGAACCCACATTCAAACCAGACTTTAAACTACTGATGCAAATAAAGTTCCACAAAATGTCACCTCACCAAAGAAATCACAGTGCATCAAAGAAAATTTATGAGTGAGAACCAGCAGAAACAACAGACAGTAGAATGAGCCTGTGGTGGTTTGAAGCTGTATGTATTCCAGAAAAACATATGTTCTTAAATCTAATCCATTCCTGTGGATATAAACCCATTGTAAATAGGGCCTTTTGGTGAGGTTACTTCAGTTAAGGTGTGTCCCAACTCAACCAGGATGGTTCTTACTCCTATTACTGGAGTCTTTTATGAGAGAGTGAAATCCAGAGAGAGAGAGAGAAAGTCATAGGAAGCAAAAAGCTGAAATCAATGAAACCCACAAGAGAAGGAAGAGACTAGCAGATGCCACCATGTGCCTTGCCACGTGGCAGAGGAGCCAAAAATCGCCGGTAGCTGGTCTTCAAAAAGGAAACATTGCCCTGATGATGACTTAATTTGGACATTTCCTCAGACTCTAATGATGAGAGAATAAATTCCCATTGTTTAAGCCCAAATAGCCCTTGCTTTAAGCAGCCTAGGATACTAAAACAGATTTTGGCACCAGATTAGTGGGGTGCTGCTATTACAAAAAGGTGGAAATGGCTTTGGAATTAGGTAATGGATAGAGGCTGGAAAAATTGTGAGTGCTTTGATGGAAAAGGCCTAGATTGCTTTTAAGGGACTGTTGGTAAAAATAGTGACCCTAACGGTACTTCTGATGAGGTCTTAGAAGGAAATGATTGAATGTGTTATTGGTTACTGGAGGAGAGGTGATTCTTGTTTTAAAGTGGCAGAGAACTTGGGCTCTGATGTTGATGGAAGGCAGAATTTGAGAGCAATGAGCTTGGATATTTAGCCAAGGAGATTTCCAAGCTAAGTGTAGAAAGTACAGCATGGTTTCATCCTGCAGCTTATAGTAAAATCTGAGAGGAAAGGGATAAGCTGAGAACCAAACTCCTATGCACAAAGAAAACAGAAATTGATGGCTTGGAAAATTCCAAGTTTCTGGAAAGTAAGTCCCCCGAGAATAGTGCTCAGTGTAAGGGTTTAATTGAACATGGATCCAATTAGCCATTTTAGTGCACATCAGGATTGAAGGTACAGTTATCCAGGAAGTATCTGTGGAAAGTCCTATAGTCTTATGGTTTGGATCCCTGTATACTACATACAAAACCAACAAGTTTATATTGCTACATCTGTAAGAACAGATCCACTGCCAGCTGGACTGAGAGGAACAGAAAAGGAGCAGATTGAAGAAAAAATCACTTCAAGGGCTGAACCATGAAAGCTGAGGTCTGGACCAAAGACATCTTCTGAGGCCAAGAGAGCTGGCCTACCCATGGGTATGGAAAGGGAGAGGGTGAATCTGCCCCAGAGCTTGGAGAGCAGAAGCCTTCCACCTTATTGTTCAGGAAGAGTTCTACTACCCAGTATTCTGAGAGGGTTGAGCCTGAACCCTGGGAATTGCAGAGAATCTTGCTGCCACCCCATTGTCCTGAGAGGGTGGAGCCTCTACTCCCAACATTTGTGGAGAGGCTGGCTACCATCCCAATACTTGCAGAGGCTGGAGCCTTTACCCCAGTGTTCACAGAGAACATGGCCACTGCATGGGCACTTGGAAGGGTTGGAGCTGCCACTCCATCAGGCCTGTAGTACAAAACATCATTCCATAGATGCCACTCAGACATTGAAATCTAATGTGGATTTTCTGAATTGTTTGGGAACCATGACCCCTGTTTTCCTTCTACTTTCTCCCTATGGGAACAGGAATGTTTAACCTTTGCTTGTCCCTTCATTGTATATTGGAAGCAGGAGACTTGTTCTCTAGGCTTCACAGGTCCATAGACAGAGGGGAATTGTGCCCCAGGAAATACCACACCCATAAAGAATTTTGATGAGACTGTACTAAGCATTGTTTCTGAAAATGACTTAAGGCTTTTGAGGTATTGTGATGGATGAATGCGTTTTGCATATCTTTCTGGGGTCCAGAGGGTGGAATGTGGTGGTTTAAAGTTGTATGTACCCCAGAAAAACATGTTCTTAAATTTAATCTGTTCCTGTGGATATAAACTCATTGTTAAATAGGGCCTCTTGATGAGGGTACTTCAGTTAAGGTGTGCCCCACTTTAATCAGGATGGGTCTTAATGATTTTACTTAAGTCCTTTATGAGAGAATGAAATCCAGAGAGAGAGAGAGAAAGCCACAGAAGCAAAAAGCTGAAATCAACAAAACCCAGAAGAGAAGAGAGAGACCAGCAGATGCCGCCATGTGCCTTGCCATGTGTCAGAGGAGCTAAGGATTACCAGTAGCCAGTCTTTGGGAAAAAAGCATCACCTTGCTGATGTCTGGATTTGGACATTTTCCCAGACTCTATCCATGAGTGAATAAATTCCCATTGTTTAAGCTGAATCATTCCATGGTCCTTGCTTTAAGCAGACTAGGATACTTATAAAATAGAACCCTACAAAAACATGAGATTTTGGAATAATCAGAAACAGAATATCAAGCAAATACTTTCAAGATTAACAATACAAGTAAAGAGTAAATTACTATAAAAAGTGATGATGCATATTTGAAGACAAATTGGTTTTCTATAAATGAAAAATAAATATAATTGTGTTTAAAAATTCACAGGAATGATACAGCAACAGAGAATGAATTAGTAAATTTAAAAAGATCTAACAAATTACCCAGAGTACAGGAGAGTGTCAAAGAGATGGAACATATGGTAGAACAATTAAGAGTCATGAAAAGCAGAGTGAGAAGAAAATCTGAGAGAGAATGGGGACAGGAGAATATTTGATGAGGTAATGTTTCAGAATCAGTGAACAGCACAAATCCACAGACTCAGAAATCCTAAGCAAGGTAATTTTTTTTAAATTCTTAATTTCAATGATGGTAAAGATATTAATTTGATTAACCTTCAGCTGTGATAAATGTATCTAATATATCCACTAAAAGAATAAAAAGAGTGGATAACTACCTAAATCATGGAGAGGGAAAATATGAGATTAGAAAAATTGTCCAAAGGAAAGCAAAAAAAGGAGGGGAAAGGAACATAGAAAAGAGAATAAAATAAAGAAACCAAAACATATGATGTTAAAAATGAATCCAAATGTATCAGTAATTACAAAATATATAAAAACACCACAATTACAAATATCAAAAATTGTTGCCTTTTTTTTTTTTTTTTTTTTAATTTCAGCTCCATGTTGTTTTAAAAGGACATGTCTGGGCTGTAAGTGTTCACTAAAGTTGAAAGGATAAGAAAAAATATATAACCAGTAATCACTAACCAAAATGAAGCTGGTTTAACTATGTTTATACCAGATAAAATAGATTTAAAGCAAAAACAAAGGAGATGCTGTGAAATGATAAAATGCCCAGTTCTCCAGAAGGATGTAACAATTTTAAACTTACATTTACATAATAATATACTCTCATGGTATATAAAGTAAAAATATTGTTAGTGTCATATCTACCTCAATAGAAGACATTTAAAACACTTCTTAGTAACCAACATATCAAACAGGCAAAAAAAATGCAGTCAAGAGATAGAAGATTTGGGTAAGATAACACAATAGGAAACTTTTTCTAAACTAAATCCAAGGAAGACTTCATAATTAAACCACTCCCAGTAGACAAAGATGCCCACTATTGTGTTTTCCTCTCAATGCACTAAGGGGAAAATATATATATAAAGTATAAAATTTAGATATTAAATGAGGAAAAGTATAATTTGCAGATGATATGAACCTGTGTCCAAAAGAATCTACAGATAAATTGTTTTAACTAATGAAAGTTTAGGAAGTTTATATTTGTATATAAAATCAATATACAGAAATCAATTGCATGTCTCTAAATAAGCAACAGGCAGCTAGCATAACTTTAAAAATTCACAACATTACAGTAGCAAATATACCTAATAATAACTTTAGTAACAGGTATGAAAGATTATGGAAAAAATATGTAAAACTATTGAAAAACATTAAAGAAGGCTTAGTATAACATACTTAGGAATAAAAAGAGCCAACGTCATAAAAATAAATTATCCAAAATTGATCTATAAATGAAATGCATGCCAGAAAACAAAATAGTCCAATATTTGCAGACTCTGATAAACTGATTCCAGAATATATATGGAGGAGCAAAGGCTCATGAATTGCTAAACATTCCTGAAGTAGAAGAGAGTATAAAGAATTATAACTTATCAAGAATCATGATAAATATATAATAATTAAGATACGGTGGAATATTAACAAATTGGACATTGGTACCAAATAGACAGTTTATAAACAAATGCATATGTATGTTAAAAATTTCATATATGACGAAGTTGGCACTGGAGAACACTGGGGAAATGGAGGCCTTTCAATAAATGGTGCTAGGACTATTGGTTATCCACAAGGAAAAAAGTGAAATTGGATCCCTGCCTCACACCATATACAGAAATCAAATGCAGGTGGTTTAAAGACTTAAATGTGAATGTAAAGCTATAAATCTTTAGAAGGTAACCTAGGAATAGCTTTGTGAATTTGGGAAGGGAACAACATAAAAGGAAAAATTGATAATCTGGTCTAAATTAAAAGTAAGATCTGTTTATCAAAAGACCTTGAAAGAAAGTGAAAAGACAACTTACCAACAGATAGTGTCCATAATATATATGAAGTTCCTACGAATTAAGAAAAATACAAGCAATAGAAAAATGTACAAAAACTTAGAGATATTTCTCGTATGGAGAAACACAAATGTTCAATAACATAGAAAGCTCAACTTCGTTAGTAATAAAGGAAATGCAAATTAAAATCACAATATTATATCATTTTACACTATAAGATTACACCAGGCAATATTTTAAAGTCTAAGTAATTTGCAAGGATAGAAGGCAACTGGAACAATTATAAACTGCTGATCAAAGTGTAAATTGGTATAAAGATTCTGGAAAGCAGATTTGAAATAATCTAATAAAGTGGAAGATGTGTATTTGCTGCGACCAGCAATTCCTAGTCAAGGTAGAAACTCTCTTGAGAAATTCTTGCATATGTTCACCCAGAAAAATTGTGCTAGAATGTCCACAGTTGCTCTCTTTGTACTAGCAAAAAATAGAAAGAACTCATCTATACTTCAAAAATTAACTGAATAAATAAATTGCTATCTATGCCTACAAAATAATATTACAGCAATTAAATATGTGTGAATTAAAAAAAAAAAAGGAACACAACAACCTGGATGAATCTCAGCAAACAAAAACTGAGTGAAAAACAAGTGGCAGAAGAATACATACAGTGTGATTCCAGTGATATAAGTTCAAAAACATGCAGAACAAATCAATATATTGTTTAGGGATACAAACATGGTAAAAATATATTTTTTTAAAGTGTGGGGATGATAAACCAAAAACTCAGGATTGCAATTACCTCTGAGGAGTCAGGGAAGGGAACATCAAGAAGTATTGTAGTGGGGTTTTGAAACATACTGATAATTCTGTCTTGTAAACTGGTTGATAGGTGTTTATCACATCAGCATTCTTTGTATCTTGTGTATATCTTACCTTTTTTTTGTACTGACTCAGTATATTGAAAACATGGATATTTTTTGTTTTGTTTTGTCTTTGATTAGCCATGATGTATTGGTGCACTGTGAATATAATCTTGACAGATGGAATATTTTCCAATGTTGGTGTCTCTAGCATTTTCCATTATGTTGAAATGATTCACTATAATTACATATAGAAGCTAGAAAATGAACTTATTGGGATCAAGCCATTCCCTTGCTTAAACCCACTGAGGGCTTTCCAGAAGGAACAGAGCAAAATCCTGCTTTCTTGTCTCGCTCTCATACTCTTGCTCCAGGTATACCAGCTCTCTCCCTTTCTCTGTGGTCCCAAATGTGCTACCTCATGACCTTTGCTTTTGTTGTTTCTTTCCCTAAACCACTGTTTCTCCAGATAGCCTCTTTCAGGTCTCTGTTCAAATGTCACTGCTACAAAGACACACAGACTTTTCAAACTACAGAATATGCTCTATCTCCATTCCCAGTTTTCTTTTATTCATAGCACCTGTTACTCTCTGAAAATATGCTTATTTGCATGGTTACTTTTTTATTGCCTGTCTCGTCTCCACACATACTAGAATAAAACCACCCTGAGCATCCACATCTCTTTTGTTCATTCTTTCTTCAGGAACCTTACATATGCTAGATACTCAACAAAAACTTGTGGAATAAATTAATATGTTTTAGCGTAAATATTTGGGCAATAGAAAGTTAACATGTATATTTAATAGATTTCAAAAAATTGGGGAAACAGGAAGTTTCAGAAAGCCATTCACTTTGTTCATTCATTCAGCAAGTATTTCTTGAGTACCTACTGGATGCCAGGCACTGTAGTATTGCTGGTGACACGGAGTGAGCAGGAAAGTAAGCCAGGAACCCTGTACTGGGACTGGACAAGCCTCCAGTTGTTAGGAGCAGGAGCCAAGAAGGCCAGAGTAAAATCAGGACTCAAACAATCTGGAGGCCAAGTTACCAAAGTACTAGGGATAGGATTCTGGACATTTCTCTTCACTGAATCTACCATAATATGAAAAGACATCTCAGGGATTAAAGAATATCAGAAACTGAGAGAGTTTTAGAGCACAAAGCAAATCATTGCACCAATGACAATGTTTCCACCAGAAAGGAGAAAAGTAAAAGGCAGCGAAACATGAGTCACTGGATCCGTTCCTTAAACAGTAGCCCTACAACAACCCAAACACTTCCTCAAAAGTGCTGTTGAAAACCCCACCTGGAGAAACCATTCTTAATTCTAAGACTGACTGATGAAATTATGCTTCTGCATTTGATCTTTTGCAATATACTTAAGATATGAACTAAGGAGAACAGTGTTGTCTTGGCTTGCTAGTCTATTCATTTACACTTGACTCAGTTTTATACCATGGGGAGACATTGATAGTTGATTTGATACATTTGTCATCATTTTTGAGCTATACTCTTTTAAGCCAGGTATGCCTTGATTTGAGGATACATTCCCTAATTACCTCTTTCTTTCTTTGGAAAGCTCAGATTCAATTTCTATCCCTTTGATTCATACCCTATTTCCAGCATGAAGGCTTTTGATCCAAGGAATCCACTTAGCCTCTATTTTCAGAAGGCTCTTGGGCTTTGTTGCAAACTCTAAATACCTGAAACACCTCACACCATGTCCTAAGGTCATCACAATTGTCTACCAGTGACCTTTTGTTCCTTAGGTGCCAAATTGTGCAATCCTAGTTTACAATGGCTTTTATCAGTAGCTCGCTAAATTGGCAAGGCATCCATCACACATCCTGTCACCCAGCCTTGGAAAATTGGTTTAGTGTCATATCTCTTTGTTTATCAGAACTGAAACATCCAGCATTCAAACTGTCCATGCCACATGTGAGATTGCTAACAAATCAAGTTGCGTTTTTTAACTCAGAAGCTCAATACTTTTATTTAGTATTAAATAGCCAACTGCTGGGCCTAGAAGTAGGTCATACATTGTGTTGAGTGATCAAGCTCCATTCTTTGCCATCTGGCAACATGAATCAATGTCAAGTGGATGCAAATATATCTCTGGAGAGGTGACCTAATAAAATAGAGTTGATACACCAAGCACAGACCCCAGAACAGTTTTGTTTTCCCAGAAGAGCATTTTCAAGGTAAATGCAATGTCATCACAGTACAGGTTTTTAATGTGGGGAGATATACTGGCTGTATGATTCCACAGCCTATTATTTTCATTGGATGTAGACTCTGAATAGGTTCTGTTTCTGCTTCATTTATCTGAATTTTATTACATACCCAGAAATCCAGGGGAACTCAGGGTACAGCAGGAAGGAGATGAAGAAAAGTGTACGATAGAAACTTCAAGATTGCATATCCAGTTGACTAATGGATTGCCACTTAGCCACCAGAATTGGCTCTCAACTTGGACTTCAGGGCTTTAGCAGTACATTAAGGATTGGGGTTTAGAATAATAATTAAAATGTTATTTATTTAAAGGTAGTTTTGTTCCAAAGAAGATGGAAATTGACTTACAATAATGCATGCCATACAGAGAGCTAAAAATTGCTTAGGAATTTCTTCAAACAGCTAAAGATAGAATTATCATATGACCCAGCAAGTACACCACTCACTATATACCCAACAGAATTGAAAACAGGGACTCAAACAGATAATTATAGACAAATGTTCATAGCAGCATTATTTACAGTAACCAAAAGGTGGAAACAACCCAAGTGTCCATCAACAGATGATGGGTAAATAAAATGTAATACATTCTTACAATGGAATATTATTGAACAATAAAAGAAAATGGAAGTCTTGGGAAGTTTTGGGCCAGATATGTTACTAGGAGGAAATTTAGAAGGTAAAATGTGGGACCGTGTAACACAGTGAACACTGTTGTAGATGATGGACTGGGGTTAGTAGTACACATATAAGAAGGTTCTTTCATGAATTATAACAAATGTATGACATTAATAGGTGTTAATAGGGTGAAATATGGATAAAAATAAACCTAATGTAAACTGTGGACTATACTTAATAGTACTATTTTAATATTCTTTCATCAGTTTTAACAAGGTTACCACACTAAGTGTCAACAATAGGGGAGTATAGAGGAACGCTGTATTTTTTTACCTGACTCTTCTGTAAACCTACAACTTCTCTAATTAAAGAAGAAAAAAAATGTATTGTTTATGTGTCAACATGGATGAACCTTGAAAAAAAGTTATGCTAAGTCAGTAAGCCACAAGCAAAAGGACAAATATTTTATGATTCCACTTATGTGAAATGTCTACAACAGGCAAATTCATAGATGAAAGATTACCAAGGGCTGGGGGAGAAATGAGGAGATATTGCTTAATGGGTAGAGAGTTTTTGCTTTAGGTAATGAAAAAGTTTTGGATATGGATAGTGGTGATGGTTGCACAACATTGTGAATGTAATTAATGCCACTAAATTGTCGACTTGAAAATGGTTAAAATGGCACATTTTACATTATATATATTTTACCACAATAAATAATTGCGGAAAATGAGATAAAAGGAAAGTAAGAATACAAAAGTAACTTGGAGGCCGGAAGGAGTAACTTAGTGAACCATGCACAGCAAACACACACCATAACTTTCTATCCATTAGTTGGGGGTGGACCACAGGGTCCATTAGGTCAAAAGTAGTCATAGAGAAGAAACATCCTTGGAGTAGCTTGGGCTTGCAAGGCAGGTTGTCAGTGTATCCTTTTCCATCCCCAGGTGCCACCACTACACACTCTCATACTTCCCCAAATCCTCATTGTACTCATTTATTCCTCCACACATTTCTTGAGTGTGTTCAGTGTGCCAGGGACTATGCTGGGGTACCTTGGTTTGTAAATGTACATATGGTCCCTGATCTAGTGGACTCACTTCTAGGGAAGTGAGTGAGGTAGGCATTGAACAAATGACCACATGAAGGAATATGTAGTTACAGTCTGAGACAAGTTCTCTGAAAGAAAGGAACATGGTACCAGTAAGAAACTCTTATAGAAACCCTACACTAGTCTGGGTAGGGTGAGTACAGGGGAGTGAAGGTCAGGGAGGGCTTCTTGGAGCAAATGATGTATGGGCTGAGAGCTTCAGGCTGAGTAGTAAGTAACCAGGTAAATTATAAGGAAGAGTGTGTGGATGGAGGAAACTCTTCCATATGGCACACACTAAGGTTCTGTGACGTGAGGGACCAGTGTGTTCAAGGAACTGAAAGGCTGTGGTAGATGGCACATAGAGAGCAAGGAAGAGAATACAAATGGGGCCAGAAAAGTAGACAGATGTTCAAATCACAGATCCTTGTTTACTGCATTAAAAATTTTGAGTTTTATCCTAACATTGAGAAGCTGAAGAAGACTTAAGCCTGGGTGGAGGTTGTGACATGATCAGATTTAGACTTGGAAAAGGCGGCTGTGAGACACCAGGTAGATGGTGAGATAAACTAGTTTTGAATTGAATCATATGTATAAAGATGGAATGAGATTCCCAGGGAAGAGAATAAAGCAAGAGAAAGAAGAGGGCCTCAGAGGGAGCCTTGAAAAGCTTCCAAGACGTCCCTTGGCCTGGAGTTATTCTGAACCTAGCACTAAGATGATAGGGGCAAGTCTTTATTTTTTTCACCATTAACTTAAATTTCTCCCTATTGTTTTATTTGGTTTTGTTTTGTTTTACCAATGACAGATAACCGTCTCCCATCACTTACTCTAGATCATAAATCACCCCTGCCAGTGATGATGGAACGTTCACAGTAAGGGAGACTTAATCAAAATTAATTACAATTTGGGTTAGTTTTTAATGCAGAGGACTTTTTAGTTAGGCTAAATGGTGCTTGTTACCAAATCCATTTAAGAAGTTAGTGATTTCATGCTTGTGTTTCTATGGGTCAGCTTTTTAGACCTTGATCTGTAAGAACAGCATTAGGTGGCTGCCCCATAGATCCTCTGAGCTTTTATTTGACATGACCTAGGGATTGTATGCTGTCATTGACTTTGATCACTTTGCATAGTTCAGAAGATGCCATCTCTTGGGTCTGTATTCCAAGTTCATTGTTGCAAGCAATGTCTAAAGGAAGTACAGAATTTTATAATAAATATTTGAGAAAACCAACAGAAAAGTGTAAGTTCATACTACACAATCATAATCCAGTATTGTGCTTTCATTGTAGACATTGAATAGGGGGAAGATTCGTATTTATTGTTGGAGCTGATCTTTGTCATGATTATTTTTTCAATGAACTTGACAGTGATAGAATTCCAGTGAAGAGTTTCATTGTGTTTATGTGCTGTGTAATATTTAAAACCAAGACATCAACAGTCTCGCCACAGGAGAGCACTGACAATATAACTTAAACAGCAATTGGAAGGAATTTTTTGTTTGTTTTCACATAGGTAGGAGATAAGAACAATTTTGGAATGTGAAAGATGATTATGAAGATGCATTTTCCAATACTGTAGCAATTTAACTTTGAATTAATTATAATTAAATAAGATCAAAATTTAATTTTCTCAGTCACAGTAGCCACATTTCAAGTACTCAATAGCCACATGTAGTTAGTGGCTGAAATATCACACAGTGCCACCATCACAGAAAGTTCTATTGGATAGCACTGAATTAGAGGAGGGATCAAATCCAGGACACGGCCTGTTGTTGCATACATTGTGAGCTAAAAGAGGTTTTTACATTTTTAAATGACTGAAAAACAGTCAAAAAAGAATATTAAAAACTTTAGTGTCCATAAATGAAGTCTGTTTGGAGCATAGCCGTGCCCATTCCTTTACATATTATCTCTGGCTGCTTTTTTTTTTTAAATGAGATTGTTCACATACCATACAATTATCCAGAGATCCAAAGTGTACAATCATTTGCCCCCAGTACCATCATACAGCTGTGCATCCATCACAATTAATTTTTTTTCAATTTTTAGAACATTTTCATTACTCCAGAAAAGAAATAAAGACAAAAAAGGAAACTCAAATCCTCCCATACCCCACACCACCCCTCCGTTGTTCACTCATAGTATTGGTATAGTACATTTGTTACTGTTGATGAAAGAATGTTAAAATACTACAACTGTAGTATATAGTTTCAATAGGTATATTTTTTCCCTATATGCCCCTCTATTATTAACTTCTAGTTATAGTGTCATACATTTGTTCTGGTTCATGAAAGAGATTTCTAATATTTGTACAGTTAATCACGGACGTTGCCCACCACAAGGTTCACTGTTTTATACATTCCCATCTTTTAACCTCCAACTTTCCTTCTAGTGACATACATGACTCTGAGCTTCCCCTTTCCACCACATTCACACATCATTCAGCACTGTTAGTTATTCTCACAAAGTGCTACTATCATCTCTGTCCATTTCCAAACATTTACATTCACCCTAGTTGAACATTCTGCTCATAATAAGCAACCGCTCCCCATTCTTTAGCCTCGTTCTATATCCAGGTAACTTATATTTCATGTCTATGAGTTTACGTATTATAATTAGTTCCTATCAGTGAGACCCTGCAATATTTGTTCTTATGTGTCTGGCTTATTTCACTCAGTATATTGCCCTCAAGGTTTCATCATCGACCCATTTTTTTTTTTTAATGGTTTTGTTCACACGCCATCCGTTCCATCCTAAGTAAATAATCGATGATTCCCTGTATAGTCACATATTTATGTGTTCACCACCCTCACCACTATCTATATAAAGACATCTCCATTTTTTCCACAAAGAAGGAGGAAGAGTCAAAAAAGGTAGAGAGACAAAAGAAAAAGGAAAAAGAAAGATTAAAAAAAAAAACATGACAGCTAGGAAGCAACAAAAGGAAAGATAGCATTAAACTAAAGTAGAATAAAGAGCCAGACAACATTACCGATGCCAAGAGCCCCATACCCCTCCCTTATGTCCCCCTCTTATATGCATTTCACTTTGGTATATTGCCTTTGTTACATTAAAGGAAGCATAATACAATTTTCTGTTAATTATAGTGTCTAGTTTGCATTGATTGTATTTTTCCCCCAATACCCCCTTATTTTTAATACCTTGCAAGGTTGACAGTCATTGTTCTCCTTCATGAGAAAACATATCTGTACATTTTATCACAATTGTTGAGCACTCTAGGTTTCACTGAGTTATATAGTCCCAGTCTTTATCTTTCCTCTTTCCTTGTGGTGTCCCACATGCTCTTAACCTTCCTATTTCAATCATACTCACAGTCATCTTTGTTCAGTGTACTTACATTGCTGTGCTAACATCACCCAAAATTGTGTTTGAACCTCTCACTTCTGTCTTTTCCTATCTGTCTGTAGTGCTTCCTTTAGTATTTCCTGTAGAGCAGGTATCTTGTTCAGAAACTCTGTCATTGTCTGTTTGTCAGAGAATATTTTAAACTCTCCCTCATATTTGAAGGACAGTTTTGCTAGATGTAGGATTCTTGGTTGGCAGTTTTCCTCTTTCAGTATCCTAAATGTATCATCCCACTTCCTTCTTGCCTCCATGGTTTCTGCTGAGAAATCCGCACATAATCTTATCAAGCTTCCTTTGTATGTGAAGGATCGCTTTTCTCTTGCTGCTTTCAGGATTCTCTCTTTGTCTTTGACATTTGATAATCTGATTATTAAGTATATTGGTGTAGGTCTATTCAGATCTATTCTGTTTGGGGTACGCTGCACTTCTTGGATCTGTAATTTTATGTCTTTCATAAGAGATGGGAAATTTTCATTGATTATTTCCTTTATTATTGCTTTTGCCCCATTTCCCTTCTCTTCTCCTTCTGGGACACCCCTGACATGTACATTCATGCATTTCATGTTGTCATTCAGTTCCCGGAGATGTTGCTCATATTTTTCCATTCTTTTCCCTATCTGTTCTTTTGTTTGTAGGCTTTCAGGTGCCTTGTTCTCCAGTTCCTGAGTGTTTTCTTCTGCCTCTTGAGATCTGCTGTTGTATGTCTCCATTTTGTCTTTCATCTCTTGTGTTATGTCTTTCATTTCTATAGATTCTGCCAGTTGTTTTTCTGAACTTTCGATTTCTACCTTATTACTCCCAGTGTTTTCATTATGTGCTTCATCTCTTTTGCCATATATTCCCTAAACTTTTTGAATTGATTTAGCATTAGTTGTTTCAATTCATGTATAGCAGTTGAAGTGTAAGTTTGTTCCTTTGAATGGGTCATAATTTCGTTTTTCTTAGTCTAGGTTGTAGTTTTCTGTTGTCTAGGCGTCTGGTTTCCTTGGTTACCCCAGTCAGGTTTTCTAATCCAGAATGGGCTCAAGTCCCAGAAGGAAGCAATATTCACTATCAGGTTTCCCTGAGGGGGTGTGTCTTAGAAGATTGACACTTCCTGTGAGACCTCAAGCCACTGTGCTTTTTCTAACCTGCCCAGCAGGTGGCACCTGTCAGCCTGTAGCTCCTGACTAGTGTCAGGAAGTGTGGCCTCCTTAGTTTCTGTTTTGACTGTTTTCCCCCAGGCTTTGGGGTCTGGTTCTGAATGGAAGGCATGTAGTATAGCTGGGTACCACCGCCTTCCTCTTAGGGAAGATACACCCCCTAGGGAGTTGTCATCTGCATTTAAATAGGTTCTTTGTCTCTCTAACTTTGCTATCTCCACCCTTGTCTGGGTCAGAGTGCTGTGAACTGAAAATGGCTGAGGCTTTCTCCACTGCATATTGCCATGAACTGAAAATGGCTGAGGCTTTCTCTACTGAACCGTTCAGGTTGAGAGACAGTAAAAGGGACAGAAAGCCCCCTTTCAGCGCCAGCCCACTGCCCCCAGTTTCACCCGTCAGCCAGAGATAGCACCTGGTCCTCTGGGCTCCCCCTCCCAGGACAGAGAAGTCCCCTGGCTCTTCAAGGTCAGTCATCACTAAAAGCCTCTGTCTGCTTATTGGGGATTTGTAGCTTGCATTAAGCAGTCCACATTTGCCAATTAAAATCCCAGTTGGAGCTAGACTGAGGTATATTCACTTGTTCAGAGAGTGCTGCTCCCTATCATAGCGAGGCTTTGCCATTTGGACTGCCATGGGGGGAGGGGGCTCCCGGCTCAGGTCCGCAGTTTCTATTCACATATTCCACACTGCAGTCTCAGACATTCCTCCCAATCCAGGTTGGTGCACAATGTGTGGACAGTCATGGTTGTCCCCCAGCAGTTATTCCAGATCATTTACTAGTTGTTCCTGGTTGTTTGTTAGTTTGCTCCGGGGGGACTAACTGACTTCCACTCCTCTCTATGATACCATCTTCTTCCATCTCTCTCTGGCTGCTTTTATATCACAAGAGCAGAATTGATTAGTTGCAACAGAGACCTATCCTGAAAAGCCTAAAGTATCTGCTATTTGCCTCTTTTCAGAAAAATCTGCTGAACCTTAAGCTAAAGGAAGGAAGGTAGCAGTGTTACAAATCACACAATCTTTAATAGACAGCACTCTGTGTAGTTTCAGAAAATGAAATCAATACAGAGATGAGAAAGCACACCCAAAGCTTGTGCCCTGATTTGTTTGCTGTGAGACAGCCTGCATTTTAGGATTTGATGGTTGATTGGTGTGAAGGCTCCACAGAACACTGGAGTTTGCCTGTCACATGTGTGTCCAAAGGGTTTCATCAAACCCTCAGCTTTCTCAATGTATTTTTGGAATTTTTGGAGATACTCTCTAAAACTTCTCTCCATTACACACTATCCTCCCCATTGTCAAAAGGCAAATTAAGTTCTCTGAAAGGTTTGACACTAGAAACAAGGAAATTCACTTACCCTCTTGATAATTGGCATTGCTCAATTATCTTTTTTTTTTTTTAAATCTTCATTTTATTGAGATATATTCACATACCACACAGTCATACAAAACAAATCATACATTCGATTGTTCACAGTACCATTACATAGTTGTACATTCATCACCTAAATCAGTCCCTGACACCTTCATTAGCACACACACAAAAATAACAAGAATAATAATTAAAGTGAAAAAGAGCAATTGAAGTAAAAAAGAACACTGGGTACCTTTGTCTGTTTGTTTGTTTCCTTCCCCTATTTTTCTACTCATCCATCCATAAACTAGACAAAGGGGGTGTGGTCCTTATGGCTTTCCCAATTCCATTGTCACCTCTCATAAGCTACATTTTTATACAATTGTCTTCGAGATTCATGGGTTCTGGGTTGTAGTCTGATAGTTTCAGGTATCCACCACCAGCTACCCCAATTCTTTAGAACCTAAAAAGGGTTGTCTAAATTGTGCATAAGAGTGCCCACCAGAGTGACCTCTCGGCTCCTTTTGGAGTCTTTCTGCCACTGAAGCTTATTTCATTTCCTTTCACATCCCCCTTTTGGTCAAGAAGATGTTCTCCATCCCACGATGCCGGGTCTACATTCCTCCCCGGGAGTCATATTTCACATTGCCAGGGAGATTCACTCCCCTGGGTGTCTGATCCCACGTAGGGGGGAGGGCAGTGATTTCACCTTTCAAGTTGGCTTAGCTAGAGAGAGAGGGCCACATCTGAGCAACAAAGAGGCATTCGGGAGGAGGCTCTTAGGCACAATTATAGGGAGGCCTAGCCTCTCCTTTGCAGCAACTGTCTTCCCAAGGGTAAATCCTATGGTAGATCTCAATTATCTTTTTAACCTTCTCTTAGGTGAGTGGCTGAGACAATGAAAAATTACTTTGCAGTGGGACCTGAGCCAGCCCAGCATCAATCTGCTCTCATTACTAACATTCTCTCCCCATCTCTTGAGGAAGGGTGTGCTAATAGGAGTATGTCGTTGCTTGTTGGGCCAGGCTTAAATACATGCAAAAACTTCATAAAGTCTTCCTACCAGAAATGCCACAGGGCTATTGAGAATTTCTGCAGGAATAGGGTTGTATCTTCTTTGCCTGTGAATTGACTGGTGCCATAACAGAATATTCTGGGGTACCCAGCCAACCCATTTGATTTTGTTGATGAGCAAGATTGTAGCTGAAAAAAAATTGCATTTTTGCCTTGATATACTTATTGCTAGTTCCTTAGGAAAAGAAAAAATGTTCAGGGCTTTGCCCTGAAACAATTCTCAATTTAGGAAACACCTAGGGAATTCCAGGGCCAGGAGGGGATTAGAGTTTGAGAAAGAGAATCATGTTTCACTTCTTAACCTTCAAAGAACTCTAGTAATGATATTAATGCTAAAGTATTTGGAGGGAAGGGTATTGATATCTGCAGTTCCTTTGGAAATTTTTTTTTGCATCAAAAAATAACATTGTCTGATGGATGGTTGGAGAGGTGACTAGATGACCAGAGCTAAAGCAAGTATTGTAAAGTGTGAATGGTAAAATCGTAGAATCTAGGCAATACGTATTCTGGTGTTCACTGTAAATTCCTTCAAACTGTTCTATATGTTTGAAAATTTTAGTTAAAAAATAGGGGATAAATCCTCAAGAAATGCATTTCTTGTTTAAGCCTCTAAGTCTCAATATTAACCTTAAGCATAAGTGACTTCAAAAGAATAAATCACCAGGAAATGTCTGTGACCCAAAGGATTGCTGTCCAGGTTTTGGGGGCTTGGCTCAGGTTCATGGACAAATGCAAGTCCCCAGCTCAGGAAGCCCTTCCTCCCTGACCTCACTATGTCAGTTTCACTCACAGGCCACTATGGAGTAATCAGGTCCACACTGTGGTGCAACATAAAGAACACGAGTGTTGATACTTTGGTCTCTCAAATTATTTCTGGGCCTGCTCCCTACACATCTTTAGTTTGTTCTGTCTTTTTGTACATCTTCAGTTAAACAGATTTGCAGAATATTCTGTAGGCGGATTTGGGACATCTAAATTGCTAGGTGCGTGCTTGGAAGGATTTCATGGACCAAAACCTCCATAGCAAAAGTGAGCTAAGAACTGCTTGTTTTGACATTTGGATTTTTCACTGGCATAGATCTGATTTATTTAATTCAATTTAATACTGAAGAACAGGGAGGATAGAATTCTTTTTGGAATGTATAAGCATTTGGTTTTAAAACTGAAAGAAAAATGGGGTAGAGTGGACTCAGTAAAAATTTCCATTATTGAAAGGGTTTTCAAATTGTTATTAGGAGACTTGAAGCACACAGTGGCAGTTTTGGAAGTGCTTGATATTTTTATATTCTCACCGAGCATCCTGGGCTGAATAGATGATTCTGTCAGAAAATATCATGAAGCCAAGTTGTCTTTGATAACTGCTTCAGACTGTCTACATATATAATCCTAATCTCTTTTAAAAATGTTTATACCATCAGTGGTCCTTGATTTACAACTACTAGACCAAGAAATGGCCCACTGATTATAGAACAGTCTTAGCTTCACCATGCATCTTTGCTAGAAGATGTAAGATGTAAAACAATAACAGATGCATGAGTAGGAGTGAGATCTCTGGAAGTTGCGGGAAGAGATTCCAGTTAGAGGGAACAGCAGGTGGGATTGCACAGAGGCAAGGGTACCATTGGAAGAACGGAAAGACGTCCATTACAAAAGAAAGAGATGAGGCTGAGAAAGAGAATGGGGCCACATCCTGCAGACCATTGCAAGATGAATTAAGGGCTTGGAGCTTTATTCGAGGAGAGTAGAGGCCATTGAAAGGGCATGGCCCAATTTCTGTTCTAGTAGAATCTCTCTGACCATGGTGTGGAGAGTGCATTAGAGAGGGAAATGGGGGGCCGATTAGGAGGCTGTATCTATAATCCATAAAAGGGTGATGTTTTGCTCTCTGTCCATGAGAAGAAAGCACAGGTAAGGACCACCCAAGGCTTGTTTAGTTGATTAAGTAAAACATTCCCAGCCATTGATTAAGGAAGCTAAAGAATACAATCAGGAGCGCTAACCCATTTCCTTCATTTTCCACTATGTACCAATCAAGCACCCTTTCTAAATGAATCTAAATTTATAATTGTTTTTTCAGATATTTATTGGAGTCTTACGAGAACCTATTGAATGTGAATCTATTTAAAAATCTATCCAAAAGCGGTATGTCTTGGCAGGGGCATATACCAGACCATATTTTGCACAGATGACACAGAGAGTCTCCAAATCCCCTGAGTTCCAAACATTACCTTTAAAAGCAATGCTGTTCTTTGTAGGTGGAGGCCTCCCCTACTTTCAGAGTATTTTACATCTTCTTAACTGTAGACTGACCTGGGCACGAAGCAAGGACAACCCTGTGTGTTACCTTGGCCCATCTCTTAGTCACATTGAGATTTATTAGAACATTGACCACAGGTCAACCAGTGACCCTTCTTTCTCTCAGTACTTAATTAAAATCTCTAATCTTTCTGTTTCTGCTCCTAATGGGATGATGTGGCCATGGCTTACAGTATCTCAGAATCATCAATATGAAGGTCATGTCTCATTTTATAAGTGTGGGATCTATCACTAGTGACCTCAGCACACTGCTTAGAAATTGGGATGTTGAATCTACCCCATCAATTCCTTTTATTATGATCTGCCACTTTTTTCCTGAAAGGTAAGCACAAGAACAAAAGGTTTATATGGCAATTGATTTTTTGGTAAATGGAATTTTTGAAGTAAATTTCATGAATGCCTTCCTCATTTTTCAGTTAGAATTTAATTTTTAAGAAATTTTTAAAAGTTAGAGTCAGACCTTTGAATACACCCAGTAGATATTATTGATATTGTATTGACCTAAGGATGGTTAGGCCTAGAACTTAAGTGGTTTCCCTTCTAATAGCAAAAGAAACTGGTTGTAATAAAATTTAGTGGCCTTAAAATTTAAATAGAAGATTTGTTTATACTTACTTAGGGAAATGGGGAGGTATATGGGGTATTTAAATAAATTGTGGGACACTTGGTCCTGAAAATTGCCTACTATAATGATTTTAAAAGAATTATATTTAATAGGAAAATTTTAGGTCTCTTGACTATCAGGGGAAGGTGAAAATTTAGTCATGGGATTTGGAGACTAAAAGATAAACAGCCCAAAATTCCGAGCTTGGCTTTCTGCATGTGTCCTTGTGCTGTGTCACTGCTTAAGAAAATGAGCTTGATGACCACTGACACTTTAAAAACTTGAGTGCAAAGTGCAATGGATTCTTTCCATGGATTAGAGCACATGCTAGCTCTTGAGCTGGATTATGAGAATCCCTATATTAAGATTATGAAAAATGATAGGACAGAATCAGGGTGGAAAGCCTGACCCACAGATGCCTCCCTCATCTAAAGACAACGTTTGTTCATACTTTCAGCACGTGGCTTCCTGCACAAAGATCTTTTCTATAACAACTAACCGTTTTAAAACTTTGGAGTAATCCAAATTCTTAGGGAAACCCAAGAGGATTTAGTTATCTTGATGACCAAGGCCCACAGCCCTCAGAAAGCACCCCACGTCAGCAGCCTCCATGGAAATATCTAATCAGGGTCATCACCCACAGCTGGGTGGGGCACATTCCAAAGAAACACTCAAAGAAATCTAATCAACACTGATAACGTCTGCTCACACAAGATTACATCAAAGATAATGGCGTTTGGGGGACACAATATATTCAAACTGGCACAGGGTGTTTTATACTTCCACACTCCTGGACATCCTTCTGGAATATTCTCTGTGGCAGTATTGCAGACCATTACAAAAGTATTTTATCAGAAGCAATTGATCAAAAAAGTGAACTGCTTTCTTCTCAAGTTCATTCATTCAACAAATAGTCATTGAGCATATTTATTGAACATTTACTATGTTCCAGGCATGGTGGAGAAAATGGACAAAAATCCCTGCTCCCATCGAGTTTTCATAGGCGGGTAATAAGTAAAACAAAGAAGTAAAGTATATAGCATGCTAGCTGGTAGCAAGAACTACTGAATTACAGCAAGAAGTGGGGATAGGGAGTAGGAGGTTTCAGTATGTGATAGGATGGTCTGGGAAGGCTTCACTGAGAAAGTGACTAACCAAATTGAGAAGATGGAGCAAGCCATGCAGTATTTATGGAAGGAGCTTGCTAGACAGAGTAAGTTTCAAGAGCAAAGGGTGTGGCTTGCTCAAAGAAAACCAAGGAAGCAGGTGCAAGGAGGTACAGATCAAGAGGATGGTAGTAGATAAGTTTGGAAAGCTAACAGGGTAGAGTAGAGGCAGACAATAGCTTTTTGCTATTTTGTAAGGCTTATTTCAGAGAGTCTCTATTTTGTACCATTCTTTCCCTTTCATGAATATTTTTCCAGTTAATAAAATCTTATGTTAAGTTCCTAACCACAAGCTTTAGAGATTTGTGCTGGATATAAAGTGCCTCATCAGATTCTATTACAATTATTTATGGGGTTCTGCCCATTCACAAAAGCAGAATTCCACACAATTCTTGTGTTAGAGCCCTTGCTGAGTTTTGATGGATCACATTCATTTGTGGATTCATGGATGTCTCTGATGAATATGCACATGCATTGCAGGTTTTGCTATTGGACCAGCTTCTATATGTTTATGTTGTATAAACTGCATAGTAAGTTTAATAGCCTCTCCATAAATATCTAATGCTCTGTGACTTGTGGGCACAGGAAATGGTCCAGAGCACCATGTCTGTAGTTCAAAAATGGCTGAAAAGGCATTGTGTCCATTAGCTATAGCTGCATATTAAACCACCCCAAAGCCTAGTGGCTTAAAGCAATAACCATGTATTATGGCTGGTGAACCTGTAGGTCAGCTGGGCTATTCTGCTGATCTGCGTTGGGTTCATTTGATCTAAGCTGGCTTCAGTCATGTATCTGTGTTCAGCTGGTAGGTCAACTGGGACAGTCGGAATGATTCACTCCTGTATGGCTTATCCTTCAGGAGGCTAGCCTAGGCTTGCTCAAAAACAGCAGCTTCAAAACTTGCCCACTGTACTTCCACCACATTCTACTATCCAAAGCAAGTCCCAAGGCCAGCTCAGATTCAATAGGCAAGGAATTAGACTCTAAGTCTTCATAGGAGGGAGCTGCAGGACAATTGTGGCCGTTTTTGCAATCTATACATCATTCATGTCTATATAGTATTGTCTTTCGTTGTCCCAGAAACATGATCACATGTAGCAATCGGAATTTCACACTCCAGCCCGATAGAACTGCAGCTGTATATTGTGGTCTCCAGGGTAAAACCCAAAACCCAGCAAAGCCTGTCTCGCAGTTGCAAGGTTCTAGGCAGTCACCTAGCCCAATACTTTCTCTTTAAAATCCAGAGAGCAAATATTTTCAGCCTTGTGGGACATATGGTATCTGTCAAACTACTCAACTGTACCATTATGGCACAAATGAATAATAGACTATACCATAGATAATATATAAACAAATGAAGATCGATGTGTTCCAATAATACTTTCTTTATGAAAACAGGCAACTGGCCAGATTTGGCCAGTGGGTCATAGTTTACCAACCCCTGGCCTAGCCAGTCTTGAATCAGAATTGCCTTGGAAATCAAGGGTTTTGATAAGCCAATAAACATCAGGCACTGGAGGGAAGGCTAGGTGGTAAAGTTTCTTAAATTACCCTTCTCAGATCTGCAACCTGTTGTAAAAAAATTTCATGGAGACATATATATTTGTGCCCAGCCAATCTCTGAAAACTTTTTGCTCTTGCAAAAATATAGGCATCACATGGTGGCTTTATGGACACTCTTTCCCCCACCCCTGCAGAGAGCTGATTGGATAAATGGCACTGCCACAGAGCTGGCACTTAACAGTCCAGCAAAGGTAGGCTGCTCCTGGGAGACCTGCGGAGATGGAGGCCGGGTGTCTGGAGAGGGGTGACTACACAAAGATGCCACTTTGTGCTGGTTATTGATCTCCTTTCCTTATTCGCTTTTTCGTCAGGGAAGCGAGGAAGTAGGTGAATATAATGAGAAGCTACTTTGCGCCCAGCACTTGTCTAGGTTTAATATAGTATATCCTGTCCCAATAAACCTATTTGTGAAAAAAAAAAAAAAAAGAAGAGAAAGAAATAGATATTACCACCCTTGCCTCCACCACCACCACACACATACCTACGAGTGAAGAAACAGCTCAAAGCAGTTAACTGAGTCCCACGGCAGACAGGTTCTATTACCCAATTATGGTGGACTCTAAAGCTGACCCTCTTTCAATTTCTTTTTATTAGATGAATTTATCTAGTACGTCTTAAAAAAGTACTTGAGTTGTAGACTACAGAATGTTCAGGGTTGATTTGTGCATGTGCACTGTAGTTTTTTTTTTTACATCTTTTCCCCAGTGTTCTCTTCACATCTCATGGAACCCCGGAGAATCCTCCAGCATTGGCTTTGCTGCTGCCAGAGCCCCTGAGGACCTCACAGACGGAGCTGGAGCAGCATTACCAGGTCCCCGTCTGTATGAGCCCAGGTCTCATACACAGCCCTATGCCCCAGTTGGCCCATCCAGAAATAGTCTGAACTTCAGAAGGTGAAAGGATGTGGTCCCTGCTTTCAGTCTCTGGTACTGTCATTAGGGAGAGAAAACCAAGTCAAATGAAGAGATGAGGAAGGGGTTAGACTGTGTGACCTGAACTGTGCATAGACAGAAGCCCAAACAAAGGAGTGATGGGTCTGAGGAAGCCACACGGGAAAGGACATAGCGATCAGGTGGAAAAGGATGAGTGAAATTACAAAAGGCCTGGGGAGGTGGGAAGTCACCTCTGCAAAGGGACTGGCTTTTGTGGATTGTCTCAGAGCAAAAGATATGGCCCCCACTTTTAAAGCTCCAAGCTTTCATAACCTCACGATAGCTTTGGGCAATATGTTTTTTGGAGGTAATGACTTCACAAATGCTATAATTATAAGAGTGAACTCAATACAGAATGCCCTGTTGCTTGCATTTTCTGTTTTAATTTGGAAGACACCCCTTCAGACTGAATCTCATCAAAAGTAATGTGCCATGAGCCAACAACTGTACTGAATGACTCCCCCAACCCTTGTTTAATTTGAAATCAGTCTTTATTTTAAATGCAGGCACAGCATCCCATGACAATTATAAGTTAAAAAAAAATCGATAAAACACTTTCCATCAGCATTTTTTCTATGATTGCAATCTATTTGCAGAAGTAGACTGGTGTTATCTCAGAAGGCAGTTTCCTTAAAATGTGTGTGTAATTGCTATTAAATCACTTTATGGAGTCATTTCTAAAACAATACACTTTGTCACTGGTACCTTAATTACTTTTTGCTGTGGCTAGATTCTAAAGAACAGAAACCCTTATTGTGACTGTTATCAATACAGACGAATTATTTTTCCCCTTGTGGGAATCATGAGGCTAATTTGTTTGCTTTTTTTTCCCCTCTAAAACGATCTTTATTAAAAGGAAATCAGTACAGTCACAGTAATTGGGATCAACAGTTCTCCTAATCCCATGTTTGGTTTTCTCCTGTCTTCCTCTCTCCATCTCACGTAAGATAAATCCTTTTGCTGGCAAGGCCCGCCGGGCAAGCAAACTGTAATTAATGTGTGCATGTAACTCATGACTTATAATCTCTGCTTTTGTATTTGTGCTAACTGATATTAAAATCAGAACACCCGGGTAAGTGCCAATACAGGCCATGATTTCTGTTTTGTTGGTGTACATGAGGAAGTCAAGCTCTGTCATTCCAAACTGACTCCTTGCTGCGTTTGACAGGCTGATTGACACTTGGGATAACATCTTGGCGTCATTTTATAGGAATGTCAACCTTGTTTGGAGGGGCTTTAAATTAATTATTTAGTTTTGTGCAAAGAGCTGGTTAACCAATGTGTTCTTCGTTTTGGAGCGATAAAGGATTAAATGTAACTAAGGCATTAACATTGTCCATCCTCTATCATAGTTGGAGTTAACCCCCTCTATCAATAGTTTTGAAAGGATCTTGGGAGCTTATGTGACCACTGTTGCAAAGTGTAATTAAATTGGAATAAAACAAGGGAATGGTGACATCAGTGTAAAATAGAATGAGGTTTGGCCACTGAAAATTCCATTCTTGACGATATTCGGGAAGCCTGGAGAGTATGGCCACACCAGTTTACTCATTCATGTCCAGGGACAGTCAAACAAGCAATAAAACTATTAGATAGAAACTGTATGATGATATTTTTAATACAACTATTTTATCAATTTTGATGGCTTTTGTCAATCTTATATCAAATAAACAGATAAACTAGTCAGATTTATTCATTAATATTATTTTTGCAATTACTTCTTTTGACAACTTGTGGTATAGCCTTATTGTTTATTTAGATTTCTGGTTTTGAATCGTATATAGTGCTCCTTGGCAATGCAAAATCTTCAACAAAAGTTTTTATTTCTTTTTTTTTCATTTTGAACTAAAGAGATTATGTGGATTCAGTACATAAAAACTTTAATTCATGAACTTGACAGTGAAATTCATTTGAAAGTAATAACAGTCCAAATCATATATTTTGGAGAAGAGAAGAAATTGTAGAATCTGCATATATATTCTTTAATTGCTGTTAACTTGCACATTACATTTAAAAATGTATCAGGAAACATATGAGCCTACAGAGTCTAAACTATGAGGGTATGAAAACCCATTTTTGTTTTCCTGCATTGTTAATAAATCATGACAGTGTAGCACCATCTTGACAGAAATTTTGAGGAACGTCTATTCTATAAATATATAGAACCTCTGCAAGGCAGTAATTCAAAGCTAGGACCTCCTGGGTTTGGAAAGTTTCATTTTATGGAAATTAAAGTTTGACTTTGGCAACCTAATGGCTTTTACTTTCCTCCTAGAAAAAAATTAAGTATTGGGTCAATAGTTTAGGGCAGTGGTGTCCAAACCTTTTTATTTCACAACCCTAAATTTGAGCCCTCACTCCCCATAGACATATTTATTTATTTATTCATGATTATGTGTTAATATACTATACCTACATTCATTATGAATGACTAATATAAATATATTTTAAAATTATAATAAAAATGGGACAAAGATGAAAATAATGTTTATTTTATTTGTTAATGATTCAAAACACCTCTTTGCTGTCAAACTGAAAACACGTGTTGGAATGGACTTCACTATTTTCAAAAATCTTTGTTTAAGACTTTGAAACAGAAATTTAAAATCTGGTTCCAAGTAAGTTCAGTGTTTTGTTTTGTTTTTTTCCAATACTCAGTTTTAATGGCTGTCACTACTGGAAAAAAGATGACTCATGAATTCAAAGATTGATATGAAAGAAGTCATTCTTTTCTACAGTCACTGCATCACTACACACCTCTATTCAATCCCATCCACCAGTTGTGAAGTTTTTTCTGTTATGATAGAAGCTTAACTTTAAGTGTCCTGCTAATTACAATGGCTTCACACTTTCATTAACATGCCATACACCTAAGGCAAGGTTCGTTGTTACCTATAGAGGAAGTAAATCCATATTTCATTTCAAGTAGTTTTCTTAGTAATATTAATAGCCTGATTCTCATGTGATATCTGATTGTTCTTGCTTCATTATGTAGAAGAAAGAGAAATGTCAACTCGGCTGGTTTCCTTTTGTTTACCTCTTGTATAATTGCTAATATGGTCCATCTCCATTTGCTTTGCAGGGATCTAGTCTGTTTAGTGAAGATTTGGTTAAGAGAGAAATAAGGTGGTCTGTAAATTCACTTAACCTAGGTTCATGTGAACTGAATGTGTTGCAACAAGTCAAAGGTGAATATATAAGCAAGGGCACCATTATCAACCCCCCAAGATGTAGGACTGTCCTCTTCCTCCAGAAGGCCTCTGGCACCTTCTGACACTCACAACCGTCTAGTAAGTTGCAAACTGGTAAGTTGCCAGTTATAGGTAGCAGTAAGCTAATGTTTCTTAATTTAGATTAAAAAATAAATACAAGTGGAAGTTTTAGTACTCTTTTCCCATATTCCAATGGATCACCTCTCTGAGTATCTTATGGTTATATGCCTAACTCTTTGGAGACCACAGGTTTAAGGCACTAGATCACTTTTTTTTTCCCCAGGAATAGAGATCATGAGTTCTTTTAGTGATTACACAGCGCTGGTGATTTGGTGGTAGGAAAGATACTGGAGGATCCCATGTTATAAACAGTATGTATTTTAACATATCTAAGCATTTTTGACCTGTCAATTTTTGCATTATATAGTTAGCACATATAATTATTGAGTCCATAGATATTTAGGATTGTTATATTTTCCTATTGAACTAAACCTTTTATCATTATGAAATGTCCATCTATATCCCTATTAATCCTTCTTATCAACATCACACTGTCCAATACAGTAGCCAGTAGTCATATGTGCCTATTTAAATTTAAATTAATTAACGATAAATAAAATTTAAAATTCCGTTTCTTGGTTACCTTAGCTACGTTTCAAGTGCGCAGCAGCCGATAGGACTTGGCTACTCTATGAGACAGCACAGAGAACATTCCATCTTCGTGGAAATTCTGTTGGATAGCTCTATCTTAAAGCTGTTTCATGTGATACTAAAACCACACAAGGTTCTTTTGGTTAATGTTTGCTTGGAGAATTAGACAATTTCACAATCAGAGATGGAAATTTTAATCTACCTCTCTCTGTTACTGACAGGGAAGGAAGGGAGGGAGAGACGGACGGAAGGAGAGAGAGGGAGGGAAGAAGGAAGGAGGAAGGAAAGGAAGGAAGGAGGGAGAGGGAGGGAGGGAGGGAGAAGGTAGGGGGAGGAAAAAAGAAAGGAATAAAGAGAAAGAAAGATACAAAGGATCTAAGTAATAGAGTTAACGAATGTGATCTATTTCACACGTGAAATACATTACAGCCAACAGTTGCACAATGCCTATCTTTTTAATCAAAACATTGGAAATTTACCAACAAAGGCTATATGCTAGTTCACAAAACATGTCTCAAAATTTCAAGTTATTGAAATCATACACAATATGCTCTTCAACCATAGTGGAAATTAAGCTAGAAATCAAAACAGATAACTAGAAAAAGTCCCCAAATGTTTGGAAAATAAGCAACACACTTCTAAATAACCCATGGGTCAAAGAATAAATCAAAATTAAAATTAGAATATAGCTTGAACTGAATAATAATGACAAGCCACCACACCAAAACATATGAGATGAAGCTTATGCAGTGTTTAGAGGGAAATGCACAGCTTTAAATGCATTTGTTAGAAACAAAGAAAGGATAAAACTCAATGCACTAAGTTTCTGTCTCAAGAAACTAGAAAAGAAACAGCATATCAAACCCAGAGAAAGTAGAAGGAAGGAAATACTAAAAATGAGAGCAGAAATCAGTGAAATAGAAACTAGACAACAATAGAGAAAATCTGCCAAGTTGAAAGATTGATTTATTAATCTAAACAGATGAATAAAATTAATAACCTCCCCTGCAAGAGAGACTTCTCTGAATGAACTTAATTACATTTGTTGCCCAGATAAAAGAAGTTTACTTTGGAATTCTAATTTGCTAAACTTCCATCCAAGTCCAATTCTCTTTCCATTATGCCAGGCTATTTTAAAGCCTGCTTTTCATCTAAGTTGAAGTACAATGATAAGAGCATAATCAAGATAACAAAAATGCTGTGGGAAAAGAGAAGACTGAGAGACAGCAAATCTGTGAACATGTTGACAACTGGGGAGGTGACATTTACGAGTCTAAAAGCCTCAGTGTACAGTATAGGAAGGGAAGCAAATTTTAATAATTTTTTAAAGGTGAAAAGGAGCTTCTCTTCTTTTTCACCTTTCAGAAAGTTCGGAGAACATGACCACCAGACCACCCATATTGAGTTGGTTTTAATAGTGGACACAAAGTGGTATACTTGTTTGCCAAGTCTCCCTATGGGATGAGGCATTGATTATTGAAGACACACAGCAGGGGTAAGTGCATAATCATGAAACTCAGCAAAATTGGTAGCACACAAAAGAATCACACCTATGATTTGGTTTTGCTTGCACCATCCTTCTAGTCAAACTTTAATGTGCATGCAAATCACCTGGGGATTCTATTAAAATGCAGATTCTAATTCAATAGGTCTGGGCAAAGCCAGGATTCTGATTTTCTAGTAGGCTTCCAGGTGATGTCGATGCTGTTGATCCATGGATCCCACTTTGAGTAGGAAGATTCTGACTTAGAAGTATTAACTAGTAGCCCAAACACCAAGTCATAACAGTAGCTGTTTCACTTGGCTTGTATAATTTGATCCATGTAGGGTGGACTTCATGACTAACACTTAAAAATTGTGAAACTGTACATACATATATGAAGCTTCTCTTGAAAACTCAGAAGATCTGGCAGGAGTGGATCTGTTTCCTCACATGACAACAGTGAGCTGAAGCTGAGTCGAGGCTGTCTGCTTTAGAAAGGGATGATTTACTCTTTGCCGTGATCCCCACCTCCATTACACTGACACCTTGCCCATGATACATCTAACTTGTTTAATTTGCCTTCCTAATGTCATTAGGCTGGGGTTCTCAACCTTGGCTAAATATTGGAATCACACGGGGAGCATTGAAACAAACTGATGGCTGGATTCCAACCCCGAAGAATCTGATGGGATTGGTTGGGGTGAGGCCTGGGCGTTTAAAAAATCTCCCACAAATGATTCTAATATGCAGTCAAGATAAAGAACTTCTGATAACCCAGCAAGATTCTCAGCCACTGTCCTCAGAGATTCTGATTCAAAAGGTCAGGGTCACCAGTCTCCTAATATTTGCAGGACCTGAGGCAAAAGGAACCACGCACCCATAGCCCACTTTCTTCCCTTCCCACCCACACCCACCCCTGTTCTTTCATGCACCAGAGGAGTTGACACCCCAGTGTACTTTTCCAAGATC
Organism: Choloepus didactylus; assembly: GCF_015220235.1. Lineage (NCBI taxonomy): Eukaryota > Metazoa > Chordata > Mammalia > Pilosa > Megalonychidae > Choloepus > Choloepus didactylus. The sequence goes on along the minus strand of NC_051325.1, from coordinate 25,812,186 downwards.
AATGAACCTTTCACACTCCTTTTCAAACACTCACCCCAGGCCACCCCCTTGAACTTAGACATAAGCAAAATGATGGTAAGATCTGCTCTCAGGAAGACTGATCTGGTAAAAGAAGACTGTGAGGATCCCAGAGTGGGATTGGGGCCATTTGGGAAGGGAATTCCAGTGTCCTGGGTACCCCAGCATGGTTTGGAGAGGCCCTGTCTCCAGATGAGCAAGAACCGTGGCCTTGTGGACTAGACTACTTGCCGGATGGAGAGGGGTATGGCCGAAGGAGGGCCAGAAGGGGGCCAGGGCCCAAGGAAGGGACCCTTGTTTCCCAGATCTTAGAGTATCCCCCAGAAAGTCTGGGATGGAGCCTGAGGGTCTCTTGCTAACAGTCTCCCCAGTGTGATAGGAGGTAGATAATCCACAGTGCATTTATACTTGGAGAGATGCAAACCCTGCAAGAGAATCAGAGCTAAACAAGAATAGCTTTCTCTCGTTCTCTCTCTTTTGCCTCATAGTTCTCAATACTGTTCAGAAGCCACACTTAGAATGTCAAACCAGGAATCTGTCACTCTTGAAGATGGATCATATTTTGGGGGCTTTCTAAGCCAAACACTGGAATCTACAAACAGTTTATCCCAAGAGACAATGGCTTCAGGCTTTAAGAAAATTAGAGAATGATTTAGTCTGGCTGGACCTCTGCTTCTTGGAGCTCTTTCTGCTAGAACACTATTGTCACATGTGGTCTTAGAAATAAAAGAGAAAACTCAAGAAGGTGCCCCAGATAGTAAATCCGGCCTTCGCTTCAGGATTTTGAGGTAATAAGAGTTGGCACTTATTGAGTTCTTTCTACCTACCCAAGCACCGAGCTGTCTCCAGTAATCTCCCATAATGTTTATGAGGCAGACTCCAACATTTTATACGAGGAAACCGAGATACAGGAACTAGCTACTGGCCCAAGCTCATGCAACTAGTCGCTAGCACAAAGACTTGAACCAAGACAGCTGCACCTAGAACTCTTATCCTCTAAGCCACTATCCTAAACTGCCTCTTCAAAGGACATACTTGAAAATGTGCCACAGAATTCAATTTAGGGCTGCATGATTCCCAGCGGGTTTCCTTTTCCGTAAGTCCAGAGGAGGTAACACTATGAATACTAGTGTTTGTCATAGCCAGAGAAGACCCTGTTAAACATCAGGGCAAACCAAGATGCTCAACATTTTCTATTGCTGCTTAAATAGCCAGGAATATGGTTAGGCATTTAAGGGGCTGTATAAATTTCTATAGTTGTACCATCATAGACCATGGATTTGGGGGAAATTCCAGAAGCGGACATTCCTAAGAAACCAGCACCAGTGCTCTTTATGTTGCCAGAAAAAGATAACAGGTTAAACTTCCCAGGCAGTAGACTGGGGATTCTCATCCTAAATGTCTGAAGAAATAGTAATAAGAATCCCCAGTGTACTCCGGGAACCTGTCTTTGACAATGCTATTCCAACCAAAATCTGTAAACCAGAGATGGCAAACTGGCAACCTGGCTGAAATAATCAGCAGATACAATAAATTTGACTCACACATTATTAGAGTGTGTTTTCTTTACTTAATTTGCTATTTGAATTGGCTGCCAACTTCTAAAAATCAGGAGACTTCTCATGATTTTATTCATTATTGCCTTACAGCCACATACCACCATTACCACTGCTTTTTACCCTTGTTCTTTACCTCTCTTCCCGCTGTGGGCATTTGCCTGTAATCACTTGTAAATTATGATGTGTATATTTGCTTATATAAAGCTTGCTTCATCAGGCCACACTAGCCTAGAAAACATTCATTGCTTGGGGATCATTACTGGGCTAAAAATAACCCTGTGCGCCTGTCCAATCTTCAGTCCCCGAGTGCTCTATCCAGGATGGTAGTGGGTTGCTTTTTGCTTGGCATCTCCAATGTATGGTGGTAGATGCCTGAGACTTTAAGTTGGTGAGGATTCCAAGGTCAGCTAGGCTCACCTGGAAAGACTGCCACGATTGCTTTGTGATGTTTGTGCTGCTACCGTTAGAAGTCATCAGCCCTGTGCTTCCATCCCCATTTCCTTTTCCTGTATTCTTATACTTCTTCTCTGCCTCCTAATTATTCTGTTATTTCAGCCACATCTGGAATGGTCAACTGTCACTTCTAACCTGCAGCTAACAACATTACTAAACATCTTCTCGTTAGGTTTCCAAAAAGAAAGTTTAATCACTTTTTTTCTAACCCTTAATAGAAGAAGCTGAGAAAATTGCCCCATTACGAAGTGTTCCTTTTCAAAATCAAAACCAAAGCACTCGTCCAGGACAGAGCTGAGGAAATCCAGCTCCCTCTAACCCAACCTGAGTCTAACGCCAGCCTTGGGCATTCCCCCTGGAGGTGAGAAGTGCTCTTCTGCCACTTTGTTCAGTTATCTGATTCCCATTACTCTGGGGCTAACCTCAGGCGCCGGTAGTGTTCACCACCTGTCCCAAAGAGCAGAGGAAAATTCTCATCCTTGCAGGGCCCCAGCTGACTGCATCCTAGCATTCTCAGGGTGGGGCTGTGGTCCTGACAAAATCAGCTTTCCTATACTTCCTTGTCCATAGACATCTATCAATCATAGACACAGAGTAAGCCATGGATGAAGAGGTACCACTTTTCCTGGGAATCATGGGTTGACCATGAGTGAGAAGCATCGCTTTTATATCCAAAGACTCAAAAGCTGTCAGAAGTCTCTGTGAGCCTCCAAAAGCATTGTTTGCTCTATTTTTCTATACTCCCTCCCGTGTGCAATGCCTGTAGTTAAGTGATATTCACTGACCATTTTTACCTCCCCAATGCTACATACTGTGGGGAGTAGAAGCGCAGTACAACAGCATGATCATATCCCAACAACACCTGCCCAGCCCCAAGTGTCATGGAAGTAAGCTCTGATTTTGTCATTGCTCCTGGGTGGTGGCCAGGAGTTAAATTGTGTTAACCGTCCATACAACAGATGAGGAGAGAAGGGCCAGGGAAGTAAGGGGAGAGTCACCCAGCTAGTAAGTGCAAGTACTCTAACAATTAACCGCCACAGATTGCGTGAGTTTAAGCACAATATGAAACACATATGTATATAAAGTTTCTGGAAAATGGCTTGTCCAGAAAATAAGTACATTTATCAAAGGAATGATGGGAACATAAATATTCTGCTCATGACAATTAGCTATAAATAAAGTAAGTTATTAGTTCATAGATGATATTCCCCTAGGGGGGAATTAAATGCCCAAATCCTAAGTACAGCACTCGATGAATTTTTACAAAACATATGCAGTAACCACTTATACTGAGATGCAGAATATTATCAGCATCCCCCAAGCTTCCCTTATGCTCCAGTCCAATCAATAGCACCTCCACCCTGAAGTAACCACTATTCTGATTTCGGTCAGTATACATGAGTTTTGCTTTGGAACTTTATATGGATGGGCATCATACAGTCTGTGCTTGTTTGTGTCTGGCTTCATTTGCTTGTTTTCTGTAGCCATTATTGTCTGGTTTTTTTTTTTTTTTGTTTTTTTTTTTTTTCATTGTGATATAGTATTTTGAACATATGATTAAATTATTTACCCTTTCCACTGTTGATGGACAATTGGATTGTTTTTTACTATTTCAAGTAGCACTGCTATGAACACTCAGACTGGGGAGAAGCATGTACAGAGTTAAGGGTTACTGCACCTAAATTGTAAACTGAATACAAACAACAAAGAGAAAACATTTCCTTAGAAAGTTGAATCTACTAAACAATAACACCCCAAAATGGGATGTTTTCTGCCCCTTCAACAAGATGTCCTGTGCCAAGACATTTTATATGATTATGTGGGTGCAGTCAAAAAGTTATTCTACAAAGATAATGCTTCCCCCAAGCTCCAAACTTTGTGATGAGCATAAAGCTTTAATGTGCTATTTCAATTTAATGTGCTATTTCACCACTAGAGGGCAAGAACAGTCCCACAATGCTTGACTTTGCCAGATCTGCAGTCAAAATGATTAATCATGGTGAGGCAAAAAACAAGAAGCCAGAAAGAAAAAAGAAACTGTATGCACAGGCAAAATAAACATCAATAAACTTAAACTTCCCTGGTCGGGAGGGCGTGAAAAATGTCAACCACTGAGTCACTTTCTAATTTTCTTTCCATCCCTCCTTTCTCTTTCCAGTTTTTGAAAATTGATTCCACAGTCCTCATTTGCTGAGACTACCACTCAGTAGGGTGGACTGTGTCGGTCTGGGGCCCAGCGGCTTGGGAGGGTATTTTCCAGCACAGTCTGGAGCCTTGTTTAGGAAGGCAGAGAAGCTTGCAATTCCCCCAAACCCCAGAGGCTCTGAGCAAGCAACAGGGTATCCTGCAACTTCTTCTTCCTTACAAGTAATAATGCTTCCAATAAAACCAGGGTGTTACTAAAATCAAGGGGCTGATAGTTTAGGCTGCCCGCTGTGACACCTCTCATTTTCTCCTCCTCTCTCTCCTCCCATCCCCTTCACCTCCCACAAACTTAAATCAAGATTATGTGTTGTTCTGGGGGTGAGGAGGAGGGGTAGAGAAATGAATTATGAAGCCAAGGAGCCTTTAGACTATTTATAATAAATTTCTCCTAGAAAAGGACATTTGGCTGACAGTCGTTTTCTTCTGCCTCGGCATGACCAAATACAGTAAGAATTCCAAATGAAAACTGAAAAGAGAAGAGCCCGCAGCTGGAGCAGTCTGTTTTCACATCTCACGCTGGCGCGTGATAAACTGGGAAGGGAGCCTCCTGTGTATTCCCTGTCCCCATTATCTTCCTTCGCTTCTCTGAAGGGCTAAGAAGCCTTTACTGTTAGCCAAGACTCCTTTGCGCTTCAGCTTAATTTTCCTTGCACAATTTTAAATACAGATCATGTCTACAGTGCAGCAATTAATGGATAGCCTAAAGACTTATTATTTCAAACTAATTGATATGTAGGAAAAGTTTAAATAACATAACAGGGATAGAGAAAGATTTAAATGCTGTGTGAGCAGTGAATTTGGAATTTCTCCCTGTTGTAGAATGTAGCAAAAACATCTGATTAACAAGGAGATGTGAGCAAAATGCAGAATTGATCTTGAAATCCTTCCCTTTGCCATTCTTGAGCATATGATTAGAAAAAAGCCTCAGATATTTTCATAAATGTTCTGCAGACCGGGGCCTCCCTCCATCCCCAACAATTCTAGAGGGTTGTTTCCCAAAAAAACAGAGAATATTTTGAGCTGTACTCATAGGTAAGCGATAAGAAATGCCAAAATGATGTCGGCATTCCCATTGTGGGAATCCCACAATGTGGCCGAATCCCCCTCTTGACCTAAACTTGAAAGTCTATAAAAAGCCAAGTTCACCCAGCTGCATCAGGACCTAATCCGAATCACCAGCACTTCCTGGCATAGAATTCTCTTCAAGTTCTAAGAAATGTGCTGGGACATTACTGGCAAACAAAATAAACAAACAAACAAAAAACCTTTCTAATTTCTCCACTCTATATTCCAGCATGTTTAATAGATAGGAAAGTTCAGAAAATTTATCTGAAGAAACAACATTCTTCAAATAGGAGAAAGCAGGAACATTTTATGTTAAGATGTGATTGAGACCTACAATGCTTGATTATGACGATGTTTCAACAGCAGAACTTGGCATTTGAAATGAAACAGAATTTGTGCCAAACATAAATGATAGGAAAAAAAACTGTTTTTAAAATGTACTTACTCATACTGATTTCACATCATAAGAATATTGGAATGACTTTGGCCAAGTCACTTAAATTTTGTGGTCTTTGGTCTTTTCAAATGTAAAATCTGCCACGTAGATGGTTATGTTTCAGGCCCTTTCAGTTCTAACTCCAACTTTAAGTAGCCTGACACACATTTTACTGGTGTCAGGTATATAGCATTTGATAAATAGCAATACTTAGTTCATGACCCACCCTCCCTATTGGTCCATGCAGGACCGAATTAGTCTATTTATAATATAATAAATACCCATGAAATAATCACACAATGCAAAAACTAGATAATTCAATAGTATGTAGAATATATGTGGTTTCTCCCCTGTATGGTTCTCCTGCCTCCCTCCTTGTAGCCCCATCCACCAACATAACCATGAATTTGAATGTTATATGTATAATTCTTGTACTTTAATATCTACATAGATATAGTTATATGTATGCATATATATACATTTAGATGTAGTTTTATGACATCCATATGCATTCTTATGATACCTATTTTATGTTTTGGTTTTAGTTGCTTTTAATTTCATAAAAATGGTATCACACTATTTAATCAGGTTTTTCACTTAAACGTCTATCGCTTAACACAACAGAAATACCCATGTATGTTTACAAAAAAACAGATGCTAACTACACTGTTTACAATAGCCCCAAACTAAAAGTAGCCCAATCCTATCAACTGACACATGAAAAAATAAATTATGATATAGTCACACAAAGGAATACTGTACAGCAATGAGAATGAACAATCTACAATGACATGCAACAAAATGAGTATTTTCACAAAATATTGAGTGAAAGGAACCAAATACACAAAAAAAGTATTGTTCCAATGCATATGAAGTTAAAAAGATTGTTACACTGCATGAGGGACAAGGTGGCTGGGAACAAGAATAGAACTTCTGGACTGCTGATAATGTTCTCTTTCTTGATCTGGGTTTTGATTAAATGGATGTGGTCACTTCATGAAAAAAATTAAAAATCCACACATTTATTGCATCAGTTAGCTATGGCTGCATAACAAATACCACCCCCAAACTCAGCTGCCTAAAACAATAATCATTCTTTATTATTCACAACTTAATGGGTTAGCTGGCTGGTTCTTCTGGTCATGGTTGGTCTTTACTAATGTGTCTGGGGTCAGCTAAGGGTCAGGTAGACAGCTTTGCTGATCTTGACTGGACTCTCATGTTTGAGGGTCATCTGGCTATAGGCTGGTCTAAGGTGGCCTCAGATAGAACAACAGGCTCCCTCCACATGGTATCTCATCAATCAATAGGCTAGCACAGGCATGTACACATGCCTGTGGCAGGGTTGCAAGAGCAAGAGTGAAGTATTTGAGTCCTTTCAAGAAGTAGACTCAGAAGTGGCACAATGTCACTTTGGCCATATTCTTTTGACAAAAATGTCTCAAGTGAAGAGTAAAAAACTGTGGTCTTTAAAAATCAATCCACTACTTCTATGATATATGCACTTTTCTCTATGTATATTATGCTTCAGTGAAAAGTTTTAAAAAAATTGTTTGTATGATTTAGCTATCGTACTGCATGTTGCTCCAATTTATTTGACTTTCAACATTCTATTGCATGAATATATTACAGTACATCCATTCTCCTGTTGATGGACACTTTAATGATTTCCAGTTTATTGCTGTTACAAACAAATCTGCTCTGAACATCTCTGCACAAGTTTCCTTCTATTCATGTGCAAGAATATTTCATGGTTGTATGCTGAAACACAGACCTGCTATAAGATAGGGAATATGAATGTTCAGTTTTACAAGATGATGCTAAATTGTCTTACACAGTGACTGTACCAATTTACACTTCCCTCAGCAGTGTATGAGAAACCCTGTTGATCCAGACACTTGCCAACTGTTGATATCATCAAACCTCTTAAGGTTCCCCACTAAGTTGGAGATAAAACAGAATATCATTGTGGTTTTGATTTGCCTTTCCTTGATCAATGAAGAGCATGAACATCCCTTCATGTTTTGTTGTTGTGTTGTCCTTGGCCACATTCTTCTTTATTGAAATACTTGTTTGTGTCTTTTCTCATTTCTTGATTAAATTATTTATCTTATAGATTTATAGCAATTCTTTATTCTTGAAACTATTTTTGTCAGAAGTGTTTGTTGCGATCATCTTTGCTCAGTTGATAACTTGCTTTTCACTTTATTGAACGTACCATTTCCTTAATTGGTTTCTCAATTTTAAGTATTGCATTTTTGTTTTAATTTTTATTGTCGCCGCTACATAAAATTTGGTGAAGTAACCCTTAACTCCCCCCAGAGTCTGATACCTATTTATTTATATTGCCCATAGAAAGTTTCAAAGTTTTTAATTTTGACATTTAAATTCTTGATCTTTCTGGAGTTTATCTTTGTGCATGGCCCATGGTAGGGATGTAATTTCATATTTATCCACATGAATAACCATCATTTTAGACTCTATTAAACAATTCCTCTTTTCCCCACTGATCTACCATACCACTGTGTTCAATTAACAAAACTCAACACAGGCGTGGGCCAGTCTCTGGACTCCCTATTCTATTTCATTGGTCAACTTGTCTTTCCTTGTGTCTGTACCAATCTCTTGGTTACTACAACTCCATAACACAACCTGTATCTGGTATAATATCCCTTCCTATTCTTTAGAAATGTCTTAGCTATCCTTGGCTCATTATTAGTACATAGGAATTTTAGAATTTTGTTTTTTCTTCTCTGTAAGAAAAGTAACAAGCCCTTAATACTGTTTCCTTCAAATTACTATTTAAATAGCCTTGAGGGATAACTTTTATTTTTCCCTTTTTTGGAACCATTCTTGGAGCATTTTTGTAAATTTGATCCAACCATAACTATAAATTTCATTTCTGAAGTGTGCTCATGTGCGTGCACGCACACACACACACACACACGATAGCCTGCCCTTGTACGAGAGCAGTTTTGGTAATACTGCTCCTGCTCCTGTGTTCATTACAAAGTATTTAGGTATTGTCTTCAGTCATTATGTCTAGGTATCACCGTCAGGGGGTCTAAATTGCTCTGACAAGTCACAAGAATAATTCCAGAAAACATTTATTTTGGGCACCTGGTGTTGTATAGAAACAGAAATGTTTGAATTAGAATGATAGGACAGGGAAGGTCCTAGCTAGAAGTACACAAGAATCTTTCAAATCCAAATAGCATAGATACACAAGGAGGATGCAGACATATGAGTGAGATCTTCAGGAGTCTTGGGACATTTTCAAGGTCAAGGCTTCCTTCAGTGTGAGTGATCAGGAGGTTCAATGGTTCTTCTGTGGTTAGTTCCATTTGATGGACTCAAGTGACTGCAGCCCTGACCTTCAAATGGCTTCTTTCCCAACTGAGAGCCCTAAGGGGTGATAAGGTCCTAAGGATGTTTCAACAGTATAAACATCTCATGTGTGTCCCCCCCATCCCCTCAACTTGTTTACAGGTGACGAGATGAATTGAACATATCCTAGTTCTAGGTTCTTAAAACAGTATCTACTTTTGAAGGGGGTTCAGTAGGTAAAGAAGCCCATTCCCTTTCTGCCATCTCTTCATTCCAGGGTAGTATGCTTGCACAGTTTGTGTCCAAAAGAGATGAGCATGGCTGGTGGTGGAAGTAGGGTGAATAGTCCTTCTTTAGCCTCCTGTTTGGAGGGGTAGGATAGGGGTTCAGATTGTCAGCTGCGCATGACAACCAGGTAAGGCGATTCCAACTCAGAGGCTCTGATGATGGTGACCTGCTGTTTGTTTACTGATGTTTTCCCCAAAGTTTCTACACTGGAAGTGGGGACTGATTCCTAATTGATTCATCCACTGCTATGGCCTGTATTTGAGAAGAGTGAGAATGCTGTTTTGATTGGTTCAATAACTTTAATTCATCTCAAACAAGCACCAAATCTAGAGCATACTTTTTAATAACATTTGCTAACAAAAATATTTCAAAATAGTACAGCCTATTTTTCAGCTATCCATACTAACATCATAACAACTATCTTTAAACCTATGCTTCCGAAACTTTATTGTCCATATGAAGTATCTGAGGATTTTATTAAAGTTAAAATTCTATCTCAGGAGATCTGGGGTGGGCCTGAGGTGATACACCTGATTCCAGGACCACACTGAGTGGTAAGTCTTTATAAATTCCCTTGTCCCACATGTCTGAGATAGAAAACTTTTCTTTCTAGAAATAGCATTCTGGCTATTTTTTGAAAACCTCCTGAGTGTTTTACTTCCATCTTCTGCCAATTCAAGAAATGTTTTTTAAATCACTCAACATTTTCAGAGTACCTTCTTAATTTGGAGGCCGCTGGTCAAGTAGAGTTAGTATAGACTCTCTGTTAGGGTCTATTAGACCACATCAAATATCTTCAAAGGTGATAAATAAATGTTTATTAGACTACTGTGAGAACTGGAAAACATAAATCTCACAGGATAGAGAAGAACAAAAACCCTATTTGCCTCTCTGCCTGCCATGATAAGATTTATCAATTTTGCCATTATGCTTGCTTTACTGTGCTTTCACCAACTTTCCATTCTTGTGTCATTGACGGAATTCTAGTGAGTCATTGAGGGAACACAAATATGTGAGCTTCTTACTAATGCCTGATAGGAGAGAGGGTTATTACTCTTAATTGGGGACTGTGGAATCAGAGCAAATGAGTTTGAATCCTGACTTTATTATTTACCAGCTGTGTGAACAGCAGTGCCCCTTAACCATAAAATGATAATAGCATTTACGTCAGAGAATAATGTGAGAATTCAAAGTAATAATCCATGTACCTAATCCATGCCAATCACTTAACCTACTGCCCCAGCATATGATAAATGCTCAATAAATACTCAGAGTAGTAGTCATTGTTTGCCAGCTATTACCAAAGGGTTCCTAAGGGTCTTTTGGAAGAAACTCTTTTGGCTTAATACACCAGTAATTAATTAGTTTTCTGGTATAACTGGAGGGTTTGGTTTTATGGATTAACTCAGAAGCAAGTCTCTCCACAATGATTCATATATCTGATATAATAATACTGAGTATTTCACTGATTTGGCAATTTATCTTTTATGACTCATTCATATTATTTATCTTTGATTTGGATCATCAATTCAATTTGAAATTTCTAACTCTTAAGAGACAACTGTTTTATACCATTCTTGATTTCTAAGCTAACTACCACAGAACAATTCATTTATATTATGAGGTGGTCAGTAAATATTCATTAATCAGTTCAATGATTAATTGAACTAATCCTGTCCCAGAGATTCAGGCTGACTGCATTAGGAGAGGAATTTTAAGGCTATTCCTTTACAGGAAATTAGTATGTTGTCAGTGCATTACCATTTGTTTGACTATGACCTTGCTGATGTCTTAAGAAAACTCACAAGGAAGAGTTCATATACTGAAAGGACAACTGTTAATTAGTTTTCGACAATTCCAACCAGTTGCTTGACTTTCACCTCATTGTTTTGACATCTTGTTAGATGCAGCTGCCTTTGGAGAATTGATGCCATCATGATACAAGTGTTTGACCTGACAAATATTGCAATTTTATTCTGTTAAATATTTTCCACAGAAGTTGTTTACTGGTTTATTAAATAAATACACATACATTTTTAGGAGAGTGGGAGAAAAAGGCAATAGATTTTGTGGGTGGGTAAAGGGAAGAGACGGTCAAATCAGCAATTCTCCTTCTGATTATATTTTAATCCAAAGTTATATTTTAAAATCAATCTTTATGCCTTGACTAGTAGTGACCCTACTTGAAAATGTTGATGATGTTTGGCTCCCAAGTATGAATGCAAACATTCCTCTATAAAGCAAACAAGTTTAATTTGTGTGTTTGTATTATTGACGTGTGATCAAGGCAGGGGAACTGTTCATTAAGTATCATACACTTATCATGTTTGTTTGAAATGTAAACAGAGGATAATTCAATAGTTGGTGAACTGGGTCATTTCCTCTGAGATAGAACATTTGTTTAAAATGAAGGTTAAAGTGAAAAAAATCAATTAACTTTTTATTTATTGGATAAACATTGAGAATTCATAATTTGAAAATTAGATATTATTTTAATGCAAAAGCCATTTTCTTTAAAAATGCACTGCATCTCTGGATTAATATTTATTATTTTAATGCAACTGTCATTTTCTTCAAAATACCATTATATCTCAGATCTTGAATATGATGCAGTAACATATCTCCTCTGATAGGATACCTTCGGTCTTCTTTTGATGGGGCAGACTGCTTTTAAATATATTCACTATTTCACTGCATTATTTATTCATTTATATGTTCAGCATAATTTTTCTTGATGGCCTTTTTTTCCCTTGAAATGTTATATAACAAAAATACCAGGACAAGTTGGCATTTCAGTTTATCCCTCTACTCCATATGCTGTCAGATGAAGAGGGAAATCAATGTGTATCATCACACACAGCCTGTCTTTTCTTCTGTACATCAATTTCTATTCCCCATGGAAATAATTTCATAGCAATTTAGACACCTGTTACATGATATATGAACACTGAGGTTAAAGTCTATCCAGTCAGGACCAAAGTATACCCAAATTCGAATTTACTTGTATTGCTGCTTCAGTTTAATCTGCCCCAATGCAGTTAGATCTATGTAGACTAAATATGCTACCCTACAGATTCAGAAAGGAATGGATATTTTTCTATCTAAACATAAGCATTGGACTATTTAGGATAAATCTCCAGCTCAAGTTAATGCATAAGTCAAATAATGTCAATCATTCCAAAAACTATAAAAAAAAACCCCACAATTTTTCCATCCAATAAATTCCAACAAAGTCAATGCCTTAGTTATGGTTCCCCTAGAAGGAGACCACAAGGCAAAGTTTTGAGGAAGTGATCCCAGGAAACTAGTCGGGGAGTGGGGAGGCAAGACAGGTAAGGGACGGCAGCCAATAAAAGGAGTGTTCCTGTTAAGGAACTGGTGCTCAGTCCCACCAGTGAACTCTGGGAGACTGTGTAGAAGTGCATCTCAGAGTTACCCAACCAAAGGGCAAGGCAGCTGGGGAAGTACCAGCTGTGGGTGGTACTTGCAGCCAGCTATGCATGTGCCAGAGAAAAGCAGGCAGCTGGAAACATGACAGTCTGCACTACAATGGTTAGGCCCAAATAGGCTGGGCACTGACAACCACTGCTGTAGTCAGCTTCAGAATTGAGTGAGAAGTCTCCAAAGATTAAAATGCTACAGCCTCAATATCACATTTCAGCAGCATCAAACCCAGTACCTGGCATCTGGTATATGTACCTTGACAGTAGTTGGTTGTGTTTGGGTTTAGAAAATATCTCCCAAATCTGACACTCCTTTCTTGGCAAGATTAATCACTAAATACATGAATTATTCTCAACAATCCATGCAGATGAGAATCACCTCAAATGCTTCTTTCAAATCAAAATCAGTGGTTATCAAATGTTGAGATTCGGCAGAGTCACCTGCAGGATTAATGAAACACGGGACTGGACCCCCACCCCCAGAGTTTCTGGTTCAGTAGGTTTGGGATGGGCCAAGAATTTGCATTTCTAACAACCTCCCAGGGATGCTGATGCCACTGTTCTAGGACCACAGTTTGAGAATCTCTTCTCCAAGCCATCTCACACATTTTGCTTGCCCCCTGCCCTAGTCATCTCTGTGTTTTACCACTATTATCAAAAGAAGTCCATTATATTCTTCAGATTTTTTAAGGCAGAAAAGAAAATGTCGAGGCCTTGAAATGCATTTTCAGTCAGTGGAAAAGTTAAGCAGAGGAAGTTTTTTCTATCTCTGAAGAAAGCAGACAACTGAGTTTGGGATATTCTATCTACATTGGAAAATTCTATCATATTTATAATCATTTTTGATTAGCATGTATTGAAGGATAGTTATTCATAGTAGGGACTCTTAGGGCTTAGGTTTTCTGAGTGGTATTTTATATAGCTGTATGAAAAAGGAGGCACATTGTTGATTATATACTTTGGATGGATTGTATAGTATGTTAATATATCTCTATAAAATTGCATTTAAAAAAATGCTCTTGGCCACTTGTAGACATATAAAAAAAAGTTGGCATGTAATAAGTTTTCGTTATTGATAGTTCATCAATCTCTGCTATTACTAAGGGATATTTTCTGCTTTAGGATGTTTTTTTTTCTACTTAGCATACACCTAGACAAAATATTCAAGTTTTTAAAAAAGAATTCCAGAGTTCTTGTTATTTTTCCTCTTTTAGTCATTTTGAAATATGTTCTGGTTTGTTAATGCTGCTATTATGCAAAATACCAGAAATGGATTGACTTTTATAGAGGGCATTTATTGGGTTACAAATTTACAGTTCTAAGGCCATGAAAGTGTCAAACTAAGGCATCAACAAGAGGATACCTCCACTGAAGGAAGGCCAATGGCTTCCAGAACAACTCTGTCAGCTGGGAACGCATGTGGCTGGTGTCTGCTGCGCCTTCGCTCCTGGGTTTTGTTTCAAAATGAATTTCTCCAAAATGTCTCTTGGCTTTTTCTTGGCTTCTCTCTCTCAGGTCCTGTGAGTCCTTGCTTCTTTATCCTGGGTATTTCTCTCTAAGCATGGAGGTCCTCTCTTTGCTTCTCCAGGGCAAACTCTGGGCTTCATCTCTTAGCCTAGCATCTCCAAAATGTCACTCTTAGCTGCTCTGAGGTCCTTCTGTTTGTGGGTTCATTTTATAGGACTCCAGTGAACTAATCAAGACCCACCCTGAATGGGCAAGGCCACATCTTCATGGAAATAATTCAGTCAGAGGTTCCACCCTAACCAACAGACTAATACATCTGCCCCCACAAGATTGAATTAAAGAATATGGCTTTTTTGGGGACATAATGTATCCAAATTGGCACAAAACATAACCAGATATGCTGCAGAAAGTAAGGGGAAAGGGCCATGGGGGTCCCTTGATGAAGGTGAGCGGCAGTCTCCTGGACAAGCTTGCAAAGGGACTGGAGTTTACTGATGTCCAGCACTTCAGGTTGTAGGTAATTCCTACTCTGTGACAAAGACCCCCTCCCCAGTGCCAAAGAGAGGTGATCATTCCCTTGTTTGTGCTACTACAGTATGTTGCATCTGGTCATATCATGGTTACTTAGCTCAGCGTATCATATTATTATTGTTTTGGATTCGTATTCTCCCACTGGCCTTGGGACCCCTTGAAACCAGAGCTGTGTCTCATTCATGTCTATATGCCTAGCAACTGTCACAGTGCCAGGTATATAGAAGTCCAATCAATTCATTTTGATCAATGAATGCATAAATCAATGAATGTGTAAGGGAGTGAAGGCATAAAAAGTGAGTAAATATAAACCATGTATAACTGGCATCTAAAGAAATAAAGGGACCTGTATTTCTTCCGTAGAACTAGTTCTCCAGGTTGCCATCCACTCCATGATTCTGAGCAGTGGGGTATGTTCCACGAATAGGTGGCTTTCTGGATGATATGACCAATTGAGAACCAGAAGAGGCTTAGTAGAATCGAGTAGATTTTCTTGTCACCAGTAGGATCAGTTGTGGCTCTCCCTAAACCTTTTATCCCTAGGTAAGTAAGGATGCCTGTGACCCATCTGAAAGGCAGTTAATCCCCTAGATTGGGTGAAGAAATGCCCCAAGTTTTGAAGTAATCCCAGTAGGATGTATGTGAGGAAATGATTACCTGATGGGAAGATGGAAGCAGAAAGATTTAAGTGACTAGACCTGCAGTGTTATCCAAGCCGAAGAAAAAGGAATAATATTTGAAAATTGATTTATAATAATACTGAATTGAAGTCACCCACTTGTGTTCATACAAAAGTAACTTTATTATAAGCATACACTATAGGTTCTAAATACAGTTTAATCTAGTGATAGCAATGGAAGAGAAGGGGAATTATTTTCATCACTGCTTTTGCCTGTTAGTAGAGAAAGATATACATTGATAGAAATAAAGCCCCTGGGTTTCATAACACTAGCTCTTTTTCTTTTACGGGTAGCTATAAAGTACTCAAGATTTATAGTGAGGGTTTTTCTCTAATTCTACTTTAAATTGAAAATAATCAAAAAAAAAAAAAAAATCCAAGCAACTTTCAGAGACCATTCTTATGGTACAAAAATTTGCCAATAAAGGTGAATCATAAATAAGGGAAATACTCAAAATATCCAGGTATATATTTATCATTCCTCCAACTTCAATGTAAATCATGCAACACAAATTATATATTTGAAGGTGTTTGGGTCAGTATAGCAGTAACTGCTGTAACAAACAGCATCAAAATGTCGGTGGACTAATACAACAGAATTCTGTTTCTTTTTCATGTAACAGTCCAATGTGGGACCTCCTGGTTGCTGGATACCGTGTTTCCACACGGTCATTCAGAGAACCAGATTCCTTTCATAACATGGCTCCGTTATCCTCTAGGATCTTGCTGAAAAAGGAAAAAAGACAGTAGAGTTGTCCCCAAACCCCTAAAAAAGATCTTCCTTGGAAGTGGCACCCTTCGGTTCTACACACATTTCATTGGCAAGAACTAGTCAAATGGCCACTCCTGACTGCAAAGATAGCAGGGTAGATAGTTGTCCCTGACCGGGCAGCTGCCATGCAGGCACAGCAGCCCACACTGATAGTGAGCCCAAATTTAGGGGATAATAAATTATTTTCTGCAATGTAGACAAGGTAAAGGAATTCAAATTGGCTAAATGTAGAATTGCCCTAAATTGACTGCAGCTTATGAAAGATCCTAAAGATGAAGTCAGCATCTCTTTAATGGTCCCAGCCCAAGCCTTCCTGAGGATGTTTCACTGGAACTCCAGCAGTATGTGAGATGGTTGCATGCACTCTGTATTCCAAAAGCTCTCTGCAGATCTCTTGAAGGAATGTACCACCCACCGAAGGATCTGGGTTTAGCACAGTTACATCACCACATTTGTTTGATAAATGAGGAATTGAAAAAACAGGGAGAAGTACTAAATTTCTTAGCAAGTACCTTCCAGAAGACCTACCCAAAGTAGGGTCTAAACCTTATTCCAGGGCTAAGAGAAGTGTTTTCTCTTTCCCATTGATGGTCACCTTGTTAAAAACTCAGGAAACCTGCACAGTGTGCTTATATCTCTATTTGTGCAACAAAGCAGAGGATGGGGCCAGTCCCTGAGTTGGGAGACCCCAGCTGACTTTTAGGTAGTTATTTATTAAGTCTAAAGACAAACACATGGAATATATTATCCAGATATTGCAGAAGTTGCAAATTGACCTGGATAGTGTTTTTAAAAGTTTTATTTAGGTGCCAATACTGAAAAATCAGATTTAATATGAAAATCCAGAAGGCTGGTTTCTTTTGAAAGATCAGAAGATGTGGCGTTCTGTGGCATGCATTCCCACACGAGAACAATCTAGTTGGCAAAAATGGGTGGTGGTTCTTTGTAACCAAGGCATGCCCTCTGCATATTCCACAGTTCCCACCCAGCCCATGTCACTCATTTTTATTTTTACCTGGCCCTGTTTCAGTTTGCTGTCCTTGAGAAATGCCATCATAGTTTTCAATTTCACCTTGAGTGGAGAATCAGCCTTCTTAAAACTCTTCTAAAAGTCAGAACAAATGTCTAGTTTCCAACCTAAACCACAGCAATTTAAGCAGGAGACATAACTATCATGTTTAAAAAGAGTGACTATATAATTAGGACATACTCCACTCCCTAAGCATCAGAATCAATTATCCTGACAAGACCCTAGGACAGTAACCACTCTTGAAATATACATTTATAAACAGAAAAAGAAAGACCAAAACTAATTTTGGGTGATCAGGAGAAGGGCTTTCTCCAGGGACGGGGCTGAGTTCATTCTAGGATGTGTGATACGATGCAGCCTGCCTCTTGTTTTTTTTAAATGTCATACACAAGCTTTGAGTCAAGAGAGAGCAGTTGTAGCTAGTGCTCACATTGAGTAATTAGCAAGACTTAGTAAGTCTTAAAAAGAGTTAGGATAAAGGTGTGCTCTGATGAGGTGACTGATCTGAATCGAGGCCCACACGAGGGTTGAACCCCCTTGAGATCAAGCCTTTGAAGAACGCTGTGGCATAACTTTAATGGTCCCAGCCCAAGCCTTCCTGAGGATGTTTCACTGGGACTCCAGCATTATGTGAGATGGTTGCATGCACCATCTGCACCAGTGGCATTTGTTGCTATTGTGATTCAGCATGGACTGAATTCATAATGTAAGTTCAATTCTTTGCTGCTGGTGGCATTCATTCCACTTGATTGAAAAGAAATACACACTTCATCTGAAAATGATTAGCCTTTGAATGCCTTTTATTAAGTGACTTGAGGGATTTTATTGATTCTTTTAGGGTTCATGTGGTTGCAAGAATGGATTCTTCTAGAGTAGTGTTGTCTTTCTTAGCCTCTCTCTACTGATCGTAGATCTCCCTTTGCTGTCATGCCCTTACTCCATATATTTTAGCTAAATCAAGAGCCACAAACTAGTGACTTATAGACAAAATTGAGCCTTCTGTTTGACTCTTCATATATGCTTAAATTTTTAAATTTGAGCATTTTAAACAAAAAGTACAATTCCAGTTGGCCAGAGGTCCCGCTACTTCTCTATTGCCTCATATGTGACCTAATTTGCAAATTTATATTGTTTCTTGTACCCCATAGTTAGAGTTCAGAGATTCTGAAATTAGTGTGCATGTTGTAAATTAGTTAATACATGTAAAGTCCTAAGAAAGTTCCTGCCACACAATAAGCACACAATAACTTATAATTATTACCATCATTGTTGTTATTATGGGTCTATGTTTTCCTGCAGTTTACTACAGATGTTTGCTAGGTTGGTACTATCCCAACATATGTTTCTTTTTTTCTTTTAAAATAGGATTTTCTTCATTCCATTTTCTCACTTGCTTGTCCTTATCTCAAAGTATCTGACTCTTTACAGAAATAGTCTAATTAAATTATACTGTACTTAATGGCAAACAGGAAAACACGCAGCTAACCAAATAAACATACCCTAAACTGTACAATTATAAAGAGGGAGTGAAATGCCAGTATCTTCCAAGCATGACAGACACAAATATAAAAGCCCAGTAAAGACAAAAAGTAAAGACCAACCAAATTGCAATCCTTGTTGTTTCCCATAACCCAATATTCTATTATTAAGTGTGGCATGTCAGTAGGAACCTGTGTTTCAATTATATTTTTAGTAAAAGATACATCTGAATTATTTGTGAAAGCAACTTTGAAATCCCAAACATACAAGAAAAGCACGGTGGGTTATTCATCATTCTTCTCTCAACACACAGAACTTCAGTTTACTGAGGTCTTCAAAACTCCTGTTTTTATAGAGTAAGAGGTTGGCCTGGAATGATGGATAAAGCCCTGAATTAAGAGGGTTTCCAGATCTTGGCTGCTCCCAACCAGGTGTTTGGAGGCTTACGTTTCCACACTTAAAAATGATAGGATTAGGATAATAATGTGCTACATTCACTGAAGCATATGAAACAAGTCTCTTAATCGTCACTAAACTAGAGCACAGGTTTTCAAAGATCTAAACTATCTATTAGTATTTTAAGTATGACAGTAACTTTCTGTTTAACAAGGTATCTTTTGATAAAATCAAAATTGTTTTCTTTTTTTTACAATCACTTTTATTCCCAGCTATGATAGCCTCCACCTCAGTCTTCCCTCAGAAAGTACCTAACTAAAAGTAGAAAATTCTTTGACCTCATGGCAGGCCCTGATGAGGGGAAAGTGCCCCAGTGCTGACTCAAGAATTTCTAGGCCTGGAATGTACATGTTAGCTGGGATGAAGTGGTTGGCTGAAGAGCATAATTGTGGCCTCATATTGTAATATAAGTTGCTTCAAGACAGAGAATGGCTAGGGTACAAATGTAAGGCAGCAAGAGTCTGGCTTCTGGGACATGGAATGACAGGTCATTCCATATCAGAGCCATAGAATTTTAGGCACATTTTTGAAAGAAATTATAGGAGTCATGGGAAAATGCTACAATAATGCTATAGAGCAAATAGCCACCAAGCTTCATGGGCATACAGTAATAAACATCTCTTTAGCTCACAAGTTTTTGAGGTTCGCTTACTCTGGGCTAAGCATGTTTGATCTTATCTGGGCTCATTCATACATGTTTGGTCAGTTATGGGTCAAGTAGGTGGCTCAACTGATCTTGGTGGACTTGCTTACATTTCTGAATATCAGCGAGCCGCTTGACTGGGTGGCTTGGATGGTTGGGGTGACTCAGTCTTTTCCATGTTTCTCATCCTCTTTCAGTATAGTCAAGGCATGTTCCCATAACCATGACAGAGGAACATGAGTGAAATCTGAAATGCACAAGTGCTTTTTCAAGCCTCTGTTTGGGCTATATCTGCTGATGTCTGATTGGCCAAGGAAAGTTACATGACTCCCTAAGAGTCGAGGTGTGGGGAAATAGACTCTGCCTCTTTAGTGAGTCATAAGGCAAAGGCTATGGATAAAGGGAATGGTAAAATATTCAAACCATTAATGCCATCAGTCTACCACAGAGGAGAATTGACTAGGTTCTGGTCCTAGTTTTGCTACTAGCAACCCAGAGTCGAGAAAGTCACTTAACTTCTCGGGCCACAGGTATATACTTAGTGAAATAAAAGGGGTTGACTATATAATTGCTGTAGTCCCTTTCCAAGACTTCTAAATCTTCAAGGGTTTGACTATATAATTGCTAATGTCCCTTTCCAAGATTTCTACAGTAATCGCTAGATGCCTGTAAAATGATTACAAAAGAATTTTTTGAAATACATTTCAAGGCTAGAGGAGATATAAACTATAGGGCTAAGTTAGGAAATCACACCATTTTAGGAGAAGTATATTGGGGAAAGTCAAAGAAAAAGTAATGGGGATAGACCTAGGGAAGACATCATAGGAATCCGATGATGTTCTTCCCTGTTTTAAGAGCAGATTTCCTCTACAGTCAGTTTCATGTGATATATGGATATATAGAGGTACTTACACATATGAGCTATCTCACAATGCATTGTCTTTTTCTTTAAAATAAAATTTAAAATAAAATTTAAAATGCAGTGCATGTTAGGAACTGTGCTGGGTAAATCACTTGAGCACTAGCTTCTGTCTTCCTTCTTTTATTGATTCAGTGTTCATATTACTATGTACCTCTAAACTGAGAAAGGAAGAAGAAAATTACAGCTAGAGAACTCTGTCTCCCCAGAGAATGCCATCTGTTATATGTCCCATGGGAAAAAGGCTGAGGAGTTCTGTCCTATAATAAGGCTAATATCAAGGGTACTGGCAGGTCAGGCCAAACTTTTAAGTCCCATCTCTTCCATAAAGTATTTCCATTATCAATTCAAGGCTTCAGGGCTCTTCATTTTCAGCATCCACAGTCCATCTTGTCTGTAGTACCCATTCAGCTCTACATGTTAATTATTTTCCCCATACATATACTTGTCACTCTTGAAGGATTCTAAGTTCTTCATTCTCCCGGGCATCAAACACAGGATCCTGCACCAATCAGGGTGTTCAAAAATATTATTTGTTGATAAACGCATCAAAATCCACAAGCCAGAAAATAATGAGAGATCCAACATATAAAAATTGTGTTGCATTGCCCAAATAATGACTCAAATGTTATAAATAGAAAGGGCAAAGACCACTTCATAGACAGGGTCCCAGATGTTTCAGGCTGCAATTTTTATTTCTTTTCCTTTTTAGAAAAAAGATGATACACATTTAACTAATAAGCAAGCAGAATAAGCTAAGTGCTTAACATGCATGATCTCATTTAAAAATTTAAACCTTTCAATAAACTAGGAAAATTGTTTTTCTCCTGTTTTATTTGAGAAAATTTAAACTCCACAAGGTTAAGTGAGCTGCCCAAGGTCATATGTGGTAAAACGCAAGCATTCAAGAGCCTATATGGAGAAAAAATCATCCAATTTGTGTAACTCTATGGCAAAGTTTTAATTTGTGTTTGCCTTTTAAGCCCTTTGTAACTGGTTCTGTGCTAGTTGGTATTTGTTCACAAGATAAAATTAATTTAAATATCATTTTCAAACAGACATAATTATTTAGGAAAATCAGCCAAATATATAAGCATGCACTGTACTCAGGAATTTATACTCATTGTGAACTGAATTCTTCCACATTGGCGTGAACTAACCGATTTATTTCTGTTTAGATCTTCTGGAGTATTTTCTACATTGACCTAAAGGACACTTATCACCATTTTACTCATTTTCTTTAGATTTCACTTGCCAAGGGCAGACTTGAATTACAAGACTTAATAAGTACTACATTTTACTTGAGTGGTTTGTAATTTTGACCTCCAAGTTCATGTTCACTAGGAATTGTTTCTCTATAGAGGTCACTCCTGCCCTGGGTTGTGGAGAAATCCAAACAGTCTGCATTTATACTGCCTCTGCTGGGACTCTATGGGTCTTATCAGTTGGAGAACAGTTTTTGCTTTCTTTTTGTTGATCCTAGGTACCCTGTTTACAGGGGTAAGGTGAACTTGGAAACTACACTCACTCATGGTGTTGCTTTGGGTTTCTGATTCCTTGTTGCAGACATTTTTCCTCCAACCAGCCCCTTGAAACATTGGCTTCCTTGCCTCATCCCCAGATTTTGGATTGAGTTTTCCTAGTTCCCATTTCAAGAGTGGAGACCCCTGGTTTTAGAGAGGGAGTTCAGTTTGAGCACTCCAGTGCCTAAAATCCGAGGCCTTCTCTTCTTTCCCTCCAGGACATTAAAAACCCAGCCCCCGAGATGGAGAATCGGCTGTGCTACCCAGAGGGCCTTTGGCTTTGAGTTTCTTTGTTACTTTTGTGACTTAGGGATTTCCTTTTCTTTTTCTTTCAAAAGCAGCTATAGATTTAAATAAATGTATCTGTTATGTTTTGTTCAGCATTTCCATGTATTTGGAGAAGAAGAAGGAATTTCCCAGTCACTCAGCCATATTAACCCAACGTCCCATTGCAATTTGTTCTAAGGAAAGTTAGAGAAAAACAAAATAAGCAAATAAAAACTGGAATAATTGGGATATATGATGGAGTTCCATTTTCCCACATGCCATTTTCTGACAATCCTCTGGTAACCTGACTGACCTCACTCTGTAATTTTCATAGGGCCCTGTCATTTCTATTCTTGGTTGAAGTAAAAAATCATGAGGTTGTTCTAAAGTCAAATGATGCCCTGCAAGTTTGCACAGGCTCATTTTGAAACCACCTATTCTATGTATCTACTTTTTAATGCTTTTCTCATTATTTTTAATAACTTCTTAGCTATTTGATGATGTTGAGGTTAAAGTACTATAGTTTGTGCAGTAATTCATTATAAAATTTTCCTAGTCACAGTATCCCATATTCAGAGTTCTGTACTTGTGTGTGTGTGTGTGTGTGCATGAGCATTTTTAAAAAGTAGGTTTTGTTTTTATTTTAGAAGTTATTTTCATGCTAAAATTAAAATGTTCACATTACCATAAAAATTAGAAATAGAAAAAATAAAAATACTCATAATCCCAACACAGTTTCTATTTTAGTTTGTTTCCTTTCACAGTTGGTCTGTACTTTTAGCAAATATTCTCATAGTTATAATCACAGTATATATACAACTGCATATAGACTTTTTTCATTTGTCACAATAGCATAATTATTTGTCCTTGTCTTCATAGCCAGTACATTCACTGGCTACATCATATTTACGTGGAGGCCTTATGTTTTATTATATATAAATTCTTCGGAGTCGTTTAGGTTTTATTGATGTTTTTGTTATTTCTTTGTTTGTTTATATTTTACTATGTTCCCTAATCGTTAGAGGAAAACTTCAAAAAATTTTGAGCAGATAACTGCATTACCATATTACCTCCTAGAGGCCAGGAGAGATATTTTTAAAGGATTGAAAAGCTATGTAGGATGCAATTTTAAATATAGAGAGCAGATGCTCCAGGAAAAGAAAAAAGGTGAAATAATTTAAATTGTCTAATTAGAAAGCAAACTGAAACAAATACCCCCATGTGCATATCAAAGTGCATGTAGATATTACAATTATTTCAAGTAAATTTTAACAGAGTAATGTAATTGTGCAGCCTTAGTGGGATATATTCTATGAATAAAAAGAACTTCAAAAAAAAAACCTTAAGCTTCACATGGCTATTTTATTGATAGGTCATAAAATTAAAATGATTTCATATTTGTAGCACAAGACAGATAAATATGTAAAATTATCAGAAAATTTTCATTGTAAAAGAAAAGATATACAAATATGAAATCCCGAGGAGGAAAAAACCCTATAATGTTAAATTTAAATTTGAGACATCAATAGGTACTGGCAGTTTTCAATGTATATTTCCTAATTGTCCACTGAGATGCCTAAAAGCAGTAACACCTCGGTAGCAAGGAGTGCTTCTGGCATCCGTAGCTTGGTTTACTAATGCCTTCTCTACCAAAGGAACCAGGGCTCCTTGGAGATGTGGCTGATTCCATGTCTGGGGCAGGGAAGATGCAAGGAGTGTCCAGGATAACTTGTAGCCCTATTTCCAAATAAGGTCACATTCTGAGGTACTTGGGATTAGGACTTCAACATATCTTTCTGGGGGACATAATTCAACCCATAACACTGTCCCTCCATGAAATTTATTGGAAAGTGAGTTAAGGCCTTAATTTGAGCTCTGGTCAGCCAATCCCATTGCCTCCTGACCTTGTGAAAAACAGGTTAAATATCTGTCTTTGCATTTTTTTTTAAGTTCTGTCTTTGTGTTTTTGTTATTCCACTGAATCTTATTCTCCTTAGAAATTGGTTTTGATTGTGTCTGGCTGTTAACTCACTGTCCTGAGTTACTTTAAATTTATACCACATTTATATTATACTTTTTTTTTTCCTATTTGTAAGCTAGCTGTCATGACTAACTTTGCTTTCTCCTAGGTCTTCAGTTACATTATGAACCTAAAAAAATCTCATGTAACTAGATCAAATCACTGCTTTGTTTCTTAAGGCAGTTGAAAAAATGTCAGAGGCAGGACAGCGTATGAAGTGCAAATATCTTTGACAACATACTCAGAGCTGACCCACTTGGATTTGACTGTTTTGTCTTTTCCTGTTTACCCAGAGTTCACAGAAATGATGAGTGGACAATGTCTTTTGAAAATCTGGTTAACTCAGCAATTTACAGATTGAGTCTGTCTAGTCAAATTGGAAAAAAATCAGCCTATAATAAAACATTCTTTCTGCCATTCCCAAAGGACCATGCAGTTGAGTAAAAATTCAACAAATGTTTGAGTACATGAATCAGAATGCAGCAGTTGGTTGGGATCATCCCAGCAGAGGAATGATCAAGAGGAAGCACCGTGATCAGTGGAGGAACAGGCCAGGACTGTGGGGCGGGAATAAGTTCTGAGGCCACAAGAATGTAAAGACAGAGCCAGCTGAATTAAATTATGTGTTCTTCATGGGGTAGAGCCATATATGAGTTGCCTTTGTGTTCCCTGACTGTATCAGTTAGTTATTGCCACAGTAATGCTGCCTAACAACCAACCACAAAGCTCAATGGCTTAAAACAGTAAGTAATTACTAAGCTCAGGGACTAAATTCTGGGTAGGTTGTTCCCTTGGGGTCTGGGCCAGGCTTGGCTGATCTCAGTAGACTTGCTCTTGTGTATTCAGCTGGTAATTCCGCTAGGGACTGGCTGGTTTAGGATAGATTCACTTTCATGTCTGATAGTCAATTGAGATGATGGGGAGGAGCATAATTGGGCCAACTGTCTCATCCTCCAGCAAACTAGTCTTAATTTGTTCACATGGTGACTGAACAGGTTTCTACCAGTGAGAGCAGAAGTGCACAAGGCCTCTTGAGATCTAGGCTCAGAACTGGCATGCTGTCACTTCTGGCATATTCTAGTTGACAAAGCCAATCACAAGGTACCCCAGATTCAAGGAAACGGAAAATACAATCCACTCCCTTGTGGGAAAATCTACAAAGTCGCCTTGCAAAGGGAATGGCTACAGGAGGGGTAAAGAATTACTGCTACTTTGGCAATCAATCTGCCATTCCCAAAGGACCATGCAGTTGAGTAAAAATTCAACAAATGTTTGAGTACTTGAATCAGAATGCAGCAGTTGGTTGGGATCATCCCAGCAGAGGAATGATCAAGAGGAAGCACCGTGATCAGTGGAGGAACAGGCCAGGACTGTGGGGTGGGAATATTAGGAGGGATCCAAAGTGGAATTCCACAGTTGGACCCAATGTCTCAAGTCCTCTGGTCTAAGTCAGATTTAATCTGCTAGGACAGAGGTTACAAACTCTCCACCAGCCCAACAGGCTCATTATTGCCAATAATAATGAGGAAAAAAAATGAGATCTTACAGGAAAATGTGGATTTCTGACTTCTCTTGAAAATCAAGAATCTTGCAAGCATCAGTTGGAGCTGAGTTACTGGTAACCTCTTTAGGTAGAGAATGTCTTCTCCAGCTCCTCAGAGAATCTAACACTTCTATTCACTTGCACACAACCTCCTCCTCTTATTTTCATGAGTTCCCTGGCCGCTTGAAGCATCTGAGCTTGTTACTCTGGCTGGATCAGCTCTAGACTACTGATGGATGGAGCTTTATTGGAACAGAGCCAGACTTTACCCTGCATGCTACTCATATCTCATACAATGAACAAGTATTCAGTTTAAATGCAGGGAAAAATTGAAAAGAAAAATTGAAAAGAAAAGCCTAAAATGTAATAAATGTAAAATGTAATAAATGTAATAAATGAAATTTTGCAATTCATTCATTAGTAATTGAATGAATTTTTAAAAGATTGGAAAGTATAGCATTTACTATAAATCATCAGGTAGTGACTTATAATAAAATTCATTACTAACCCATGACAAAAGGAAGAGTTCACTAAAGTTTTAATTTAGCCACAAGTCATTTTGTAAAAAGTGTTGGTTTAAGTATTCAGCATTTTTCATATTTTACTTTAATTCTTTTTTTAATTAAGAAGAAATTAACTTTCAATAAACAGAAACAGAAGTTATTAAGCACAATTAACCCAAGATAAATTTTGTCTGCAAAATCAGCTACAATATATCCACAGCTGAAAGTCCCCAGTCTAACCTAAATGAAAACAGCTGTCTGCTGTTTCCTAAAAACAAGGTCAGTTGCTTTTCTCCATTTCCCTACCTTCACTGGAAAGGAAACTTTTAATCTCACATATTGCTGAATTAAAATCAAAGCGAATCAGAGCCTCAATAATAAAAAACAGAAACTTTCAAACACCAGGCTGATTTCACTCATGCAAAAGAGTATGACATTGTAAAAGCCACATTTCCATCTGAGTTATTTGGGACACCAGGGAAAGAATTGGCAGTTGTTTTCTTGTCTTTGATGGCCTCATGATTTGTATGTGCCAGACACTAAGGGTGGGCTGTGTGTGACTGCCTTCCTTCTATTGTAATAGTGTGAATCTCAGAGCTCGGGGGCCATTCTCACAGCATGGTTCCTCCTTGGCTTATTAAAATTTGAGTGCCAGCAAAATATATTCATAAATAACCCACATTTTATATTTTGGGAGAATAGCTAGGTTTCAACATTCACTTAAGCTAAGCCATTTTTATTAGGTACTTTTGAAAAAAACAGCTTTATTGATATGTAATTCACATACCTTACAGTCTACCCACTTAATACACTTCAGTTGTTTTTAGTGTATTCATGGAGATGTGCAACCATAACCACAATCTAATTCTAGAACATTTTCATCACCTCAAAAAGAAATCCCTTACTCATTAGCAGTCACTCTCCATTTCCCCTCCCCCCAGCCCCTGGCAATCACAAATCTACTTTTTGTCTTTATAGATTTGCCTCTTCTGGAAACTTCATAATTTTTATTAGGTACTTTTTGATATGGAAAAAAAGTCATTTGAACAGATCCACAGTCCATTTTCTGAGACTCTTGGGGCCTATTGCTTTTAGAATTCATAATTTTTCTGATTTGAGAAAGCTAACCTGGTGCATGTACCATAATCTTCCTTTCCAAAGAAGATAGAGAAAGGGTTTTGGAAAAGCAAGGAACCCTATTTTCAGGAAACCCCAACAAAGTCTGAGTTACCCTCAGAATCAAACAAGTTAATATTTCTGCAATAAAGTACATGAATATCTATGCAATATCTATGCAATAAAGTACATGAATATCTATGCAAAAATAGGATAAATAAGGATTATAAATAGCCAGTTAACGTCAATGAATTTGCCACAAATTTACAAAGACCGTCTGGATTTCAGTATTTGGTGGATTTAGAGATTGCAGATATGGATTATGGACCTTAATTAACTAAGTCTCAGCAAAATTTCTCTGGCAGAGAAACAATAAAGGAGTCGAACTAAAGAGGATGTTCTCCACAAGCTGTGGCACAGTCTAGAGTGTGGGTGGGAAGAGGGGCTCAAGATGCAGAGAGGCAGATGCTGAGGGCTGGCTTCACCCGGATGGTCCGGGGGTCGTAGCAAGCACCAGAGACTGCAATAAAAGCGGCAGGTGGAGGATGTGGAGCCAGGATCGAGACAAAAGGTAGAATTGGGAGCTCAGAGTAGAACCAGGACAGGAAGTTAACCAAGGTTTCCAAAGCAGACCAGCAGCGTGGGCGTCACATGGGAGCTTGTAAGAACTGCAGAATCTCAGGCCCCACCCACACCTCCTGAATTAGCATCAAAATCAAAATCCCATGTTTTAAGGGCATGTCTTAAGAAAAGCTGCCACAAGACTAATTAACAGGAGGTTAAAAAGAAAAAACCCTTAGTCGTTCATGCTATTTCTTAGATTATGCTCCCTGCTTATCATTCAATAAGCTACAAGAATTTTATTTAAAATTCTGCTTTTTCAGTAGGGCTAAACAGGCAGCACTCACTGCTATCCCCACCCTTTTCCCTACTTCTAGCGAAGATACCCAGCTTTTACCTGTTTTATGGTTAGGGCCTTCATCGCAAGCTGCATTTGAAGAAAGGGTCCTGTGACTTTAAAAAGTTTGGGGATTCTCCAGGGCACAAGATAGATAAATTAAAAGATAATTTAAAGGGTAGTTAAATCAGTTTACAAGGCAAATACAAATTAGAATGAAAAATGAATCTAAATAAAGAGGCGATAAAAAGAAGTCAAAACAAAAGTTAAAGTTGGTTCCATCAGTATGTTCAGTTTTTAAAACTTCACGGAACTTCTCTTTAGAAGCATCGGTGTTGGCTTCCCAGCCACCGCCTGAAGTCCACACTCCAAGAAGCCTGATCCTCGTTCCTCTATTCGAGCTGCCTCACAGGCTGTCCCTAGCTATCAATAGCCTCCAACTCCTAAATTTAAGAACTTTGGATCGATACATATTACATCCAGAAGGTTCTCCAAAAGACCGTCCCTGTTTGTTGTGTGTGTATGCGTGCATGTGTGTGTAGATTTATTTATTTATATTATTCCAAGTCTTTAGCCCTCTTCTGTGCCACCTGTAACCTGACCTTGACTTTCAGCTATGGACAAATGATGTGTCCAGCTAAACTCTGTTTACATCTTCCCTATGGGTAACTAGTGGGTGGTATTTTAAATTAATTTATTCCGCCCTCCTCTTTGTATCTCTGGCTCAGAGTTTCTACATCGGTGGTTATAGAAACGTAAACGACCTAAAAGCATTCTCCTCTGTCAATATCTCCCAGCTGCAGGTGGAACTGGAGCAAGAGTACCAA
Organism: Choloepus didactylus; assembly: GCF_015220235.1. Classification (NCBI taxonomy): domain Eukaryota; kingdom Metazoa; phylum Chordata; class Mammalia; order Pilosa; family Megalonychidae; genus Choloepus; species Choloepus didactylus. The sequence continues at coordinate 25,782,719 of NC_051325.1, read as the reverse complement.
GACAAGTTCAAAAGACTGCCCCTGGAGATTTTGGAGTTCGTGCAGGAAGCCATGAAAGGGAAGATCAGTGAAGACAGCAATCACGGTTCTGCCCCTCCCTCCCTGGCCTCAGACCCTGGAAAACTGAACCACAAGTCCCCCTCCGGTGACGAGGTAGAAGGAGACAACCCAGGAAAAGAGTTTGATACTCCTCTGTGATTGTTCCTGCCAGGCCTTCAGAATATGCATGGACATTCAAGCTCCAGTGGACCCTCTCTTAATACAAAGATCACTGCCCAGGAGCATCTTCCTGAGAAGCATCCCTTAGCCTAAAGTCATCCCAAAGGGAGCATTCCAGAAGGATCTGTGTAGAGGTCTCTGTGCTCAGGTTCCATGTATTAAACAGAAACTGCTGCAGGTCTACTACTGGAGAGTGCATGTATATGGGATTTTTTTTTCTTTCCAATAGTAAATTCAAAGCAGGAAACTTCCAAGCTCCATGGAACTTTTAATGAAGGACTGTGTCTTCTTTGAAGGGCTCAAGTTTTTATTTGAAGCTCTGGTGTAAAGTATTTCAAAGTATAGAAATAGTTTGAGAAACGTGTAGCACTATCGAACAGCAACTTTGAGCATTCTCTTTTCTAACTGCCCCTCAACTACCATATCCTCGAGTTAATGTGCATATTATTAAATTGTTTCATCCTTTGCTTTGCAAGCACTGGTGGCTTGCAGTTGGCTAATTTATTTATCAAAGAGGCATCATCATATTTGTTGCTGACATGGCTTTCTTAGATACTGCAGTGATTCAAATAAGCTGGTTTTCTTTTTTTGAAAAAAAATCACTTGATTGAATCTATGCCCTGGGAAACCACCCCAAGACTTGGCAATATGGCTTGGACATTTGGCTGCATGAGCAAACTGGCTGCACACTTCCAGGGAGTGTGCTTTCCAAGTTGACTGTTAACACTCAAAGGCTGGGTATTTTTTGGTTGTTGGGTTGATATGATCAAATAACTACAAAGAGTCTGTTCTGTTGAAAAAACACGGTTGAGCTGATGTATGTTGAGTAGAGATTCAGAGTCAATAGGCTCCAGGGGTTATTTTCCTGTCTGACATTTTTTAGTAGTTCATTTATTTTTAACACAGAGATGAAGATTGAATATGTATCTAAAGAATATGTAGACCCACGTGTAAATGATATCTATTACCTCCAGGTATATGTATATATGCACTCAGCCTGGTATAAGTGCACACACACAAGTACAAATGTATGTGTTTATTAATTGGCAGTGACCCAGTCTCATCCACAAAACTTAAAAACACAAATATAACAAAAACAAAAATTCCCACCGGTAAATGGGTAAAGAAGAAAGGGGTCAAATGTCTAGATCATAAGGTTATTAAATTTATTCAAATTCTAAGAAACATTTGATGGAGCCAGTGATGAAAGTTGAGGTGGATTTAGAATTTGGAATATGAAATTGGTACTTATTTTGCAAGAACAAAAATTTGATTTTAAGTATCCGATGTTTAGCTTGTTTTAATGGTCAGAATACACAACAAATGTAGACATCAGCAATATGGAAATTTATTAGTATCCTTCATCATTTTTAAGTCTCATTTCAATTTTATTCTAACATTAAAAAATCTTTCATTATATATTTATTGTGTACATTCAACTCACTTAACTGCGTTAAATTCCTCTTTTAGGTGGCATAAAAGAAACAAATTATATCATGATAAGACTGCTCAAAAACATTATTGAAATGTCTTAAGTAAGAGAGGAGAATTAAATAAAGGAAAATATGACTTAGAGAGTAACACAAAGGACATTGAAGTTAAAGTCCAGAAGCAGATGCTAACAGCTTTATTTTACTTCCAAATAAACCTGATTGTCGCTTAGCCAAGCATTTTAAAATTCAAAAACCAGTTGTGTCCTGAAAACTGTTTCAAAAATTTAATATTTTTATGGAAATTATTTTCTTTAACTTTAAGCAATAACTAGGGATCACAATTAAGTTTTAATCAACATGAAAGTTTAGTTCAAACATTAGCAAAGCGTGTTTGATTAAAAAAAAACACGGCTAATGGGACACAAGGGGAAAAATCACATCCTCTTTGGAGATGATTGTATTTTGATCTAAAAAGGTTTGGGGTGTTAATTAGACACTTAATAAAACTTAACTTCCACTGAAAGAGAAATCTTTTGTAAATCGTTCTACTTTTGCACTTTGAAAGAAAGGCATTAATCATAAAGAAGCAAAGATGGTCAAAATTGAATGCTGCATTTTGTAAAACAAAATTACAGACTGTCTAAATTTGCAGAAGCATGAACCAATAATAGCATCCATAACCAAACACAAAGGTGATTCTTACAGAACAGTGTATCCCATCCTAGAGATAGACTAAAGACAAGTTGAATAACTTTGACTTACACACAACCGTTTTGGTAGTTGGATTTCATGATCTTAGCGACTCTAGTCATTTTACAATACATTTGTATTTGGCCATTTACTGTAATCACATTTTTCTATCTGTATAATGACACTTTTTGCAGTTGTGGGGTAGTGCGTAACACTGTCCATTTTGCATCATGAAACTACTACAGTGATACTATCATTTAATAATATTAATATTACTTGAAATAGACTAAGATAAAGAAAAGGGGTCTATATGATGTGCAGTTTTGTGCCTTTATGTATTTGCCTTGTTCTTTGTTGAATGTGTGAAATTCCGTACTGTGGTTTTCCCTGTAATAGAGAGTAGAGCCATGTATTAAATTAGACTGTGCCCTTCTGATACCTTTACACTACTGAGACTAGAGTGCTGGGCCACGTACGCCAGTTTTCAAAGTTCCTGTGTCATGCCATGTGTTTTTGGTTTTGAGCATTTTCATTATCGCCATACATTAATTAATACTCCTGTAATAGATAAGCAGTCATGAAATAATTCCGAAAGAAAGGGCCATCACTTGCATTACTTTGAATTTAATGTTGCACTTGTGCACTGTATTACTTTCGTTTGTGATGGATTGGACATTGTGACTTTTGCCTTTTAAGAGAAAAACAAAAGATAGGACAAAGTATTTGAAGCTCTTAAAATGTACATATTTTGGTTCTTCTATCTCAAATTATTTAAGATGCATAACTCACATTTTTGTAATAATTCTATGCAATTTTGTGGCATGATGTTTCTTCCACTTGTAATTTTATGTGCTTTCATCACAAGTCCAAAGGAAACAATAAAAATTTCTTAATGCAGCCCAGCTGTTATTTCTTGCTGTTGGAGTGGGACTACTGCCAGTCTTTAGGGTGAGTTTCCAGCCAGACCCAGCCATTTACTATAGGGGGATTGAGCCGCTGCTTTGCTTGCACCAGAGTGCACAGTAGCATAACTCTGTCATTCCACCACCCTCCACGCATTACTTCCATAGTGGAGTTACTCCCTTCCTCTCTTCCTTCTTTCCTTTCTTGATGAAAGCCAAGGAAGGCAAAACGGTCTGATTTGCAAAGGCTTTTTGACAGACCATGGAAATAATAAGGACTGACAGAGCACTTGATGTAAGTTTTCTTGTAATCGGGGAAAAAAAAAAGGTTTGGCAACATTGATAAAAAAAGGAATATGGAATATGTATGTGTGAGGTCTATATAAATGTCCCAAAAGTCACTCCAAATGCAGCGTATTGTATTAGTTATCTATTACTATGTAACAAGGTACTCCAAAAGCTAATGGCTTAAAATGGTATGAGTCATTTCTTAGCCCAGAGTTTCTGTGGGTCAGGAACTCAACCCAGGGACAGTGGTGATATCACTGTCCCAATGTATCTTGGGCCTCAGCTGGAAGGTTTGAAGGCTGGGGTCTGGAAATCTTAAGACTCATTTACTCACATCAGGCGTTTGATAATGGCCATCAGCTGAGAGAATAGTTGGGGTCTGGGCTTCTCTTTGCAAGTGGCCTGGGGTTTTCTCATAACATGGTAGCTGGAGTCCAAGGGTGGTGAGCCTCCCGAAAGAGGGGCCAGGGACAGGTGGGAGAGAGAGAGGGAGAGAGAGAGAGAATGAACCAGGAAGAAGCCCTGGCAAAATTTTTATGCCCAAGCCAAGGAAGTTACATTCCATCCCTTAGCCTGTGCTCCCATTGATCAGTGCTGCCACAAGCCTACTCGCAGTTCTAGGGGAGAGAACAAACAAGAAATGGAATCTTTGGAAAATACACTCTGCCTCCTGTACTATAAACCAAACTGGATTTGTAGTCACACCCAAACCTCTTCCAAGTGTTTTGTTTTCTATATCAGGGAACAGAACCAATACCAATCCAGTTGCCTAAGATAAAATATTGGAAACATCCTTGACAGCTCCCTCTCCCTCACCTCCTTCCAATAAATCACCAAGCTAGGTCAATTCTAATGCCCTGATAGGCTCTCAATGTGTTCACTTTCTTTCCCCTCTACTATTACCTAAATTCAAGCCACCATCCTCTTCCACCTGCCAGGGTTCTCCTAAATGGTCTCTAAGCTTCTAATCTAGCCTAATTTAAAAAGCTTTTTGTGTACTGCAGCTATGCTGATCATTCAAAAGCAAAAAACGGGATCAAGTCACCAACTTAAAAAACCTTTAATTAACCCTAATCATCTTCAGTTTAAAATCAAAACCCCCTAACCAACATTCAACCCCTAGCAATCACTTACCATCCTCTCCCTCTCTCCTCCATTCCCCGGCAACCACTAATCTACTTTCTCTATATATGGATTTGCCTATTCTGGAGATTTTGCATAATGGAATCATACAATATGTGGTCTTTTGTGTCTGACTTCTTTCACACAGCATTAAGTTTCCAAGCTTCATACCATATTATAACATGTATCAGTACATCATTCCTTTTAATGGTTTAATAATATTCCTTTGGATGTACCACATTTTATTTATCAGTTCATCAATTGATGGACATTTGGGTTGTTTCTGCATTGTACCTCTTATGAAGAATGCTGCTATGAACATTCGTATACCTGTTTTTGTGTATATGTATATTTATATATGTTTTCAATTCTCTTGAGTATATACCTAGGAGTAGAATTGCTGGATCATATGGTAACTCTATATTTAACTCTTTGAGGAACTGCCTAACTGTTTTCCAAAGCAGCTGCACCATTTTGCATATCCACCATAAATGCATGAAGTTTCCAGTCTCTCCACATCGTCACCAACGCATGTCTATCTTTTTGGTTCTAGCCATCCTAGTGGGTGTGAAGTGGTATCTCATTATGGTTTTGGTTTTTATTTCCCTAATGACTAATGATGTTGAGCATCTTTACATGTATATCTTAGCCATTTGTATATCTTCTTTGGAGAATTGTCTATTCAAGTCCTTTGCCCGTTTTTAACTGGGTTGATACTTATTTTAAACTCTGAGTCCTTTGTTTTGGTTTTTAGCCTCTTGTCTCCTTTGTGCTTGTCCATCACAAAACCCAGCCTCAGGACAGCTCTCTTGAACATTGGTCCTCCCTGGGCTACCGAATAACTTCAGGTTATTGAGGAAATGGTTCAGGTTATTTTCTACATGACTCCAGAAAGTTATTTACCTGCTTTTTTTTTTTTTACTAAAAGTCAAGTATCTATTTACTTTTCCTGGGTCCAAAAAAAAGTCTGATAATGGTGAGTTGAATTCACTGGGATTCAGTAAATTTCCTATGGAAGGAAATTTTTTTAGGACAAGTGAAAGTTAGAATATTGTGATGGAAATATTGACTGCATAGCTTTTGAAAGTTGAAATGAATTATATAAAATGTTATCAAACATATGCTGTCAAAAAGTTTAATATGTCAATAAGAAATTACCAATAAGAAAGGAAAAAATCTTGCCAATTAAACTATGACTCCTCATCAATCATAAAGACTCATCCCGATTTCAGAAATATTAAAATGTTAAAAACAAAAGTGTAACTGAGAATCAATAAAATACAGTAATCCCCTTTCTTTTTTATTTCAAAAAGCTACCTGTTTTGTAAGTGCCTAATGTTGTACATTGACTTATTTAAAACCAATAGAAGGCCCAACCTCCAGGCAAGCATATTCAAAATCCAAGGCCAGAACAAATAGTTGGAAAGTAAAGATAAATTTGTAATGATATCTTTATTTTTAAAATACCATAGTAGCATTTGATTCATAACACACTACAAAGTCTCTTAAAATTGCTTTCTATATATCTTTCTGTATATGATTATCACAGGTAAAGTTGCCTCCCCCAAATCTCCCTCAACCCCCAGTCTACACAGACTCTTCTAGCCCCTTCTCCCCCACCTTCATCGCTGGGTTTATTCTATTTTCTTTAACAGTGTTTAACCTTTTCAGTAATACTTTAACCTTTCCAGTGTAAATCATCCTATCCTTCCTGAAAGCTCCAGTGTTACCCAAGTCAGCCCCCAAAAGGCCCACACTCTAAGCAAGCAAAAGTAAAATTATCCTCAGTGCTGGCTGAAGCTATAAATACTCCCATGTTAACATTCTCCCAGGAATCCATCCAAGGAACACACATTTAATAAGAACCTACTATGTTCCAGATACTGGGTAAGCCCAGGCTCAATCTGATTTAAAGTCCCACTTTCTTGGTCATAATCAAGCTTGGTTAAGTGTATGTTTAAGGCTATCCCCTCAGATTGAATCATTCTGCATGTTCCTACCAAAACCCAGTTATCTCATCAATATTGGTTTTTCTGAGAAAATTCAGATAGAAGGAAGGGTCTGTTTCCCTTTATCATGGCAGTACTGGCAAAATACATGCACACACACACACGTGCACACACATAAACACACACACAAAGAGTCTGAGACAGAAGGGTCTTCAACATCAGATGGAATTTAACACCCACCTTTTCTCTTCCAATAATTGTTTCCTTGAGTCACCCCCCACTTACCTGCAGCAAAGAGTTCCCCCAAGTCTTTGGACTTGTGGTATAACCCATATCCCACTAAAGAGGGTCTTTGAGCCTGAGTAGTTTAGTTTTAGTTGAGAAATAAATTTATACTGAAATCTCTATTTTAAAATGCCAAAATAGGATTTCATTCATAATGTACTACAAAGTCTCTTAAAACTTCTTTCCCCTTCTCTTTCTCTCCAGGTATATGATTGTCACAGATTAAAAAAAAAAAAAAGTGCCGCCCCCAATATATCTCAACTCCAGTCTGTGTAGCCTTCTCTCCCCCTCAGCTTCATCTCCGGACTTATTCTATTTTTTTAAGTGAGACAAGGATATGAGGAAAGCCAAGGGAAGATTTTTTATGAGCAGGTTATCCCAGTGAACAACTGGGGCCTCAATTCCCCCTGGGCAATCTCTAAAACACTTGTGGATCCCCCCTCAGAGTTAACCCACAGCGGGGTGAAGAATCTAGGATATTTATCCACCAACTCGCATTGCTCTTTGGTTGAGGGTCTCTTCTGGGCCATTAGCTCTTTAGCACTTCCAGCCTGACCCATCCATTGGTCAACCACATTTCTGTAGCCATAAAGTGTCCTCACACAGAGAGAATAAGGAATTTTTAGGAAGATAAGGAATTACCTCAGATGGGCTCAGGGGGTAGTCCAAAGGCTGCATCTTAACACCCAATACATCCAGAAAGGCCCCATTCCATCTAAATATACATAGGAGCCAGGTAAAGCTTTCTGATGCATAGGATTTATAACAGTGTTTTAATTGGTAAACTTCAAGCTGCCCCTTGCCCATCTCTCAGACCTATATGTGAACATAATCACAGTTTGATCTACACTCAAGGGCATGAACCCAGGGAAGAGGACTGTGCAGACCCTGGAACTGGGCTTGGGGACATTTGGGGAAGGAATTCTGAGGTGCAGACCTGATCTGAAAAGGCTATGTGGCCTCCAGGTTGGCATATGCCCTAAGCCCAACAGACATCTCTCTGGGGGAGGCACAGCCAGTAAAAGGTCAGAGTGAGGCCCCCCTAAAGCCTGGGGTCCAAAGCAGGGACCTCCTTGCCTGGATTTAGGGCATACTGCTTTCAAACATAATTGGCTGCATAATATTTTTAATTCAAATATTTCCCCCAGATATTATTCTCCATTTGACCTTCCCTTTATTCAAGAAGCGATATCATTCTGTTTTCCACATCTCAGGGAAGGAAAGGAGCAAGGGAGAAAAAAGAATAAATCTGTGTCCCTCTTTCTGACCTTTGTTGGTCAAAAGCCTGTCCATTCAACAGAATGTAAAAGATTCCAGTTATGGAAAACTGTTTGGGAGAAATAAAGAGACAAAGTAGCTTTTGCCTGAGCTGTGAGAAATAAAGAGATGTAGGGGATGTATTAAGAGCATAGATATCAGAGGGTTCCTGGGAGAGAATTTTGCCTCCTTAAGCAAAACACCAAAGAAACATAAGACCCCAGAGGGAGCACAGTCAATCTTAGCAAATTGCTCTTAGATGGCTTCAAGAAATTCCCATATCCTAATGTGGCATGGAAGCAACAGAAAAATTCCCATGCTGCAAAGGGTGGAACAGAAGCAAAGAGAAGCTTGGGTGTAAATGGACCAGGAGAACATGAACAAGGCTGGATAATGGAGGTCTCAGTGGAGGCCTGCATAGAATGATGACATTGAAGACAGTGGGTCCTCCCTCTGACACATTTTGGCACTATTTAAGTTTCCTGGAACTTAGCAGCAACTGAAAATGATTAACTGAGATTTTTTACAGAATGGATTCTCAAAAAATAAGCTGAGTTATATAAAAGTAATGTACACTCTACCAAACCTGAATACAGTGAAGACAATCATTTATAACCAAATGGCCTGAATTAATGCAAAACACCCTTTAAAACCTTGAAGACTACAAAATTCTGATAGTCAAGATAAAAGAATATTCCACAGGGCAACCAGGGGAAGAAAGAGTTGCCTTAAAGCTTCCCATGTTTTAATGCTCCATACATTTCCCCCTGCTTGAGAATGTCTCATTTAATCCCAAATTTTGCCTTTCTCTGCTTCTAAGGACCTGGGCATACCTGAAGTTTGGCCTGAATCTGCTTGATGCCACACTCTGCCCTTCTTTTCCAATGGCCCAAGGTGCTCCTTGATCCAGTATATAGATTTACTGAATTATTCTATCTTATCATGTGCTGGATTCCAATTGTGGGAAAGTAGAACCATGGTCTTGCTGTTTATCTTAATTACTATCTGCCTAAGCCATGTATAACTCAAGGGAAGATTGTATAACCAATAAGTTAAATTAGCTATTACAGTTGTCCATACCCTTTAAAGTCCTCTGTGCTCTTCCCAAGTTCCCTCAGGTCTCTTTCAGCACATTGATTTCATAATGGACTCTGAGTAAACTATCATTTTTTCACTAACTTCCTAATTCACAGTTCTTCAATTCATTGACTCTCTCTTCAGCTGAGTCTAATCTGCTGTTAAACTCATCTTTGGAGGGTTTATTTTTTCCATTTCAGCTATTGCATTTTTTTTAATTTATAGATGTTTTATTTGCTGTTCTTTTAAATTTTTTTAGATAACTTTTCATAGTTTCCTGTTTCTCTGAAGATTCTTTCAACTTGTCTTTTTTTCCTTTCTGTTTAGTAAAATCATTTTATATTTGTCATCTTCATAAATTAGCTTTTGCTGTTTCATGCTTACATGTGGTTAATTACATTTTTACTGTATAATTTTTATTTTCCTTGAAAAATTCTGTATGGCGCATTCTCTGAAACCTAGAATGGAGGTACCTTCTGACAGAGAGAATTGGTATTCCTTCTACATGATGCTTAATGGACGATTCCTTTAGTTTTTTGTTTGTTCGTTTGTTTCATGTTTTTTAAACTGCTTTAAGGTATGTGATAGTCGACTTTAAGGATGAAAATCTTGTAAGCAGTTTGTAAATACAACCTCTTTTGGACTACTTTCTGTCCAGCTGCGAATCAAAGTCTTTCTTTGCAGACCCTGTAATAAAGACAAGGTTGGGATTATTTCTGGTTCCCCTTTATCCTAAGATTGAACCCTTTGTAGTACCAGCTTAATGGGTGAAAGGCCTCTTGTTAGACTCTCTGATTCGAATGGATTTTTAGACTTTCATTTTGATTTGTCTCATCCAGTGAAGTCATCAAAATTGAGAGTAACATTTTCCTGGATAGGTAAATATTCTCAGCATAAAATTGACTTATATTCTACTTCTATGTATGTCTCTGGATTCCAGCTTTCTCTTAGATTTGGCCGGATAATTACTTGCTATCTTGTCATCCCTTCATTGACTTCAAGAAAATGTTTTGGTTTCTATTTTATCTGGCATGTTAGTTCTCTGCATGAGAGTTACTCAATTTCTATTGGGTATATTTTGAAAATCTCAAACTATTTTCCTGAAAAACACCTTTGATATTGCCAAGACCAGGTCCTGCATCTGAATAACATGATAATTTTACTGTCAATTTCCTGGGGAAAGGAGCCAATCAAAGTCTAAAAATGAAGGGCTCATTTTTTGTTTGGGACACTCTATGGCCTTACTCACATATCTCAACTGAAATAACAATTAGATTGGAAAATATCAGAGATATTGCAAAATCTCTCCCCATAATCTAAAGACCTTCAAAGTTGTCAAATATGTATGATATCCCTGTAAGCTAAATTTAGCATTTAGAGTTCCAATTTCTCTCTGAGATGTGTAAAAACTCATCTAGCCTGACAGTTCCCTGTTGGCTGCACCTCTGAGAAATCAATTATTCTAACCAAAGCCAATTTTAATTTATGCATCCTAAATTACTCCTGGATTTCTTGTATGATTTTTTATAGAAGGTTTAACATCAAATTTGGGAACTATTGGCTTTCAGGGCAGCAATATAAAATCTGACCCTGAGTCACCAAATTGCCTAAGGAAACAAATGGGGTTTTTGTCTTTATTAGAGAAGTTATGGGTTTACAGAACAATCATTCATGTACAGGATTACCATATACCACCCTATTATTAACACCTTGCATTGGTGTGGAACATTTGTTACAACTGATGACAGTACATTTTTATAATTATACTATTATCTATAGTCCATAGTTTAATGTAGGATTCACTGTTTGTGTAGTTTAATTCTATGGATTTTTAAAAATTTTTATTCTCTTATATATAGAATAATCTAACATTTCCCCTTTAATCACATTCAGATATATATATTCCAGTGCTGTTAATTACACTCACAATGTAGTGCTACCACCACCACCAAAATATTTCCATCATTCTGATTAGGAACCCTGCACATTTTAAGCCTTAACTTCCTATTCCCTATCCCCATCCTGTCCCCTGGTGTTGTAGTTTGCCAATGCTGCCAGACTGCAAAACACAAGAAATGGACTGGCTTTTATAAAAGGGGTTTATTTGGTTACAAAGTTACAGTCTTAAGGGCATAGAGTGTCCAAGGTAAGTCATCAACAATCAGGTACCTTCACTGGAGGATGGCCAGTGGTGTCCAGAAAACCTCTATAAGCTGGGAAGGCACGTGGCTGGCGTCTGCTCCAAGTTCCGGTTTCAAAACAGCTTTTTCCCTGGACATTCTCTCTAGGCTGCAGCTCCTCTCTTCTAAATGTCACTCTCAGTTGCTCTTGGGGTGTTTGTCCTCTCTTAGCTTCTCTGGAGCAAGAGTCTGCTTTCAACAGCTGTCTTCAAACTGTCTCTTATCTGCAGCTCTTCTCTCAGCTCATGTGCGTTCTTCAAAGTGTCCTTCTTGGCTGTAACAAGCCCACTCCTTCTGTCTGAGCTTATATAGTGCTCTAGTAAACTAATCAGGGCCCATGCTGAATGGGCGGGGCCACACCTCCATGGAAATTATCCAATCAGAGTTATCACCCACAGTTGGGTGGGGTGCATTTCCATGGAAACAACCTTATCCAGAGTTCCACCTTAATCCCACTGATACGTCTGCCCCCATAAGATTGCATCAAAGAACATGGCTTTTTCTGGGGGATATAATATATACAAACCAGTACACCTGCTAACCTATATTTTAGATTCTGACTGTATGAATTTGCTTATTTTAATTATAGAAAGAAATCCTTCAACTTAACAACAAAAAGACAATCAACCCAATTAAAAAATGGGCAAAAGACTTGACTAGACATCTCCCCAAAGAAGATGTACAAATGGCCAGAAAGCACATGAAAAGATGCTCAATATCATTAGCCATCAGGGAAATGCAAATCAAAGCCACAATGAGATACCATTTCACACCCATTAGAATGGCTGCTATTAAAAAAAATAGCAATCTAAAATGGTGTAGCCACTTGGAAGACAGTTTGATGGTTTCTCAGAAAGCTAAGTATAGAACTACCAAATGACCCAGGAATCCCTCTACTAGGTATATACCCAAAATAATTGAAAATAATTGAAAGCATGGATTCGAACAGATATTTGCACACCAGTGTTCATAGCAGCATTGTTTACAATTGTCAAAAGATGGAAGCAACCCAAGTGTCCATCAAACAATGAATGGATAAATGAAATGTGGTGTATATATATACAATGGAATACTATTCAGCTGTAAAAAGGAATGAAGTCCTGATACATACAACAGCATGGAAGATATCATATTGAGTGAAATAAGCTGGATATTTTGGTTATCTGATATTTGTCACTAAGAAATAAGTACAAGATAAGTTCTTATTCTTTATTGCATTCCTAGGCCATAGCATCCATTGTGCTGTCACACAGTGTGAAGCACAATGAATGACAACCAATAAAGGCTGAATGAGTTAATTAACCTCTTGTAGATTGATTGCACAAATCATCCTAATTCTTCACAGTCTCCCTATATTTTAGAGTATGACTTTGTAGATTCCCCTCACCAAGAGGTGGTGTCTTTTCACCACCCTTGAATCAGGACAGGCTTTATGATGGGCTTTGGTAAATAAAGTGAGATTGCTTCATTATTCCTACTCCCAGGTTATTTCTCTATCTCTTGGAGGCAACAACACCAGAAAAAGGCTGTGTGGGAGGAGCAGAAACTTCTTAGAGCAGAATTGACCTCATTTTACCACCTGAAGCACCAGAGGTGTGATAGAGCCCAACCAAGATAAGCTAAGTGTGCTGGTTTGGATGTATTATGTCCTCCAAAACACCATGTTCTTTGATGCAATCTTGTAGGGGAAGATGTATTAGTGTTGATTAGTTTGGAATCCTTTAATTGAGTGTCTCTATGGAGATGTGACTCACTCAACTGTGGGCAAGATCTTTGATTGGATAATTTCCATGGAGGTGTTACCCCACCCATTCAGGGTGGGTCTTAATTGAATTCCTGGAGTCCTATAAAAGTGTTCAGAGACAGAAGGAAGTGCTGCAGCCAAGATAGACACTTTGAAGAGTGCACAGGAGCTGAGAGTGGAGCTGGAGTACAACCTGGGATCAGCAGATGCCAGCCATGCACATGCCTTTCTAGCTAACAGAGGTTTTCCAGATGCCAATGACCTTTCTCCATTGAAGGTACCCAATTGTTGATGCCTTACCTTGGGCATTTTCATGGCCTTCAGCCTGTAACTTTGTAACCAAATAAACCCCTTTTATAAAAGCCAATCCATTTTTGGTATTTTGCATAATGGCAGCATTAGCTAACCAGAACGCTAAGCCACCTGGCCAAGCTGCAGCTGAACATAGATTCATGAATCAAGCTAGCCCAATGGAGTAGAACCACCCAGCCAACCTGTAAACTTGTGAGCATTAATAAATGGCTCTCATTTTCATCCACTAAATTTTGGGGTGATTGTTACACAGCAATAACTAAATAATACAAAATATTTGTTATAAGCTTTGTTGAGTGTGTTTTAGAAAAGAGAATACCAAGTTGGGAATCAGAAGTCCTCAGTTCTACTTCACTCTCTGCCACTAAGTAAGTAGCTTGTTTTCAATGACAAAACTCATCCTCTCTATACCTTATATTTGAGGGTCTTTTCAGTTCTAATCTTCTAAATTACATGGAATCCCCCAAAATACTTTACATTACCACCATCCCTAAGTTAAATAGTGGAAAAAGTTGTTGTTTGATAGTTCAGTATTTATTGAATCCCCAGGAAACTTGCTTTTACATCAAGTATTGGAAATAATAGTAAAATTGAACCGAATGTGTTCTTACTCTAAACCACCCCTGAAATTATATTTTCAGGACAAATCCTCATTGGAAGCATTATGTGATTTTTGTTTTCTTTTGTCTCTGCCATTTTATCCTCAAAGTAGAAGTCAAACAACAAAATCTATTAAAATAAATGTCCTTGTTAAGGCTTTAGTGATCTTTGTGCTTTACTGTTGTCCCAAAAACGAACATAAAACAGATTTTTAAATGGAATGTCTGTCTGGTTTTTACAAATTGTTTATAACATTGGAGTAGAGAGATATAGATAACTGGACTTCACAGTGCTCGATTCTAAATGCCTAATGGTCGCACACACACTAATGGACTCAAACACAGGGATTTGTCTTTATACAAGTGGAGTCTATGTGGTGGTGATCCTTAATATGGGGGGGTTAGGGACCCCTTTGAAGATACGATGAAAACTAAGGAACCCATGATTCAGAAAAATGTACATATGCCTATATGCACATAGAGGACTTTTTCATGCTTTTTGTCTTCCCAATACTTCATAAACATTGTTCTTATGTTTGGGGATTTTCCCCCCTTATTAGTCTGCATATCTCCAGAGAAAATACTAGAAACTCTCTTCCCAGACTCTTTGTAATGATGACACAGACACATGGCCTATATAGGATCAACCATTTATTGGAAGCAAATGATGTTCAGAAGCAGACCTTGCAAAGATCCATTCTGGTCAGGATAGAGGCAAAGGCATTGCAATTTCAGAGACAGCAGTGGGCAGAGGTGCTCTGTGCCAGTGGGGTAAGGTGCTCTTATCCAGAAGTGGAAGCAGCATGGTCTTTACTGGAGCAGTCTGCTGTGTGATTTTGGAGTTGATCCTAGCCTACATCCCAGACCCTTTCAAGGATACTGTGAGCTATCCAATGCCCTGTAGTAAGTTCCTTCTCTGCTTTAACTGTGCATACAACAGAGAACTCTGACTGATACATAGATACTGTTCTGGTTTGCTAATGCTGCGGAATGCAAAACACCAGAGATGGATTGGCTTTCATAAAAAGGGGGTTTATTTGGCTACACAGTTACAGTCTTAAGGCCATAAAGTGTCCAAGGTAACACATCAGTAATCGGGTACCTTCACTGGAGGATGGCCAGTGGCGTCCGGAAAACCTCTGTTAGCTGGGAAGGCACGTGGCTGGCATCTGCTCCAAAGTTCTGGTTTCAAAATGGCTTTCTCCCAGGACGTTCCTCTCTAGCAAGCTTGCTCCTCTTCAAAATGTCACTCACAGCTGCACTCCATTCAGTCTCTTTTTTTTTTTTTTTTTTTTTAAATCATCATTTTATTGAGATATATTCACATACCACGCAGACATACAAAACAAATCGTACTTTCGATTGTTTACAGTACCATTACATAGTTGTACATTCATCACCTAAATCAATCCCTGATACCTTCATTAGCACACACACAAAAATAACAAGAATAATAATTAGAGTGAAAAAGAGCAATTGAAGTAAAAAAGAACACTGGGTACCTTTGTCTGTTTGTTTCCTTCCCCTACTTTTCTACTCATCCATCCATAAACTAGACAAAGTGGAGTTTCGTCCTTATGGCTTTCCCAATCCCATTGTCACCCCTCATAAGCTACATTTTTATACAACTGTCTTCGAGATCCATGGGTTCTGGGTTGTAGTTTGATAGTTCCAGGTATCCACCACCAGCTACCCCAATTCTTTAAAACCTAAAAAGGGTTGTCTAAAGTGTGCGTAAGAGTGCCCACCAGAGTGATCTCTCAGCTCGTTTTGGAATCTCTCTGCCACTGAAGCTTATTTCATTTCCTTTCACATACCCCTTTTGGTCAAGAAGATGTTCTCCGTCCCACGATGCCAGGTCTACATTCCTCCCCGGGAGTCATATTCCACGTTGCCAGGGAGATTCACTCCCCTGGGTGTCTGATCCCACGTAGGGGGGAAGGCAGTGATTTCACCTTTCAAGTTGGCTTAGCCAGAGAGAGAGGGCCACATCTGAGCAACAAAGAGGCATTCAGGAGGAGACTCTTAGGCACAAATATAGGGAGGCCTAGCCTCTCCTTTGCAGCAACCGTCTTCCCAAGGGTAAAACTTATGGTAGAGGGCTCAACCCATCAAACCACCAGTCCCCTATGTCTGTGGTCATGTTAGCAACCATGGAGGTGGGGTAGGCGAATACCCCTGCATTCTCCACAGGCTCCTCAAGGGGGCACTACATCTTTTTTTTTTTTTCCTTGTTTTTCTTTTTTTTTTTTTTTTAACTTTCCCTTCTTTTTTAAATCAACTGTATGAAAAAAAAAAAGTTAAAAAGAAAACAAACATACAATAAAAGAACATTTCAAAGAGACCATAACAAGGGAGTAAGAAAATGACAACTAACCTAAGATAACTGCTTAACTTCCAACATGTTCCTACTTTACCCCAAGAAAGTTACATAATATAGCAACATATCTGTGAACTTGTTCCTACTATATCCATCAGAAATTAACAGACCATAGTCATTTCTGGGCATCCCCAGAACGTTAAATAGCTTATCTGTTCTTCTTGGATTATTGTTCCCCCTTCCTTAATTGCTCTCTACTGCTAGTTCCCCTACATTCTACATTATAAACCATTTGTTTTACATTTTTCAAAGTTCACATTAGTGGTAGCATATAATATTTCTCTTTTTGTGCCTGGCTTATTTCGCTCAGCATTATGTCTTCAAGGTTCATCCATGTTGTCATATGTTTCACGAGATCGTTCCTTCTTACTGACGCGTAGTATTCCATCATGTGTATATACCACATTTTATTTATCCACTCATCTGTTGAAGGACATTTGGGTTGTTTCCATCTCTTGGCAATTGTGAATAATGCTGCTATGAATATTGGCGTGCAGATATCTGTTCGTGTCACTGCTTTCCGAACTTCCGGGTATATACCGAGAAGTGCAATCGCTGGATCGAATGGTAGCTCTATATCTAGTTTTCTAAGGAACTGCCAGACTGACTTCCAGAGCGGCTGAACCATTATACAGTCCCACCAACAATGAATAAGAGTTCCAATTTCTCCACATCCCCTCCAGCATTTGTAGTTTCCTGTTTGTTTAATGGCAGCCATTCTAACCGGTGTTAGATGGTATCTCATTGTGGTCTTAATTTGCATCTCTCTAATCGCTAGTGAAGCTGAACATTTTTTCATGTGTTTCTTGGCCATTTGTATTTCCTCTTCAGAGAACTGTCTTCATATCTTTTGCCCATTTTATAATTGGGCCGACTGTACTATTGTCATTGAGTTGTAGGATTTCTTTATATATGCAAGATATCAGTCTTTTGTCAGATACATGGTTTCCAAAAATTTTTTCCCATTGAGTTGGCTGCCTCTTTACCTTTTTGAGAAATTCCTTTGAGGTGCAGAAACTTCTAAGCTTGAGGAGTTCCCATTTATCTATTTTCTCTTTTGTTGCTTGTGCTTTGGGTGTAAAGTCTAGGAAGTGGCCACCTAATACAAGGTCTTGAAGATGTTTTCCTACATTATCTTCTAGGAGTTTTATGGTACTTTCTTTTATATTGAGATCTTTGGTCCATTTTGAGTTAATTTTTGTGTAGGGGGTGAGGTAGGGGTCCTCTTTCATTCTTTTGGATATGGATATCCAACTCTCCCAGCCCCATTTGTTGAAAAGACCTTTATGGCTCAGTTCAGTGACTTTGGGGGCCTTATCAAAGATCAGTTGGCCATAGATCTGAGGGTCTATCTCTGAATTCTCAATTCGATTCCATTGATCTATATGTCTATCTTTGTGCCAGTACCATGCTGTTTTGGCAACTGTGGCTTTATAATAAGCTTCAAAGTCAGGGAGTGTAAGTCCTCCCACTTCGTTTTTCTTTTTTAGAGTGTCTTTAGCAATTCGAGGCATCTTCCCTTTCCAAATAAATTTGATAACTAGCTTTTCCAAGTCTGCAAAGTAGGTTGTTGGAATTTTGATTGGGATTGCATTGAATCTGTAGATGAGTTTGGGTAGAATTGACATCTTAATGACATTTAGCCTTCCTATCCATGAACATGGAATATTTTTCCATCTTTTAAGGTCCCCTTCTATTTCTTTTAGTAGAGTTATGTAGTTTTCTTTGTATAGGTCTTTTACATCTTTGGTTAAGTTTATTCCTAGGTACTTGATTTTTTTAGTTGCTATTGAAAATGGTATCTTTTTCTTGAGTGTCTCTTCAGTTTGTTCATTTCTAGCATATAGAAACATTACTGACTTATGTGCATTAATCTTGTATCCTGCTACTTTGCTAAATTTGTTTATTAGCTCTAGTAGGTGTATCGTTGATTTCTCAGGGTTTTCTAGATATAAGATCATATCATCTGCAAACAATGACAGTTTTACTTCTTCTTTTCCAATTTGGATGCCTTTTATTTCTTTGTCTTGCCGGATTGCCCTGGCTAGCACTTCCAGCACAATGTTGAATAACAGTGGTGACAGCGGGCATCCTTGTCTTGTTCCTGATCTTAGAGGGAAGGCTTTCAGTCTCTCACCATTGAGTACTATGCTGGCTGTGGGTTTTTCATATATGCTCTTTATCATGTTGAGGAAGTTTCCTTCAATTCCTACCTTTTGAAGTGTTTTTATCAAAAAGGGATGTTGGATTTTGTCAAATGCTTTTCAGCATCTATTGAGATGATCAATTCATTTTTCCCTTTCGAGTTTTTAATGTGTTGTAATACATTGATTGTTTTTCTTATGTTGAACCATCCTTGCATGCCTGGAATGAACCCCACTTGGTCATGGTGTATGATTTTTTTAATGTGTCTTTGGATTCGATTTGCAAGTATTTTGTTGAGGATTTTTGCATCTATATTCATTAGGGAGATTGGCCGGTAGTTTTCCTTTTTTGTAGCATCTTTGCCTGGTTTTGGTATTAGATTGATGTTAGCTTCATAAAATGAGTTAGGTAGTGTTCCATTTTCTTCAATGTTTTGAAAGAGTTTGAGTAAGATTGGTGTCAGTTCTTTCTGGAAAGTTTGGTAGAATTCCCCTGTGAAGCCATCTGGCCCTGGGCATTTATTTGTGGGAAGATTTTTGATGACTGATTGGATCTCTTTGCTTGTGATGGGTTGGTTGCGGTCTTCTATTTCTTCTCTGGTCAGTCTAGGTTGTTCATATGTTTCCAGGAAATTGTCCATTTCCTCTACATTATCCAGTTTGTTGGCATACAGTTGTTCATAGTATCCTCTTATAATTTTTTTAATTTCTTCAGGATCTGCAGTTATGTCACCTTTTTCATTCATTATTTTGTTTATATGGGTCTTCTGTCTTTTTGATTTTGTCAGTCTAGCTAGGGGCTTGTCAATCTTGTTGATCTTCTCAAAGAACCAACTTTTGGTGATATTTATCCTCTCTATTGTTTTTTTGTTCTCGATGTCATTTATTTCTGCTTTAATCCTTGTTATTTCTTTTCTTGTACTTGGTTTAGGATTGGTTTGCTGTTCGTTTTCTAGCTTCTTCAGTTGATCCATTAGTTCTTTGATTTTGGCTCTTTCTTCCTTTTTAATATATGCGTTTAGTGCTATAAATTTCCCCCTTAGCACTGCTTTTGCTGCATCCCATAGGTTTTGGTATGTTGTGTTCTCATTTTCATTCGTCTCTATATATTTAGCAATTTCTCTTGCTATTTCTTCTTTAACCCACTGATTGTTTAGGAGTGTGTTGTTCAACCTCCAGGTATTTGTGAATTTTCTAAGTCTCTGATGGTTATTGACTTCTAATTGTATTCCATTGTGGTCAGAGAATGTGCTTTGAATAATTTCAATCTTTTTAAATTTATTGAGGCTTGTTTTATGTCCCAGCATATGATCTATTCTGGAGAAAGTTCCATGAGCACTAGAAAAGTATGTGTATCCTGGTGATTTGGGATGTAATGTCCTGTATATGTCTGTTAAATCTAATTCATTTATCAGATTGTTTAGGTTTTCAATTTCCTTATTGGTCTTCTGTCTGGTTGATCTATCTATAGGAGAGAGTGATGTGTTGAAGTCTCCCACAATTATTGTGGAAACATCAATTGCTTCCTTTAGTTTTGCCAGTGTTTCTCTCATGTATTTTGTGGCACCTTGATTGGGTGCGTAGACATGTACGATTGTTATTTCTTCTTGCTGAATTGCCCCTTTTATTAGTATGTAGTGGCCTTCTTTGTCTCTCAAAACATCCCTGCATTTGAAGTCTATTTTATCTGAGATTAATATTGCTACACCTGCTTTCTTTTGGCTGTAGCTTGCATGAAATATTTTTTTCCATCCTTTCACTTTCAGTTTCTTTGTGTCCCTGTGTCTAAGATGAGTCTCTTGTATGCAACATATTGATGGTTCATTTTTTTTGATCCATTCTGCGAATCTATATCTTTTAATTGGGGAGTTTAATCCATTTACATTCAACGTTAAAACCGTGAAGGAATTTCTTGAATCGGCCATCTTATCCTTTGGTTTATGTTTGCCATATTTTTCCCCTCTCTCTATTAATATCCTTTATTGTACCCATACCGAATCTCTTTAGTACTGAACCTTTCTCCAAGTCTCTCTGTCCTGTCTTTGTTTCTCTGTCTGTAGGGCTCCCTTTAGTATCTCCAGTAGGGCAGGTCTCTTGTTAGCAAATTCTCTCAGCATTTGTTTGTCTGTGAAAAATTTAAGCTCTCCCTCAAATTTGAAGGAGAGCTTTGCTGGATAAAGTATTCTTGGCTGGAAATTTTTCTCACTCAGAATTTTAAATATATCATGCCACTGCCTTCTTGCCTCCATGGTGGCTGCTGAGTAGTCACTACTTAGTCTTATGCTGTTTCCTTTGTATGTGGTGAATTGCTTTTCTCTTGCTGCTTTCAGAACTTGCTCCTTCTCTTCTGTGTTTGACAGTGTGATCAGTATATGTCTCGGAGTGGGTTTATTTGGATTTATTCTATTTGGGGTTCGCTGATCATTTATGATTTGTGTATTTATGTTGTTTTGAAGATTTGGGAAGTTTTCCCCAACAATTTCTTTGAATACTCTTCCTAGACCTTTACCCTTTTCTTCCCCTTCTGGGACACCAATGAGTCTTATATTTGGACGTTTCATATTATCTATCATATCCCTGAGGTCCATTTCGATTTTTTCAATTTTTTTCCCCATTCTTTCTTTTATGCTTTGATTTTCCATTCTGTCATCTTCCAGGTCACTGATTCGTTGTTCAACTTCCTCTAGTCTTGTACTATGAGTGTCCAGAATCTTTTTAATTTGGTCAACAGTTTCTTTAATTTCCATAAGATCATCCATTTTTTTATTTAGTCTTGCAATGTCTTCTTTATGCTCTTCTAGAGTCTTCTTGATTTCCTTCATATCCCGTACTATGGTCTCATTGTTCATCTTTAGTTCTTTGAGTAGCTGCTCTAGGTGCTGTGTCTCTTCTGGTCTTTTGATTTGGATGCTTGGGCTTGGGTTATCCATATCGTCTGGTTTTTTCATATGCTTTATAATTTTCTGTTGTTTTTGGCCTCGTGGCATTTGCTGAACTTGATAGGGTTCTTTTAGGGTTTGTAGACCTATTGAAGTCCTTATCTCTAATTTATCAGATCTACAGCTTCGTGGAGTACTTTCTCTAACTAACCAGCAGGTGGCGTCCACGAGCCACCTGTTCTCCACAAGCCAGTTCTCCCCTGCTTAGCCTTTTTGGTGAGTGGGGGAGTGAGTCTTGCGGGGCTCAATTGGTGTACCAAGCTTGCGTGTGTAGTTGGTGTTGCCTGCCCTGTATGTGGGGCGTGTTTCTGGGCAGTCGGGGAGGGGTGGTGGCCCTAACAATCAAATCTCCCTGATGATCCTAGAGTTTTAAAGCTGCTGCAATAGTCTAATCCTTCAGTTCAGTCCTGCCACAGTTTGTCTCTGCCACTGACCCACAAGTCCTTTATATTGGCGTATGGCTCCTGAGACTTGCAAGTGGGCCCCTCTTCCAGGCTGTGCACCCCGGGTCCTCTGTTGAGGGATGACTGTGCTATGTCACAGGTGAGTGCCGTCCCCCCAGGGCAGTTCTGGGCTGCTGGGCTGTGTAGGGAGGCTCCCAGTCTGCTCAAATGATGGCTGAATGGGGCTTTGTTAATTCACACTGCTCCACCTTCCCAGCTCTGGGACAATCAGCTGAGGTTGCAGGGAAGGCTAATGTCCACGCCCAGTTTTGTGGTGTGTGCCTGTTATTTGAAGCACTTCCGTCACACTGGGTTGTCTGGGGCAGCTCTGGGCTATGGGGCTGGTGATGGGCAGGAGTGTTTCCTGTCCACCAGGATGGTGGCTGTGAGCAGACACCCCCCTTTTCTTGGGAAGTTGTGGTGTTTAGTGAATTTTCTCAGCCACTGGATTATTGCCTTTTGTCTCAGAGCTGTCTTAGTTCTGCTCTTGACTTGACGTGCCCAAATTGCAATTCTTTGAAGCTTTCTGTATTGGGCTTCTTAGAGTAATTGTTTTAGAAAAAGAAAAAAGGATTAAAAAAAAAAAAAAAAAAAAAGGGCCTTCCTCAGAGATCTAATGGGTTATTGAAATGCTAATAGACAAAGCAACCAGGGCCATTAAGGAAAGGTCCACAGGGCAGAGAGATCAGCTTTTCTTCGGGATTTGCATATGCGCCTCAAGGCCTGAGCTCCGCCCTTCCCCTTTCTGTGTTCACCAGAACTCCAAAAATCCTCTGCTTTTATTGGAGTTTTTCGCGTTATTTTTTTTTTCTATGCCTGTCTCCTCTCTGCTGGGCTGGCAGTTCTCAGATTCTCTGGTGTCTGGTCTCAGTCTATCTATGGTTGGAGTATGAATCAGTAGAATGAGTTTCTGAGAAGGGCTACCACTGCAGTTCTCCCTTCTCCTTCCCGGAGCTGACAGCCCCTCCTCCCACGGGACTGAGCCTGGCAGGGAGGGGCGCGGGTCCCCTGGCCGCAAAAACTTACAGATTTCGCTGATCTCAGCAGTTCGACATTTTCATGAGTGTTGTATGAAGTATGCCCAAAGTCAGATTGCTCTGTGGTGTCCAGTCCACGCAGTTCCTGGCTTTTTACCTACTTTCCTGGAGGAGTAACTAAAACTTACAGCTCACCAGTCTGCCATCTTGCCCCGCCTCCCCCATTCAGTCTCTTTTTGTCAGCATGTTTTATATGGCTCCACTGATCAAGGCCCACCCTGAACAGGTGGGGTCGCACCTCCATGGGAGTATCCCACCAAAGCCACCACCCACAGCTGGGTGGGGCACATTCCAAGCAAATCTAACCAGCACCAAAACGTCTGTCCCACAAGACCACAAAGATAATGGCATTTGGGGGACACAATACATTCAAACTGGCACAGATACACAACAGGTTTTGCATGCAATTCCAAGAATTTATAAGACCTTCTAAAGACCATTCATTGTTTAGCTATGTGTTCTGGTTTGCTAAGCTGCCATTAGGCAAAATACCAGAAATGGATTGGCTTTTATAAAGGGGACTTATTAGGTTACAAATTTAAAGTTCTAAGACCATAAAAGTGTCCAAACTAAGGAACCAACCACAGGATACCCTCACTGAAGAAGGCCAATGGAGTCTGGAACACTTCTGTCAGCTGGGAAGGCACGTGACTAGCGTCTGCTGGTCCTTTCCTCCTGGGCTCATTTCTAAATGGCTTTCTCCAAAATGTCACTGGGATTCTGTCGCTTTTAGCTTCTCTCAGCTCTCTGCTTGATTCTCCTGGAGCATATCTCTCTAAGCATCTGGGAGTCCCTTCTTAGCTTCTCCAGGGCAAACCCTGGGCTTCATCCCTTAGCTTAGCATCTCCAAACGTCTTTCTGCCTGCATCTCCAAGCATCTGGGTCTCTGTGTCAGCTCTTAGATTCTCTCAGGGGCAAACTCTGGTTTAAATATCTTAGTTTCTCTCCAAAATGTTTCTGTCAGCTTCTCTAAGATCTCTGCTCTCTGTGAGCTCTCTTGAAGGACTCCAGTGATCTACTTAAGACCCACCAGGAATGGGCAGGGTCACATCTCCATGGCAATAATTTAATCAAAGTTCTCACCCACAGTTGGGTGAGTCACATCTCCCTGGAAACAATCAAAAGGTTCCACCCTAATCAAAAGACTAATATGTCTGCTCCCCACAACACTGCATTAAAGAACATAGCTTTTATGGGGGATGTTATAGATTCAAACCAGCTCAGTATGTAAGAATACATAGGCACTCATATATTATATTATAAGGTAGAGAGGTAGAAAATGGAAGGGTGGAGAATGGAGTCAGATAGGGCTTCTTGGTATGGAAGAATAAACCTTGGGTGGAGAGAGCAGACTTAGCTCTAGTCTTAGCACTGCCACTACCCACCTAGTGGTTGAGCAGTAGTCAGGGTCTCTATCCTCTCCTCTGAATCTGGATGATATTGTGACCAATAGAACAAGACAATACTTCTGAGGCTAAGTCAAAAGGCAGTAAAGCTTCTGCCTTGTGTGCTGGGACACAACCTTTGGAGTCACAAGCCACTGTGGCAGAAGTCTGACTTCCAAGAGCCGCCATGCTGTGAGCATGCCCAGACCACAAGGAGAGGCCATGTGAGGTGCTCCAGATGAAGGCCCAACTGAGGTCCCAGCTGAAGTCCAGCATCCACTGCCAGACATGACTTTATGATAATTCACACAAATCGATATATCAGCCCAGGACAATAGGCATCAACCAGAACAGTCCCTAGCAAAACTGGTGAAAGGTCACCCTACTGAGCACCTGCTCTCAGCTAAGCATTTGGGCCTTTCTTTACCTCTGGGGACTTCCTTGAAATAGGATGAGGGTTTTTGAGCTAGTAGATGCCAGAAATCCCAGTATCTTCAAGAATAAGGCAAGTAACCAAAATGCATGAGACAGTTGAATATGAGTAATAGAATATGCCAGGGACTTCAGCAAACTGAAAAGTGCATGTACAATCTAGAGGGAACAGGCCCTTAGCTCCAGTGTTTGTTGTCAGAAGGAAATGTGGGCCCAATATTCCTGATATTCTGATTTTTTTTTTCAAGAGAAGCGAGAAATCTGGATTTTTCCACTTAAATTCAAAAAAATTTAAGTAATTTTTAAGGAAGTCTCTATGGGATAGAGGTTTTCTATAGATTCTCCAGGTTTATGGGCCAGAATCAATTAATTTTAATACCTTGTTGCCACACTTAGGTATCTGCTAATCTTTATAACCCAACATGCTGACTTTGATGGTAAGCTGTCATAGTTCCTAGAAGATAACCTACTGCATCACAAGCCACTTAATTCTCTTGTCCTAGAATTCCTGGATTTTTAATCTGTTGTATTAGTTTACATAAATGTCTACCCAGGTGCAGAAAAAAAACAAGCAAATCATTAATTCCATGTATTAGTCAGTATTGCTATAATAATGCTATGTAAGCAATATCCAAATAGCTTATAACAACAGGCATTAGTTATCACAATCACAGATTTGGGGGTTGGCTAACCTAGGCTGGGCTCACCTGGATGGCTCTACTTTAGGCTGTGGCTCTGCTGGATGGTGAGTTAGATTCAAGTCTCCTCCTCCTGTGTTTTTCCTGGGACACAGGTGGAAGGGGCAGCAGCTACCCAGCAGAAGCTCTTCTCTTGGCAGATCACCAGAGTACAAGAGCCAAACCAAATTGCACAAGTGCACTTAAGGGTTCTGTTGGCCTCACACTTGTTAGTATTTCATTGGCCAAACAAGTCACATGGATAAGCCCCAAAATGAAAAGGGCCAGGAAATATACTCCACCACAATAGAAAGAGGAGAGACGTGAATGCTCACTGAAATACGCTCCAAACTCTCATATCCCAGATGTCTTTCTAAAAAAACTGGGTTCTTTTCTAAATAATCCCCAAGCAACTTCTCTCCCAGTCTTCGCTGGCTCCCCGTGGAGCTGCTGGGCTCTGCGACTTCACCACCAGTGGACTCTGGCCTGCTGTGAAACACATGGTGGGTAGCAGCAAATGCCGAAGGCTTGGAACCTCTCAGGACAAGTGTTCTAAATTGGGAACAAAGCATTCCATGAGCTACGTCAAAACTTTAAAAATAAGCCTTTGCTCCATACCCAGCAAATGACCTTGCTGGAGACATTCAAAATGCCTCATTTAAGATGTTCAAGTAATTACTTGGGAGCAGTAACCATAAGGTTTTTCCATCCCATCTGGGCCCAGCCTCTGAGGCCTGTCATTCTCTTGTCTTGTGTCCCTGTTCTCATGGACTGTTCTGCATAGAACATGATCTGTCTTAGTTCCTAGGGCTGCCATAGCAAATTGCCACCAACTGGGTGGCTGAAAACAGCAGGAATTTACGCTCTCACAGTTCTTGGAGGCTAGAAATCCCAAATGAAGGTTTCGGCAGGGTTAGTCCTTGATGGAGGCTCTACAAAAGAATCCTTCCTTGCCTCTTCCTAGCTTCTGATGGGTACCAGAAATCCTTGGACCCTGGGCTTGTGGCAGCGTAACTCCAATCTTTTCCTCCATCTTCACTAGGCCATCATTCCTCTATGTCTATCTGTCTGTCTCTGTCCTTTCTCCTTTTCTAAGGACACCAGTCATGATGGATTGGGGACCACCCTAATTCCGTATGACCTCATCTTAACTTGATTACATCAGCAAAGACCCTATTTCCCAACAAGGTCACATTTGCAGGTACCAGGGTGAGGATTTCAACGTATCTTTTTAGGGGGAACAAGTTCAACCTATAACATGATCCCTGGGTCACTTGTGCAGTTGTAATTCTTGCAGGCAAGCTTCTGACCTGGTGTAAGATATCTATAAATAGATGGTACCTTTGGGGGTTTTCTTTGCTATGGATATTACACATTCACTCCATTGTCTTGAAGCATTCTAAGGAGAGAGACGTCAACCACTGCCACAGCAAGCATTTCTTTAAGGCTGAGCCCAGGGCACCAGGGAACAGGGTATAGCCCACCACGTTCCTGGCCACAAACTCCTTTAACAATCTAAAATATCCTTCTCTGAATAACCCATGGAGCAAGGTGAACCTGTTGCCAAATTGGGGTGGGGTGGGGATGCAAATTCATGTTTTGTAGTGGATCCAGGAACCAGGGTGCATGAAGAGCCTGGAAAATAGATGTTGGCATTGGACTAACACAAAGATAGACCTTCCCAGACTCTCCAATTTCATATTTAGTGCACAACCCAGAGATAACTGGGCCACCTCATGGCCAGTCTCAGCCATGAAATACTAGTCTTTCTTCTAAAAAAAAAAAAATGTAAATTAATTCAAATTTTCCATGAAGACTCAAAGAGGCATCTAAGGTAGAGGTGAATTTTGTCACATGACACAACACACCCCTCTTCCCCATCTGTTGCCTCAAGGTCTTGCACATCACAGTATCTACTCCACCAAATTGGCTCCTTCCAATTCTTTCCTTCTGTTTCTCAAAAAAAAATCACAAAAGGACCTGGAATCTAAACAGGCCAAAAAGGGATGCCCTGGAAGTTAGAGAGGCAGGAAATATCTATAATTGGAATATATGTCCTGGTCACTGTTTTGTTTTGTTTTTTTAATGCAAATTTATTGATATATAGTCACATACCATACAATCATCCAAAGTGTACAATCATCTGTTCACAGTATCATCATACAGTTGTGCATTCATCACCACTATCAATTTTTGAACATTTTCATTACTCCAAAAAAAATAATAAAAATAAGAATAAAAATAAAAGTAAAAAAGAACACCCCAAATATATTATACCCCCCCCCAACCCCCATTGTTCATGTAATTTTTGTCCTCATTTTTCTATTCATCTGTCCATACACTGGATAAAGGGACTGTGAGCCACAAGGTTTTCACAATCACACTGTCACCCCATGTTAGCTACATAGTTATGCAGTTATCTTTAAGAATCAAGGCTACTGGGTTGCAGTTCAACAGTTTCAGGTATTTCCTTCTAGCTATTCTAATACACTAAAGACTGAAAAGGGATATAAATAACCTCCAGATTGACCTCTCAACTCCATTTGAAATCTCTCAGCCACTGAAACTTTATTTTGTTTCATTTCTCTTCCCCTTTTAGGTCAAGAAGGCTTTCTCAATCCCATGATGCCAGGTTCAGGCTCATCCCCGGGAGTCATGTCCCACGTAGGGAGGAGGGCAGCAAGTCCACCTGGCAAGGTGGCTTAGAGAGAGCCACACCAGAAGAGGTTCTCTGGGGATGAGTCTTAGGCACAATTGTAAGTAGGCTTAGCCTCTCCTTTGCAATAACAAGCTTCATGAGTGCAAGCCCCAAGATCAAGGGCTTGGGATTCTAAATTGGTAGTCCCCAATACTTGAGAGAATATCAGGAATTCCCAGGTGGGGAAGTTTAATGTTTCCACTTTTTTCCCCAGACCCTCAAGGAGCTTTGCAAATACTTTTTTATTCTCTGCCCAGATTACTCTGAGATGTGTTTGGGGCTTCACACTGACCCGTACAAACCAACTAGATCTCACTCCCTATTCAAGGTTCTGTGTGTAATTATGGTGTTTGAATAAAAAGTGACCATTACAAGTTAAATTACATAGTGTGCTACAGAAAATATAGATTTTGCACCAAATGAACATCTCTTCCTTTGATCTCACATAGAAGTTGAAGTTTTAAAACACAGTCAATATCACCCTTTACTCTTTAGTCTGATTTACCTTAGTCCTAACCAAGTCCATTTCATTCATATCTCTAATTGAAGTCTGATCTCTTTTTTTGGCTTCCTTAACAGTTGCCCTATGGAGTAATACTGACATTCAGAGCTGCTAAACCCTGACTCTGAGTCTCAGATGTCACACAGATACCCGAAGTTCCAGGGACCATGTCCTGGTCACTATGCCTTGAACAATTTCCACCCCTTAGACAAGTGTGGGCTGTTATACTGGGCCTAGAGCTACCCTGATAGGGCATTGTATTCTTTTTTTTAAATTCAGTTTTATTGAGATATATTCACACACCATGCAGTCATCCACAGTGTACAATCAACTGTTCACAGTACCATCATATAGCTGTGCATTCATCACCCCAATCAATTTTTGAACATTTTCCATACTCCAAAAAAAATAAAAATAAGAATAAAAGTAAGAGTAAAAAAGAACACCCAAAGCTTTCCATCACCCCCTATCCCACCCTATTTTTCATTAATTTTTGTCCCCATTTTTCTACTCTTCTGTCCTTAAACTGGATAAAGGGACTGTGAGTCACAAGGTTTTCACAATCACACTGTCACCCCATGTTAGCTACATACTTATACAGTCATCTTTAAGAATCAAGGCTACTGGGTTGCATTTCAACAGTTTCAGGTATTTCCTTCTGGCTATTCTAATACACTAAAAACTAAAAAGGGATATCTATATAGCGCATAAGAATAACCTCCAGAATGACCTCTCAACTCCATTTGAACTCTCTCAGCCACTGAAACTTTGTTTCATTTCACTCTCCCTTTTTGCTCAAGAAGCCTTTCTCAATCCTACAATGCCGGGTCCAGGCTCATCCCCAGGAGTCATGTCCCACATTGCCAGGGAAATTAGCACCCCTGGGAGTCAGGTCCCACATAGTAGGGAGGGCAGTGAGTTCACCTGTTGAGGTGGGCTTAGACAGAGAGAGAGGGCCACATTTGAGCAACAAAGAAGTTCTCTGGGGGAGACTCAGTTGCAATTATAAGAAGGCTTAGCCTCTCTTTTGCAGTAACAAGCTTCATAAGGGCAAGCCCCAAGATCGAGGGCTCGGCATATCAAATTGTCAGTCCTCAACGTTTGTGAGAATATCAGCACTGATCCAGATGGGGAAGTCCAACATTTCTGCATTTTCCTCCAGCTCCTCGAGGGGGCCCTGCAAATATATTTTTATTCTCTGCCCAAATTACTTTGGGATGTATCGGGATTTCACACTAATCTGTACAAACCTACCAGATCTCACTTCCTATTCAAGGTTCCATGTAATTATGGTGTTTGAATAAACTGACCATACATGTTAAATTATTTAGTGTGCTACAGAAAATGTAGGTCCTGTGCCAAATAAACATCTCTTCCCTTGGTCTTACATGGAAATTGAAGTTTTATAACACATTCAATATCATCCTTTACTCTTTGGCCTGATTTGCCTCAGTCCTAACCAGATCACTTAATTCACATCTAATTGAAGCCTGAACTCATTTTCAACTTTTTAAACAATTGCTATATGTTCTGATACTGACATTCATAGCTGCTGAGCTCTAGCTCTGAGTCTCAGGTGTCACACAGAAACCCAAAGTTCCAGAGATCGACCAGGTTATACACAAAGAGCTCAGCATTTCAGAATTTAGAGATAACCATTACAACTCAGAAATGGATGTGACTGCTGTAAGAGCTTACAATCTAGGGACCATTATAAGCATTCCCCTGATAAGCTGTGCTCTAAGATTCAGTTCTCAGAGTTTACACTTATAGTTAGTCCATATTAGTGAGGCATTATAATGTTTGTCTTTTTGTTTCTGGTGTACTTCACTCAAAAATGCTGTCCTCAAGATCCATTCATCTAGTTGCATGTCTTGCAGCTTCATTCCTTCTTGCAGCTGCTCAATATTCTATTGTATGCATACACCACAGTTCACCATTCTTTTCATCAGTTGATGTACTATTTGGTTACCTCCATCCATTGCAAATCGTGCATACTGCCACCATAAACACAAGTGTGCAAAAGTCCATTCCTGTCCCTGCTCTCAGATCTTCCAAGTATATACCCCATAATGAGGTTGC
The DNA here is from genome assembly GCF_015220235.1 of Choloepus didactylus. Classification (NCBI taxonomy): domain Eukaryota; kingdom Metazoa; phylum Chordata; class Mammalia; order Pilosa; family Megalonychidae; genus Choloepus; species Choloepus didactylus. The sequence goes on along the minus strand of NC_051325.1, from coordinate 25,751,943 downwards.
AGGACCTTATGGCCCCACATTCTTAGCTTCTTGTGGACCCACTACACTGTCCTCCAGATAAGCCACACCATTCTACTTCTCTACCAATAGTAAATAGGTACATCCCTCTCTCCATGTTTTCTCCAGCACTTTTATCCCTCTGTTTATACTTTTCCCTGCAATTTTATAGAGATATATTCATACACCATACAATTACCCACAGTGTACAATCAATTGTTCACAGTATCATCATTTAGTTGTGCATTTATCACCACAATCAGCACTTGAACATATTCATTACTCAAAAAAAAAAATTTAATGAATAATAAAAAAAAGATTTAAAAAATTTAAATACAATACAATAATAAAGTCAGACAACAATACCACTACCAAGAATCCCATACCCTTCTTTTATATCCCCCTCTTATAGGCATTTAGCTTTGGTATATTGCCTTTGTTACATTTGATGGAAGCATATTACAATGTTACTGTTAGCCATAGACTCCAGTTTGCATTGATTATATTTTTTTCCCAATACCATCAGTTTTCAACACCTTGCAAGGTTGACATTCACTTGTTCTCCCACATGTAAAAATATTTTTATATTTGTACATTTAGTCACCATCATTGACCACTCTAGGTTTCACTAAGTTATACTGTCCCAGGGTTTATCATCTATCTTGACATCTGGTGTCATACATGCCTCCAGCCCCCCTCTTTCAGCTTTACACACAGACGTCTTTGTTCGGTGTACTTACAATATTGTGCTACAATCACACAGTATCATGCTATCATTTCTGGATCTACACAATCAATCCTGTTGAACATTCTATACTCCAGCATCAAATGCCTGATCTCTACTCTATTTCTATCTCCTGATAACCTATGTTCTCAGCTTTAACTCTCAAAGTTTGCTCACTAATGTTAGTTCATATTAGTGAAACCATACAGTATTTGTCCTTTGTTTCTGGCTAACTTTGCTCAACATAACATCCTCAAGGTTCATCTGTGTTGTTATATGTTCCATGACTTTGTTTTGTCTTACTGCTGCATAATATTCCATTGTGTGTATATACCACAGATTGTTTATCCACTCGTCTGTTGATGGACATTTGGGCTGTTTCCATCTCTTGGCAATTGTGAATAATGCTGCTATAAACATCAGTTTACAAATGTCCATTTGTGTCTTGGCTTTCAGTTCCTCTGAGTATATACTTAGTAATGGAATTGCTGGATTATACGGCAGTTCTGTACTTAGCTTCCTAAGGAGCTGCCACACTGCCTTCCAGAGTGGTTGCACCATTCTACCTTCCCACCAACAGTGAATAAGTGGGCCTCTTTCTCCACATCCTCTCTAGCACTTGTCATTTTCTGGTTTTTTTGATAATGGCCATTCTAGTAGGTGTGAGATGATATCTCATTGTGGTTTTGATTTGCATTTCCCTAATAGCTAGTGAAGTTAAACATCTTTTCATATGTTTTTTTAGCCATTTGTATTTCCTCTTCAGAAAAGTGTCTATACATGTCTTTTGCCCATTTTTAAATTGAGTTGTTTGTCTTTTTGTTGTTGAGTTGTAGGATCTATTTATATATTCTGAATGTTAAACCCTTATCTAATATATGGTTTCCAAATATAGTCTCCCATTGCATAGGCTGCCTTTTTACTTTTCTGTCAAAGTCCTTTGATGTATAAAAGTGTTTAATTTTGAGGAGGTCCCATTTGAGCACTGTATTCTAAGCCATGCTATGCGGTTAAGAAAACAGAACTGAGGCCTGAGACCTTTGTTCAAAACTCAGTCCCTTCACTTCATTATCTGTTTGCATTTGTACCTGTTACTTTGTATTTATAAACCTTTTTCCTCAACTACAAAACAAGGATAAAAACTTCTACTTCATAGTATTATTGTCAGGATTAAATAATATAATAAAAATGAAATCTAGATATAGGTGGACCCTTAACAAGCGTGTGTTCATTCTGAAACACAGTCGGGGTGGGAACGGGCTCAGATCATGGTTTCCTCACTTATGCCCCGCCTCCTAGAAAGATGTTAAGGCTTCCTGACTCGTAGTACAGTTCCCTGAAGGTCTTCGGGAATTGGGTACAAGTTGTCTAGGCAGGACATCCAGGATTGGAGATTTCTTTCTTCAGCACTGTGAGTACAGTTAGAGCTGAATGGACGATGGAGAGGGAATCAGGCTTCCTATGTCATCCTCACTCAGGGGAGAGAGCACGCCCCCAGGAGCCAGGTTCCCATTCTCTGGGATGTGCCCTCGACCCCTCAGTCTCATTCCTAGATTTGCTATGTGGGTGGCTCGTAGTAATTTGACTGAGCGTCAGCTTGCCTCTGTGTCTTAGTTTGCCAGGGCTGCTGCAGACTAGTTGGTTTAAAAAAAAGAAATTTTTTTGTCCCATGGTTCTATAGGCTAGAAGTCTGAAATGAGGATGTCAGTAGGGCCATGCTTCCCCTTGGGGAGAATCCATCCCACGCCTCTGCCCTGGGCTTCCAGGGAGTGGCCGGCATCACTCAGTCTCCACCTTGGTCATATGGCCTCTCTCTTTCTCTCTCTATGTCTAAATGTCCTCTCCTTATAAGTACACCAGCCATATTGGTTTAGGTCCCACCTAATCCAGTTTGGCCTTATCTTAACTAATAACATCTTCAAAGATCCTATTTATGAAGAAATTCACATTCACAGGACCAGAGGTTAAGACTTGAACATGTCTTTTGGGGGACACAATTCGATCCATAACACTCTGTCTACTTCTTTTTTTATCATCAAAACAGTGCCTGATATGTTTTGCCTGCTGAGAGCATTCATCGAGCCTCTGGGGTATGGATGAGATTGTCACATATCTGACTTGGTATCAAATCCAGGGGAGGTCTTCCAAATTGAGGATTCTGGACCACTGCATGAGTTTGTGCAGTGTGCAGTACCCACCAAGGGGGTAATGGAGGATGAAATCAAGTCCTGACTCATGACGTGAGCTGCCAACTCAGTGGGAAGGATGCCTTTTTTGTAATTCAACTGCCTGGAGGAGGCATATATATATATATATATACATACACACACATATATATATATATATTTTTTCTTTTTTGGTAATGCTCACAACAGTTCTGTAGGTGCTGGCAGCAGTCCTAACAAAACTTTTGGTTATTGATCTGAGAATATTATAGAAATTGAAATTTATCAGAACTCCTTAGAGGAAAGATGCTATTATGTGGACAAGATCTAGCATTGCTTTCAAGATTTCTCACAGAAGTCACTGCTTTCCCAGGAGAGAAAAAATTTAGCTAATGGCCACAGACCAAATGAACATATTGAGTAAAGGGACTCAGAGAAAGATAAAGGAGTACGTCATTTAAAAAAAAATAAGTTTTCACACGGTATTCAGTCTGACAATCTGGTTGTCAAGAAACGGTGGTTTCATTTCATTCACTTAAACAATTTAACAAAACAGGAGTTCTGACTTCTTCTCACTGTTAGACATGCTCTTCTTTTGACAAAATAACCATCTGTTAGAGTCATATGCTTACCGGGACAAAAATTCTTTCTCATATAGTGCCTGCATTGTTGAAAGTTTCCCTAAAGTGTTTGTAAACAGAAATGTCTTCTCAAGCTTGATAATGAGTTAAGACTCTCCCTTCAATATGGAAAGAGAACTTCAGCAAAGATATCTGTTAGAAAATTTGCTGCATTGTTTAGAAATTTATATTTGTTTCCTGTACTAGACCCTGAATCACCATCTCCCACCCCCACCAGGGTAGGACGTTATCTGCTTTCTCTTCCAGTGCCTGAGACATAACGGACTTTTAATATATGCTTGTCAAATTAATGAATGTATGAGCTAAAAGGTTATAGTTACTTTATGTAGTCTTTCTTTTTAAAGCTCAATGCAAAATGTGTTCTACTTGGTCTAACAGGAAAGCTTTCTTTGATGTTGGAATTCTCACAAAAATAGTATTTTACATCTGGGTAAAAAATGCATGTGTGTGTGTATTTGTGTTGTTATACATATAATAAAGAAGAGAAAGAAAACTGTCCCTAATACAAAAGAATGGGCAGATTTTCCGGGGTTTTTTGTTTTCTTGCTGGCTTATTTGTTTACTGGCATCCATAACAAATAAATGGCCCTGTCTAACCACTGTTAAGTTTGGGGAGGTAGAATTTGTCATGCTTCCAATTGATAAGCTAGATTTTCCCAAGTGTAGTCCTTCCCAGATAGGTGGAAATGACCTGGTAAATCCATGCATTCGAACATAACAAAGATGTTTCTCTACACTCTTTCTCCTTAACATGTGGTTCGTGGACATGACCCAGAAGCCTGTTAGAACTTTGAATGTTGTCCCTAGACCTAATGGGTCAGAATCTGCATCTTAAGATACTGGGCTACGCTTTTTTCTTAGGTTGGGGGCTAGAAAGACAATGGGGACGCCGCGTGCTTCCCATCTGGCTCTCAAAGCTTGTTCCCGCCCCGCGCTGCCTTTGAAATTTTAGTGTATTCAGTGACACCTGCCGGCAGGCGCCATAAGAATCCTGAGAAAGACGGGACTGTGAGGCCCACTTTCTAGATATGGAACACTGAGCACGCAGACCAGAACTCGATACGACATCTGAGCTCTCCCTAATTCAGCGGCGAATGGGCCGGGGACACCTGGCCTTCCGCCTGCCAGCCGAGGATCCCTGAGCTGGACGGCCTCCCAGGCCTGAGTGTGCCTTTGCCACTTCTCCCATCTAGAGGTGGAGTCTCTTTTCTCTCCTCCAGAGCCTGGGCCGGACCTCTTGCGTTGGTTAAGTTCATGGGCTGACTTGGCTAGGCTGTGGTGTCCAGTTTGGTCAAGCAAGCACTGGCCTGACTGTTACTGCTGTGAGAGTTATTTCATGGATTTAAATCATTACTCAGTTGATTGTATCTATGGCTGATTGTATCTACGATTGACAAAGAGACTGCCTTCAATAATGAGAGATGTCTCATCTAATCAAGCTGAAATCCTCAAAGGGAGAACTAGAACTGGTGATTTCAGCAAGCAGAAAGAATTTCCATCTCTACTTTGGCCAGCCAGCTTCTTCTGGGGAATTCATCAAAACCTTTACTGGCCTTCCCTACAGAATTATTTTTTTAAATCTTTGAACCTACAGAATTTTGACTTGCCAATCCCCATGGTTGCATGAGCGGTCCTATGATAAATCTCTTAATGTTTACGTACATATGTATAGGTATTATCCTGATGGATATGTTTCTCTGGAGAACCCTAAGACTCTTGTGACTTGCTTTGACCAGTAGAATATTATGGAAGAAATGTTGTGTGACTTTAGGGGCTAGACCTTAAAAGGCTTCTGCAACAACGAACTGTGGTCTGGAACATCTGATGTGAAAAAATAGGGAAGTATGAGTCTTCCAACAATATTTTTCTTTTTCAGGAGTGTTTTGGCTATTCTGGGTTCTTTGCACTTTAGGACCAGCTTGTCAATTTCTGCAAAGAAGCCAGTTCAGATTTTGATAGGATTTGCATTGAATCTGTAGATCAGTTTGGGGAGTATTGCGGTCTTAAAAATATTAAGTCTTTCAATCCATGAACATATCGAATGTCTTTCCATTTATTTAGGTCTTCTTTAATGTCTTTCAATAGTGTTTTGTAGTTTTACAAAGTATAACTTTTTTACTTCTTTTGTTAAATTTAATCCTGAGAATTTTACTCCTTTTGAGGCTACTGTAAGTGGAATTGTTTTCTTAATACCATTTTTGGATTGTTCATTTCTTGTGCATAGAAATACAATGGACTTTTGTATATTGAACGTATATCCTGCAACTTTTCTGAACTCTTTTATTAGTTTTAATAGTTTTTTAGTGAATTCCATAGGATTTTCTATATACAAGACATGTCATCTGCAAATAGAGTTTCACTCTTCCTTTCCGATCAGGATTCCTTTTATTTAATTTCTTTCCTAAATTTCCTGGCTGGAACCTCCAGTACAATTCTGAATAGAAGCAGTGAGAGTGGTCTTGTTTCTGATCACAGGGGGAAAACATTTAGTCTTTCACCATTAAATAAGATGTTGGCTCATAAATGGCCTTTATGAGATTGAGACAGTGCCTTTCTATTCCTACTTGAGTGCTTTTATTGTGAAGGGGTGCTGGATTTTGTTAAATGCTTTTCTATACCTTTGGAGCTAATCATGTGGTTTTTCTCCTTTATTCTATTGATATAGTATTATATTCATTGACTTTCATATGTCTGCAGATTTGGATTTAATAAATGATGTTCTAACAGAAAAAAAAAAAAAGATATTGGGCTAGAAGATGATGGTTAAACCAAAGTTATATTAGTGGTCTCAATACATTCCTTCTCTCAGAATTGTTCGCTGCACAAGATAACTGCTTTAGATAGAATGGGGGAAAAACTAACTCTGTGAATTTGTGAAATTATTTTCATCCTGTGCTTTGTTTACTGTGCCTTCTCTGCCCATGCTGTCTTTCTCAGAATGAAGTGACTATTTAACTTATTCTACACACAGCCTTATGAACATTTAGGTTTTTAGTGTTTTGTTAAATGATGATGATAATGATAATGACAGTGACGGTAATGATAGGCTGAGAACACTTCAAATGCCTCCTTCTAATCACTTCCCTGGATGTGCTCAGAATTCTAAGTAACCAGTGGTCTTCAAACCAGGTTCTGCAGAGTCCTAGGTTCCATGGAAAATGGGGGGTGGGGGGTTAGAGGCAAACCTACAGGGATTGAGGCTAAGCTCTCACTTATTGCTGTGGTCCTACAGTTAATAAATCCTGGAATAGTTAGTATTAAGATTCTGTTTTTCTGGGAAGTAAAGAGAACCATTCAAGAGAATGATAAACTATATTTAGGTTTGAGTCATAGTTTTCAGTCCACTGAGGTTGACAGAATTTGTTTGCATAATTCAGTTTCAGACTCAGGTGTTGGCAATACCATGATATTTTAGGATGATGGAAATACAAATATTGATAACATTAAAAAAATTTTTAAGGCCCTAAATTCTTTGGAAGAATTCGGAACACACATTCAAGAAATGCCATGGAAGAGTCTCCTTGTATGAGTACTTCTAGGGCAACATGATTTAAAAAAAAAAAAATCTACTTGGAATGTGTTAAATTCAGTTTTGTCTGCAGTCAAAGGAATGTGCTAGATATTCCCTAGTGACCTCATCCATTACAGTCATTCTACAACTCTGAGTTTACTCTTTTTTTCTGAATTAGAAAGCCTTTTCAGTTCAATAACAAACTTGCTGAGTTAAATTGTGTTGTCGACAGCCCCAAATTTCCAATCATTTCATTGTCTATTCCTTTTGCCCTCACTCAGGTGCAAGATCGTGTCAATCCTTAGAAACATGTTGAAATAAGAAGAAAGGAATTATATCAATTTCTGAAGCATTCCTACTGTATGTGGCAGATGGTATTTTCCAAAGATGGCCCCCAAATCCCATTCCATATGCCCTTCTTACAATGAGATGCTGATCCTCCTCCCATCCAGTTGTGGGATCTATGTCCTCTGCCCTTGAACCTGAGTAGCCCTTTTGTGGCTGCCTTGACCAATACTGTATGGAGTAAGTGACCATGAGACTCCCAAGACAAGGTCATAAAAACAACACTCATGTCTGTCTTGGTCTCTTGAGACATTTGCTTCTAGACCACAGCTGTGATACAGTGAGGAAGTCCAAGCCACATGGAAAAATTTCATGGAGGTGTTCCAATTGACAGCCCCAGCTGAACTCCCAGCCACCACCCATCATCAACCAGCAGACATATGCCCGAGGGTGCTCCACCACAGTCACATTCTGACTACAGTTCCAGGAGATCCTCTGCCAGGCTGGGCCCCGTCAACCCTCAGAACTATGAGGGATAATAATAAAAATGCTTATTGTTGTTTTAAGCCACTAATTTTGGAATACTTTGTTACATAACAACAAATAAAATACCCAAAATGCTGAGTGGTCATTGGAATTTTCTGCCCTGTATAATTAATACATTATTAAATGAAATAGATGCTATTAATGCTAGCCTTCATTTCCTTCAAGGGGCTATTGGACTTGGTTTATGAATAAACACCTCAAAACTAGAGGTCCTTTCCAAATTTCCTATTGCTGTAAATGGCGTAATTTTCCAGCTTCTTTGGAAATCAACACTGGGAGCAACATGGACTAATGTTCATCATGACTAACCACTTAGTTATCAAGGTCTTCTGATATTTTATATTTGCAATGTCTTCTAAATTTCCTCATGCCAAAGTTTCTCTAGTAACTTTCAGCCTCTTAGCCTCCTGCCTCCACATGCCCAGTCCCACATGCTGCCATCAGGTTAGCCTTCTTTAAAAACTTTCTTTTTTTTATCCCATTCCACTGTCACAAATTCTCCCCAAAATATTCCCACTACTTACGCAAGAGTTGAGTAAATTAGGTCAGGTGTAATACAATAGGAAGTGGTAGGAATTGTAGTAAATTGGATTAAGCAGGTGTCCTCTAAGAGAGGTAGATCCACTCAGGTCCTAACTGTCACCAAGGAGGAGTGTGGGTCCTCCACATCATATGATTTTTCAAGGGAAGACTGTCCCAGATTCCTACGACAAATCACCAGTTTTCAATACTCATCTCATCAGTTTGTTTTTACTGTGTAACAAAACATCCCAAAACTTAGTGACTTAGAGCAACAGTATTTTATTTAGTTTTGATTCTGGAGATAAGCAATTTGGGCAGGGCTTAGCTGGGTAGTTCTTCTGATCTTCTCTGGGCTTCCTTTTGGTCCTTTGGTGAGCTGCCAGATGGCTGAAGGGCTGGTTTCTCTAGGATGTTCTCAGCTGAGCTCATCTTTGCTCCATGTGTTTCTTATCCTCCAGCAAGCTAGCCTGGGCTCGTTCACAGGATGGAGTCAGGGTTCCAAGAGAAAGTAAATACATGCAATGCTTTTTTAAGCTTACACTTGAAACCAGCATATTATCATTTCCTCTGCATTCTGTTGTCCAAAGCAAATCACAAGGCTAGTTCTGATTCAAGGAATGAGAAAATGGACTCCATCTCTTCATGTGAGGAGCTACAAAGTTACATTGAAAAGGAAATGGATGTAGAAAGGTAAAAAAGTATTAGGACTATTTTTGCATTCTGCCCAAATAATTTTTGTTTTAATTTTTAAATGTTCACACTGAAGTTATGGGGCCAGACTACGTGCCTCCATTTGGCCATCTGTACTTCCCTCTTCCGCTCTCACTCAGAGAGCCATATACCAATTCTCCCTCTTTCTCTTCACTGTTAACTCATTGGCTCCATACACTGCTCCATACAGGTCTCTAATTTGCCCTCTATACCTGTCATGCTCATTTCCACATTGGAACATCCATCCTTTGCTCACCCCTGTGGAACGGCTTTCATTACCTCTTCTCTGCTGCTTTGTGTCTTTCATTTCCTCAAAAATCTACTCAAACATCTGCAACTCCATGAAGCTTTCTGTGAGCATGCCATCCTTAACCTCACTACCTTCAGCATATTAGCATTTGTCTTCTGCATTTTCCTTTGTTTATACTTTGATTGACTGTCTCATATTATTCTTTAACTTTGTACCTTATGAATTCTTTGTTTTCCCACCAAAATTATAAGTTTCTGGGGTAAAGATATATATCATGCAATTTTCTTGTGTGGTAATCACAAATTGAGATGTATTATCATCAGTTAGCTACAGCAGCATAACAAACACTCCTAAATGGAGTGACTTAACAATAAGTATTCATTTAGCTCACAGTTCTATGGGTTGGCAATTTAGGCTGGAGGCAGCAGGATGGTTCTTCTGGTCTTGGCTGGGCTCCATTGTGAGAGTTGGCTTTACTGTTCTTACTGTATTCTCTCACTGGTTGGAGGCCACAGCTCAGACAGATGGACAGATAGAGCTTTGTTATAGTTGGTCTCCCTTTCTCCAGCAGGCAATCCTGGGCTTGTTCACACGGCTAGGTTTAAGCTGTTACTTCTTCACATTCTGTTGATCAAAGGAAAATACCAGGCCAGCCCAGATTCAAGGAAGAGTTGTTTTCTCTTAATGGGAGGAGCTGAAAAGTCACATTGCAAAGGGGCATGGTTATAGAGCCAATAGTTGCAACAGTTTTTATAAATAATTTACCAAAGGATGGCTAACCTGGCTTGCAGGAATTCTTCCAGGAGCAACGTTTGTTTATCCTCATTGTAAGGAACTTCTTCCTCAATTCGAACCACATAATTGGAATAGGAGTTGTATAGTCTTCCATAAGCAATGCCTCCTTGGACAAAGTAATCAGACAAAGGCTGGGCTCCTGACACAACTGTGTCAATCATAGTAAATTATCTGCCATCTTCCCTCCCAGTTTCCTCCCCAAGACCTCAAGACTGACAAAGAGTTGGAGCTTGGTATGAGTTAAATTGTGTTCCCCCAAAAGATATTCAAGTTCTAACCTCTGGTCCCATGAATGTATCCAGATTTGAAAATAGGGCATTTGAGTGTGTGAATAGTTAAGATAAGGCCAAGCTGAATTAGTTAAGATAAGGCCAAGCTAATATGATATGACTAGTGTACTTAGAAGAAGAAGAAATTTGGACACACAGCCATGGGTAGGAATGGAAGCCACATGGCAATGGAGGTACATGTGCCATGTAACAATGGAGCCAGGGATTGACATGCTGCAGTATCAAACCAAGGAACATCAAAGAGTGCCAAGGATTGCTGACAAATCCACCAAAAGTTAGGAAGCAGCAAGGAAGGATTCTCCCTTGTGGGTTTCAGAGGAAGCATGCCCTGCTGACACCTCGATTTTGGACTTCTAATGCCAAGAGCTGAGTCAATAAATTTCTATTGTTTTGAGTCATGTAGTTTCTTTTATCTTGTTATAGCAGCCCTAGGAAACTAATACAGAGTTGATGATAAAGAGCAACATTTCTCTTTTGTTTAAGGGCCTGGTCCTGCCATTGTCCATGAGCCCAGACATGGGAAAAAGCCTGCTTGCAGTAGGAAAGGGTGAAGATAAAATTCGGAAAAAAGCAGAGATGAAAGACCAAGAGAGTCCTGAGAGTGCTCATATCCTCTATGTCTGCTTCCTTTCCTTCCTTCCCACAGCTTAGTTATAGGAATAATAAATCTCCCTACTTTTGCTTATGCCAGTTCAAGTTGAGTTTCTGTCATTTGCAACCAGTGAATCCTGACAAACATATTGGGGATCTCCTTCAGAATCCAGCACAGTCATATATCCACAGTGGGTTATGTAAAATACATGTTAAAATAATAGAAAAGACCACAACTTGATACATTGCATAACCCAAGGGAATAATTAAATTGAAGAAAGGACAGACAATAATAATGTCGGCAAAGATGTCGAACAATTGGAACTCTCACATAGTGCTGGTGAGAGTGAAAATTGATATAACGATTTTGGAAATCTCTTTGGCAGTATTTCTGAAGCAGAACATATATGTATACCCTATGACCCAGCAATTTCACCCCTAGGTATATATACATCAGAATGTAAATATATGTTCATGAAAAAGCACATATAAGAAAGCACTATTCATACTGTCCCCAAACTAGAAACAACCGAACAACTGAAACAACCAGAAACAACAGTAGGACAGATAAATACATGGTAGCAGATTCCTATAATGAAATATACAGTAACTGAAGATGAATGAATGACGGTTAATGTAAAAACATGGATGAATCTCAGAAGCGTAAGGTGGAGCAAAAGAAGTCATATGCAAATGAGTACATGCTGTATGAATCCACTTATAAAGTGCAAAAACAGGAGAGGCTAATTTTGCTGTTAGGAATCAGGATAGTCATTACTGTTGTGAGGGAGGTGTGACTGGTAGGGAGCCCAAGGGCCTTCTGGGAACCGGTCCCAGGGGTGTGTTAACTTGTGATTTGTGCACTTTCATATATGTGTGTGTGTGTGTGTATATATATATATATATATATATGTTAAACTTCAAGATGAAGCTTATTTAAAGACATTGATGTAGATGTGGTTCTGTGTTTCTCTGGGCAGCTGTGTGCTGGCCAGTTTCCTCCTCTCCCTCTAAGTGCTATGCATGACACATCCCTTTCTCTGTAGTAGAGCAGGGGGGTGGGGGTGAGAACTGTCAGAAGCACAGCATCCCCCTAAAGGAGCAAAGCCATCAAGAGAAAACACTTCTGTGACAAGGGGAAAACATTTCCCCGACGTTCCCCATCTGTCACACCATATGTAGCAGCATCTTTCGACACCCAATTTGCCATATGTAGTTGAGGACGTTCCTTCCACATAGGAGAATAACTTGCCCCAATTAGATCTTCAAACTAAAATTTCTTGAATTTTGATGATACGTGAGTCAGGTCATTATCTTTTCAGGCAGCCTCAACTCAAAAGAGAAATTAGAATTCTTCAATTTTAGGGAATTTAATTATGGGTGGATTTGTATTTACTGAGAATGAGTATATTATTGCTTCTTGACTTAGAAGCAAAATTGGATACCAGACTTATTGAAACCGAGAACGCCACACCTAAATTCTTAAATTCGAATAGCCCCATCTCAGTCTACAATCTTTGAACTTCCACTTCTTTCTCCCAATTTTCCTACAATTGTACTTCCTTTAGATCTTGACTCTGTAGACCATTCTGCTTTCAGGCATTTATGAGCATCTTCTGAGCTTGATAATTTCCCTTACCCATTCTTATGTGGCTCCATTATTTCAATTAGTCTAATCATGAAACTTTTTTCCTTTGCCCCTTTAATCCTTAATCACATTCATCCAGAAAAACCTCACCCCTTAATCAGCCCACCATTCCGATTATTTTACCCCCTGAAACTAGTCTTCTGAGATCCAAGAGTGAAAAATCACAATCATGTTACAATAAATTGATGGTCTCCAACCAATGCTAGGCTCTCGTCCTTGCCTAGTTAACTCTCCTTCAAGTCGGAAATGTTTTCTCTCCAATTCCTCTCAAGGATAATTCCACATTTCTACCCATTTTCTCATTTGAGCTACTCCATTACTTCCTCTCATTTATTACTTTCATGAGAAAATCCATCTGGCAACATCTCCCTTGTGCAGGGCTCGCTTCATATGTGTGTGACCTGTACAGTTGGAAAGGACCCCTGCACTTGGTTAAACTCTCTGCTGACACTGTCTTGAAATTATTAATAAGTTGTGAATAAGAGGCCCAAAAATTTCATTTTGCATTGGGCACCATAAATCATGTAGTGAGCACTGCCCTCTGTGTAGAAAACATGCCATTAGTACTCCTCCTGGTCCTACTGCCTCAGAGGTTAAGATATCTTTCCTCTTACTAGAGGTGAATTCTTGTGTTTGTTGTTTTTCTGCTATTTCTTTTTTAAATTGTGGTATAATTCACATACCATAAAATTCACCCTTTTAAAGTACGAAATTCAGTGTTTTTCTAGTATATTCACAAAATTGTGTAACTATCAACACTAATTCCCAAAAAGAAACCTCATACCCAATAACAGTCACTGCCCACCCGTCCCCACAAACTCAGCCCTTGACAACCTAATCTACTTTCTGTCTCTATGGATTTGCCAATTCTGGACGTTTCATGTAAGTGGAGTCATAAAATATGTGGCTTTTTGTGTCAACCTAAGCAACAAAACCCTTTCCTTCAGTCCCACAACCTTTACAGCAAGTCCTTCTCTCTCTTTCTCCTACCCAAGCTTCTTAGCTCTCTGTTTTCTCATCTCCCATTTGTTCTTCTCCAGTCTCTCTATGCTTCCACTAGGCCCAAGAAAATGTTTTCGCTAAGTTGCCAGTAGACTATTAACCTAACCGACGGATGTGTTCTGCCCTTAGTTTTCTTGACCTCACTGCAAGGTCTTGACGTGACTGGCCAGTCCCTTGTTGATATCTTCTTTTCTGTTGCTTCTGGGGAATCTTCCTCTTTGGCCTCCCTACAGATCTCTCAGGCTTTTCTTCTCAAGTTATTTTATTTTATTTAGTATCTTCATATTTCCCTCCATCCCTAAACACCAGCACTTCTCAGAACACTCTAAGTGGTTCTTTCTTATTCTTGCTCTATAAATTTCCATTGGGTCCTTCATCCAAGCTGAACTATCATATATATGTTAAGGATTCCCAAGTCCTTATTTCTAGATCTGCCTTGTCTCTTGGGTTCTAGACTCATATGCAGCTGTCTTTCGAATATCTCTGCCCAGATGTCCACGAGTTCCTCAAACTCTTTAAACATGTTTATACTTAAACTCACAATGTTTTTCTTAACCTATGAAAGTAGAATGAGTTTTCTGTTTACTACCCAACTATTCCACACAGAAACCAGGACTCACCAAGGACTCAAAACTCCCTCTTTCCCTCTTACTTATACACAATTAAAACCCAAGTCTACTCCTCCTTTCCCATCAACATCTCCCAAGTCTTCTATTGTCTCCATCCCTATTCCCACCACAGTCATCTTTGACCAGGACCTCAGCCTGCCCACCCTCACCCACCCCATCTAACAGTGCTCGCAGAATGAGCTCTCTAGAGCACGAACCATAATATCTTCCCCTGCTTAAAACCTTAGCTTTGCAAATAAGGCTCAACCTACCTCTCTGATTTTATCACCCACTGCCCTAATCAGAACATGTTAGGTCATTTCACAACTCTGTGTTTAAATACACATTGTTCTCTCTTTCAGAATTATCCACACCCATCACCCCTATTTCTCAGTCTAAATGTTATTACTCTGTAAAAGATTTGCCCAAAAATCTCCCTCCCAGAAACCCTTCTCTGACCACTTGGTATGATTCAGACTCTCCTTTTTGCACCTAATGTACACATTCTCTAATTACACACTGATCAGTATCTATTGACTTACTTGGCTATTTTGGTTTGCTAAAGCTGCAAAATGCAATATACTAGAAATGGACTGGTTTTTAACACTAGGGATTTATTAGGTTATAAGTTACAATTCTAAGGCCATAAAATGTCCAAATTAAGGCATCAACACGAGGATACCTTCTCTGAAGAAAGGCTGCCAGCATCTAGGACACCTCTGTCACATGGGAAGGCATATGGCTAGTGTCTGCTGGTCTTTTGCTCCAGGGTTCCATTGCTTTAGCTTCTAGTTTCAGTGGCTTCCTCTCTGAGCTTCTGTGGGTCCTCTCTTAGCATCTCTGGAGCTCTTTCTGTTAGTTCTCTCTGGGTGTTTCTCTCCCTGAGCTCTCTGGCTTTTTTCTGTCCTTTATCCTCTCATGTCCTTTATCATCTCAACTGAAATAATCTAACCTGAAGGTCTCATCCACAATAGGTCTACTCCCACAGGAATGGTTTAAAAGAATATGGCCTTTTCTGGAGTATATAACAGCTCTAAACCATCACACTGTCTTTCTCCTCTACTTGACTGCAAGATCCTTAACGATCATACCATCATAGCCTTCATACCACAATGCCTGGTTCTCGAGTAGTGTAGAATAGGTGCTCACTTAATGCCTATTAAATGAAATAAGAGATCACTTTTAGAGGTTCCATATGATTCCATTGTTCTGATTTAACTGATTCTTAAAGAATAGTTTATATAGTTTATATAGGAAGCAATATAATGTACTCAATGGGTTGGAGACTATGGAGAGAAACAGAATCCTCTAATAGAGTGTTCTTAATGAGTTTGCAGTCATTTAATTTAATTTAATTTAATGCTGATTAAATCTGGACCCTCTCTGAAGAAATGCTCACATAAATCCAGGGGTTTGTGGGGAGTTTGATAAGTCCTTTAAACTCATTTATAAGATCTGCTTGAGCTTGCTGGTTTTAAACCCGAGTTCCACTTTCTCTTGTACACTTCCCAGCCAACCCAGCTCCCAAGAGAAAATTCTTACTACCAGAATAGCTTCAGGGCATGAGGAGTTGATTAAATATACTAACACATCAAAAGGAAGGATGTATAAATCAGAAGGGGAGTAGTTTAGCCCTGGAAACAAGGAGGAATAACCTGACAAGGACAAAACTTAGCAGTGCCCCCATCTTCATGCAATTCCATCAAGGGCTTCACCTCCAAAGTGGAGGGGGGCCTCGGGCTGTGGTCCCTAGAATTACCACACCCGTCCCGAGGGCAGGAGCTTCCCTGGTGTGAGACAGGCATTGAGGGTGCTCGTCCAGACTTCTGCCATTCATCCTGGTGTCCCTTGATCATTTATTTACTTGACACATTTTTATTGAACACCCACTACATCAACCGGGCCTAGTTGGAAGAAGGATGAATAAAGCAGGCTTGAACTCAGCTCTCATCAAGTTTGTCTTTTGTTTGGTTCCCATGCCTACTCAGCAACCTTCTCATTCCGACGCAGCAGCAGCCTTCACCAGAGACTTGGTCTATTAAGGATTGAAATGCTGTTTATATTCCTCTCTTGAATGAGAGTAGTTTCCAGCTGCTTTGAGTGGAGACCCAAAAAGTACACCATGAAGCAAAGGTTCCTCTTGAAGCAAAAAAAAAATCACATAAGTTGTGCCCTTAATTATATAAATGGAGGTCTGTTGGCACAATTGTCCTAGAAAAGGGGGATTTGAATTAAAGATTTCTTGGTCTTTCAATGGCTTTTTAAAAAAGGGGGTGGGATGGGGTTTCCTGGATGCCCTGTAGTAGGAGAAGAGGCAGCAGTTGAGAGCCTAGGGAGCTGCAGGCTTTGCCCCAGCACTTGTGCTACCTGAAACCTCTGTGCATGAATGGAGCTGCAAATCCTCGGGGCTGGGGCTTAGCTCATAGTGCAAGCCCCTTGGCCTGAGAAACACCAGGCATCATTCCAAAGCTGTGCAATAGGAATTTATTTGCCACAACTGGACTCCCAACCCAAAGCCTATGGACAGCTTTCGTCAGCAAGGACAGGGCCAGACTTCACTGGAGAATTCATCCCTCCCCCAAACTGGTTCCTAAGCCACTTTCACTTGATGCAGCACTGATCTAGGCCAGCCCCTGAGGCAGTAAATACCGCAATATGGACCATCTCCCCAGCCCCAGATATTTTTTTTTTTAATCTAGGGATGTCTTTATTTCACCTTCTTTTTTCCCCCTGAAATTTTATTGAGATATATTCACACACCATGCAATCATCCACAGTGTGTACAATCGTTCACAGTATCATCATATGGTTGTGTATTCATCACCACAATCAACCCTTGAACACATTCATTACTCCAAAAAATAAAAAGAATAAAAATAAAAGTAAAAGTAAAAGTAAAAAAGAGCACCCAAAACATACCACTCCCCCTATCCCCCTATTATTCACTTAATTTTTGTTCCCGTTTTTCTACCCATCTGTCCATACACTGGATAAAGGGAGTGTGAGCCATAAGGTTTTCACAATCACATGGTCACACTGTATAAGCTATATAGTTATACAATCGTCTTCAAGAATCAAGGCTACTGAGTTGCAGTTCAACAGTTGCAGATATTTCCTTCTAGCTATTCTAATACACTAAACACTAAAAAGGGATATCTTTATAATGCATAGGAATAAACTCCAGAATGACCTCAAAACTCAGTTTGAAATTTCTCAGCCACTGAAACTTTACTTTGTTTCATTTCTCTTCCCCCTTTTGGTCAAGAAGACTTTCTCAATCCTATGATGCTGGGTCCAGACTCATCTCCGGGAATCATGTCCCACGTTGCCAAAGAAACTTACACCTCTGCCAACCCCAGATTTTTGACCCAAGTTGCTGTGGTCAGCTTGGCTGAGAGCTCCCTGCGCCATTTCACCCTGCTGAGAAGCAGGCCACTATTAGAACTTCTGCTGCCAGATAGCACATTGGCACTTGGGCAAGAACTCCCTCTCCCTGTACCAACTTCTCTGCCCTATAATGACGCAACACATACAGCTTCAACTCAGCAAGCAGGATCCCTCCTGCATACTCTGGGTGCTGAAATACAATGAGGGAGGACTGAGCTATTTCCCCTAGATACAGCTGTCAGCAGGCAGCGAGCCGTGGGCAGACTCTGGGGAGACCTCCAGAGCCTTGGAGAAGGAGGAAGGAATTGGCTCTTGCCCTTCCTATTATGTCCCTCCTATTATGCGAGGTTTGAAGCAGGGTTTCTGTAAAGGATTAGATAGCAAACTTTTTCCATTTGTAGGCCATACAGTCTCTGTTGCAACGTTGCTTCTGTAATGGGAAAGCAGTTTTGGTGATCTGCAAAGGATGGGCATGGCCAGATTTGGCCCAGTGGATGTAGTTAACTGACCCCTGGTAGAGCGTTGCATTTTGGAAACTGCCTGTTGGCACCACAGAACGTGTTAACTACATACCAGCTCACCCCATTCTCAAATCACCCGGTTGACTGAGGTTTGAGTGTGCACAGGAAGAAAGCCTTAAATGAGAATGTTTTGATTTCTGCCCTGCTTAAATTACCAAACTTGCCTAAAAGCCAGCCCATCCTTGGGTGGTTGGATCCATTCTCACTGGTTTTTTAAGCTTCAGAGCCCAGAGACATTTTAAATTCTCCAAAGTAATGAGCACCTCACCTTTGTGGCCTCTTGGGAGTGGCCCATTTTATTTATTCACCTGTAGAACCTTCTCATGGAGGTAGGGTTTCAGGTATAGTATGTGGAGAGAGAATGAGATATTAGTATCACATGCCATTTTAATAATTTTCTTTTTCTTAATTGCTAGGATGTTAGAATAGCTGGAAGAAAAGAACTGAAATGATGGTACTGTAACCACAGCATCCTTTGAAATTTGGTCTATAGCTACTTGTTAAATTGTAATTTGAAAGCTATCACCTATTTATATACATTTTACAATAAGGAAATAACTGAAACTTATGTACTATAACTCATAACAACTTTCAAAATTTCCTGTATAACTACTTATTAAATCACACTTTGAAAGATATTACCTTTTTGTATATATATTATATTTTACATTAAAGAAATAACTGGAAATGTGGAACTGTAACCTATGATAGTCTTTGAAATTTGCTTTCTAACTACTTGTTGAATTGCACTTAGAAGGTTATCATTTCTATGTATATATGTTATATTCTACAATAGAAAAATAATTTTAAAAAATTAAAAATGAAAAGAATCACGTGTCAATTCTCAGCCTGGCCACTAACTTTGGGAGCCTTTTGTCTCCATCTTTAGCTCCCTTCCCTCCAAGCAAGGACTGCAGCACACGGGCCTTAACATCCACAAAGCATCTTGGGACTCAGGGAAGAGTTTAGGAGGGAAAATGCTCTGCAAAAAGGAGAATTCTGATTTTTATGCCAAATCATTCAGGATGCATTACACCTAAGGCATTCTTGTCTTTAAAATAGAGATGGAATACTTCTCCTAGAATTGTGGGGAGGATTAAATGAGAAAAGCCGTGGGAAGGCCTGAACATGGCCTCTGACACATTCTAAATACTGTTATGCCAAGATTATTATCTGTGCTTTGCCCTTTCCATTGTTTCAGAAGCGTTCCCTGCCTCACCCTATTTTAATGCAGCCATAAAGGTTCTGGGGAACAGGCCAAGTTATGGCCAGTCTGAAACCAAGACTTGAGTTTCCTGGCCAGTGGCCATCATTACAAGCAGCCAGGTGCTGAGCCAGCTGTGAAGGAAGTGACCAGAGCCCGGGGCTTCCCTGGGTCACTCCGACTGGCAAAGCAGGACAATGCCGTCTGTCCCACCACCCACCGTCTAGCTCAGTGGCCAGAATCTAAGGGCTAATTGCTTCATTTATTCATCTGGCCTTGAAAAAACATTCCATTATCTCTTATCACTTGCTATTCACCAGGACCAATGATATCTTCTAAAAGGGAATCGGTGTTGTTTAATGCTTTGGAGGGCCCAGCAAGGAAGGAATGAAAAATTAGAGAAAGAAGAGCTGCCATTTCTCACTTTTCTATAATTTGCGACTCAATACTTGATTATCTTCTCCTTCATTCATTCATTCCCTCATTCTGACATTCATTCAACAGGTTTTAAATCATCTCCTGCCCTGTGGCAGTACCCGGCACAGCAGTCAACAGAGCTTACATTCTGGGTGACTGAGACAGATAATAAACAAATTAAAATGTGAATGCATAGTATTCAGATGGCGATAAGTGATATGGAGGAAAAGTAAGCAGGGTAAGGGGGAATAGGAGTGTTGGGAATTAGGGGAAGGTTTGCTGTTTTATTTAAGATAGTTGGGGAAGGCCACTCAGATATTTGAGCAAAGACCTGAGGGCCATGAGAGAGCAAGCCAGGCAGAGAGGTGCAGAAAAAGTGATTCCAGGAAATTCAAAGATGATGCAAGGTCTATAAATTCATGAAAGAGCAAGGAAGCTGGTATCTGGAGCAGATACCAGCAAGGGGTGGAGGCTAAGAGTCAAGGTCATGGAAGCAACGGCACAAAAGGGCCTTGTGGGTTTTCTTCTGAATAGGGTGGGAAACCACATGAGGATTTTGAACAAGAGTGACATGCACTATCTATTAAAAAGTTTTGCCTGGCTGCTATCTGGAGGACAAACTGTAGGGAGACCAGGGAGGACATTTGAGTCTAATGACAAAATCCATGAAGAGGAGGTGGTGCTTTAGATCAGAGTGGTATCAGGGAAGGTGGTGAGAAGTGGTGGATTCTGGATACATTTCAAGGGAGGGCTGCCTGAATTTGCTAATGGATGGCATGTGGTGTATGACAGAAGGAGAAGAGCCAGGTTTGGGTAAACATAAGTTAAGTGGACATACATTGCTCTAGAACAGAGTTTCTCCAATATAAATGTGCCTACGACAAACCAGGAATTTTATTAAAATGCAGATTTGGATTCAGTAGGTCTGGGGCGTGTATTGGGATTCTACATTCCTAAGAAGCTCTTAGGTGATGTCATTCTTTCTTCTCCAAGGACCACACTTTGAGGACCACTGTTAGAGGAATGCAGTGCATCAGAGGTCCATGCCCTGGCTCCACCATTTAATAGTGTTATCATGGGCAAGTTACTTATCTGCCCCGTGCTTCAGTTTCTTTGTCTTTAAGATGGGGATCATCATGAGAATGTAATGAAATTAGAAATATAAAGTATTTTGAACCATGCCTGGCATATGGTAAACGTATATAAATATCAGTTACTACTATTATCGTCACTATTATCATTATTTCCCTTTGGCTTGACAAAGTTTATCCTTCCCTCAAGCCTTTTTTGGTAGTGTGCTTGCCATAGAAGAGGTGGCCAAACTCGACTGGGAACAAAGGAGTGAGTATCCCAGGAGATAACGTATCTCAACATGACCTGTTTTTTATAGAAATTCGAAATTATTAGAGATTCTCTAATAGTCTAGAATGGTTCTAGACTAGACTCCATCAAAAGGGAAGTAGAGAGCCGAGTGCAATGGCGTCCAACCCCGAGCGGGGGGAGATTCTGCTTACGGAGTTACAGTTACACCTCCAGGAAAGTAGGTAGAAAGCCAGGAACTGCGTGGACTGGACACCACAGAGCAATCTGACTTTGGGCATACTTCATACAACACTCATGAAAACGTGGAACTGCTGAGATCAGCGAAATCTGTAAGTTGTTGCGGCCAGGGGACCCGCGCCCCTCCCTGCCAGGCTCAGTCCCGGGGGAGGAGGGGCTCTCAGCTCCGGGAAGAAGGGAGAACTGCGGTGGCAGCCCTTATCAGAAACTCATACTACTGATCCAAACTCCAACCATAGATAGACTGAGACCAGACACCAGAGAATCTGAGAGCAGCCAGCCCAGCAGAGAGGAGACAGGCATAGAAAAAAACAACATGAAAAGCTCCAAAATAAAAGCGGAGGATTTTTGGAGTTCTGGTGAACATAGAAAGGGGAAGGGCAGAGCTCAGGCCCTGAGGCTCATATGCAAATCCCGAAGAAAAGTTGATCTCTCTGCCCTGTGGACCTTTCCTTAATGGCCCTAATTGCTTTGTCTCTTAGCATTTCAATAACCCATTAGATCTGCCAGGAGGGCCCTTTTTTTTTTTTTTTTTAATCCTTTTTTCTTTTTCTAAAACAATTACTCTAAGAAGCCCAATACAGAAAGCTTCAAAGACTTGCAATTTGGGCAGGTCAAGACAAGAGCAGAACTAAGAGAGCTCTGAGACAAAAGGCAATAATCCAGTGGCTGAGAAAATTCACTAAACACCACAACTTCCCAAGAAAAGGGGGGTGTCCGCTCACAGCCATCATCCTGGTGGACAGGAAACACTCCTGCCCATCGCCAGCCCCATAGCCCAGAGCTGCCCCAGACAACCCAGTGTGACGGAAGCGCTTCAAATAACAGGCACACACCACAAAACTGGGCGTGGACATTAGCCTTCCCTGCAACCTCAGCTGATTGTCCCAGAGTTGGGAAGGTGGAGCAGTGTGAATTAACAAAGCCCCATTCAGCCATCATTTCAGCAGACTGGGAGCCTCCCTACACAGCCCAGCAGCCCAGAACTGCCCTGGGGGGGTGGCACTCACCTGTGACATAGCACATTCATCCCTCAACAGAGGACACGGGGTGCACAGCAGGGAAGAGGGGCCCACTTGCAAGTCTCAGGAGCCATACGCAATACCAAGGACTTGTGGGTCAGTGGCAGAGACAAACTGTGGCAGGACTGAACTGAAGGATTAGACTATTGCAGCAGCTTTAAAACTCTAGGATCACCAGGGAGATTTGATTGTTAGAGCCACCCCCCCTCCCTGACTGCCCAGAAACACGCCCCATATACAGGGCAGGCAACACCAACTACACACGCAAGCTTGGTACACCAATTGGACCCCACAAGACTCACTCCCCCACTCACCAAAAAGGCTAAGCAGGGGAGAACTGGCTTGTGGAGAACAGGTGGCTCGTGGACGCCACCTGCTGGTTAGTTAGAGAAAGTGTACTCCACGAAGCTGTAGATCTGATAAGTTAGAGATAAGGACTTCTATTGGTCTACAAATCCTAAAAGAACCCTATCAAGTTCAGCAAATGCCAAGAGGCCAAAAACAACAGAAAATTATAAAGCATATGAAAAAACCAGATGATATGGATAACCCAAGCCCAAGCACCCAAATCAAAAGACCAGAAGAGACACAGCACCTAGAGCAGCTACTCAAAGAACTAAAGATGAACAATGAGACCATAGTATGGGATACAAAGGAGATCAAGAAGACCCTAGAAGAGCGTAAAGAAGACATTGCAAGACTAAATAAAAAAATGGATGATCTTATGGAAATTAAAGAAACTGTTGACCAAATTAAAAAGATTCTGGACACTCATAGTACAAGACTAGAGGAAGTTGAACAACGAATCAGTGACCTGGAAGATGACAGAATGGAAAATGAAAGCATAAAAGAAAGAATGGGGAAAAAAATTGAAAACATCGAAATGGACCTCAGGGATATGATAGATAATATGAAATGACCGAATATAAGACTCATTGGTGTCCCAGAAGGGGAAGAAAAGGGTAAAGGTCTAGGAAGAGTATTCAAAGAAATTGTTGGGGAAAACTTCCCAAATCTTCTAAACAACATAAATACACAAATCATAAATGCTCAGCGAACTCCAAATAGAATAAATGCAAATAAACCCACTCCAAGACATATTCTGATCACACTGTCAAACACAGAAGAGAAGGAGAAAGTTCTGAAAGCAGCAAGAGAAAAGCAATTCACCACATACAAAGGAAACAACATAAGACTAAGTAGTGACTACTCAGCAGCCACCATGGACGCGAGAAGGCAGTGGCACAATATATTTAAAATTCTGAGTGAGAAAAATTTCCAGCCAAGAATACTTTATCCAGCAAAGCTCTCCTTCAAATTTGAGGGAGAGCTTAAATTTTTCACAGACAAACAAATGCTGAGAGAATTTGCTAACAAGAGACCTGCCCTACTGGAGATACTAAAGGGAGCCCTACAGGCAGAGAAACAAAGAAAGGACAGAGAGACTTGGAGAAAGGTTCAGTACTAAAGAGATTCGGTATGGGTACAATAAAGGATATTAATAGACAGAGGGGAAAAATATGACAAACATAAACCAAAGGATAAGATGGCTGATTCAAGAAATGCCTTCACGGTTATAACGTTGAATGTAAACGGATTAAACTCCCCAATTAAAAGATATAGATTCGCAGAATGGATCAAAAAAAATGAACCATCAATATGTTGCATACAAGAGACTCATCTTAGACACAGGGACACAAAGAAACTGAAAGTGAAAGGATGGAAAAAAATATTTCATGCAAGCTACAGCCAAAAGAAAGCAGGTGTAGCAATATTAATCTCAGATAAAATAGACTTTAAATGCAGGGATGTTTTGAGAGACAAAGAAGGCCACTACATACTAATAAAAGGGCAATTCAGCAAGAAGAAATAACAATCGTAAATGTCTATGCACCCAATCAAGGTGCCACAAAATACATGAGAGAAACACTGGCAAAACTAAAGGAAGCAATTGATGTTTCCACAATAATTGTGGGAGACTTCAACACATCACTCTCTCCTACAGATAGATCAACCAGACAGAAGACCAATAAGGAAATTGAAAACCTAAACAATCTGATAAATGAATTAGATTTAACAGACATATACAGGACGTTACATCCCAAATCACCAGGATACACATACTTTTCTAGTGCTCATGGAACTTTCTCCAGAATAGATCATATGCTGAGACATAAAACAAGCCTCAATAAATTTAAAAAGATTGAAATTATTCAAAGCACATTCTCTGACCACAATGGAATACAATTAGAAGTCAATAACCATCAGAGACTTCGAAAATTCACAAATACCTGGAGGTTAAACAACACACTCCTAAACAATCAGTGGGTTAAAGAAGAAATAGCAAGAGAAATTGCTAAATATATAGAGACGAATGAAAATGAGAACACAACATACCAAAACCTATGGGATGCAGCAAAAGCAGTGCTAAGGAGGAAATTTATAGCACTAAACGCATATATTAAAAAGGAAGAAAGAGCCAAAATCAAAGAACTAATGGATCAACTGAAGAAGCTAGAAAATGAACAGCAAACCAATCCTAAACCTAGTAGAAGAAAAGAAATAACAAGGATTAAAGCAGAAATAAATGACATAGAGAACAAAAAAACAATAGAGAGGATAAATATCACCAAAAGTTGGTTCTTTGAGAAGATCAACAAGATTGACAAGCCCCTAGCTAGACTGACAAAATCAAAAAGAGAGAAGACCCATATAAACAAAATAATGAATGAAAAAGGTGACATAACTGCAGATCCTGAAGAAATTAAAAAAAATTTATAAGAGGATATTATGAACAACTGTATGGCAACAAACTGGATAATGTAGAAGAAATGGACAATTTCCTGGAAACATATGAACAACCTAGACTGACCAGAGAAGAAATAGAAGACCTCAACCAACCCATCACAAGCAAAGAGATCCAATCAGTCATCAAAAATCTTCCCACAAATAAATGCCCAGGGCCAGATGGCTTCACAGGGGAATTCTACCAAACTTTCCAGAAAGAACTGACACCAGTCTTACTCAAACTCTTTCAAAACATTGAAGAAAATGGAACACTACCTAACTCATTTTATGAAGCTAACATCCATCTAATACCAAAACCAGGCAAAGATGCTACAAAAAAGAAAAACTACCGACCAATCTCCCTAATGAATATAGATGCAAAAATCCTCAACAAAATACTTGCAAATCGAATCCAAAGACACATTAAAAAAATCATACACCATGACCAAGTGGGGTTCATTCCAGGCATGCAAGGATGGTTCAACATAAGAAAATCAATCAATGTATTACAACACATTAAGAAGTCAAAAGGGAAAAATCAATTGATCATCTCAATAGATGCTGAAAAAGCATTTGACAAAATCCAACATCCGTTTTTGATAAAAACACTTCAAAAGGTAGGAATTGAAGGAAACTTCCTCAACATGATAAAGAGCATATATGAAAAACCCACAGCCAGCATAGTACTCAATGGTGAGAGACTGAAAGCCTTCCCTCTAAGATCAGGAACAAGACAAGGATGCCCGCTGTCACCACTGTTATTCAACATTGTGCTGGAAGTGCTAGCCAGGGCAATCTGGCAAGACAAAGAAATAAAAGGCATCCAAATTGATAAAGAAGAAGTAAAACTGTCATTGTTTGCAGATGATATGATCTTATATCTAGAAAACCCTGAGAAATCGACGATACAGCTACTAGAGCTAATAAACAAATTTAGCAAAGTAGCGGGGTACAAGATTAATGCACATAAGTCAGTAATGCTTCTATATGCTAGAAATGAACAAACTGAAGAGACACTCAAGAAAAAGATACCATTTTCAATAGCAACTAAGAAAATCAAGTACCTAGGAATCAACTTAACCAAAGATGTAAAAGACCTATACAAAGAAAACTACATAACTCTACTAAAAGAAATAGAAGGGGACCTTAAAAGATGGAAAAATATTCCATGTTCATGGATAGGAAGACTAAATGTCATTAAGATGTCAATTCTACCCAAACTCATCTACAGATTCAATGCAATCCCAATCAAATTTCCAACAACCTTCTTTGCAGACTTGGAAAAGCTAGTTATCACATTTATTTGGAAAGGGAAGATGCCTCGAATTGCTAAAGACACTCTAAAAAAGAAAAACGAAGTGGGAGGACTTACACTCCCTGACTTTGAAGCTTATTATAAAGCCACAGTTGCCAAAACAGCATGGTACTGGCACAAAGATAGACATATAGATCAATGGAATCGAATTGAGAATTCGGAGATAGAACCTCAGATCTATGGCCGACTGATCTTTGATAAGGCCCCCAAAGTCACTGAACTGGGTCATAATGGTCTTTTCAACAAATGGGGCTGGGAGAGTTGGATATCCATATCCAAAAGAAGGAAAGAGGACCCCTACCTCACCCCCTACACAAAAATTAACTCAAAATGGACCAAAGATCTCAATATAAAAGAAAGTACCATAAAACTCCTAGAAGATAATGTAGGAAAACATCTTCAAGACCTTGTATTAGGCGGCCACTTCCTAGACTTTACACCCAAAGCACAAGCAACAAAAGAAAAAATAGATAAATGGGAACTCCTCAAGCTTAGAAGTTTCTGCACCTCAAAGGAATTTCTCAAAAAGGTAAAGAGGCAGCCAACTCAGTGGGAAAAAATTTTTGGAAACCATATATCTGACAAAAGACTGATATCTTGCATATATAAAGAAATCCTACAACTCAATGACAATAGTACAGACAGCCCAATTATAAAATGGGCAAAAGATATGAAAAGACAGTTCTCTGAAGAGGAAATACAAATGGCCAAGAAACACATGAAAAAATGTTCAGCTTCACTAGCTATTAGAGAGATGCAAATTAAGACCACAATGAGATACCATCTCAAACCGATTAGAATGGCTGCCATTAAACAAACAGGAAACTACAAATGCTGGAGGGGATGTGGAGAAATTGGAACTCTTATTCATTGTTGGTGGGACTGTATAATGGTTCAGCCACTCTGGAAGTCAGTCTGGCAGTTCCTTAGAAAACTAGATATAGAGTTACCATTTGATCCAGCGATTGCACTTCTCGGTATATACCCGGAAGATGGGAAAGCAGTGACACGAACAGATATCTGCACGCCAATGTTCATAGCAGCATTATTCACAATTGCCAAGAGATGGAAACAACCCAAATGTCCTTCAACAGATGAGTGGATAAATAAAATGTGGTATATACACACGATGGAATACTACACGGCAGTAAGAAGGAACGATCTCGTGAAACATACGACAACATGGATGAACCTTGAGGACATAATGCTAAGCGAAATAAGCCAGGCACAAAAAGAGAAATATTATATGCTACCACTAATGTGAACTTCGAAAAATGTAAAACAAATGGTTTATAATGTAGAATGTAGGGGAACTAGCAATAGAGAGCAATTAAGGAAGGGGGAACAATAATCCAAGAAGAACAGATAAGGTATTTAACGTTCTGGGGATGCCCAGGAATGACTATGGTCTGTTAATTTCTGATGGATATAGTAGGAACAAGTTCACAGAAATGTTGCTATATTAGGTAACTTTCTTGGGGTAAAGTAGGAACATGCTGGAAGTTAAGCAGTTATCTTAGGTTAGTTGTCTTTTTCTTACTCCCTTGTTATGGTCTGTTTGAAATGTTCTTTTATTGTATGTTTGTTTTCTTTTTAACTTTTTTTTCATACAGTTGATTTAAAAAAGAAGGGAAAGTTAAAAAAAAAAAAAGAAAAACAAGGAAAAAAAGATGTAGTGCCCCCTTGAGGAGCCTGTGGAGAATGCAGGGGTGTTGGCCTACCCCACCTCGATGGTTGCTAACATGACCACAGACATAGGGGACTGGTGGTTTGATGGGTTGAGCCCTCTACCATAGGTTTTACCCTTGGGAAGATGGTTGCTGCAAAGGAGAGGCTAGGCCTTCCTATGGTTGTGCCTAAGAGCCTCCTCCCGAATGCCTCTTTGTTGCTCAGATGTGGCCCTGTCTCTCTAGCTAAGCCAACTTGAAAGGTGAAATCACTGCCCTCCCCCCTACGTGGGATCAGACACCCAGGGGAGTGAATCTCCCTGGCAACGTGGAATATGACTCCCGGGGAGGAATGTAGACCTGGCATCGTGGGACGGAGAACATCTTCTTGACCAAAAGGGGGATGTGAAAGGAAATGAAATAAGCTTCAGTGGCAGAGAGATTCCAAAAGGAGCCGAGAGGTCACTCTGGTGGGCACGCTTACGCATGCTTTAGACAACCCTTTTTAGGTTCTAAAGAATTGGGGTAGCTGGTGGTGGATACCTGAAACTATCAAACTACAACCCAGAACCCATGAATCTCGAAGACAGTTGTATAAAAATGTAGCTTATGAGGGGTGACAATGGGATTGGGAAAGCCATAAGGACCAAACTCCATTTTGTCTAGTTTATGGATGGATGTGTAGAAAAGTAGGGGAAGGAAACAAAGAGACAAAGGTACCCAGTGTTCTTTTTTACTTCAATTGCTCTTTTTCACTCTAATTATTATTCTTGTTATTTTTGTGTGTGTGCTAATGAAGGTGTCAGGGATTGATTTAGGTGATGAATGTACAACTATGTAATGGTACTGTGAACAATTGAAAGTACGATTTGTTTTGTATGACTGCGTGGTATGTGAATATATCTCAATAAAATGAAGATAAAAATAAATAAATAAATAAATAAATAAATAAATAAATAAATAAATAAATAAATAAAAAAGGGAAGTAAACCGAATTCCTCAAGAGTCCCACCTTGAAGGTAAATAGGATATAAAAGTGGGTGAGGGTCAGGTAGGTTCTAGCTATCTTCTGGTTCAGCCTGGAGTCCCTCCAAACCCAGACTCCTTGAGACTGTGGCAATGTTATGGAAC
Organism: Choloepus didactylus; assembly: GCF_015220235.1. Classification (NCBI taxonomy): domain Eukaryota; kingdom Metazoa; phylum Chordata; class Mammalia; order Pilosa; family Megalonychidae; genus Choloepus; species Choloepus didactylus. The sequence continues at coordinate 25,722,646 of NC_051325.1, read as the reverse complement.
AATCTCTGAGCAAGTAAATAACCAGTGTTTTTCAAACTGACTCTCCTGATGGGTCTTGATATTAATTTAGTAACTCACAATCAGCATTATATGTAAAGACTAATTTAAAAAATGTCAGCATGCATTGCATATAGTGAAATTTTTGTTTGTATGTATATCCTGGATTGTATTGCAAAATGTATTTCTTCCTGAGAGTCTTGGTTCAAAAAGTTAAAAACCACCTGCTGTAAACAGGAAACAAAAGTAACCTTGGTAGACTAACCTGGTATAACCTACTAGCCCCTGGGGAGTTGATACCAGCAACCTCCAGCAGCAGGTAGGAGTTGCTAGGAACTGTGCAAGGCCTGAGTTTGGCAGTGACCCCATGTAATGGCATAATGAAAGCTTCAGACTGACCAGGGCATGCAGTCCCTTTGTTAGCTGGTGATGGAAAATAGGACTGATTACTTTGGTCTGAGCTAGGAGCCCACCTGCACTGGATTTCCGGACAATTTGGGGAGAAGAGAAACTTCAGAGGAATATACTGGGCTTCTTGCAGTGGGGCTGTGGCAAAAGTGATATAATAATGTCTATACCCCCAGGCTAGTACAAAAGCTTATTTTAATTACAAAAGGTTTTCTTAAAGATTTTTGTAACGAGAAACCAGAATCTTTAAAATCTGTTTCCCTACCCAAGTCCTTTCCCTATCCAAATCCTTACAGGGTGGAGTGAGCCAGGCGACAATGAGGCAGTCTATACTTGAGAAACTGGGAAAGGTCACAGGTAGAAATGGATTAATTCCCAGGCTTAGTAACTATACCTCTGTGGTGGTTTCTGTAGTATGATGTGTGTGAGACACCTGCTCTTATTAATAACCTTAAATTTTCCACAGTAAACATCCCCATTTTTGTTTTTGTGTTGGCAAATCCAAACAAGGATGTTCTTGCTTTAGCAGAGAAAAACTTTCCTCTTTTCCAACATCTACTGGTCTGGTTGTGACAGCCTTGATTTTGTACCAAAATAATTATTAAGAAGGCTGATATTAAATGGAATAATCAAGAAACCATTGCCACAATGAGCTTTACAGAAAATCTAGGGGGCTTTGTTCAGGTGCATTCAAATCCCAGTCGTGTTTAAGTATGACTTCAGTCTTGTCTTGGGCAGGTTTCCCAAATGTCCCTTAAATCTTGCAAGACCAGATACCAACTGAAAAGTGTTCTCTTCCAGATAATGCTGGTGGTAGTTTTAAAACATGTCCACAATTTTTTGCAACTGCTTCCATCACAATTGATATACGCAAATCTACTATTTTAAAGCTGAGATGTTTCACTATCACCATCAGCATCTCTGCTGCCACCCTGGTGTGGTCAGAGCTCTTGTGAATTTGGGTTCTGGTTATTATTACTACAGGTCAAATTACCCCAAAGTTGAAAGCATCAATCATTTTATTTTGCTCTTGATTTTGTGGATCACAAATTTGGAACAGCTCAGCTGGGCAGATATTTCTTGGAATTTCTCATGCAGTTGCAATCAGTTGCTGCCTGGGGCTGCAGTCATCTGAAGGTTCAAGTGGGCTGGACATCCAAGATGATTCATTCATGGCTGGTGGGTGGTTCAGGCTGTCAGCTGGGCTCAGCTGGGGCTGACAACTGGAGCATCTGCACATGCCTTTCTGGCATGGCAGCCTTATGTAATTGGTTCTCAAACTTACGCTGCCAGGCTTCCCCACAGTGACACCCTGAGAACCCAGGGGAAGCTGTTTGGCTTTTTCTCGCTTTGTCCTAGAATCCACACAACATCACTTCTGCTACATACTGTTGAATAAAAGAAAGTCACAAGCCTGCCAACATTTAAGCGAAGAGGATTACTCCCACCTCTTGATGGGAGGAATATCAAAGAATTTTCAGCCATTTTTTTAAAACTGCCATACTGTGTGATTAGTGCAATAACCAAGTTAAATTTAATTGATTACCTTTCTTATACTGATATTCCCTGGGTTCTTTAGCCAGAATTTTACAAGTTGTTATGGAAATGTAAATCATCTAAGCAAATTACTCCACTAGATTTATTGTCAAAAAAGCAACATTTAATGAGAACAGATTTCTGTAGCCTTTGCTCCTACAATTCCGAAAAGATATTGTTATCTTTCATTCCATTTGAAGAAACTGAACTCTAGAAGGGCCCCCAGTCACCTAACTGTTAAGTTACAGGGTCAGAATTTGAGCTCATGTATTCTGATTCTAAGTTCAATATTTACAAATATGCCTCTGAAAGTTCAGAGTTTAAATGGGTTTCAATTATTTCAATAACATTCTGCACCAAGTACCTGGAAGCTTTGGAGATGAGTATATTTTGCATCCTAGCACTGCATGCTGGGATAAGGTGGACATGGTGCTAGCACTGCGAAAAAATATTTGCTGCTCTTCCCAGCAAAGAAAATGGAATAAACAATCTTCAGATTCTTAGAACTGCAGCAAAACCATGCACCCAGGAGGGAAGGAGATTTTATTCTGGGGCAGGATATCTTTATCAATTGCTTTGCTGAAGGAACTGAGGATTAATAAGGATTAGAGTGGCAAGCAAAATGAAGCTAGATGGAGTTGCTAAGGGCTCAAGGGACCAGACTAGAATTCAGTATGATCCTGGGCAAATTAAAAAGACAGCTTGTTAGAAATGAGATAAAATGTAGTGGGAAAAATGTGGGATGACTCATCTCAATGAAAAACCTCATAGCTGCAAAGTGGGGAAGACCAGCTAGACACAAAACGGTCACAGACACTCACGTGGGAGCCAGTGAGCGCCGTGTGTTGGTTAGGAGGCAGCAACGGTAATTTCAGGTGTGCGAGCTCCTGGGAAAGATCCGAAGTTATTAACTCAATACATGGGGGCTTTCTCTGATCCCGACCCCCCAAAAAACTAGATCATCTCCCCTTGCAAGTTATACTCAAATTTGCTTTATTGTTTCTCTCATAACCTTCATCACTGTTCCAATTTTAATTTTTTTGGTGCAATTATTTGATGAATAATCACTGAATATCTTTCCACTAGGAAAATATAAGATTCCTGTCTTCCTTCTAGGTGGTCAGTGGTCAGTTCCATGAAAGCAGGGTCTGGATCCGTTTCCATCATACCCTCAGTGCCTGCCACAATGCCTCACACACAGCTGGTGTCTCCTCAATATTTACTGAATGAATAAATTAATAATAGGATGAGAATAGCATAGACCAGAGGGTGCCAAATTATGGCCAACTGACCAAATTTGGCCTGCCTCCTCTTTTTATATGTCCGATAAGCTAAGAATGGTTTGTACATTTTTAAATAATTGATAAAACAAAAAAAAGAATATTTAATGACACATGAAAGTTATAAGAAATTCAAGTTTCACTGGCCATAATAGTTTTACTGGAATGCAGCCACACTCATTCATTTATGTCTTGTCCGTAGCTGTTTTCATGCTAAAGTGGCCTAACGGAGTGGTTGCAACAGAGACCATACAGTCCACAAAGTCTAAAATACTTACTATCTGACCCTTTACAGAAAAAGTTTGCTAAACTCTGATGTAGACAATCTGGCTTCTGTCCTCTTTGGGGTCCTACCAACTCATAGAGGTCATGCTTCTAAGGCTTTTGATGGAAACCTAAGGGTTAAAGTGATTTTTATGCTCCCACCCCAAAGAAAGCATAGAAATAGCCAATCTCTATTTTCTAATAGGATGGAAGTTATAAAAAATACTGCTCAGTTCCTCAAAATTGAGGCAACAGTTATTGAAAGAATACATTAATCATATGATAAGAATAATGTAGACTATGAGCTGTGGAGTCATGTGGAATTGGGTTCACACCCTGGCTCTGCCATCTAGACATATAATCTTAGAAAAATAATTCTTTAAGCCTCAATTAGGCCTTCTGTAAAATGGAAATGACATTATCTTTCTTATTGGATACTGTGGTGATTAAATTAGATGTGACAGATAACTTTTGAGGATGCTTGCTCATCCAAAAAAAATCCCTTCTTCAGGAATTGTCCCTTCAATGCCAAGGGCACCCTGTGCAGCTCTTTCCGCCTCCTCTCCTCTGGCAACAGTTGATTGGGCAAAGCATGAACCCCTGGATGTAGCATATGTCCTGGGCCAACTGGTCTCTTTCTCCTGAAATAATGAAAATGGAACATAGAAACTCTAGTTGGCCCATCTGAGGTACTTGACCTGGAGCCCCCAGTTTGGGCCACAAAAAAGATAGAAGAAGCTGGTGTGCAGAGAGGGGAGAATGAGCATATGGTAAGATATTTATATAGGATGGATGGAAGTAATCCCTCCCTAATGAGGTAGGGACCCTCTGAAACCTGTACTGTGTGGTAGCAAGCATTCCCTGCCCATGGGTAGAGATCTAAGGCCATAAGTCCTAGCCATGGAGCCATGTCCACTTCCATCTCCCAGCTGTCAACACATCCCAGTTCCTCGGGCATCTATATCCCCTTACAGATAAGATACAGAAAAGGGAGATAAAGGGTCCGATGTAGTCTACTATTTGTGCTAAATATATGCTGCAGAACTTTTTAATCAGAATCTTCTAGCATCAGAGGGATTAGATTGGGAAAGGGAACAACTATATACAGAGGTGGGAAACCCCAGTTCCATTAAACCAGAACTTTGGAATTTGAGCATCAAGTCCAGCGGATCACAGGTATCGTGCCGCTATCCACATGTTGTTAAAAATCGAACTTCAGAACCAAATTGACAGCAACTCCTGACTGCATACCCTCAGGGGGCTGAGCCTCTCCAGTGCAGCTATGTAGGTGTAGGATATATGCAGGAATTTATAAGATGGAGCAGCAGCAAACAGGCTAGAAATTACCCTCAGTACAGATTTATCAGGGGAACACAGGCAGCTTGGGGAAGTCCCTCACATTAGCAGCTTTCCAGCCCTTTCCTAGTTTCATTCCCTTGAGTGCAACCCAGTTACCGTTTTGCCCTTGTGTTCAGGGAGATATGCATGCACGGATCCCTTTTTAAAAACTAGCTCTAAAGATTTCAGTCTCTTGCCACAAACATGCCCTGATGGAAACAATATTTAAAGTTCCTGGTGCATTAGTATTGTTCAACAATATAATGGTTGTTATTATTACTATTTAAAAAATTAGCTAATTGACATTATTGCTCTGGAAGCCAATAGCCCTAGTTTTTATAAATGCACACTGCAGTGTGCACATGCCTGGGATTTGCTTCAGAATAATTCCACAAAAAAAAATAAATATATGAAAATAAATTTTAAAAAGGCAAGAGAAAAAACGAAATACATAAAGCAAATCTGACATACTCTTGGTTCTTGCTGAATCCAAGTGATGGGTAAATGGGAGTTCATTGTACTAGTCACACTACTTTGGGTATATTGGAGAATTTTCATAAAAAAATATTTACATTAGTATTATTTTCTTAGAGCCAAAAAAATGGGTTTTAGACATTAAATTGATTAGATAAAAGAGAACATAGTTCTATAAAGCTAGTTCATCATGCAGTCTTCAAAGAAAGCCTCATAATGTTTCATTCTTTTAAAATACAAAAAGATAACCCATATTGGATGATGTAGAGTTGTCCAGAGACAAGAAAATGGATCAAATGACAGTTTAAGATCCAACCCCCCTACACACATACAGTTTTCAGCTCTATATACTATATTAGAAATCTAAACATTTCTCCCTAGAGGGCAAGGTATTCTTTCCAAGAAAATTTAGAAAACTGTCAATCCAGAATATGCCAAAGAATTGCCATATCTTGTTAAGTCTCGAAAGGGGGAAATCACATTACACATATCTTCTTTTTGCAATGCAGAATGCCAATGACGATGCTGCTATTTGGAGCTCTATGTTCTCACCGGCTGCTGGAAACTCTTCCCAAGTGTCTTTCCCAAGCACGCTAACGGCTCAGCAAGCGCTAGTTTACGAAGTCCATCACAGGGCATGCAGGTTGGCTCTTGTTGAATAAATGGGGGAAATAAAGACCAGATACGGCCTGGCCTAAACCAGAGACTATCACTTTGCGACCACAAGGCCAAGAAACATGGGAAGGAAGAGGCAGGGAACAACAACTCCAGGAAACTGAACACAGAAATCCTCTCTTAGGTGCAGGGGTTCTCAGGTCTGGAGGCTGAAGGAGGGGGAGGAGCCTCTGGGGAGAGGCTTCTACGGGAGTTGCCTCTGGCCACAGGAACCCCAGTTTGCCCACCCCTGAGATGGAACTGCAGCCTGAGATGAACAGAAAGGCTGTACTGAGGATAAGAGAAGAGACCCAGGTGCCTCCTGATCACTTTATTCAGCCACCACGAGAACGAGGCCTGAAATTCCAAACTCGTGCCCCTTTAGGCCAGGGAACTGAGTTGAAGATCCTCTACTTAGAGAAAACCGTGATTTCTGCAGGCAAGTGAACAGAACCAGCTTACTGAAAACCATCCTAAAGAAAGGAGCAAGACAGCACCTAGCTCGGAACCTGGCACCTGGGAGGTACTTGCTAAATTTATTCATAGAAAAACGCTGAGTGAGTGCCTATTATGTGCTCTGGATTAGGAAATTTAGTACTAAATGAAATCGACATCATCTTTGCCCTTTTAGAGTGTAGAGTCTATTGGGTATGAAGCTTTATGAAGATAAACATACAGTTGTAAATTGTGATAAGCAGAAAAACGCTGATCTCCAGGGTCTTTGGGTTTCTGTAAGTGTTTTGTGCCCAGAGGCACCCATTAGCAGGATAGCATGATAATTACAAGTCCAGGCTCTAGAAAGACTCCCTGGGTTCAGATTCCAGTTCTACCACTTCCTACATGGGTGACCCTAGGTGGGCTAATTAACCTCTCAGTCTCTCTGTAAGATGGCATGAGACATGGGAAAATGAAATGAGTTTTGGAAATAAACATAATATGAGATCCATCCTCCTTCAGCTGTGTGCCCCATGAAGCTGATTCCTAATGGCTGCTGCCCCACCTGGCTCCGTTGCCCTCTGGCCTCTGGTTGGGTTTGGCCAATGGGAGGCACCAACAGGAGAGTGGCGGGCCATGGTTTGGCAGTTGCCAAGTTCTCCTGTCTGCTGGCTTTCTCCAAGAACCCTCCCTATCTTAGTATCCGCTGCCTCTCCTTGCTCTTCCAGACCATCCCCACTGTTGAGTTTATGGATATGTGATATGGTTATATATGGATATAGCATGGCAACATTCCTTGTTGGTTTCCCTAAAATATCCCTTCACTAACCGTGCTTCAACTGCCGTTTTCAAGTATACCATGTGTTTTAAGGGGTCCCCTTAAAAATGCCTGGCCCTTGATAAGCAATCAATAAACATAAGCTAACATAATATTCTCCAAGTAAGCCAACTAAGTCTTTGTTTTTTATTTGTGCTGTTTCATAGAAAATGTGTATAACCCCACATTGAAAATTTGTTGAAGTGAGGGAGCCCAACTTCTCCCCAAATTTTTAGGAACACATCAAAAGAGAATTTAAAAAAAAAAAAAAAAAAAATCAGGACCCACCAAAATGCTAGCATCAAGTGCCCATCCATGTGTTGACCAAGAATAATTTTGATCACTCACCGCCTTTGCCTTTAATACAGAGTCATAAAAATGCTGTAGTCCCCTTGACAATGATGAGAAAGGGGAGAATTTCCAGCAAGAGAACCCCAGCCAAATTTGAAGCTGTTATTTACCCACTTAAGAAAGAAACTATCCTCTCTGGGCTCCTCGTGATCTAATCCTTTAAACCTTCTGCTGGCACTGGAAACCATGTTAAGCTTCAAGATCAGGCCCTTTGGTTTTTATAATCCATGGGAATTTGAAGACGATAAATGTGTGGAGAGCCTCAAAGTTCCTAACAAGTAATTGTAGTCCAAGGGGGAACTAATTAGAATAGTGTCCTGTAACTCCATCAACTCTTCTAGAAAGCTCTGGATTATGTAAGTCCCCTGCTGCAGCTTTCCCTCCTTTGCATGCCCCATTTTGCCTTGAAACAAGAAAAAACAGAGAGGTAATGAAAAACGGTGCAAAGAAAGATCTGTCCAATATGGTTACTTATTAGCATCTGCTATGAAAGGTTTGATGGGGAAAGAATTCAAACTGATCTATTCTTATTAAAAAAAAAGTTGTGGGTGCAGCTTAGCCCTAATTTATGGTGGCTTGGGCTTTGGTATTGAAAGTAAGAAGGCAAACAAGAAGTTTCTTTCATTTCAGCTGTTAATGTCACTACAAATAAGGCATCTATTAAGTGAGTGGACTTCTGTAGAATATCTGAGCAATGGCCATGAAAGGATTTAGCAACCCCCTCCTCCCCCCCCAAAAGAATCAATTCTTATTTCTCTAGTGGTCAGGGGAACTCTGCTAAATTTCCCATCAAACCCACACCAAGATGAGAGCCAGTGAAGACGTGGGTGGGTAATGCTACAGTTGAGAAGCCTTGGGCACAATTAGGGGACAGTAGCAGGGAGTATCGGTTGCTCTCAGGAAAGAGTGACACCCCTACACCTTGGTCTGTGTGTGTCTTCTGCTAAGTCTCCTTCTCTTGCTTACAGGCAGGTCAGACAATGTCTGAATCACTTTCATTCCAACAGACTCAATAGAGGCCTAAATTGAGTCGGGAAAGAAAGGTAATTGAAAGCCACCTCTGACTTTCAATCCCAAATAGCTCTGAACAATGCTTGGCACAAAGTATGTGCTCCATAAGTGTTTGTCAGACTCACATATAGTCACTACACACAAGCCTTTTGTTGTGGAAAAAACCCATGCGTGCTGGTACAGATGCTGGTTTGACATAACTTAAGATAACCAGCCTCCTGGTGGGCTTCTAAGCCATAAGGAGAACAGACCCAGCTGCATGCAAAGGTGAAGCAGGTAAATTCAGATAAATGGAGAATCTGAAAAATTGCTGGGGCCACCCTATTTCCAGGCTCTTGAATTCTACTCTTAGACAATCATTTTGGGGAGGGAAATATTGCCTTCCCAAAAGGAGGACTCCTTTAGGGAGCAAATCGCATGAAGCCTCACATTTTCACAGCACTTTAGGGTTTTCCATTGGTTTTCTCTTCCTTTGACTTACTTGAATCCCAAAACTGTCTTTCTCATAGGTAGGATCTTTATTAGTAACCCTTGTACAGATGAAGAAATTGAGGCCCTGCTGTCTTGACCTTGACGTAAATGCTTTTTAGCAATTTGTCTTGGGCGTTCTGGGACAGATAGCATGCCAGGTGTGGACTTACTTTGCAGAGCAATTTCTTTCCTAACTGGAAAGGTGGAGCAGTGGGAGGGCCCAGAACCTGGATTGGGAACTGGAAGAGGAATTAGAGCGCTCCAAGAGAATTTGGACCTCTGGATATAGTAAGTTGTAAATAATTTAGTAAATTATTCCTAAAATAAAAGCAGAGCCTCAACCCCCAAGTAATGAATGGATCTTAAAAATACCTCACTTTGGCAGTGTCTGTGCACTAAACAGAAATGCTCCAAGTGCAGCCTTTTTCCCAACCAGTTGGCAGCAGATGTCTGTATTTGTGGTGTCATAAGGCAGACTGATGCTTGTGCTTTCTGCTGATCATGCCACTATGCAGACAGGCTTCGTTGACTGGTTTGAACCTTATGATTGAGAAGGATCTTGGAACGTTCCTGTGCAGAGCGCGTGAATACAGCCTAGCTTCCAAAACATACTTCTACACACAGGCAGATATCAGTGGACTTAGAAAAAAGAATTGAAAGAATTATTGCCAAGCACAGACTCTTGAAGCAATCAGTTGGACGTAATTTAAAGGGAACAGAATGCATCTTGTAGGAGATAGAGCTTGGGTGTGCTAAAAAGGCATTCCTTCGGTAACATATGGTCAGTAAGAATTGCTCTTTGGACCTGTATATACGTTCATTCATCCTTCGCTACATCTAACCCCTTGACTTCTGGTTTGGTTTGACATGGGCTAGTAATTAGTTTCCTGTTAACGAAACATCCCCATTGCCCTCTTCACCCCACCCCAGCAGTGGCATTTCAGGGAAATTCCACACCCCATTCTGACTCTGATCTGTCCCATTGTTCTCTTCATCTGAGGGTCAAGAAAGAGTTTTCAGAGTCTCTGTGAACTCTGCTGATGGAGAACAAACAGTACACTCTGCAAGAAAGCACCATAGACAGAGGAAAATACTGCTCAGAAAGCTTTTATTTCTTGATTGTATCAGTTATCCAATGTGCACAACCAACCATCCCAAAATTTAGCAGCTTAAAGTGGCAATTATTTTAGCTCTCAATTTTATGGGTAGGTAATTTGGGATTATCTCAGATGAGTGGTTCTTCTGGTCTCTGCTGGGTTGATTCAGGCATCTATAGACTGGTGTGATCAGCAGCCAAGTCACATCAACTGGGGACTAGCTGGTCCAAGATGGCCTCATTCATGTATCGCATGGTTGGCTCACTGCTGACTGAGGCAATAGAGGGTGAATGAACCATGTATTTCTCATCCTCCAGCAGAATAACCTGAGCTTGTTTGTATGGCAGCTCAATACAGTTCTGAGAGAGACTAAAAGCAAGCAAGACCTTTTAAAGCCTGAACTCAGAATTAGCAGTATCACTTCCACTGCATTCTATTGGCCAAAGAAAGTCACAAGTCAGGCCCAGCATCAAGGACTGGGGAAGTAGACCCTATCTCTTGATAGGAGTTGCTGCAAAAGAAGGTAGATACAGGGAGGAATGAAAAATTGAAGACATTTTTACAATCTAGCCCATAACTTAAATATAAAGTCCATTAGTGGGAGAATAGAACCTGCTGTTCTAAAAAACGATCCTTTTTCCTGACCCCATGGACTTCATACTCTGCCCTTTAAGCATCTAGGAGAAGTTCAGAGGAAATGTCGGAGTACATAATACAAGCCCATCTGTATAAATCAGCCAAATAGGGATCATAGATAACTGAGTTTCCCAAAGATGGCATTTCTCATTAATGATTTCACAGGGCAAGGGGAGCTGTGGACCATGCCATACATGGGTAAAGCAAACCCTGATCCATTCAACAGAAATCCTTGGTGTGAAGGACTTTCTTTTACCCTAGTCACAAAATGAACTTCCTTCAGCACTTTGCCTTACTGAAGAAGACATTCAGTGATATAGCCTTGAACCCTGCCATTCAGGGTCAGCTCTGGGATGCCCAGATCTTTAAGCAAGCTGGATATACAGGGACCTAGCATCCAGCCTGGGTATCAGAGGAGGATGAAACAAAGACAGCCTTTTCAGACCTGTTGAGATTTTGGCGATATTCTTTGTGCTCCAAGGTACAACCGGTTGTGTTTCCAAAACCAGTGAATGATATTTTCCATAACAAACTAGAATGTAGAAGGTGGAGAGGTGTATAATCAATATTTATAACATCCTCATCTATTCCAGAAACTCTGCTCCTTCCACAATACTGATTCAGATGGGCCCATCCCTTCTATATCAGGATCAGAACTCTATACATACAGTCTCCAAAATAGCATCCTCTATCGATGGATGCTTCTTCCTATCCTGCCTTTTCTGTGACCTGCTTCCTTCGTTGCTACAGGGTTTACCCTGGCTGTATGGGCTACTGGACCAAATAATACCAATCAGGCTCCTGGTTTATTTTTGGTCGTGATAGATACTGTGTTGACTCTACAAGCAAATATCTACCTCTTCTCCACATACTTACTGTCTCCTATTAGACAGAAGGGAATAATCAAATACTAGAATACTCTTCACAGTTACAGGATAATTGACCTCTGTCACATACAAATTCTCTGAAATTACTGCAATCCCAACTCCACAGAACACTCCCTCGGTATACAATTCTTTGGAGGTTTGTCCCTAATCACCCCATCCTACTGTTTTTTCCTAATGCTAGCATCAGCTGTGGTTGAAAGTTAACTAGGTGAACTTCCAGCCCCCTCTAATAGGCATTTTTCAGAATAAACAGAATACTGATGATTGTCCCCCAGCGAGCTCCTGTACATAGCATATTGATTTTGCTCTCTGCCTATCACCTTCACACCAACCTACTTTTGAGATACTGAAGGATTGGTACATTTGACATTCCCTCATCATATCAAGAATCAGAAGTAGCTTCCCATCTCCCCCTCCCACTGCCTTCCCCTTGGCTACTGTGTGCTTTATTTCAAATGGCCCTGCTTTGGGGCTCTATTTGGAGACCTGCCTTTGGACTATTCTAGATGTTTTGCCCATCCCAAGAGCCTTAAATGCCTGAGAGTTTATGTGATCCCCCTTCCTGCTCCTATTGCCATCAGCCAAAGACTGATGTCCAGCTTCCTTCCCTCTGGTGTGGTGTAGTTTTTGCTACTGAGCTCCCCCATGGGATTAGGCTGAGGCTGAGCCTTCACTTGAAATCACATTGTCCTTGGCTGCTCCTCCTGCCCTGTCATGCTTTCTGGCTTCACTCCCTTTCTGATTTCTCCTGGGTGCACTTCCTTCTTAAAAATTCACTGCACACAAATCCTTATCTCAGGGCCTGCTTCTGGGGAACCTGACTATATTTGTTTTCTAGGGCTACCATAACAAATTAGCAGGAACTGGGTGGCTTGAAAACAACAGACATGTATCCTCCCACAGGTTGGGAGACCAGAAGTCCAAAATCAAGGAGTTCACAGGGTTGGTTCCTTCTGGAGGCTCTCAGGGAGAATTTGTTCCACGCCTCTCTTCTAGCTGCTGGAGACTGCAGGCAATCCTTGGCGTTCCTTGGCTTTTAGACTCATCACTGCAAGCTCTGCCACCATCTTCACATGGTGTCCTCCCCATGTCTCAGCCTTTTCTTTCTCCAATAAGGACACCCATCATTGGATTTAGGGCCCACTCTAATTCCAGATGATCTCTTCTTGAGATCTTTAACTTAATGATATCTGCAAAGACCCTTATGCTAAGTAAGGTCACATTCACAGGTATTGGGCTTACTTGCACAGATATTATTGAGAGACACAATTCAACCTGCTACCCTAACCTAAGACAGAGGATGCCTGCTGAATCCATTTGAGCTATCGTGGACCCCTAATAGAACAGTAACCATCTGCCATCCCTTGGAGTCAGAGTGGCTTAAGAGTCCAGAGATTCCCACTTCAACCTGTTACTATGAATCAATTTTCTCTCCCATGTCCCAGTAAAGTCAGTTTCCTACATGAGTCTTGGAGTGTGCAGCCTTTTGGGGAAACATCCTGCCCACAGCCTCACAGACGGCCCTTATGTCCTAGACCCCACCACCACCACCACCGTGGTTTATTGCCTCCACTTTGATTCAAAGCAGCTCATCAGCTGGCCTTTCAGCAGCCCATGTGGCCCAGCCTGGTAGCCCAGAGAGGACCAATGTGATGCCTTTCTTGGGATTTGGATTTGTGAATGGAGGGGCTAAGGCAGTGAGAAGCAGGGAGGACAATGGAAAAAATGAGGCCCGTGTTTCCATGATCAGTAGACTCAGGAAGAGTGTGACAGGTGGAACCCACTTCTTCAACTAAACACCATGCAGTGGTTTCGAGTGTGTCCTCCCCAGGTGCTTGGCATAGCTAAGGAACATGCAGTCAGAATTACCTTTCAGCATTCCTCTCACAAAATGATATAGACAGCCCTGGGCCCCTTTCTCTATTTTCCAGGATACATTACCTTTTCCTGTGGAAAAGAGTTTTAATGTTGTTTGGGGGAATAGTCACCCATCCAGAGGGCTCTTTGTTTTGAGAAAACATTAGAGGAACTTGACAGATGCCAAGGAGCCTTGAAACTGAGGGAGAACAAGTTAAAACTTCCAGATACTTCATGTTAATATAACAAAAACTTGGCCCTACCATCAGGGAGGAGAGTCTGCAGCCTGGGCTTGGGAGATGCTCCTGGCCCTACCTCTCCTTGCAAAAACTTGCCGTTCATTGCAATTCGACCACAGGAGGGCAGGGTGGATGGAATGCTGGCTCCACAGCTGACCCTTTATTTTGACCTTTCTGTTCTTTTTTCCTACCCCCTGGGGCTTGATATGTACTTTGCAGGTGGTAAAAAATAAAGCCTAAACATTTTCTCCTTTGAAACAGTGGGTGCAAGAATATTTTCCCTAGTCACATCCTTTCTGGGTCTAATCAAATAACTTAATGTCGCAGCAGCTGTGTGCCCGGCCCCCCTAGCCCCTCAGCCCAGCGGAGGCATCTGCAGCTGTGGTGGGGACCGTTTCCTTTTGCTCAGTCAGCAGCTCACCTGGAACACCTGCTTTCTCTCTTTTTCACTGCTTGAGAACTTTCTCTGGAGCCGGGAAAGCTTGCTCAGCCTGCCAGGGAGTTGGGGATTTAACACCCCCAGGAGCAGTCCTCTAAGTGAGAGATGAACATCAGTAGAGACATAGCCCAGCTTCTTCGTTCCTCAGGAGAACAAATCTGAAGCATGTTCTGTGCAATACCACTGAGGGTCCCCGACGGAGAGAGCCCCAGGTGCTCACAGCAGTTTCCTGCTCATTTACACATCCTTTAATTTGTCTTTCCTCCCTTCCCTGCCTCACCTCCTCACTCCCTCATTTTTGCTTTCCTGGGTTCACCTCTCAAATAAACCCTTGTACCCAAGTCCTTGTCCCTGGTTCTGTCTTTGAGGAAATCCTCACTAAGACTTTTAAGGTTAAATGGAAATACAGGGTCCTTCTCTCAAAGTCCTTTAACTCTGTCCTGAGACAGTGTGACAAATGCAAGTTGGAATTAGGAGAGAACAACTAATTCTGAGTAACTGGAGAAAGTCAGTTGATAAAGAGAAGAAATCAGGAGATAAAGCAAGTTGTCACAACCGCTGCAAACCCATATGATGCCTTTGTGCAAATTTGAAAAAGATTTCATTTCCTCGAAACACTTTACTTTCATCTATTTGAACATTTCGTAACATGAAACAAGGCAATTCACTATCATCTGTCAGAAAAATTGCCATAATAAATATAAAATGTGCAATATCTAAGACATAAAAGGCTAAACTTAAGTCCTCAACTTTGGCAACCCTGTGTGTTGACTCTGCCTTCACTTTGGTTCCAATTTCAATTCTTATTCCCCCTGAGGATCATCTAGGCCATGGTTCCTGATCTTGAATTCTGGTAAGAATCCCACTGCATTCTTTCCAGCCTTTAACAGAGCTTGAGTGAGTCTCTGGCCTTTAAAGTAACAACAGAAAAAGTCCTACATCACCCAGCTCTAGACTACTGTGGATAGAGCAGCACTGTAGGGTTGGTGGTGGTATCGGTTGCTGGCTCTAAAATTTGTCAAATGGATATTGATGAACTCTAGATAGGAAACCAATTAAATAATTTAGAACAAGCCTACTTAAATTAGACTTAAATAATTATGCAATACATAAACATTAATGTAAAACAGATTCTTAAGAAATTATTTATGTGTTTCTGTGGTAATGCTCCATAACAAACAATTCCAAGACCTCGGGGGCTTAAAACCACCGACATTTATTTTACTGTCACAGGTCTGCAGGTTGGCTGTGGTTTGGCTGCTTTCAGCTGGGCTGCTTAGCTGGGCTGGACCCCAAGCTTTCAGTCAAGTTTGTATCTGCTGTACATTTTTCATTCCAGGACTCGGGCTGAGCTACCGGGGCTCACTCATCTCCTGGCAGAAGGCAGAAGCTCAAGAGCCCAAGGCAAACCACGCAAGCACTTTTAAGGTTATTGCTTGGACATGGCCCATATCAACTCGACTTAAATTCCGTTGGTTAAAGAACACCCTATGGCTGAGTCTAATATCTAAAGAGGAAGGATGTATACTGTGTGCCTAGTTGGGTGGGAGGATGTGTGATGCTATTACTGAAAGGGAGTGAACAATTGGAAATCTACCGCAATATGGGTGATTTTAAACATATTCAAAAGTAGACAGAATGTTATTATGAACCCCAGTGTATCCATCGCTTAGCGACAATCATTCACTTTCAACAATTATCCCATGACTAATCTTGATTCACTCCCCTTTTCTTCCCTATTATTTTGAAGAAAATCAGTTATCATGAGTTTGGACAAGAGAAAGTGGATCCATATTTTTGCAGGACATGGGATATTATTTAAACTTCAAAGAGTTTATGGAATTGTAAAAGGGATTTACTAGTAAGTCAACTTGATATGAAAGAAAGTACCAGTACATATTCAATAACTTTGAGAATCAGCCAGTTCCAAGATGCTGTATAGAGTCACTTTATTTTGAATATTGATGAATTCTATATTAACAGTATGATCTAGCTTGACTATTGAGTACTACTCAAGAATTTTTTAAAATACTACTTATCTACTTCATTAATCCTAGTGACAAAAAGAAGAGGAGGAAAACAGAAAACAGAATTTGTAGTAACGGAATTTTAAGATGTAAACCTAAGTTACTTTATCTGTGGACTAGAATCGTGTTACTTTCACCCAAACCCTTTTACCTCAAAACCTATTAAAAAAAAAAAAAAAAAAAAAAAAAAACTTCAAATGAGTTACAAATGTCAAAAAAAGAACAAGGCTAAAAAATATACAAAATAAGAAATATTTCAAAGTGTGTTTAATAAAAGGAATCATAGCTCGATTTATTACAATATATTCACCTTTAATGTTTAATATAACATCTCAATTTCTGAAGTGACAATAGAAGTATATTTTTAAAGTCAAATGCATGATTATATTAGTCAGTGAATATTATTACAACTACTACTACTAATAGTAGTTAACTAGCTAATAATATAAGTAATAATAATTAACAGCTAATAATATAGCACTCATCATGGGCCGGGAACTGTTCAATGTTTTTACAAATATTAATTTCTTTAAGCCTTTCAGTAATCCTATTACATAGGTACTGTCACTTTCCCATTTTACAGATGAGGCAACTGAAGCTAAACAAAGAATAGGTAGGATTATCAGTTAAATATAGGACACCCAGTAAAATTTGAATTTCTTATAAACAGTGAATTTTTTTTATTATAAATATGTCCTAAATATTGCATAGGACATGCTCATACTTAAAAGGCATATGTGTATCTAAAATTCAAATTTAACCAGACATCTTCTATTGGTATTTGCTAAATCTAATAACCCTAGTTTGCTGAGATAGCAAAAGAGAAGATGAACAGTTAAGTCCCCCCTTTTAACTATAGCAACTCCTTTTTAATCCCTTTTATACACTGAGATTCTCTACAAATATTCTATAAATATTTGAGAAAAAAAAATCATGTTTCCTTGACTTAAAAGATGTTTTCAAAACCGCAGTTTTACAATCAAAACTAACATATCTTCTGTTTTTTGTTTGTTTCAAAACTTTACCTTTCTCTTTTCCAAACTTGGTATTCTCTCTCTCTCTCTACCATAAGAACCAACCAAGACTGTCTCATTTGCTTGGAAGTCTCTAAAAGAAGGGTATATACCTGGCAGCTACGGGCCACCCCAGTTTTTGTAACCATTGCCCGTTCATCTACATGTTGTGTAGGGCAACTTTCCTGCTACAAAGGCAGAGTTGAGTAGTTGCAATAAAGACTGTATGGCCCAGAAAGCCAAAAATATTTACTCTCAGCCCTTCACAAAAACATTTTGCCAACTCCTAATCTTCTGAACCTGCTCCTGGCTGCAGGTGATATGGCTTAGAAACAAGTTGTCATGAAGATTTTTCTGAGTTTAGACGAGGGGAGATTAACTGGGCAGACCGATTTTCTGCGATAACTTTTAATTACTTTATGTCACTTAGAAAAGTTGTCACATAAAATAGCAAAGTGATCAGACGAGACAATTCTATTGAAGATTCAGTCACATGGATCATTGCTTGTAATAACCTGTAATTCTGGAGAGATGAAATAGAGATAAAGCTTATACTGGGACAAAGCCTATCAATATTTTCTGCCCTGTTTATGACTCTTTTCAAAAGTGAACATGAATCTCCTTTGAAGCAGAAACCTGATAATTTCATTCCTGACTGCAAGTCACTCTCTGAGAGTCAGTTCTCTAACAAATTCAATGACCGGTGTGATGGATAAGTTTGGGTAGTGGGTGACGGTGATGGTAGCACAACAGCATGCATGTAATTAATGCCACTGAATTGTTTCCTTGAAAGTGGTTAAAATGGGAAGTTTTATCATGTATATATGTTACCACAATAAGCAAAAAATTTACCTTGATCAGCAATGTTAGAATTCCACATAAGGCATTCAAGGCCATCGGGATACTTAACAATAATCTAAAGGGATTTAGGTTGATAATTCCCAGATAAGCCTTGGAAATCTTAATGGAGCTGCTGTATCTTTGAAGTCCTATCTTAGTGACACCTTAGTCTTCCTTCGTGTCCATAAAAATATTATCCACCACTTGACCCTGGAGACCTCAGTTCATCACGTCTTCCCTACTTAGCATTTTAAGCAATTATTTTCTCTAGCTTCCCAGATTCTTCCTGAATAATCAATGGCAATAATTATACCAGGGCCAAAAGAAACTCAGGGGAAGCAAAACCATGTAGAAAAAAATGTTCCTCTCTGAAAGTTGAACTCTACATACACAATACTATGTTGTAGTATGTACATACATATTGTTGTCCTAGCTGGTACATTTATCAGTTATATTACTTTTTCTGTTCTTATTTATACTTTCTAGTTTCTCTACAGTGAATGTGGATTGCTTATAATAAGAAAAAATTGCATCTAAACTAAGAAGATCTTTTGATAAAAGGATATTTTGATATAATTTAATTTAAAGGATCACATGAAAAGACAGAAGTGTAGTCAAGTTCACTAAAACATTGATTTTTGAACTGTCGTCATGTCATCATGGTTCAGATTTCTTTCTCTTTGAAGCCTTGAAAAGAGCTACATAAATAGAATGTGTCAAAAACATATTTATTATGTATCATTAGTATCTCAGAGGCCTGAGAAAATGAGTAAATATATATAATATGTTTACAGATCCAACACTGAAGATGATAATAAGAGAAAAACAGAATACTGTTATTATTTTGATGGGAAATGAACCAGTCCATACTGTTAGCCCTGATCCCCTTGGTCTTTATTAATTTTAAGAGCAAAAACATTTTTGTAGTTGTTGTTAACAGTTTTTTTTCCTGTTTTCATTTATTAAATTTCCATGCTCTACCTAGCATTTCAAAAAGCCAAATGGAAAAGAATCAGTGTCATGGTTAGGCTTTCTGTTTGTCCCTGTCCCAATTTGTTAATTTGGCAAGGCAGGCATAGGCTGACCTTCCCAGAGCTTAGACCTTACAATTTAATAGCATGTAACGTTAGTGTCTTCTTATGCAATCACTCAATCCATAATAGGCTACAAATCCTGGCCCATGGTCTTATCCAGCTAAAGTCAATAAACTTTTCAGAAATTCTTAGGGGCACATTATTATATAAATTTTTGACATGTTTGCTATTGCTTCGGAAGTTTTACAACAGCAAAAAGAAGATTTACTAAGATACTTCACTATTGTTCTTCTTATAACAGTCCAATGGAGTTTTTGTCAGTATAATAATGTTCAATTAAAGTACTAACTAGAAGGGGAAAAAGCATTGATTATAAATGAAGAGAGTCTCTTCACACCATATATGATGTTCACAGAAACTTCTCAGAAACAACCTCCCTGGAAATGGGACAGCCCTTTGGTCAACCAAGGATTCATTATTTTAGAGATTATTGGATGTGTTAAAAAACTACTTTGAATAGAGGGTAGTTCAGAAGTCCAGTATGTGCCACCTTGTTTGATTAGTGTCACCTGCGGTAACCTTGGCTTATTGTCAGCCTTGGCGATTCATCAGGATTGGCCTTGGGCCAGAGATGCTTCCTCAGGATGAGGCAAATTGATCTATGTCCAGCGTTTACAGTATAATTTCTCCCAAAGGCTAAATGGGAGGCAGGTGGATTTCCAGGTAGCCATTGAGAAGAAGTCACCCCGGGAGATGTCAGGAGGCTGAATATTTTCCAGACAGAATAAATCTTCACTATCTTACTGTAATAGATACAGCAAGAAATATTCAGCTGGTGAGAATCACTACTAAAAGTGGAAGGATGGGGGGATCCAAACAATCAGACGCAGCCCTAGTCAAAGTCGGGGCAGTCAACTATAGGCAAAGGAGAAAGGCTCAGAGTTGTCCTAAGACATGAGTGCCCAGGGCTGCTGCATACAGTTGTGTGGTTTGTGGACTGCACAATTGCACCCAGCCAAGGGAGCGGGTATGGCCTGAGTTACATCATTGGGACAGGTATAGTCTGAACAGAGGGAGAGCCTTTTCTTAATTTTACATACTATTTTACATATCACTTAAGGGGTTCTCTGAAATCCATCCAGAGACACCCAGATAAGAATCCTTTATTTGGACAATGGTATTGCAACTATTTTTGCCAGAGTATTTTTTTATAATATTAATTTTTCTGTTTTGTTCTGGGTGAACGAATCATTAATTCATTCATTAAATAAAACATGGATTTAGTGCCTTCTATGTAGCAAGCGCTGGGGATACCAGATTGTGGTAGATTGATTACGTTAGCGACCTCAATACTACACCCTCCCCTGTGCTCATGCGCTTTGCTATGTAACTTTCTCATCCCTGCCCACTCTTATCTCAGGGCTTCGCCAATATGACTGGCTTTGGCCAATGGGATACTAGCAAACATGATATAAGTGGAGACTTATAAAGAACTTGCTCTTTGGGGCTGGCTCTCACTATTGCACCTTTACCACTGTCATGTGAGCAAGCCCAAACTAGCCCAGTCACCCCATTACCCCAGCAGACAGTCAGCCAATGGCCCAACCATGATCAGAAGAAATGCACCACTGAGCATAACCTACATTGCTAGCATGCAAATGCACGATAAATAGAGGCTTTCTGTTTATGATACTAAGGCTTTGCAGTTATTTATTACACAGCTTTCTTGTGGCGCTAGATAACTGCTATACATTGTGAGCCAGAATATATGCCCTCCTGGGCTTACATTCAAGTGGGGGAAAGAGACAATGAATGGATGAATAAATGAAAGAACAAATGAACTTGAAAACTAATAGCTAGTAGCATGTGATAGCAAAAAATTTTTTTAAAAGGTAGGGTTAGTTAGGACCTGCTCAGTTGCTTTACTTTGGATTGTGAGGGATGACCTTGCTATAAAGGTGACATTCAGGTTAAGATCTGAATAAAAAGAAAGAGTTGGCCAGGCAAAGACCAGGAGATAGCATTCCAGACAGAAGGACCAGCAGTACAAAAACCCTAAAGAGGGAATGAATTTGCATAGTTCAAGGGACAGAGGAAAGGCTGATGATTAAAGACATAGGAATGGATGAGGTCATCTACGAGGAGGGTGTTGAAGGAGAAGGGAAGGGCCTGGTTTTGGTTTCTGGAGGATTCCAGACTACAGAGGTCAAGAAGAGGCAGAAATGCCAGTAAAGGGGGCAGAGAAGTGGGGAAGGGCAGGGGCAGGTGCTGTCAAGAAAGAGTAATGTCAGCCAAAGCCAGAAAATGAAGTCACCAACTGTGCAGTGGTGCTGAGAGGTCACATTAGAGAAGACAAGAGGAGCACCAGTTGGATTTGGTGACTGGAGTCATGGTTGGCCTTGACCAGAGCAGTCTCTGTGGAGCGTGAGGTGCATGTAGACAAGGTGACAAAGTTAAATGAGTTCAAGCAGGGACCACTCTTCCAAAAAGGAGAGCAGTGAAATTGAACAATAGCTGGAAGGAGGTAGGTGGTTCAGGGAGGACTTTTTTTTTTTTTTTTTAAGATAAAAGAAACTAGAGGATGTTTGGATGCTGACAGGAAAGAGGGAGAAATTGGTGAAGCAGAAGAAAAAGGAAGGATAGTTCCGAGAGTCAAGTCCTTGAGAAAGGAAAGTGGGCCCAAGATCCAGAGGACATTGGATCTCCTCAATAGCAGGAAGGAAGGCCGAGAGAGTGCAGGTGCCTGGCAGATTTGGGAGTAGTAAGATGCTGGAGTTGTGCCTGGCTGCTTCCTTTTTCTCACAGGAGTCTGAAGCAGGTTGTCAGCGGAGGAGGGGTGATGTTTGTGTGTTCGGGGTGGAGCTTGTGTAGGAAGTGTGAGGAGAGGGAACACGTGAGAGAGTTGTTTAGGAAATCAAGAAGGCAAACATTCTCGGGAAGTACAATAAGATTCCAGATCCGTCTGAGATGTGTGGCCTTAAATTTGAAACAAGACCCATGAGCATGGCTACGCATTTCCCCAGAAACGTTCTGCGGATCCGGTTCTGGTAGGAATTGGGCAGGTTTTGCCTTTAAGGGAGGTGTTAGGCAGGGTGGGTTAAGTTTTTCACTTTTGATTTGGTCTTTTGTCACACAAATATGAAGAAGCGGGAATCAAAATCGTTTGCAAGGGAGTGGCTTTAACAGGACACCAATGCAAATGATTCCTTCTGAATCAGAGATTTTGCTGAGAGGTCAAAGAGCAGCTGGCAGCTGAAGTGGAGTACAGGGCTACTGTTTCCGGTACTAGAGTACTAGGGCGTGAGGACGACAGAGAAAGACATTTGTGCTCCCTCGTCCCATCAGAGATGGCCTCTATGTTCCCTTGTCCAGACCTTGGCCAGGCCGCAGAGAAGTTGCTGGAAGAAAGCATTTCCATTCTTGGCATTTGTAAAAGGAAGGGGACAGGGACGCAGAAGCAGCTTCCTGGGGTTGGAGAAATGGAAGGAGGGAAAGAGGGAGTTGAGACCCCTAGACTGGGTGGTGAATGGAGGTCTGGAGACCGTGGTCCTGAGGAGACAAGGCAGGGCCTTCAGAGGTGGCAGGACCTCTAGTGGGCAGCAAGGACACCTGGGGCCAATCTCTAGGCCCTGCACCCTGGGGCTCAGCAGAGATCCTTTATCAGGGAATTTCAGGGTACAGGTTTGGACAGTAGACATAGGGCCAGGCAGAGTGGAATGAGAAAGGGAGAGGCCTCACCAAATGTTTTTGTGCCTGAGACCTTCCCTCTTCCCAGCTCTGGATTTGCCATGGCGGTGTGGCTGAGCCTGGGGCAGAGAGCCCTAATGCTGGCTTAGAAGTCCCAGCAGCCCAGTGCATGGGGCTAAAGGTCAGGTCATTGAATACTTAAGGAGATTAAGACATGTGCCATCGGGAATCTCAAAAACACTACGTTGAATGAGAAAAGCCAGAATATTTTTATGAAGTTCAAGAACATGGAAACCTAATCTATGGTGATCAAAATCAGAAGAGCTGGTTCCTCTGGGGGTGGGGATGGGTGAATGGATAGGGGCATAAGGGAACTTTCTGGGGTGATAGATGCTCTTCTCTTGATCCAGGAGATGTTTACACACACTGTCAAACTGTACACTTAGGATTTGTCCATTTCACTGAATGTAAATAATATCTCAATAAGGTTCTGACTATGGGCTCTCATTGGCATTGGGCTGTTGAGTGAATGAAGAAAGGAAGAAAGGGAGGAATGGATGTAGGGACAAAGAAAGAAAAACAAAAGAAGGAAAACAGGATGGCACCTGTAGCTTATCCTGCTCTGTAGTTACTGATTCACACACACTGTGCATTTTCCACCTGTTTGTTCCATAAACCTATATGGAATACCTAGTCTGTGCCAAGTGGCCAGAGAGAAAGGGGGAAAAAAAAAAGTGGAAGCAAATAGTTAAACAGGCAGGATTGAGCTGTGGTGGGATTAGATCTGCCTGGGGGTGAAGGAGCCTTGCTCCTGGGAAAGGTTTATCAGGGTCAGGGGTTTCTCCAGCCCTGCATCTGTCTGTGCTTGCACTTCTCACTCTCCTTAGAAACCTGACCGCAAAGCCCAGGACTTCCCTGTCACAACTCCCTGAAATGTGCTTGTGACAAACGCTGGTGTAACCACTGAACCTGAGAAATGATTTACAGGGAAATCAGCTGTTCTCCCTGTCCCATCAGAGATGGCCTCAACCTTCTGGGTCATTCCTTGTACACGTTACACTGAGCTTCCTGGTTGTCACTGGTGACCTAGAGCAGAGGGAGAAGGAAAACCTCTCAGACACACTGTTCCCTTCAGGAAATGAGGGACAAAAGGGCCGTCCTGAGGAGAATCGGGCAGTGATTTTCCCTCAGGCCTGAGGACATCAGGAGGTGACTTTCCAAAACACTGCGTTAAATTGGTTTGGTTGTTTCTCTTCTTCAGCTCTCTTTAGGAAAAAGAAATATGTATATATATCCATCTGGATCTTTATATCAATAAAGAGAGCATCTGAAACTATAATAGAGAGAGACTGACAGAAATTTGTGATAAAAGAAAATGGTGACGCCACACGATTTGTAGACCCACAGCCCTCCATAGAGCCATTTTTCTGCCTAATTACTCACAGCCTGAGTAGCTTGTCAATTCTAGCTTAACACTTTACTCGCAGAGAAAAAACTCCAAAACCATTATTTCTTTTGCTTTTATTTGAAATTTTCCAAGATGAGTTTGAAAGCAAAATTTAGATGTGTTTTGTAAGGCAGCGTTTTGCTTGTACCCTATAATCTGACTTTGGTGGAACTGTTTTGTCAAGAAGCAAAGGTCGTTTGTGTGTATGTGTGGTGTTTTCCGCTGCTTTCCAAATGTGTGGAAGGTAGTGGTTCTCAAAGTATAGCCACCAGACCAGCGTTCTCAGCACAACTTGGGAACTTTTAAGAAACACAAATTCTCTGACTCCACCACAGAGCTACTTAATCAGAAATTTGGGAGTGGGCCAAGCAATCAGTGTTTTGGCAAGCCCTCCAGGTGATTCTGATGTACTCTGAAGTTTGGAAAATATTGTTTTGAGGACATCAGAAGTTAGGCATTCTCTGGTACCAGTTCAGAATTAAGTCTGGCTCCTAATTAAAGACTTTCAAAATAAGAGTGACTTAAATAAGTAACAGTTCACTTCTCGAACACATAGAAGTTCACAGGTGGTTGTACAGGGCTAACGTGAAATCTCCATGTTATCATCTGAGACCTGGGTTCTTTCTGTTTTTCTGCTCTGCTGGCCTTAGTATATGGTTTACAATCTTAAAATGGCAGCATCATTCAAAATTGCTACTGGAGTTCTAACCATTATATCTCTGTTCCAGGCAGGAAACAAGAAGAAGGGGTGGGGGTCCACCCTAGCTGTAAAGGAACTTTCCCAGAAGTCCCAATCAACAATTCCCACTTACGTCCTTTTGGCCACCCATAGTTGTTAAGAAATGCTTTATGTCCCAAAGAAAGATCAAATATGATTTTGACTGCGTTCTTAGGAATGAGTAACAAAGTAAAAGAATACTTAATCATATATTTAGGCCTTCATAGATTATCTTATCCAAACCTTTCAGTTCACAGATGGAGAAACTGTGGCTCAGAAAGGTAGATTTTGATATCCATGGAGGACAGAGCTGATTAGGAGCTAATCTGGGGCACTAGAACCTGAGGGAGATTTGAATAAATCTTAGGGTTCCCAAAACATATTCTGAAGCAGTGACATCATGAGAGACCCCATGGTCAAGTGAAATCAGCTAACAGAGCAAAGAACCTGGAACCCATTATAATTTTAAAAATTTTTTCAAAAACCGTACTGTTCCCAGAAAGGGCATTTACCTACTTATGTTCTAACTGTTTATCATTTAAAGTGAGTTCTTCTAACAATAAAAATAAAATAGTTGCCTGGGAGTAAATTTTATTGCAAATTCTCAGGAATTATTTCAGCCTCCTGAGATCTGCTTGGACTATTTCAGATTCTGCTCAAGGAACATGGACAGACAGTTATAGTCCCTACATTCTCAGCCTGGGGAAAGTGAAAATGGTGCAGCGAGGAAACCAAATGGGAAGGAAGAGAGAGGGGAAAAGTAGACAAAAGCTTAGTGTGCCTGCCTCCGGTGACTTTGACTTAAGAACCCTGATTAACTTATGCACTAATTAAACCATTTCCATATTTTGCATAGCCTGAAAGTAGTTCACTTTCCCCAATGCCAGGTCTCTCAAGGAGATTGCAAGAAGACTGCAATTTCCATGACTGAGAGCTGCTTGGCATTCAAGGGTGTGTCCCTGCCCTGTAACTACAGTAACTGCTAACTGTCGCTTCACTCCCTTCCTCACCCTGGCCTCTAGCCCGGGCAGCTGCTGCTCTCTGGCAGCTGTTTAAATAATCAGCTAGAACGGTAAGGCCCGGGCTGCCCTTTGGTTATTTTCTTGGGACTCTGTGCATAGGAAAAAGTACGCTTGGACTGAAGGGTGTGACGAGGGCAGGCCCACAGTGAAATCAAAAGTGGGAAGGAAAGGAGCCACCCCAGGAATTTCACCTGAATGAGGTGACTAGTAGGCAAAGCATTGGGTGGGAATCACCAGGCTCCTTTGGGAATTTTGTTTTCAAGAGCAGAAACCTACGGCTGTCCACGGTGGTGATGTCCAGCAATAGTCTAAAAAAGAAAATGTCAATGCATACTGAAGAGATTCAACCAAACAGGATGTGATCTCCACATGAGAGAACAGTGTTATGGGAATGTCAATGTTAGATACAATCGTGTTGGCTGTCATGGATGCTGGTTGTGCCCACCCAGATTCCATTCCTGGGCTTCTGTGGGGGTTGGCTGATAACAGAGAAGACCCCCTTTTCCAGGGAAGCACCCTGGCTAACCAGGAATCACCTTGCTCAGGTGCACCATCCCCTTTAAGAGCAGTCGGAGTCGATACCTGTCTGACACTGGTGTACAAAATGCCATCCTCTTGCCTCTACGTGTGACAACTCTGTGGTGTGACTCATGCCCCAGAGCACCCTGTGGATCAGACAAGGCCAGACTTTACCTAAGGCCGCATCGTTGCTCACTCCCAGCTCCATCCTGCTTTCCTCCCGCCCCTTCTCCTAAGAGCTCCCCGCCCCCCTCAATAAATCACACCCAAATGCTTGTCTTATGTCTATTTCTAGGGAACCCCACTTAAGGCTCAGCAGTCCCTAACTCCAGAAATCTTTTATGTTGCTAACCTAAATCCCTCTTGCTTTAATTAAAGACCTCACATTATTTTTTTTTTTTTTTGCTTCTCTTCTGTGGTCAGTACTGAGTGTTAAGAATTTAAAGAAAGGTCTTCTACTATAATCACATTTCTGCCTCCTTGTGTTTACCCTAATAATTAGAGCCAGAAATGGCCAGTGGTTTCTCTGTTGAATCACTAACATCTTGATTTCAGTGTGGTGTGTACAAGATATTGGTGGATGCAGAGCCTGGGTGGGGGTGGGAGAATAAAAATATGCTTACATTCAGTTCTACTCAAAAATTTTGAAGGTAAATAGCAAACAATTTTATGCTGACAAACATCAATATATCATGGAATACAATACAAAATTCACATGCATTTGGAAGCTAAAACGAGAGACTTTTAAGAAATTGTGAGCTTTCTGCGAGTTGCTTTCAATTCTGCCCAGAAAAGCCCTGGATGGCATCTGAAAAGGTCAAGGTGTGTTCTTTCCGAATTATGGCATTAGACGGGGGCAGAGGTCTACATTTTTGAAACAAAATAATAAGAGGCCCTAAGGAATTGTTTCCTAAAGCTGAGCTTCTCTGAAATTTCAATCTGCATAGGGATCACTTGGGGATCCTGGTGCAGTAGGGCTGGGCTGGGCTCCAGGTTTCTGCATTTCTGACAAGCTCCTGGTTGAAGCCCAGCTCGCTGGTCCCAGACTACCACAAGGCCCCAAAGCTCGGTTTCCCACCTGTGCTTCCATTGGGCTTAAAATATGGATTTTCCCAGCTTGCAAGGCAGGGATGTGGGTGGAGTGGGGCAAGGGTGAACATCCTGCTCCAGAGCATCTGTCCTTATGTTCTTATGACATCCTGCCCTGGTGGCAGGCAGGTGAGACCCTGGTGGTGTCACTGGTGCCAGCCCTGCTCCTTCCTTGGCACAGCCAGCCAGTAACCATGGCCTTGTTTTGGACCACGGGGCTGGGAGGAGGAATTATTCTTGGACAAAGACCTCCTCCAGGCAAATACAGAGGTCAGTGCCCCAGGTGTTTCCTTGTGGGTGGAACTGATATTCAGCCGGCACATCTCAAGAAGGCTGGCCAGCTGTTGAGATCTTGAAATACGTCCCTACCAGGTATACAACCACTGTTCTGAACCCCCGGAGATCACCTTCACCACCCCAGCTGCCCATCTGATCCATCCAATCTGAGGACCTGCCCTTTAGGCCTGCTGGGGACCTCCTCCAACTCCAGGGCTGTCTGCATTAAGGTCACTAAATAGTTCGAAGATCATCCCTGCTTGCAGAAAAGGGAGAGAAGAGCATTGCCATCTGTGTAACACCTTATTTTCTTTTTCTTCCTTTTTTTTTTTACTAAGGTAAAATTCACATAACATAAATTAACCATTAACCATTTTAAAGTGAACCTTTCAGTGGCATTTAGTACATTCACAATATTGTATAACCATCACCTCTGTCTAGTTCCTAGACAATTTCATTGCTCCAAAAAGAAACTCTGTTCCCATTAGCAGTCACTTCCCACTCTCCCCTCATAGCCATTTTTTTATCTATGGCAGGGAAGAAAGTTCTGCTATTTCCCTGAATCAGCCTTGTGTTTTAGACTTGGCCTGAAATAATTTTTGGCAGTTTAAAACAGTTCACTTAAGGCTCACCAAATGAAAATTTTGTACCACTGCAGATCCCAGTTTGATATTTTGTGAGAACTGAAGGCAGTTTCAAAACAGAAGGTCTAATAACATTTGAGCAGTGGCAGAATTAGTGGAATAAGAAGCTTGCATCCCAGCAGATCTGCTTGGCATTGGGCTTGCCAGGCGATGGGTCCATGGGCTATCCATTGCTCTTAAAGATGTACATGCCCACCTAAGTTGGGGTCTCCCTAAATCAGACCCTGAGACAACTTGGGTGTAAGTAGTTTATCTGGGAGGTGATCCCAAGATTTATAAGTGAGGGAGAGGGTGAAGTGAGACAGGGAAGGGAGAACAGGTAACAGATTTTATTGTTGAGGTTACTGCTGGGAGAACTGGGGCTCCATCCTCCTGGGAGCCTACACACCTCAGAGTTACCCCCTGAAGGGAGAGGAAATTGGGTATTGATCCACCAACACCTGTCCGTCATCAGTTGCAGGTTGCCCCTGGGTGCACTAAATCCCTGGCATGTGCGGGTTGAGCATGCCCATGCTGAGCGGGGTCTCTGGCCAAGGAAATGCCCCTATCTGTGAGAGTAGCAGGTGCTGGAGGCAGGAAGCTCTCAGTTTGTATAGAAACCATCCGCAGAGAGGCAGCAGCCCTTGGGCAGGGCCAAGGTGATAAGGGCAGGAACCCAGCTGCTGCTGCTCCAGTGCTGAGCTGTGGGGTCCTGATTGAGCTTTCAGGCCAGGGCAGGCTGAGCCCTGTCCTCAGATGCGTCTTCCTGGAGATGGCGAGGCCCCTGGGGGGGCCGTGAAACATGAGGAGGGGAGAGGGGATCTTCCATGGGAAGCTGCCCGCAGCAAAGGCACAAAGAAAAATAACTCTTTTTCATTGAAGGCTCACCACTGATCACCGTAAGGGATAAGACGCAAAAGTGGAAGACTTCCGGGCAGGGGGCAGAAGCAGAATTACTTTGTGTTCAACACAAAGTCACCTTTGTGAGGAGGGGGTGGGCTGGGAAGGAAGGGAAGTCACTGTTTCCTGCCCCTGGGGCTTCCTGATGAGCAGCTGGCTTAGATGGGAATGTGGAAGGAAATTTGATATCTAAATAGATTCCAGCCCCCTGTGCCTTTACTCTAGCCCTCTTAAAGTGCCCCAGGAATTTTTCATCCTGTCAGTCCTGCTATACTGATCTTTTTCTTGATATAAATTCAATTACTTAAGCTCATTTTTTAATTAAATCAGAAGTTCTCCCTGTATTTATCAAGCACAGCCTTGGCAGGGGTTTTCAACTTTGGGCTCACCTCCTTGGACCCTGCTAGCAGTCTACTGAAGTCCAGAATAACATTGTGGGTTTTTTTAAACACTTTATTGAGGTGTAATTTCCATACCATAAACTTCGCCTGTTTAAAGTGTAAAATTCAGTAGTTTTAATACTAGACAAAAGCGGTCGGTTCTCTGCCTGATTGCATTCAAATGACCAGTTCCTGAGACACTGGGATTTCAAAGAGAAAGAGTTTATTGCTAGACCTGAAGCAGAGCAGATGGCCTATCAGCCCAAAAGTCTGTCTCCCTGAACTGCAATAATTCTGATAGTTTTATAGTATTAAAAGATGAGCAGGTTTCAGGATAATGAGCACAATGGCTCCAGATGATGTAATTAGAGGTGATCTAATTGTTGAGCATGCGCAGACTGATTACAAGCTTAGTCACAGAATGTATGTAAGAAAACGGCAGCCTTAATATGGTGATGGATGTGGTTTTTAGTATTATAATGAGTGTTCTAGTTTGCTAATGCTGCTGGGATACAAAACACCAGAGGTGGATTGGCTTTTATAAAAGGGGGTTTATTTGGTTATACAGTTACAGTCTTAAGGCCATAAAGTGTCCATCAACAAAGGGTACCTTCACTGGAGGATGGCCAATGGTGTCCGGAAAACCTCTGTTAGCTGGAAAGGCACGTGGCTAGTGTCTGCCCCAAAGTTCTGGTTTCAAAATGGCTTTCTCCCAGGATGTTCCTCTCTAGGCTGCAGTTCCTCAAAAATGTCACTCTTAGTTGCTCTTGGGGTGTTTGTCCTCTCTTAGCTTCTCCGGAGCAAGTCTGCTTTCAATGCCATCTTCAAACTGTCTCTCATCTGCAGCTACTCTCTCGGCTTCTGTGCATTCTTCAAAGTGTCCCTCTTGGCTGTAGCTCCTCTTCAGAATGTCACTCTAAGCTGCACTGAGTTTCTTCTGTTTGTCAGCTCATTTATATGGCTCCACTGATCAAGGCCCACCCTGAATGGGTGGGGCCATACCTCCATGGAAATTATCTCATCAGAGTTATCACCTACAGTTGCATGGGGTGCATTTCCATGCAAACAACCTAATCCAAATGTTCCAACTTAATCCCCACTAATATGTCTGCCCCACAAGATTGCATCAAAGAATGTGGCTTTTTCTGGGGGACATAATACATTCAAACCAGCACAATGAGGTATAGGTCACTTATAGATTAAAGTCTAAGCTACTGCACATGTCAGGCAGGCCCATTTTAGTTAGATCCAGCTCTGGTTATCAAGATAACTTTGGAATTGGGGAGGGTTGATTCTGGTCTGACCCAAGGCCCTCATTAATAAACATTAGGGGCTGTCCTTACTGATCATAAGACTCTAAAGTCTAGAATCTGCATAAAATCAGTACAAGTGAGGATCAGGCACAAGGTTTTTACAATCACAAGGGCACAAGATAAAGGCTTTACAATTATCATCAGAGATCAAGGCAGCTGGATTATAGTTCAGAGATTTCAGGTATTTCCCTCTGTCTATTCTAATATACCAGAAAGTAAAAAGAAATAGCTATATAATGATTCAGTGATCTAAATCATCACTTATATCCTAACTTCTTGGTTACAGTTTTTAGTATAGTTATAGAATTGTGCAACCATCACCGTAAACTAATTTTAGAACATTTTTATCACCCCAAAAGACACCTTGTATCCATTAGCAGTCAATCCCCATTCTCCCCTTCTCCCAACCCCAATCTCCTTTCTGTCTCTATGGATTTGCCTATTCTGGACGTTTCGAAAAAATGGAATCAAACAATATGGGGTCCTCCATGATTGGATTCTTTCATTTAATATAATTTTTTGAGGTTTATCCATGTTATAGTATATATCAGTACTTCATTCAGAACAATATTTAAAATGCATACAATTTAAAAAAACAGGATTATAAAGGAATATAATTATATCGAAATTCAATTAAAATTTTTAAATGAATTTGTGATATGCACTTCCTTATTAATGCATTAAATAACAACATATAGTACTGTCTCTAGTAACCACTGTAATCACCAAGTGGTAAAGAATATAAACAGTATTTCAAGATAGCTGCCACCATTGTCGTGTGATAAGAAAAGATCCATGACAGGTTCTGATAACACTGCTTTGGTATGTTGGCTACATTCGCAATTGAAGGAAATGCTTCAATTCTGTTAAAAATTACTAAAAGATGGAATGTTTTTCCCATCACTGTTCAAGGGACCCTGAATCCTATCCAGGGACTTCTGGTGGGAGTCTGCGGACCCCAGATGAGGAAGTCTTGAAAAGATTCAGAGCTGAATTTGGAAGCCCAGAGTGCCTGGTTTGAATCCTGCCTTAGACATTTATTTCCTTGCTGTGTGACCTCAGGCAAGTTACTTAACCTCCCTGTGCTTCACATATCACTTGCAAGGTGGGATTAAAAAAGGTTTGGGGAGGGTTAAATGAGTCAGTGTAAAGCTCTTAGAACAGGATGTATAAATGCTCAGTAAATAGTAACAATGATCATTATTTACTGAGTCCCACATGCTCTGGGCTGATCCTTGCCCTGAAGAACTTCCTGGCATGTTTGTAGAGACACGTAAAGAAGTAAAACTCCAAGTGATATGTTGCAAAGTGTGGTGTGTCCACCTAGTAGAGTTGGGGTTGGCTCTCAGAATTGGGCACTGCTTGGCCTTATTCTTGAAGGATGATAAGAGTTCACAAGGCTGAAAACATTAGGAAAGGAATCTCCAGCCCCAGGACACATAGCCAAAGACACTGCAGTTTGAAAGATCATGCATTGATAAAAATCATAAGCGCAGCATTCAATTTTAAAATGTCAAACAGAAAAGACTATACTTACATGCACTTACTTCCTATGCCCGTATTTTGGAAAATTCACAAGGGATCTCACAAGTGTGGATTCAGCAGGTGATAAGAGTGGCATGGGCCCAGAAATAGATTGTGATCCATTTGGAAATACCCTATATTTCCCTATAATGCATCCTCTGGTGCTTCTCACTGGAAGCCCTCATTTCAACTGGAATTAAAAAAAAAAACTCTCTCTACCTTTTTAACTAAAATCCCTTTCCCCGACAGACCATAAGTTTCGCAGAGCAATGCTGGGTTGAGTTCCTGGCTACATCTTCAGAGCTGAACAGGGTCATGCATCAGGAAGGTGTTCCATTAAATAATGTTTCTGGAAAATGGCAGAGAAGATGTGAGAGGGGGTTCCCTTTCTGACCTGCTTAGATGCTACTGAAGGACTGGTTTCTGGAATATGTTTGAGAAAATTGGAGTCCACTGAGGCAGGGTAACAGAAGCCCCTCAGAAGGGTGAAAACCACTAACAGCTGGAACGTTTTCAAGTTTTGCTGAAGTAAAACTGCCCATTGGATGAATGGCTCCCCTTCCTCATGTCTGAGCTCCCTCTTCTAAAATGCGCCCTTCCTCCCGTGGCAGGGGCCTCAGATCTGCCATTAGGATGATGAAGGGGTGAGTTTGCAGGCCTCAAACACTGCCTGGTCCACACGCCCCCCCACTTCCAGCTTTGCCCTGAAAGTGTCCCTTTCCCAACACTAAGACGATTGTGGCCAGAGAGACGGCAAGACGAACAGAGAGGAAGGAAGTGTTGGGGTTTCAAAGGGAAAGAAACTTAGGTTGGTTTTTCTAGAAGCGGAGCCTGAGATATGTGTTCAGGAGCCTGTAAATTATTGAGGAAGAGCTTGCAGAAGAAGGGGGGTGAGGGTCAACAGCATAGGGAAGTGCACTGAGAAAAGGTATGGGTCAGATGGAGCTGAGCTTCACCCTGAGCCAAGGGGGGGCACTGGAGCAAGAACAGCGTCACAGCCTTGGTCCACTGTGAAGCAAAGCACTGGCTTCCCCCACCCCACCCCCATGTCAGTCACTGGCTGCTGAGGTGGGGGAGGAGGTAGAAGGCAGCTCCCTTTTAGGCCCAGACCAAATCTCTAGAGAAGGGGCAGCTGTGTCATTGTCAGCAGACTGTCACGGCAGCTGGGAGGGGTTGCATGGCCCAGAGAAGGAGATAAGAGGCAGGGCACAAGCAGGATCCACAAGCTTTGCTGAAGTGAAGTTGCCAGCTAGATGACCAAATGTGCTGTCTTAGTTTGCTAATGCTGCAGAATGCAAAACACCAGAGATGGATAGGCTTTTATAAAACAGGGATTTATTTCGCTACACAGTTACAGTCTTAAGGCCACAAAGCGTCCAAGGCAACACATCAGCAATCGGGTACCCTCACCGGAGGATGGCCAATGGCCTCCGGAAAACCTCTGTTAGCTAGGAAGGCAGCTGGCATCTGCTCCAAAGCTCCGGCCTCAAAACGGCTTTCTCCCAGGACGTTCCTCTCCAGCAAGCTTGCTTCTCTTCAAAACATCACTCCCAGCTGCACTCTCTTTCCTCTTTGAGTCAGCTCATTTATATAGCTCCACCGATCAAGGCCCACCCCGAATGGGTGGGGCCACACCTCCATGGGAACATCTCATCAAAATTATTGCCCACAGCTGGGTGGGGCACATTCCAAGCAAATCCAACCAACACCAAAACTTCTGCCCCACACAAGACTACAAAGATAATGGCATTTGGGGGACACAAGACACTCAAACCGGCACACGTGCTCACCCTTCCTCAGCTCCGAATTCCTTCTTCATCAATAATATGGATATATAGATAAAGATCTAGTCGTGAGCACAGCAGTGGATATATATACGTTAGCAACAGAAAACAATTCTATATGACTTGTTTAAAGAGTAACTCATCTGACAGTTATGGGGAAGTTCACGGAGCACATGGGACTCTGGAGAACCAGATTGGGAAACAGGACCGAGAAATAGCAGTACCAGGCATCTAAGCAGCTAAACTTATCAATTACCTGGTATGGGCAGACTCGGTGGAATAAATGTGTTTTATTGTAGCTATTGTGTTTTATGTTGTTTTTTTTTTTCTTTTTCTTTTCTTTCTTTCTTTTTTTTTTTTTAGGTTCT
The DNA here is from genome assembly GCF_015220235.1 of Choloepus didactylus. Taxonomy (NCBI): domain Eukaryota; kingdom Metazoa; phylum Chordata; class Mammalia; order Pilosa; family Megalonychidae; genus Choloepus; species Choloepus didactylus. Next base: position 25,687,891 of record NC_051325.1, on the reverse strand, counting down.
CACCTCCACCAAATAAATCTGAGACATACAGTTTGTTTTGTTTTGTTTTTAATAAATTTTATTTTGAAATAAATTCAAACTTACAGGAACAGTTGCAAAAACAGTACAAACCCCATACATAGAACTCAGGCATACCCCAACCCCCTCCCCCGATGCCCCGATCCACCGACTTTAACATCCTGTCACACCACCATTTCTTTCTTTCCCTCCCTCCTTCCCTCACTATCTATCATCCATCATCTATTGCTCTGTCCTCTGAACATATGAGAGCTAGCTGCACACATCTTTGAACAAACAATATAATTCACATATACAATTCCCATGGACAAGAACATTCTTTTATGCAATCTCATTAAGCACAGCTAAGAAGTTCAAGAAATTCAACGTTGATATAAAGCTTACATTCTAAATTTCCTTTTTTTTTCTTGTGTCCCATCTGTGTCCCTTTGAGCCTCCTCTCCTCCATCCTCAGATCCCATCAGGATCATCCTTGGTGTTTAATTGTCTTCTATTTAGACTGTCTTTTTTTTTTTCAATTGTGGAAACACATATACAGCCTAAATCTTCCCATTTCACCCCCTCCCTAGCATTCCATCAGTGGGATTAATCACATTTAGAATGTTGCAATACTATCACCTTCCCACCATCCATTTCTAGAAGTTTCCCTTCACCCCAAACAGAAACCCTACATTCATTTCTTAACTCCCCGTTGCCCTTTGCCCCACTTCTCATAACCCAAACTCTACTTTTCATCTCTATGGTCATATTCTCTGATACTTTCTTTGTGTTTACCATGTGGCTTAAATTTAACATCTTAAATCTATAACAGTCTTGTTTTTCTTTGATACCAACTTAACTTCAGTAGGACACATAAACTATGTTCCTATACTCCTCCATTCCCCCACCTTTATGTAGTTCTTGTCCAAAATTACATATTTTACATTGAGTCCAAAATCACTGATTTATCATTAAAGTTTATGTATTTTAGATCCTTTAGGAAGTAAATAGTGGAGTTACAAATCAAAAATACAGTAGTATTGGTATTTATATTTACCATGTGATCTTTACTGGAAATCTTTATTTCTTCATGTAGTTTCAGTCAATTGTTTAGTGTCCCTTCCTTTCAGCCTGCTCAACTCCCTTCAGCATTTCTTATAGGACTGATCTACTAGTGATGAAGTCCCTCAGCTTTTAATTATCCGGGAATGTTTTCATCTCCCCCTCATTTTTACCCTCCAGGTGATTGTGAATTCTCCAATTCTCTGATGGTTATTGACTTCTATTTGTATTCTGTTGTGGTCAGAGAATGTGCTTTGAACAAATTCATTTTTTTTTTAATTTATTGAGGCTTGTTTTTATGTATCAGCATGCGGTCCATTGTGGAGAAAGATCCGTGATCACTAGAGAAGAATATGTGTCCCAGTGACCTGGGATGTAATATTCTACATATGTCTGGTAAAATTCTCTATCTCTCTCTCTCCTTTCTTTGTTTCGCTGTCTGTAGGGCTTCCTTTAGTATCTGAAGTAGGCAGGTCTTTTATTAGCAAAATCTCTCAGCATTTGTTTGTCTGTGAAAATTTTAAGCTCTCCCTCAAATTTGAAGGAGAGTTTTGCTGGATAAAGTATTTTTGGTTGGAAATTTTTCTCTCTCAGAATTTTAAATATGTCATGCCACTGCCTTCTCGCCTCCATGGTGGCCACTGAGTAGTCACTACTTAGTCTTATGTTGTTTCCTTTGTATGTGGTGAATTGCTTTTCTCTTGCTTCTTTCAGAACTTGCTCCTTCTCTTCAGTATTTGACAGTCTGATCAGAATATGTCTTGGAGTGGGTTTATTTGGATTTATTCTATTTGGAGTTCACTGGGCATTTATGCTTTGTGTATTTATATTGTGTAGAAGGTTTGGGAAGTTTTCCCCAACAATTTCTTTGAATACTCTTTCTAGACCTTTACCCTTCTCTTCCCCTTCTGGGACACCAATGAGTCTTAAATTTGGACGTTTTATTTTATCTATCGTATCCCTGAGATCCATTTTGATTTTTTCAATTTTTTTCCCCATTCTTTCTTTTGTTCTTTCATTTTCCGTTCTGTGGTCCTTGAGGAGGCTGAATTGTTGTTCAGCTTCCTCTAATCTTGTATTATGAGTATCCAGAGTCTTTTTAATTTGGCCTACAGTTTCTTTAATTTCCATAAGACCTTCTATTTTTTTATTTACTCTTGCAATGTCTTCTTTATGCTCTTCTAGGGTCTTCTTTATGTCCTTTATATCCTGTGCCATGCTCTTCTTCATGTCCTTTATATCCTGTGCCATGCTCTCATTGCCTGTCTGTAGTTCTTTGATTAATTGAGCCAAGTACTGTGTGTCTTCTAATCTTTTGATTTGGATGTTTGGGTTTGGGTTCTCCATATTGTCTGGTTTTATCATATGCTTTAAGATTTTCTGTTATTTTTGGCCTCTTGGCATTTGCTTTACTTGATCTCTAATTTGCCAGAACTGCAGCTTGGTGGTGTACACTTTCTCTAACTAACCAGCAGATGGCATCCATGGGTCACCTATTTCCCTCAAGTCAGTTCTCCCCAACTTTGTCTTTGTGGTGTGTGTGGTTCAACTGATGCACTAAATTTGGGTGTGTTGTTGGTGCTGTCCGCCCTGAATGAGGGGTGTGTGTCTGAGCAGTTAGGGAGGGAGAGCAACTTTAATAATCAAATCTCCCGGGTGTTCCCGAAGATTTAAGGCTGTTGCAAGAGTCTAAGCCTTCATTTCAGTCTCGCCACAGATTGTCTCCGCCGCTAACCCACAAGTCCTTGGTATTGGCGTAGGTTCCCTGGGATTTCCGAGCAGGGCCCCTTCCCTGCTGTTCTCTTCCAGGACCTCTGCTGAGGGAGGGCTGCGTCATGTCACAAGTGTGCACCGGCCTCCAGGGAAACCCTGAGACGCTGGGCCGTGCAGGGGCGTTTCCAGCCTGCTTCAAAGATGGTTGAATTGGTCGTGTTAACTTCCCCCTTTTCGCACAGCTCTGCCCTCCCAGCTCTGGGACAATCAGCTGTGGGTGTATTAAAGGCCCCTGTCCATGGCTGATATTGTGGCATGTGCACGGTGCTGCAGGAAAGACTCCCCGTCACACTGGGTTTCTTGGCGCGGCTCTGGGCTGTGGGTCCGGTCCTGGGCAGGAGTGTCCCCAGCCCGCCAGAGAGATGGGTGCAAGTGGTGCAGTTTTTTTTCTGCTTTTGGCTCCCCTTTGCTCCCCTGGCCCCGAGAAAATCAGCAGTGGGTATGGGAAGGGGTATCCTCCATGCCAGAAACTGAGGCATTAGCCCAGCCCGCTCCCACCGTGCTTCACTGCATGGCTCTCCCCGTCATATCTGCAGCTGCTCCTGGGTTTTTTTCTTTTTTTTTTTTTAAAGAACTAGTCCATCTCCAAATGCCAACCCACCGTTTCCCCATACTGCAGCGCAGCCGTGGGACTTTCAGCCGGCTCACTCATTTGTTTCAGTATGCAGACTCCCGGTTTCACCAAATGCACAGTCCCTGTAGATTTAGCAGACCTTGTCCGGCTGGTGCATAGCTGAAACTGGTGTTCTGGGTCACTTTCTGGCTTTTATCTAGTATTTTTCATGGAGATGTTTTTTTTGCCCTGTCTCACCTAGCTGCCATCTTAGGTTCTCCCTGAGACATACAGTTTTTGATAATATGTTTTAGGACTTTACATTAGTCAGTCTTGCTGTAATAAGCCTGCATAACAAGCATTCCCCCAAATTTTTGGTGGTTCAAAAGCAAACCTCTACATTTGTGGATTTTCAGTTTAGCTGCAGAAGTTCTGTTCCAGGCTCTGAGAACCATACACATGTGTTCCACATGTTTTTCATTCCAGGCTGAGGGGTCATTGATTCCCTGGGTCATCGTTTTGCACAACAGAAGCTAGAAATGCCAGGGACCATCTTTATTATGCAAGTTCACTTAAACATGAAGAATGTCATGTTTGCTTCCATTCCATTGGCCAAAGAGAGTCACATGGCCAAACCCAACATCAATGGAGCAGTAAAATACACACACCTGGAGGAGGGTAGAGAAAAGTGAACATTTGCTGAACAATAAAGCAATCTAGCAAAGAACTCTTCTAGGGTGAGTGGGAGGTCAGGGCTCTGGCTCCCTCCTAGGCTTCAACCCAAATAGTTTTACTTTGATCTGTTTTCTGTCTTGGGCTTGATCCATATTTTATTTGAAAGAAGTGTTCCATTGCTGTAAAAATAATAATAATAAAAGTGTTTGGATACTACTGACTCCAAGTTTCCTATTTTGCCAACGAAGAATCTGGAGGTCAGAGGGTAAATACCTTGCTGATTTGTATCTGTGCCAGGACTGGTGCTAGGGGATTTGAAGTCAACCAGATCTGGATTTTTAATTCCAACTCTCAATATTTCCTAGCAGAGAAAACTTGGACATGTTGGATTGCTTGATGACAGCCAAAGTCTCTCCATGGTCCCCCATTGCCAACTACACTGAAGGGATGGAATTTACGACTGGTGACCAATACTCAGACTGGGGAAGGTTCCCTATGCTCAACCATGTCCCTGGGATGAGAGGTAAAGTTTCACTGTTCCTGACATGAATGTTCCTATATTTGAAATACTGCTAAACTCCTGAGCTTAAACCCTTTGCTCTTCTATCTCTCCTTCCCTTGGCTAAGACCTGTGCATTATTTGGGTATATACCTGTCTCCCATGGTGGAGGATGGGCTTTTTTTAGAGTAGGGCTCTTCTTTCAGACTTCATTTCTTTCTTCCCTTAAACTTCACACTCCTCCCCATTCTGCAACACAATGACCATCCTACCTTCACACAGCAAGGCCTTTGTAAGTGGTTATAAATTAAGAAATGCTTTTCTTCCTCTGGCCCAGAGGCAACTTCTTGGAGAAGACATGATTACAGGGATGAATTCCCAGAAATGCTGAAGGCCTTTACAACTAGACAGGAAAGTCTTGTGCTTGCAGAAAATCAGTCAGCCCAAATGTACAGAAACAAAGAAACAGTTGAAGCCAGTCAAAACCATTAGGGCTGTTGGCTCTGATTTCAAATAAGCAGAATAAACAAACTCCAGTCCACGTAGGAAGTGGTTCTGCTGTCCTCCTCTTTTTAGCTTTTCAAAGTCAAGTTACAGTGTTTGAATGTTTTAGAACTTTCCTTCTAAAGGGTATCCTTTTATTATATGTTCCAGATGGCCAGTGCATCCTAGGGTAGTAACTCGACATGTACATTTTAAGTTTTGACTTCATTTTTTGAGCACTTTCCTGGCTTCACTTTTGCATATTAGAGGGAAAAGGTTATGCCTATTACATTGTTCTATAATAAAACCAGCTGTGTTTCACCCATATTGCTACTCTAAACATGGTACTTCTGCTTACACACAGGTTGACAATAGGGCTGTAAGATACATGTATACATACACACATATTTTTCCCCAAACCAAATCCATCCTCCACCCTGAAATTCAACAATCTAGCAGTTAAAATGGGTGCTTTGAAGCACAAGGAAAGATCTTGTCAACTCTTCTGGTCTTCAGAATTCATGGGCTCAGATATGCTCATTTCATTTTTCCATAACCAACTCTCTTCCTGTATCTGCTTTTCTAAAATCAGGACACTTCGCGAAACTACCTAATTATGAAAGAAGCACTTCTTACCCAACACATTTAAATTTTACAGTGTAAGCCAAAGAGGGGTGAAATCACCAATGGGTCTTCTTCAGCTCACACTGCTAGTCTGTACATTGCAATGTGGGGATTGCTCAGAAAACATGTGCAAAGATGGCTCTAATCTAGATAATTCATCAGTCTCATCCAAGGGAAACTCGTGGTTGAACAAACTTAGTGTTTGTAAGAGGCCAAGGAAAAAGCTTAATCAAGGAGATTGAATATCAAATACCTCAGCAATCAGGAAAAGCAGGACACGTATAAATATCTACAATTTAATTCTTAACAGTTAAGACAGTGGAAAACAAGAGAGCCTCGAATGACTGAGTCCTCTGCTCAAGCAAGGGAGAATTACCTCTTGACTCTCCTTACAGATTCATGATGGTGGACTGAGGGTCCATGCTGTAAGAAGAGCGTCTTAGAAGAATGTTTCTCCTGACCTCCAAACTTGGCCTTCAAATTCCAGTCCAGATGTTGCCTCTTGTCCTCCCCTCCCCAGACATGACGAATCACTTCCTCCCATGTTGTACCTATGAACCTTGTACATACTTCCATCACAGCACCAATCACAGGGCATTGTAAATTTTGATTTCTATGCCTGTCTCTTCTATTAGGTTCTGATGTCCTTGAGGGCAAAATGGTGCCAGCCTGCCCAAGGAACTTAGCACCATGCCTGTTCTTTAGTATAAAATCTTGGGACTTTCAAGCAACTCGTATCAGCTCGTATCAGTAGATTTTTTTTCTACCTCTGGAATAGTAAAAACTAAGAATCAGAAGTTGTACCCTCTTTGGAGGGTTTAGAATCAATTAAGTATGGACAAAATTCATTAATGGTTAATACTATGGAACTGAGACATTATTTTGCCTGCTCCTGTTGAGCTTAGCCTGACCCTTCCCTTCCCAGGCCCCAGCATAGATGAAGAGATGGGCTCCTGCTACTGTGTTACCAAATATCCCCATCCCTCAATAGCCGTAGCTCATTGGACTGGCATGGTCCTCTAACCACAAGATGAAGGAAATGGATTCTATGACTCAGGATTTTGAATGAAGACGCCTAGAAATTGAGAATTACTTGATAGCATCCCTGTGTCTGAGGGCATGTAAATGCAAGACAAAGCAACCACTGGCTATTTTGGGGTCACATGTGATGAAGTGTAATTAAAGAGAGAGATTATAGAAAGAAGAGAACAGAACCACAGAGAGAAGCAGGAAATCAGCTTAATGTGTCTCAACAGAGATACAGACATATAGAGAATTTCCAAATTCTTGTCCCATGGGAAGCCTACTATTTCCCTGCCTTTGAATTCTATGACCCACCCTTCCACCGTATAATCAATGTTTATTTTAGCTAGCTTCAATGGGGTTCAGTTTCTCATATGCACTACAAAATACCTAACGGAATTCAACCTTCACTTAATATATCTATTATTGATATGTACTCATTATTGGGGTTTGATTGTGTTCATAGCAATAAAAAAAAAAAAATCTTTCTGCAAGGCTCACCCTGCAACTTGCCCTAACAACTAAATATAATTTATTTTCCAAATTAGATGTATAGATATCCTCACAGCTGCTTTTTATGATATAAAGATTATTGAATTTTTAGTCAATTTGGGTTCTAATCCTCACTTTACTCATTTAATAACAAAGTCAACTTAAATAAATTATATAGCCTCATCCTGCCTTATTATTTTTTTTTTAAAAAATCTACTTCTACAATGAAAATGTTCAAACACCCCCTAAAGTAGAGAAGATGGTATAATGAAAACCTAGGTACACATCAATGATTATCAACATAACCTCAAACTAAAAATGAGAGAGCATCAGACAAACCCAAATCAAGGGACATTCTACAAAATAACAGACCAGTGCTCTTCAAAAGCGTCAAGGTCATGAAAGACTGAGGAGATTCTAGGAACAATTACACCTAAATGCAATGTGGGATCCTGGGTTGGAATCCTGAAGTTGAAAAAAGGACATTATTAGGGGTAAAAAAAAGGTAAAACTAGAAAAAAAATTCTTTAGGCCAGTTAATAATGTTGTATCAATGTTAACTTTCTGTTTTTGATCATTGTACTCTGATTATGTAGGATGTTAACTTTAGGGGAGGCTAAGCAATATATATTCAGGATTTCTGTGCTATTTTTGCAACTTTTTGCTAAATCTAAACTTATTTCAAAATGAAAAGTTAAAAAAATAATATTTATCAACACTCGGCCACTCTTCTTTCTTCTATTGCCCTCCCCATCCCCACCCCACCCCCATTTTTTTTTTTTTTTGCTTGAATATTTTTAAGGAAATCCAGAAACCATAAAATGCCACCAGTTGGTCTCTGACAGATAAGAACTCAGTTTTGTAATATAATTTCAATAACATTGCCACACCTAACAAAATTAGCAACAATGCTATGTAATATGTAATATGTAATAGCCAGTCTGTGACCTATTTTGCCAAATGCCTCAAAAATGTCTATTGATGAATTTTTTTTTGCTCATATCAGGTTCCAAAAAAGACCCTGATGTGTTTGTTTGATATGCCTTTTAAGTCTTTTTTAATCTATAACAGTTCTTTCCCCTCCTCCCTTTTTTATGGCAAATTTTTTTCTCTTTAATAATTTATTAAAGGTTATAATTCTTCACAGTAATACAGCAGAACAATGTGTTCTTAGATATAGTTGTTACATTTTTAATTTTATAAGTATTTAACATTATTATTTTAAAATTTTATTAGCATTTAAGAGTAGACAAGCTCTCTAAACTAACATGAAGCAGAGGAAGGATAGGTTTTTTCAAAGCATGACCTTTATTTTTTAAGAAACTGGGTCATTTTTCCTATAGAATTTCCCACATTTTATTTTGGATGGTTGCAAGCTTGTGATTCAATTTCTAATGATGTAAAATGCGGACAATACCACTCACCTCAGAGAGCTTTGTAAGACTTGAGAAAATATCTGGAAAAAGTGCAAGGCTTAGTTCTACCAATCTCTGACTTCTAGTCCCTACTTCATCCTCCAACTCTTTCCAAGGATTTATCATTTATTTGATTTTCAGTAGTCACCATTTAACATCTCATTACGGGATCCACTCTCAGTGCACACGTGGGCTAACAGATTCATTTTCACAAATGATATATAATATACACCTAACTCTAGAAAACAACCAGTAAAAGAACCTTCTGTCCCATCTCCAGAAGGGACTGCGTGACCTCACTACTCAAAGTGGGATCTGGTAACACCTCTTAGGCTTTAATGTATTGGAATAGCTAGAAGTAAATACCTGAAACTACCAAACTCCAACCCAGCAGTCTGGACTCCTGAAGACAATTATATAATAATGTAGATTACAAGGGGTGACAGTGTGATTGTGAAGACCTTGTGGATCACACCCCCTTTATCTAGTGTATGGATGAGTAGAAAAATGGGAATAAAAACTAAAGGACAAATGGGGTGGGATGGGGGGATGATTTGGGTGTTCTTTTTTCACTTTTATTTTTTATTCTTGTTCTGGTTCTTTCTGATGTAAGGAAAATGTTCAGAGATAGACTGTGGTGATGAACGCATAACTATGTTATCATACTGTGGACAGTGGATTATATATCATGGATGATTGTATGGTGTGTGAATGTATTTCAATGAAACTGAATTTAATAAAAAAGAAAAAAAATGGGATCTGGGGATCAACACCATCGCATCCCCTGGGAGCTTGTTAGAAATGCAGAGTCTTGGCCCCGACCCCAGACCTGCTGCATCAGAATCTGCAATTTAACAGGATCCACAAAATATATGTGTGCACCCTATAGATTGAGAAGCACTGAGGAGAATCCCCTAAAAGTAGTAGTTTTGGGTACATCAATTGAAGATTCCCTTTCTTCTCCCTGGCAGAGAAGTTTCTAGTCTCCCCATATCTCCCTGCCCTTAACTCCTGCCTTTTAAATTTCAGCAAGGAGCTGGCCAGCTGAAAGGACATCAGTGGGCAGAGGGCAGCAGCCGGTAAGCCATTTCTTTCTCCTCTGACTCCTCAAAAAGATTCATGAGAGAGAGGTGGGGGGTTTTTAGGGACTGGAAACATCATTTGGGTAAATGAGCTGTGACTTTTCATATTTCTCAGCTAAACAAGGAAAGCCTTTCAAAAATCTTTGAAAGTAGCTGTCAGTTTGCCCATAGGTTTTGCTTATTTCTGAACTTCTTAATAAACTATAGACCGAAGGCTTCCTTGCTTTGCTTTTTGAAGAGGTGCCTCCAAGTGGGACACCTCAGGTAGCTTTCAAGGGTTTGCAGCAAGCCTAGGCTGTCCTGATGCCTCCATGGAGCTCTCCTCCCAGAGAGAAGTGAGTGTTTCAATTACACCTAGGTTTATCAGTTCGCATGCATTGTTTTATTTTCGAGAAATTAGGTTTTGTTACAACAGGAGTCATAAAACATTATATGGAGGGATTTTAATGCTGCCTCACAGTCCAGGGTGGAACTTATATCTGACCTTAAAGCCAGAACATAGGGTATTACAACTTTTTTTAAAAAAAAAACATACCTTTTAATTACACAAGTAGTGTATGAAAGCATCTGGAGTATTTTAAGGTAAATCCCAGACACCGTATCTTTTCACTCATAATTATTTAAATATGGACCTTTAAAAACTATAAGGATTTTTTTAGCATAATTAAAATATTAGTTGCAAACCAGAAGAAATTCACAATATTCCTTAACATCATCTAATACCCAGTTCATGTTCAGTTTCCCCTAGTTTTCTCATTGTTTTTTTCTTTTCACAGTTGGTTCATAACTCAGGATCCAGTCAAAGTCCATAGGTTGCATTTGGTTAATATGTCTCTTAAAATCTTTCTAAAGTTTATAATAATCCCCCTTCCATTTTTTTTTTTTTTTTTTTTTTTTAATGCCATTTGCCAAAGAAACAAGGCATTTGCTCTCTAGAAGTTCTTCAATTCTGGATGTGGCTGTTGGTTTCCTTGTGGTATCTTGTAACATGTTTCTCTGTCTCTGTACTTACTGTAAATGGTGAGTTAGGTATTAAGTCATTGATTTTAAAAAGATAATATTAGGTAATGTACAATACTAGCATTTAGGGTCTGCCTGGGCTGGGTGCAAAGGAATGAGCAGGCTTTGGGGTTTGGCAGAACCAGCTTCTCTCTGGCCCTGGGCACTTGAGCCTGCCATGGGAATGTGTCCTGCTGTGCTTTCTCCGATTCTGCTCCTACTTCTCATTGCAAATAGTGACCAAGCCAGAGGTTACCGTGAAGATTAGACGAGATATTTGCAAAGCACCTATCCAGCATGCATTTGCTGCCATATAAATGTATATTTCTTCTTTTCTCTCTGAGCCTCATGCTTCTCAACAGTAAATTGAGATAGCTGGACTGCCTGGCCTAAATTTCCTCTCCAGCTATAAAATTCTATAATCTGTGTTACATTCTGGTGAGAGACCATGTCAGTTAAACTAGCATGAAACAGAAGCCACTGTTTACTTGGGCTATTTTTTTTTTTTTTTTTTTATAAAAACTTTTTAGAGGTAATTTTTTAATGATGTTTTTATTCATCAAATATTCGTTTGTCTCTGTAAGGAGACACTCTCTCAGGAAATATGAGGATAAGACGTAGTTCTTCCACACTGGCAGCTCCCAGTCTGGGCGTGGAGAGATACATGCACAAGAGAGAGTGAAGAAGCTATGCTAGAGATCCAAGGGAGGTGCTTTCTCTAAAAGAGCAATGTCAGAAACAAGTATGACAACATTAGGCTTCTGTTTGAGTAATTCTTTTCCATCAGTGGGGATGGATTTGGGCTGGTTTAGCAGCTCTCATCACACTCTCTGCCCTCCTGGTGATCCAGGATAAGCTTTCCATGATTTATCAAGGAATAGCCAACAGACCGAAAGAAGGGGTAAAGGCCAAAGGTCATTGTGTTTGCAAGAGACCTGAAGACTGCCATCTCCAACTGGGGACATTCATCATGAAGGCTAGATTTGTATGAGACTCAATTTGGGGGGAAATGGGAAAGAAGAGTTGGGTTTGGATCAGTGAAAAATAGTTTGGGGAATTCGTAAAAGAGAAAATTCATTGACAAATAAAATGTAAAAGGAAAGGAAGGACTCCATCTCTAAAAGTTAAAGTAGAAATAGTGAAGGTTTGATTTTGTATAATTGACATTTTCTAAGCTGCACAAAGGCAACAGAAGTGGTTTCACCAAATTCGGTTACATCAAGAAAGCACCATCTGACCTTGACAAGGGGTTTCCTATTTCAAGTTCTCACCCTCGATTTTGTTTGTAGTTTATTGCTTTTCCTACACTGGATAACATACACATACCCCAACATATCCACACACTCACAGAATGTACACACACCCACACTCATATATGAAAATACTAGGGTTCTTAATATTATGTTACATATTATAATGCATACTAATATAATACATGTTAATTTGTACTATATATAATGTTAAGCAAACTAAAGCTGTATGACTATGATATATAAGCATTATATAATACGTGTTATTAAGTAGACTAGGGCTCTAAGATTTTTTAAGTTCTTAAGTCTTTTTTTTATAGTTCTTCAATCTTCTCAGGCACGATAGTCACAAACTATTATAGATGAGAAAAACACAAGGGCACAGAGACATCATAATGGAATTTTCTCACTGAGTTTTCCTGAATCAGGTTAAAAAAAAAAAAAAAAAAAAACCATAAAGAATATAAAAGTGCCCTGAGCTAACAAGGCAATCATCTTGGTGACAAATGGCAAGCCTCAGGACAGCCACCTGCTAGCCCTCTGCTTGAGCACACCAAAGAACCCATCTGAAATTATTTACTGATGTGATACTAAGCAGAAAATATTAGCAATGGACAAATATAAGGAGAACTTTTAAGAAGATGGAAAGAAAATTGCTATTCTAAAGTCCATTCCAATGTTTGATATGTTTTTTGAAACATCATTTAAGGAGGTATAATTGGATGCCACATGATGTTATTAGAATGCAACAATGTGTTTCACCAAGATCTCCCTGTGACAACCGTCTAGGACACCAAAGATCCAGAATGATCCAATAAGAAATGCAACACCCTCCCTCTCAACTCCTGTATCTCCTGTATCTCCAGGGATCCATAAACTTTTTATGTAAATGGTAGATAATAAATACTCTTTGTAGGTTGCAACTATTCGAGTCTGCCATTGGTCTGTGAAAGCATCCATAGAAATTATGTAAAAGAATGAGCCTGACTGTCAATAAAACTTTATTTACAAAGCAGGGGCCTGCTGGATTTAACTCAGGGGTTGTAGCTTGCCCACCACTGTCCTATGTGTTTCCCTATATTTTCCTAATTGAAACAAAATTTCTTCTTTGAGATACACTTAAATGCAAGAAAATTAAAAGCAAAAAAACACGAAACTCAATAATATAAATTTGGTTGTTTTGGATAAAAGAGTGCCTTGTTAATTTTTAATTAATAATTTTTAATTTATTGATGTTTATTTTATTTTATATGGGGCATTATAGAAACATGATTTCAAGTGGACTCTAGATTTTAGGAGTTGGCCACATGTTGAGAGTGGAATTAAATGTAATATCCATTCTTCTTGCTATATTTTGGTGGGGAACATTTCTAGTCTGAACATTTGCATTCTGTTTGCAATTTTGGATTTATCCCACAAAATAGATTTTCTTTAAAGTTAAGGAGTTCAGAGTCTGTGGTTTCATTGTATGCATTGGCTAGAATCAGTGCCTGAGGTGATGACTTTTTCTTCAATGTTTGTTTTTGTGATAGAAGTCCCCTGAATGTTGGATTTGGCCCTAATTTCAGACTGATAAAATTTGATAACTTAGTTTCAGGCTTTACCTTCCATTGTGAGCAAACTGTCACAAGGCTGGGAACCACCATTTTGTGCAATGATGTTACAGGATGTATTATAAAGGCACTGCCTCAATTCGTGTTTCATTTTTTATTTAACAGTAAAGTAGACAGAGATCTGAGTCAATCAGATAAGCCTGACACATGCTGGGACTGAGTGTTATTTAGTGTAGAATAGTGAATCTCAACCAGGACAATTTTGTCCCCAGAGGACATTTGGCCATGTCTGCCAGACATTGTCTGGAGACAGTTTTGATTGTCTCAACTGGGGGCGGGCTGTTACTGGCATCTAGTGGGTAAAGGTCAGGGATGCTGCTAAACATCCTATAATGCATAGCACCACCTCCACAACAAAGAATTATCCAGCTCCAAATGGCAATAGTCCTCCAATTGTAGGACTCCCCCTGGAGAAAGAAGTCTATAGGCCAAGAGGACAGGCCCACTCTGAACCCTCATCCCCTCTTGTAAGCCACACCAGGGGACCGGGAGTCCAGAAATACCTGCAAAGGGCCAGTGTAGACCTCTTCCTCATCTGTCCTCTCTAGGACAGATCCCTCTAGCAGTGTACACACCCCTAGGCCCAAGGAGTAGTAGCATGCGAGCTTGGGGTAGGGCGTGCCACAAAACCCCTCAGGGATATGGGAAGGGAGTGGGGAGAGTAGCATTCAAGTTGGGGTTGGGGGGAATCTCCATCCCCATTTCTTATTTTGGCCCAGTCTTGCAATTGTTTGAAGTGGGTCTGACCAATTTAACAAGTAGAGGGCCTACAGCACAATCTTGCCTCTTCACAGGCTTTGGGAGTTCCCTATCCAGTAGCCTAAAATTTCAAGTTCCAAATGCCCAAGTGCTTTCATGCTGGGGTTTGTGTGTGTGTGTGTGTGTGTGTGTGTGTGTGTGTGTGTGTGTATTTGGTGGGTGAGGATGGGGTTAGCAGAGTGTGCCAGCCAAAACATGGTCTCAGGCCAAATTGAATCAATAGTAACCCATTGGACAAAACTCAGAGGTCTGCAGACATCCCAGACATCCAGAAGTGACAGGGATTTTCAAGGGATCCTGGATCCTACTGATTTGACTCTGGGCTTCTTCTAAGATAGTTCTGGAGATCTTGGAATAGGCCTGAGCTTCAAGATAGAGATTTACAGAAGGGAATCTGAAAACCCAGTGTCAGCAGGCTAGAGGGCCTTTTCCCAAGGCCAGTGTTCTGTTGGGGGCCTCTTGTACATACCACTGAAGAGTCAACATTTTTATCCATTTAATGGCTGGGCAGTGGTCACTGTTTATTTCTTCCTACTTTATATTCAAGAATGTACTTTGCGGGTGACTGAGCTTGTACCTCGGCTTGCCAGGCCTGGGCCAGGGGACCTGATCACCCCCTGGGGAGGGTAGTAGGTACGGGCGTGAGTGCCCTCTGCAGCCCCCCCGAGCCTGGGGAGCGAGGTCAAGGCAGCTCCCTTTTCCTCACCCAAAATGCCACTGGCAGGGAAGGCTTGCCGGAGGAAACCGCCTTTCTCCCAACTGCCCTTTCCCCACTTCCTTATCTTACCCACACACTCCCTTGTGCCAAGGCCACTCCTGCCACCGCCAGCGCGCATGCACCGTGGCCAGAACAACCCCCGCCCCGCTGCAACGGCTCCTGCGTCCTCTCAGAACCAATCCTAGCCCCTCTCCCTTCAGTATTGCCATTTAAGGCTACTTCACCTCTTTTCCAGCCCTGCCCTTCTTACCAGCCTATATAACCTGTAATCACCCCTGAATAAATCTCTTTGGCGCATACTCCTACTGGATGAAGAGTGTCTTGTCCTTATCGCCGCCCTCCACACCTTGCACGCCTCTCGCCGAGGACCCGGCCAAGTCCTCCGCCTCGCCCTCGCCTCCGGGAAAGAGCCCCCGCCGCCGGTACCCTTTAAGCAGCCCCGAGAGCTGAGGGCTCAGCTACCGGCCGCCCCTCCCCCTAGAAGCAGTAACCGCAACCGCAGTACTTGCCAGTTAGGAATGAACTATCCTGCAGACATGCCTTGCTGAAAATAACAGAAATCTTCTTAAAACACTACTTACAATAAATTGTCAGTGGAGTCCTATTTAGGTACAAGCAAGAAGATTATAATCGCAGTATCCCAAGCTATTCACCAAATAATTATCTGGGCTAATTTATCTAGTCTAGATTTTTATAAACAATGGGGTTGCAGTAAGGATGTTTAAAAAATATATTTACATATCCCTTTACTGAATCCACTTTAAAGATATTCATCTTGCTTGAAGAAAGAGGTATTAAATACAAACACACACACATGAACACATGCCTTGCATTCAGAGGTATTGTGCATCTTTTATTTTTTATTAGAGAAATTGTAATTTTATATAAAAATAATGCAGAAAATACAGAATTCCTATATTCACCCCTCACACATGCAATTTTCCATATTATTAACACTTTCATTAGGGTAGTAAGAATTCGTGCATCTTCGAGTAACACTTTCCAGCTGGAAATGCCTTTTGAGATCACCCTGAAATACTCTGTAAACTATGACGTGCTGTCAGAATATTCATTTTAGGCATTAAAAATAGTCTCTGAGATTGCAAGAAATTCACTCTGCATGAAAATCATCATTGCTTTGCCAGAAGGAATTTTAAAATACAACTCAAATTATGTCCTGCTAGATTGTGATTCTTTATGCTCCTGCCAAGCTACCAGCCCTGGCCTGTAGAGCCAAGTCTTGGGCACACCTGTAATCCATCAGCAGCACCTGGTTGGGATGCTCTGCCCCTGGGAGTGTTCTTCAACCTGACATTGCCTCAGAACTACCTGGAGGGCTTGTTCAGATTGCTGAGCCCCACCTCCCAGGGTCTTTTATTCTATAGGTCTGGGATGGGTCCTGAGAATTTGCATTACTAACAAGTTCCCCTGTGATGCTGATTCTGCTGATCTGGGGCCATACTTTGAGAACCAATGCCTTGGCCATTAGCCAAAGGGGCCAGATAATAAATAGTTTAGGCTTGGGGCCACATAGTCTCTATCACAACTACTCAACTTGGTCCTTGTACCATGCGTGAAAGTAACCACAGACAATTTGTGAACTAATGGGCTTGGTTGTGTTCCAGTAAACCTTTTTCACAAAAATGGGTGGAGGACTGGATTTGGCCTAAGGGCTGTAGTTTGCTGACCCTTGACCTATAGGATAAAGGGTCTTCAAGTGAGATCCTTAATCTCTTCGTTGTCCTACACTTGGTTTCAGTTTCAACAGTCTACTTGCAATCCCAAATAAGCTCATCTCTTTCACCAGGTGTGTGTGTGTGTTTGTGTGTGTATATGTGTGTGGGGGGGCGGGGCACGTGCTTTCATTTATAGTATCAATATACCATGATAGGGAAGGGAAAAGAGGAAAAGTTAGTTAGAAAAGAAGAAATAGAATCAGCAAGAAAGAAAGCATTTTAACTCAATAAAATGAGTCCCAAACTAAAAAGTCTTGGAAACATCATTTAAATCTTCCTCCATCCCTAGCTATTTTTCCTACCCTAAATTAAAAGATCACAAACCTTTTCTAGACAAGCAAGTAGTTTTGGGGAGTTATTGTGTGAACACCTACTTAAAGCTTCAGGTTTCAAACCTAATGGAAAAGCTTATTCTGAGTTGTATGCTGCGGCTATAACAGAAAGAAAAGTGGTTTCAAATATAAAACAAGAACATTTCATGGGGAATGAAAGCAAGCTGTGGAGTTTCTGTTACTGATGTTGTCTTGGCAAAATATCTGAAGCCCTTCAAAGTTTCTGAGTTTCATCTGATTACCTCTCAAGGAAAAAGGCAATTTCCATTCGTCCCTTGTTTTTATCCCTCCATTTAAGTAGACAAACCCAAAATATCTTACAGATAGCTTGTGTATTATTAGGTGCTGAATCCACTGGATAAGAAGACATATTGCATTTTGTACAATTCCATTACAATTATAAAGGCAAGGATGAAGTAATCAAATGAATTATTCATTTCTGTGACCACAGAGGCATTTGCTTGAATGTGCTGTTTCCACATGTGTTACCTTAAAAAATGTTAAACTGTTGTGAATGGTCTCACTACTTTCCATTTAAATAAAATATCAGTGTTATCTTCCTATTAGTCAACTCAAACAGTAAAAGGTAAAGAGAGATTAATACTAACACCTGGAGCTAAATACAACCTATAATTTCCTTTGTATGACTCTATATTGTTAAATTACACATACATTAACATAAATATTTGCATATATTACAAATCTATGTAACATAACATCCTCCTGTGGTTTCCAAAATGAATAATAATATTCCCTAAAAAAATGGCTATGAGGATCAGTTTCCTTCCCTTCTCTGATAAGGAAGGCTGATTTCCATTTCTCTGAATCTGACAGCTACTTTGATAATTCACTTCCTGAAATTCATACCAGCATTTGTGATAAATACTGAGGTACTGAATGCAGAGTCTTGAGTAACCAATATAGTTTTAAATTGAAGCAGAAAACTTTCTGAAATTAGACATCATTATAATGTAATTAAGTGAATACAATGGGCTGAGGGGTGGGGTAAAAATATTTTAAAATGTTCAAACATCACCTGTGTTTGAGAATTTACTTGAGAAACACCTTGGAGCTCAACGTCAGTCAAAGAGAGGAGTGGAGGCTTTCTTCTTTCCAATCACGTTATACTAGATTTCTCCACAACATTTATAGAGCAAAGAAAGAAATTTCACGCTTCAAGGTTTAAAGAAAAAACATAACTTACCTGTTCCCCTCAGTGGCAGGAATTCTTGCTTCCCAGTCTATTAACCTGTAGGAGTCCAGAGATTAAGGTCTTTGTCTTCGTTTTCCAATTTGGTTTCACATTTGTCTTTTGTTTTGTTCCAAAAATCAAAATCCTTAAGGGGAAACCCTCCCATAGATTATTCTTCAAGGACATTACAACTGAGCATTGGTTCACTTGGAACATACTCGATGGCAAAGCTCAGGGAGCCAGACTGCTATATATAAATGTAACTTACCTTCTGTGCTTTGGATATTGGAACGTTTTCTTAATAAGTAATATCCTTTTGCATCATTATAACTGGGATTTTAGTTCTAAAGGGAAATCACATAAAAAGTAGGTTACCATATATCATTGTTCATGCAAACTGTATATAGTCACCAATCTTATTCTCCAAGTGTATAACTAAATATTTTTTTATTTTAATATTTAAAAACTCAATTTATATATTACCATAAGTTTTATTTTCAGTTGTGTGCTTTCCTAAGATAGGTTATGGAGATAGTTGATCAGCACAAATTGTTAAAATCCTTGTGGTCTGGGTTTCACAATAGACCATGGAGTCCCACCGCAGTTTTGTGACACCACAGGACTGACCCCAATTAAGACAGGGCGTGTCTCAAAGCCCTGAATTCATTTATTTTCTCCTAATTGAGCTGTATATGTACACATCTAGCACAGAGTACTTTGACGGCAAAGGGATGAAGGAGTTTTGTGAAATTCAAGCCAAAGGCTGAAACAATCTAATAAAAAACTGTGATCACATCTGTAGATTTGAAGCACTGTCCATTTTCAAATCAGATATTTTTAAAGCTCCTTGGAAAAATGTCAGCAGATCATATAAACAATTGTTCTGTTACCTTCAAAAATGTCAATGTCATGAAAGTTAAAAAAAGGTTGACGAACTTTTCCAGACTAGGGGAGACTAAAAAGACATAACAAACAAATGAAATTCCTGGTCCTATAGTGAGTGTATCCTAGATAGGAAAAAATATTGCTGTTAAAGGCATTCTTGAAGCAATTAGCAAAATTTGAATATGTATCCTATATTGATAATAACATTATACGTTAGATTTCCTGATTTTGATCATTTAAGAGAATATACCTGTCTTTACAGATGCATGCAGAAGTATTTAGGGGCAAAGGTGACATCTGCAACTTGAAGGTTTCAGCACATATATATGTATATATGGATGGATGATGGATGGATGGATGGATGGATGGATGGGAAGCAAATGTTGCAAAATGGTAACAGTTGGTGAATCTAGGTGAAGGATATATGGGAGATCATTGTACTATTCTTTCAACTTATTAGTCCATTAAAATTCTTTCAAAATAAGAAAAGTTTTTAAAATGCCAGCACAATTGGGGATTCATTTTAATGCTGGAGAAGTATTATTAAGACATTTTGCAGAAGTATCTGTGTTTAAATTTAAGCTGTGCTTTCCTCCATCATGAATATAATAAATCGGATGCATTTTTCCAGTGGCTGAGTGAGAAACACTGTCAACCAGGCAAAATCAGTGCCCGCATATTGAGTTTAGGCACGGAAACACAGAGACTAGCACGTAGCATCCACGTAGAAAATACCCAATGACTGCTTTTTTGAGGCCACAGATGGTTTTGTGAACATTGGTGAGCACATGGAAGGTTTTTGTGACCACTTGGTGGATTTTCCCATTGAAAACAGGATATTACATAAGCACATATCCAATATAGAGAATTTTTACTCCACCCCACTTTAGCTACCAGATGGCGGGACAGTAGAAGATGGTCTTTAGGGAATATTAGCATCCCAGGATAAAAGACCCAAAGACATTATTACCGGGAGTTTCCTGAAGTAACAGCCAGATTATCTACCAGCTGCACCTCCCTATTAGTTAAGTGTTGCCATTTTGTTGGACAACTGAGCAGCTTCCTGATGCGTCAGAGAAGGCAACAACACAGAAAGCTGAAAGACACAACTTACTTCAGGTGCAATGTTGTCAACATGGGGTTTGAGCTCACACAAAACTATCTCCAGCAGTTGCAGCTGAAATCAGGTAAGCTCAATGTGGGATTGCAATGTGGGAAACCAAAATGGACTTCTATAGGCCACTTTAGGGAGGGTACTTCTGGTAATACTTCACTTCTCCCCCTTTCCACTCCTCAAAGAAAGAATAGTGATTAATGCGTCTGAGCAGATATTGCTCTTTCTTGGGCACTGTTTCACTAATGGGCTGTTGCTGTGTCTCAAAACCAGAAATCAAGTCTGTAGTTTTGAACCACCTAAACTCGGGCAATCTGGTATCCTTATCTGCTGTTTCACTCCGAAACACGGGCAGGACAGGAACGACGCTTTCTGTCTCCATGTGCAGGGACACTAGGCAGAGACTATCAAGAAAAACACTCCATGCTCTTTCTCTTTCTGACTTCTCACCTTGCAACAGGTAAGATTAACCAGGTAGAGCTGTACTGTGGCCAAAGATGTCTTCAAATTAGCTGGAGGGAACAGAATCCTACATCTTGGATTTTAATGGGTGGACAGAGGACAAAGCGGTGTGAGAGGTCACCAGAAAAGACTTAAAAACACAGCAGATTTTTAAATTAACACATATGGAATAGGAGATTTATTTCTTTAATATGTTTTAAAAATTCAAAAGGATATTGAAATAATGACAAAGGAGATAGAGACCATTAAAATTTATCAGGCAGATTTGCAAAACAAATAAACTTTCTAAAGATGAAAAATATAATAGCTAAGTGAGAAATCTAATGAATGGCTTAAACTGCAGATTAGACACAGCTGAAGAATCAGAGAGCTGAAGAAATGATCTAAATTGCAACTCAGAAAGCAAAAAGAAGAAATTATGAAAGAGAGGTTAAGAGATGTGGATGGTAAAGTGAGAAGTTCTAGCATGTATCTACTCAGCTTCAGAAAGAGAAAACCAAGAGAATGGAGGAGAGACAATATTTGAGAGATAACAGCTATCATTTTCCAAAGTTGATCAAATATTGTGAAGTACAATAAATACCTAGCAGCATAAATAAAGAGAAATCTGCACCTAGACATATTTTATTAACTACAGAAGATCTTAAAAGCAGCCAAGGAAAACAGACATTCCTACAAAGGAAGGAAAATTAGGCTGACAGCTATCCTCTTCTAAAACCAGTGGAAGAGAGAAAAGAGTAGAAAGATCCCTTCAAAGAATACAGAGAAAATATTGGTCCACTTGGAATTCTATACTCAATATCAAATATCTTGAAAATATATTTCAAGAGCAACAGTGAAATTTTCAGACAAAAACTGAGGAAGCTTAAACTGGGTGGATATTTGTTTTGATATTATACTTTAAACTATATATATTTTATTATATATATTTTTATGTTATATTTTAGTAGAGAGAAAGAAAGAGAGACAAAACTGAGAGGGTTTACTTGAAATAATTCCTCTTTAAAATAATGTGCTTTGGGAAGAAGGAATATGATTCCAGAGAGGTAGATCTGAGAAGCAAAGAGTTGTGACCAAGTATAGTAGGAACAAGTTCACAGAAATGTTGCTATATTAGGTTACTTTCTTGGGGTACAGTAGGAACATGTTGGAAGTAAAGTAGTTATCTTAGGCTAGTTGTCTTTTTCTTACTCCCTTATTGTGGTCTGTTTGAAAAGTTCTTTTGTTGTATGTTTTTTTTTTAATTTTTTTAATTTTTTATACAGTTGATTTAAAAAAAAAGTTAATAAAAAAAAAAGGAAAAAATATGCAGAGCCCCCTTGAAGAGCTGGTGGAGAGAGCAGGGGTATTGGCCTGCCCCACTGCGATAGTTGCTAACATGCCCACAGACATAGGGGACTGGTTGTTTGATGGGTTGAGCTCTCTACTACAGGATTTACCCTTGGGAAGACTGTTGCTGCAAAGGAGAGGCTAGGCCTCCCTGTAATTGTGCCTAAGAGCCTCCTCCCGAATGCCTCTTTGTTGCTCAGATGTGGCCGTCTCTCTCTAGCTAAGCCAACTTGAAAGGTGAAATCACTGCCCTCCCTGCTACGTGGGATCAGACACCCAGGGGAGTGAATCTCCCTGGCAACGTGGAATATGACTCCCGGGGAGGAATGTAGACCTGGCATCGTGGGACGGAGAACATCTTCTTGACCAAAAGGGGGATGTGAAAGGAAATGAAATAAGCTTCAGTGGCAGAGAGATTCCAGAAGGAGCCGAGAGGTCACCCAAGAAGGTGGTACGAATGATGGAAACCAGCCATTCTGTGGTCTAATCGAGGGGCTGTGTATAGAGTTTGTACCTGAGGAAATTCTCTCAACCTTGGAAGAACTTGTTCTAAGGAAAATTCACGTGAGGTCTTAAGGACACTAAAGCTTAGCACCCATTACTGAGAGCACTGAGAGACAGATCTAGGCATCAGATAGAAACCGAAATATAACTTTTATGACTGACAAATGCTAGGTTCAAGAAGTGCTGTCCATCTGCTGTATAATACGGTTCCTCTGAATGGAACCTAGTAATGAATTACAGGTGCTTGGGAAAACTACACACTCACCAAGGGGACCTGCTCCTGGAAAGCTTACATGATGGAAGAGATGAGAATGAGCACCCTTTGTTGGCAAGCTGCTCCTAAGGACAAGGAGTTGAGACAAGCAAGCACATCTGCTGAATTCACCTGTCAGTTGAGTCATTTCTCCTCTCCTGGGGAGGAATGTGAAAGGGGATTGAAAGAGGCCAGGAGTATTACTCTAGTAGAAATGCCATTACATGGAAACGTGAAATCAGGAGGGGCAGCAGTCCACAATATGAAAATACTCCCCTACCTCTCTGTCTAGGTACACTGAACAGCTATTTTCTCTAAAGCCTGCTGCTAAACTAGCCAGGTGAAAGGGACTTGTATCTTAGGGGACTCCATGGCAACAAGGATAGAGAGCTGTGTGGCAGATGGAATATATTTATCCACAGAGTGTTTGCTGGTGACACCTTACAAAGGGTAAATAATTAAAGATGATGGTGATGAAAATATTAGTAACCATTCTACCCTGTAAGTTACTCCAGAAATGACAAAAGATGGATTTATAGTAAGTGAAAATTTAAAAATAGAAATCAGAAGCTCTAAAGGATATAAATAAAGCAGAGAAAAAAAAAAATGGTGTGAGAGGATATGATGAAAAATTATTTGCCATGCCAGTTTGGTTCTGGTCTCTGCTTAGAACACTGTTTATCAACCTTTTTTCATTATTGCTCCTGTAACAAGCCTTTTTAGACTTTTTGAAACTAATCCTCCTCCCCTAATGAAGTTCCAATACCATCGATATATCATATATCATGTATCTGTTTATGTACTGCAGCCCTCCTAAGGGCCTATTGTAACACTTAAGAGTGTTTCACATCTCAAGAACCAATATTGCCCCCCTTGGGAATGCATGGCTTAGAATAATAACATATATTCCATTCTAAAATCAGAACCCATTCCTTCAGACCTTTTGAATTCCTTATAAAGAGACTTGAAACTCATGATCCAGGAAGAAATTGAGAGGTTGTTTTTTTTTTGTTTTTTTTTTTGTTTTTTTGTGAAATGACCAGGCATTTTTAAAGCAACCCACTGATATGTATCAAAATCAAAATAATAACAGCCAGGTAGTTTTTATATTTAATAATATTCAGCCAAATGGTACATCCTGCCCTAGCAACCAAAACTTCTTTATATTATCCCCATACACATGGTCAGTCAATCTGTCAGGCAAGAAATACAGTCTTGCAACTTTTTCAAAACACTTGAGAGTTTTGTTGGAAGCCAGATTCCAAAATTACCATCTTCTAAACCCCGCCAAGCAGTAGGTAGAAACTATGGCAGTTGATCTGTGTCAAACCCGTACCACAGGAACCTAAAATAAGGCATAATATATATTCATAGCTATTGTTGCATAACAAATCATCCCAAAATACAGTGTCTTAAAGTAAGAAGCATTTATTCGCCCATCTCCAGCTCAGCTGTATGTACTTGTGGTCTTGGCTGAGTTCGCTCAGGCATCTGCAGTTAGTTGTAGATTGAGGATGCAGCTCTGCTGATCTCTGCTGGGTTCTCTCACATATTTGAAGGTTGGGTGCTGGTCAGTTGGTACAAATGTGCTCTCCTCCCAGTGCTCTCATTGGTAGTTTGGGCTTGTTCACATGGTAGTGTCAGAGGTTCACTAGAGAGAGTGGACGCTGCAAGGTCTCTTGAAGCCCAGGTTCAAAACTGCCATACTGTCACTTCTGCTGCATTCTATTGTTCAAAGAAAGTCACAAAGTCAGCACAGATTCAGCAGGCGTCCACCTCTTGTGCTGAAAAGTCACATTGCAAAGACGTGGAGACAGATGGAGGGAATTGGAGGCATTTGTATCATCAATTCACCCCAGGCATTTAGGCTTGCATCACGATGTACATGGGTTTTGTGTTAAAAGTTTCACGTTGCTATACCTTCTTATTAAAACTAAGTAAACGGAGTCATTTTTATGATCTTAAAACAAATTAGAAAATAGCAAATTACAAGCAAAACAAACAAATTAAGCAACATTAATTCCAATAAATAGTTATTTATGAAAAAGAAACAGAGTGGCATAGTGGAAAGAGCATTCAATTAAAGGACAGAGATTGAATTTCCCATCCTAGCTTTCCCAGAATGTAACTTTAAACAAATAACTCATGCTGGTTCAATCAATCTCAGTTTGTCCATCAGTAAACTGGAAATAATATCTTTTCTTCTCCTCTCCTAAAGTGGTTGTGATGAGCAAATGAGATGATTTTAAACTGTTAAGCTCTCTCTGAACATGATAGATCATTCCCTCCACCATATATTTGCTTTTGAAAGCCTTTCCTTTTTCTAATGGTTATGAATGAACTAGTGATACTAAATAAGCAGGAATTTTCTGTGTTATTCAAATAAAGATTAGAGGAAACTATTCTGCAGGAAGAAAGAGGATACTGAGCTTTAACATTTGGCTATGTCAGTAAGAAGCCAAGTGACCTTGAGAAACCTGTTTGACCTTGGGAAAGTCATGTGACCTATGACCCTTAATTTCGTTGAAGATAAAAATCACCATATTAGATATGATCAATCCTCAGCTTTCTTCCATCACTCAGATTCTAAATCAAATGGGCTTTTATTACAGCAAGTTAAAATCTACTATGTTTATGTTAGTAAAGTTGAAGAAGAAAGCAGATAGGATTTTAACCGACCCAGGTATACTTGTAGATTCAAGGGAATAAAAAAAATTGTCCTAATTGAGAAAGAGCTGTTGGGGTTTCTGGTCCAGTATGAAAGGAGCTTGGAAGTTCTCTCTCCCATCCTAAGAATGAGAAAAAGGTGGGCAAACTGAAAACTCTCCTTAGGTCCGTCAGAGAATTGAGGTCATGGGACAAACCACTGCCCCCAAAACAGGAGAGAAAAGGATACAGAGAGCCCCAGCTAAATGGAGGGGAAGCCTGGGAATAGAAGCTCTCTCCTGGAGCCAGCACGGCAGGAATGCTTGAACTGTACATGCAAATTGCTGGGGCCTCAGTGCCTACCAGCTTGAGAGTTAAATACTCAGGGCCCAGTTTTAGGAGGGCTCCCCACACTTACCTGAGTTTTACAACCAAGACGTCACCAGTTTCTTGTTGGAAAGACCAGAGAAAATTCTCTTCGTTCTTCCATCAGAGGAAGGGAAAAAGTACTATTTTAAAACATACCCAGAGTCGTGTGTTCTCCTTAACAAAGGACTCCCCTCAAAAGAAACTATTTTACCAGAGCCTAAATGACATGGGGGAGGGAAATAGCAAACTCCCACGCCCTCTAACATCCCTATCTCACCTAAGGAGGAGGGAGAGCTGAGAAGCACTTGTAGAGGTCACAGCCCAGGACACAGCCTTGCTAAATCACAGACCAAATCACAGAATGACAGAATGCTCTCCCCCCCCCCCCCCACACACACACCTTACCATGATGTAAGAGAGCTCCTGTACAATAACACGGATTACAACAAGAAGAGCTGCAGGGTCAGAGCTTATTTAAAAAGAAGTCTCTAGGAAAACCCAAAGTCAACAGGGAGGACAAAAACAAGGAGACAAGAAGAAATTTTAGCTTCTGACACCTACAGCTACAGCAAACAGTAAACAAAGCCTAATTCCTAGCCACAAAAACATAAAACCTCACACTAAAGGTCCATTGCCTCAGTTCCCTTTACCCAATACATCGTGTCCAGTTTCAACAAAAAATTACAAGGTATATTAAAAGACAAAAACCAAAACTGAAGAGACAGAACAAGCATCAAAACTAGACTCAGATATGACAAAGATGTTGATCTATGATTAACATGCTGAGAGCTCTAACAGAAAAAGTGGACAATATGCAAGGATAGATAGGTAATTTAAGCAGAGAAATAGAAACCCTCAGAAAGATTCAAAAGGAAATGCTAGCAATAAAAAATACTGTAACAGAAATGAAGAACACCTTTGATGGGCTTATCATTAAATTGGACATAGCCATGGAAAGAATCAACGAACTTGAAGATATGTCAATATAAACTGAAATGCAAAGAAGAAAAGAGTGAAAAAGATGGAACATCATATCTAAGGAATATGGAGCAGTTACAAAAGGTATAATGTACACCTAAGGGAAATAGTAGATGAGGAAGAGAGAAAGGAATAGAAAAAATATTTGAAGCAATAATGGCTGAGAATTTTCCAAAATTGAATTATACCAAACCACAGACCCAGGGAGCTCAGAGAACAACAAGCAGTATAAATACCAAAAAATCTATAGCCAGGCATGTTATATTCAAACTGCAGAAAATCAAAGACAAAGAGAAAATCTCAAAAGAAGCCCAAGATATAAACACCTATCCTAGCAACAAGGTAAGGAGACAAGGAAAGCAGTTACATCAGACTTTGCTTCCAGAACCACGCAAACAAGAAGAGAATGGAGTGAATATTTAAAGCATTGAAAGAAAAATCCACCAACCTAGAATTCTGTACTTAGTGAAATTATCCTTTAAAAGTGAAGGAGAAATAAAGACTTTCTCAAAAAAAATTTTTTTTTGAGGAAATTTGTCACCAGCATATCTGCCTTTCAAGAAATGTTAAAAGAAGTTTTTCAGAGAAAAGTTAAACAGCACAGGACCGAATCCTGGATCTACATAAAGAAAGAATGTTCAAGAAGGAATAAATGAAGATAAAGTTTTTTTCTCATTCTTAACTCATCTAACAAATAACAGTTTGTTCAAAATAATAACAGCAACAATATATTGCACGATTATAGCTCATGGATAAGTGAGATGAATGACAACATCTTTACAAGGAACAGGAGGGAGGAATGGAAATATTCTAAGTTACCTGCACTACTCATGAAGCAGTTTAGTGTTACTTGAAAGTGCACTTATATTATCTGTAAATGTGTGCTGCCAACTCTAGGGAAACCACTAAAAGTATTAAGAAAGAAGTATAATTGATATGCTAAGAGAGGAGAGAAAATGGAATCATATTAAATTAAATACTCAATTAAAACTAGAGAAGGCAGAAAAAGAGTGTAAGAGAAAAAAAGAAGAAAGAAACAAAGAAAAGAAACAAAGAGCAAGGGCAAGGAATAGAAAACAGTTACAGATATAGCAGATATGAATCCAACTATATCAATAATCACCTTAAATGTGAATGATCAAAATATACCAATTAAAAGACGGAGACTAACAGAGTGAATTAAACAACAACAAAAAAAAAACAAGACCCACTTTTATTGTGTCTACAAAAAAAAAAAAAACCCACATTAAATATAAAGACACAGATAGATTAAAAGTGAAAGGATGGAGAAACATACCATGTTAACATTAATCAAAATGAAGCTAGAGCAGCCATATTAATTAAAGCAGATTTCTAAGCAAAGAAAATTATCAGTGATAAAGAGGGGCGCTACATAATGATAGAGGGGTCAGTTCTCCAAGAAGACATATCAATCATTTATGTAGAAGCACTTTACAACAGAGCATCAAAATACATGAAGCAAAATTTATAGGAGTGCAAGGAGAAATAGACAAATACACTATTATATTTGGAAAATTCAATACCCCTCTGTCAGTAACTGACAGATACAGCAGGCAGAAACTCTGTAAGGATAAAGTTGAACTTAACAGAACCATCAATGACTGGAATTTAATTGATATACATATAGAAAACTCCATCCAAATGGAGCAAAATACACATTCATCTCAAGTTCACAAACATTCACAGAGATAGACCATATCCTGGGCCGTAAAACACACTTAACAAATGTAAAAGAATAGAAGTCACACAAAGTATGCTCTCAGACCACAATGTCATCAAATTAGAAATCAATCACAGAAAGAGAACTAGAAAACCCCAAAGTATTTGGAGATTAAACACACTTCTAAATAACCCATCGGTCAAAGAAGTCACAAGAGAAATTAAAAAAATATTTTGAACTAAATGAAAAGGAAAATACAACTTACCAAAATTTGTGAGATGCAGCAAAAGCAGTGCTTAGTAGGAAATTTATAGTATTGAATGCATATATTAGAAAAGAAAAAAAAAATCTATAATCAATAATATAAGCTTCTATCTTTGGAAACAGGAAAAAGAAAATCAAATTAAATCCAAAGTTATCTGAAGAAAGGAAATAATAAAAATTAAGAGCAGAGATCAATGAAGCTGAAAACAAGTAATAGAGAAAATCCATGGAACCAAAAGCTAGTTCTTCAAAAAGATCAGTTAAAATCGTTAAACCATTAGCCAGGCTAACCAAGGAAAAAAGAGAGAAGTGACTAACCCTTGGGAGATGGGAGGCAGGAGAGACGGAAACAAAGGATACAGGATTGGGGGGATGACAGAAAGGTAGGAAAGTATTAAAGAGCCAGAATGACAAGGAGATAGACTTAGGATCACCAGCCAGACCCATAGGTCTTAAACTAAAGTTCTGCCAGCAGACATTCCGAATGGTTTTGCAAAACCAGCGCAATACTAAAAGTTGTGGGGGGTTTTTGTTGTTTGTTTTTTTAATGGAACGCCTTTAGTTGGGACAGACATTCTCCATTTGGCCACCCAAACCCAAATCCAACTCCCTATTATCTGCTAGGTTCCTTTTTGGAATTGGAGTTCAGCCTCTGGTTGTCACTGAGAAGTAATTAAAATCTGACTCCCCACAAAGACATGTTCAAGTCCTAACCTGCTGTCCTGTCCATATGAATTCATTTGTAAATGGGATCTTGAAAGATCCTATTTAGATAAGGCCAAATTTTTTTTTTTTTTTTACCTATCATTATATTTATTTATTTATTTTTATTTTTTTATCTTCATTTTATTGAGATATATTCACATACCACGCAGTCATACAAAACAAATTGTACATTCAATTGTTCACAGTACCATTGCATAGTTGTACATTCATCACCTAAATCAATCCCTGACACCTTCATTAGCACACACACAAAAATAATAAGAATAATAATTAAAGTGAAAAAGAGCAATTGAAGTAAAAAAGAACACTGGGTACCTTTGTCTGTCTGTTTGTTTCCTTCCTCTATTTTTCTACTCATCCATCCATAAACTAGACAAAGTGGAGTGTGGTCCTTATGGCTTTCCCAATCCCATTGTCACCCCTCATAAGCTACATTTTTATACAATTGTCTTCGAGATTCATGGGTTCTGGGTTGTAGTTTGATAGTTTCAAGTATCCACCACCAGCTACCCCAATTCTTTAGAACCTAAAAAGGGTTGTCTAAATTGTGCATAAGAGTGCCCACCAGAGTGACCTCTCGGCTCCTTTTGGAATCTCTCTGCTACTGAAGCTTATTTCATTTCCTTTCACATCCCCCTTTTGGTCAAGAAGATGTTCTCCGTCCCATGATGCCAGGTCTACATTCCTCCCCAGGAGTCATATTCCACGTTGCCAGGGAGATTCACTCCCCTGGGTGTCTGATCCTGTGTAGGGGGGAGGGCAGTGATTTCACCTTTCAAGTTGGCTTAGCTAGAGAGAGAGGGCCACATCTGAGCAACAAAGAGGCATTCAGGAGGAGACTCTTAGGCACAAATGCAGGGAGGCCTAGCCTCTCCTTTGCAGCAACCGTCTTCCCAAGGGTAAAACTTATGGTAGAGGGCTCAACCCATCAAACCACCAGTCCCCTATGTCTGTGGTCATGTTAGCAACCATCGAGGTGGGGTAGGCGAATACCCCTGCATTCTCCACAGGCTCCTCAAGAGGGCACTACATATTTTTTTAGATAAGGCCAAATTGAATCGGAGTGGGCCTTGGTCCAATATGACCGGAGTCCTTATAGCAAAGGAAATTTGGACACATAGCAGGTAGGAGTGATGAGGAGACGGAAGGGGATAGATGGCCACACGACAGACGCAGAGACTGTGATTGCTAACAAGCCACCGTCAGAACGCTGCAGACTCCAGAGAAAACATGGCCTGCCAGTACCTTCATTTTGGGCATCCAGTCTTCAGAATTGTGCAACCAGACATGCCTATTATTTAAGTCAAACAGCCTGTGGTGTTTGGTATAGCAGCCCTGGAAACTGAGGCCCCACCCCTTAGACAATGCACAAATCAGAGCAGGCTCTACCCTCTAGCAGCCTCAGCCACGTTCTGGCTGATCATGTTACTTTAACCTCTGTATTTCCGTGTCCTCTAAACTGCATGCAGTAGCATCTGACTTAGGTGAGAATTATTGGGGTTAGCAGATCAAATGTACATAGCAAAGTGCCTGGCACGTAGAAGGCATTTGATAAACCTGAGTTCCTTTTTTCTTATCTCTGTTTCTTCTGCTTCTGTCTCGTCCGTCCATTTCCCTTTTGCCCCCGTTTTTTCCTGTATCTGTCTTCTTTCTTTCTCCTCATCTTTCTCCCCTTTCCTTTTCCTGCCTCTGCCTGAGGTGTTAACACCTGAAGGACTTTAAGCTCATCTCCTACTCCTTAGAAAAGGTTATCCTTCCTTCAGGATTAGATTCAGCCCCACCTTCACCCACTGCAGAATTTCGCTGCAGGGTAGATAACAGTGGCAAGTGGAGAAGGTCAGGGGTCTTTTTCCGGAGTTGGGATACTTGTCTAGACATACCTCTAGACTATCATTCACATCAGTGGGCATAACAAAATCAGCCCTCCAACTTCTAGAAGTAGACACAAAAAGTGATTTGCAAAACATTTCTATTTAAGAAGATAAATATGGCCAGCAGCTGCACCTACTTACCTACAATTCCAAGGGAGTTAATTTTAATTACTTTGCTCTTTTGTCTTTTAGCTGAAATTGTGTGATAGCCAATACAGAAATATAAGTGGAAAAGCCTCTAAAGTTTTTGTTTTGAAGTGGTGATTTCCTTAAATAATCCTGAACTCAATGCCAGGTGAATTCTTCCATTTATTTCTCGATGGTGCTGCTGCTCTTTATGTAAAGTTAATGGTGTGAAGTACATTAATGAAATACAACTTGGATTTCTTTTAATAGTTTCTAAAACAATCTAGGAGGCAGCTGTAACCATTAATGAGATTCCTTTTAATTTTTTATTTTAATGGGTTATCTGTTCTCTCTACATGGGACTTTTCTGGGTAATTGATTATGTTGGGATAATTCGTTAGGTTGTTTGCATTCCACTTTACAGCTGTGAGATTTATTCTTGTTTACACCACTGGGGAACCAGCTTTTTTTTCTCTATCATTTCCCCTATTTCCCCCTTTTCATTTTAGATGTTTATGTGCGCTCTTCTCAAAGAGCAAAATTAAAGTAAGTTTTCCCAAAGAGCAGGGTGCTAAGATGTCTTCTCTAAAGGCCTGTATGATTGGCCTTGAAACCACAAACTGACACTGATGTCCTCAGGGGCTACAGCCCTTGTTACCCATGTGTGCAACCCCAGAGTGAAACAGTGTAGAGAGTACTAAGAAAGTGAGAAATGACCCTTCTGACAGCTGGACCATGATGTTCTAACTGAACATAAGCATTCTCACACCATCTAAGCAGGACAACGACAAGGCCACTTGGCACCCACAGCAAATAACTAATCATGGTCCCCCTCTGACTACTGGGTGGGGGCTGCCTCTTTTAGATCAATAAATCCAGCCCAGCTTTAACCTTCTCACCTCCTAGAGAAAAAATATTAAGATATCCCACCTTCTGGACAATATCCAATCCAGAACTGGTCACTATTTCCTTACCCCCTCCTCGGAATCGTCCAACAGAAGCTCAGACCCCATAAGATGCTCCTTCCTGCTCCCTTTCTCATAAGAGGCCCCGTGACTCCTTAGGTATGTGCTCTCCTAGGCTGCAGCAAGCTAAATAAATCATACTTTGTGTCGAGGTGTGTTCCTGTTGGGCTTTGGTCAGTGGGCTCTTAATAAATTCTTGATTAATGAATTTTCTTTTAAAAAAATCTGCTGGTTCTTGTGAGCACAGAGAATCTTCCTTTCCAAACTCCCTCTAACTTGATTTCTGTGGCACCATTCTCTCTTGATCATCCCACTGGTCCCTAATCTCCTTCTCTGACTCCTTCTTTGTTCCTTCTCCTAAGTCTGCACATTACAGGTTCGTGTTCCCTAGGATGCCACCTGTTTCTCTGTCCTAAGCCACAGTTTCTCTATCTGTAAAATGGATTAAAAATATTATATGTTCTTGGTAGAAACTACTAGTTTCCTGCCAATATCCGTTCTTTCTATCTTCCATAGAAATAGCTATAATTTTTTTAGATATAAAATTTTTAATGTTGAAAATGCTAAGCATATAATGGAAATAAAAATTAGCGTAGTGACCCCTGTATACCCATCACATAATTTCAACAATTATCAACTTATGACAAATTTGTTTCATTTGTATCCCCCACCTCTAACTTACCATGTGATTTTGAAGACAATCCAAGAGATATAACATTATAGTAGTTTATTCATATCTCAGTATGTATCTCTAAGAGATAAGGGTTTTTCTCTATAATATCACACTTAATAATAATTAATACCATCCAGTGCTCCATCAGTGTTTGACTTTCCCTGAGTGTTTCATAGCTTTCTTTGTTTAAATTAAGATCCAAATTAGGTCTATACATTGCTGTTCTAGTTTGCTAATGCTACCAGAATGCAGAACACCAGAGATGGATTGGCTTTTATAAAAGGGGGTTTATTTGGTTACACAGTTACAGTCTTAAGGCCATAAAGTGTTCAAGGTAACACATCAGCAATCGGGTACCTTCACTGGAGGATGGCCGATGGTGTCTGGAAAACCTCTGTTAGCTGGGAATGCACGTGGCTGGTGTCTACTCCAAAGTTCTGGTTTCAAAATGGCTTTCTCCCAGGACGTTCCTCTCTAGGCTGCAGTTCCTCAAAAATGTCACTCTTTGTTGCACTTTGGGTATTTGTCCTCTCTTAGCTTCTCTGGAGCAAGAGTCTGCTTTCAACAGCCATCTTCAAACTGCCTCTCATCTGCAGCTCCTGCGCTTTCTTCAGTGTCCCTCTTGGCTGTAGCTCCTCTTCAAAATGTCACTCACAGCTGCACTGAGTTCCTTCTGTTTGTCAGCTCATTTATATGGCTTCACTGATCCAGGCCCACCCTGAATGGGTGGGGCCACGCCTCCATGGAAATATCTCATCAGAGTTATCTCCTACAGTTGGGTGGGGCACATTTCCATGCAAACAACCTAATCCAAATGTTCCAACTTAATCCCCACTATTATGTCTGCCCCATAAGATTGCATCATAGAATATGGCTTTTTCTGGGGGACATAATGCATTCAAACCAGCACAATTGCATTTGGTTAATATAATCTCCACCACCACCCCCCCCTTTATTTTATTTTAATTTTTTGTCCTTGAAATTTCTTTTGAATAAACCAGATCTATTCTCCTGGTTTGTTTCTTGATTTTGATGATTAATACCACCTTGGTGTTTTTTAACGTGCTCCTTGACTCCCTGTACTTTTATGAATTGGCAGTAATAGCCAAAGAATTAAGAGTAGGTTTGATGTTCACAGTGGTGGTACGTACTTCAATTAGGAAGCACATAATTTTTGGCTTTTTTATGATGGTAGAAGTCGTTATTTCATTTTGCTCTTTAGCAGTTGCTTTTTTAGATTTTAATTTAGTTTTATAATTATATAAAATATTTACAGGACTCCAAATCAGTACAAATATATCAGTACAAGATATAGGAGAAGTCAGCTTTATCCTAGTCCCTTTCATTCTGTTCCTTTCCTCCCTCTGAAGGAAATTAATTTTTAAATTTTCATATTTATCTTCCCATTTTTTCTAATAAGCTGATTATCGTATGTATTTATATGCCCTTTCCTTCTGTGCTGGTTTGAATGTATTGTGTTCCCCAGATGCCATTATCTTTGTAGTCTTATGTGGGGCAGAAGTTTTGGTGCTGGTTAGATTTGCTTGGAATGTGCCCCACCCAGCTGTGGGTGATGATTGGGATGAGATGTTCCCATGGAGGCATGGCCCCGCCCATTCAGGGTGGGCCTTGATCGGTGGAGCCATATAAATGAGCTGACTCAGAGAGGGAACTCACTGAGTGCAGCTGGGAGTGATGTTTTGAAGAGGAGCAAGCTTGCTAGAGAGGAACGTCTGGGGAGAAAGCCGTTTTGAGGCTGGAGCTTTGGAGCAGACGCCAGCTGCCTTCCTAGCTAGCAGAGGTTTTCCAGACGCCATTGGCCATCCTCTGGTGAAGGTACCCGATTGCTGAGGTGTTACCTTGGACGTTTTGTGGCCTTAAGACTGTAACTGTGTAGTGAAATAAACCCCTATTTTATACAAGCCTGTCCATCTCTGGTGTTTTGCATTCTGCAGCATTAGCAAACTAGAACACCTTCTTAGGTAGATAGTTGCATACTCTTCTCTACCTTGCTGTTTTTGCTTAGCCCAGAGGGTTTTCCATTAGAGTTTATAAAGATAGCCTCATTCCTTTCTACAGCAACATGTTACCCCCTGTGTAGAAAGAAGTACCTGTCCCCTGTTGATGGGCATTTGGTCCATTGCAGTTGTACAATAACCACTCAGAATAAAGACCACATTTCCCAGCCTTCCCTGGAGTCTTATATTGACATAGACTAAATTCCAATCAATGGGATAGAAGTGCAGTATCACTCAGGTCATGCATGGCTTTAAGGGAATAGATGTGTTCTTCCATCCTCCTTCCCACCTTTCTGCTGGCTGGAATGTAGGCATAAGAGCAAGTCCAGGGATGGTTGAACAGCAAGAAAGGACCCTGGGTTCCTCAGACCATGGAGTGTCATACATGGAGCAGAGCCTCCATATGTAGCCCAGACTTCACCTGAGGGAAAAAGAAATGTGTATCTTTAAGCCAGTGTTGGTGTTAATAAGGATTAATTAAGATAACACAGGTAACATGCCTAGAAAAGAGGGGTAGGTCCTTCAGCCACCTCATCTGATTCAATAGTTTCGTCTATTGCCTGTGAACTGACAATTCCTAAATCTCAGTCTTCAACCTAAACCTTTCCAAGCCCATGTATCCAATTGCTTAGTAACAGCTCTACCTCAAACACAAAGTGTCCACAGCTGAATGTCTCTCCCTTTTCTTTCTCTATGTTTATTTAAGTGGCTCAATCACTTTCTACTCAGTTGCTCAAGACAATAACCTAACACCACCCTATAGGCCCCCATCTACTTTGTGCATCTACCTCCACCTCTCCCAACTCTCTACTTTCTTATACTTTACTTTATTTCAGACCTGTGGCATTTCCCTCTGTGATTCTTACAGTGGACTCCTAGCCTGGTTTCCTTGCTTCCAGTCTTGAACTTTATCATAGTAGAGTAAGTCTTGTAATTATTGGTATGACTGCTTCCAGACTAAACTGGAAGACATTTGAAGGCAGGAACAGTGTTTTCATTCTTTGTATGCATAGTGCTTAGCTGAGCCTTTGGACATAGTAGATACTCAATAATTAATAATAATCCGTAACACTTATCACCAGGTATACGGCACAAATCTACAAGCTTTATCTGGATTAATTTAATTTACCTCACTATAGCCCTAGGAGATAGGTACTATTTTTATTCCTACTTTGAGGACAGGAAACTCAGGTATAAAGTGGCTAAATAACTTGCCAGATTTATTCAACTAATAAGAGATGGAATCCAGAATAGATCCCAGATGTTTGTTGAATAAAAGAAAAGTAATTGTATAAAAAGATGAACGAATCAATGAAGAGAGTTTATTCCCAATTTTATGAATAGCTGGTAAGCTTCTTATCTGGACTGATTTGCAAAACCTGTTTTACACAAGGCCAGAGATGTCTGGAAAAAAAAATCCATTGGACCCCAAAATATGTCTTCTATCTTCTCACTAATACTGGAGATTCCATTAGAACCCACTGTCCTGTCTTGAAGATTTTCTGTAAGTCACCAATGCACTTTGGAAGGGAAATGCTTTTGGTTACTCACTGACATTTGTTCTTTAGCATAGATAAGTAAAGTTTAGGATAGAAAGAATCGGGGTAGAAAGATGATGAGGGAGGTGGACTTCTAAGTTGAATGGAAAAGAAGAGAAACAATAATGACCAGCAACAACAGACACTAACTTCCCCTATTTCTGGATTCTTTGTAAGTTGTTACTTCTGAGTGTTTATTGACTTTTCTGCTCGTTGTGACTGTTTTTTTTTTTTAATAAAAAGTCTTGGAATGCAAGAACTAGAGCTGGAAGGTGATTAATATGGAAATCTGCTGTCTCCATAAAGTTGCCAGGATTGAAGGAAATTTCACGACGTCAGAATTTATGAGAGCAGAGAAGCCCTGGCTACCCATCAGGAACTTTTCATCTTCATGCCTGGGTAATAAATTACACTGTCATTTTCAGGGACCATTTGCTATAGAAAAGCAAATTAACCCAGTAATTTAAAAATTATACGTCTGAGGCTTCATGAAGACACATCCAATCTGGTTATACTTTGGTCCTGAGGCCCTGGCTTCCTCCTTCTTCTCTGATTGTACTAACTCCAATTATTGTTTGTTTGGATTAAGTTTCATTATTTTTACAGGTTCAAAGTCTGTAATGATGGAAAACTAGGGATCATGAATGTTTTAACTACCTCTTGATTTTCTCATGACTTTGAATTCTACCTGTCTGTACTGAGTGTTCTTAAATCAAGTTGATCCGGAAACTTGTATTTATTTTAAGGGCTTGGGATGTTTGCTTTTATTAGCTAAGTTGTATTCAAGTCTACATGAAAGATAAATTGCAGCTTCTTCTGTGATGCATGTTTTATGTTACTAATTGTTGGTTATTTGTTGATAATATATTTGTATCAATTGTATATGAGGTTTTAATTCATTTTTTTTTAAATATGAAAATAATAAAATAGTCCCTCCTCAACTTAGGTGGGCATTCTTTCCTGGTAGGTAAAGAGGAAAGCAAATTTCCTTCATACAGTTGTTTTTCTTTTTCTTTCCCAAGCCATTCACTAATTCACCCAACCATCCCTTCATTCATTTATTCAATTGATAAATACTCATTGAATACCAAGTATATCCAAAACACCGTACCAGGGGTAAGGATAAAATGGTGGGCAGAAGAAACCCTGCCCAGCCTCCTGCCCTCGTGGGATTTACAGGCAGGGTGACAGGCAATTGCAGCACAAGCCGAGATGAGCAAGTAGTACAGATGACAGCACCATGTAACTGAAACTAAGAGTTCATGGAGGAGTTCCAGTGGGATACAACAGTCAAACTGACTTGAACGGTGAGTAAGAATCAGCAAAAGGATGAAGGGGAAATAACAGAAGGTTCCGAGTGGGATTAAAGGCTAAGAGGCAAGAGAAAGCCTGGGACTGAGAAGACAGGGAGAAATGAGTTTGGTGAATCTGCCTGAGTCAAGTTGAGAAAGGCCTTCAGTCTAAGCCAAGGAAAGAAGCCTCATGGAGGAGTTATAGAGGCACTTTGGCCACACTGGCAATTGTCCTATGAATCCAGTGTCCATTCAGATGAGAAACTTAAGCTTCAGATTCCATTCTGTTTGAAATAAAATTAATTTGTCCAAAAAGAATGTATTAACACATTTTGTGCTGTATGGGGGCAGAATTATTAAATCTGGTTGTCTATATGGGGAAACTAGAAAGGCCATATTATTTGCGCGAACTAAAACTAGCAACATTAGAAGCAGGGCCACCTGATTCCAGATCTGGCAGTCTTAACCATATGCCTTCTTGGCTCTCACATGTGGCCAGTTTGGGATGATGGAAATGGAGCCAGTGTGGCTGGGATGTCATAAGGAGCAGGAAGGGAGGCTCAGGTCCAGAGATCATGGAGGGTGTCCCTGGCATGTTCAAAACTGTGAATTTTAATCTTATTAAAATGAGAAAATTAAAGTGGTTAAGCCTGGGTAGCATCAGGGTACAGCCAGACCAGGAAGCTCTTGTCAAAGTCTGGATGACAGATCGTGTTGCCTTGGATGACTATGACGGGGGGGAATTGGAAAGAAGCGACCTCTCAGTGGCAGAAACCTGGGAATCATCCTTGCCACCTCTTTCTTCACCACCTATATTCAATCTCTCCAAACTCCTGGTCGCTCTAATTTCAAATATATCTCTGGTTTCCATTCTTCTGCAATTCCTCCACCACCATGGTAGTCAAAGCCAACACCATTTCTCACCTGGGTTTGGGCAGTAACTTCCCTGCCCCTACTATTGCCCATCTCCCTACAACAGCCTCAGTACTCTTTTAATATGTATATATGACCTTGACATCTGCCACAAAAAAATCTGAAAAATTTTCTCTTTCTATTAAGGATGAAATCCAAAGTTCTGAACATGTCCCCATGACACCCCCATGATCTAGTCCCCATGTTTTTGCTTAGCCTTATCTGCACCCCTCTCTTCCTGTCCCTCATTACCTTCCAGCTGCATGGAGTTGCAGTTATTCAAAACCAGTTTGTAGGGGGTAGAATCAGGTGGCCTGGGTTTGACTCTCTTGTGAGTTTATGCAAGTAACTGAGAATTTCTCAGCCTCAGTTTCCCCATGTAAACTGGAGATGATAATAGTACCTGCATCTTGGGCTTGTGCAAAATGAATGAAAGGATTCATTCAGTACACTCAGGACCATGTCTGGCATGTAGTACTCACTCACTGCCTGCTAATTGTTATATCATGTCACTTCTTACCTCATGTCCTTTATCTGGAATACCCTTCTCCTTTCTCTTTACTTTTCAAGCTCCTGTTTGGCTTTTGGGTATGTGTTAGATAACATATATTTATAAAACAAGTAGGAGGAACCCAACTAAAACCAAGACCTAAAAAGATTTCATTCGCTTGGTATTGGAAAGCCCAGAGGCAGACTGCGTTGAGTTCTTGCTGGATCTAAGGGCTCAAAGGATGTTATCAGTTCTCTCTCTCTCCTCTCCCCCTCCCTTTTCCTCTCTCCTCCTTTTCTCTCCTTTCTTCTCTGCTCCTCTCCCACACTCCTCACGGTTTTCTTCACTCTCCATGTCAGCATCTCTTTATCATTGGACAGATGTGCTTCCTCGATATGACCACCTTCTGCCCCACGTGCATGCTCTCCCAGCTTGACAATTCTGGTGGAAAGAGAACTTCTTTTTCCTGTATGCA
Organism: Choloepus didactylus; assembly: GCF_015220235.1. NCBI lineage: Eukaryota > Metazoa > Chordata > Mammalia > Pilosa > Megalonychidae > Choloepus > Choloepus didactylus. Next base: position 25,648,043 of record NC_051325.1, on the reverse strand, counting down.
TGTGTAAATTCCAGGAAGGATTCTAATGGGCCCTTGTTGAGGCACACACCGACTTCTTGGATTTATCACTGTTGCCAGCTCAATGGGGCATGATCAGTTGGCCTGACCTGAGCTGTATTATTTTCCCATGTGAGACTGGGTAAGGTAATAAAATTGTCAATCTCAGAGAATCGCTTGGAATGGGGAAGTTCCCCCAAGGAATATCCATCACAAGTAAATTTCATCGTACCCTTTTCTCCCCTTATAAGCACTTATCAAAATACGTAATTGTATTTTTACATCTCGGTTATTTGTTAAATGTCAGCTCATCTAGACACGAAGGTCTATGAGAGTAGCAACTGTGGGAAATACTCTTGTTGATACTGATCCATTTACCCAGAAGTTTACATCCTTATTCTGTTTGGATCCTACTTGTGTATCCCCACCCCCAGTGCCTGGTGCATAGTAGGCATTTAATAAATATTTGTTGAAAGTATGAGTAATTGGTACTATTCACTCACTCTGCTCCCCTGAAATGGTTCCTTTATCCCTAAATTTCCTCTTTCAGATCTGGTAGATACTTTGTATCTTTTTTGGGCTCAGGTTCTAAAGGACAATGGATGAGTGAAAGGGATTGTATCATGGGTTCAGGCTGATGTGAGTTCAAATCCAAATTGTGCCACTTCTCACCTGAGTATCTGGTTCTTGCACTGTACTACTAGGATAGTGCCTCCTTTAGATTGATAATTTGATAATTAAATGAGATAATGTATGTGGAAGGCTTATGTATGTGCCTCTAGTGGTTTTAAAACACGGCCACAAATTTTTGACACTCTTCTCATTATGGGGTGGAGCCCAATTCCCCTCCCCTTGAAGATGGGCTGGCCTCAGTGACTCACGTCTAACAAATGGAGTGTGGCAGAAATGGCACTTCATGGTGGTCACGGCTCTTCAGGTCATGCTCCTTTGAGCGCTGACCTGCCCTGTAAGGAGCCTGGCTACCTGGAGCTGACATGCTGGAAAGACCTGGTGGAGAGACCACAAAGTGATAGCAAGAGAGAGAGCCCCAGCCACTCCAGCCCACAGTGGTTTGAATCTGCCTAGCCCAGGCACCAGGCATGCGAGGGAAGAAGTTTTCTAGATAATTCCAACACTGTCCTGAGCCTGACTGCCCAGCCACCATCGGACTGCAACTGCATAAGAGCCTGCAATTCAGAAACTGACCAGCTGAGCTCAGTCAACCCCTAGAACCAAGAAAGGAAATGATAGTAAATAACCATTGTTGTTTTATGACGCTATGGTTGAGTTGCTTTGAAATGCAGCAATTTGTAGATAATCACAATAGTGACTGAAATAGCAGGTGGTCAGTAAATGATAATTTTTAAAGTATAAACCTGAAGCCACAAAGCACCATCTTAGGACATAGCACATAATTAGTGCCATATAAATGATGCAAATCTTATTAGGATCAGCTGCCAATGGTTATAAATAAACTGGAGGTGACTTAATACTATGTTTATTTGATTTAAAGGAACATGTGAGACAATATAGTCCAGTGGTTAAATCCACTGGTTTTGGAGACAGACCACTTGGTTTCAAAGCCTACTCTGTTAATTGCTAGGTGCAAGTTGCTTGTCCTCTCTAATTCTCAGTTCTCTCATAAAACTGGAATTCTGAAAGTACGCTTATGATCAACATAAAATGGAACAGTTCACATAAATGTAGCCTACTGCCTGGAAAAGGCCGTCCAATAAATGTTAGCTATTACCCTGGGAATCCACATCCAAGCAAATAAAAGCTACTGGGGCCATACAGCCATGGACTTCTGAATCATGAGATGCATGCGCAAGGGGGCAATGCATTAATTCAGAGAGCCTGACATGGAGGCAATGGTCTGCAAGGAAAACCTACATTTAATGACATGGCCTGCAAGATGCCATCTGAAGGTGCCTAAATGATCCTAAGGAAATAATTCCCATTCTGCAGCATATTTTCATTGTGTTTTTCATTAGATTATAGTACTGTTGCCCAAGCTGCTGATCTCATTGTCACATGCTTCTGGCAGTGAGTTTTCTTCTTGGAGCTCGTAAATTCTTTTTAGAATTAAATTACAATTTTCATTTTCCTGGGTCAAAATGTATGCCCACAAGGGAACCTCACCCTGCAGGGGCAACAACCCTCCACTTGGACAGCATCCTAGGGATGGGGAGGAGAAAGGTGGCATTAGCCTGTGGTCAATGTGTATCTGGTGCTGGCACTTGTCCTAGGGGCAGGGAAGCTTGCCTCCCTCCAGGTAGGTAGAGCTGTGGTGGGCAAGTGTCTGCACTGGTGGGACCGCCTCCCATGACACAAGGTTTCCTATTGCAGCTCCTTTATCTTCTTTACTTCAGTCTTGCTGATTTCAGGAAGAGAATGGTGGAAGGGATATTGTCCTAGCAAAGGTTACACACAACCCCGGGAATTCAAAGGCTAAAGAAAGGCTAAATTGAGAGTATAGAACATGGAAAGAGGCACGTTGCTTTTCACTGAGGCCCCAGGGGATGTGGCCTCGGTGAAAGTAGAATTGGGACCTGGCAATTTCACTTTGAAGATTTAGCTAGAGCCATGCATGAGTAGCAGATGTTTGGGAAGCAGATCAATGTGGCAAGAACAAAGGGCTGTCAGTGGAAAAGGTGTTATTTAGAGATATGGTTGAAATGTCATCTAGAACAGATTGTGATGGTCTTGAAAAGCCGAAAGAAAATTTTAAAATTTAAAGTGTATTTATTTATTACATATGTATTTATAATTCACATGGCTCAAAAATCAAAAGGTACCAAAGTATATTATAATGAAAAGTCTCCTTCACACTCCTATCCTCCTGTCACCCAATCTACCATTCCAGAGGTAATTTATGTTTCTTGAATGTGCTTCCATGGATATTGAAATCTGTTCATGTGTGTGAGTTTGTGTGCATGTGTATCCTTTTTTCACAAATGTAAACTTTTTTCATTTTACAATATAGAATAAAGAATTTCCTACTTCTTTTATATCTGTATGTTTCCATTGTATGGATGAATCAAAATTTATTTAATTATTATTTCCAATCTTTTGATATTACATACCATACTACAATAAATAATCTTGCAGACAAAAAAATGTATGCCCATGGTGGAAATTCCTTAATTTAAATTAGTGAAATTGGAATAGTCAAACATTAATTTTTAGGAGTCTGTCCTAATAGCATCGATTATAAAGCCATGTCTACTCAAATGTTGCTAATGAGTTTAAGAGGCCATCTGTTATGCATTGTTGATAAGTTGTTCTACAGTCGTGGTAAAAAAGAGGAGCACAAAAAATATTAGTGATATAATCCTTGCATGTTCACTTAATGTTTTGACCCTGAGGCTATACACAGGTATTTGGTAAGATTGTAACTTCACATCTCTGAGTGGAATAATTTCCTAAGTGATCTTTCTCAATTTTCAAGGTTTGCTGCTATTTTTTGGTTGAAGTTTTGTTCTGCTTGTACAGACAGACGAAACACTGCTATTGAAAACTGACAAAGTAGGTGAACAAAGGAGGTTCTTTATAAAGGCATGCTGGGGGAGCTCCCCTCCCCTGCTTTCTATCCAATTCTTTCTGTGATTTTGAAAAAATTATCCTCCATCCCTGTTTGGCTGCTTCTTTTTTAATTTCTCATTGCATAGAATAGCAACAATGACTTCTCTATAGTGAGTGGCTCAATGTTGATAACGTGGGTGAATGCTTCTGCAATCATTTTGTGGACGATAAACATGGACATATGCCATGTTCCCTCATTCAGAAACCAAATTTCAACCATATTTCATCTATGACAGGACACAGGAAAGTGGTAGGTTTCTGTTCTCCTGCATCACAGCTTTATGAGTGCTTATCAATACGTGACATGTAAAATATGACTTAAAAAAAGTTTAAAGTCAAATGTACTGAAGTTCCTCAGTTTTTAAGGATAAGGATACATGGGGAAATTTTAAAGATGGATATTTTTGATGTTTGAACCACTGCTTTGTATGAATAACAAGCCAAACAGAGTCCAGGGAAATGTGGACGGCGTGCAATGGGTAGCCAGGACTTGTATGTAGGATATGCTGATCCTACTTTATCCAGCATTATAAGAATGGCCTCTTGCTCACAATCCTGGGCCCAGAGGAGACGTATATTTCATTTGACAATTTGACACCTGCAATTTCCTCTTTCATTGGAGCCCAAGACACTGCTTCAAGAAAATGATGGTAGAACATGTGTCAAGGCTGAATCTCAAATTGTGTCGAAGCATGAGATTCTTTTTGGTTCAAAGTGGATTTCATGGGAGGGCTTAGATTTTTATTTTATTTTTATTTTTTATTAAGATTTATTCACATACCTTATAATAATCCAAACTATATAATCCATTGATCACATTACCATCTTTGTTCATTGATCACCCCAATCTATTTTTTTTAAACATTTTTCTTGTACCAGAAAAAGTGAAAATAAGAATGAAAAATAAAATAAAGAAGAACACCCAAAACACCCCACCACCCATTTTTCATTTAGTTTTTTGTCTCCATTATTCTACGCATCCATCCATACACTGGATAAAGGGAGTATGATCCACAAGGCTTTCACAATCACACTGTCATCCCTTATAAGCTACATTGTTATACAATCGTCTTCAAGAGTCCAGGCTACTGGGTTGGAGTTTGATAGTTTCAGATATTTACTGCTAGCTATTCCAATTCATTAAAACCTAAAAAGAGTTATCTATATTGTGCGTAAGAGTGCCCACCAGAGTGACCTCTTGGCTCCTTTTGGAATCTCTCTGCCACTGAAGCTTTATTTCATTTCATTTCACATCCCCCTTTTGGTCAAGAAGATGTTCCCAATCCCATGATGCCGGGTCCAGATTCCTCCCCAGAGGGCTTAGATTTTAAAATTGTGGGAAATTAAGGACTGAAATGCCTTGGCAAGATAGGAACTTGAGCATGATCATAAATTTGACTTCAGAGTCTATGTTTTTATATCCCAATAATATACAAAAGAGTAAGAAAATAAATGAATTTATTTAGAGAATTAGTGTTTTGATATATGTTCAATGATTTTTATTAGTCACTGAGTTGTTTTACAAATAACAACGTAATAGCGAAAATAATGACGCACTTATGCAGTGCTTGGTGCTTTGATATATATTCAATTATTTTTATTAGTCACTGAAGTGTTTTACAAATAACAACATATTAATAATAGTGAAAATAATGATGCACTTATGCAGTGCCTACTATGTGCTATAGGCACTATTCTGATGGCTACACATGTATTAATTAATTAAATCATCATAACAGCCCTCTAAGCGATGAGGAAATGAGACTTGGAGAGTTTCAGCAAATTGTCCAGGTCACTCAGAGCTGTGATTCAAACCTCAGCATCCTGGTACCAGAGTTTGTTCTCTTAACCATTACACATGTACCGCCAAAGCTTTAAGTATAAATCTTGAAACAGATGAACCAAATATTAGGAACTGTCACATGCAGTAGATCATGGATTTTATTTTTATGTCTGGACATACTGTCCATAGTATAAAATGTCCAAAATGGAACCTTCTAATAACATAGGAATTCACTCATTCAACAATTAAAACATTATTCAAGAGTCGAATGGCTGTCCTGGAGGTTACTCCGAAGCAAGCTTCAGCTAGATACGCCAAATGGCCACAGTATAATAAGCCCAAGTCAACAGTAGTCCCCAAAAACCCTAAAGAACACTTGGATCTCTTTATGAGACACTATAAAAGTTTCAGTCACTAGGTTTATTCTTCAGAAACTTAAATCCTCCAGAGAGCTCCTATGCCGGCTGAGTCCCAAAACCAGAGGCAATGCCCTCTTCAAGAACATCAACCATTTGCATCCTCTATTCCCATAATGTCGACACCCCTTTTCAACATGAACAAGTTAGGGTGGTCACTGCCTAGACACCCCTGAAGACTGGGAAAGTGATTAAACTAGCGGTAGGGGTAGCAACAGACAAGATAGAATTTAACAAAGGATTATGAATACTGAATCTCTGTATAATTTTCTTTTTCTTAATTGCTAGGGTATTAGAATAGCTAGAAGGAAAGAATTGAAATGTTGGTGCGGGTGACTGAGCTTGTACCTCGACTTACCAGGCCTGGGCCAGGGGACCTGATATCACCCCCTGGGGAGGGTAGTAGGTACGGGCGTGAGTGCCCTCTGCAGCCCCCCCGAGCCTGGGGAGCGAGGTCAAGGCAGCTCCCTTTTCCTCACCCAAAATGCCACTGGCAGGGGAGGCTTGCCGGAGGAAACCGCCTTTCTCCCAACTGCCCTTTCCCCACTTCCTTATCTTACCCACTCACTCCCTGGTGCCAAGGCCACTCCTGCCACCGCCAGCGCGCATGCACCGTGGCCAGAACAACCCCCGCCCCGCTGCAACGGCTCCGGCGTTCTCTCAGAACCAATCCTAGCCCCTATCCCTTCAGTATTGCCATTTAAGGCTGCTTCACCTCCTTTCCAGCCCTGCCCTTCTTACCAGCCTATATAACCTGTAATATAGGGCTGTAATCACCCCTGAATAAAGCTCTCTCTCTTTGGCGCATACTCCTACTGGATGAAGAGTGTCTTGTCCTTATCGCCGCCCTCCATACCTTGCACGCCTCCCGCCGAGGACCCGGCCACGTCCTCCGCCTCGCCCTCGCCTCCGGGAAAGAGCCCCCGCCGCCGGTACCCCTTAAGCAGCCCCGAGAGCTGAGGGCTCAGCTACCGGCCGCCCCTCCCCCTAGAAGCAGTAACCGCGACCGCAACTGGTGCCCCGTGTGAGGAAGCATCTCCACACAACAGTTTGGCAGGTCGCCCGCTCGCCCGGACGCCTCTCCAGCTTCCCGTTTCCTCGCCTGCAAGGTAAGGGCCGCCTCTCCTTCGCCGCTTCCGGAGCCGTGGGAGGTTCACTGCTCCGAAGCCGCTCCTCCCTTCCCCCACGCTCTCTTCATCCTCTTGTATGCGCACTTCTATGACCCCCGTTCCTCCTAACGCTCTCCCTCTTCCCCTCCATTACTTTGCTGTAGTTCTTTGTATATTTATTTCCTCATTTGGTGCCGTGTGCCTCTTTGCAACCGCCCCCCCCCGACTACTCCCGTTGCCAAAGGGCACTGCTTTCCGCTCTCGCCGTCTCCTTCGGCCTTGCGGCCACAGTTTATCTCATTCTCTCTGCTTGGTAAACAACTCCTCCTCCTCCTCCCCGCCAGCCGGGCCGGCCCGGCTCGGGAGCAACCCCCCCTCCTCCCCCCTCAGCTATGGGTAATCGTATATCTACGTGTCAGGCACCTCAAGTTCGTGCTCTAGCGGGTCTCCTAGACACGCATCGCTGTAAAGTGTCTGTCCGGCAGCTGCAGGTGTACTGGGACCTCCTGCTCCCCTTTAACCCATGGCTCACCACTTGCCATCTTTGGGACCCTGTTACTTATGATCATCTTATTGATCGAGTCACTAATGCCATGGAACATGAGAGCAAGCGCTTCCCTCCCGGCTTGCTCCCCACCTTGATAACCATCTGCTCCTGCCTTCAAGGCTCCCTCCCCCCTGATCGAGGCCCCGTTAAATCCAAGGAGGCCCTATCAACCCAGCCAACCATACCAAAATACTGCTTTAAAAACACCCTCTGGCATAGGTCCCAATAAAGTCATTAACCCCCTTTTTCCACAGCCCTCCAGCCGCACTTCAAGTACAAGCAGCGCATCCGAAAACCGCACCTCAGCTACAAACAGCGCATCGCCAACCTCACCACCCCAACCTTTTCTGCCCCCCTCTCGTTACTCCTCTCCCCTCCTCAGCCTCATCCAAGCCGCCTTTACCTCAGTGAACTCCTCCAACCCCAATTTTGCCTCATCCTGCTGGCTCTGCCTCTCTACCTCTTCCTCACTGTACGAGCCCGTTGCCTCCAACCTCTCCTTTTCAGAAAGCACAGAAAACAGCCCCTTAGAATGCATTTGGAATACCTCTGCCGTCCCCCTAACCTTTCATTCAGTCTCCTATACGGGAAAGTGCGTCCGCCCTCGCTCCAGTAACTCTCCCGACCTCACTGCCTGTGCCAGCTATTCATCTCCCAGCAGCTCTGCCAAATTTCTCATTCCTCATAACTCCTCCCAATGGCTCTGCTCCTCTACAGGACTTACCCCCTGTCTCAGCACAAATGTCATCAATGAATATAAAGAAACTTGCCTCCTAATTGTCCTTATCCCTAGGATCTTATACCACAGCGAAGAAGACTTCTTCCTCCGTCTGGAAAAAACTGCGGCTCCTGCCCCACTGCAAAAGCGAGAGCCCATCACCGTCCTTACAATTGCCTCCCTCCTAGGTCTTGCCGGCACTAGCACCGGAATCGCTGCACTAGCCAGTCAAGGCTCTGCCCTAACTCACCTCAGGGCGGCTGTTGACGAAGACAAAACGCTATTCACCATCTACGAATGTCATCAAAAAAATTCTGTCAATTCCCTCTCTGAGGTAGTGCTCCAAAACCGCCGAGGTCTTGACCTTCTCCTCCTCAAGAAGGAGGCCTCTGCGCCGCCCTAGGAGAAGAGTGCTGTGTTTATGCCAATTCCACAGGTCTCGTCGAGGACAGCCTAAAAAGGGTCCGAGAGGGACTGGAAAAGCGTAAAAGAGATCGTGAAGCCACCAGTTATTGGTCCAGTTTTTTCACTCCCATCCTCCCATACATCCTTCCTTTTCTTGGCCCCTTATTAATAATTATTCTAGCTCTCATCTTAGGACCCTGCCTCATCCGCAAAATTGTCCAGCTTGTAAGAAAACAAACGGATGCCATTTTTTCCTCGTTCGTACAAATCCAGTATCAGCGACTCGCCACCTCTGACGCCCCCCCACTCCAAGATAACAGCCAACCCTCCGCGACCTCAATGCCACCGGTCGACTCGCCAACCGCGAGGCCCTTCTCAATCACCTGAACATCGCTCTCGCCTCGAGTTCCAGCTTCTCTAAACCCCTGAACTTTAAACCCCTCACCTTCGCCCAGCCCGCTGCAGCAAAGCCATTGTCAAGCGCCCGGGCACCACACCAACACTGAGCTCCAGCCTCGCTGAGCCACCGTCAACCCCCTTTTCCCTTCCCTGACCTCCCCCTTCCCTCACCCTTAGCGGGCCTCTCCGGTAAAGCCTCTTCCTCTAATTAGAAAAGAAAGGGGAATTGCGGGTGACTGAGCTTGTACCTCGACTTACCAGGCCTGGGCCAGGGGACCTGATATCACCCCCTGGGGAGGGTAGTAGGTACGGGCGTGAGTGCCCTCTGCAGCCCCCCCGAGCCTGGGGAGCGAGGTCAAGGCAGCTCCCTTTTCCTCACCCAAAATGCCACTGGCAGGGGAGGCTTGCCGGAGGAAACCGCCTTTCTCCCAACTGCCCTTTCCCCACTTCCTTATCTTACCCACTCACTCCCTGGTGCCAAGGCCACTCCTGCCACCGCCAGCGCGCATGCACCGTGGCCAGAACAACCCCCACCCCGCTGCAACGGCTCCGGCGTTCTCTCAGAACCAATCCTAGCCCCTATCCCTTCAGTATTGCCATTTAAGGCTGCTTCACCTCCTTTCCAGCCCTGCCCTTCTTACCAGCCTATATAACCTGTAATCACCCCTGAATAAAGCTCTCTCTCTTTGGCGCATACTCCTACTGGATGAAGAGTGTCTTGTCCTTATCGCCGCCCTCCATACCTTGCACGCCTCCCGCCGAGGACCCGGCCACGTCCTCCGCCTCGCCCTCGCCTCCGGGAAAGAGCCCCCGCCGCCGGTACCCCTTAAGCAGCCCCGAGAGCTGAGGGCTCAGCTACCGGCCGCCCCTCCCCCTAGAAGCAGTAACCGCGACCGCAGTTGGAACTGTAACTCATAGCATTCTTTGAAATTTGCTCTATAGCTACTTGTTAAATTGTAATTTGAAAGTTATTACATTTATATACATATGTTATATTTCACAATAAGGAAATAACTGAAACTAGGGTACTGTAACTCATAACATTTTTGGAAATTTCCTATATAACTACATATTAAATTGTACTTTGAAAGTTATTACCTTTTTGAATAAATGTTATATTTCACCATAAGGAAATAACTGAAACTGTGGAACTATAACCCATAACATTCTTTGAAATTTGCTTACTACTTGTTAAATTGCAATTGGAAAGTTATCACTTCTATGTATATATGTTATATTCCACAATAAAAAATATGATTTAAAAAACAAACAAAAAAACATTATTCAACAGCTGGGCTTGGCTCTGAGGACGCGACAGCCAAAAAACTCCCTTCCAGCTCTTAAAGGGGCTCAGTCTTCCAGGGAGGACAGAAGGTAAACTGAGGACTAAAATATGAGGATGCAAGTGCATTATGGTAGTACAAAGGAGAGGCTCCCAATTCAGACTTTTCAGTGGCTAGAAATCTGGGAAGACCTCTTGAATGAGGTGAACTTTCGCCAGCAATCCCGAGAGTACAAAACTCTAGCCAATTGAAGAGAAGTGGAAAGGTTATAGGTTTTGGAGGAGCCTGAGTTCCTGATAAAAAGCAGCACATGAACCAGGCACTTCTCTTCTAGTGTAAAGAAAGAGTTAAAAATACTTTTAAAAAACAGTAACTAATATGTTCTCATTGGGGGGGGGGCGGATAAAGAAATAGTAATGAATATAAAATGGTTATTCTTTTCCCTCCTTATTTTTTAGAATACAGCACTTTAAGAGGTGAAATAGACCTGTGCATATGTATGTATGTGTGTGTATGTCCATGGGTGAATTATTCACAATCTGTGGGAATTTTAACACCATGTCAGTCTGCAATGCTGAAACCCAGGTACTATATATCTTTATTTTCCTATAAAGCTGCTCTTCCCCAACATAACTCAGATAAGTAGTCTTTTTTACATTTTCATGAAAGGAACATCCATCATGTCTCTATGTAACCTCATTTAAAAGGCACAATTTTCCCCATGCCTGAATGGTTATGCGCATCCACTAAATAAAAAATTCTGTAATGTGTTTTTCATTTGTTTCAGTTATGTAAGTGGGTTCCTATTTTGCCATAAACAAAAGACCACATTGATAGTAAAACTGCTGAGAACATTTTGTGAATTTTTAAAGAATGTTTTTTGATGTTTTCACAAAGGATGTCAAATGCAACCTGTATCTTTCTTTTCTGTTGCAAGAAGATCTGTACCAGTGAGAACTAAAACACAGTTGAGATGTCACTCATCATTAGAGTTAGAATACCCCCCTATATTAGGTCAGTGGTGCCAAGAACCTGACAGAAATCCTAAGATCTTCACTTAATAAGTGTAAAAAGTGCAGGCTCTCCTATTCATAGCAGGTTGGAAGAAGTCTGCCTTGAATTAACATGACCATCTTAAAATAACATTATTTCCTTTGATACTGGGTTTTAAAAGAGACCCCTTATCTTCCTGAAGCTACTAAGATACTATCTGGTTTTTTACTGCTTGAAAATTTAAACATAAAGCATCAAGCAGTGCAGCTATTGAATAATGCTCATAGCGTTATACATTTTAATGTACCTACTGTATTTCTCCATGCTAAAGGATATTTTGAACATATTGTTTTAGTATCAATGCCCAGCAACATGCTAGACAGAGCAACATTGTGTGTCATTTCATGTCTACATAATTCATTAAGAACGAAAGAGAAAAATTTAGAAAGTGAAAGAAAATCATGACCAATAACAGTTTAGTGCATTTTGTAGACTGAATTCCACCACAGTTTGTACCAGTATTAAAATGGTGGTTTCATTTTTTTAAAAAAATTTTTACTCCAATTTAATTTTAACCACACTTTATTAAAGGTTGATTATTGCTCATATAACTGGGTAAAAACACAAGGATGTGAAGGAAAAGTAGGAAGCTGAAATTTACATTATGAAAATATTATTAGGACAAAATCAACAGGAGTTTGGTGATAAGAGATACAACTTTATTTATTCTGTAAGACTGAAAGGTGCCATGAAATATCAACATGTCATTTTCATCTTCTGCAAGATTCCTGTCTCAGAATAAATTCCAGGAGGTGTAGAGCAAGTCAACAGACACACCCAGATCCTGTTATTGTAGAACTTTAAGACTATGGCTTTAAGGTTATCCACACATCATTCATGATTTAATTGAATTTCATAGTGCCTCATTTCTTCAGCATTGCTGGATAAATCCTTAGATAATGGAGTCTTCTCCCTTTGAAAAATAAAACCTTTTTAAAAAAAGAAAGAAAACCATGTTCCTTCACTGGTTAGAGATTCAAGGGCTGCACAATATTTAAGTTAAAAATTTTAATTCCTCATTAAGCTTGTAATGGCTGATTCATTGCCTTTCTAGCATCTTCTCTACCTACTGTATATTAAAATCTGTACCCCAGCCATACAATTGAGTGGTTCAAGATTCTGTCTTTATTAATACCGGCCCCACTCATTGAAATTTATCCTTACAGAGCCCAACTCCATTAGCATATAAAATTCCTTAATCTAGTGCAAATCTAAAACATCTCTGCCTTTCAGTACCTGTGTTTGTTTTTCCCTTTGACATCAGTTTTACCTTTTGCTGCAATTAACATAGTAGAAGCAAAATTTGAGAAAGCGTCAGCATCACCCAAAGGCCCACCTCCACCTACCGAGTTAGAAACTCTGGGGATGGGCCTCCAGGTGACTCTGATGCACACCACTGAAAAGAAATGTCAGCTAAGAGAGGGTCTGAGGAGAGTTTTGGTTCATGAACCTTAGGACATCTATTTTGGTTTCTCAGAGATCTTTTTCTTATCTCCAATTTTAGGTTCTGTTCCTGGTGGTTCAAGTTACAGAATAAATGACTTCTAGGTAAGTGAGCTCTTATTTCATCTTGAGATGTAGTTTTTGTGGATTCTGGCAGCTTCAAATCTTTTACTGTTATCTCAATCATGCAAAACTTGCAAATAGGACATCTTTAAAGCGAGTATTTCTCAGACTTTCATATCGGTAAGAATCCCCTGGGTGTCTTGATTAAAAATGCAAATTCTGATTCAGCAGGTCTGGTGTTGGGGCCCAAGATTCTTTCCACATTTCTCACAAGCTGCCAGGTGATGCTGATGCTACCGGTCCATGGGCCAGGCTTCCAGAAGGAAGGCTTTAGGGTGCTTTCTGGGGAGAAGTCTGTCTCCAGATTAGCTTTTGACTTGGTTAAAAAATAAGGCATTAAAAAGAAACTCAGTAGACACCCAAAAAAGTAGAAAATTTTGCAGGTTAAAACTGTCTTTTGTGATATCTTGGTGACAGCTTGGGGCCTTCTTTTATAGTATACGTTATACATTCATGTGAGTCATAATTAAGGGGCATTTACCCACAAATTCAGCCTCACAGCAAATCCATGGCAGTCAGCTGAGTGCCAAACAGGAGCACGCTTCTTTTGAGGGACAACAAGACTGGTGCCACTGGTCTTTTGTGGGGTATCTGATTGGCAGGACCAAAAACAAGGTGTCTTGTTTTGCTTTGTGATTTTTTTTTTCTTTTGCCCAACATAAGATGTTACAGCAAATGCTTCTCAGTCTGGGATCAGGAGCCCGTTGTCTTAGATTTGTTTCCTAGAAGCTGAGCTGAGCCAGGAATGTGTGTGCACATGATTCATTAAGGGAGTGCCCTCAGGAGACACCAGGAAGGGAAAGAGGGAAGCAGGGTAGAGAAGGGGAAGGAGCCAAGCCAAGATGTGGTCTCAAATATGGTTTGGTATTAATCTAATCACTGGGAGGTTGGGTGGGTAGGGCTAGCGGAAGGGCTCTGGAGGGTAAATTACATGGCCAAGAGGTCTGCTGGGGGCTAGGGGACCAGGAATTCTACCCTGTTGTCAGTCACTCATTGGCCACCTTGGGGGGCGAGGAGTTAACTTGCTGGGCATTTCCAGGCAGAGGGACTTCCAGCAGCAATTTCTCTGCAGAAGGGGGTGAGCCCTTATCTGCAGCTCTCTCAGAGTGCACTCAACAGTGAAAGGGGTCTGAGACGGCACCAACAGTGTCCGTGAGAAATGGATACAGCAGTGGACATAGACTTAAAATGGGGAATGCTCCCCCATTGGTGGATAAACAAACTCTCTCTCCATACAAGGCTTTTCAGAGGGCTATTAAAGTCTGAGGCAACCAGAGATACAGACAGGCGTGGCGAGAGAAGCAAACAGCTAGCCCAAGTTCCTGTTCCTGAAGGACGAAACACAGACGTATTTAGGCCCCAAAAGCAAATCTCTGGAATCTAGGCGGGAGAAACAGGGAGACGTCCCCCCGGGTTCCTTATTGGCCTAACAATGCAGTCCCTGTTCTGTAAAAGCCTTGCCAGGAGAAAGGTTGGCAGGCCTGTGGCCATTCTAAGGGGTTTTCCTTTCTAGTTAGCTTTCTGCAGGCTGCACATTCCCCAAGTTTGTGCTCTGCTAGGAAATCAAAGAGGCCTTCTGTCCTATCAGATGACAGACATCTCATTTTCTTGGCACCATCCCCAAACCCAGCAAATGCCATACTACCAGACTTGCATAAATGAAAGATTCCAAAACCTAGAAAGTCCTCTGAGGGCTGAAGAGGGGAAAAAAAGAGAAATTCTGAATTCTTTTTTTTTTTTTTAACCCAAATGTCCGTGTGTATCAAAGTTAATTGTATTTATTTTTCATTTCCTACTTTTCTGGTTTCAAGCAAACTTATGAAAAATAAAGACAAATTCATTTTTAAATGCCCTAACAATAGGTTATATCGTTCACGTTTTGTCCCCAGGATATACAAATTCTGAAAATCTCTTTTGTGCTCAGATTGTGTAATGGGTTCTAGTCTCGGAATATAAGTGTCTTGGGGAATCCATTCAATGTATTCACCACCTTAAAAGAATTCTGTTTTTTAAATAAAAAGCAGAACTCTATTAGCAAGGAGTGAAAGACATTGTCTAGACAGCTTCCTTCAGGCAGAATAAACAGTGGCCACACTGTCAGATGCCTTGCACTTTGGCAAATGAGCAGTCACCCACCCACTGGGAGACCTGGCAGGGGAGGAGGTGGCTGGGGAGAATCTCCACACACAACTTGACAGAGTGCTAGAGCAAGCCCCAGAGCGCCCTTCAAGGTGGGTAGTCAGGACTTTCCACAACAAATTCAGACTCTCCATCACTGGAGCTGGAAGATTCCCAGAGCACATTCATTCCTCATTCTAGATTTGGACTTAACAGATGCCAAACACAAAAACTGGGCTGCTCCCCAAGGCCTCTCCATCCATGGCCTTGCCCAGCTCAGTGAACGGTAGCACCATTTGTCTCGTTGTCTAGGCCAAAATAATTTCAGTTGTCTTTGCCTCATCTCTTTGCCTCATGGCCAATCCATTAGCTGACGCTGTTGGCGTTGCCTTCAAGACCAGAATTTGAATGTCTTCACCTCCTTCATTGCTATTATGGTCCAAGTCACCGCCATCTTCTGCCTGGATCATTGGAGTATCTTCCTAGGTGTTCCTGCTACTTCTGCCCTTGGCCACTACACAACAGGGCAGCCAAAGTGGTCCTTAGAAAACATTAATCAGATCATGTCAGTCCTCTCTTCAAAACCCTCCCATGGTTCCCATCTCAGTAAAAGCCAAAGTCCTTAAAATAACCTACCAGGCCTACAGGACATCCATGCACTCATCCACACACCACATTACCCCTTAACCTTACCTATCATTCCTTCCCAACACTACAGCCACACTGGTCTCTTGATGTTTCTGGAACATTCTAGCCATTCTCACTTCAGGGCCTTTACCTGGAGCAGCATTCCCTCCCAGATACCTGCATGACTAACTCCCATGCCTCAGGCAAGTCTTATGCAAACATAACCTTTTACTGCCACCTGATCTCCCAACTTAAATAACTTACCCCCTGCCTTGTCCTCACACTCCTTTTATTCCTGATTTATTTTTCCTCCTTAATTCTGATCACCATTCAACATACTAAAAATGTTATTTATGTCTTCATTGTCTGTTTTCTCCAGTGAACATAAGAGCCTGGAAAACAGTGATTTGTGTCTGTTCTGTTCACATGTTGATTCCTAGTACCTATCAAAGTGCCTGGCAGATTGGTGGCTCCATAAATATTTAAAAGAGTGTTGCAGCCTATCAAACACTCAGTCAGTCACCATGCTAGGCCCCCAGAGTAGATAAATCAGTAAGACAGACATGGCCCCTGTTCTTACAGTGTTTATAATCCAGAGCTGCAATGTTCAATATGGCAGCTGTTCGCCACATGTGGCTATTTAAATGTAAATTCGTTAAAATTAAATACAATTGAAAATTCAGTTTTTCAGTCATTCTAGCCACATTTCAAATGTTCAAGAGTCTCATGTGTCTAGTGGCTTTCATAATGGATAGCACAGATATAGAACATTTCCTTCAAAATGGAAATTTCTATTGAATAGTGCCAATAGAGATTTTAGAGTTCATCTTCTCCAGTTCCCTCATGTTGCAGGTGAGAAAGCTGAGACCCAAGGAAACAAAGTGACTTGACCAAAATCACACAACTGGTTAATGACAAGTCCAAATCTCATATTACAACCCAATTCTTTTGATTCCCCAGGTCAATGTGCAGATAAACAAGATATTAAGATTTTAAGGGGCTGTCTATTTCTATAAGACAAATAAAATATATGAAACAAACACAAAACATATATATATATATATACCTTTCCTTTTGATTTAGGGTGTGAATATATTTAATTATAATTGCAGAAAGAAAGCATATATTTAATGGGTATTTGTCTCTTTTATTCCTTGCTATTGTCTGAATTCTTTCCCTATTTGGCAGTTATTTCCTACTATCTGAGTCTCATGGCATGATAGAGGCTCACTTGTTTTTAGAAGCTGAAAAAAGCCAGATGGATATTTTTCCTCCTTTCCCCAGCAGCTTGGGCTATGGATTTGTAACCAATGCTTGGTTAATCAGATGCTCCTGCCCAGGATTTTTCCTGGGGAAAAACAGGGACAAGAAGTAACATGGCCACCACTTATATTTCTTCAAGTCCCCTCTGACTGCGATTACAATATGGTGGAACATCCTCAGACTCAGACTCACCATGTTTCCGGTCCATTTTCAAGCCTTCCTCCCATTTATGGGAGTTACTTACTATTCTTTAATGTTTCTTCTGCTCTAATCAGCCAGAGTTCATTACTGTTGCTTAAGCTGAAGACCCTGACTGACAAAATGCACCAATCAAATTAAAATTCATTCAGTTGTAAAAAATTGTTGCCTGGTGTTTTAAGTTGAACTTAAACATCAGGCCAACCTTCTGGCTTACATGTAAGATACAGTTCATAGCTGAACATTAATGGTAGAATGTAGAAGGCCCAGGAACCTTGGACTTTTAATCAAAGGAATTAGCTGATTCGATTGTGCCTTCAGTGATTAAGAAGAGCAAAATATAAACATTACCAGATTCATGGATCACTCTTGCTTTGAGAGTCCCTTCAAGGAAATACTTAGAAAAATTTGGCTTAAAGTGCTGTGATACTTCAGAAGTTCTGATAATAACATTTCTTTGTGAATTGTATAAAGTTAGGCATTAATAACTGTGTCAGTCATTCTCATCTACTCAGAAAATTTATCTGGAGGGAAAATGCAGTTGATCTGGTGGGAAACCACTCCAAATTTGAGAGTATCAACAGAGTAAAATTGTTCATGAGTACTCTGGAATGAAATAGTCTTGTATATGAATATACCATATTTAATTTCTATTCCCCAAATGAATGGCTGTTTAATTTTTTGTAAAACTAAAGAGTTTAATAAACCACCTTGACCTGATTGATATTTATAGAGCAATTGACCTAACACCTGCAAAATACACATCACTTTCAAGTGCAAGCTCTAGGTTCACCAAGATAGACCAAATGCTGGGCCATAAAAAAGAGTCAATAAATTTCATGTGATTGAAAACTTAGAGAGTATATTCTCTGACCACATTGGAATTAGATCAACAATGTAAGACATCTAGAAAACCTTCAAATATTTGGAAATTAGATGACACATTTATAAATAACCAATTGGTCAAAGAAGAATCCCAGGGAATATTAGAAGATATTTTGAAACCAAATGATAAAAGAGTCTAAAGGAATTTAAGTGGTAGAAACTTTAAACATCATATCCCAGATAATAACAATATAGCACTTTACAGTTTACATATATTCTGACATTTATCTTAAAAACCATGTGAAAGTACATGGGCATCAGCCTCACCCAGAGCAATGCATTAAATATCTCCATACTTTCAAGAAGTGGAAAGGAGACCAGTCAGGCTGCTGGTTGACCCATGGGAAGGTGACTGTGCCACCCCCAAATTCCTCCCCCAATCTGCCTCCATCCTCTCTGTTTCCCTTGCAATATAAAAGAATATCCAAGAGTACTTGTGCATGTCCTTATAGATCTACCTGGCCATTGGATAGTTTAAACCAAGGTTTGCTATGACTTACTCTCTCCTCCTCAGTTAGTAAATGGGCCAGCACATGGGCAGGTCTTCTCTCTCCAAGCCCAGTGCTTTTCCAAGGTAAGAGAAACTTGCTACTTGAGTATATTTGGTATGAAGAAATTATTACGTGTGAAATAGTAACCAAGTTCACAGGAGATAGTGAAGAAACAGTTTGATATTGAAATAAGCTTGAGAAATGAAAGGAAAAAATGATGAAAATAAACCTCACACACACGTAGGTTAAAATGGTAGTCTGTACTATGTAGGAGGTTGAATAGTACCCATGAGAATGATATGTTCATGTCCCAGAACCTATGAACCTGATCTTATTTGTAAAAGGGGTCTTTGCTGATTTAATTAAGTTAAAGATTTCAAGATGAGGCCATTCTAGATTATCTGGTGGGCCCTATATCCAAAGACAAGTGTCCTTTTGAGAGATACATAAAGAAGTAAAGAATGCAATTTGAAAATAGAGACAAAGGTGGGGTGAGGTGGAGCTCCCAGAAGCTGGAAGAGACAAGGAAGGAGTATTCCCTAGAGCCTTTAGGGAGAGCGTGGCCATGCCAACACCTTGATTTTGGACTTCTGGCCAAAGAGAATAAATTTCTGTTGTTGTAAGCTATCAAGTTTGTGGCAATTTGTTATGGCAGCCCAAAGGAACTGATACACATTCGTTCTTAGGCCAGACAGTAACTAAATCAAATGCTGACTTTTGTTGTATACGTCTTTATAAAGAATTGTGTAAGTGATACACAATTGAGTGTGATACGCAGTTAAGTGCTTAGAAGCACTTAAGTTCTGTAGCATGATCATGAGAAGGCTAATTATTTTTATTTTTAATTGAGGGCTTCACTCATTTTCCCAATGACACCTCTTAGCTTTTGATATTTAAATAAAGTACCTCTAAAGGACTTATTTGATCTAAATCCTGGCCTCATTTCTCTTCTTCATTCCCTAATACTACTAATTTCTAATTTATCAGTTTGGGGCATGGTGTAGCTCAAAAATTTCACCAATATCACGTTCATTGATGTCATAAAATCTAGCATCTATTGTAAGATTTGTAATTTCTCTTGTTTGCAATACAGTCACATTATATTACTGAATGTCTAGAATATCTGGCAATCATCCATCAGATGGGTGAGAATAGATGATCATGTTAATTAAGGAGAAATGCACAATTCAGAATTAATTTTTTATATGGCCATAGTAACCTCAAACTGTAGAGAAGTGAATCATTAGTATTCAGATAACAAGGATCTACTGCAACTTCCTCAGTAGAAAATATTCAAAGCAGAAGAAATGTTGGTTTTATTTAACTATTTTATTATGTGATTAAAGGCGTGTCATCTCAGGAGTTATGCATGAGGACATATTATAGCCAAGACTGCTATGCTCACCAATCTTCATGTTCTGCCCCTCTCCCTGGGCACACAGCTTGACTCAATTCCCAGCTCCCTTGCATTTAAGTTGGGCCAAGTGACTAGTCCTCACCAATGGAATTTGAACACAGTGATGTGGGTCACTTCTGGGCTACGGGAGCAAAGAGCTAGTGAATATTGCCCATATTGTGTTGCTTGCCTCAGTTGCCAGTCAAATGCAAAGGATCTGGTAGAGGATGCCAAGGCCCTAGGGAATTGGGTTTCCTCCTCAGCAAATAAACATCCGTTGGGTTAAGACACCGAAGTTTTAAGGTTTTTTATGATAGCAATTAGTCAAACCTGAATAGTAATCCAGTATACTGAATTAGTGGACCTATATGGGACCACTGTTGAATGGACCAAATTTGTCCTAGAATTTGGCAGGTTTTGAGCGGTTATAATGATTCCATTCAACAAGAATTTATTGAGTACCTACTTTATGCTTAGTAAACGTTGCAGAGAGATCTAGAGAGGAGAAGATAGAAGTGGATGATCAATAGCCCTTGAATGATCTGGATGATCACCAGCTCACCCACCATCATCTCTTGCCTGGACCATTGCTAATACTACTTATTGCTCTTCCTGAGTCCACCCTGGTCTAACTCCAATCCATCCTCTATAATATGCCTCTGTAACATTCTTTAGACTATGGTGATCTTTCCAAAGCTCCAATTTGATTTAAAATCCTCCCAAGGCTTCTCCTTTACAAGTGGCTCCCATCATGATCTGGCCTCTGTTTACCTCTCTTGCCTCAATTCTTGTGACTCTTCAACCCCTTCACTTGGGCTCCAGCTGGATCAGGAGCCACTTGCAGTTCTTTGGACAAGCCACTCTCTTGGGCATCTTTGTGCCTTTGCATATTCTATTTACCCTGCCCACTTTTACTGGAGTAGTTCTTTGAGGTCTCAACTCTTTCTGGTCTCACATGTGTCCCATTACATCTTGAACCTTGCACTCAGCCCTATTGGTACCACACCATGTTACCATAGTCTATAGAGTTATGTGCATCGTCCACCATTTTATAAAATACTTTAAAGTGGTGCACGACTCCTATTCACCATTATAACCCCTACATTATGGTAACATCGTGCTTGTCACAGACAATATGTTCAATAAATACTTGATGAATGAATGAATAAATGATTTAATGGTGTCAGAGTTGTATGTTACAGGAAACGCATAAAAAAATTAGAGATCAATACAAAGTAATATATAATAAAATTCTCAATTAAATGAAATCAGCTTCCAACTTGTACACTATGGAAAATATGAGCAATAGGTATACAGGAGGCTGAAAAATGACACTTTCTGCAAGATATCCATGTCCTGGTCCCTGGAACCTGTGAATATTGCCATTATATGGAAAGGAAGGAAGGAAGGAAGAAAGGGAGGGAGGGAGGGAGAAAAGAAAAAGAGAAAGGAAACAAGGAGTCTTTACAGATGATTACATTAAGGATCATGCAATGGGGAGATCATCCTAAAAGGCATTCACATGTATCCTTGGAAGATGGAGGCAGAAGGAGATTGCACCCACAGAGAGGGGAAGGTGACATGAAGCTGGAGTGGAGACAGATTTGAAGATGCTGGCCTTGAAGATTGGAGTGATGCGGCTGCAAGCCAAGGAATGCCGGTAGTCACCAGAAGCTAGAAGAGGCAAGGAATGGATCCTCCCCTGGAGCCACTGTCCCTGCCAACACCTTGATTTCAGTCCAGTGATAGTGATTTAGGAATTCGGGCCACCAGAACTGTGAGAAAGTACTGTATTAGTTAGGGTTCTCTAGGGAAACAGAATCAGCAACAGATATCTATAAATATAAGATTTATAAAAGTGTCTCACGCAACTGTGGGTATGCACAAGTCCAAATTCCGTAGGGCAGGCAGCAGACTGGCAACTCCAATGAAGATGTTCAATGAACTCCTCAGGCAACAAACTGGCAATTTCAGTGAACTCCTCAGGAAACGCTTCGCTGGTCAGCCAAAGAAGTGAAGGTCCTCCGTCTCGCTTAAAAGTCTTCAACTGATTGGATTAAATCCAGCTGATTGCATTCTCTCATTGTGGAAGACATGCCCTTCATTGATATAATTAGTCACAGCTGCAGCCAAATGACTGATGATTTAATAAACCAGCCTTCTGATATATTAACCAGCCACAAATGTCCTTGCAGTAATGGTTAGGCCAGTGCTTGCTTGACCAGACACCTGGGTACCATCACCTGGCCAAGTTGACACATGAACCTAACCATCACAAGTACATTTCTGTTGATTTAAGCCACCAAGTTTCTGGTAATTTGTTACAGCAGCCACAGGAAACCAATACAAGGCCGTAAAAAACAAAAAGGTCAGTATTTTCTTAATTATAAGGAAAAGAGTCAGGCAAGACTCAATTATCCTGAAGTAATTGGTAGGATTTTGTTAGTTCAGGTGTTGAAGGACATTCCAGGCATGGATGGATAACTTTTACATAAGTAAAGTTTAAAATTTGGAAGGAGAATAATAAGGGCATAATTTATGGTAATGCTGGCTGCTATAACATACAAACTCAATATTTCGGTGGCTTAGTGCTGGAAAAATGTACTTCTTACTCACATAAAAGTCCAATGCAGGTGTTCTTGATCAGTAGATGGTCGGTGCTGTACACAGTCGTTCAGGGACTCATGCTGCTAGAGACTCTGCCATTTCCAACAGGGGCTTGGTAGGTTGCCCTGGGTACTGACAAGCAGGTAGCACACAAAGAAAGAGCACAGAGGATCACACATGGGAAATCTTCATAGGTTGGGCCCATATCACATACTACATCACTTTATGACCATCCTGTTGGCTATATTTCAGTCATATGGTGTTAGATCGAATTGTGTACTCCAGTTTGGACATGTCCTTGATCTTGGTCTGCAATCTGGTGGGTGTGGACCTATTGTAAATAAGCTCTCTTCAGGATGTTATTTCAGTTAAGGTGTGGCCCAACTGAATCAGTTTGGGCTTCAATCCTGATTACTGGAATTCCTTATAGGCAAAGTGAAAGTCAGATGGAGAGGGAAGCCACAGGGATCAGCCACAAGCTGTAAGTCAATGGAACTTGTAAAAGAAAGGATAAGATGCCACCCTGTGCATTGCCTTATGACGGAAAAGCCAAGGAACCCCCAAACTGCTGGCTAGCTACAAGATACCAACCCTGCAAGGAAGCAAGCCTTCTGGCCTCTGAAACCATGAGCCAATAAATTCCTGTTTTGAAGCTAACCCATCACATGGTATTTGTTTTAGCAGCTAGGAAACTAAACCATATGGCCACACCTAACTTCAAGGGAAATATATTTCAGCTAGGAGCCTAGGCAAAAGGAAACAGGTTCGCTGCCCTCCCCCCTACGTGGGACCCAACTCCCAGGGCTGTAAATCTCCCTGGCAACGCAGAATATGACTCCCGGGGATGAATGTGGACCCGGCATCGTGGGACTGAGAGTATCTTCTTGACCAGAAGGGGGATGCAAAATGAGATGAAATAGTTTCAGTGGCTGGGAGATTCCAAATGGAGTCGAGAGGTCACTCTGGTGGACATTCTTATGCACTATATAGATAACACCTCTTAGGCTTTAATGTATTGGAATAGCTAGAAGTAAATACCTGAAACTACCAAACTCCAACCCAGCAGTCTGAACTCCTGAAGACAATTATATAATAATGTAGATTACAAGGGGTGACAGTGTGATTGTGAAGACCTTGTGGATCACACCCCCTTTATCTAGTGTATGGATGAGTGGAGGAATGGGGATAAAAACTAAAGGACAAATGGGGTGGGATGGGGGGATGATTTGGGTGTTTTTTTTCACTTTTATTTTTTATTCTTGTTCTGGTTCTTTCTGATGTAAGGAACATGTTCAGAGATAGACTGTGGTGATGAACGCATAACTATGTTATCATACTGTGGACAGTGGATTGTATATCATGGATGATTGTATGGTGTGTGAATGTATTTCAATAAAACTGAATTTAATAAAAAAAAAAAAAAAAAGGAATCAGGTTGGTGAACGCATTGTCCTATCTTTTGAAATGTCACATATCTTCTTTGTTTGTTCTTTTGTCTCCCCACAAAGGAATACATTCCCTCCCCGAGGGAGACAACTCAGAGCTCCAACCAGTCACTACATCAGTTCAAATCCAGGATCCTCAGGTGATGGCACAGACCACTCCATGCAGATGTGGCTCATCACAGTCCAATAACCTATTTTCTAAAAAGACAAATTATCTGCAACTCTCCCTTCCCCCCATACGTAATATACAGTGATCCAGGAGAGACTGAATAAACCTCTCGTTCATAAAAGGGGATACTGGGAGACACACACATTCCTGCTAAGCAGACCATGTGCACACTTTCCCACAACTACCCTGGAGGGTTGAGGAGATGAGGGCCTTGAGAGATCCTGTGTCTGCTCTCTGACAGCAATTCCCTTGTTCCCATGCCCCCAGATCTTCCCTTAAAGAGTTTCTTTCTTGTCTATTATTCTCCATGGCCATATCTGAGGAGGGCAGTGGGAGTTACCCCATCTTTGGGGGATGCACAGCTTTCATAGTGGGATTCCATCTGGTGCAAGTCGCAGGCCTCTAAAGGTTTTATTTTATTTCCCCCCAACACATTTATTAAGCTTGTACTCTGTGGGAGGCCCTGTGCTAGGCACTGTTTAAAAACACAGACAAGCCTCCTCTTCTCATGTATCTTACATTCAAGTGAAGGAGACAGATGGAAAGTTGTTTTAAAGTTCAAACAATCAAACATTTTGGTCCTGGCTCACAGTTTCTTTGGCAATGCAATTGCTTCAAAAATTTAGCATGCTTATGTCACAACATAGTTCTAATACTGAACATAGTTTTCACATCTGTTTTTTGTTAGTTTCCTAGCCCCTACATCTTTCTCTTTTAGCTTAATGGCAGCTGCTTTGAGGTCAGGTGAAACAATAGACTCAGGTGGGAAGCAGTTAAGGTGCTAGCGCTCATCTTTGCCTCTGGTTGAATCATGTTGTTCAATGGTGAACTCTTCCTGGACCTTTGTCACTGAAAATCTTTTCAGTCTTCTCTATCACTATGAGAAGGACCAACTCCGTAATATGGATTCTTTCCATTTCCTTTGATATTCACATTGAAACCAGTCAATTCTTGTTTAAGCTCACTGTGCACTAATATCTTTCTAAAAGCCATTAACAATTGCCAACACACACACACACACATGCTGACTCCTCTATCCACTTTCTCTTTTAGAATAGTGGTTCTCAAAGTGTGGTCCTCAGACCACAGCAGCATCGATATCACCTGGAAATGCTAATTATCAGCCCTTTCCCCTAAAACTACTAAATCAAAACAGTCTAGGGGTGATGTCCAGCAATCTGTGTTTTCATGAGCCCTCCAGGAGTGTCTGATGCAGGCTGAAGCTTGGGGACCACTGCTCTAGAACTACACAACCGACTTTCCATATTATGTTGAGTAGACACGCATCCGGGAGTACATGTCAGTGGATCAAATAATAGTTGCTTGATTTCTATCCTGATCTGGTTTGTCATCAAGCCTAACAATTCATCTATAGCTCTGCTAAAGTAGAAATGGAGAGGGAAGCCAGATTTTTTTCAGTATGGAGCAAGTAAGTCTTTCTCATCCTTTTTTATTTTTTTAAGTTTTGTATATTGCTTTACACATGCACTCATAGAATCTCACTACCCTCCCAACAGCCCTGTGAAGTATTACCATATTCATGTTACAGTGTAACTGAGAGGCAATGAGCTTGAGTGACTACTTGCCCAGTTTGACTCAGTTGATAAATGGAGGAACTGAGGTTGAAACACCAGGCTTCTGAGTTTGGTCCCCAGTGTGCTGTCTTTGAAATGACATCTTACTACTTTTATAGTGTGAGCTGCTGTGTGTAGAATGTCAGCAAAAAGAAGACAAAATGCAGGCAGGGTTGTGAAGCATTCTTAATATTTAGAGCTAGCAAAGATAAATCAAAATAGAAAACGGAAGCAATACATAACCAGTTCATTAAAAAAAAAAAAAAATCAACATCTAGTTTGCCTCTAAGTCTTACAAAAATTACTCTGCCAACAATGCAGCAGAATACACTGCAGCTGCTGTGAGTGTTGACTGCTAACAGTTCACACAGGCACCCCTCTGGTGCATTGCCCTGGGCCTCTGGGAGCTGACTCACCTGCAAGTGTCTAGAAAGTTATGCCTTCTCCCAGTCAGTGACTGATAAGATGGTAACAAGCCAGGCCCTCTTGCTTTAAGGGTGGTAACCCTTATGTTCCAGAGCCCCCCATAGGGTCAGGCTAAGGCTAGACTCAGCTGAAACCACACCTGCTTAGTTTCTTTCCCAGAGCTATCCTGAAGGTTTCTCCTAAGAGCATCATCTCTGGCTCTGCTTCTGGGGAACCTGATTCAAGATATCATCTTTAGCCCCTTCATAGCCATCTCTTCCTCTTCATTTCTATTGGAATTATTCTGGTCCTTCTACCTCCCAAGGTTTTCAACGCTAGCCTTTCCTGTGCAGAGAGTCGAGTTTAGCATATCACCCCTTTGCTAAAAAATGTTGTTGAAGCTCTCCACTCTGTTCAAATGGCTTCCATGGACCCTTCTGGAATACTCGTCCCCACCCCACCACCACCCCAGGTTTCTAAAGCCTTCTGCTTTGTCCCTCATTGTATTCTGCTTTGGATTGTTGATAGGTATTTGCATGCCTGTCTTAACTTGAGAAGATAGGTTATGTCTTTTTGATCCATGATTCCCTTCAGGGTTTTTTAATTGATTTTATCCTCATTAGGCAAACTAATACTATGTACTGATGAGGATGCCATAGATACAGCCTTGGGGTTCTTTGAATCCCCCCACATTACAGCAGGACTGACACCAGAACCTGGAGCAGAGCAGAAAGTTCAGTGAGATTAATTCACCCCAAGCGACTATGGAGATTGGGGGACTAACAGGGCCAACACCTAACAGTATGTTCATAGACAGAGAAGGTTTTGGTTGTATAGGAAGATGGGAACTGGTTCTTCTGGGTCAAGCAGATGACAGGGACATGCTGGCATTTTGGGATGATGGTGTACTTACTGCACGGTCAGGATGTACTCAGGTCCCAATCAAGTTCCAGATGAAAGTCACCATGGTCTCCAGACCTGCGAGGCCAGCAGGGAGACAGCAGGTACTCTAATGGATCCCTGTCGTATTCCCCCATGAGTTTTCAGGATATAATACAAGGTAGAAGAAAACTGTCCTTGAGAAAGTGTCATCCTTGGTTGGTACTTGTAAAAGGAAGAATATGTCATTAGTGTATATCACTGTGACTTATGTCTGGATTTCCCCATGTCCCACCAAGCAAGAGCAAGAAGCCATCTAAAGTGAGTTCTCAGAAATTTTCCCATATGAATTCCCAGGAGTGATTAAACATGGCACTGGTATTATGGATACACAGGCTAGGCAATTTGGTGTGGTTTTTTGAAACCCTATTTTGAACTGGAGATCTGAAGTTTTTTTCACAGCTCTATCTCAGATTATAAGATGCATCATTGCATTATTTTATGTACCTTTAAGGAAAGGAATGCTGGAAGTTAGACTTTAACATATCATTGGTTATTAATTGCATTCCAATTCAGAGATATTAAACTGTGAAAAGACATCTGTCTTACAACCAACATAATGCAGGGGTATCTAGACTTCAGTTAAGAAAGCTGGCTTTGGAATCTGATTTTGATTCAGGGTTCAACTTTTGGCTCTGTCATTGATTAGTAGAGTGATCTTGGAGAATTAAGTTTAACTTTCAGAATGAAACCTGAAACATGAGGAGTATTTGATGAGCTGATACAGGCAAGATGCTTAGCATGGTTCTTTTTTTTTTTTTTTTTTTTTTAATTAAATTCAGTTTTATTGAAATACATTCACACACCATACAATCATCCATGATATACAATCCACTGTCCACAGTATGATAACATAGTTACGCATTCATCACCACAATCTATCTCTGAACATTTTCCTTACATCAGAAAGAACCAGAACAAGAATAAAAAATAAAAGTGAAAAAAGAACACCCAAATCATCCCCCCATCCCACCCCATTTGTCCTTTAGTTTTTATCCCCATTCCTCCACTCATCCATACACTAGATAAAGGGGGTGTGATCCACAAGGTCTTCACAATCACACTGTCACCCCTTGTAATCTACATTATTATATAATTGTCTTCAGGAGTCCAGACTGCTGGGTTGGAGTTTGGTAGTTTCAGGTATTTACTTCTAGCTATTCCAATACATTAAAGCCTAAGAGGTGTTATCTATATAGTGCATAAGAATGTCCACTAGAGTGACCTCTCGACTCCATTTGGAATCTCTCAGCCACTGAAACTATTTCGTCTCATTTTGCATCCCCCTTTTGGTCAAGAAGATACTCTCAGTCCCACGATGCCGGGTCCACATTCATCCCCGGGAGTCATACTCTGCGTTGCCAGGGAGATTTACAGCCCTGGGAGTTGGGTCCCACATAGCGGGGAGGGCAGCGAGTTCACCTGTCGAGATGGCTCAGTTAGAGAGAGAGAGGGCCACATCTGAGCAACAAAGAGGTACTCAGGGGAAGACTCTTAGGCACCATTACATACAACTTTAGACTCTCCTTTGTGGTAATGAGCTTCATAAGGGCAAGTCCCATGCTCGAGGGCTCAGCACATCAAACCGCCGGTCCCAATGTTTGTGACAACATCAACACCAGTCCAGGTGAGGATGTCCAACACATCTGCACCTTCCCCCAGATCCTCGGGGCTGGAGAGGGGGAGGCTGTAAATATATTTTTTATTATCTGCCCAAATTACTCTAGGATGTGTTACTATTTCACTCCAGCCTATACTAACCTACCGTATCTCACTTCCTATTCAAAGTTCCATAGCATGGTTCTTGACACATAGAGCTGGTGATGGGCATTTTGGGTGCCTACCCAACAGCCTTTCTTCCCTTGCTTCCTCATTAAAAGAACCCCAATTTTATTCATTTGCCTCAGAAGACTGGTTCTATTAGGAAAACGAGACTCTCCCAAGCCAATAGGGGTGAATTATAATTTGTCTAAGCCATTCAGAGTGTTTTACCTCCTTCTACATGATTAGTTTAGGCATATGTAGGTGATGTAGTTCTGCTTAATGGAATATGAGGGGAAGGGTTCTGTGCAGCTGTAAAAATGGGATGCATGGAAGGGATGCTTTGGAAGTTGCCACCTGCATGTGAAGCCTGGAACTGCTGCAACCATCTTTGTGCCATGAGGCATGCAATAATGACAAGCTGAGAATGACAGAACAGAAAGAAAGAAGTCCTGGGTCTTTGGGATCCCAGTGAGCCACCTGGCTAACCAAGTCTGCAATTCCCTACCTCTGGCCTTCTGGCATTGTAGGCAATAAATGGCATCACTGAAGCAACTTCAGTTCAAATTTCTATTATTTGTAGCCAAAAGGACCCAAAAATGATGTAATGCTCAATATCTATGAACTCTCATAATTATTTTTGTTTTGTTTTACTTGTCTACTTGACCTCTTTGTGCCTAAGTTCCTCATCTATCAAATGGGAGGTAAAAAGACATCTACTTTTGGGAGTTGTCAATAGGATAGATGAGATAATACATATATATGAAGCGCTTGGTCCCCAGTGACTAGTCCAAAGAAAGCTCTCAAGCAAGGGTAGGTCCTCTTCCTCCTTCTCCCCTTCCTCCTGTTATTTTATTGTTCTTGTTGTTGCTATATAGTCCAGTGTTAAAGATTGTGCTATTTTTTTTCCCTCACAATTCTGTCTTCCTTTTGGGCCTATGTTCTGGTTCACTTTGAGCAGGGTACACTACATCATAGCCCACTAACTTTGGGGTTGGCCATGTGTCTTGCTTTGGTCAGTGGAGTGTGAGCAGATATAATTTATACCATGGCTGTCCAAAGGCTTTAAATGTGCAAAGTTGTCTGGCTTGCCCTCCTGCACTTCTGCCAGCTGTCATGAGAAGAACATGCTCCAGGTAGTCTTTGCCCTTCAGGCTGGGTGCTGGAATGAGAGACATGTGGAGCAGAACTAACCCCAACTTGCAGTTTGAAGCAGAGCTGCTCTAGCCAACTTGCAGGAGGAGAATTTGAGTGCAAAATGTTTGTTCTCTTAAGTCACTGACATCTGGAGATTTCCGTTATGCAGCATTATCACAGTGAGAAAAAAAAAATAACCAAAAAACAAACATCCTCAGAATCTTCCCTAAATTTATTGCATAGTCCAGGAAGCCTGTGGCAAATGGAGTAGACCTGAACCTGTGGAAGGGCTCATCAGACCCGTGGATTCTGGGGTCCATAGCTGTTGATTATCTTCTGGAAGGCAAAAGACTCAAGCTATTAGACAGACTTCCTTTTCACATCATTCAACTGACATACATGGAACAGGTTCTTCCTATAGCATGTTTTATCAGGGCTCCCATTAATGGCAATTGAGACAAAGCAGGTTAAGGTTGTCTTGGGGGAGGGAGATGGTTTGGAGAGTGTCAGAGGCATCTCTTGATTTCTCTGTGTGGAACATAGATTATTCCAAGGGAAGTGAGTCTGGGAAGCTAGAACTAGAGCCAAAATGGAGAGTGAAGGAAGTCAGCTGGTGAGAAACAGAATGGAGACTTGAACAATAAGAATCAAAGGCACAGAGCACTGGAAGGTCAGTCAGAAGAGCAGTAAGATGCTCCAAACACACACACTGGAAAAAATCCAGAGTTGAGAACTAGGTGAAGGTCAATGCTGGAGAACAGACCAGGTGTGGAGTGTGGCAAGTGAGACAGTGTCTGTCAAGGTTAAAACTATGGCTCACTTGTTCTAAACCATTGGACTGGATACTGCTTGCTTTTGAGTAAGCGCTGGCTCGCACCAAGAAACTGGGAGAATGTACCACTAATATGCCAGTTGCTATAGGACAATGGTCACTCCTCACTTGTTTCCTGGCCACTGCCCCAGTACCTCTGGGACATGGCTTCAGAATTTCTCATCCTGGTCTTCTGAAAATCTGCCTTAAACCCCAACCCCTCAATGGAATCCGTGCTTCCTGGCTCGGCTGTCTCCTTGTCCAGATGTCAAGATATTGGCTGTTACCAGATTCTCCTCCTATGTTCCAGGATCCTTCTGGCTTCCTCTAGATGGGCATCCTCTTTGCTGACCTCTGGGGAAGCTGGATCATTGACTTCTACCAGCCTTCCCCTCCCATGTGCCACCCACCACTTGGCCTGGCTCACCCAGGAGCATGTGTGATGTTCTGCAAGGTCCACAGCTCCTGGCTGTTCTTGCAGGTCTTTGCAGTGGTTCACTGTCCAGGATCTGACACATAATATGGGCTTAAAAACTGCCTACAGCCTCCTTGAGCGACCTTCTCTACTTAACTTTCTGATCCCTTAAATTATACTTTTATAGATGTGGTCCTTTGGTTCACATTAAAATATAAATTCCCCATGGGAGAGACCCTATTAAGCCTTTCAGGGAATTGCTAATTTACATCTTGATGTGAATGAGGTTATTGGATTTTTTTTTACCCCCTAAAGCAATTTTTGGTGGGGGTCAGGGAAAGTTAGAAAAGCGTGATTACCAGATAGAGATGTAAGAGGGTCAGGCAAGAGGGCCCTGAAGACAGGGAAAGGACACGAGAAGGGGATTTTTACCCCCACAGTTTTGTCTGAGTCATTTAGCGTGGATAAAGTTCAAGGTGCTTCTTTCAACCTTGAAGGGTAAAGTTTTTTGTTTTGAGATTTAACTCTTACGGGGTTATTTCTGTGATTAAGTGATATAAATCGTTTTTGAAAAGAAAAGACTTAATGGTAAATATGAATGCATCCTTACGATGGAAATCATTCAGCACATGGAAAATACTGACCGGATGGGATGATATATATAAGTGAATTGCAAAACTGTGGCTCTTGTGCTGACCATAGCTAAAGCAACTCAGGAGTGAATTTCTCCAGGGAGACTGATCTCGCTGCCATGTTGTATTGTCAGTGAGCATCTTATTTAGTCTTCCCATTTTTGGGTATCGTCCTAAGCGTGCATTTGCAGACACTCAGTTTTGCTGGTGCATGCAAGATGATCAGCCTCAAAGGACTGACTCATAGCTCTCAAACTCACAAAAATAAAATGAGAGAGAGACCTTTCCTGTGTGCATAATATTGGATATACTGTCTATAGTACCCACTTCACGGTCTTCAGATCTCAGAGAAGCCAAGTCAGTAACAAAGCAACAAGATGGCAGCCAGTTGAAAATAAGTGGTATAGAAAGGCTTATCATCACAGCTATGATTGAGTTCTTATTGATGCCAAGTACCCTGCTGAGCACTTTATTTCTTATTTAATCCTCAAAGCAAAAGGTGATTCTAGCACATAAATTAAAGATGAACTATCTTAGCATATTTAAAAGTTTATTTAGCTCCTTAACTATGTGGCAGATTAACTGGGGATAGAGAAATTCATTAGCTTAAAAGGTACTGCCAATTGAATATCATTAAGAGAAGACAATAGCCCTAAAATACATATAAACGTGATTTGACAGTGAAAAAAAAAAACAAAAACAAAAACAAAAACTAAATTCTATAAAACTTCTAGAATACATCATTGAGTAAAGGAAATTACACATATGGACTGAAATTTGGTGTTGATGACAGTGGTTAACTTCACACTGGGGTTAATTGCTAATTACTGAATCTTGGGTGATAATTAGTGATAAAATGAAAAGCAATAAGAAACTGGGAAAGTCAGCCTTTCCTTGCTTGCTTCTCAATCTTCTGAATGTGAATTTATATGTTGGCACTGCTTAGACTGATGATCACCTTGCCCAAACTGAGAATCTTTAAGAGAGAGAGTTAATATTATAATTAATTTGAAAAACAGATATTTGCAATATCTTTGATTTGTTCATAAGGAAACATAACTGCACTTGAGTTCCAGTGGTTCACAAGTTAACCACTTCTAGATTCCATTTCATTTTTCCAGCAACATTGTATTTCATAAATATTAGCAAGTCCAAAATGTTCATTTTTATAAAATTTCTCCTCTGAGCTTCTTAAAAATATATACATTTAACTGAACAGTCTCAAGGAGAGGGGGCACAACATGAATTGATTTCCATTTTTTCCAGTGACTACTTCAAATGTGCTAGATGGGTTTGTCCCTCCTACTCATAAAGGAATCCAGGATAAACTCTAAATCTTACCAGCTGCTTTCTGGTCAGGATAGGTTAGGCTACACTAAGATAATGGTTTACTCTTGAGATCTCAGTGGTTTTACGGCACTGAATTATAT
Organism: Choloepus didactylus; assembly: GCF_015220235.1. Lineage (NCBI taxonomy): Eukaryota > Metazoa > Chordata > Mammalia > Pilosa > Megalonychidae > Choloepus > Choloepus didactylus. The sequence continues at coordinate 25,614,879 of NC_051325.1, read as the reverse complement.
AGTTGAATATGGATAAAAGGGGAAATTTTAGGTGGTCTATTTGTTACTAGAATGAACATTTAAAAACAACAACAACACAGGACTGCACAACACAAACAGTGAACCCTAATGTGAACCATGGACTACAGGCATTAATGTTGGCAGCACTGAATTCCTAGGTTCTCGGCCAGGCCACAAGAAAGAATTCAAGGGCACAGCACAGACCTTGCAAGCAGGTAGAAAGTTTACTGAGTACGCGTGCAAGATGGGCACGCGGGCACTCTCCCAAGAGGATAGAGGCAAGAGACGTGAGGTGTGCAACACTGTGGGAAGGGTTTGCTTTTATCGTTTTTTGTTCCTTTTGTAGTTTTTATTACCTATCTTACTACCCTCCCCTTCTTCCTCCTTTGTTGATGCTGGATCTTAGATGACTCACTCAGGTGGCATTAGTTGGCCCCAAGTGCTGTTTATTGCTCTTCTTTTTAGAGATACCTTTCTCCTTGTGGCCTGACCCCTTCTTGGAATATGCTCTTTGCTCATCAGCCAGCCACCACCCTAATTTTAACTCTGCCTCAACTTCCCACTCAGAGAATAGTACAATTATAAAATTCTTTCATCATTTCTAACAAATGTACCACACTAATGCAAGGTGTTAGTAATAGGGGAAGGTGTGTGGGAACTCTGTAGTTGATGCGTGACTTTTCTGTAAACCTCAACTTCTCTAATTAAAAAAAAAAAAAGATCTCAGTGGCTTTGCACATCAGAGGTGTATTTTCTACTCACACGAAGTCTTTGAGGTGGCTCTCCAAGGCAGCTCGCGTCTAAGTGGTGACTCTAGGATCTCTCTGCTTCCTCGTTGTGGCTCCATCATATGGACAGGTGGTCTCCAAGTTGTGACAACAGGAAAGAGAAACCTGTGCTTTCCCAACCCTGAGTTAGTGCCTCACTCACCTCTCTGATTCTGTCAAACCCAGCCCATGGATTCTGTCATGATTGAAAATGTGGGCATTTTGTCCATCATAGATTTCTTCAAATTAATTGTTTAAAATACTGCATTAAAACTCATTCATCTTCATTACTGGATTTTTTTTGACACCCTCTTAAATTTTGCTCCCAAGGCGAGTGCCTCACCCTGGTCCGGCAGCTGCCCAGGATGGGGAATATTCCTTGATTAGATTCCTGGCTTTGGGCTCTGACTTCCGAAGCTTCTTTTTCCATCATTCTTTACAGCCACATTTGAGACTGGGCCTTGGGAAAAAGTCTTTCTAAGAGGTTCAAAGGTTGCTTTTTATCTTAAACAGCCAAAGGCTTGTGTTTTCTTTAGCAAAACATTTCTCTCAAACACCTTGCAGGCTTATGAACTGTTTGCTGGCAGTCAGTTCTGTGTGCCAATGACCACAAAGTCTTTCCTGCTCAATACCCCGCCTCTCTTTCAATTCAGCAGGGCCTACCTCGAGCATATAGGGCTTTTAGGAAGAAACTTCCCACTTTATCTTATCTTTGCCTTGAGTCATTTTAGCCAATTGAAAGGCTTTACTGGCTGCTATACACGTAAGTCTTCTCTTTGCCCTGAGGTCTTTAAAAAAGAAAAATTGGAAGTCTGTCCTAGTATTTTGTTGTATTAAGTCTTTTTTAAAATCCCACCTCTTTCTTTGTGAACTGGAAGCAGTGGACTTTTCCAAAGCTAGTAGGCCTTGAATTTCTGGAATCTCTCTATTCCCTTTCATTTCAACTTGCAAATTGGTTATTGTTTCCTAAATTCGCCTCTTTTTGTAATACTGTTGCAAGATGCAGTCAACAGCGAACAACTCCTAAGGCTCTGTTTTCCTACCTTTTCCCCTAAAGCTACTAGGCTCATATGCTTCCTATGGTAGACTGAACAATGGCCCCACAAAATGTCTACTTTCTAATCTCTGAAACCTGGGAATATGTTACTCTACATAATAAATGGAATTAAAGTTGCAGATGAACTGAAGATGTTAATCATCTGACCTTAAAATGAGGAGATTATCCTGGATTATCTGGATGGACCTAATCTAGAGTGAGTCAGAGAGACTGGAAGGGAGAAGAACTAGACCTGCCCTTGCTGGCTTCGAAGAAGGAGGAAGGGGACACAGGTTAGGGAATGTGGTGGCCTCTAGGAGCTGGGAATGAACCTCAGTTTACAGCCAGCAAGGAAGAGGACCTCAGTCCTACAATTGCAAGGAACTGAATTCTGCCAGCAACCCCACTGAGCAAGAACACAGATTCTGCCCTGGAGCCTCCAGAGAGAAATGCAGCCTGCCTACACCCACCGTGATTTTAGTCTGGTGAAACCCTTACTGGACTTCTACCACAGAACTGCAAGATGTCAAACTTGTGTTGTTTTAAGCGTAAATTGGTAGTAATTTGTTACAGCAGTAATAGAAAACGAATACACCTTCCAAGTTATCTCTGACAACTGTGCACAGATATTTTGCTCCTACCTATATGTATCACTTTCTTTCCAGACTCTGTTATAGTTTACCTTACTGCCTGCTAACTGACTGATAAGCCTCTGCCAAATATTTTAGATTTTCATTATGGCAGCACCCAATCCAGTGTCAGTTAGTCAGGGTAGGCTGTAAGTTATCCTGTGCTTACAAATTAACCAGGAATCCCAGTGACTTGACAAAGATTTTCGTAGAAAATCTGCTGCGAATCCAGCAAGACTCCAGGGAATCTCCCTTCCAAGAGGTAACTCAGAGATTTAGCCTGCTTACATTTTATGATTCTATGCTATATGTCATGTATATTTCAGGGGACCATAGTGGGAGAAGAAAATACTGGAGGAAATCCAAGGATTTTTAGTTTCTTAGTCTGAAAGAGACACTTGTCACTTTGTCATTTTTGCTCATGGTCCATTAGCCAGAATTAGAACATGGCTCTGCCTGATTCCAAGGGGGCTGAGAAATGTGTGCCCGAGGAGAGAAGAATATAATATTGGTGGTCACTAGTGCTGTCTACTACACTTTGACTATTTAAAAAATAAAATTCAAATTCAAATTGGTCCAGTTTAAAGCTCCAGTCTCAAATCTAGTTTAAAAAGCCTCATCCTACCTTCTGAGCTTGGGACTAGGATGGAAGGAAGCAACATAGTCAGCTCTTTTATTTCTCTACTCACACTCAAGTAGAGGAAGTAAGTATTCCTTTTGAAGAATACGTCCTTCCCCACCTTGTAGATTCCCAAACCTTCAGTTTATAGGGTGGGTAAGGGAAATAGGAGAAATGGGAGAAGTAACTGGTGGTCCCAGTCTCACTCAGCCCAGCTGCTGGTGGGCTGCCATAACAAAGTACCACAAATTGCATGACTTAGAACAACAGAAATGTATTCTCTCACAGTTCTGGAAATGAGAAGTACGAAATCAAAGTGTCAGCTGGGCCATGCTCTTGCTAAAGGCTCTAGGATAGGATCCTTTATGGCCTTTTCCTAGCCCTGGTGGTTCACTGGCAATCTTTGGCAATCCTTGGCAATTCTTGGTGATCCTTGGCAATCCTTGGCTCATAGGAGCATAACTCCAATCTCTGCCCCTTGTTCACATGGCTGTCTTCCTTCTGTGTCTTTTGGTATCTGTGCTGGAATTTCCGTCTTCTTATAAGGACACCAATCATATTGGGTTAGTGCCCACCCTAATCCAGTAGACCTCAACTTAACTAATTACATCTGCAAAGATCTCCTTTCCAAATAAGGTCACATTCACAGGGTACTGGGGGTTAGGACTAGAACATACCTTTTTGGGAGATAGAATTCAACCCTCAACCCAGGATTTGGTGCCAGTGACCTACTCTGATATGACCCCCATGAAGATAGTGCACATGGTTTCTTGGATGATATTCAACAGCATTCTGCCTTTTCCCACAGGGGAACCCCTTGGTGGGCAGCCCCAGCCTCTTCTGCAGGCTGGGCTTGGCAGTGTTTGCTTAAGTGGCCACCTGGGCAGTCTTGCATTCTGTTGCCTTTACTGTCCTTCATGCTTCTCCAAGCGGAGCCATGGAGTTGCCGAGGCCCTCTTGTATGTGCTCTCTGAGTCTCCGAGGACTGCTGTAGGGTAAAGATTGCTCCCATCTCCTTACCAGCATGCTACACCAAAGCAGCACCTGGTTTGCTCCCAAATCCACTTCTTATTGGATATCCATCTCCAAGTGAGAAACAGGCATTGCACTTCATGTTCATTTAATCTCCCAAACTTTGGGGCTACATTTCAAGCTCTCACAAGAACTTTCTCCCCAAGTCCCAGTCAGCCATAATAGGACAAAGTGGACTAACAGATCCTGTAGACTAGCTTGCCCCATTCTAAAGGGTAAGCCCTAATCTTTGGAAATGGTTGCTCAGAGTATCTTCCTTTCTTTGGCTTGCTGTGGGACAAGAACCCCTCCTTTCTCTCACAGAGAGTGGGAATGGGGAAAGCTACAGTTCTTACTAATTTGGCAACTGAACATGTCAAGATTTCCTTCTTTTCTCCCCAGTCTACCTGCTAAAACAAAATGGACATGCACAAGGTATGTGCTGTAGAAAGTCTTTCATTTATGGTATTGTTGCTAAAACACTGTACAAGTTCAGAAGAAGAAAGATTAATGAGAACTGGAGGTAGCCTAAAAAGGCTCATGTCTTAGCATCCATTGGATTCTTACAGGTGCCAGGCATTGTATGAAGCAAGACAAAGGCCTGAGGTCTCTACGGAGTTTACATTACTGCAGAAAGGTTGTATATGTGGAAAACAGGCACTTAAAATCTTCTGCAGTAGAACTACAAGAGGAAAAAATAAGTCAAGCAATATTGTATGTAAGTAAAGTTTCTCTTGATTATAGAATCTTGCCAATTTTGCTCAACTTTGGGATGGGCATCTAACAACGAACCACTATTTTTTCCTGATTTCCACAAAGTAGTGGAGAAGCCAACATGACTGTCACTACCTAAATTCATCAAAACTGCACCTGGAAAACTGTTGCAGTATCACTAGTCCCTCTTCCATACCTACATTTAATTCTACCTAACTCATTTCTGCTTCTATTTATTTTTATTTTTCTAATTAGCCAAAGGCTAAGTCAACCCCACCTTAAAGCCCATAATCAGTTGGGCCTGGCTCACTGAAAAAGTATTGGTATTAAAGTAGGCAAAAATTTAGGCCATTAACCAAATGAAATTAGAGTCTGACCTCCTTGGAAAAATGGTAGTGCTGTGTTAAAATGGTGAGGAGCAGAGGAACCATATCTATCTGAGATGCCACGTCCAAGATTCCAGATCTGCATTTTTGGGGCTGGGAGCAATAGAGCTATTTTAAGGAAGTTACTGATGGTTTCAAATAGGATTTAAAAGAATATAAAAACCTTTTCTGCATGCAGAAAGCTGTTTCAAAGAAACCATTTGCCTTTGGATTTTTAGCAGTCTATGTGGTGAATACCAGAGGTATTCTTCATTCTCTTTTTGAAAATTAAGAATTTATTTTACTTTGCCAGGGTTTCAGAGCATTAACTCAAGCTGTCATCAGTGGTTGTCAAGAGTAGTTTACCTCTTTAAATGCATTTTACAGCTAGTTTCTGGATGTTTTCATTACCTTGTTTTTGGATGTCTCTTGTGTTAGTGTAATACTTTTTGTGTGGTCTCTCTGTTAGCAAAAGTTTTTCATATATTTCATCTTTGGTCCCATGATAAATTCAGATTTCAAAACCTAAGCTCAGAAAAGTCTCTTTTCATCATAAATTTGAAATATTTCTTCATTTATCCTCAAGATTTAGTGTTTCTCATATTTCACATCTATCAATCTGCCTTTCCAACTATGAAATAGTATATTTTAATTTATTTTATATTTATATTAAACCATATATAATATTTATACTTAATTTTATATTTATATTTGAACTCATATACTATTTACTATTTTCACAACCAGTGCACCTAGAAAATCCTCCAAAAGACTTTTCAAATAATATGTTTTCAACCATTATTGTTTTCTTCCTAAAAACCAGTTGAATCAAGCCATATCTCTGTTTATAGGCGCTACAATAGCATTTTCAACCTCACTCTGTAAGACACAAGATTTTCACTTAGCTCATGGATAGGCCAAGTGCTTGAGCATTGAAAATTTAAAGCCTTTATGAATATTAGATAGAACCTCACTATCGCAGTATAGAATTAAATTTGCAACTGAAGAGGAAGCTTTTTCCCTCATGCCCTATCTCCCTCTATGGTGGACAGAATAATGCCCCCTTGTCACAGATGTCCACACCCTAATCCCCCAAAGCAGTGAATATGTTTTCTTACGTGGCAGAAGGGACTTTGCAGATGTGATTAAGTTAAGGATCTTGAGATTGGGGAGATTATCCTGGATCATCCAGGTGGGCCCAGTGTCACCACAGACTTCCTTAAAAACAAAAGAGGGAAGCAGAAGGGGAGGTGGCGTGATGCTGTGGAAGGGCTGGACCTGCCTTGCAGGCTTTGAAGATGGAGGAAGGGGCTGTGAGCCAAAGAAGGGGGGCAGCCTCTAGGAGCTAGAAAAGGCAGAGAAACAGATGTTCTGCTAGCACCTCCAAAAGGAAATACAGCTGTGTCTTTGCTTTGATTTTAGCCCAGTGAGACCCAGTTTGGACTTCTACCTTACAGACCTATAAGATAATACATTTGAGTTGTCTTAAGCCATGAAGTTTATATTTGTATTAAGCTGCGGCAGCAATAGAAAACCAATATACCCTCTTCCTGTCTTTTTCTTTTAGCAAATATTTATTAAATAAATACATAACATACTAGACTGGAAATCAAAAGAAAAATGAATTAGAAGATTAAAAGTATTGCTCTTCTTTTCCTAGTAAAGTAAATGCTATGCCCTTTTTTCCTTATGAATCACTCTAAGACAAAAGAAAATGAGAAAAAGAAATGTGAATACATAACCAATAACAAATATGTAAGCAAGGGTGGCCAAATTCAGTGAAGGTTAAATAGGGATACAGGAAGACACTATTATAACAGCAGCTCTAAGACTGAGACCATAGAGTATTGTTCTGCAAAGTAGATAGCCCACCCTGGTGGAGTATTTTTTAAACTGAGATACAATTTAATGTAATTTTGTTTTGAATAACAGGAAGGGGGATTACCAGCTGGTAGTAGAGTTTCCCTTGACAAGGTGTGTAATCAAAGAGTCAGGGCTGCTGAAGATTCACCCAGACGTGGCATGCTGTATTTGCAGGAAGCAGTTGCTCATTGCAGCGGAGTGGAGGAGAGACCCTTCATTAATACCAGCCCCGAGCCTGCCCTTCTGTGGCCCAGAAAGAAGGAAACCCAAATGTACTTCATAAAGACCTCAGAGAAGAGTCATGAGACAAACCAAGGAGACGAGTTAGCATATGGAAGGAGCAGTCGTTTGAAGCTGTATGTACCCCAGGAAAACATCTTAAATCTAATCCATTTTTATGCGTGTGAACCTATTGTAAGTAGGATCTTGTGATAAGGCTACTTCATGTGACCTACCTCATTCAGGTCTTAATCCTTTTACTGGAGTCTTTTATAAACAGAATGGATACATAGAGAGAGAAAGCCACGGAGGCAAGAAGCTGAAAGCAACAAAACCGGAAGAGAAGCAAAAGACCAACAGATGCTGCCATGTGCCTTGCCTTGTGGCAGAGGAGCCCAGGATCGCCAGCAGCCGTCTTCATCATCACCTTGATGGTGCCTTGACTGGGCATTTTCCTGAACTCTAACCATAAGCGAATAAATTCCCATTGTTCAAGCTGAACCATTCCATAGTATTTGCTTTGAGCAGCCTAGGAAACTAAAACAGTGGGAGAAACATCAAAGCTAGCCTCAGACTTTTTTCACAGCAACATTGGATGCTAAAAGCAATGCCTACAAAGTCCTCAAGGAAATAAAAGGTAAACGGAGACTTGACTACAAAGCCCCAAACTATCATTTAAGGGTTCAGGGAACAGACACCTTGACATACAATCATTGAGGGAATATAGATTCCCACAATCCCTTTAAAAGGAAATTACTAGAGGCCAGATAGTCAACCAAACTAGGAATGGAGAAAATATAGCAAAAGGAGTGCCAGTGGATCCATTTAAGTATAGGACTAAGACTAAATCAATTCTCAAATGTTGAAAATGTAGGAATGATAAAAGGAACATTTAGGAAAGAAAGGAGGGTGACAAGGTGGAAGGGAGTGTAAGTATACTGATTACATCATTTATAGCCAGATGTCAAAGATGTTATTATAAACCAAATAAAGCAAATCATAGAAGTAACATATATTTAAAGCTACAAAGATAAACAGTAATAAAAATAATGTAAGCAACTAAAATTGGATGTTGGAAGAGGAGGGGTGGGTAAGAAGTGGAAATAGATTACTAACATTACTTAGAGTAAGAATTGTAATTACCTCTAAAGATATAGAGGTACATGTTCAAAATAATATGTATGTAATCAGTATCTATATTAATTGAAGCATTTTTTAAGACTAGTGAAAGTCTCAAAAGACTTAAGGGTCCATCAGTAGGGGATGAATTAAATGAGTTATGGTACATCATATGATGGTGGCTATTAAAAAGATTGCTGTTGCTCTACATATATAGTTTCCAAAAGAGATTAAATGATAAAAGCAGAATAGTGTAGCAGAAGAAAAAATATATGTATATACACTTGCATGGTATAGACTCTCAGGCAGGATAAATAAGACACAGAAACACATGATTTCCTCTTGACGCGTCAATGGCTGAGTGATGGGGGAGTGGTCCTTTCCACTCTATACTCTTTTTATGCCTTTCAGATTTTGTATATCAGGCACATAATACCTATTTTAAAGTATATACTGTTATTTATTTTGCAAGAAAAAAAATGAGTTAGAATCCTGTTTTTATCCTCCAGAGTTTCACACTTTTTAAGGTGAGACAGAAAAATAGATAACTCTAAAACAATGAAGCAAGTGCTATAAAATAGGAATGTGCAAGGTGCTTTGGGGAAACATAGGAGGTTTAATTCCTTCCAGAAAGGTTAGAGAAGCTGAGTCTTGAATGGAAAGAATGATTTAAGAGATATTTATAAAATGGAGCCAATCGATACTACTGAATGACTGATGAAGTGGAATGTGAGGCTGAGGAAGAAGTCCAAAATGATGCACTGGTTCTAGTTCCAGCCATTTGGTGGATTGCAGGCCATTCATTTTTAATTCAGCTGACATTTGTTACTACCTCTCTATGCTTGAAATACCATGTTGAGCCCTGGGGATTAGAAGTTAAATAAGAAATGATCCTTGCCCTCAAGGAAATGAAAGTCTAATAATGCAGTGTGGTAGATTGTAATGATGGCCTCAGTTATTAGATTGCAATCATGGCCTCAGTTATTTACCACTCCCTGTATTTATACCCTTTGCATGTGAGTCAGCAGCATGCTCCCACCATGGGCAAGGTGACCTGCCCTGTCCCTAAACACAGGGTCCAACCCTGTGACTTGCTTTGGCCAACAAGATGTTTGTGGATGTGAATAGGCAGAGGCTTGAAATTGGCATGTGCATTGGGGCTTGCTCTGTCTTGTGCCTCTGCCATTTTCATGAAGTAGGGATGGGACAAAGCCCTATATGAACTATCCAAGATGGACACACTCATTTCTGGTTGCTCTGACATTATTTTGAAAGGGGGGGGGGGAAGAAGTGTAAACATCACACACATTATCTGAAAATCTGCTCTAATCAATGGACTATTATATAGGTGAGAGAAGTCTAGGGCCTGCATCTGCTCCATAGAGTCAGTTCTATGCAATAACTTTTGCAAATTAGGAAAAGGCACCCCTTCTTTGGGGCAGAAGTAGCCCTGTGCCAGGCAGCAAGGCTTGACAAATGGAGCATGGGGCATCCCACTGACTTAGTGTGCTTGTTCAGTGGGCAACCTATTCTACTGCACATGGTAGCCCTGCCTAAATCCTGAGTAGGACATTCTTTAGTATCAGACACTCATGTGGGTGCCAGAAAGTAAGCCTTTTCATCAGTTAAGTGCTAGGGCATTTCTCAGCTAGAGTTTTATGAAGTCAGAAAAGGAGACTTCATTGAGGAAACACCTACAAAATACAAGAAGACTTTTTTTTAGGCTTTATAGAGTTTTTTAATTGTGCCAGTTTGAATGTATTATGTCCCCCAGAAAAAGCCATATTCTTTGATGCAGTCTTGTGGGGGCAGACGTATTGGTGTTGATTAGATTGGAATCCTTTGAGTGTTTCCATGGAGATGTGATTCAATCAACTGTGGACAAGACCTTTGATTGGATAAGTTCCATGGAGATGGTACCCCACCCATTCAGGGTGGGTCTGAATTAAATCACTGGAGCCATATAAAAAGCTGGCAAACAGAAGGAAATCAGAGCAACTGAGAGTGACATTTCGGAGAAGCTGCAACTTGCAGAGACATTTTGAAGACAGCTGTTGAAAGCAGAGATTTGCTGATGCTTTGGAGGTACTAGCCCAGAGTTTGCCCCAAGAAGCTGCAGCCTAGAGAGGAATGTCCTGGGAGAGAGCCATTTTGAAACCAGAACTCCAGAGTAGACGCCAGCCACCTATCTTCCCAACTAACATATGTTTTCCGGACGCCATTGGCCATCCTCCAGTGAAGGCACCCGATTGTTGATGTCTTACCTTGGATGCTTTATGGTCTTCAGACTGTAACTTTGTAACCAAATAAACCCCCTTTATAAAAGCCGATCCATTTCTGGTATTTTGCTTAATGGCAGCATTAGCAAACTGGAACATCAATATACAGCTGTTCAATTAGTCTTCTATTCTTTGTTCTGTGACTGGATTTTGTTGAACTAATGTGACTATAACTTCTGGAACTGAAGTTGGGCAGCTGGACATGCCAGCAAATCATGCAGCCTGTCTGAGGCTTAAAATACTCATCAATTAAATGAAGTGATTGGATAACCGGATCCCAAGTGACTTCCAGGTTGAAAATGTAAAAATCTATCATTTTTACCTTGGCCAAAATGAATCACAAAGACAAAATTGATGGAAGAAAGGAAGGTCAAAGAAATTTATTTTTGTGTGTGGGTGAAAATTTTGGGCTTCCTGAGGCATAGAGGAACAATAAATTGAACTGAGTTGTACTTTTGTTGTGATTCCAACCACCTGGAGTCAGTGAAGGAAAGAAAAGAACATTGAGTCTTGTTGAATGTGCAATTGATATTTATATTGTGAGTTAATGTGTTTTTCTAATCTTGTTGCAGTATAAAAGTGATGGTAGGAACAAAGCATTGTATTTACAAAACTGATTTGTTCACATTTATGGAATGGAGAGAAACATAAAACCATGCCATTTGGCCATGTGGTTGAGCAGCCTGATTAAATAGTGTATATATGTTCCATATGCTTTCATTTCATTTTATGTAATGTTGTCATAAACATCAGGTAAAGTAGAAACAGTGTACTCATCTTTAAATCATATCCCATAGGTTATGGTGATATCCAGGTTTGAGGCTTTTGAATTTTAACAGCATGTATTCCTCCCATTTCAAGGGAATGATTACAAATGTGTTGACATCAGCAAAACTAATTGTCCTTTGTTTTATTTTGGGAAAATCCTTTATTATTTTATCCAGAAATATATTATAATTTTATTTGTGCTTTTTGCATAAAACACTTAGGAATTCACTTTGCTGCGCCACAAAATTACCTTTATTTTCACAGAACAACCTATTAACACAAGTATTGAGTATTTAGTATACTAGATTGTGCTAGTAGCAGTGAATACACAAAGAAATGCTATGGTAGCCCTCAAGGACCTTCAAGAACACTTAAAAAAAAAACCAGCAAAGTTTTACCATCACAATAGATTAGATAAATAAATTTTGATGTATTCATATAATGAAATACAGTGTCCATGCAATGAAACCTCCAAAGCAATAAGAAAGGAATAAACTACAGATACAAGTTGCAATATGGATGAATCTCACCGACATAATGATGAACAAAAGAAGCCAGACACAAAAGAGTACATTTCTGCATAATTCAAGTTACATGAAGTTCAAAAACAGGGAGAGCAATTCAGTGGTGTAGAATAGTGGTTACCTCTGGTGATGCTTGTGTGTTTGAGGTGAGGTGGTATTGACTGGGAGCAAGCATGAGGGAACTTTCTGGGGTATGGAAATGTTCTCTTTCTTGATCTGGGTGGAGGTCATGTGGGTGTTCATATAAGTGGAAACTCCTGGAGCTGCCACTTAAGCTTTGTATGCTTTATTATACGTATCTTACAGCTCTATGATCACAATGCTTACTTATCATTATCATCATTAGCAGCACCCAATGTGTTTGAATCTCTTTGGTCTAACCATGTCCTAAGCTTGGCTCACACAGACAAAATTTTATTCTTAGCCAAGTAATTTGGAATGAAATTAAACTCTCTTCTCTGATTTTATCTTTCCTTCCACTCTCCTCTCTACCCCAGTCAGTAATTGATTTAATAGAATGTTTAGTGGGGTTTTTTTTGTTGTTGTTGTTTGTTTTTGTGGCTCCTGTTACATTTTATGTAAACACCATCCTTGGGTGATTTTCCTCATTGTCAATTTCTTTGGTCCTCAGTGTTTCTAACCATTTAGCTTAGTTACTCAGCACACAGTGGAGGAAGCCACAAGGCTAGGGAGGGGATACCCTGAGGCCGAGACAGCCCATGTCAGGCCTGTTGTACACTGCCCACTTTTCCAAGATATATGTTTCTAATTAAGGCAAACTGGACAAACGGGTCATGGTGATCTTTTCATTTACAAAGGACAGCACATAAAGAGCCAGGGGAAACTTTGATTAATGTATCACTTTAAATCAGGACAATGGATGCACTGCCCTTTCTCTAAGGATAGAATGTGGTCTTTTGCTAATACAGTTGTGGCTATTAACCTAAAGGTCTCCATTGTCCCTATTCTCCTTTTAGTTTAAACAACAACAACAACAACAAGTTAGACTTCATAAAAATTGAAGCAAGGCACTGGTTGTATTGAGTGCTTGCTTCCTTCTCACTTGTGTTGAATATTAATTCACATAGCAAGATGCTGCCCCGAACTGATAACTAGAACCTGCAGTCAAGCATAAAGAAGTGATCAGGACTGCAGAGTCTGGAGAAAACCTCCATAATTGGGCCCAGGCACCACCCTTGTGGCTTAATAAGAGTTGACAGAAACAGCTCCATTGCACCTGCCCCCTCGACTGTTTAGCTGGAGGGGTGGGCAATTTTCCTAATTTTCTCTGTGGTCCCAGTGGACACTGTGGACAGTTGCTGGAGTTTAACCTTCTTGTGGGTGTCCCACCCAAGAAGGGGCCTGCCTGGCAGGTGAGCCCCAGAAGTAAGATGCTCTGGGGTGGACCACCCCAAAGAGAACCATGGGACTTGGAAATAAAGGAAGAGAACAAGTGGATGGGAGGTCCAACAGGACTCTCCAAGGACCTCACATATGTCCTCCATGGTAGGGAGCTGGCGTGGGACACTGCCACAGAGAGCACCACTTACCTCCAACCAGAGAAGCAGCCACTGTCAACCATGAGAGGACCACAAAGGCTACAGGTCAAGGGGAGAGGCACTTGTCTCTTTCCCACTTCCTCCTTCTTGCCCAACATGCTGGAGGAACTAGGCCTTGAAGGGCAAGTGGCAGAAGGTAGGGGACAGAGGGGCAGGAGACAAAGTGTTTAAGAGTTAGCTCCTGTGCTACCAGCCTTCCACGTCAACGAGCAAGGGACCCATCTGGAGCCTGGAATGGGGATAGACAGAAGATTGGACTGAAATCGAGTCTGAATTTGAAGATTTAACCTGGTCTGAGTTTTAATATTGACAAGTTATAAAATCTACTCAAGTGGAACCACTGTTGTATCCTTTTAATAGGCTCCTTTTTTCCTGCTCTCACCCCTGCAGGCATTCTCAATGCCATCTCTTTATACCGTCAGTCAGATCGTGTCAAGACGCTACTCTACATTTCCAGTGGGTTCGTGTCACACTTAGGCTAAAGCCCAAAGTCCTTCCCAGGGTCTTACATGGTCTGCTCCTCTGCTGCCTCTGGGACCCCAGTTCTGCCTACTCTCTGCCTTGTTCTGTCACTCTGGCCTCCTTTCTGTTTCTGGAACATGCAGAGTACATTCCATCTCAGGGCTTTTGTTGTTCCCTCTGTCAGAAACACTGTTCCCCATATATTCCCATCTCTCCCTTCTCCACTCAAAGGTCACCTCCTTGGAGAGGCCGTCTCTCGCCCCTCTCTAAAATGGCAATCCTTCCACCCCAACCCAGGCAGTCTTTTCCTTTCCATCACAGTTCTTAGCACTACTTGATATTATTATATATTTTTAATATACTATTTTCTGTTTCCTCTGATAGTATCTAAGCTTCACAGGGGTAGTAACTTTGTCTTTGGTTTACTTCAGTATCCTAGGCAAAGAATCATACCCTGTACAAAAAAGGTTTTTAAAATCTGTTGAATGAATGAGCATCTAAGATGTCATCAAAGGGAGGGAAAGGGAGATTCAACAGAATTGAGTTAAACTTAATGTTTGGGAAAAGAATTAAAATGTTTAATGTTTCTACCCCACTGAGTTGATTCCTTAATAAACTCAGTATTACATTGAAGGTTAACAACAACAACAAAAAGATTGCTGTGATTTGACTTATCAACATGTACAATTAAAGATAGGCTTAATTTATAAAATTTCGATTGAATACTCGGGTAGGAGGGCTAGTTTTGTAGAAGTTGGTACACACAGTAGGTTGGAAAAAAAATTACCACTCTATTTTGCATCTCCTCCCATCAAAAAGTATACTTTATTTCTCAACTCTTTGAATGGGGACATGACCATGTGGCTTTCTTTGCCCAACGGGACATTAAGTAAATGGAGGCATAAGATGAATTTTTGAATTGACGTTTGCCCTCTCTTGGTGCTGGGAACCAGGAAGTCACCACATGCAGAAGCCACCACATGCAGAAGCCACACAAAGATCAACACCCTGTCATCTTGGTCATCCTGAGTGAGGCTCCAAGATCCACATGCTACAGCCGCATGAAATGGTCCAAGAGGAAGCAGCAGAAGAACCACCCAGCTGATCCCAGCCTAAATTGCTGGTTCACAGAATTGTGCGCTAATGAATAATTATTGTTTTAGGCCAG
The DNA here is from genome assembly GCF_015220235.1 of Choloepus didactylus. Lineage (NCBI taxonomy): Eukaryota > Metazoa > Chordata > Mammalia > Pilosa > Megalonychidae > Choloepus > Choloepus didactylus. The sequence goes on along the minus strand of NC_051325.1, from coordinate 25,599,777 downwards.
TAAGTTTGGGTGTGATTTGTTACACAGCAAAGGCTAACAAATACAGCATGTTTGGGTGTACTATGGGCTAAATTAAGTGCCATTGTTAAAAACTGTGAAGACACAGAAATGACAGCTTCTAACACATCTGTCTATGGGTGATACCTGGGTAGGGTGGTGGTGGGGAGAAAGGGGATACTGGAACATGCACAAGAAGTCCTGGAGAACAGGGTTAGAACCCAGCTATACTATTTATTGGCTGTGTGACTTCAGGCAAATTGCTTAGCCTTTCTGAACCTAGTTTTCTCATATATAAAATAGAAAACTGGCCTAAAATACTACCCTAACTTCTTGCTACTCAAAGTTTGATCTGAAGACCAGTAACCATCAGCATGATGCTGAAGCTCTTTGGAAATGCAGATTCTCAGGCCCTATCCCTAGACCTACTGAATCAGAATATGCACTCAAATAAGATCCCAGGGGGATTTGTGTACACACTGAAGTTTGAGAAGCTTGCCTTAACACTCTGGTGTCACTCAAGATCACATCTTGACGGCCCTTGAATAGTGCAGAGCCACCCAGCTTTCCCCTGGGCTCTTTCCTTTCTAGTCTTGTAGGGAAACTTTGTCTAGGATATTTTTTGTGGGCTTTCTCACAGGCAGGCAGGCAAGCTCAGCTGTTAAGGTGCTTTTATTAGGGCTCACTTAAAACTGCAGTTTAGCAGTTACCTAGGGAGTTATCACTGAGTACCCAGCCCCCTTCCAGTTAAAGATGCCCAGTTGGTAAACTTTTGATGATCACTACCCTCTTAGTCCTGCCTGGAAATGGCCAGCACGTGCCAAGGAAACAAGCCTGCTGCATCAATGCATCTACAACTCCTGTCTCTCTGAGCCTGAACTATTGTCTGAGCTCACAGTCCCCTTTCCCCAGGATACACAAGGCCGCCAAACCCCAGCTTTCCTTCAGCCTAGCCGGACCTGCTCGGGCGGCTGGGCATGCCCAGTTCAGCTCTGAGCGTGGCCCCAGTCCCCAGTGCGCAGGTGCCACGTCTCCGGGTTTTGGTGGCCGCCGGCGGGGAGGAGGAGGCGGAGTGGCTGAGGGCGGAGGGAGCCCGCCGGGGAGTCCTGGAGCAGCATGTTGCGAGGGTCCACACAAAGGGTGATGCCAGACGGAACAGTGTTTAGCGTCCGAGTGTGAGGGTGACTTGGAGTCACCTGGGGCCCGTTGTAGGGCGGGGGAGAGCCGGGAATTGGCCGGAGCAGCACCCAGCATCACAGGGATCAAAGTCTGGAGGGTTTGCGTTTCCGAGGTCGCACCTGCGGGGAAGTCTTTCTGGAACCACTTAATTTCTCCGTTCCTCAGTTTACTTCTGGGGTGGGGGGGGGGGAGAAATAATGACAATACTTGCTTGGAAAGATTGTTTTAAGGATTAAAAGAGCAAAAAGCGTTTAAAACAGTGCCTGATGCATTGTAAGCTCTTTGTGTGTTTATTAAACAAAACAAAAACAAATGAACAATCCCTCCCACCACCGCTAGTGGCTTTGGGGCACCAGCTCTCGCCAAGTCCTGACCCCCCAACACTCTGTAGCCCTATGCCCTCCCCATGGCCCACGGCGGGCTGCCGGTTTCCCACCCGGAGGTGGATGCCACTCACCTCCCCCGTTGAACCCCCTCCAGGGTTTGCGCCCTGTGCCACCCAGAGCGCATCCGACTCCCAGGCATGGGGCACGTGCCGCCGGGCAGGGACACGCGAGGGGCTCCCGGCGAGACCCTCGGGTAGTGCGCGGCCAGCCGCTTCCCCGGACGCCCCACCCACCTCCTCGCAGCGCTGCCCTCCACCCCTCTCCGCCGCCAGGCCCCCGGCCCGCGAGGCTGCACCCCCAGCCCGCCGCGCCCGCCCGGCGCCCCCTCCCCGCCCGCGGGCTCGCGGCAGCCAGGCGACGGGCCCGGCCCTTGCCCACCCCCAGCCCAGTCCGGGAGCGCCGCACTGGGCATGCTCCGTAGCCTGGGCAGGTTGGGGCCGCGAGGCGACAGCTCGGGCTCTGGAGCCGGGAGGCGAGAACGAGGAGGGAGACTCGGGGGCTGGGGAGGAGGCAGCGGCCGGGAACGGAGGGGCGGCGAGGTCCGGCGCCGGGGACGCGCAGAGCCCGGCCGGCAGGCGAGGAGGCGCTGCCCGCGTGTTCGCCGAGGAGGGACCGCGGAGACCCCAGCCCTCGGCCGAGGTGAGTACCGCGCGCCGGGAAGGCGGGGAGGCCGGGGGAGGGGGGGAGCGGGGGAAGGCGGGACTGGGGCGCGCGGGAGGGGGCTTGGTGGCCGGCTCTTTACGGGGGTGGTAGTGCTGCGAGCAGTAACTGAGCTGCACCGCAAACAAGATCGCACACCCGCGCGCACACACACACCCGCGCGCACACACTGGGTCTCCAGGCGGCGGCCGTGGCTACATCCCCGGCAGCAGCTCCAGGCAAAGTGACAGGTAGGAGAAGACATTTCGCGTCCTGCCCGAGGATGCTCCCGCCTGCCAGGGCCCGCGGAGCTTGTTTGGGTCCTTCGGGTGCGTCCCGGACGCGCGCCCTCGCACCCAAGTTCCCTGCCGGGGACCCAGTGCAGGTGCGGGGTGCGAGGCGCGAGGCGCCTTGTGCGCGCGAGAGGCAGGGGACCAGGTCGCCACCCCCCTTTCTCCTGTAATCATCGTCTACTGGGTTTCCTCAGACTGTGTCCAGACGTTTACCCGCTTCTGGGCTAGAAATAGCTCGGCTCGACGTGTATATGATTATTTTGGTTGGAAATAGTTGGCAGTGTGCAACGCATGTAAATGTGTGTGCGTGTGGATCTTTTTACCTCTTCTAGGGAAGTAATAGAAACGATTGACTATATCTACTTAAAATAACACCGATGGGCTCAGCATTTGTTGGGGGCAGTGTTCTGGCCTCCTAAAAGCATATAAATGAAGGAGACTAAAGGTTGCCTGCTTTTCAGCATTTACAAATTGCTTTTTTCTTAACTAATTAGACCGTGTTTCTGTAGTACATTACTTCTGACTGTAGGCTATATAGACAGTAGTGTATAGAAGTGTGGAAATACGGAGTTCTCTGATCTCCAAGTGTGTCTAAGTGCAACTTTATCCGTAATCGTGAAAATATCATAAAGTTACCATTTTCTGGAGAAAAATGCACATTTTCTATTATATTTCTGTAAATGTGCATGAATTTGAGAGATTCAGATTCTACTCTAACTTTTTTTTTTAACTCCTGTAGTGTTCTTAGCTATTGTTCTAAAGCACTTGTTTGAAATTTAATTCTGGCCAAAGCATTTAGGGTGGTCTCTAATATAAATTAAGTTATGGGCTATGAAGATACCTGTTTAATTCTTTTGAGTTGGCAATAATGTCATCCAAACATAGGCAGCTTTATAGCATTTTAAGCATCTTAAAATAGAATAGGATTTACCCTTCAAGGCAAAATTAGATCCATAAAGTAAATGTGGCCAGGAAAAGCAACTAATGACTTTAACTGTGCATCTGCAGGAGGTAAAGAAGGTGTCTGAGGAACTGTACTCTTCAGAATAGAAAAATGTGTGTGTGTGTGTGTGTGTGTGTGTAAAATTTTAACTTTACCCTTTTAGTTTTTTCAATATTCTTTGGTTTAAAAAATAATGTGGTTGAGCTGAGAACCTACTATACTGTATTAATCTAACTTCTATGGCCTAAGTTATAGAATCACACAGAAAAAAACAAAAATCTAGTTCAGCAGGCGCAAATGGTTAATCCCCTACTACACTGTTATATAATCTAGAGTGCTGCATTTTTCATAAGACAATCTTGCATATTTTTCAGCTGGTATATTGATCTATTATGATATCTTCTTCCTTTTGAAGTATAGAGGTTTAATAAATGATTGCCAACCAGGGAGAGCACCTGTTTTCATAGAAATTCATTTTTTAAATGGAATAGCATTTTTGATGACATTTTTATGTACATGAGACTTGCTGCCAGAACTAGTAACCCTTTGAATATAAAATATTATAACTTATCTACAGGCACCATGTATCAGATTACTGATTACTCTTCCCCCCAACTATATTATTACTCAGCCATCTCAACTTAGTTGTGATTCAGCTTTGATGAAACCATTACCCAGCTATGAATTAATCGCTGATGAAAATGCTATTCTGCAAGTAACTGTCAAAACAGAATTTCCAAGACTCCATTTGATCACTGGGTAGACATTTATATCTGTTGGGATAATTCTACTTTTATTTTACAAATGTGCACCCACACAAAAGAGCATTGTTCTAAAATACTCTTTTCTAAGTTTTATATTTGTGGGCTTGAAAATGTGAGTGATGTTAAACTATTTATATTCCCTGGATTCTTGAGGCAGTGTGTTTTTGCCTCATGAGGTAAGTGAATTATGGACGTTTAAAAAGTGTTAAGGATTACTAGAGAGGTTCTGCAGAAATGGATTTTTTAAATCTGTACCACCTCTTTGAAATATTTCGTCCCCAGCCAAGATTGGGCTAGTGCCTGTAGTGCTGCTACTTTGTCTTTCCCAAGTATATACCCAGCCGTCTTTAGATTAATGTCTACTGATGATTTTGGCAACATGGGGCAGTTATATTTGCCAAGCCAAATGAACATGGTATTTTCCTAGGATGCTACTAAATCCATTTTGGGGTTTGATTTATTAAGAATTGAAATGATGACTAAGTGCTTGCCTAGTATCCATCCCTTCCCCAAGTAAAATTGCGCTTTAGTACTGCTGTGTTGTTTTCCTTGAACCGTTATGAATAGTGATGACATTGGCATGCTAATTTGTGGAAGGATATGATATAAGTGATGTTAGCGTCTGGATTTTGTGACTGTATTTTCTTCCCAAGTTTTCAGATGTAGCCAGCAAACTCATATATCAGAATTAATGTACAACCTGTGTGGATTATTTTTTTTTAATGTGTTAGCCATCAGATGCCAAGTTTACTTGAATTTTTATAAATCTTATTTTGAGAATAAATTTTATCTTTTTGAATCAGAGCACTTAGGTAATATAGTCAAGGGAAAGAAAGATTATGCATTTCTCATCTTCTCCATAAATGTCATTAATAGTGAACTCAGATTTTTTTGGGAAACATAATCTTTGAAACTCAAAATTATATAGCTTATTTAGACTGAATTATCGCTGTTTATGACCACTTGTAAGATAAGGATGAAAGACCATGTTTATTAGCACTGACAACCCAGGTTTTTAATGAACTGTCTATCACACTGAATCCTGTAAAAACCAAGGACTTCTGCCTTTGTTGTTCAGAATGAGGTCAAGGACTAAAGGAGACAGTTTATAATGATCGCAGTGGGTATTTCTTGTCCAGTCTGAAGTTGCTAAAGTAGTTGTTTTTCACCTCATAATAGGAACTTGTCGGCCACATTAGTGCCTGTCCAAAAGACTCATCCACCTATAGAGAAATAAAAATAACGTTTCATTTTGGATGGCCTGCAGCAGGGGCTTTCTGTGGTTGTGCTGTTGGTGTTCAAATGTTAACTGTTTGTGATGAGACTCCTTAATTCTTAGTGTTGTCCATTCCGCATTTTCCTATTTTCCTGTCCTATTCAGGAAATATAGTAACCTTGCCTAGGTTTTCCATCCCTTAGTATTTGTTTTTCTGCTTAATAGTTTTTCTTTTGATCTAAGAATCCACCTTTAAAGTAGAAATGCTTACTCAAGTTGCTGTATTATTTAATCTAGTTATGCCTTAGCATGATATAAAGGTTGGGCATGTGTAGAAGCTGTGATTTTTTTAGCTAACCAAATATAAAAATGGGTTTACTTCACACCCAGTGGAATCAGACCCAGGTGAGAATGCATTACTGAGTGGTGAATGAGCAGTTTGCCTTGTCTTTGTCAGAATTAAGCCTGTGTTTTAAAAAATCTTTCCAGAATCACCTTTATTCACAAGGCCCATTTCATTTGATTGCAACCACCCCCAAATCCCACTTTCTTTTTTTTTTTTATCTTCATTTTATTGAGATATATTCATATACCACGCAGTCATACAAAACAAATCGTACTTTCGATTGTTCACAGTACCATTACATAGTTGTACATTCATCACTCAAATCAATCCCTGACACCTTCATTAGCACACACACAAGAATAACAAGAATAATAATTAGAGTGAAAAAGAGCAATTGAAGTAAAAAAGAACACTGGGTACCTTTGTCTGTTTGTTTCCTTCCCCTATTTTTCTACTCATCCATTCATAAACTAGACGAAGTGGAGTGTGGTCCTTATGGCTTTCCCAATCCCCTTGTCACCCCTCATAAGCTACATTTTTATACAACTGTCTTCGAGATTCATGGGTTCTGGGTTGTAGTTTGATAGTTTCAGGTATCCACCACCAGCTACCCCAATTCTTTAGAACCTAAAAAGGGTTGTCTAAAGTGTGCGTAAGAGTGCCCACCAGAGTGACCTCTCGGCTCCTTTTGGATTCTCTCTGCCACTGAAGCTTATTTCATTTCCTTTCACATCCCCCTTTTGGTCAAGAAGATGTTCTCCGTCCCACGATGCCAGGTCTACATTCCTCCCGGGAGTCATATTCCACGTTGCCAGGGAGATTCACTCCCCTGGGTGTCTGATCCCACGTAGGGGGGAGGGCAGTGCCAAATCCCACTTTCTTAGAGTCTGGCTAGAACCTCACACCTTTGGGTGCTTTTCATATGCCGAAGGTATAATCTAATTTCGTATGGGAGATGAAAGTAGCAGTGTCCCACCTTTTAGATTTCAGCTAGGAGATCGTTAAGTCCAAGAAAATGAATGACCAGAAGAGTTTATTTCCTCCTACACAAGCTCCATCTACTTTTTCTTTCCCTTTCTTTATAGAATCAAAATAGCTGGAAGGGACATGATCAGAAGAAGGTTTTTCTCTGAACACCTCTTTCACCTACTACTTACAAAACCTTCAATGAGAATATTGTAAACCATGTGACCCCGAGATAGTGTTATCTTATCTTTGACTGGGAGGCTCCTGCCCAGCTTCTCTGCCAGGATTCTTTGGTGTGCTGAGGGGTGGGGAGTTTCATCGCCAGCTACTGAACTACCCTTAGGCCCCCAGAATCATTGCTTCAAGAGATGGTGCCTTTCTTAAAGCATTCTCTTCCTCCTGAACGATTAAAGGATGTTTTGGCTCTCTGACATGAATGCATTGAAGTAGCCTTTTCCTTAGAAACAGAAGGAAAAAAGTAATTTGAAATCATTAATTTTAAGCAGCTCATCCGGAAAGAAGAGATCACAGACCTATAGTTCTACACTTGACCTCCCTCTCTCCCCGAGAATGGGCATTCTTCACCTAGAGTCCACTCCATGGAGGTCTGAGGATGCAATTTGGTGGTCCACGAATCTAGCTGGGAAACAAATTACATCTTTATTTTCACTCACTTCCGACAGATGATTATGACAGATATTAGAGGAATGGTTAGATGTTAGCATTTTACACTTCGATGAAGAAGCACAGAAATCACTATATCACAAATCACAAGTGTCTTTTAAAAAAAGCTATTTTGATACATGTGTTTCAGCATAATTGGTTTCCTTTGTAGTTTTATGTACTTATTATGCATTTAAAAATATTATGCTGAAATGGGCCCATAGGTTTCACCACGTTGCAAAAGGGGTCCAAGGCCCACATGAGGTAAGGAAAGTCTGCTCTAGACACTTCCTCAAGGCAGAACTGCACTGTGGGTTTCCCTTCAGCAATGCCAAGTGGCCCAGAAATTCGGGCATTGGCATCAGGCAGAACTGGGTTTGAATTCCAATCCTGACTGTCGTATGTTACCTATCTGACCCTGGGCATGGTAACCTCTCTGAGCCTTAGTTGCCCCATCTGTAAAATAAGAAGAATAACCCTGTAGGACAGAAGTACTGGCCAGTGCACTGTGAATGTGATGGATATTGTGTTACTGCCACCGCCGTGACTGCTTTATCCCTTCTGCAATTACTACCACTGGTGTTATTACTCACTTCTGCTCCACAGGGGCAAATGCCATTGACCTATCCACTCAGAGCAAGCTGCACCAATTCCTACAGAACTTAGAATAAAGGACACTTGCTCTCCCCCCCTGCAAGTACAGAAAGTTCCACGTACCCACAGGGCCAACCATGAAGGGTCAGCTCTTCCTCTGGACTTGCCTATCCCTCTGACTTTAGTTGGAGGTGGGGACCGAACATTAATTAACTCGGCCCAAACGGCCTCAAAATTCTGTGGCTCTGGGGTTTCAAAATATATCTCAGTGAGCCAGATGCTGTCTCTGGGGTACCTGTGTCTCCCAGGGAGGCCTTTTAAAAGTACTGTATCAAACCCTTTAGGCCTGGAATCCGAGAGGCGTCCGCTGGAAGAATTTAAGGATTTCCAGTATGTAGGGGGAGGGGTGGAGGTGTTGTCTCGCCTCCTGTTTGCCCACAGGGCTTCGGTGAGAACACTCAACTCCTCTAGTTTACATACAATAACAAAATGGACATTTGTTGAGCACTTAAAATGTGCATTCATTTAATCCTCCCAATAGCCACTTTTTGGTGGGTATTAATAGTATCTGCATTTTACATTTGGGGAAACTGAGGCTTGGGGCTCTTAAGGACTTACTCTAGGGAATTAAAGTTACAGTTGGGATTCAAACCCAGGGAGGCTGTCACCAGAATGCCAGCTTCTAACCACCGAAATATGTTACCTGCCAGGAAGTTACAGGCTGCGGAAAGATTTGTTGTAATAAAAAGTTCTGTGACAATTTTTTTTAAGTGACTGGGCTGAGCTCTGACAGCTAAGCTTCTGGCAACCCTGCTGTGAACATGGGATTGAAATAGGTCTTTGAGGTGAAAACCATGTGTCCTCATGCAATTCTAGGTGTTTCCATTTCCACAGTTACATATGCCAAGTCTGAGATAGCGAGGTTACTAAATGCTACTGTGGGGAAGGCTAAGGCATAATTTTAGTTTTCTGGAGGGCCAGCTTTTACCTGATGAGTATGTTTCAGTAAGGGTATTTGCATACTCTGATGCCTCCATGTCCAGATAACTAACTTGCCCAAATGCCCCAACTAGGTATCAGGGACCTTAGGGAGTGAGGGGGAGGCGGCTCGGGGCCATTGGGGAGCAGTTGCCCATCCACAGGGAGCTGCTGCCACTCAGGTACAGCAGATTTCTGTTGGGGGGCAAGAGACTCAGGGCTCCCTGTGCCTCTACATTTTCAGGACAAGCGTGGAATCCAGATTTATTTTAAACATGAAATCTCCTCATTTTAATATTTGGGAAAATGAAATTAAACATGTCAGCCCACGGGGTGGCCAAACAAACACGTTTGTGGAACAAATTTGGCCCATGAGCTCTCCTTCTGAGACGTCCATCAACTGTAAACTGCTTGCAAATACTGTGGACTAGGAAGAGTCTTCAAGTGTGGTATCTTCTTTATTCCTGAGTTTTGTTTGTTTGTTTGCTGTTAAATTTCTCAGAAAGCTTGTGATGACCATTTATTTCCAGTGCTTATAGAAAAATTCTGAATTTTTGCCTTTTCTTCTTGTCCCTCACCCCCATTTTCCTAAGATACAAATACACAAAATTGAGTGAGGCAGGACACGAAATTTCTCTTATTTCATGGTGCTCCTTTAGAATAAGAAAACGTAAGTGAAGAGGAAAGGATGACTTCATGTTTATGGGAACATGGACATTCTCGTGGTGATATCACTGATTTGAACTCTAACTAGTCACAAAATCTTTCCCCTGCTATTTGGTATTTTTTTAATGTAGTACATATGTGCTAGACATATAGAATATAGATCTGCTTTCTTCAGATTAGTGTTTCAAGGTGCAGTCCTTTTAGCAACCCTTATTTTCCTTTTGGTTCACATTGGATCCAATCAAAGAAAGCAGAGTCCCTTTGAGATGGGTTTGTCCCATATCTGCTGATGCAGAATTAGTGGATATAGCACCAGAGCCCTCTCTGGAATTTCTTTTAATCTTTTGTTTTCATTGGCTTTAAAAATTATATAAGTGATATATTAATATGTTCCAGTCCAGATGATAATGCAGAAATATAGAGAACAAAATGTAAAGTACCCTTTCCCACTTACACCCATTTCCACATCTAACCATTGGCCATGGTTTAGAGTGCCCCCTTCCACTCCTCCTTCTGTACATGTACATATAAATGTACATATACATATCCTTTTCTTATTACATAAAATGAATCATACTGTGTCCATTTTTCTGTGGCCTGCTTTTGTCTACTTACCTGTATGTCTTGGAGACCTTTTCGTGTCAGTAAACTAGTTATTTTGTTCTTTTGAACATTACATAAAATTTGGTGAAATGGCTATACCATTCTTTATTTAACCATTCCTCTAGTTTCAAACCATAAGGCTAAAGCTCTTTATATATAGATCTTCATTCCATATCTGAGAATTTCTTGTAACTAAGTTCCTAGAAGTAGAACTATTTGGTTAAAAGGGTATGCACATTTTAAATATCGAGAGAGCCTTGCCAAATTGCTTTTAAAAAACTTCCCCATGGAATTTCTATCTTGTGAAACCTCTAATTATGCATCTGAACATATCCTGTAAATGAAACTTGGCCCAGATAGTTATGTTGCTTTACTAATTCAGTGGGATTCCATTTGTATATAGTATATCAGGAAATGCCTTTAGAAATAGTTATGTCCTTAAACTTCCTTTGAAAGACAATACCTAATCAAAAGAATTAACTCGTGAAAGGGCTAATTTAAAAACTCTTTAGTAAAGAGCTACGTTGTAGAATCAGAGAGTTGAAAATCTGTATTCTGATCAGTTTAGTTTGGTTAGCTGGGAAACCCTAGGCCTCTCATAGGGAGAACATAAATTTGAATTAATGTGTTCAGAGAAGTGAGGTGCTGCATAGTACTCCCCCCCCCAACCAGAGGTTGATATTGACCTGGAAAAGTCAATTTCATTGCTAAAAATTTAGTCCAGGGGTACTTGTAGTTTTAGACGTTCAAATACTTAATTGTTTAACAATCCCTTTTGCCTTCTACTTTTCTAAGTAGAAGGTTCAGAGATAATGCTATTTTATTTGAGTTTTATTATTTAATAGATTCCTAAAGTTAAGTTCTTTGAACTTTAGAAATGATATATAGACAAAAAAGGCTTATATAGATTAGGAACTACACTATTTTCATTTAGAGAGATACAGCGGAAAAAAATAGAAAAAATGTAGGTTGCTGATTCCCAACTCTTTTCAGAAGTGACAACTTTGATAACTATTTGTTTTATCAGTAATATGAAGGAAATTAATCATTAAATATCAGAATTTTACAGCATCCTTTGAAAGACTCAGAATCGCTCTAAACTATCACAGTATCAGGGTTAGTAAATCTTGAGTGAATAAATAGCAGGAAAATGAAACGTTGTTTCTGTTTTCAGAGATGGATTCTGTTCTTTCATCTGTTTCTCCAGATACCCATTTTAAGAAAAATTCTGGTTAGGTTGGCAATGACCTTCAGATTCTGATTGTATGCCTTCTGCACGTTTATTTTTACAGCACACTCTAAATTATAGAAATATGGTAGGATTCAGTTATGTTTCCTTGGCATTGAAACCTTGCATATTCAAAAGCCTGTAATAGGTTTTGCTCATGGAAATGTTTCAGCGTTTCACAGTTTCCAGACGATTTCCTTTGATTATGCCTGTGAAAGCCACAATGGAGGGAACCACCTAGTCATTTTTTAACCCTGGGTCACTCAGGGTCCTGCTGGAGAACAGATGGCATGTGCAAACCATGTGTGGTGTGGGCCGGTGTGGGGCACACAACCAGTGCAAGTGCAAACCACGGCTCTAGCAACGGAGTGAGCGATTGCCACCCCAAGGCTCGAAGTTCCAAGAAAAGGGAAAAATTTCTGGAATCTGGAGTGGCAGCTGTGTGGAGAGGGATGTCGGACAAGAGCTGCATCCTTTTGTAGATACACACAGTTAACCTGTAACATCCCTGCAGGGAGGCAGCAGGGGAATATATATGCCTACTTCATTCTCCTCCTGCCGCCTAAACTCTGTCTGATGCCTTCCATTCGCTGAACCCAGACAGAAGCCAGAGAGCAAGGGAGACTAGACGAAATCCGTGCAAGTGAGGCTCCTGGGAAATAGAGCAGAGTGGGGAAGGGGTCTGGGGAGACAAATGGCGGCACATTCCTTCTCCCCCTGCCTTCCTAGAGCAGAGGTGTGCATGTGCAAGAGGTCAGGCCAGGGTGCAAAGTGTATGGACTGGCTTGATCAGCAAAGAAAAGAAAACTGCAGCTGCAGGATTATGTTTTAATTGAAGTTGGGAGTGTTCCACAGTGCCACATGGCTGTTATCATTTGGATTTGTGGTGGGCCTTAGAGTAACAATTTAAAAAAATGTAGTTGCATTGGGCACGGACTGAGTTTCTTCTAAAATGCACATTTGGGAAACTTTATGTATTTATCTGAAGAACTGAAAATGTGGGCTGTAGACAGACAGAAGGGATTCATAAAGTCTGTCAATGTGGAGTCGGATACGTAAGATATAATTCCTTTGCTTTTAATATTTTATGAAAATATGTTATCTAAATGTCAGGTACCTGGGGGAAGAAACTAGGAGGAAATTAAGGTTATTAACAGTAATTTTCCTTCAAAGAAGTCAATTTAACTGAAGCGTTAGCATCACTAAGTAGAAAGGAATAAGCCATATTTTCCCACTTGTTCAATATGGCAGAAAGACACTGAGATTTCAGGCTCATTTATTCTCTCATTTTCTTGGCCTTATTGTTTGAAAAGGTGACGACTGCTCTGTTTGGTTTGTGTACTCATCCTGAATGGACAAGCAGTGAAACTCTATTTGAATCATAAAATCTTACTGCTGGAAAGAACATCAGAGTTCATCTCTTCTTACCTCCAAATTTTATGTGGTAAGAAATCCAGACCCTAGCTCTTAGCAGGCTGGTGCTGCGGAAATTCACCAAGAGGGTGATTCTGGGAAGTCACCACTCTTTCCCAACCTGAAGAAATTGAACTAGATTAGTTCACTTTTGCTATGACCCTTATAGACTCCCAGAGTCCCTGACTGCAAGGGCTTGCTCTTCTCTTCCACACTGTTTTAATGTATTAGAGGCAGAACTTCATGAGCTTCCTTTAAAGCGGTCTTCTCCGAGGTCTCGGCATTGCTCCTGACACTTCTCACTCTACAAACTCTTCCTGGGTGAGATAACTCATTTACTTCTACCATAGTTACAACCACCTATGTACTGAAGACTCCTGAATCTATATCCCTGACCTCTTGTCTGCTGGAAATCTTGACATTGAACTCCTAAGGGTACTTTCAAATCAAGGTATCCAAAACAGTAGTCCTCGATTTGACTCCAAACCTGTGCCTTATCCTGGGTTCTAAATCTTTGTGAGACCCATTAATATCTCTTGTTTCTGCCCACTCCTCTCCAATCCTATTGCCACTCCCTTGGTTTATGTCCTTAGGTCCATTTCATGTTTTGATATTTTCAGTAACCCTTCCATCAGTCTTTCTGTTGCTCTCTTTTTCTTATTCATTCTACCATTCATTTGTGCTGTTGGCTATTTAGTGACCATCAAGTACTATAATAGTGAGCAGTTTGCCATTTACTGGAGGAGATAAACAAGTAAACAGCTCCTTTATAAGTTTATATCTCTACCCCTTTACCCCATTCTTCACACTTGTGCTAAAGTAATTTGCACAAAACAAATCTTATTATAGCGTTACCTCTAAAGTGCTTCAACAGCTCCCTGTTGCTTTCGGGATTAAATTCTGTTTCCCCAATTTGCCAAATACAAGCTGTCCATGGCCTGACCTCTACAATGAAATTTTAACTCCTTCATTTGCATACCCTATACTAAACTGTACTAAAATTCCAAGAATGGTAAAGGCCACAGCCACTGTGCCTTCGATGAGTTTGCACTCAGCCCCCTTCTGCAACTGGCTGAATCCTACAGGACTTTCTAGTCCCAGCTCAGTTGCCTCCTTCTCCACAAAGCCTTCCTTGATTTCAACTCCCTTACAGGTTGGGTGCTCCCCTTCCATCCTCTTGTTGAAATCTTTTGAAAATTTTAGCCACAGAATAAATTTTGGGGGTTTGGAAGAATCTGGTACATGTTAGAGACTAAGTTGAAGAAATGAATAACAAAATGCCTTTATTGCAAAGTCTTCAGATTGACAAAAGTAGGAAAGCAATTTGATTAATAAGCAAAAGAGACGTCATGTTTAATCAACTGAAGCCGTCTGCAGACTTACAGAGGAAAAAAGAATTCCATGATTATTTACGCTGGTCACTGAAAATTAGCAGAATGATCAATTTGGAAAGATGATCAGTAATTTGAAAACTCTATAGTCATTATTTCTGATAACAGAAATCCTGATTCTCTAATATATTAGCACGCTAGAACCAGAGGAAACATTTCCCTTCCCTGGAAGGAGATAGTTTATCCAAAGATAGTTTATAATTTTTCCTGGTGGGCACGCTCACATTGTTTTTTCTCCTTTATGAGTTCAGTTTTAATCAGGTTATCCTTATTTTTCTTACATTATGTTAGAACCTTGAATCAGAGAAATGTCCTTATTACAAAATTGGATGGAAATTTAGGGCAAAAAAAGCATTTATTTAATCGGATTATTTTTATTAAGTAGCACTCTTGATAATCTACAATGCTTTGTATATATTTTCTTGTAGCATTTTATTTTCTAAATGAACGGTGAATGTATCAGTGTCAAAAAAGAAAGCAAGAAATCTGTTAATTAATTGGAAGAAAATATTCTGCTGAATATTGTTTGAAAAGAGTATCTTTTACAATTCCAAAATCAAGAGGGAGCATTTTATTTATGACCTTGGTTTGAATATTTTAAAAATAGTACATTTGACCAACTTTAACTATGTCTCCCAAGCTTGGAGTGTTAGCAGGGTTTAAGAAGTTTCTTCTTTGTAATTGGCATCTTTTTGATTTAGCAAATTTCTTTTAGCTTTGTGTTCAAAAAATGCTGGATAGCTAAATTAATTATTATATATATCATTATTCGAATTTCAGTGGAGAAAACCTTTAGGAGGATTACTGCTCAGTTATTGCAGCTGCTCAGATAGCATTTTGGAAATACAGATAGAGAATATTTACTTTTATTTGGAGCCTCTCAAGCCTGTCCTCATTCTATCCATTTAGAATTTCAAAGTAACTGGTTAAGTCCCCCTTCTGTCTGTCTTTTGTAACACACAGAGTTTCTTGTACAGTGACCACAGGGAAAAGAGGGAGTTCAAAAGCATGGATAATTTGTATGTATTTGATATTTAGTATTAATATGTGTCCTGAAAGTGACTATACTTGAACGAGGCTCTCCTGAACATTGTTACATGTTATTTTTTATTTTCTTAACTCCAATTTATAAACAGGGCAGACCAACAGGTTTTACATAAAAATTGGGAACCAGGAGGAATCCACCCCTCGATTAAGCACCAAGGGTCTTTTGAAAATCTGTGAATGTTCCACTTTTTACCCAACTACGCTGTTCCCAGCTTTGTTAGAGATGACAGCATAAATTACCTGGAAGGGTTTCTGGTCTAGACTATCTCAAGAGAAATTCCTGTGCATTTCTTCCTAGAGTTGAAAGCGTCTTTTTTGTTGCTGAAGGGATGGGGTGCACGTAACACAAGCGTTAGTTAATCACTATTTCCCTCCCTCAGGTAAGGTGTGAGACCCTCAGAAGAAGACACACACACACACACACACACACACACACACACACACACACACACACACACACACACACACACACACACACACACACACACACCCTGACAGACTGCAGGCTCTTGAAGCACACATGCTACGGAATAGGATACATGAAAAGTCATATTCTGGAGAAACGGAGTCAGTTCTTTGCTATTTTTGAATCTCTACAGGGTGGCTTTGTGATGTTTTGGAATGTTGTGATTTCTCAGTATACTTTGAAACCCAGCAGTGTGTCAGGAACCCGGTTTAATTTCTCTTAGTGATTCTGCTGGCCAGTTGTCCTTATCACCGTTTGATACTAAGAAAACGGAGTGATTAAAGCATTTATTCAAGGTCATGCAGTATATCAGTGGTACAGACAGGCTTCAAACTAAGCTTAACCGGACTCTACATGGTCATATGTGATCTGTGGCACACACAGTTCTCCCTTCCTCCTTTCCAGTGGCGCTGCAATTTTGGTTCAGGATAGCAGTGTGTCCACTTAATTAAAAATACTCCCCCCACTTTCCCCCATCCTCCCTTGCGGCCAGGAGTGCTCATGGGACCCGGTTCTGACCAGTGGGATGCAGATAGATAGCTTTGCGTCAGCTTGTTCTTCCTGATTTCTCCTTTCCCCTCCTGGAACCTGGACATGATGCCTAGACATGCAGCCGCCATCTTGTGGTTATGCCCTGAGAGCCATTTGCTAAGATGGGCAGAACAGGAAAACCTGGGTGGCTTTCCTATGAATTTCGTTAACTGAGAAAAGTAAGTTGACTATTTGATTAAGTGGCTTTGGTGGGGTTTCTTTGACATACAGCTGAAAGTAGTCCTACTGGTACAGGATCCCAAGGAAATAAAAAATTTATACACCAAAGTAATATAAATGATTTGACTTATTAGTTTGTCTGCTTCTTTTTTGTATTGATGCTGTCTCCATAGCATTCATGACACTACACTTTGTCTGTTTACTTGGCTGGTTTCTAGTGTCCTCTCCTGAATGCACACACACTCACACACACTCACACACACACAGCATTCTGTCCGGCTGGGATTGCCTATTTCCGTTTCCCCAAACACCTAACACAATATTTAGCACAAAATAGACACTTGATATTTGCTTGTTGAATAAATTATTTAAAGGAATGTTTGGAAGAACAGAATGGTCAAATTAGAATGATAAATAAAAACACGTACTCTTTTATCATTTCAAAATAATTTTGGCATTTGAACACATTCCTTATTTCAATTAGCTTAAGTTTCCTTATTTCAAAAGGTAATCTTTGCCTTCAATTAGCTTAGTTTATATTCATGTTCACTGAACTTTTAGAAGAGTTAAATTGTTTATAGGCAGGTATTAGATAAGTCATGTATTTCTTTTAGTTTGCTTGTTTATGCTGTGTGAGTTTCACATACATTTTTTAGGAATCTTAGGAATTGAACGTTTCATGTAAATAATGTTAAATAAGCTTAAAATGATTTTCTGTAATTAAGAACTTGAATTATTGCCCAATTTATGATTTAATAGGTAATGTATACGCATTGAATTTCTCTGCTATCACTCTTTTGCTATATTTTAAACAAAATGAAATGGTCTTAGTTCTAATTTCTTAACATTTTAACAGTAATCCAAGAAATATTTTATTTTCTCATTAGTTAGTCTCCATGCTTTCCTTTTGTGAGATTGTTTTTTGTGGAAAGGAGAATAAATTATCATAAGACTTTCACTGAGTGCTTGGTTTGCTGCTTGTCAGGAAAAAAAAAAAAACCTCAAGAACACAATTGAGGTGCTAGGAGTGAGTTATTTTATTTATTAATTTCTATATAAATTTATCCACTGATCTAGAAATAAGAGATTTGGGGAAGTGCAGTTTTTAAATCAGGAAATATACCAGCTGAATGATATATAATTCAGTATATTCTTGAACATAAAGATTGGATATAAAGAAATCTTGAATATAAAGCATTAGATTAATATGCTTTAAATAAATGACTATATTACTTTTTATATTTTATGATATGTTTATATCAGTATAATTATTATGATTTGAATGTGTTTTTAAACAGTATGGCAGTAGTTTATTAGTTAAATCACACAGAAATTTGACAGTGTAGATATGATATATTTTTAGGTTTGTTTAAAACACTTCTCAGAACCTAACATAGCTACAACATAGCATGGGGTCAAGGTAATAAAGTCTCTGAACTCTTTATGTATGTGCATTGAAATTTCAGTGACCACGTGAGCAGATGTGGTCATTTGAATTTATTTGAATACATTAATTATGAGCCATTTGGCTTTTTCAAGCGGTCTTAAAACATCCTCAACTTTTAAATCAGAATTGTATAGTAGCTAGCACACAGTAGGCTCTTAAATGTGTCCTATAATGAATGTGTAAGATGAGGACACTGACCACATGCTGTTATTCTCTCTTCTTTATGTCATGGTTTTGTACGACCTATTTTGAATTTGCATGCATTCTGCTGTTTCTAAAATTGGTATCTAAGCAATGCATTTTTTAACATTAATTATCAAGTTTTATCTTACTCTTAAATTTCATGTGGTTATGGGAGGCGGCATAATGCGCATCTTTCTACCTTGCTGACACCTACTTTCTTGGCTGAAAATATGTTGACCTTGGCTAACCTTGCCACTTAGGATAGTTGACTAGATTCGGAAAAGATAACGTCCAATGTGGTCGTGAATCCCTATTCCTATAACATCTTCAGTTACATAATAAAGATAATCCAGAAAACTCTGAAGATACTTCAAGAATTTATACAGGATTGGGGCTTATATAGCACAGACCTACCCAAGGGATAGGGTTTATTTTCTGAAGAATCTTTCATCAAACTAAAGAGTGTGCATACAGGCCTGAGGATGTGACTATTTGGTTATTATAACCACAAACAGCATCAGGAAGAATGTTCGTTTCTTCCTTTGAACAAAATGACATCATATAAACTTTTTTTTGAAGGATGGTATATGTTCATTGCATGACTCTGTTTGGAATGTAAGAGGTGATAGGAATTAAAATACCATTGAAATTTTTACCTTAACTTTTTTGCTCACTTAGACCTTACAACCTTGTGAAGAGTCAGAAAAGCCATTATGACAAATGAAAAATGTGATCATCTGAAACTCATTTTATCTAGGTGAGGATCCCACACAGAAAATGCCTCTCTAAAGTTCTCTCAGTTCAGCATCATGTTTTGGAAAGGAAATAAACATTTTTCAAGTGCCTAGTAAAGATCAGGCACTCTGCCAGGCATTTCCATTTGTGGGTAACTCATTTGGGAAACAGTTTATCAAAAGTGGTAATGAGTGTGGATTGGGGGGTCCTCGCTCTCTCACTGACTAGCTGAATTACATTGGGCAAATTACTGACTGCCTCCTCCTCCTCATTTTTTATATCCTGTTAGATAGGTGGTGGTATCCCCACTCTGCAGACAAGAAAACTGAGGCTTATGTAAGTAATTTGTTTAGGCGCACATGACTAGGAAGTTGCAGAGCTTGGATCTGGAGGCAGACTCTCCTCAAGGTCCCACCCACCCTCTTTCTCCCATTCCAAGTGACCTCCTGCTCTGGGAGCATTTACTTATATAGCTACTGAGTTGACAGTTTTCCTCAAATAGACTGGTTGCTTTTGTATTGGATGAGCTCAGATTAGGGGCACTGGTAATATGAAAATGGGTCTGGAAAGGGAATTGGGAGAAGTGAATTGTACATGGCCGCTGCCCTAGCTGATTGTGTGTCCTTGAGCAAGTCATGCATGCCACCTTACCTGTCCGTATCTCTTATGTGAAGGGCTAGAACTTTTAGAACTTTCTTTCATATTTACCCTTTTATCATCATAAGTGTTCCTCTTTGTCTCTAGTAATACTCCTTGAAGTCTATATTGTCTCATGTTAACATAGTCAGTTTGCATAGTATAACTTTTCCCATTCTTTTACTTCCAAGCTATTTGTGTGTTTCTCTTTCAAGTGTGTCACCTGTAAAGAGCATATAGTTCATTCTTATCTTTTTATTAAATCCATTCTGATAATCTTTGCCATTTTATTGGCATGTTTAGTGCATTTACATTTAAAACATTGTTGATATGGTTATATTTTCTTAACTTAAAGGTGTATGCGGCATATTAAATTTTCATTTTGATGTTCTTTATAGTCCTAGTTGTCTTTTAGACTTAACTTTATGACAAAAAAATAAACAAACAAAAAAAAAAACAAAAAAACCCCAACTTTATAGGTTTTATACTTTTTAGTGTAACTGGTTTGTTGAATGGGTCAACCTTACTAAGACACAAAGTAAAATAGCCTTATCCTTCTCCCACCTCTACTTTCTTACAGGTTTTGTTGCATCTCCCTTCTCTGCGATTGGATAATATTTTTGGCAGATCCCACAGCTTTTTGAATTACTTGAAAGTAATGGAAGAACCTAATTTTCAAATGTTAGAAAACTGTAGTACAATGTATTCTCCTATCCAGTTTATAGGGTTTCCTCTTTTCTATGCACAAGTCTGACTTCTGGCGATCAGCAGTAAGGAAGAAAGGTTATTTCTCAGTTGAACTGTCTTCTTCCCACCTCTTTCTACCTACTGTCTGACTCCTTCAGAGTTACCAGGGGATCCGAGAAGGAGCTAAAGCTGTTATATTTAGCAGATCAGTCAATTCAATTCAATTCAATTCAATTCAAGGGCAATTCTCTACAGGAATGTCCTTCAGGCACTAGTTGTAAGCTCAAGGCTCAGGCCACCCCCCTTCTGACTAACTGGCTACAAATTAGGGAGTCCCCAACATTCCCTTGGGTTTGATAACTCAGTAGAACAACTCACAGAACTCACTGAAAGTGCTGTACTTACTCTTACAGTTTTATTACAGCGAAAGGATACAAGTGAGAAGAAGCCAAAAGAAGACACCTATACGGTGAGGTCTGGGAGGGTTTCAAACATAAGCTGCAGTGTCCTCTCCATGTGGACTCTCAATCATGGAATCTAATAGAGCTTCAAGTGTCCTGGATTTATATGGGGTCTCAGTACAAAGGCATGATTGATTAATCAGTGCCCATGTAGTTCAACTATATCTGCAGCCCCCCCACCCCTCCCAGAGGTCGGGGAGGTGGGGCTGATATGAGGTGGTTCAAAGCCTAACCCCCTAATCACATGGTTGGTCTCTCTGGTAGGCCCAGCCCCCACCCTAAGACTGCAGGTATTGTTCGCCCCTCCCTGTTATCTCATTAGCATATGAATGGTCAGGTGTGGTCCTGGGTCTAAGGAGAAGAACAAAAGACGTTTCTATCGCTGGAAAGTCCAAAGATTTCTAGGTTGCTTCTCCAAGAACTGAGGACAAAGACCTGCCAAGTTTTTCATTGCACTGCAGTACCCTTATGGGTTGTTTGGAGACCCCTGCAGAGTTCATCAGCACCATGCCATTATTCGATGTGGGCAGTGTAGTCCCTGGGTCACTACTTAGGATGTTTATTTAGCTTCTGTCCCCTGGTACTACATCATTGGAGTGTCCCTTTGCCCCTGTTTGGGTAGCCCACTTGGGAGGAGACCTTTCAGAATCCCTTAAACCTGACTACCTTCCATGATATCTTCTTGGTCCACAGGAAGACTCACATCCCCATCAAACTCTGAAGCATAGCCCATTTGCACTTTTTCTGAGGCTCTGTTGCCTTGCTCTACTATTGCAGGCTGCGTCATCCTGGCTCGAGGGTCTCTAACCTCATATATGTGCCATAGAGCAGGCTATGAGCTTCTGCAGTGAGGCAAACATCCAGCCAGGGAATAAAATATCTGCCTTCTTGTGGCAGGTAGCCCTAATCGATGAGGTGTGGTTTTGGGCACTTGGGTCTAGAGCTTGTAGAGAGGAGGGGAGAGGGAACCTCTCTCTGTTCTTAAGAATTCTCTTTGAAGAAATATCTGCATTGGACGTGATGACCTCTGGACTAGTTTTGGCCAGTGGGCATGTAGAGGGAAGTGAACTTCTGTTGTCTTTAGGATTGAGACTTAAACTGAAAATTGAGGTAATAGGACAGTTTCCATTCTACTTCTGGTTAAAAGAATTTAGAGATTACTGTCCAAATAGCAAGATGCACAGACAATTTTATACCTGTAGCTATATCTGTAACTTGTGAATGACCTACACTCTGTAATCTTCTCTCTCCACAATAGTGAGAAATACTAAGAACAAAATGAATGCTTAATGAGTCAGTTCATGGAGATTTCAGGATATTTGTTTCTGAGGAAAGTAAGGATGACCAACATAATAAGAGGATTGAGGTTTAATGATTTGGTAAAACAACTGGCCACTTAAGTGGAAAGAAGTATAATTCAAAACTATTGTGTAGATAAGTCAAACTAGTTGGTTAGGTTGGCCAAGTAGATAAAAGCTGAAACTGGGTTTACAGACACCTCCGGTAGAAATCCCTAAACTGTATAGATCAAATATAGATAAAGAAAATGTGTGTATGTATATGTGTATATAAAATATGTGTATGTGCATATACATATATATTTATATAACATATATGTATATATACACACACATAAATATATATTTTTATAGTCACAATATAATGGTTGGAGAAAGAGATGACAGATGATGGGGTTACCTTGAATATATTTTAAGAGTTCACAAGAATAAATAGCACAGCTGAGGGAGAATGCTTTGGAACAAGAAACAGTAATTTTCCTTAATTTCTGGAGCAGATATAGAGGTGAATAGAAAGTATATTTATCAATTCATTAGTTAGCTTTTTTTGAAGTAGAAAATAACCTTAAAGATTCAATATAATTTTGTACCAGAATCTATGGTTGATAGTATGATAAGTCATTTTAAAGTTATATATTTAATTTTGACTAGAATTAATCAGCAATATAATATTTTCAAAATACAGTAGCATTTAATTTAGTGTACAGTATTGCTTTATATGAATAAAAAGACTAAAGCTTAATAGTGTCTAAGATTTTTAAAAATAACTTTGGAGCTTATGAAAGTGATACATATTCATTCTTAAAACTTTGGAGAATAACTGAGAAGTACAAAGAAGACAAACATACTTAATCTAATCATAGTAGATAACCACTGAGATATACCAAATTGCTTTTTGTTTATTGGCACATTTTTTTCCACAAGTTTTAAAAAACTGGGCTCAGAACTTTCTTTGATCTATATTTAATCAGATCACTTATTTTTCTGTTAAAACGAATAAGAATTCTCTTTCATGGCTAGACTTTATCTGTATGAGATTATGTCCAATATAATCAGAAATCTGGTAATCTCAAACTTTATTTGTAGACTATATTTTTTTGTAATTTTTTGAGCCTTAGGCAGTTGTTAAGAATTTAAGGCACAGAAGAGAGATAAGGAAAGTTAGCTGGCACATAGGAAAGAAATATTTTAATACTTAAATCTGTTCTCAGTTGCAGCCCAGAACTGCTTATGGCAATTAATTTAATGTGGACCTCAATATTTCATTTTATAAATGGGGTGGTGTCTGTCTGACTATGGGGTCAAATGGAAGGAGAGATAGTAATGTGTTTGGCCTGATTTTGGGGGTATACTTTTAGCAAGGTAAGCATTCATAAAGCAGTCCTACTTTGCTAGAAAGCTTGGAGTTTTGAGCCAGAGATTTAAAAGAAGTGTACAGAGTTCTACTAAGTATTGTCAAATATTGTCTTTGGAAAAGTATCTTCATCCTGTTTCTTTCATTATGAAGCCTGTCTTGTAAAGATTGAACACACTGAAAAATAACTTTATAGAAGAAAAACTGTGAATACTATAATCTTAATTGAGAATACTAATTTTTGTGTGTCATGGGAGATTTTGTGAAAAGGGTTAGCCAAAAAGAAGAATATGTTTATCTTTTAAAAGATAATTCAGGCCCATTCAGCCATCATTTGAGCAGACTGGGAGCCTCCCTACACAGCCCAGCAGCCCAGAACTGCCCTGGGGGGACGGCACTCACCTGTGACATAGCACAGTCATCCCTCAACAGAGGACCCGGGGTGCACAGCCTGGAAGAGGGGCCCACTTGCAAGTCTCAGGAGCCATACGCCAATACCAAAGACTTGTGGGTCAGTGGCAGAGACAAACTGTGGCAGGACTGAACTGTAGGATTACACTATTGCAGCAGCTTTAAAACTCTAGGATCATCAGGGAGATTTGACTGTTAGGGCCACCCCCCCTCCCCGACTGCCCAGAAACACGCCCCACATACAGGGCAGGCAACACCAACTACACACGCAAGCTTGGTACACCAATTGGGCCCCACAAGACTCACTCCCCCACTCACCAAAAAGGCTAAGCAGGGGAGATCTGGCTTGTGGAGAACAGGTGGCTCGTGGACGCCACCTGCTGGTTAGTTAGAGAAAGTGTACTCCACGAAGCTGTAGATCTGATAAATTAGAGATAAAGACTTCAATAGGTCTACAAACCCTAAAAGAACCCTATCAAGTTCAGCAAATGCCACGAGGCCAAAAACAACAGAAAATTATAAAGCATATGAAAAAACCAGACGATATGGATAACCCAAGCCCAAGCACCCAAATCAAAAGACCAGAAGAGACACAGCACCTAGAGCAGCTACTCAAAGAACTAAAGATGAACAATGAGACCATAGTACGAGATATGAAGGAAATCAAGAAGACCCTAGAAGAGCATAAAGAAGACATTGCAAGACTAAATAAAAAAATGGATGATCTTATGGAAATTAAAGAAACTGTCGACCAAATTAAAAAGATTCTGGACACTCATAGTACAAGACTAGAGGAAGTTGAACAACGAATCAGTGACCTGGAAGATGACAGAATGGAAAATGAAAGCATAAAAGAAAGAATGGGGAAAAAAATTGAAAAACTCGAAATGGACCTCAGGGATATGATAGATAATATGAAACGTCCGAATATAAGACTCATTGGTGTCCCAGAAGGGGAAGAAAAGGGTAAAGGTCTAGGAAGAGTATTCAAAGAAATTGTTGGGGAAAACTTCCCAAATCTTCTAAACAACATAAATACACAAATCATAAATGCTCAGCGAACTCCAAATAGAATAAATCCAAAAAAACCCACTCCGAGACATATACTGATCACACTGTCAAACATAGAAGAGAAGGAGCAAGTTCTGAAAGCAGCAAGAGAAAAGCAATTCACCACATACAAAGGAAACAGCATAAGACTAAGTAGTGACTACTCAGCAGCCACCATGGAGGTGAGAAGGCAGTGGCACGATATATTTAAAATTCTGAGTGAGAGGAATTTCCAGCCAAGAATACTTTATCCAGCAAAGCTCTCCTTCAAATTTGAGGGAGAGCTTAAATTTTTCACAGACAAAGAAATGCTGAGAGAATTTGCTAACAAGAGACCTGCCCTACTGGAGATACTAAAGGGAGCCCTACAGACAGAGAAACAAAGACAGGACAGAGAGACTTGGAGAAAGGTTCAGTACTAAAGAGATTCGGTATGAGTACAATAAAGGATATTAATAGAGAGAGGGAAAAATATGGCAAACATAATCCAAAGGATAAGATGGCCGATTCAAGAAATGCCTTCACGGTTTTAACGTTGAATGTAAATGGATTAAACTCCCCAATTAAAAGATATAGATTCGCAGAATGGATCAAAAAAAATGAACCATCAATATGTTGCATACAAGAGACTCATCTTAGACACAGGGACACAAAGAAACTGAAAGTGAAAGGATGGAAAAAAATATTTCATGCAAGCTACAGCCAAAAGAAAGCAGGTGTAGCAATATTAATCTCAGATAAAATAGACTTCAAATGCAGGGATGTTCTGAGAGACAAAGAAGGCCACTACATACTAATAAAAGGGGCAATTCAGCAAGAAGAAATAACAATCGTAAATGTCTATGCACCCAATCAAGGTGCCACAAAATACATGAGAGAAACACTGGCAAAACTAAAGGAAGCAATTGATGTTTCCACAATAATTGTGGGAGACTTCAACACATCACTCTCTCCTATAGATAGATCAACCAGACAGAAGACCAATAAGGAAATTGAAAACCTAAACAATCTGATAAATGAATTAGATTTAACAGACATCTACAGGACATTACATCCCAAATCACCAGGATACACATACTTTTCTAGTGCTCACGGAACTTTCTCCAGAATAGATCATATGCTGGGACATAAAACAAGCCTCAATAAATTTAAAAAGATTGAAATTATTCAAAGCACATTCTCTGACCACAATGGAACACAATTAGAAGTCAATAACCATCAGAGACTTACAAAATTCACAAATACCTGGAGGTTAAACAACACACTCCTAAACAATCAGTGGGTTAAAGAAGAAATAGCAAGAGAAATTGCTAAATATATAGAGACGAATGAAAATGAGAACACAACATACCAAAACCTATGGGATGCAGCAAAAGCAGTGCTAAGGGGGAAATTTATAGCACTGAACGCATATATTAAAAAGGAAGAAAGAGCCAAAATCAAAGAACTAATGGATCAACTGAAGAAGCTAGAAAATGAACAGCAAACCAATCCTAAACCAAGTACAAGAAAAGAAATAACAAGGATTAAAGCAGAAATAAATGACATAGAGAACAAAAAAACAATAGAAAGGATAAATATCACCAAAAGTTGGTTCTTTGAGAAGATCAACAAGATTGACAAGCCCCTAGCTAGACTGACAAAATCAAAAAGAGAGAAGACCCATATAAACAAAATAATGAATGAAAAAGGTGACATAACTGCAGATCCTGAAGAAATTAAAAAAATTATAAGAGGATATTATGAACAACTGTATGGCAACAAACTGGATAATGTAGAAGAAATGGACAATTTCCTGGAAACATATGAACAACCTAGACTGACCAGAGAAGAAATAGAAGACCTCAACCAACCCATCACAAGCAAAGAGATCCAATCAGTCATCAAAAATCTTCCCACAAATAAATGCCCAGGGCCAGATGGCTTCACAGGGGAATTCTACCAAACTTTCCAGAAAGAACTGACACCAATCTTACTCAAACTCTTTCAAAACATTGAAAAAAATGGAACACTACCTAACTCATTTTATGAAGCTAACATCAATCTAATACCAAAACCAGGCAAAGATGCTACAAGAAAGGAAAACTACCGGCCAATCTCCCTAATGAATATAGATGCAAAAATCCTCAACAAAATACTTGCAAATCGAATCCAAAGACACATTAAAAAAATCATACACCATGACCAAGTGGGGTTCATTCCAGGCATGCAAGGATGGTTCAACATAAGAAAAACAATCAATGTATTACAACACATTAAAAACTCGAAAGGGAAAAATCAATTGATCATCTCAATAGATGCTGAAAAAGCATTTGACAAAATCCAACATCCCTTTTTGATAAAAACACTTCAAAAGGTAGGAATTGAAGGAAACTTCCTCAACATGATAAAGAGCATATATGAAAAACCCACAGCCAGCATAGTACTCAATGGTGAGAGACTGAAAGCCTTCCCTCTAAGATCAGGAACAAGACAAGGATGCCCGCTGTCACCACTGTTATTCAACATTGTGCTGGAAGTGCTAGCCAGGGCAATCCGGCAAGACAAAGAAATAAAAGGCATCCAAGTTGGAAAAGAAGAAGTAAAACTGTCATTGTTTGCAGATGATACGATCTTATATCTAGAAAACCCTGAGAAATCAACGATACACCTACTAGAGCTAATAAACAAATTTAGCAAAGTAGCGGGATACAAGATTAATGCACATAAGTCAGTAATGTTTCTATATGCTAGAAATGAACAAACTGAAGAGACACTCAAGAAAAAGATACCATTTTCAATAGCAACTAAAAAAATCAAGTACCTAGGAATAAACTTAACCAAAGATGTAAAAGACCTATACAAAGAAAACTACATAACTCTACTAAAAGAAATAGAAGGGGACCTTAAAAGATGGAAAAATATTCCATGTTCATGGATAGGAAGGCTAAATGTCATTAAGATGTCAATTCTACCCAAACTCATCTACAGATTCAATGCAATAAAAAAAAAAAAAAAAAAAAAAAAAAAGATAATTCAGGCTTTATTTGGAGAAAGACTCAACATCCTTATACTAAATCTTCAATAACTGGCACAAATAGAATGGGGGAGAAAAAACGGAAGTGTGCTTTATCACATGCGATGGTTAAGTTCATGTGTCAACTTGGCTAGGTTGTTGTATCCAAGTGTTTGGTCAAGCAAGCCCTTCCCTCATTGTTACTGTGAGGCTATTTCCTGGACTTAAATCATTAGTCAGTTGATTGTATCTATAGCTGATGACATCTAAAATCTACAGAGGAGATGGCTTCAGCAATGAGAGAAGTCTCATCCCATCAGTTGAAGGTCTTAAAAGGAGAAGTGATGATTTCAGCAGTCAGAAGAATTTCTCTCTCTACTTCAGCCAGCCAGCTTCTGGGGAATTCTTGAAGCCTTCATCGGAGGCCTGCCCTATAGAATTTGGACTTGCCAATCCCGTGGTCGTGTGAGCTAATATTTACATACATACATATGTCTGTATAGCTCTCCTATCGATTCTGTTTCCTTGGAGAACGCCCGCTAATACATCACTTAATAATTGTTCCAAAATAAGTTTGGCTTCTAATTCGTTTTTTTTTCAAATGGCTATTAGATGGCTGTCCTGATAGAATTGACGACATGCAAAACAGTCTGTATTGTTAAAAAAGTGCTGGAAAAGTTTAACCTGCAGTGGCAGAGCAAAGAAAGTCCTATTTAAGCTAATACACTGCAGTTAACTACATGTAAATACCAGAATGTGCACATATTGTATAAAAATAATTACCAAATGTTTCGGGGGTGGAGAGTCTATTTCTTCTCATATGAATTTATGCAGTTGTTAAATTATGTTTCTTTGGAGTCATAACAGTTTATTTCATTAAGGTGTTTACTGGATAAATATTGACACAAAGATTTTCATCAACTTGAAAGAGGTATTATTTATTCCATGAAATGTGTTGGGAGTCTCTTGCAATAGACATCCTCTTTTTTTTTTTTTTGTATGGTGGATTTTTTCCCCTTTTGGCTCAGTAGACTCCGTTATTTTAAACGGCTTCAATAGATCTGGTGTTTTGCATGCATAGAAGCCGTGAGTTTTATTTGTAAGCCCAGCCACCAACCAGGGTCTCCAGAGTCTTGGGTGCCACACTTTCTCTCAATGTGCCACAAAAGCCGCAGTGCTTATAAGAACTATATAGAGGGAGAGAACCATCTGATTTCTGAGAGAAACTGAAGCCATAAACTAATAATTTTGTTTTGCATCATTTCTACACGATGCAAGCGCACGGTGGATTTTTATTTTGAAATGTGCTGTGGTTATAAAGATCCATCGTAAATCCTCCCAGCTGTAAGGTGGGTCGTGAGAGTCCAGATGTCTGTCTGGTTTATGACATGGGCAAATGGCAATTGTGCTTGAGGTTACAATGTAACCTCACTCTGCACATGCTTTTGGAGTCATAAACTGAAGGTTCTTGTAAATGTATCTCAGCCAATGTATGTGGACAATGCACAAACAATATTTTAGTGAAGACCAAAGTGAAGAAGCAGGGTAACATAGCAGAAACGGGGGAGCTGGCATTCCTGGGTTTGAATATCAGCTCTGCCCTTTACCAGCTAAATGACGTCAGGTGAGCGAGAGCGCCTTAGCTTCCTCATCTGTGTCCTCGTCTGAAAGGGGAGACACCAGTGACTAACGGGGGAAGAGGGTGGTGAAGATGAAATGAAACAACGTGGCCTCCCACATCACCTGGCTTATAATAGCTGCTTTTTTTTTTCTTTTAAATTTTTAAATATTTTTTGGAATATTTTTTTTCTTTATTTTGGAGTAATAGCTGCTGCTTAATTGTAGTTCTTTCTTTTCTTTCTACAGCTGTTTGACAATTAAGTATGTCATGCTGGGTCGGAGGAACAGTTCATTCAACTCATTACTATATTCTAAAAGTGATTTAGCAGGTTTTTTTTTTTCTTTTTTCTTTTTTAGGATTGTGTACCTTTCATGAAAAGGTTCCTTTTTCCTTATGGAAAAGTACCTTTCCACGTGTTACTTTTTCCTCTTGGAAAAGTAATCTGCATGTTGTTTTGCGCATTTGCTCATTCAGCATTTGTGAATACTTGTTACACATGCCAGCTTTCCTGCCCCCTGGGAGTTTATGTTCTAGTAAGAGAGATGAGAAAATGCTGTAGAATTTTAAGTTCTGTAGGAGATGCGTTCCTGAGACCCTGCATATAAGCCCCCAATGGCAGCATCTGAACCAGATCTGCCCTTAAGACTTAAGAGGTAGCCTCATGTTCTTGTTCTCTGTTTTTCCTTTTTTTTTAAAGTGATGTTTCATTTCTAATGTTTAATCCAACCATGTGTCTGAATCTTTACTTTTCTCTGTTGAGGCATACAGGTTTTGAAGACTATCATAAATTATACGAGACTCCATTTCCTTGACCATTTGAATAGCATTGTTCTCTTTTTGTCTCTATTGTCATATATGTCGTCATATATTCCTTTTACGTCATCAATATGGGGGTGTAGTGCTCCACAGGAGAGCACACGGCAGCTTGGCACAATGAGGTGGCCTGTTGTTTCTGATGGTTTTCCTGATGACTGCTCTTCCTGAAGCTTGTTCTTTTTGCATGAGGCATCCTCTTGACAAATGGAGACTTGAGGAGGGCTGCAATGGTTATGGAACTGTTATTGGGCAATTACATGGAGCATCGCAGTGAGTGGAAATAGGAGCAGCTTCTGCGCACACAGAAGGAGGAAAGATAAATTATATCTGGTGTTTGTTAGAATATTTTTGGCCATGAATTATAGAAACAGAAGCTTAAACTCACAGAGGTTTGTCATATCTAACATGAAATGCAGGCTTAGGAATCTAAGCATTTTGGGCAGGTGCAGCATCTCAGCAGTGTCATCAGAGAACCAGATTCTTTCTGTCTTCCCACTCCTTATTGTCTGTCTTTTGTCTTCATAGTTGTAAAGAGAGCTCTGCACCTCCCAGCAGGTCTTTCCGGGAAAGGTGGAAGGGGACTGGTTTATGACATGAGAGCAAAATTTCTCAGAGCCCTCTCTCTCTCTTGCATCTCACTGGTCAAAACTGTGTTACATGGCCCTTCCTAGCTGCAAGAGAGTCTTGGGAAACAAATCACCTTAGACTGGCATATTGCTGCCCAGAACAAAATCAAGGTTGTAAACATTAGGTTAACAAATAGCCATGACTGCCACAGCTGAGAATTTCATTTTTGTCACCTCTAATGACTTTAGTCTTAGATTTTATCATTTGATGAGTATTAGTTGCCATTTCACTCATTCATTTACTGAACAAACATTATTTAAATGTATTAGACCTCGTGATACCCCATTCCCAATTTAATACAGCTAAACCTCAAATTACGGCTGCATGAAGGAAAAATATTTGAGTATGGATGTAAGCTAATGGAAGTTGCTCTTAGCTCATGAAGTAAATTGCTAGAACTATAGTTTTCAAGTTGAAAACAACTGAATTTTGTTTAGCTGACCTCTATCATGTAACTCATTTGTAATTATTACCAATACACTCCCTTCTCTGACCCTTGATCCTTTCACCAATAAATTTGGAATCCTGCCTCATAGGGCTGAGGTACTCTGGTTTCCCCACAATACTCCCTGTTCCAGCTTTTATGTGCTTATCCATTAAGTCAGACAAATTTCCTTCTCACAATTTGGCATTGTTTCTTTATTGGAAAGGAAACAGATTGTTTTTGGGCAGGACAAATTGAAAAAGAAAATAGAAAACCATGGACTACTTTCTTTTTTTTTAAATCTTCTCATCTCATGTCAAGATTTAATGTTGGATCCTGTGCATGTTCTGCTCAAATTTGTCCTTGCCCCTGGTTCACCTTTGCTTCAGGCTTCACACAGCTTTACACACAGTCTTTCCCCAGACAGTGATATATATCCTGCTTTTTATTTTATGTCCAGGGTCAAGTTTATAGTAGTAATGTATGGCAGGGTCAGTAAGACAAATTCCAAGGCTGAGAAGATTATTTTGTATGTGACTTTCCAGCATATTGTGAAAGCTGAGTGCTAGCCTCACGTGGCTCCTCTTGTCTCTTTCAAATTATAAGCAAAATTAGCAGGTATAATCCATGAAATATGCATATGTTGGCTGTTTCCTAGTGAGAGATCACTAACCTAGCATAAGCAGGTTACAGCTTTGATAGTTTATATCTGTGGACCCAAAGCTTGCACCAATAAAAGAGCTGCTTCTTTTTGTTTGTTTGTTTGTTTTATTTTTATTTTTTATTTTTGTTTCTCTTTTTTGTTGTTGTTTATTTTTTGTTTGTTTTTTAATGGTTCCCACTCCTATCTCTAAAGAAAGATTTTTTTTTCATGAAACAGGTCACATTGATATTAATGTCATCCATTTCCCCATTTATATTAATCAAAGACTTATTTAACTGCCAAAAAATTCTGACAAGCATGAGATAACTGATGTTTCTTTGTTGATATCATTTAATTCAGAGCAGACATACTTGAAATAATGATTAAAAAGAAATTTCATTGCAGGTAAATATATATCCTTTTGAAAACTTTTAATTATGGAAAATTTAAATTATACATAAAAAAGTAGAGCAAATATTACAGTGAATCTTCATGTATTCGTCATTTACCTACAACAAACTTCTGGCCACTTCTGTTTCGTCTGTTATTTCTCCCCATCAACAATGGACTGTTTTAAAGCAAATCCTAGATATCATATCATTTCTGGATGGCCAGTGGTGGACTGAAGATCTACAAGGGGCCCCATCCCACTGGTTACCGTATGCCATGGAGAGTGATTTGGTTCAGGCATGGACGTTGACCCATGTTTTCATGTAAATCTATCAATCTGTTTTGGCTTTCTTTTGTTAACAGAGCTTACCTGCACCTGTGACTTCAGAATGTGGAATGGGCAGCTAGGACTCTAGGTCCTAACTATTCTACATTGGCAGTAAACTGGCCAAAGTAATGCTGGCTGAAATTGAAGTGACTGAAAGCAGGATAGAAGAGGTCCCAGATGCTGGTTTGCTTTGGGGTGTCCATGTGGAGTTGGCTTTGGTTTGAAAGAAAGAGGTTCTGGAGATAAGTATGGCCAAGAAGGGTGATACTCAGTGTGCTGGTTTGGATGTATTATGTCCCCCAAAACTCCCATGTACTTTGATGCAGTCTTGTGGGGCAGACGTATTAGTGTTGATTAGGTTGGGACCTATTGGTTCAGTGTTTCCATGGAGATGTGATTCAGTCACCTGTGAGTGAGACCTTTCATTGGATTATTTCCATGGAGGTGTTGCCCCATCCATTCAGGGTGGGTCTTTATTGGATCATTGGAATACTTTAAAAAGAGCCACACAGGCCCAGACACAGAGAACAACTGAGAGTGACATTTTGAAGAAGAGCTGCAGCTAAGAGAGGACAAAACGCCCCAAGAGCAACATTTTGGAGAATGCCATTTTGAAACACAACCTGGGAGCAAGCAGACACCAGCCATGTGCCTTCCCAGCTAACAGAGGTTTTCTGGACGCCAGTGGCCATCCTTTAGTGAAGGTACCCTGTTGTTGAGGCCTTACCTTGGACACTTTATGGCCTTAAGACTATAACTTGTAACCAAATAAACCCTCTTTATAAAAGCCAATCCGTTTCTGGTATTTTGCAGAAAGGCAGCATTAGCAAACTGGAACATTCAACCTTGGCTGTTTGCAGGATTCATACTTCCTTCTGTCAAATGTTATAAGAATCTCTCATTGAAAGTTTAAAAAGGATTTTTATTGTCTGAAAAGAAGGCAGCAACCGAAACAAATACAAACTAGTGTGGGAATCCCCATTCAATGTATGTGATAGTGATTGCTCTGGAGTGTTATCTCTTTGAATTTATGCATTGCCAGTCATTTCAAATCCTTGGAGTTTTTTGGGTTAGAGATCACAGTCGTTGTTTCTGAATCTATATATCATTATCCCCATTAGAAATTAAATTACTTTACAGATTGAACCTAAAATATCAGGGTCAGAGTCAAAATTACATTCTTGTGGACATTATTCTATTGGTCATTTTAATTATATCTGGCTCAATATAGTTTATAGTAGTAGATGATTAACTTGTATTAAACTTTAGAGCATTTACTTGCTTATTTGGGCTTGTGTGTATGAGGTTAAAATATTAACATAATTTAATCTACATCAACATAATTTTGAGCAGAAAATTCATCTTTAGTATTTGTTAGTGATTAGTAGGTTTGTGTGTCAGTTATTGAAAGTAATATATGTAAAATAAAATCAGAGGGTTCCTATTTTTATTTAATTCCCTTTATATATTTTTCCTAAACCAAAGTCTTAGCTAAGAAAAATAGAGCCCATATAAATGTGGTTTATTGGCTTGGACAATTAAAAAACAAATTCAACAAAAGGAGATAGCAACTTACAGTTCCATTACATTCCTTTTTATTCTCCACAGCCAGTAGAACCTCTCCACCTCATTTTGAGGGGAGTTTTTACATTTGCTTCTTCATTCATACTTTGACCTCATGGAATTAAACAGAATGTTTGGAAATATGTCATTGGGAAAGATGTAATATTACATATTTTAATTCTAATTATGAAAAGCTTTCACTTATTTTAATCCATTTCCCTTTTGATTTTAGCCATTTACTTCTCAGAAATTAAATCATTGGAATCAAAATCTTCAAAGTGTTTTGTTATGATAGAAGTGAAGAAATGTGTTAAGTCCAATTTTAAAAGATTTCCACTTGTTTAACATTATAAGTGAAACCACAACATGATGAGATTAGGGCATATCTTAAAAATTTGCATTTGCCACTTTCTATTACTAATGGATAGTTTTGTTTCTTTTTTTTCCCCAACAGGAAAAGATACTTTCTCTATGATATGGAATCCTGAAATATGATCTTTCTTTAGAAAGGTAGGTGTATGTACTTTAAAAAAATGAATTTGTGACTTTTAAAAAATTTTATCTACAACCCAGAGTACTTTATTGAGAAGCAATTTTGAATTGCATGCCATTTTGAATTGAATGAAAACCTCAGCTTCAGCTTTCTAAATTCAACATTTGGGTTTGCCATGTTTTTTAAAGAATGACTATTTTGAGAGAATAGTTGATGTCTACAGCAGTCAGTGCATGTAATGTGTAATAAGTGAATGTCTCTCAGTAGATACATATTTGTTGAAATAGATTACTTTCAACTCTTCTTGAGGAAACATGTTCTTCTTTTTCCAGTGAGTGACATCTTTCTAGGAAGCCCAGAGAGTTTGGAAGTACAGAGTTGTCTGTGGCCTATAAAAGTTGCCATATCTTCAGTTTTTTTTGCAAGATTCATTTTCCAGAGTATTGGTTATGATTGGATTGATACATTATCAGGTATAACAAGGTTGTCGGGATTCTTAGGTTTATTCAATCTTTTTGTAATCTAAATAGACTCGCCAAGAGGTTTCTAAATTTCATGGACAGGGCTCCTAGTGTAAAGTTGCTTTTGTTTTCATTCAGTACCTTTTAGTCTATAATATGAACAGACACTTGCTAGTACTCCTGTCCTAAAAAGCATGCTCAGGAATGTTGATTCTGATTAGAGCGGTATGTCCAGAAAAATGCCTGCAGGAACTGGGAGTTCTCTAAGACGTGATTGCTGTGGTGGGTCTCATGGGACTGATGCTCCAAATCTCAGGGTTCCCTAAGGTTTGGGGTGTTCTAAATCTAGAGTGAAACCTGACCTTGGGCCATCATCCTTCAATGTTTCCCCACAGTCTGCTCTCAGATTGTGAGATTTGGGCTCTTAGGTCATTTCCAGGCAGAGAACTTATGATGTAGAAACATTCCTTCCCCATTTTATTATCATGGTTTTGTGACTCTGATGGGACTGTTTCCTCATTCTTCTGTCAGTGTCAGAAAAGTGACTTTTTACCTCCAACTTTCAGTCGCATGTCCACCACCTGGCTATCTCCAACTTGGGAATGACTTGTTCATTTCTCCGACAGAGTTCCCAAAGTAGTTACCCATATTACTTATATAACATCACCTACCTCTAGATAGTAAAAAGGGAACGTTATGACACGTATTAGATTATTGGAAATCCAGTGTGGAGAGCCAACACGTATCCTGACATCTGAGTTGCAAATAGAGAAGTTGAAGCTGAGATGCAATATTTGGCCTACTTATGATAAACTGAAATACCAGTGTGAATTCAGCATTTGGACATAAGCACAAGATTGCATTTGTAAATAAAGACACCAGACAGAGAGAATGCAACTAAAATGCTTCAAAATTGGACTTTAAATATCTGCTGTATGAAGATTATTTATAGTGCAGTGACTGCAAAATTATTAAGTAAATTTCTAATGTTGCTTTTTTATTTTTTTGCTTAGATTATTTCTTCAGAATGTGGCTTCAAAAATAACAGAGAAACAGGAATTAATCACAGGAAGAGAGTGAGGATAATTTTTGATAAAATGTTAATAGGAAGAGAGCTGATGAGCACAATATAAATGCTGAGTCATGGAAATACACTTTAAGGAGATCTAAATGGTTAGATCTTGATCTTCTTTGAAGCTAGAATGATAATTGGATTTAGCGGCAGCATAAATAATTTATAATGTAATATACTTCTGTTAACATATATACGTTGAAAAAGAACTAGGAAAGCTGCTTTTTTCTCATTTCTGCAACACTGATCCAGAGCCCGTGTTGTGAAAAAAGACCTCTGTATCTGCAAGATAGCTGGATACTTAGGAGCCCCGTGTTTAGGAGGAGATTCCTAACCTGTGTGGGTCACAGCACCCAGGAGGATGTGGAGTATGGTACGAGATCCTGGAGTCCCACAGGCAAACCAAGAAGATCCCATCTATCGACTAAATAATGACTCCTAAAGACGTGTATATGACTGTAGGACAAATCTGTATAGCTGCTGCTGTTATATTCGTAGAAATATCTATGAATATAAAGTGTTACTGACTTAAAAGGAGCTTTTTACCATAATGTATATTCTTAATTGACAAGAATTAAAGCACAACCACTATTATAAACAATTAATAATCAGTTTTGACATTAAAAATGTGTCCTCAAAATCAGAGAGGTTGAGAAGTATTGCTCTAGAACAGAGAGAACATATATGAATCAGGTTAGGATTGAGCCTGAATGATGCTGAATGGGTAAAGGAAAGAAATACCCACATGTATGTTTTATTAGATATTGGATTGCGTTATTGGGGGTAATGGAGGAACTTCCTTCTAAAAGATTTTACACAGTCCATTCCCATACATACTGGATCGGTTACATACTGTCTGGAAGCCTAGACCTGCACCATTTAATACTATAGTTAGTAGCCACCTGTTGCTGTTTAAATTTATATTTAAAATTTAAAAATCTACTTTTATCAGTCACACTAGCCGCAATTCAAATGCTCAGGGTCCACAGGTGACTAGAGGCTACATGTTGGTTGGTACAGATAGAGAACATTTTCCTCATCACGGAAAGTTCTTTTAGCTGGGACTGATTGACGCTTCTGGGACTACTCCATTATACTTTCAGTAGTTTTGCCCCTGGGATCCAGGCTTTGAATGGAGATGGCCCTGGCTGACGTGGAAAAGAAAACTGTTCTCCTCATAATCCTCTTCCAGTTTCCTTCCCTCTCATGACAGCCCACATCCCTTGACATGTGCCATTTTGAGTCATTAATATTTTGTCAAATGTGTAGTAGACATTTATCATGTTTTGGGCTGCATAACATCTGAATCCTTTTCCTGAGTTCAGGGAAATCCTTCACTGTTGGATGGGTTAGAGTGCCCTGTTCCTTCAAACTTCCCAAATAGCAGTGCCCACCTGGTGGTTTTTCTGCCTTCTGCCAGCTATGGAGAGCACAAGACTTAAGATCTCCCAAAACCTGGGACTGTGACTCTGGAGTGAGTGATTCAAAGAAGCGGAAGAAGGTTTAGAATTCTGTCCATCGTCAGTGGTGCAGAGCCAGCTGTGGTGACAGGTGTTGAGCAGCTTAGGCAGGAGAACATAACAGAGCCTACTGCTTGAGAAGGAAAGAGGAATGCTAAGGAAAACAGGTTCGTTTCCCATCATGTATGTGAGGAGCCCAGACTAGCTTCTCCTCTTCAACTGACATCACTTCCATGTGGAATAATAACAGAATAATTAAAAAAAAAAAAATCAAGAGAAACCAGACAGCAGAGATTCCTTAAATTGTAACACAAATAAGATATCCCAATATTCTCTAATGGAAAGGAATAACCTTTAATGAAAGAATATGAATGTCAGTATTGCAAATGCTCCACCTTGGATAATAATGGAACAGCTCTTTTTTATAATTCTTTGTTTATAATTCTCTCTTACACTCACAATCAAAACTGTTGCCTGTGAACCATCATCCTATAGGCTGGCCGGATTGATCTGCCTGTTTTGTTTGTTTTCCAGAACAAATAGACTATGGCATATTGTTTTAGGTTATGTTTTGGGTTCTTTAGCATATTGTCTGTTCTTCCTGTTTGCTGTTTTCCCTTTTTGGCACTTACAGCAGCTGCTGTGGATCACCTTTGTTGTCTGTCATCGTGCATGTTGTCCTTGTTGGAATTCCATATATATGGCGCCTTCAGGGAATCCTCCATCCCAAGCATGATTTCTCTCATCCTTGAGAGAAAACCTTTGTGGACTCTTTTTTCACATTCCAATGTAAGTGTGAGAGGCTTGCTTGGCTGTGGGACCATCAGTCCCTGGGACAGAAATTTCCAGGCATGTATGATAACTTGGACTCAGCTGTCCATAGAAGGCTGATGCTCTCGGGAAGCACCTGCCCCACCAGGGAGACGTATGGAGCAGCCCCCAGTTGTACCTAGGTGAGCCACATGACTTGTTCTCGCCAATAGAATGTGAGCACAAGTGATGCATGTCATATGTGGGGCGAGGCTTTTAAACCCCGTACTCTTTCTCCTTCCTCTGGTTAAGTGTAGGTGACTATCGGGACTTAATGGGTGGTAGGGAGACAGGATTGAGGAAACCTGCATCTTGATTCATCGCATGGAGGAGGACTCTTCACTAACATGGAACACCTATGGGTTCCCGAAGAGAAAATCTCTAATGGTCGTGTTTGCAGTCTCTTCTCAGTAACAACTCTATACCATGAAAGATGGAGCATAAATATATAAGTATGTGAGTGAGAGCAAGAAATTAACTTCTTTGTGTTGAGCTTTGTTATTTCCCTATATTTCCTTGTATTGCATATAAACAGACCTAAGAGTTACAAGAGAGTTCAGAAGAGAGTTCAACGACTCATTGGAAAAATAATGAGCCAGTTTATAAAGTATAGACTCCGCATTTTGAGTGAGTTTTTAATCCTCTTTGGTCACCATGAAGGTAATGGTGACTGAGTATCCAAAGTCTGTGACTAATTTTCGCTTTATGAATGTATAGGAAGTCAACCTTTTCCATGCTTTAAGGATTTTGTGTGTGTGTGTGTAGGCTGTAGAGGTGGGCAATGAAGGTGGAAAGAGGGAAAGGATTATATGAAATAAACTTAGATTAAAACAGAGAGAAAGTATTTGATGCTTATTCAAAAGTCTCATATATGTTCGTTCAAGATATTACTCATTTTGCTTTTGGCGTGATGTGTAAATGCTCACTTGGCAGAAATGAGGTGTTAGGGGTTTAAAGTTTCTGCTTTTTAGTTTACTGTATATTAACTAATAAAATGTCCCTCTTCTAAAATGTGGAAATAGCAACTGTGCACTTGTGAAGTTATTAAGAGGCTTTATGCATGCTGAAATTGTTTTGAGTCCCTTGGGGAAAAGTACCTAATAAACACAAACTGCTACTTAGCAGTTTATTTCTGCTAACTTAGTTAGTACACCTCCATGTTTTTTCTCTCTTAATAATGCCAGAGCATTTAAAAAGGGATATGTAGTATCTTGAGCAAAAGCATAACATTTTTAGTATGAGCACTATGTAACCTGAGCCAAAGGATTTACTCTCTCCTGCCATGTTCTCTACAGTTTATAGGTGTTTTACCAAGAAAGATGATTGTGGACAAATCATCAAAGAAACACCTGGCTCTCTTTTCATCTCAATTATGAAGGTGATGATATTGAAGTCTAGGACTTGCTTTTGTAGGAACCCCATAGCCATCCCTGCTGTTTCCAGTTCTCATCAGAACTGTGTACTTCTTAACACCCTGGCATATTCTTTGTGTCACGGCATAGAGTATATGTCAAACTTTTGGTCTTAGGACCTCTTTAAACTCCTAAAAATTATTCAGGGTTCTAACAGCTTTTGTTTATCTTTTTTGTTATTATAATGTTATTATGATATTTTCCAGATTAGAAAGTAGAGTGGGGATATTTAAATATTTATTTATTAATTTATTTCACAATAAAAATAAACCCATTATATGTTAACATAAGTAACAATTTTTTAATGAAAATTTATGACATTTTTTTAAAACAATACAAATTTGGTGAGATAAATGACACTGTTGCTTATTTTTGTAAATCTTTTTAATGTTTGGCTTGATAGAAGACATTAAGATTCTCCTGTTTGCTTCTGCGTTCAGTCTATTGCAATATTCAACATGATGAAGCCTCCGGAAAACTCCTACTTGTGAGAGAATGAGAGTGAAAAAGGACAAATAATGTCTCAGTATTATTATGGAAATAGTTTTGACCTCCTGGAGTCCCTGAAATGGTTGTGGGCATTATACTCTTTGAGAACGGCTGTGCTACAGTAAATCCCTAAAGGTTTTCTTCAGAGTACTGTATCTTGTTTTGTCCTGTTTATCCTTTTGCACCAGAAAACCCTCTTCCCATCCAGTGAGTGCATAATAAATCAAAGGTGAGAAAAAATTGCATAATTATTCTTAAAAGAATCTCTTTTATTTCTGTCTACAAGGAGCTACATCAGCTAATTAACCAAAATGGAAGCACTTAAAATATCATTGTATGTATCTATATGTATTTCTGTAAGTGAGAAGCATATTTAGGGTTTGATAATTAGGATTATGACCTTTTATATTTGTAATGAGAAGTTGAGTAGTGGGCAATTCCAAAATATTAGGAAATATATTTATCAGACAGTGATTTCTGTTTAACAAACCAATGACATTCAACAATAAGTAATTCTTTTTTGCTTATGCATCTGCTGTTTGGCTGGGGATTTGGTTTATCTGGGCTGAGCTCCATTGGGCTTGGCTCCAAGCTGTGATTTGGGTTCAGGGTTGCTCCATGTCTCTCTCCTGAGACTTGCACAGGGCATGTTCTTCTGGGATGGGAGAAGCATAGAGACCAGGCAGAAATTTTCAGTGCTTCCTAAGGCCTATGCCTGGGGCTGACCCACTGTCATTTCAGCTCACATCCCATTGACCAGTGGAAGTCACATGGCCAAGCTCAACATCCATGTGGCGGGAAAATATGTTCTTTCAATAGAGGGTGCAGGGTTGGGTAGCGAGTAAGTGGGAGTAAATGTTTGCTTTAACATATTTGTATCTACCACAATGTGTAACTCCGAACTATTAGTAAATAACTGTTTATTCCTAGTTAATTATTATTCAGGGCAATAAATAAAGGGCGAAATTTTCATTTTAGGCTAAAGTCTTTCTATTCATGTTATCTTCAGAATATCAGTGGCATCTAACCTTCTTCCCCCTTTCTCACAGCTGCTTTGCAATCTCAGTTTCTTTTTTTTTTTTTTTTATTATCATTATTTTGACTTGAAGCTTTATTTCCTGTAGTCAGCATCTCATTGAGATGAAGGGCCAGGATTGGTGCAAGGTGCCCATGAAGGGAGCCTAGTGTCTTCTTCTTTTTTTTTTTTTTTTTAATTCGGTTTTATTGCAAGCTCAGTTTCTTAATCTCACTGATCTGAACTGTTGTCAGAATCTCTTACTCGATCTCTGTTGTAGTTACTATTGCTATGTAACAAGCCACCTCAAAATAAAGTAGTTTAAAACAATAACAACTACGAATCTTCAGTTAGGGCAGGGTTCTGCAGAGAAGGCTTGTCTCAGCTCCGTAATGGCATCAGCTGGGGTGGGTTGACTGGGTGCCAGAGGAGCCACTTCTGAGACAATGCGTTCTCATCATGCCTGGCGAGTTGGTACTGGCAGTTGGTTGGGAGCTCAGGCATGGCTGAGGACCAGGGACCTCAGTTTATCTCCACCTGGGCCTCTCCTTGGACTGCTCAGGCTTCCTCATAGCATGTTGGCTGAATTCCAAGAGTGAGCATCCCAAGAGATGGGATGTGGAAGTTGCCAATTTCTTATGGTCTGGGTCTGGAAACTGGCCCAGTGTCGTGTCTACTGGATTATGTTGGTCAAGCAGTCACAAAGCCCAGGTTCAAGAGGAAGGGGCATAGACCTCGCCCCTCAGTCTCTCAGTGGTGGAATGTCCAAGAACTTGGGGCTATGTTTTTTTGTTTTGTTTTTTTTTTTTTCAAGTTCCAATTTTTTCTTACTACCTTCTGTTAATTGCTATAAAACAATTACTCTCGATCTTTGCATATATTTCATTGCATGCCAGTAACAGTGGTGTACTGGCACTGGACCATGGGCTGTTATGCTTTGAGTAGCTGAGTTTTGTTTTTGTTTTTTTTTTTTAATATTTTTTATTAAGATTGCTCACATACCATACAACTATCCAAAGATCCAAAGTGTACAATCATTTGCCCATGATACCATCATAAAGCTGTGCATCCATCACCACAATTAATTTTTTTTCAATTTTTAGAACATTTTCGTTACTCCAGAAAAGAAATAAAGACAAAAAAGGAAGCTCAAATCCTCCTATACCCCTAAATTAATTTTTTTTCAATTTTTAGAATATTTTCATCACTCCAGAAAAGAAACAAAGACAAAAAAGCAAACTCAAATCCCCCCATAGCCCTAACCACCCCCCCTCCATTATTGATTCATAGTTTTGGTATAGTACATTTGTTACTGTTGATGAAAGAATGTTAAAATATTTCTAACTGCAGTATATATAGTTTGCAATAGGTATATATATTTTTTCCTATATGCCTCTCTATTATTAATTTCTAGTTACATTTAACTGTATTATTAACTTCTAGTGTCATACATTTGTTCTAGTTCATGAGAGAGATTTCTAATATTTGTATAGCTAATCACGGACATTATCCACCACAAGATACACTGTTTTATACATTCCCATTTTTTAATCTTCAACTTTCCTTCTGGTGACATATGTGACTCTGAGCTTACCCTTTCCGCCACCTTCACACACCATTCAGCACCATTGGGGTGATGGTAGCATGTTGTAAGAATAACTGTCCATTTGCAAATGTTTAAGTTCACCCTAGTTGAACATTCTGCGCATAATAAGCAATAGCCTCATTCTATATCCTGGTAACTTATATTTCATGTCTTTGAGTTTACATATTATAATTAGTTTGTATCAGTGAGACCCTGCAATATTTGCTTTTATGTGTCTGTCTTATTTCACTCAATATAGTGCCCTCAAGTTTTCTTCATCAACCCCTTTCTTTTAAGACAGTTTTGTTCACACACCATATATTCCGTTCTAAGTGAACAATTGTTGGTTCCCTGTATAGTCATGTATTTATGTATTCAGCACCATTGCCACTATCTAGATAAGGACATCTCCATTTCTTCCACAAAGAAGGAGGAAAAGTCAAAGAAGGCAGAGAGACAAAAGAAAAAGAAAAGAGAAATAAAAGCAACAACAACAAAAAAACATGATAGCTAGAAAGCAACAAAAGGAAAGATAGCATTACGCTAAAGTAGAATAAAGAGTCAGACAACATCACCGATGCCAGGAGTCCCATATCCTTCCCCTATCTGCCCCTCCCCATATGCGTTTAGCTTTGGTATATTGCCTTTGTTATATTAAAGAAAGCATAATACAGTGTTTCTGTTAATTATAGTCTCTAGTTTGCATTGATTGTATTTTCCCTCCAATCCCACCCTATTTTTGACACCTTGCAATGTTGACATTCATTTGTTCTACTTCATGTAAAAACATATTTGTACTTTTTATTGCAATCATTGAGTGCCCTAGATTTCCCTGAGTTACACAGTCCCAGTCGTTATCCTTCGTCTTTTGTTCTGGTGTCCCACATGGTCCCAACCATCCTCTTTCAACCATACTCACAGTCATCTTTGTTCAGTGTACTTTCATTGCTGTGCTACTATCTCCCAAAATTGTTTTCCAAACCTCTCACTCATCTTTTTCTTTCTGTCTGCAGTGCTTCCTTTAGTGTTTCCTGTAGAGCAGTTACCTTGTTCACAAACTCTGTCATTGTCTGTTTGAGAATATTTTAAGCTCTCCCTCATATTTGAAGGACAGTTTTGCCAGATATAGGATTCTTGGTTGGTGGTTTTTCTCTTTCAGTATCACCCAGTATCACTCCACTTCCTTCTTGCCTCCATGGTTTCTATTGAGAAATCC
Source organism: Choloepus didactylus (assembly GCF_015220235.1). NCBI lineage: Eukaryota > Metazoa > Chordata > Mammalia > Pilosa > Megalonychidae > Choloepus > Choloepus didactylus. The sequence continues at coordinate 25,555,606 of NC_051325.1, read as the reverse complement.
ACACATAGTCTTATCAAGCTTCCTTTGTATGTGATGGATCGCTTTTCTCTTGCTGCTTTTGGGATTCTCTCTTTATCTTTGATGTTTGATAATCTGATTATTAAGTGTCTTGGCATAGGCCTATTCAGATCTATTCTGTTTGGGGTATGCTGTACTTCTTGGATCTGTAATTTTATGTCTTTCATAAGAGATGGGAAATTTTCATTGATTATTTCCTCTATTATTGCTTCTGCCACTTTTTCCCTTTTCTTCTCCTTCGGGGACACCAATGACACATACATTCCTGTATTTCATTTTGTCCTTAAGTTCCCAGAGATGTTGCTCATATTTTTCCATTCTTTGTTCTTTTGTGTATAGGCTTTCAGATGCTTTGTTCTCCAGTTCCTGAGTGTTTTCTTCTGCCTCTTGAGATCTGCTGTTGTATGTTTCCATTGTGTCTTTCATCTCTTGTGTTGTGCCTTTCATTTCCATAGATTCTCCCAGTTGGTTTTTTGAACTTTCAATTTCTACCTTATGTATGTCCTGTGTTTTCATTATACAGTTCAGCTCTTTTGCCATATCTTCCCTAAACTTTTTGAATTGACTTATTATTAGTTGTTTCAATTCCTGTATCACCATTGAAATGTAAGTTTGTTCCTTTGGGTCATAACTTCATTTTTCTTAGTGTAGGTTGTAGTTTTCTGTTGTGTAGGCATGGTTTCCTTGGTTACCCCAATCAAGTTGTCCCAGACCAGAATGGGCTCTGGTCTCAGAAAGAGGCAATAGTATCATGTCTCCCTGAGGGTGTGTCTGAGAAGATTGATACATCCTGTGAGGCCTCAAGTCACTGTGCTTTTCTGCCCAGTAGGTGGTGCCTGTCAGTCTGTAGCTCCAGACTGGTGTAAGGAGGTGTGGCCTGTGGCTGTTTTACCTCAGGCTCTGTGGTCTAGTTCTGAATGGAAGGTGGGTAGTAGAGCTGGGCCCTACCCCTTTCCTCTTAGGGAAGATAGACCCCCTAGGGAGAGGTCATTCAGCATTTCAATGGTCTTTCTCTGCTGTGATCTCCACACTTGTCTGGGTCACAGCACTGGGAACTGAAAATGGTGGAGGCTTTCTCCACTGAGCCGAAAAAGGGACAGAAAATCCCCTTCAGGGCTAGTTCGCGGCGACCCTCCATCTCTCCAAGGTCAGTTGTCACCCAAAGCTTCTGTCTGCTTGTTGGGGATTCGTATCAAGCAGTCCACACTTGTTAATTAAAACCCCAGTTGGAGCTCAGCTAAGCTGTATTCACTTGCTCGGAGAGAGCTGCTCTCTAGCTCCAGGAGACTTTGCAGCTTGGGCCATGGGGGAGGGGGCTGCTGGCTTGATCCGCAGTTTTTACTTACAGATTTTATGCTGCGATCTTGGGCATTCCTCCCAATTCAGGTTAGTGTATGATGAGTGGATGGTCACGTTTGTTCTCCCACAATTATTCCAGATTATTTAGTAGTTGTTGCTCGTTGTTTATTAGTTGTTCTAAGGGGGACTAACTAACTTCCAGCCCTCTCTATGCCACCATCTTAAATCTCTCCTTGGGGCTATGTTTTAAAACCACCAATCTCACTCTGTCAGTTCTCCTTACCCCAAAATCATACCAGGTTTGCATCCTGCCCCTAGGTTCACCTTCTTAAAACATAGCTCTTTTTATCTAATAGCTCCTCATTTTTTTTACCAAAGAAGCAGCAAATTAATCTTGCATTCAGAATGACCCATTTGTCAGTTTACCTTAATCTCTCTTTAGCATGCCCATTGCTTCAGCCAAACTGTATCTGACTTTTTCACCTTTACCTTTGATCATATCTTTTTTTTTTTTTCTTCCTGGAATAGTATCCCTCTGATCTCTTCAAATCCTAACATTATTCTGTGCTCAAAATAAATGCTGCCTCTCTCATGAAGCCTCCCTTAAGCTCTCCATCCTTCAGAAATCCATCCTTTAGTCTCCCATAGTACACTTAAACTGCACCCCTTTTAAAGATTTCCCAGTTTCTTTCTTATACAATAACATATATGTATGTATGTATTTTATTCACTCTACCTGATTTTATGTCTCTGGGGACGGGTCCCTGTTTTCAACATAACTTTAACTCCACTAATACCTTGAGATACATGTAACAAGTGCCTGATGATTTTTTTAATGAATGAAGAGGATGTGAATGGAATTAATAGTATATGTATATATATACTCACCTGAAAAACCTGTTAGAAGCACTATGAGAGTTGACTAGGGTCACAGTTAGCTACAAAGTAAGTAAAAATTGATTGATGGCTTAAATACAACATGATGTTTGAGAATATAGTTTAAAAGAGATTCCACTTACAGTGACTATGACCATATAAAAGCTTGGAGTAACTTATCTAGAAACGTTTAGGAACTAAGTGAAGAAAGCTACAAAACTCAATGAAGGGACATATAATTAGTTTCAAATAAGGGTAAAGAGATATCTTGTTCCTGGAAAGCAAGATTTAGCATGGTAACACAAAAATACCCATTTCACTCCATAAAACCATACATTCCGTACACTCACTATTAATGCTGGGGAATTTGACAAAATGATTCTGAAGCTCACCTGGAAGAATGAACCTATGAAATTCCCCCAGAAATGTAAGAAATATTTATGAGGAGCATTTGTCATTTCAAATATTAAAGAATATTATAAATCAATGGTGAAACAGTGGTGGGTATTGGTTCAGGAATACAATGATGAATGAAATAGAGAAACTATTTTTAGATAAGTATATGTGATAATTTATGATAAGGTTGGCAATTCAGATTGGTAGAAAAAAGGTGAATTATTCAATAAAAGGTATTGGAACACCTGCCTTATTCATCCTGAAAAATAAAGCTGTATCACTACCACATTATTCATGCAAAAAAATAATTCTAAGGGATCAAAATTATAAATGTTACAAGGGAAGCTGTAAATCTACTAGCAAAATATATGGATGAATATTTTTATAATTTTGTGGTGGGGAACGCATTTCTAAGTAGAAACATGAAGGAAAGGATAAAATTGTATACACCATATTTCAGATTTTTATTTATTTTGAGATAGTTAAAAACCATCTAAAGTTTGAAAGACAACATACTGGAACAATATTTGCAAAATATATTATGATCATCAAAGGACTGATATCCCTAATGTACAAAGAGCTCTCACAAATCAATAGGATGACCAATCAATAGAATTGTGGGGAAAAGATACAAACAGGTAATTAATAAAATAGCAAATATGGCGTCAAACATATGAAAAGTGTACAAACCTACTAGCAATCAAAAGTGCAGATTGAACCAGCAGTGGTATATTATTTCTTAGCAACTGAAATTTAAATGATGACAAATAAAAGAAAATAATACAAAAAATCACTAATACTGATGATGGTGGGAATAAGCAAGCACTGTAATGTAGGTTTTCTCAAACTGGTGAAGGACCATTTTTTCCCCACTCTGTTTTTGACTGATATGTTGGCAAAATATAATAAAAAATAGATAACCAGAAAAATAAAGTGAAAAAAAGTACAAAATAAAACTTCAGATATTATTATTTAAAATATCCATAACACATAAAGTTATTCTGTCAAGTTGCCATGAAAGTTTCTAAATGTCTGCTCCCAGTAGTTTCTGGACCTCTCTCATGTGGACCAGCAGTCAACCATTTGCAGTCTGGAGCATTCTGTAGACCACTCTTTGAGTTGCACTGTTTTAAGGTATTTTTCGTGAGAGCATAGATTGGTTCAGAATATCTGAAGGGATGATTGGCAGTACACAGAAGATTTTTTAAGTGTTATGTGTTGTCAAGCATAGAGATGATGAAAACAATCATGATCATTTTAAGATGCAAATGCTTCTCTTTCCGGGAATTTATTGCAAGACTTTAATGAGAATTGTGTAAGTATATTTACTTTAGCACTTTCTGTGATAGAGAAAAAAAATGGAATCAACCCAAATTTGCTTCGGTAGGGTAAAGGTTAAATAGTTTTAGTAGGGCCAGGCTGTGGAATACTGTATAGTTATTACAAGTAATCAAGCAAATGTGTATTAAAATTTTTTATTATAGAAAATTCAAATATATACCAAAATCGAAAGAACAGTATACCGAATCTCCAAACAACCATCACCCAGCTCATGACCAGTCATCTGTACCCCTCCACCCTCCTTTTCCTGCCCCTTTGCATTAGATGTATATTTATTAATGTGAAAAATGATCATGACTTTTTGTAAATAAAAAAGAACAGGTTATAGAGTATGCATTCACTTGATCAGCAATTATTTTTATTTATTTTTCAATTAACAATATATAATGAACTATGAACATTTAAGACATTACTATTCTTCTACCATATACTTTTTTTAATCTTCATTTTATTGAGATATATTCACATACCACGCAGTCATACAAAACAAATCGTACATTTGATTGTTCACAGTACCATTACATAGTTGTACATTCATCACCTAAATCAATCCCTGACACCTTCATTAGCACACACACAAAAATAATAAGAATAATAATTAAAGTAAAAAAGAGCAACTGAAGTAAAAAAGAACACTGGGTACCTTTGTATGTTTGTTTGTCTGTTTCCTTCCCCTATTTTTCTACTCATCCATCCATAAACTAGACAAAGTGGAGTGTGGTCCTTATGGTTTTCCCGATCCCATTGTCACCCCTCATAAGCTACATTTTTTATACAATTGTCTTCGAGATTCATGGGTTCTGGGTTGTAGTTTGATAGTTTCAGGTATCCACCAGCTACCCCAATTCTTTAGAACCTAAAGAGGGTTGTCTAAATTGTGCGTAAGAGTGCCCACCAGAGTGACCTCTCGGCTCCTTTTGGAATCTCTCTGCCACTGAAGCTTATTTCATTTCCTTTCACATCCCCCTTTTGGTCAAGAAGATGTTCTCCATCCCACGATGCCAGCTCTACATTCCTCCCCAGGAGTCATATTCCACGTTGCCAGGGAGATTCACTCCCCTGGGTGTGATCAGCAATTATTGACTTCACTCCTTCCTCAGGTGTGGCACTGTTCTAGGAGATGGGGCTTCAAAGTGAACACAAAATGACAAAAACCCTGCTTGAAGCTTACATTCTAGTGGAGAAGACAGAACAGCAAACAAACAAAATTGTGGTGTATAGTTACTGATGGGAATAGGAACCATAGGGGGCATTCTGGTTTTAGAAACCATGGACAGGGAAGGTCTTCCTCAGAAGGACATTTCTGAGTCAAGCCCCAGAAGAGCTAAGATGTCTATCCCAGGCTGGGGTGGGGGAGGCAAATGCAGATGCCAAAGGATAAGTGATCCCGGTGTGTCCCAAGAGGAGCAAGGAGGCCGGTGTGACTGGAGTTGAGAAGGGGGCGAGTACCAGGAAATCAGGGCAGAGGGGTGGGGAGAGGGCAGACCGTGGAGGGTCTTACAGGCCACTGTGAACACTGGGACTCCGACTCTTAGTGAAAGGGGGAGCCGCTGGAGATTTGACCCTGACAGTGATATCATGTTACTTTTATTTTCGGAGACTCAGTTCAGCTGCCGAGTTAGGGGGTCAAGTCCCAAGTAGGGAAACCCAAGGAAGATGTGGATGATATTGACTTGGACCTGGAAGGGAGGGGTGGAAGTGGTTGAAGGGGTCAGATCCCCAGTTTGAAGTGTGAGAGTCAGTAGGGTTTGCTCGTAAATTGGATGTGGGTTACAGGAAAGGGAGAGGCCGTGGAATGATTCCAAGGTTTTGGGCCTGAGTTAACTGGAAGGATGGAGTTAGCATTTACCGTTGGGGAAGACAGCACTGAACGGGGAAGATCGGGAGTTTGGTTTGGGACACGTCAAATTTGAGATTCCCATTAAACATCCAGATGCAGATGTATGGTCAGCAGTTGGATATAGGAATCTGGGGTTCAGGGAGAAGAATGGACTGTGAAGATTTGTAAATGTGGGTGTTGTGAGTCTGGATGAGGTCACTAAAGAAGTGAACACGGAGAGGAAAGGGAAGACTGAGGGTTTTTTTGACACTTAAAGGGCAGGGAGATTAGGAGGAATCAATATTAGAGATCAAGGATAAGAAAGAGCAAATGGAGCAGGAGAAAAAACAAGGGCATGTGTTGTCTTGGAAGCTACTGAAGGAGTGTTTCAAGGAGGAAGGAATAATCAGGGGGATGATGCCAAGGAAGGACAGACTTGACCAGGCAGGGTGCTGGGACGGACGTCTGACCAACAGGATGCATCTGCTTGAATTCCCTATTGATGTGTGAATTGTGAAGCTTGGAGATGATGTGATGATCATGCTAATTATTGTTATTCTAAGAATTCAAAAGGAACAGTGTCTTCTTATTGCTTTGTCAGGAATGTCAAGTGTATACCCTACTATTAAAATTGGATATAGCAGCCAAAAAAGAAAAGACAAAAAAAAGAAAGAAAAATAAACTTAAATTACTGACAATTTTTTCATGTCCTGTCTGATAGTTTAATTTAATTATAAAGCCGTAAATGCAGATGCAGCTGCCCAAGCTAGAACTCCACGTTGGCAGTGAGTACCAGTGGGGGAAAAGTCAGTTGTAGGGTGGGATATCAATGAAAAGAAAAGAAAGAGAAATGGAAAACCCAGGAGGAGGGCTGGTTGATCCCGGGAGATACATTGTAGAGGAAATAGAGAACCAGATCGCCGAGTCCCAGAGATATAAATTGTTAAAAAGAGAAAGAAAAAATCGATTGGCTTTAACAATAACTTTAGCCTGAATAGATTGGAAATTTTTTGCATTCTTTATAGATGAATAGTTTTCCTGATACTTAAAACAATATACTATGTTCCCCTTAAGAGCAGAAGTGTCTGGTCTCTGGGGCCTAAAGCAATAAATGTTTGTAAAGTGGTGCTACTAAGAGAGTGACTGGCAGTAGTTATGCTTGATTTCTTCTGTAGGCAGTTGATTTGATTAAAAAATGATCACAGTTCTTACCAATTCTGTAGAAAATATTAATACAAATATTAAAATAAAACTTCAAAATACAATTTTAGTAGAATCCCTGTTTGGAAAGGGAAATGTCACCATTTTCACGAGTAGGGAATTCATGTGGAGTCTTAATGCACAGGTTTGGGAAATAAAATGATGGCATTGTCTTGATTCAGTAAACATTTTGTTGAAAGCCTCCTCCCTCCGCCGCCCCAACACACACGTGCACACAATACACGTGTCCTAGTGCTTATCAAGTTATGAAAGCTGAGCTCAGATAAAATAACAGAAGGTTGTTTTTTTTAAAATTTTGTAATTTTCTGGCACCAGCCGAGAGTTATTTGGAAAACAGGCAGAACAAGTTAAAATGCAAGCCTAATACAGTGAAGGGAAAGCTGTGGGTGCCAGGCACAGATGGAGTAAGTTCATTCTCACATAAATATTATCTCTTTGTATTGCCAGGGCTGAGATGCAGTCATTGTCTTAATTAACTCAGGGAGTTTTCAGTTATGGCTCCAAAACCTTTGTCTTCTGGAAACCATCATCTGACCTTGTGTTTCCCCTAACTAGCAGTGTGACCTTGCATGAGCCACTTAACCAATTTAGTAATGGGAGTGATGGGTAAGGAGGGGGATGTTCAGCCCTTTTCCCCAGGTCTTATGTTCTGTGTATCTGTGTGTTTCCGTTCCTCAAGTATATAGAAGGCTAGCAGCTTTTCAGTGGATATTTTAATCAATAGCACTCAACCTTTTTTATTTTTATTTTTTTGCAGTGTAATTTGTAGGACATTTTTTGAAACCTGGCATAGAAAAGGAATTCACTGACACAGATAACATATAGTCTTTCAACCGTATTATTTGGAATTGTATTTTTTTTAAATATGAATAATAAAAACTACAGTTGAAGAATACCCGCAAAAGTATATATTTTTATTGAAAAGAGCATTTATACCAATTAGCATTTGTTTCAGTGAATCTTCAAAACATAGGATTTAAAAATCCCTCCATTAATATATGCACAATCTCTCACACACCTAGGAATGTCTCTCAAGATAGTATTCCTTCTCTATTTACATGATGTTTTGTGGGGGAAATAAAGACACTAAACAGTGTTTGGATAATCTCTGCACATTTTAAATGTCTCTCACAGGCTGCCGTGGAATGGTCAGCATCTGAGAGAGTAAATAGGAAATTAGAGAGCCTGAGGCACTCCTTCATCTTTTGCCAGGGCTGGGCTCCCTGTTTCATTTATTTTCATAGGACACTAAAAATCTGAGAATGGTATTTAAGCTGGCTACATTTCTTTTATAGCGAGTCCACATGTGGCAGGTAGAGTGCCAGAACTTTATACTTTTCTCCAACTTAGATTATTGGCATTTGAAGTACCAACAGGGGTACTTTTCACCAGTTACCCAAAAGATGAATAAATAGTAGAAAATGAAGAAAATGAAACAGTATGGCACTTCCACTATCCTAAAATACTACTTTTTCTTTTTCAAATGATAAAAGTAATACAGGTTTGTTGCAGAAAAATTGGAAAGCTAATATAATTTGAAATCCCACAATCACAAATCACGGTTGCTATTTTAGTGTTTTTCTTTGGAGTCTTCACCCATCTCTAGATAAACCTGTATTCATTAAGCCATTGGTCACATATGTTTAAAATACTGTTTCCAAGGGGAGCTGAGAAGCATGTTACTAACTGTTCTGAAGGGGGAAGAAAAAACGCATCAACTTTCCGTGGTCACATACATTTGGGAAATGCCAGGTTGAACAATGTTGAACCTTGTCCCAGATTTCCTTTTCAAGGTGGGGCCATGAGAATGTGCTCTGTGACTCTACCTGAGGACGTATGTTGGGCCCAGCCCCCAAGTTATGGGACACAGAACTTGCTTGGGCAGGGCACCTGCTAACATTGCAGAGGAATCTCTTGCAGACAGTGTGTGGCTTTCATTTTGTTTTTGTTTGTTTTATGAAGTTGAGATCTCATGCTTCTGTCATCTGCTTTTTTCACTTCATTAAATATTTTTCAAAAAATTGTTTTCCTTCACTGTTATTTTTGAAAGTGTTGCATTTATAAAGATGGGTACCCTAGGCCTAACCCAGGTTACTAATCATTTCAGCCCGTGGAGATAATTTTGAAAGATTCTGAGGTATACAATGTTATATTAGTTTTATTTTCTGCCCTTCACCCACACGTTCTGACAAACCTTTAATTTTGGACAACTGCGGTTGAAGTGTGTAGATGCACAGTTACTGAAGCCATTGCTGACTTGTTTACTTTGGAAAGATCTGACAAAAATAGGCTTCTTTTAATGGAAATGGCTAATTTTCTCCTGTTGGTGGGCAGTTCATTTAAGAATAGGGCATTTTATTTATTGTATTGTAAAAATAGCCTCTTTTGAGAAGAATGGTCTGCACCAAGTGACTCACATGGGCTTTTCTTCCATACGCAAATAATTACTTTGGTCCAGAATGGTATATTGCCTTCTCAAAGTATTTTCCCATTATGAAGTAGGAATGCGTATTTAATGTTTCTTAAACTCCACTAATGAGAAGCCTTACCTAGCACCTTTCCTTCATGGTTGTTTAAAATACTTCTCTACAATTAAAGGCAGATACATATTTGTCTCAAATTTAGACCAGATTTAAAAAGGGCTCTTTATTTTGGATGCTCCCTTTACCTATTCTTTATCTCTTTTATCACAAAACATATCTTTGAGACTTTGAATTCAACCACATTTGTGACTGTGTTTTATTGCCTAGTTGGCAGTGTTAAGAATCCGAGAAGAAAGCCTTCTCTCTTTGTTGGTTGTCTTGGCCTGAGTGAAAAGTGCCAATTCCTCTGCATACACAGCACACCTTTTAAATATCATAAAATAAACCACGTTGTCAAGACCTTTCTTTTGTAAACAGCATTTCTGGGCCAGGCGTGGAGCACATTCATAGCCAACTGTTCCTTCTGCAAATCCTCAGTCAGTGCATGGCTTTTAAAGACTGGAGCTGAAAAGCTTAATGTGTACTTTTGGCCTGGGGCTTCCTTATAGAGAGTGTGCATATTTCCCCAAGGAAAATGAAATTTGCATGCAAAAGCTCTTGCTGTAATTACAACAATCCTCCCCCCCCACACCTCCCCACATCTCCCCCTCCACATCTCCCCCCCACCTTTTTAATTCAGCTTCTCAGTGTGATAAGTATAAGGCTTTTCCCTTCCCACAAAGGTAGCCTTTCTCAAGGAGTTGACTGCTGAAATCAGCTAAAACAAGACATTATCAGGTTTGAACTGCCGGGGCGTGAGGGCGGGAGAGGGCTGCCTGTGTGCCTTGAGCTTCGTTTATGTCAGTGTGCGAGGCAGTATCCGGCAGCTTATACTAAGGAAAAAGTGAATGGGCTCATTAAAGGAAAAAAAAAAGTTTGATAATTAAGTTTTCCTTTTTTCTGAGAGCTGTGCTTACATAGTCTAAATTCACAATAAAAATTAAAATGCCTGAAATGTTTGAGAGTCCAAATCCTCTGCTGCTTTAGCTCATGGGCTACCTCCCGGAATGCTTCCGCAGTTAGCAACACAAAATATTGGCAGCCCCCCAACAGATTCTTTGAGGACCTCTCTGGCAGTAGGGAAAGGGAACTTCTTGTTCTTATTGTGCAGAGGGCGGGCAGAATGTGTAGTCTACGTTCTAATATTGCTCTTTGTCTCCCATGTGAAATGCACCATTGCATTATTTTTTAAGGTATATTATAGATGGAGCTTCCAATGAACAGTTTTATCTTGGTCAAGACGTACAGGGAAATTCAAGTATTTGAGAAAATTATATATTAGTAGAGAAACTTTAATTGTCTGTGTGGATTTTTAGTTTTCTAATAACCAAACTAGCAATAATACTAAAGTGTGTTTGATTTTTAATAACCCAAATTGCTAAATATTCTGATGTACAGAATCGCTAAAATAATACCAAACATGATTGAACTTCCATTTGATTCTGAACACTTTTCAGTGTCCCTGGGTCTATAATCATTTTATATTAATGTGGAATTCTAGTCATTTGATGTCCCTATTATTAATAGAACGCCACACAAATTGGGTGAGGATTGTACACCTAGTGTTGCATTGCATGCAGCATGGTGGAGACATGGAGGATCTAAATGACGTGTGATGTCTAACCTGGAGGGATTTACTGCTGTTTGGAGGCACACATTTCTGAGATAATTTGGAATTGATACAGGACCATGCTTATTAATAAGGTGTTAGATTGATGGTGCGGATGCCAGGATCAGAGAAGATAATGGAATACAGCTGCAAATTTGAGTTCTGGGCTCAGCAGTGACAGATTTGTGTAGCATTCAAAGAAGTTAGAAAACGAAAGAAACAGCACAGGTAGAGGGTGAGAGGTGAATATGAGTATTGGGTCTGCCCGGGAGGGTAATGACAGCCAATCTGAGCTCACTGCATTCAGAGTGTTAAATGCTGAAGTTGAAAGTTATCTGAAACCCCCAGCCTCTCCCCTTCTCCTTATTTACGTAGGATTAACCAGGGGAGGAGGCATATCAAGCTCTGTTTGCGCGTCAAGGGCAGAAGCAGTTTAGAGCAGTGGTCATTTGGGATTTTCCCAGCCCTGACTGGTGAAGCCTCATTTAGGGAAGACCCCTCACCCCTATCTACCTCGTAGGGGCACTTTCAGGAACCATTTTGTGGTTCCCTAGAGGAGGATTAAAATAGCTTCCTAAGATGGAGTGGCATTTCTTTTTGTCCAAGCTCCCTGCTGTAAAAGGATGGGCTTCCTTTCGCTGCCTTGACCCACCTCACATGGCAGTGCCTGTGTAGTTCTGTTGCCTGGAGAAGGTGGGCTGGGGCACCAGTCTTCGGCTTTGATTTCCACTGCCCTGCCAGGAGGAAGGTTCTCAGCGGCCACGAATGTCACGGAGTAACTGGCCACAATATCCCCTCCATTTCCCTCACCTTGCTGGGGTGTTAGTTCTGCAAATAATATCCTTTGTGATTTTATTTTGCTTGAACAGAGGTGAGGGACTTTATTTTCTCTCCCCCGCCCCAGTTACTTCCTTATTGTAAGAAGTAATCTTCTTTCCTAAGGGTTAGTTATTATACTGAGAATAGTGAGTCCAAAAAATGTTTTAAAGCTCCCTTAAATCTTACTTTATCCATTTTGTAAATTCTGAAGTAATAAATCGAAACCAGAATAGTGCTGTTGGCTCTCAAAAAAATTGAAGTGAGGCATGAACAGGTTTTCGTATTTAGGTAAATAAGTTATTTCTAGGTACACGCACACACACAACACACATATAATACTTATATCACTCTTCCTAGATTGTCTTATTAATAATAAAAGTCTCCAAATTATAGTCCTATGGTAGATTTTAAAACTTCTTATAGTGTAATTAAAATGTAAATTTAGTGTAATGACTGAATCTGTTCAGTTAATTTGAGTTATTTAGGGGCTTGATTCTCCTTAATCCTGGTGACTACTTGCAGGCAACATGTTGCTGATGAGCATTAATAAAGTTTATCCTAAATCACATATTTTAAGTATAATTTTAGGCTCTAAAGCTAGCATTTTCCAGATTTATAATATATTTTATTAGCTAAATACTAAATATTACTTTTAAATTAATATATAAGGAATTTGAAAAATAGAGGGAGATCATCCATAATCTCAGTTTGGTAACATAAAAAACAATAACATTTTTGTGCATTTCCATTACCCCGAACAGATCACACATACTCATATTTTAAAATGTGAATACGTATACAATTTTGCATCATTCATCACTTATAAAATGAGCATTTCTGATGTTGTACTCCAGCTGTGTGTCTGTGCATCTCTTTATGATTTCCAATCTTTTATGAAAAATAATATAAAAGTATGAATATATTACTGCCAAATTCCTCTCACTCCACTATTTCTCTTACTCCCCAGAAGTTACTCTTCTCAGAGTACTATTTTCCTTTTTGTATGTTTATACTCTTGAATCATGAGTGTGTGTTCATTACACTGTGTGAGTGTATATAAGATATATCTATGTGTGTATACGTATACATATAATATACATACAAACACACACACACATATACACATGCAGTGGTGTTGTGCGTTCTAAAAATTAATATATCCGGGCTGTTTAGGCTCTAGTTCTATTCCATTAGTTTTGGTTCATCTCTCCTTAAGTCCATACCACAGGGCCAAGATTGCCTCACCCTAGTCTCAGCCCTAATAGTGCTTTAAAATAACTTTTGGTGTTTGGTAAGTTGAAATCTTGACTGTTCTCGGCCTTTTACTCTTTAAAAAACTGCTTGACAAGTTCCATGAAAAATTCTACTGGAAGTTGGACTTTAATTACATGAAGTTTATAGGTTAAAAGTAGTGATAACAGATATCTTTATGATACTGAGTCTGTTTCTGTATGGATAGGCTGTCTCTTTCTAACTGTGGATTTAGGTCTTTTGAAATGTCCGTCAAGAAAGTTTTTAATTTTTTTCTAAAATAGGTTGCACATTTGTTATTCAACTTATTTCTGCAGGCCTAGAGTTATTGCTGTGAATGTGATTTTTATACACTTTCTAATGGATTGTGGTTGGTATGTACGGAAGTGTTGATTTTGAGTGTCTTTTTTTGCAGCCTTGCGGAAGTCTTCCATTCGTTGTAATAGTTTCTACAGACTCCTTTGGATTGCTTATGTAGACAGTTCTATTATCTGCAGCTACATGGTCATGCTTGTAATTTTAATATTTCATCCATCATTTAATTTAGAAGTTGCTGGCTCCTATTTTAAATATGATTGCAGCATTCCCCTTTGTTTTTATTATTTTTTCCTGTCTTCCCAATTATTTTATTAGGATGCATTTTTGAAATTTCTGTCAACAGAAATGATCAGTTTTTACAGTTCACAATATGTGCCGCCAAATTCCTTTGCAGAAAGCAATGAAGCCTTTTATTCTTCCACGAGCTGTATCTGAGCATACCGGTTCAACCACACTGATTCTGAATTATGGAAATCTTATTTGGAATGCTGTGGGAGTCTCCTGATTGATTTCCTCTGTCCATTCTTTTCCCTATTTCATCTACCCTCTACAAAGCAGCTGGAATGATCTACAAAAATTTAAATCAGATCCTGTGATTTACCCTCCAGTGGCTTCCTGATAGATGAAGAAGTTAGCCTAAACTTCTCACCAGGTCTGTGTGCACTGGCCCTTTTCTGCCAGCTGATCTCTTCTTTTGTTCTCACTATGGCCTAGCCACACTGACTTCTCTGCTGTTGGTCAAACTCCTTCATTCTGATCTTTGTACCCACAGTCCTCCCTGCATGCCTGCAGCACTCCTCAGATCTTGCTATGAATGGGGATTTCTTACCATGTATGTTCCTGCCCAGATGTTATCTCCCTTTCCATGGCCACCCTACCTAAAATAGCCCTCTTTGTTTACCTCCTTTCCTCTTACCCTGCCTTATTTTCGTCACATTATTTTATTTGAAAACATTTGATATTGTTTTCTATGTATTTCTATGTCATTAGCTTCTTCCACTAGGGTGTATGGTCCTTGAAAATAGGGCTCTGTTTGTCCTGGTTATAACTATCTACCCAATGTCTAGAGAATGCTCTGCAATAGAAACACAAGGTGAGACTCAAATGCAAGCCTCATATGTAATTCTAATTTTTCTAGTAGCATGTTAAAAAAGTAAAAAGGAAAAGGCAAAATTAATATCAATAATATATTTTAACCCAGTATATCCAAAATAGTAACCTTAACATGTAATCAGCATAAAAATTATTAATGACCTACAATTTCTCTAATTAAAAAAAAAAACAGGTTGCGCATGATGAAATCGGGGAAAGAAAATTGAGATATTTTACATTATTTTTTCCAATTTAGGTTTTCAAAATCTGGTATTTTTAACTAGCCACATTTCAAATGCTCAGTAGCAACATGTGGCTACTGGCTACAGGGTAGCACAGGTCTAGAACAGTGCCTGATACACAGTAGGATCTCAATAAATATTTTCTGAATGGATGAACAAGTGAATGAATGAAGGAAGGCATTTAACATTAGCATGTATCAATAATAAATATCTGAGTCAAATTAAAGAGTACAAATAGGTTCCCATAAAGGGTGATTTATTTTTAAAGAAAAGCAAGGAATTACAGTACATGTATTATTGAAACAATGTTGTGATGTTTGAATGGTTTCAGTTAAGTGTCACGTTTGTTAAGACCCTCTTACACTAGCACCATACTAGGCACTGAGAATATAAGAAAGATAAGACAGTCTTCAAGATGTTTGAAGTCTGGAGAGTTGGTAAAAACTTGATGTCAAAACTATATTGTACATCATTTATGTTACTGAAATGGCTGTATGTATCATGGATTGCTTCCCCCAGTCTAACCTGTATTAATATTTAAAAACTTAGATTCAGACTAATAGACAGATGCAATTGTGCACCATCCTATCACTTTCTGTTGAGCACACTTTATGTGCGTTGAGCATTATGCTAATGTATTAAGGGGAACAAATATTTTGCCCTGCTACTATTTTAATGAGTATTTATTTCTCTTGGTTAGATTTTTAACTCACTTGAAAAACCTTCCAAGCATGATTCTTAAAAGTTTCAGCTATAATTTAGGTGCATTGAGTTTCTAAATGTATATCCAGTATGGTCTTTCCTTCGTTTTCAGCTTATAATTGGCAAGTTCCCATAGGAAAAAATCATTATTGGTGCTATAAAAGCACTTCTTATCTGTCACATTTGGGAAATGAAAGTTTCAAAAAGGTCAGAAGAAAATGTGCCCCCAATTATGATGATGACTTGTACATCACAAATAGTTTAATAGCTTGGAACCTTAGTTTCTCTTATACAGTAAGAGCGAAAGGAGAAAAAGAAAAAAGTCACTAAGTAGCAATTTCACCATATAGTTTAAAGAAGGATGAAAAGGAGCCCATTTAAATGCTCTGATCAACATCCATGTACATTCTCTTTCATAGGAACTATTTAAATTATGCAAGCCCACAGGTTTATTAGTTCACCTTTATTAATTTGTCAAGGTTAATGTTTGCCTAATGAGTTGAAGATAATTAAAGATTTGTTGACATCCGTCTGCTGGTGTTTACTCAGTATAGTGTTTTATAACACATCTTGTAATGTTTCCTAGGGAGATTCCTTTACCATCAAACCAATTTTTTAAAACACAAAACACATGACTGCCTCGGGCAATATAAGAATTCTTTTTCTTAATCTTTCAGCACATGGTGGCCTATTAGGGGGGATCAGATGATGTGTCTCCAAGAAGCCCAGAATGTGTTTGCAAGACCCTGTTGAGAGTGGGGTGTTGCCAGCAATTCAGACACATGACCTGGCATTTTCCCCTGTCTTACTGTAATCTGCTTCTGAAGGCAGCGTGCTGCTGGCACCTGGGCTAGTTATTCTGCCCCAACAGCAGAACTGTGGGTGCTGCCCTGAGAAGGGTGCCCTTCTGGCTCACTTTCCCTGTGACTGCTCATCTGCCTTAGGAAAATGAGCGAGCTCACTGAGCAGCGTGCAATGCTGAGCCCACTGGCTGCATCCTTCATTATCAATCGGTCATGCAGAGAGCTATCTTAGATCAAAGGGAGAGTGTAGGAGGGACTCAAGGCTCTCTGATTATCTTATTCAAATTCCCATTTCATCTGCAATTCCTCATCATGCCCCTTTTCTAAACCTCTCTCTCCATTGTCTCTCTCCTCACGCCTAATAGTTACCAGATCCTCTCCTTTCCAGGTTCAAAATCTTTCTCACCTCCGTCCCTTTGGCTCCATTTTCAGGGTCACTACTACCTCCTACCTGCATGGTCTCATTTGCCTCCTAGTTGGTTTCCCCATACTCTGCTGCACTCCCTGGTCCCCAGCCCACTGCCATGAACCCACTTTCTCGAGGCACCGTCCTGACCCCACAGCCAACCAATGAAGTCTTGCACTGCTCTCCATCACGTGGAGAATAGAGTCAAAATCCTTAACTGGGTAGCCAGGCTCCTCTGTGCTGCGAAACCTCCACCACCCTCCCAGGCTTGTCTTACTTCCCCAAACCATGTGATCACGAAACAAAGTGAGCTGCTCTGTTACTGACTTTCCCCCTTTGCTCTCTTTTTCCCCACCAGAGTTGCCCTTTTCCCTCACCTGTGATGAGCCCATCCCCGTCCTCAGCTCCAGTGTTGGCCACCAGAGTTCTCCTCGCTCCAGAGCTACTGCCCAGCCCCTCACCTGGATGAGCAACTGTCGTGGTTCCCTGGCTCTTTATATGTGTCTGGGATTTTGCAAAGCATTTTCCTTTATAGGTATTTATCCCTGCATTTTCAAAGACCCCATACATCAGTTTCCGGGAGGCAGCCTGGCATCAGCCTGCTTTTGTGTTCCCCCATCCCCACCCCCAAAGTATCCAGTGAGCACTTGGCATTCACTGGAGTGGCCTGTTCTCTGTCCTGTATTTTTGTCCCCTCCTTCTTTTCTTAACTGCCCTTTACTGTTTGTAAACCACCCTCCCACCCCTCCAGTTATCAGAATCTTCTCTCTGGCTTTTGTCCTCTCCATAGGGCTCTGGGTGCCTCTTAAGTGCGGCTCCACCCATTCCTTATTCGATGCCCCAGTTTCTCAGCATTTCTGTGAACTCTCTCTCCTGAGCGGCCGTTCATCTCTTTCTCTTCCTTCTCTCTAACTTCCATAGTATCCGTCGAGAATACTTGTTTCCAAGGCCTGGATCAGCAAATGTCTCTTCTAAAGGAAGTGGCTCATCTGTAATTTCTTTGGACAAGTAGGCCAGTTATTGGACACACTATTATAGAATATGCCACTAGAATGTTTGGAATTCTTGAGGGAGAGTTGTTTTGTCTCTCTGTGAAAGGCAAAGATGAGTCTCCAGTGGAAACAGCATTTTATTGCGAAGCTTTTAATGAAACGTGTCCCACACAGGCAGCTCCACAAATTGTGGTCAGAGGCCATCAGTCTTAGAAAAGTGGTGTTGACTGTTATGTAAATTATTTTTAAAATTTTCCACTTATTTACATCAAGTTGATCATATTTAAGGTTTGTTCCTGATACCGGATTTATGCGTTAGGTCTCAAACTTGAGAATAGTAGTATGTACAAACATTACAATTTTCAGTTTTAATTATTGTTAGCAGTATGAATGTCAAATTTGTTTTTCCAGAACTTTTGCATAGAAATGTTATTTATTTGAATATTTATTTTTCTTTGCTAGTGTTTGCACTTGAATATAACATTAAACATGAAATACATTCCAGAATTACCTTGATTGTGGATATTAAATATTTACTGGTCCTTTTTGATACATACCAACAGGAATAGAGACAAAGGAACATTAATTTTACTAAAAATTTTTCACTGTTTGTAAAAATGGAGCTTATTCTAGACAACTTTGAAAATCTGGGAAAACATAATGAAAACCACTATTATTCTAAAACCTATAATCACAACTTGATATGTGCATCATACCTAATAAATTGGTACCTTTTTAAAAAATTGGATGCTATTGGTCATCCAATTTTATTCTACCTTTTTCCTCTTAACATTGTGTTATACTTTTCCCATGTGACTTTGTTTTAAACATGACTTTTAATGGTTGCATACTTTTAAATCATGATGAACTATAACTAATTTCAGCAATATCCTATTATTGGATATTTACATGTTTTTTTGCTCCACTTACTGTAAAATCATTTCTGTTCTTTAAAATATGGATAAGTAGACATTGTCACATTGATTTCATAAGAAAACATAGATTAATTAGGTGAGCCTAATTAATAGGTAAGTACTGCATACTTGAGTTAAGTATGCAGTGTTTCATATATTAGAATTGGGAAAATTAATTTTGTTTGAATAATCTTATATCATGCAGGCATTTAAAAATCAAATGCATGTAAGGAAGGGACTAGTTTGCTTGCTTGTATGTTGGCCCAAGTTTGGAGACTAAAGCATTTACATACCATTAGCTGGAATACTTTACTCTTGAGACCACTTGTTGTAATGAGCTGTCAATTATTGTGCATCTGAGTATAGTTAAAGGGACCATTGGGTTTGCAGTTTAAAAGCCAGCATTTATGAATGTGCAGAAATTGAATTATGAATGTGGTGGTTAGATGAGTATCTACTTCATCATGCCCCTGTCTGGATGCAGTGTCTCGTCCCTGAAAGATTTTACTGTTTTTTTTTTTTTTTTTTTTTTTTAATCTTCATTTTATTGAGATATATTCACATACCACACAGTCATACAAAACAAATCGTACTTTCGATTGTTTACAGTACCATTACATAGTGGTACATTCATCACCCAAATCAATCCCTGGCACCTTCATTAGCACACACACAAAAATAACAAGAATAATAATTAGAGTGAAAAAGAGCAATTGAAGTAAAAAAGAACACTGGGTACCTTTGTCTGTTTCCTTCCTTCCCCTGTTTTTCTACTCATCCATCCATAAACTAGACAAAGTGGAGTGTGGTCCTTATGGCTTTCCCAATCCCATTGTCAACCCTCATAAGCTACATTTTTATACAGCTGTCTTCGAGATTCATGGGTTCTGGGTTGTAGTTTGATAGTTTCAGGTATCCACCACCAGCTACCCCAATTCTTTAGAACCTAAAAAGGGTTGTCTAAAGTGTGCATAAGAGTGCCCACCAGAGTGACCTCTCGGCTCCTTTTGGAATCTCTCTGCCACTGAAGCTTATTTCATTTCCTTTCACATCCCCCTTTTGGTCAAGAAGATGTTCTCCGTCCCACGATGCCGGGTCTACATTCCTCCCCGGGAGTCGTATTCCACGTTGCCAGGGAGATTCACTCCCCTGGGTGTCTGATCCCACGTAGAGGGGAGGGCAGTGATTTCACCTTTCAAGTTGGCTTAGCTAGAGAGACAGGGCCACATCTGAGCAACAAAGAGGCATTCAGGAGGAGGCTCTTAGGCACAACCATAGGGAGGCCTAGCCTCTCCTTTGCAGCAACCGTCTTCCCAAGGGTAAAACTGTGGTAGAGGGCTCAACCCATCAAACCACCAGTCCTCTATGTCTGTGGTCATGTTAGCAACCATGGAGGTGGGGTAGGCGAATACCCCTGCATTCTCCACAGGCTCCTCAAGGGGGCACTACATCTTTTTTTTTCCTTGTTTTTCTTTTTTTCTTTTCTTTTTTTTTTTTAACTTTCCCTTCTTTTTTAAATCAACTGTATGAAAAAAAAAGTTAAAAAGAAAACAAACATACAATAAAAGAACATTTCAAAGAGACCATAACAAGGGAGTAAGAAAAAGACAACTAACCTAAGATAACTGCTTAACTTCCAACATGTTCCTACTTTACCCCAAGAAAGTTACCTAATATAGCAACATTTCTGTGAACTTGCTCCTACTATATCCATCAGAAATTAACAGACCATAGTCATTCCTGGGCATCCCCAGAACGTTAAATAGCTTATCTGTTCTTCTTGGATTATTGTTCCCCTTTCCTTAATTGCTCTCTATTGCTAGTTCCCCTACATTCTACATTATAAACCATTTGTTTTACATTTTTCAAAGTTCACATTAGTGGTAGCATATAATATTTCTCTTTTTGTGCCTGGCTTATTTCGCTCAGCATTATGTCTTCAAGGTTCATCCATGTTGTCATATGTTTCACTAGATCGTTCCTTCTTACTGCCGCGTAGTATTCCATCGTGTGTATATACCACATTTTATTTATCCACTCATCTGTTGAAGGACATTTGGGTTGTTTCCATCTCTTGGCAATTGTGAATAATGCTGCTATGAACATTGGCGTGCAGATATCTGTTCGTGTCACTGCTTTCTGATCTTCCGGGTATATACCGAGAAGTGCAATCGCTGGATCGAATGGTAGCTCTATATCTAGTTTTCTAAGGAACTGCCAGACTGACTTCCAGAGTGGCTGAACCATTATACAGTCCCACCAACAATGAATAAGAGTTCCAATTTCTCCACATCCCCTCCAGCATTTGTAGTTTCCTGTTTGTTTAATGGCAGCCATTCTAACCGGTGTTAGATGGTATCTCATTGTGGTCTTAATTTGCATCTCTCTAATAGCTAGTGAAGCTGAACATTTTTTCATGTGTTTCTTGGCCATTTGTATTTCCTCTTCAGAGAACTGTCTTTTCATATCTTTTGCCCATTTTATAATTGGGCCGACTGTACTATTATCATTGAGTTGTAGGATTTCTTTATATATGCAAGATATCAGTCTTTTGTCAGATACATGGTTTCCAAAAATTTTTTCCCATTGAGTTGGCTGCCTCTTTACCTTTTTGAGAAATTCCTTTGAGGTGCAGAAACTTCTAAGCTTGAGGAGTTCCCATTTATCTATTTTCTCTTTTGTTGCTTGTGCTTTGGGTGTAAAGTCTAGGAAGCGGCCGCCTAATACAAGGTCTTGAAGATGTTTTCCTACATTATCTTCTAGGAGTTTTATGGTACTTTCTTTTATATTGAGATCTTTGGTCCATTTTGAGTTAATTTTTGTGTAGGGGGTGAGGTAGGGGTCCTCTTTCATTCTTTTGGATATGGATATCCAACTCTCCCAGCCCCATTTGTTGAAAAGACCATTATGACTCAGTTCAGTGACTTTGGGGGCCTTATCAAAGATCAGTCGGCCATAGATCTGAGGGTTTATCTCTGAATTCTCAATTCGATTCCATTGATCTATATGTCTATCTTTGTGCCAGTACTACTGTTTTTTTTTTTTTTTTAAAATGAGAAACAGTAAGAGTGGTTATGTACTTGAGCATGTGGCTACACAATTTTTATGTTATTTACAACATATTTTGGGAAAATATCATTTTTTAAAACTTAAAAAAAATACTTTCAAACTTACAGGACAGTTAAAAAATAATAGAAACCCCATACAGAGACCTCCAACATGCCCTTTCCCCCCTACCCCATACCCGGATCCCACAATTTTAACATTTTGCCATGTTTGTCTTTTCATTCCATCTGTCTGTCTATCTTGTCTATCCATGCATCTATCTGTATAGCTTTATATTTATTTATCAACCTGAATAGTTGCGTGTAGATTGTATACATCGTGCACTTATTAACACTGCTGTGTATATTTCCTAAGAACAAGGATATTCACTTATGTAACCATAACTTGGTAACTTCAGTTGTCAAGCTCAAGAAATTAAACATTGATATAAACTTCCAACTTTTCCAATTGACCCAACATAGTGGCTATTGGGGACAGATTTCTCTGACAACCAGGCTGCAGAAACTGTAGGTATGTTGCAGATTCTTGTATTAAATGCCTTTAGCCAAGGGAAGTCAGAAAGAACAGAAGTACTGAGTTCTTCCACCATTAAAAAGCTTCTATCAGTTGTGTTTGTTGATCAACTGAATTTATTGCCAATGAGAAAATCCTCTCCACCATCTTTCAAAATCTTTTCAAAGATGGGGATCCCTCTCCTCCTCCTCCTTCCCCCTCCCCCTTCCCCACACCCTTTTCTCCCTTCCTGTCTCCTTCCCTCTCCCTCCCCCTCCTTCCCCTCATATATAGAACAAAAACTTTCCCATCTCAGCCACTCCCACTCATACCATTCAATGGGATTAATCATAGTCACAATATTGCAGTACCGTCACCACCTTCCGTTACTCAACTTCCCCATCTCCCTAAACAGAAACCCATTATCCATTAACTTCCCATTCCCTCTGCCTCTGGCAAGCTGAACTTCAATTTTTGTTCCTATGAGCTTGCATATTTGCCAGTATTTTCTACGTCATTACTATGGGGCTTAAATTTAACATCCTAAATCTGTAACAATTTCATTTCTTATACCTGTCTGTTATTCCATCTTTATGTAGTTCTTGTCACAAACTACATGTTTATACATTGTGAGTCCCAAATCACTGATTTCACATTACATTTTATGTAGTTGGCCTTTTATATCCTATAGGGAGTAAAAAGTGGAGTTATAAACCAAAAATAAAGTAGTACTGGCATTTATATTTGCCCATGTCATTACTGTCACTGGACATCTTTCTTTATTCATGCAACTTTGATCCATTGTCTATTGCCCTCTCCTTTCAACCGGCAGAACTCTCTAACATCTCATGTAGGGCTGATCTAGTGATGATGAATGCTCATGTAGGGCTGATCTAGTGGTGATGTTTACTTGGGAATGTCTTAATCTCTCCCTCTTTTTTTTGAAGATAGTTTTATTGGATATAGAGTTCTTGTTTGGCAGTTTTTGCTTTCGGCACTTTAAATATGCCATCATGCTGCCCTCTTACCTCCATGGTTTCTGATTAGAAATCAGTACTTAATTTCATTGAGGCTCCCATGTACTTGACACATTGCTTCTCTCTTGTGGCTTTCAGAATTCTCTCTTTATCTTTGGCTCTGGGAAGTCTGATTAAAATTTGCTGTAGGTCTTTCTGGGTATATCCTTTCTGGAGTTTGTTGATCATCCTGGATGTTTATATTCATGTCTTTTGTTAAATTTGGGAAGTTTTCAGCCATTATTTCTTTGAATATTCTCTCTGCCCCTTTCTCTGTTTCCTCTGCCTTTGGGACTCCCACAGTGTATAGATTGGTACACTTTATGGTTTCCCATAGGTTCCTCAGGCTGCGTTCATTTTTCTTTGCTCTTTCCTCTATCTGCTCCTTAGGCTGTATGATTTTAGTTGTCTTATCTTCAAGTTCTCTGATTTTTTTCTTCTGCCAGCTCCAGTGGGCTGTTAAACCCCTCTAGGGAATGTTTAATTTCTGTTGCTGTGAACTTCAGCTCTGTTTGATTCCTTTTCATAATATCCATCTATTGATATTCTCTTTGGGTTCACCTATCATTTCCCTGATTTCCTTTAGTTCTTTGGCCATGTTTTCCTTTAGCTTTTTGAGTACGTTTAGGACAATTTTTTAAAAGTCTTTGTCTGGACCGTCCTAGGTGTGATCCTCCTCATTGATGGTTATTCTAATGCTTTAATGTTCTTCTTTGCCTGGGTCATCACTTTCTGTTTCTTTGTATGTTTTGTAACCTTTTGTTGAAACGTGAACATTTTGATATTTTAATGTGTTATCACTGCAGTTTAGACTCTGAGTTATCTGTTCTTTAACGTTTGTAGTGTTATGACAGAGCTTTCCATGAATGCCAGGAGCTAACACACACACACAAAACAAAAACAAACAAACAAAAGATACAGGGAGGAGGGGCAAAAAACAATCCCAATCTTTTTAGTTTGACCTGTGCCAGTGGCTTCCTTTAGGGCTTACGCATACCATGAGTTTGGAGAATAGCTTCAGGCCCAAGCCTAGAGGCCTAGAGCCTCCCTCGTCTTTCTGCATATGTTCTTGTCTTGGGCATGTGCATGTGGCCCTGGGTATTCCTGTTTAGAAGGTTCTGAATGTCCCCTCTTCTCTAGGAGTTTCCTCATGGTCCCGGCACTGCACTGTATGTCCCAAGCCACCAATCCCTTGCTCCAAGCAATAGGACTTTACTACTCTCCATGTTGTTCTGTAGGGGAGCTCAGTGCGCTGGCTTCTACACTCAGGGCAAGTTCTGGGACAGTGAGTTCCTCAGGCCACCAGCAGATTGGGTCAGACATACATGCTTCCAGTATGTGTCAAGGGCTACTCTACTTCCTCCAGAACTGGGACTAGGGATCTGCACTGCGAGTGCACTCAGCTCTGTGCTGAGCTGGTGAGGGGTGTGGGAAGGGCCAGCTAGGGTGCTACAAAATCCTAATGCTTTTAAGTAGCCTTTTTTCTTGATTCAGTGCTTCCCCTGATACTGCAGTCCTTTAAGTCTTTTCTGAAGCTTTGAGAAAGATGTGTCTGCCAGTTCTTGATGGTTGTTCGGAGCTTCTGTGCGGGGATGGATTCCTGAAACTTCTGAGTCTGCTGTCCTGATTGGACCTGGCACTGGACTTTTCTTCCAGATTCTTCCAGAAGTGTGGACACGGCCTGGGTTGTCCCAGGCTACAGGCGCCTCGCCTGCTGGTCCAACGGGGATGAAACCTGTTCTCGCAGCACCTCCTGGTGGATCCAACCCCAAATCTTTTTAAACTGAGAGTCATGGATTGGTGTTTCTTTATTAAGTAATTTTAGACTGATACTTTGAAGAGAGGAGAAATGGAAAGTATTCAAATTTACCTTGTCTTTTTATGTGACTCAGTGACCCTCAACCTATCAAAATATATATTCTACATTCTATGTATTTCATTAGTTTATGGATAATACTTGCCTTTTCAAAATCCTCATGCTTTTAATAAAAACTTTTCTGTAGCTTGTATATTAATAGCCATAACTGGGTAACGTTTCACATTTTTTTCATGGTTAAAGATGCCTTTCTTTTGTTTTGAGTATACCAGTTCTACAATTATCCCTTCGAGAAACTCCTGAAATTCTTTTTTTTTTTTTTCCAGTTCAACAGTTTAGTTTTGTCTTGCAAAAGGTCAATATTTGGTGTGTGAAAAATTCCTCTTAAATTTTCTTTCTTTTCTTTTTTACCATAAAAGTGGTACCTGCTTGCTGAAATAAAACAATACAGGCAACCATCTTTAGCAGTTTGATGAGTATTCTTTCTTATCTTTCCCCCAAGCTTTTACAAAGATAGATAAAAGGTAATTTTCTAGGGGATAGATAAGTAGGTAGGTTGATAGCTATTAGGTAGATAGGTAGAATGATGATATGCAATGATCAATTTTACCCATTCTTTTTAAAAAAATTATACATAAAGCAGTATAAGAAGAATTTACATTGTATATACTTATCACATAGACTAGAACAATCAGCAAACTTTTTGTAAAAGACGGCTTCGTGGTCCATTAAATTTCTGTTGTGACTCTTCAGCATTGGTGCACAAAAGCAGGCTGTGGCTGTGTCCCAACAAAACTTTATTTATGAATATTGAAATTTGAATTTTATATAGTTTTCATGTTTCCCAAAATATTATTATTCTTTTGTTTTGTTTTCCCAACCATTTAATATAAAATATAAAAACCAAAACCTATCTTAGCTTATGGGCAGTACAAGAGATGGTGGGCCAGGTCGGATTTGGCCTGTGGGATATATAGTTTGCCAACCACTGGTCTAGAGTGAAAAAAAAGATGTTTATAAAATTAAATTATGCAGGTTTAGCATTAAATAAAACAGAGGGAGTTGGTGAATTAAGGCAAATAAATAAAGGCAAGACCGCTTTTATAGAATGTCATTTGATACTTTTCAGATAGTGAGTGAGAGGAAATATTTAAGTGAATGTAAAGTGAAGAGGGAAGAATTTGGAGAGAGCTAGTGTGGGGTCTCAAGTACTAGAAAAACAGAGAGGATCTTGTGCTGTCACCAACTCACAACCTCCCCTCCACTTCCCCAGGGAGAGTTATTCCTGGCCCTTTTTCTAATGCTCACCAATCATAATACAACATTCTACTTCACTCTGAGACCTATATTTCTTACGTGAATTTTGTTTTGCAGTGTTGGTTGACAAGTATCATCTTTATTGAAATGGACAATTTAAAAAATGTTTTTATATACCCTGGATTGGATTTTTAAGTTGATCAATTATGAAGTTTTACATGACTTGTAAGAACGTAGACTAGAAACATTGAAGATTTCCCTGAAAGTACGCTACATTTTAACCTTCCTGAATAGATGCTTTCTGATGTTTAGGCTGCCCCTATTAATTTGATTGCCTCAGATGCTCCTATTCCATCCACTCACCAGGTGTATCTCTTGATGGCAATTCTGCTTTCAGACCAATGAGAACACCATGATCCAGTTTACCTTCTGGAGCAATCAGTGGTTTTAATATAGTAAATAAAAGTAAAACAATAGGACACCTATTGCAATTCCTGAAAAACTGCCATTTTCTTCCATAATTGCAAAATACAACAATATAGTTCATAAAACCAAACCTTATTTTTCATGAAATAAGGAATTGTTTATTAAGGATTATACCATTTCATTTTATATGTTTGGAATATGACTTAATGTAAGTGTGCATGGTAAGAAACAGAAATGGATTCATTGTGTTTGTGTGTGTGTGTTTGTAACCGATACTCAATTGTCCCATGTTTCATTTTACTCCTCTGACATGGAGAGCAAAATAGTGCCTCATTTTCTCAAATGTATAACTTGGCAATATGAGGAAATGCAGGGGTATTATTAGTAAGTGTGAATATATATGCACACAGAGTTACATAGGCTTATATGAAAAGTGATATCTCTTATTCTTTTTAGAGGAAGTATACTATATGAAATTTAGAAACTATGGACAGTGTAAAGAAGAAAATAAAAAGCACATGTATTCTCACCACCCAGCCCTATCCACTATTATTTATTTTAAGGAATGCCTTCCAGTTTCTTGTGTTTTTCTCTATACACATAGGCACAAACACTTATATTCAGTCTTCATTTTTTTCCTCAGGTATTGTTTGTTGCTTATCTGCTATGCACCAGGCACAGTGTGAAGCATTGGGGACACAGCAGTGAACAAAATAATCCTCTCCTTTCCTGAGGTCCCTGTTGTTCTAGTGGGGGAGGTAGGCAGTAAAATGGGTCACTCTTTGCCTGGTGGTGGCGAGTGCTGGGAAGACAGTGAAAACCATGAAAGGGGACGTGAGAGTGTCCAGGGTGTATGTGTGTGGAGTGTGTGTGTCTGTGAGTGTCTCCATGTGTGCCTGTGTGTATCTGTGTGTGTCTGTAAATGGGGACCTGAAGGACAGAGGGGGACAGGCTCTGCAGTCACCTAGGGGAAGAGTGTTCCAAGCAGAGAAAATAAAATATTGTGTGTGTGTGTGTGTGTGTGTGTGCATCTTTATAAAAGTAAGACAGTAATGAGATTATAATACCCATTCTCTTTTGTAACCTGTATTTTTAAATGAAAAACATGGCATGAACATTTTCCATGTCATTAAATATGCTTCTATACAAGCATTATTCTGAATGGCATACTATACTGCAATATGAATGAATGAGATTTATTTAACTAATCCAATGTTGTAAACTATTTTTTTTTCCATGTAAATTGCTATTATAAGCAAGGCTGTGAGGAATATCATTCTCTGAAGATAAATCTTTTTTCACCTCCTTAGGATAAAATAATTTGAAGCTGAATTGTTGGGTCAAAGAGTACTCATATATTGTCTTTGTTTTGTGCTAAGATTAAAATTATATGGCTATTCATAACTCGGTATGCTTTCTTTTCCCCATCCCCCTTCACTCTTTCCTTTGTAGTTTCAAAGTTTCAAACCCTCACAAAAGTAGGTAGCATTTCCCAAATTTAAAGAACACTGCATCGTAATGAATTTTATTTTTTGTTTTTGAAATCAGATTCTCATTGTGGATGAGAGAGCTAACACACTTATTATAGTTGCATCATTGTGAAAGCTAACAAAGTCTTATTTGTTGCTTAAAAGCTGGCATAAATCAAAGAAAAAAAAAAAGACATTAAGCAAAACAAGCCAGCAGCCATGGAAATGCAAAGGGATCAGTGCAAGTTTCAACATGTTATTTCATTTTCTTTTTTTTGAGGTCTGAAAAAAAAGTCTATGACTATCGAGCATGTTACAAAAGAAACATTCAGTCTGGAGAGAAAACTATTTTATTCTTTCAGATTGCCATACCATAGATTTTATTTTAGATGAAATTATCCTCGTTTGCTGCCACCTTCCACTGGTTTTCTTTCAGATGACATTATACATAATACTAACACTAACAGTATTGACAAGCATGTATATGGCATTGACTTTGTGCCCGAAAATATATTACCTTATTTAAACCTAGGTGGAGATTTTCTGGGAGAGAAAGTAAAATTTTCCACTGGAGTGTTATCATCTCTAACCTTTTCGGTAATCATAGACCCAAGAAGGGCTGTGTTAGGTGAGTGCTTCTCAAACTCTGATGTGCACACCAGTTGCCTGGGCGTCTTGTTAAAAAGGCAGGTTCTGATTCAGCAGGTCTGGAGCGGGGCCTGAGACTCTGCATTTCTAACAAGCTCCCAGGGGATGCCAGTGCTACTGGTCCGTGGACAATATCTTTAGACATGAGCAAGGGGCCTGTCATTTACCTGTAAAGAGAGTGAGACCTAGAGGGTTTTGCAATGAGATACAGATGATTTCAGTTTTCCTCTTTTTGCTTTTATGTATCTTTTAAGTTTTCATCCGGGATCATATGTTAGTTCTTATAATCAGAAAAAAACTGGATAGATGTTATTTTTAAAATTTAGTAGCCCCCCCCCTCCCCAAATGTCTACCGATGGTTGATCTTGGGCTTCTTTTGCCTCATCTAATCTCCTTGAAGTTGATCATGTGTGCATGTTATAGGGGAGATGGTGTAGGTCTCCGAGTGAGTTTGTAAACACTTGTAGTGCCCTGCCCATGTCACCCTGGTTCTTACTGTTTTTATGCCCAGTTTCCAACTGCCTGTGTCTGTGTCTCCTTAGGTGAGGGTGTTCTCTGGACAGCGGCTCTGCTGGAATGTGGGCTGTGGAATCAGTGCTCTCTCCTCCCTCACTGAGGTGGGAGTTGGTATATAACCACCCCAGCTCCCTTGCCTCTTGGGTGTGATAACTCGGAGAAATGTTTTCCACACAGTCTCCAGATTTCCCCAGTGGGATTAAACTCCAGTACCCATGGTGGCAACTGGCACAATAACACACCCTTTACTGGCTGCCTTCCCTTCCCTGTCTCAACTCCCCACTCCCCTGCTGGTGTTTCCTGTCGCCACCTCCCAAACAACCTACTTGTTCTCAAATCCTTGACTTAGGGTATTGTTTTAGTTTTCCCAGCTGCTAAGATGGGTTGGCTTCACAACAGGAATTTATTGGCTCATGGTTTCAGAGGCCAGAAAGCTTTCTTTCTTGTGGGGTCAGTGTCTTCTGGCTGGCAGTGTCTTCTGGGGTTCCTTGGCTTTGACATCACATGGCAGTGCACATGGTGGTGTCTTCTTTCACTTCCGGGTTCCTTCGACTTCCAGCCTCCGGCTGATGTTCACTCTGTTTATAAAGGACTCAAATAATTCAGAGTAAAGCCCAACCTGATTTGGTTGGGTCACACTTTAACCGAAGTAATACTGTGAAGAGATCTTATTTACAATGGGTCCACACCCACCAGAATGCGGTCCAGGACTAAGAACTTGACCACACCGGAGTACACAATTCAGTCCACCGCAGGTATGCTTCAGTGGAACCCAAACTAGGAGAGTTGCGAAAGTACACCATGAATGACTATTTACATCTAGAAATGTTCTACTGTTGGAGAACAGCAGTGACATTTAGATATTTGTGGTAGATTCTTAGTGGAGTACATCTGACATCCCACGTCATCAAGCTGGAGGCTCAGGAAGAAAATTGAGCCTGTTCGCTCAGTTTGAACTTTGTGGTTTTAACATTTTAAACATATATTTTTGAAGCTCCCTGTACGCTTCTTTACTATCTCAGTGACATATTCCCCTGAGCTAATTACCATACTTGGAGCTAGTTCCCGAAGAAAGAAGAAAAGCAGTTCTACAGACAATTAGGTTTCAAGTTGGTTAAGATAGTCATTTTCTATATATAGATGCTTGTTTCTTGCTACCATGTTTAGCCTCTGGGGCTGGTCTTGATTGTATGCAGTTTGTTGTTCTTGGCTCATTTTGACATTCTCTGTGTATTGTATTTGTAATATAAAATTTTGTAGTTAGCAACAAGCTTTGAAACAGATTAAATTTGTTGTACCAGCGTTGCTACTCAAAATGAAAATGCAGCCTGAGGTGTAAATCGGAAGTAAGCTTCTGTGTCTTTGGGGGACTGTGGTGTCTAGCGAGGGGTGAACTTTCATTGATCTTGGGGAGTTGTTAATGCCATACCTAGTTAGAGTATTTACGTGCCAACCCTATTTAAGGCAGCTAGTGCAAAACCACAGCGAGTAAGTCCTAGACTGGCAACTACCAAGCGAGAATGGCCTATATTTCTCAAGACTGCAGCTAACTAGCACCCTACCCAAACTAAAAATAAATCTTTAACCATCTGTATGACAACAAAGTAGATTTGGTGGGAGGAAGATGTATGCACACTTCAGAACGCCTGCTTACAGCTTCTTTCTTTGGGTTTAAAAGATAAATCACTTTAATTGATATGTCGTCTAGCCAGTTATAGCAAATGAATAACTTTTAAAGTAGAAAGCAGTTTTAGCTCCAGAAAATAGATAGCAATGTCACTGCAAGTGTTTCCTTCTTGAAGTCGTGGAAAGAGTATCACAGCAGATGTTTTCTTTAGTTTTCTTTATGTTTGGATTGTTTCCCATGAAACCCATGAATGTCGTCTGTGTGTAGCAGGTCAGTTCTCTGGATTAGGAGCAGTTTAACTGATCTCATATGTTGGAGGTTGGAACTCTTTGTTCAATTTGCACAATGGCAACTATTTGAGAAAAAAATAACCTTTTCTTAGTAGGAAAAAATGAAGTTGTGATGACTTAAGCAAGATATTCACATAAAGCCAAAGCAAACTTAGTCATTGCTTCTTGGTGCTAACACTATATTCATTACGTCCATCAAAACATAGGAGGGCTGATTTAGACTGAGAAAATGAAGTCAACCCTTCTTTGTGAAAGGAACCTCTGAGGGTTTTCTGGGAAGGCAGCTCACCCTCTCAGCCTCTTGCCTTCCTTTCAACTGTGGGCCTCTTGGCAAGGCATAACCATGTCGTGTGGAATTAAATTAAATTAGAGGACACTTAGGGGTTGAATTGAGAGCATGTCTTGACATATTTTTTCATAGTTCAAAGAGCAATAACTGACTAGCTCCTGTGGGCCAGATCTGTTCTGTGCTGGAGAATGATCAGGGTTTTTTATTGTCTATCTGTTCACCTTTCTATCCATTTATAGACTGTTCATTTGCTTTATCAAGCATTCCACTGATGAATCTACCTATGTATCTTTCTCCCTCCCTTTCCCCTTCTCTCTGTCCCTCCCTCCCTCCCTCCTTCTCCTTTCCTCCCTCCCTCCCTTTTCCTCCCTCCCTTCCTTCTAAAATCTAAAGTAAAGCCAGGGCCAGGCAGTATCCTGGAATCTGAGCTCTGAATTCTAATTTTGCCTTAGCTCCTCACTGAAGAGCTGTCACCTAACCTCTACAACCTGTAATTTGCTTGCCTGGGAATGAAGGAATGAGATTGTCTCCTTCTAGTGCATTCGGCAGGTAAGGGCACAGCCTCTGTTTGGATCCCGGCTCTGCTGCTTCTTTGTGTGAGCTTGAGTAATTTATTTAAACTTACTGCCCCCCAATTTCCTCATCTGTGAAATTGGGCTCCTAATTCACCAAGGGATATTTGGAAGACTGAATGAAGTATATATGTAAATTGCTTAGAACAGTAACCTGACATATCTGCTTCATAAATGTGAACTATGTTATCATTAGTAGCTGTAGTCTTGCCTGTAACCAGTAGACCCCCAGCCTCCTTTCCTCTGTTCGTGTCCTCTTCTGCCAATTATAACTATTATAATTTCTGTTGACAACCAACAAATGATATTTTGCAGCATCCAATATTTGCAACAATGCTAATGTGACATGACAATATCTTATATTTCCCTTGAACACAAAGTCCTTGGTGCTGCTAATACTATTGTGGTTTGTGATTTATATCCATAATTGGAGGAAATGGTAAACTTCAGATAGAGGTTAGTGAAAATAATAATGTGATTATTTTTTCCATCCAAGTTTATAGAACCCATGATTATATACATGGTGCTCTTTGGAGGTCCATGAATCTCAGGTTGTTAATCCTTGGATTGAATGACTTTTAGGGTTTTTCCTTTGCTGATTCTATGGCCACCAAATTAGGTAATAATCTCCATAATACAAAAAGATTTCCAAATGAGTGAAAAATGCTATGATCCCTATATAACTGGTAAAGTTCATGTCATTGGCTATGGTGATCAAGGGATGTGGGGGGCCCTTTTATCTAAGGTATGTACTGGTGTTTGAGTCAAGAATGCAAGGAACTAGTTTTCAAGGCCCCTGATGACAACAAAATAGATGGGTGTAAATTATATATATTCTAATATTTCTCTCTGGACCTTCATATATGACCTTGGTTTAGTAGCTACTCTGGGTCTCTGCTTTCTTACTCATAAAATGAGAGTGTTGGAATAGATCAATAACAGTAGCTTTTTTTTTTTTTTAGTGACAGAAGAAACTGTTATTCATGTGAAAGCTCAAGGTTAACCCCCACCCCTGTACACTTCCTTTCCTCCACCGTTTTTGCCAAGAACATAGAGGAAATCATTGGAGTAGATCTCCAAGGCCACCTTCTCCTGCTCCATTAGGTTATATTTTATTCATTTGACAAATATTTTTCAAGTCCAGCACAATTTTAGATGCTGTTCTTATGTCTCGTTCACCAAAAACATTTATTAGAACTGCTTTGCAGAATGGCCTACAAATGCATTTTATTTCTAATTCTTAGAAAAAAGATTCTCTTGCTAGTTTGTAGTTTTCTCATCTGTCCCTGGATAGCGAGTGACCCAGTCTTATCTTCCAAAGTTGCTGTTGTTTGAGACACTTTGGATTCATTTAGGAACTCATCCCAGGCTTAGTTCACCCTGGTTCTGGGCATCTGTCATCTGTGAGACTGGAACATTGGCCATGTCTGATGGTAGGTCAATTGGAAAGCGCGAGATAAACCACTGCAATCTGAAACATTTATGAATGGACTCCCAGGATAATCCAAAGTGTCTGCTGTCACTTGAGGGGTTGTGTCCACTGCTCTGCTAGAAGATTGTCATAATGGAGATGGCTTTCCCCTCTGGGGAATGCATTTTCGTAATGCATATGTGCAATAATATTAAAATAATGCATTAAAACAATCTTGAAGTCAACCTCTAGTTTAAAACAAATTATAACTTTACATAAGATGTTTGGCATGTGATTTTTCTTGTTTTCCAATGCAAAAAACACAAAATGTTAAGATTGTAACTAGTTTGTCAAAGAATGTTCATTTGTTTCATTCACACTGAGTCATGAGAAATAGTAAATCATCATTGTTTTAAGCCACTAAGTTTTATAATGGTTGGTTATACAGAAATGAAACAATATCCTAGTTCAAAGGGACATGTTCTGACCAAGACACCTTGTGTTTTCATAGAAGACTGGATTTCATAATGCTCTG
Source organism: Choloepus didactylus (assembly GCF_015220235.1). Taxonomy (NCBI): domain Eukaryota; kingdom Metazoa; phylum Chordata; class Mammalia; order Pilosa; family Megalonychidae; genus Choloepus; species Choloepus didactylus. The sequence continues at coordinate 25,521,536 of NC_051325.1, read as the reverse complement.
TATAACAAGCAAGGATGTGTGTGTGTGTGTGTGCAGCAGATGGATTGTGGGATCATTGCTTCCACCTTTGCAACTGAGTGTCATGCATGCAATATTTTTATTTTCTAAATGGGTCTACCTAAGGAAGACCCCTTTAAAACTAAGTAAGTCTTTAATCATGCAGTACAGATTCTGTACTTGATTTTTCTTTGAAAACCTAGTGTATAAATCAGTAAATTAGTTTTAATGGATAGTGTAAACTCTGATATCCTTATGAAAGTAGTGGTTAAAAGCATGGGCACAGGTAGACTGAAATTATAGTTTGCAGGACCCCACCACTCCATTTCATCTACCGCATTGCTATCAGATTGCTTTTTCTTAGAGGCAATTGTTTTTTGTTTTTGTTTTTTTTAAATTCAGTTTTATTGAGATATATTCATATACCATACAGTCATCCATGGTGTACAATCAACTGTTCACAGTACCATCTTATAGTTATGCATTCATCACCCCAATCTATTTTTTTCTCCCCCAATCTATTTTTGAACATTTTCCTTACACCAGAAAGAATCAGAATAAGAATAAAAAATAAAAGTAAAAAAGAACACCCAAATCATCCCCCCCCACCCTATTTTTCATTTAGTTTTTGTTCCCATTTTTCTACTCATCCATCCATACACTGGATAAAGGGAGTGTGAGCCACAGGTTTTCACAATCAGTCACCCCTTGTAATCTACATGGTTATACAATCATCTTCAGGAGTCCAGGCTACTGGGTTGGAGTTTGATAGTTTTAGGTATTTATTTCTAGCTATTCTAGTACATTAAAATCTAAAAAGTGTTATCTATATAGTGCATAAGAATGTCCACCAGAGTGACCTCTCGACACCATTTGAAATCTCTCAGCCACTTAAGATTTATTTCATTTCATTTCGCATCCCCATTTTGGTCAAGAAGATGTTCTCAATCCCATGATGCCGGGTCCAGATTCATCCCCAGGAGTCATATCCTGTGTGAGGCAATTGTTTTTAATTGTAGTAACATACATACAACATAAAATTTCCCATTTTAACCATTTTCAAGCATACAGTTAAATGGCATTAATTGCATTCACACGGTCGTGCTACCATCAACACCATCCATTATCAAAGCTTTTCCATCACCCAAAACAGAAACTCTGTACCCATTAAGTCTTCACTTCCCGTTCCCACCCCCATCCCTGATAAACTGTAGTCTACTTTCTAGACCTGTGAATTTGTGTATTCTAGTTATTTCATGCAAGTGAAATTATACGATGTCTGCCCTTCCGTCTCTGGCTTGTTTCACTCAACATGATGTTTTCAAGGTTCATCAATATTTCACATATATCAGCTTCATTTTTTCTATAGCTGAATAATATTCCATCGTACTTTTGTACCATATTTTGTTTATCCATTCATCTGTTGATGAACACTTGGGTTGCTTCCACCTTTTGGTTATTGTGAATAATGCTATGAACATTGGCATAGAAGTATTTGTTTGACTCCGTGCCTTCAGTTCCTTTGAGTATATATCTAGAAGAAGCGTTGCTTGGTGGGTCATATGGTAATTCTATGGCAAATTTTGGACTTAGTTTTTGCTTAATCAGAACCCTGCAGTAGTTCCATACTGCCTTAGGGCAGTGGTTGTCAAGGAGGGACAGTTTTTCCCCTGGGGATATTTTGCCTATATGTCTGGAGACATTTTTGACTGTAATGAGGTGTGGGGTGCTACCGGCATCTAGTGAGTGGAGGGCAAGGATGCTGTAACACATCCTACCTTGCACAGGGAAGTTCTGCACCATGAAGACTTATCCACCCAAATGTCAGTCATGCCACAGCTGAGAAACTCTGCTCTAGGGTGAAGCCCAGCCTCCCAGCTGTTGCTGCCCTCCCTGATCTCATCCTGCGTGCTCTCTTGCAGCACCTTCTGCAGCATCTTCTGCAGTACCGACCCCCTTCTTGTTCTCCAGTTGGCTCACTCCTCTGGCCTTTGCTTATGCTTTTCCCCAATCTGCAATCCCCTTTCCCCAGAGATACTCATTCTCTATGTATTCCATCACTGTGCTTTGCCCATAGTTCCATTTTTTTTTTTCACATCAGACTGAGCTGCAATTACTTTTTACTGTCTGTTTGCCCTACAAGTTTGCGAGTGCAAGGTGAGCTACGACTCAGCCACATACTTAGTAAATACTTGAGTGAATGGGTGAAGGCTTGAATGAGACCAATGAACAAGGAACTGAAGCTGCACGTGCTGACAGACACTCATGCTCTGCCCACGTTGGTGGGTTCTCTTTGCCAGTGGGGGAATTGTTCCTGTGGAAGGCACCCTGGATGCCCGTTGCGTCTGCTGCCCACAACTTTGTTACTGCACTTCTGGGTGGTTTCTCACAGGCTTCTTTGCCCCTTAAACCCCTTAGCAGATATCAGCATCAACTTCCAGTTGGGCTTGAAGGAGCAGAGAGCTCTAGACACACAAGGAGTGGGGAGACACAGCTCTGTTCCCCGGATGTCAACTTTAAGAGCCAGGGCAAGGGAAGGATTTTAGAGATGTGAAGCACTGATTCAGGGCACAGTCTTTTGTTCCAAGGCACATTAACATTAATTGAGCACAATATAGACCACTGCCTCCTCAGCCCCACCCTGTCCTGGGCTACTTAGAAAAATACTGTTGCTGGTGTCCAACCCCAGAGACTGTGATTTATTTGGTCTTGGATGTGCCCTTGGCTCTTTGGCTTCGGAAGTTTTAAAGGTTCCCAGGTGATGTTATTGCAAAACCAACTTTGAGGACCACTGATACAGACCATTATGTTGATATAGTTATTCATGTTAACTTTTCTCGAGTAATTTAATATTTGCCTTCTTGGTAATCTACTATTACTTAATAACTTTATAATTTAAGTACAAATAATAAATTAGTACTTATAACTTTGTTCAACTTTATAATTGTAATATGATAATGATAATACGGTAAATGACATTGTATAACCTCACTTTTTCTTTCCTCCTCCCTCTTGACCCTGAACCCAGATGGAATATCATGGAGAAGCAGCTGACCGTTCTTCATGTTGGAGGAAGTTGGAAGGAAACCATGTTTTAGATAGTGTGTCCGTAAAGATACAAAATTAGAACTTCCCTCTTGTTTCTTGTGTTGCCTCCCTCTCCTGTTTCCAACACCCACATTCTCTGAATTCTTTGTACTTACGAGAAAAAGTAGGAAGAGCCCCCATGGCCCAAGTACTTTGGCTCATTGTTACTTTCAGGTGTTTCATCTGGTGACAGGTAGTACTTTTGTTGTGAATGTGCTAGTTATGAAAGAGAAGTGAAAGAACTTTCAGATCCCTTCTCATCTTCCCCCATATCCTCCTCTGCTCCCTCCCTGCCCCACGTGCTTTTTGCTTGCTTGTCATCTGTTTCCAAATCTTGTCTCAGTCATCTCTCAGCACAATCTTGCCCATGGCTGGCGGTTAGAATGATTTTTGCCATTGTTTTAAACATGAGAGCTAGAAATATGGGCCTCTCTCATTCATTCCATGGCACTGCATGTCAAGCACTATTTATTTATTTATTTGTTTATTTATTTATTTATTTATTAATCAGTTTATGAAAGTTTGGGATCCAATGGCTTTTGCTACTCAGTAGGTAAGCACTGCTGTAGAATCTATGCTCTTGGCAGAAAGCAATAACTTTCAAGAGAGGAAGATAATTTTAAGCTTTAGAATTTTGAGTCACTCTGTTCTGTTTCATTTCAAGAGAGAATATTGGAGTTGGGAGAGAATGTCAAGATGATATGGATAGTGCAACCCTGCCACTTTTTTTTTTCCTCCTTAATAAAACTGAGATTCAGGGCAATTCTTTAATTCATCAGGTGATCAATATTAATGGAAAGCCCTAGGACTGCTTCTCTTTTAGTGGCTGTGTTAAGGGTGGGGAATCACGGATTGGAATGATTTGCCCAAAGAGACACATGGAATTACAGCAAACCAGAACTACACAGCAGGTCTCAAAATATTTTATCTCTTCAGAGTAGTAATTTATAAGATACTTCCAATCTTGATTTTTTTATGGATATATCCTGTACTGGATTAAAAAGATAGTCAGTTGATATTTATATAAGATTTATGAATTTTTAAACAATTATCTTTATGCTGTCTCTGAGCTATTGTATACTTTTAGTAGGCCGTGTCTTTTAAAATTTAGGAACTATGATTGGAAATAATATATAATAGCCATTTGGTTGCTAGGTTTAATTCTTCAGTGATTTCTGAAAGTTTTTTTTTTTTTTTAATGGTGACACAAAAGTGTTTTACACTTTTTCTGAATTGTCTGAGTTTGAGAAAACACTCCAAAGAATGGGGTTTCTGTCATTCCCAGTGTTAGACCATATGATGCATGTCTCTTTTACTGTTGTAAACTTTTAGCAAACTTCAAAGCTGGTCAAGAAGCTTAGATATCCTCTTATCTGAGTTCATTTGACAGATGAGGAAACTGAGGCCTTGGCAAGATTGAGATCTTGCTGAAGTTCACAGAGCTAGTCAAAAGCCAAACTGGGGACTAGAAGTCAAACTTTCTGACTCCAAGTATGGTACATTTTTACTTTGGTGCAGAGTAAAACTGTAGGTACAGTTTGTAACACACACACACGTAGATCATATGCATACATACCTACATACATGTGCTTTTTATGATGAGACTATTTCAGAGTGGTGGGTTGTTGGCTTTTGTGGGGACATGATTCACTCCCTGGTAAATAATCCCTCACCAAACTCCCTTAGTTGTTCTATGTGAGTGTTCCATCTGATTCCTGCTTGTGACCTGCTCTGAGGCACTATCTTAGAGGAGTTGGCTCTCCAGACAGGAATTAGATGAAATAAACAGCTAGAGACAGTATGAACATGGAAGAGAATGAAACGTAAATTGTATTTAAGCCTTAAATGTAGGACACTTTAACAAAGGAAGGGACACTTACTGAAGAGGGGTGCCTTTGGTTGTATATCAGTAATGTTTTGGGTGTTTTTTTCTTCTCTTTGGGTAGCCCTCTTTGAGTCCTGAATTGAATGAATAAGCTGTCTTATTATGACCATGTACACAGCCAATTATAATGGAATATCATGGAAATCAGAGTAGTAGAAAGACGAAGTGGATCCATCCATCTGGAAATTTCAGAGATATGTCTCATGTCTTATAATTTTAGGCACTTAAGTCTTTACCTCTTGATTCTTTATATTTCTTATTCCTTTAATGGGTTATAATCCATTTTTTGAGAGTTGTTTTTTTCTTATAAAGCTAGTGTGAAATGCATTTCAGGCTGCTTAGAATAAGGCACTAGAGCAACACAAAGCACTCATTCAGCTTATGTTTACAGAACCATCACAGTGGATTCCATAATGAAAGGTATTTGATCACTGCTTTCAAGTAAATCACAATGTAGTTGGGAAAACAGAAGTTCAAACAAATGATCATGAAATATATTTTAGGTATATGCAAAGTAGTATGTACATCCAGATGAGGGTGTAGTCACATCTGTCAAGAAAAGGCAAGGGGCTTGGTGAGTGACAGGTAATGCTTCACATCAAGTGCTCTTGAGTTGAGTCTTGAAGGATGATAATAAGTATTTCAGAGAGAAAAGGGCAGGGTGGGGGATTGGGAATGGAGTATGAAAGAAGGGTAGAATTTTCTGGTGGGTTGGAGGATCAGCAAAGCATATGATTTAGCCTAACTCCTGGTGGCTTTTGGAAGAGTGTCTGAACTTGAAGCCAAGAGACAGAAGAAAAATCTATTCCTTAACACTCATTGTCATTTACAGTAATACACACACAGTACATATATGCTAAAGTTATTAGAAGTGTCAACAAAACAGAACAAAAACAATGTCTTTAAGAATCTTTAGACATTTAATTAGAAACATGTGGCTAGACCTCATGCAGCACATGCTCTAAATACTGAGCAGTGCATGTTTTTAATACATGAGCATCTCAAAACAGGGAGAGGCACCTGTTAGTATCTTCTGTCAACATGTGTTTTTGCTCAGATTTGTGTGCACTTACACCAAATTCATCACTACAGAATTGCCTTGTAATTGTCTAAAATACAGACATATGATGGATTGCTTGGGTATATGGTGATTGCTCTTTCAATTATTGATGGTTATGTTAGCATCTGTATTTCACAGTCACCTGTTTAGTAGAATGTATCTGACAGCTCCAACCTAATAGACCAATGCCTTATTCCTTTTAGTTACTGTAGTCCTTAAACTTGCAGGAATCTAATCTTGATATCCTAACAGAGGCTACTGGTGAAGTCTGTACTGTCAATACCATATTCATATGATATGGTAGATATCTGGGTACTGCTTACTAAGTGGGACACTTAGACACTTTGATAAACACGAGTTTCTTTTCAGAGGCATTAGCAAAATTATGGCTATAATGTATGGGTATTATAGCCAAAGCCTTTGTGGTTAAAAAGAACAGAAACCATTTAAGCCAATTCATGTTAAAGACCAATTTATCGTTAAGAAATTGAGGTCTCATAAATCACAAGGACAGGAACAAAGCCCAGTCAGGTCTCATGGAGCTAGAGTGAGAAAGTCCAGAATTTACCTTGTCATATAGGGGGCTGCATCTCTGCTTCCTTTTGTGTACCTGCTCTGTTCTTTCCTTATTCTTATTTGCTCCCTTGGCTATATTTCTGTTTTGGTTATCTATTGCTGTATAATAAAATGACCCCAAAACTTAATGGCTTAAAACAACAACAGCCATTTGGACTGATGTGGCTCAGCAGGGTAGTTCTGCTTCACACTGTGTTGTCTGGGGCTGCAAGGATTTGGGGGCTTAAAAGAGCTGGAATGCCCAAGAAGACTCACTCACATGGTGGGCAGTTGAAGCTAGCTGTAGGATAGGAGATCAGCTAGTCAACTGGAGCACTCCAGTTCTCTTACATGTGGCCCCTCTCCATGTGGCTTGAGCTTCTCACAGCCCGGGGGCTGGGTTCCAAGAGGGGGCATTACAGATGTTCGAAAGTAGACTTTCCCATTCTTCTTATGGCCAGACTCAGAAGTTCCCAAATTATTCCGATTCCATTCTATTAAAGCGGTTAGAAGTCCAGCTTCCAGGAGAGGGGAAATAGACTTGACCTCTCAGTTAAAAAAAATGACGATTTGTACACTTTTTTTTCTTTCTTTTTTTTTTTTTTTTGTGCATATGCCCCAACATATCCCCCAGCCCCAACTCTTCATGGAAACTTTTTAGTTCAGTGTTCCTTACCAATTGTCTGTAGCTTCTGTGTCACTTAGTTCAAATGCTCCCAAGAGACACTCATATTGGTTGCTGGCGAGGTGGTGGACTGGCTGAACTTGGTCCAGTCATCTATGGTTGAGAGGACTAAGTCTTGTGCTACTAAGAATTTCCATTGAGGGTTTGAGGAGGGATGGGTTTTCTCAAAGGAACCATGGTCAGGGTAGCCAATGGCAGATGAGAACATTAGTGTACTGAAGATTATTTGGAGGAATTCTCAGTGCTGCCCATTCCTTTGAGGCTAGAGATTATTTTCCTTCCCATAGCCCACAAAGCCCTGCTTGACCTACCTGCTGGATAATCATATAGCCTCTTCTTACCCATTCTCTACCTCATCCTCCAGCTTCACTTTTTTTTTTTAAGTTCCTCCAGTGTACCACTCCCCTTCCTGCCCCCATGCCCTTCCTTGGTCCCCATGACAAGAAGGCTGTCGTCTCTCTCCCAGCCCCCACCCACCAGTAACTTCTAACCTACTCTTCAGATGCCTGCTCAAATATCACTTCCTCAGGAAGACATAGAACTCTCTGGGTTAATCCCCATCCCCTGTTTCATTTCTGTTCCCTTCATGGCACTAATCTCGGTCTGTAATTTCATACCTGTTGGCCACTTGATCACTCTCTGTCTCCCCCTAGAAGGCAAAGGAATGTGTCTGTCTTCCTCGCTGCTGTCTTGGCCGTGCAGGGCTCCTGTTAGGGGTTGTGGGTCGTTGAAGTCCTGTTACCGGGAATATTCTGGTGGGGCTGTCTGGCAACTGCTGAGCTGGAGCAGGAATTCCTGTACGGAAATGGACCTTAAGCCCTTTAATTAGAAGCCATTTTTTTTTTTCCTTTTAGCTTCCACCACCCTCTGGCCCCAGAACTGTACCCAGAGAGCTCAGCAGTGGCCAAACTTTGTGACTTTGGGACCAGAACTGCTCATTCCATTCCTGTTTATTCTCCTATGCAGCCAGTAATTTGTTTGACTGAGAGCCAGAGATTGGTTAGATCCTGACTTGAGATGTGCCCGTGAGCATAATCTCCATGAGATGAACCTAATCTTAACTTTCTGTCTAATTCTTCTGTGGCATAATATTTATCTAAAAACAGAGTTATTAGAAGAACCAAAATGGCAGAAGGGAAACAAAGATGTAGTAAGAAATAACTGAGTCTCTGTTTTAGTCAAAGAATCTAATTTTTCAATATCCTTTCAATTCCAGGGTTTTCAATTTCCCACTTTCAGAGGTTGAGATAAAGATGGAGGACACTATTGGGTTCAGTACATTTATTTCACCGAAATCACTTAACTTCTGTAAATATGTATTGAATACTATGTGTGTGTCTCAGTGAAGGGTATAAAAACGAATAGACCTTGGTACATGACCTTGAAGTTGATACCCACCCAGGCAATGATGCACGCCCCATGCATGTGAAAGCTCAAATGTGAAAAGAGCAGGAATGCCTGTCACGCTCAGACACGGTGGAGTGCGTGCAGGGGAGGGTGGAAGGTTAGAGAGTGGAGGGCTCTGGCAAGCCCTTGAATGAGCTCCTTAGAGGCTGGCGTGCAAGAGTTGAACGTTTGCAAGCAGGGGCAGTCATTTCATAGAACCTGTGTTTTCGGAACATTATTTTGGTGGCAGCTGCCAAGGTGGTGTTGACAAGGGAGAGACTGGAGCTAGCTGATGCTTTCCCACTGAGATGCCCTTTCCCTTCTCCCTTCTGTGAAACCTGTTCCTAAATCTACCCTCCCTCGGAGCCTCAGCTCACTTTCGGCCTCCTCTCATAAACACCCTTGGCGCTGATGGCTCCAGCCCAATTTGGATCCTATTATGTCCCTGCTCCTCTGACCCTTTCATTAGGACCCCGTGTCACACGTGCAGGCCTGGGAGATTGTCCTGCTCAGCACGAGGGGGCAGTAGAAACAGAGAGGAGGCAAGTGCACAAAATAGGGTTCAGAGGAAGAACGGGTGGATTTCCATGTCTGGATTCACAGTGGGGAAAGCAGGGAAGGAGGAAGCAAAGGGAATTTTGACCCTGGGTGAATGCAAAATTAGTTCCATGACCACCGATACCCAGGTTGAAAATGGAACCACAAGCTGAGGTTGAATGGACCAGAGGAATGAAATGTCTTAGGAGAGATGGCGGATAACTGTGGGTCAGTTGAAAGATAAAGGCTGGAGAAGTAACTTAGAGCATCATCCGAAGCTGTTGGTTTAATGGTGAAAACTTCAAGCAGTGAACACAAATTTGGAGTTTTACTGGACATTTTAAGCAGCATAAAAAAAAATAATAAAAAGAATCTCTACCTTCAGATAGTAACATGTAATTCATCTGCAATTCTGTTGGCTCTACATTCAAAACAAATCCCAAATTTAGCCAGTTTGTATTACCTTCATCACTACCCCCTATTCCAGTCACCGTTGTCCTCCACCTGGATTCTGGTCTCCCTGCTTACCTCCCACCCACCTATGGTCTATTCCTAGCACCACAGCTGGAAGGAGCCTTTTAAAATGTTAAATCAGATCAAATTGCTCTCCCCGTGCCTTCAGTGGCATCCCAGCTCATTCAAAGGATAATTCCTAGCCCTTAGAAAGGCCTTCCGGGTCTGGCAGGATCCCCTCGGTTTTATCTCTGACTTCATCTGTTACAACTCTCATCCTTGTGGCTCCACCCTTGCCAGCATCTGTTCCTCACACATTAGGTGTGCCTCCTCTCCCCGACACACACCCCCTGCCCCGGGCCTTTGCACGTGCTCCTCTGCCTGGAAAGCTCTTCCACCCAATATCCAGGGGACTTGGTCCCCCACCTCCTTCCAGTCTTTGTCATTTGGTGTCTTCTTCAACCCTCCTGCTAATTGTTCCCCTGAACTTGTATTCTCTGTTCTCTCTCCCTGTGTTAGCCCTTTCCCTCCATAGCCGTTAGCATCTTCTAAAGCCCTAGACCGTTTGCCTATTTGTATATTGTCAGTCTCCCTGTCCAGAATGGACCTTCCGTGAGGGCAGGCATTTCTCTCTCCATGGTTCGCTGTGGCATCCCAGTGCCTGGAGCAGTGCCAGGTCCTCAGTAAACGAGTTCTGGTAGAAGCACCTTGTTGAGTGACTTCCTTGACAACAGCCTTAGATAGTTTTTTTTATTTTTATATCTGAGCATTGTCAGTGCTCAATCGATATTAATTTAAACAAGTGAATAGAACCTGAGATATAAAGTTCTAACATTTCTTCTTCTCTAGTTCCAGAAACTTCCATCACTAAATGAAGCATTTAAAAATAATCCAAGCAGGGGGTGTTAGAAGAAGAGTTTTGCTTCATTTAACTTGATCCTCCTTTCTGGGTTTCAGATTTCATGTAGCAGTTTGGCAATTCTCTCATTATTATTACAATTATTAATTGGTTGCTATTTAAAAATTTGGCCTCTAAACTCTCGGCTGATGTTTTAGGAGATTATGCTATACAGGGTACAGAAATTTCTGGGGCTGAATGTAACTTCTCATGGCCAATTAAGGAACGACATTGGCAAGAAACATGGGGCAGGTTCTGTTTTGCTTTGTGGGAGTCCTGGCGGCCGTGGTGCTTGGTATTGGGGGAGGACAGCCAGGGCTCCCTTCTGCAAAAGGAATCCACGTGGTCACCTTGGTGGGTGCTTTACATAAATAAAGACAATAAACAACCTTGAGGACTTTAACTTTGTAGGGCTGTTAAAGAGAGAACATAGTGAAAAAAAAATTACTCTCTTTTTGGGGGAGCATTTACTTCAGAAGTCCCTCTAGAGTTTGCCTTTTGTTTTATTTGGTATCACTTTTATCTCTTCCCAGGGGATGCAAATGTCTTTTGAAAGAATGCCTGAGGAAAACAAGGCTGTAGGAGGCAGAAATGAATTCTTGAGAAAAGTTGAACAAATTTTCAAAAGACAGAACTGCTCAGAGAAGCTGAGCTGTCTCACAACTTTAAGGTTCATGTTTGGGAGAAAGAACCCCAGTGTTCCCTGTCCCCACCACTGCCCTGCTTGTTGATGACACAGCTAAATGGACAGCTGTTTATTTATATTTTTAGGTGGGGCTTTTAAAAAGAGGACAGACAGCACAATGGACCCTGAAAAACATCAGCAACAGATTATGCCTGTGCTTATCGTTAGGTTTAAAATAATCCATAGAAAATTGTTTTGGAGTTTTCTAGCTTCTGGAAATACTGTACAGCCCTTGTTTTCAAATATCATGTCTTGGGGTCAAAAGAAAGTTCAAATAAAATTAAGTCCCCGAGAACAAGGCTGTACACATACAGCCAAAAGATGCGCCATGTGACATTCCCCAAGGCAACTGTTTGGTGTCAACTGGGAGGATGTTTAAATCAATGGCAAAGCTGTTTTCCCAGCTCTTACTTAAAAGTGCCTCAGGCATATGGGTTTTGTTTTGGGGTCAAAAGCATGTGAGAAGAAACATTGGAGACTAGGCTTTTTTTGGTTTTAAAATGTCTTAGTTGTGTTTGTATTTGTTTGTGTGCAACTCACGGGGTAATCGAGACAGTGAACTTTGTGTCCAAGGTAAAAGTGAATGAGAAGAAAATTATTTCCTTGGTGAATTTTGTGATGGGAAGCAGGAGCTCGGAATCCATTGAGCTGGAAAGAAAGCCCATCACTACATCTTTATTTGCTACATCAAAGAGGTCATAGTCATCACATAGCACAATTCTTGGAAGTGAAGTTGAATCCTTCACTTGCAACAAAAGAGTTAAAATGTTTATCTCTGAAAAATGAAAAAAACTATATATATCTATAGCAGATTTTCTCTGGTTAAGAAAAGAAAGATACTGCTGTGTCCTACTTTCTTTTTTTCTTTCATATTTTTGACAAAGGCCCTTGCTTCAAAAAAGGTAGGTCTACATTAATTCTAAATCCATAATGATCACTCTCCTCCAGCTGGTGGGATTATCAAGGTACTTTTTGGCTTTTCTTCTTTCCTCCGCAGTTGCCTAGTGCTTGTAATGACCTTTCCTTGAGGGTGGGCAGGGAAGAGGATAAGAGGAGAATGTACAGCATAAATCAGTTGTGTTGTATTCTAAGGTTTATTGATTATATTGTTCATTTCTCCTTCCTTCCTTCCTTTCTTCCTTCCTTCCTCCCTCCCTCCTGCCTCCCTCCCTTCCTTTGCTCCTCATTCCCACCCATTTACCCAATGCACATCAGCTCTGGACCTAAAATATGAATAAGCTAAGATCCCTTCCATCAAGGAATCTAGACCAAATGATAGCAGATACAGTGGCAAAATATTAAAATCAGGAAATAAAAGTCAATCATGGGGGAAACCCAGTGTTGGGGGCTTCGGGAAGGCTTCCAGTAAGAAATGCTGCCTCAGCTGATTCCTGAAGGAGGTATTGAAGTTAGCTGGAGAAGCTTTGTGTGTGTTTGGAGTTGGATGTTGTTACGAGTTGAGGAAGAGTTTCCAGCAGAAGAAACCCATGTTCTAAAGGTCACATATTATGTAAGGTTATATTCCCGAAGTCCTTGCAAATTCAGAATTCCCACAATTCAAGACTAATGCTGGCAAATGATAGTATTTTCATTTACCAAGCTAATATGGCACCACCCTGTGGCCACACTGTAAACAGAGTTTAGAGTTCACTTGGCCCAGCCAACTTCTAAACGAAATGCTTGAAAAATTTTAATGCCTTGGGGGACTTCATATTGATTTGAATTAATGTGAAAACATATTAATGCTCTTATATTTTATTATTTCAAAGCTGCATAATTCAAGCTCACATCAAATAGGACCAAAATCTGGAGAGTTTCAGAGCTCACAGCCAGTTTGATGGAATGGAAAGTATTTCAGGATGGGTAGATGTTCACCCAGGAGTAGGAGTAGGGTAGAAAGGAGATGGAGGGAAGGGAGAGTAGTGGATGTTAAAATGGATAAGGAAGCTGGGGCCAGATCATCAAAGGCATGTAAGCCAGGAAAAAAAGGTGACAATGGGGAACCTCTGAAGAACATTAAGGAGGAAAATGGCAAGGTCATGCTTACACTAGTGTGCATTGTGACTCTTTAAGAGAAATTTAAGGTACACAGCTTTTCTTGAACTTCTTTCACTACTAAGGAAAACTTTGCTTTGGAAATAGTTGTTAATGTCTGGCTGAGAACTCATATTCCAAGAAACATGTATCAGTTATTTATTGCCACAATAATGCTGCCTAACAAGCAACCAGAAAACTCCAGTAACACATAGCAATACAAATGACTTATTTAGCATGTAGATCTGTGGGGTTCTCCTGATCTCGATCTGGGCATGGCTGATTTCATCTGAGTTCAGTCATGTTTCTGTGGTCACCTGAAGGTTGGGGAGGTGGCTCTGCTGACCTTGGTCACATGTCTGGAGGGTCAGCTGACTGTTGGCTGATCTAGGATGGCTGGAGCTGGAAAGAATGGAAAGTTTCATCTGTTATATGTGTCTCTCATCCTCAAGCATGCTAGACCTTTCAGGTTTTCTTGGCCGCAGCAGAGGAGTAACAGAGAGAGCAAGTCCAATTCTGCAAGCACTTTTCAAACATTTGCTTGCATCATATTTGCTAGCATCCCATTGGCCGAAGGAAGTCACGTGGCCCCCCACCTTGTAGTGGGAGGGTACTACAAGGTTACTTGCATGGCAGGAGATGTGGATACAGGGAGGGCTGAGGAACTGGGGCTGTTTTTGCAATCAAACTACCCTAGAACCCAAATGGAGAATTGCTGGGTGAGGTCATGGCCAACTGAGAACAAAGGAATGAAGTCAGACTTGACTTTATGCCATGGCCACAGACTGTACTTTTAATTCTGATAAGCAGTGTCACATATAGATGCTTGGGATATGTTAAGTAAGAGTGAGTTCATCAGGTTCTGTATGGGCCTTTTAGTATCTTTCTGTGGAATCATTCTGTTTCAGATTTCATTTCGTAAAAGATTGTGGACATTGTCTAGTTCTTGTTGTATCATGTTGGAAATGAGGAAACAGAGGCCCAGAGAAGTTAACTGGCCTGCCTAAATCCACACAGCTATATAGAAGCAAAGCTTTTGGAGGTGGAGTGGACTGAAATGTATTTCAAATCTTCATATATGAACAAATTACATTTTTCCTGGAGGGACTATAATGTAAATAATTAAAATAGGAAAACTAGAGAGTAGCCCTGTCTTGCTTGTGTCTTTGGAAGAGCAAAGTATAAGGATAATTAAACATGAGTGGTTGCTGAATATCCAGTGTGACTTGAGATCCTTGGTAACATTTCTATTTTCAGTACCACCAACCCCCCACAATAATTTCTGAAGCATTAGGAAAGTCAGCAGAGGAATTCTGAGAAGAGAGGAAAGAATTTGTGTTCTAGCTCCTATCTTGTCAAACAGCCAATAAAATCGTGAAGGCAGAGCTAGGCTTCCAGAATAGACACTACAGTATCACCTAATTTAGCAGACAGTGGTGGGAAACAATTTGTTTTACATAAGTAAAATGTTCAGATAATAAAAATCTACCCATTTCAGCACTATCAAATAAACTAGGTATTTTTATGATGGTAATACTTCCAAAATTGTGTGTGTCTGTGTTTGTGTGTGTATCCCTGATTCACTAAACAGCGAATAGTTGAAATTTTCAACTTCATCTCTTAGCCATCAGTTATTGATCTGTGAGGTAATATACTAATATGTGCCTTGTAAACAGCCCTATAAATGTAAGGCTTTTATATTTGCAGTACATAGGGCCCCCTGCCCTATACCCAGATCTGCTTTTTAAATTCTTGTATTTTATTTTCACAATTTTCCCCCTATACTTCCTTGTTATCAATTGATCAGCTCCATTTGGGGGCTGCTCAAATACAGATTTGTTCTTAGATCCATTCTGTGACCTTCTCCCACTCTGCTTTGTATTGTAAGGAACTACATTTCCCAGACTCCTTTGCCCTCTGGCATACAGGTAGGTCTGGCCAATGGGAAGCACTGATGGAAGACTGGCGTGTGGGAAGAGGGGAAAGGCCGGGGTATATCTCCCAGCTTTTCTCTGCTTTCCTAGGTGTCTCCAGGAAGAGTTGTGTCTTCTCCATGGGCTCTGCCCCCACCAGACTTCCCCTTTCTCCGTGGTCTCCTCCTGCCAGTTGGCCCTAGCTTCTTGGCTCTGACAACACCACTTCCTTCCGTTCTCTCTCCTGCCTTGGCAAAAGCTAGCAGGTTCCCGTGGTTGCTAATCTTTGGGCTGCCTCACTTTTCCCTCTGTGTCTTTCAGCCTTTCTATCCCCTCTGTAACCAATCCCTTGGTTTGAAAGATCTAGACTAGTTTCTCTTTACTGATTACTTTGACCGATGACCATCAAAGTAATGTCATGCAACTCTTATGACAAAGTAATGACTTGCAACCCTGACTTCCCTTCCAATTTGCTTTTTCCAGGCTGCTGTGTGAACAGCGATCTGACAGCTGGGGGTCATGTGCCAGCAGCACCACAGCAGCTGGGGAATCCATTCTTCAGTCTGAAGTGGGGTCTGGGTAGCCTATCATAGTGTCCACGACACATCTCCAGCTGTATAGTTGTGAAAAATGAATGAAGGCAAGCTATAAGAAGGGCATTGCTTGTTGGGGAATGCTCAGTGAATATTAGTTATTGTTATTAATGAATTAAATGTAGATGTTCCAGTATATGGACTTTATGATGTCTAGCTTAGCAATTCAGAAAGTCTTTGCCGACTTCTGGTATGTAACCCTGTCCTAAAGAGTCGAGGAAAGGTAGACTAAGTGGTCTGTGGGTGAATAAGGTTCCAGGACTTCTACACTTATACTATTAAGCACATTTGTATTTTTTATCCGTATTAAATGTGGATATGGCTCCTGTGTTTTCATTCCCCAGGTTCCTGTGTCTTTGTTTCCCAGGTTCATCAAGGTACTTAGCATTGAATTTGATACCAATTAATATAGGCCCCATTTTCTGAACACTAATTATGCAGCCCCGGTGCTGTTTTAAACACACATTGTCTCGTCACTCCTCAGGACAACACTCCAATGTGCCAGGATGCCCATTTTAGGATGAGGACCCGAGGCTCAGAGAGGTTAAGTGACCCACAAAAGGTCAACTAGCCAGGAAGTGCTAGAGAATTTCTCCCCCTGGGTCTGCCAGACGCACTGGGAGGCTGTGCTTTTAACTACACATTTTAACAAGTGAAGCAGCAGTAGGGGAAGCCTTCTCTGCTGAAAATAACTCTAGCAAAGTGTAGGTGTTGTTTTGGTAGAAACATTTCAGCTGTTGCCATAAAAATCTTTCCCCCAAATGGCTTTGTGAGAGCGAAGCTGTTCAGACTCACTCGTGTTTACAATGTGAGCCTTATGGCTCAGCCACAACACAAATGATTTGTTTTCCTGGCCCTTGTTGGTGAGGTGATTTAATTTCTGGATTTCCCTGGGGGAAAAGCCTAAACAAATAAATTTTTTTATCATAGGATGTTTAAAGGAGCCAGGAGGAAAAGTTAAAATGGGAAGCCAGGTATGTTTTCATTTACTGAGCAATACATACAGGGAGGAATAAGTAAATAGAAAGAATTCACTCAGTATTTTCTCTTCAAATACCTGTCTGTCTGCATTTGAAACTATTATGAAACTATTATCATAATGAAGGAAAGCTAAACTATTATCATAATGAAGGAAAGCTCCACAAGTAATAGATGAGCTACAGACTTTATGTGGGCGTTCATCATTGTTTTTGGAGAACGGAGCAAATCAGGTCACTGCTTCTTTATATCTAAATAGAAGTAATGTCTCCCTTTCCATAGAAGAGAAAATAATTTTTCAAAATCTGGTATGTGGTCCTGATAAGAAGCCTAGGGAGCTGTAAGGTCAGGGATTCCTAAAAGAGTGTTCCTAGGAGCGCTATTTCTTTGATGTATCATTTAAGATGAGTTTTGGCTGTTTGTAATAGAAAAATGCAAAGTAACTGTAGCTTAAACCAAAGGGAAGTTCAGGGAAAAGAAATGCAGAGTTAGGAACTCCATGGCTTCCCAATGTCATCATAATCCTGTCTTTCTGCTCCACTAGACTGTTCACGTGGCTTCCGTTTTTGAGGTCACTCAGGACCAGTTTAGTTCACGCCTTCGTGTCTGCATTCAGTGTGTAGCAGGAAGGAGATAGAGAGAAGAAAGGAGCCTTTTAGTTGTCAGTGCCTTCCATCTCTTTCTTTTCTTTTCTTTTTTTGCTTAAACAACAGGAATTTATTGACACAGATTTGGAGGTTAGAAGGTCTTGGCAGGTCTTGCTTTCTCCTGGATTCTTTGGTGTTCTGGTGCTGACTTGTCACAGTCTTGGGGTTCCTTGGCTTGCATCTGTACCTCTGTCACTTGGCAGGATCCCTCTTTCCTTCTCTGCCTTCCACTGACGGTGTCTGCATCTGAATTTGCTTTGTTGTAAGGACTCCAGTCACATGGATTAAGGGCTACCCTGATTCAATTTGACCTCATCTAAATAGGATCTTCAAAGAGGCTTTTCACAAATCAGCCCTCACCTACAGGATCAGAGTTAGGACTTGAACATGATTGCGGGGTCGTGATTCAGTCCACCGCACCGGCTGAGAGCGAAAGTGAGCGTGGGGATAGCAAAGGAGAAAAGTGGTCAGGTTGGGGATAAATTTTGAAGGTAGGACAGGCAGAACTTGATGAATTGGGGGTGGAAGTAAAAAATTGAAGAAGCCCCCACTTTTTTTTTTTTTTTTCTTTTTGAGAAGTTGTGGGTTTACAGAAAAATCATGCATAAAGTACAGGGTTCCCATATACCATCCTATTATTTATACCTTGCATGGGTGTGGTACAATTGTTACAATTGAGGAAAACACATTTTTGTAATTGTACTGTTAACTGTAGTCCGTGGTTCAACTTAGGGTTCACTGTTTGTATTGTACAGTTCCATGGATTTTTTCAAAAAAATTTTATTCTTGTAACATATATACAAACCTAAAATTTCCTGTTTTAATCATGTTCATATATATAATCAAGTGCACAATGCTAGGCTACAATCTATTACCAAAACATTTTTGATAATCCCAAATAGAAACCCTGTACATTTTAAGCCTTAACTCCCTATTCCTTACCCCCACTCCATCCCCTGGTAACCTATATTCTAGATTCTGACTCTGAGTTTGCTTATTCTAATTATTTCATATCAGTGAGATCATACAATATTTGGCCTTTTGTGTCTGGCTTATTTTACTCAACGTGTTGTTTTCAAGGTTCATCCATGTTATATCACATGTATCAGAAAGAATTTCATTCCTTTTTACAGCTGAATAATATTCTGTTGTGTATATATACCACGTTTTATTTATCTTTCATCAGTTGATGGATACTTGGGTTGCTTCTGTCTTTTGGCAGTTGTGAATAATGTGAATAATGTGGCAATCATGAGTGCAAATATCTGTTTGAGTCCCTGCTTTCAATTCTTGTGGGGATATACCTAGAAGTGGGATTGTCAGGTCATTCGGTAGTTCTATACTTAACTTTCTGAGGAATTGCGAAACTCTCTTCCACAGCAGCTCCACCACTTTACAGTCCCACCAGCAATGAATGAATGTTCCTGTTTCTCCACATCCTCTCCAATTCTTATAATTTTCCTTTTTTTAAAAATAGTCATTCTAGTGGGTGTGAAATGGTATGTGGTTTTGATTTGCAGTTTTCTAATGGCTAATGATTTTGAGCATCTGTTCATGTGCTTTTTGGCCACTTGTATATCTTCATTGGAGAAATGTCTATTCAAGTCTTTTGCCCATTATTAAATTGGGTTGTTTGTCTTTTTGTTGCTGAGTTGAAGGATTTTTTAAAAAAATAAATTATGGATATTAAACCCTTATTGGATATAGGGTTTCCAAATATTTTCTCCCATTTGGGTAGATTTTTTCTTTTTACTTTCATGATGAAGTCCTTTGATGCACAAAAGTTTTTAATTTTGATGAGGACCCATTTATGTTTTATTTGTTGCTTGTGCTTTGGGTATAAAGTCTAAGAAATGATTGCTTAACAAAAGGTCCAAGTTGCTTCCCTATGTTTTCTTTTAGGAGTTTTATAGTTGTGGCTCTTATATTTAGGATTTTTATCCATTTTGAGTTGATTTTTTATATGGTGCGAGGTAGGGGTCCACATTCATTCTTTTACAAATGAAGATCCAGTTTTTCTAGAACCATTTATTCAAGACATTATTATTTCCCAATTGAGTGGACTTTGCCCCCTTGTCAAAACCCAGCTGGCCATAAATGGGAGAGTTGATTTTCGAACTCTCAATTTAACTCTATTTTTCTATAGCTCTGTCCTTGGGCCAGTACCATGCTCTTTTGATTACTGTGGCTTTGTAATAAGTTTTAAGATCAGGAAGTGTGAGTTCTACAACTTTTTTCTTCCTTTTTCAAGATGACTTTGGCTATTCAGGGTCCCTTGCCCTTCCATATAAATTTAATGATTGGCTTTTCCATTTCTACAGAGAAGGATGTTGGAATTTTGATTGGGTTGGCGTTGAATCTGTAAATCGCTTAGGGTATAATTGATATCTTAACAATTTTTTAGCCTTCAATTCCATGAACATGGAATGTCCTTCCATTTATTTAGGTTTTCTTTGATTCCTTTTAGCACTGTTTTGTAGTTTTCTGTGTACAAATCCTTTACATCTTTGGTTATATTTATTCTTGCCATTTGATTCTTCTAGTTGCTTATGTAAATGAAATTTTTTTCTTGGTTTCTTATTCCTGTTGTTCATTACTAGCATATAGAAACACTGCAGATTTTTGTGATTTGATCTTGTACCCTGCCACTTTGCTGAATTCATTTATTAGCTCTGGGAGCTTTGCTTTGGATGTTTTCAGGATTTTCTGCATATAGGATCATGTTATCTGCAAACAGGGAAAGTTTTACTTCTTCCTTTCTGATGTGGATGCCTTTTTTTTCTTTTTCTTGCCTAATTTTCTGACTAGTACTTCCAGTACAATATTGAATAACGATAGTAACAGTGGGCATCCTTGTCTTGTTTCTTCTGATCCTTAAAGGGAAAGCTTTCAGTCTTTGACCATTGAATATGATGTTGACTGGGGTTTTTCATATATGCTCTTTATCATGTTGAGGCAGTTTCCTTCTACTCCTAGTTTTTAAGTGTTTTTATCAAGAAGTGGTGCTGGATTTTGTCACATACCTTTTCTGCATCAATTGAGGTTGTCATGTGTTTTTTTTCCCTTACTTATTTTAATGCAGGAAATTGTATTAATTGATTTTCTTATGTTGAACCACTCTTGCATATGTGGGAACATCCCATTCAATCATGGTGTATAATTCTTTCAATATGCTGTTGGATTTGATTTGCTAGCATTTTGTTGAGGATTTTTGCATCTATATTCATAAGAGATATTGCTCTATAATTTTCTTATCTTGTGGTGTCTGTTTCTGACTTTGCTATGAGAATGATGTTGGCCTCATAGTATGGATTAGGGAGTGTTCCTTCCTTTTCAGTTTTTTAGAGTGCCTCCATTTCTGCAGCCTTCCTCAAAATTCCATGTATCACTTCAGTTTTTATTTCATTGTCCTATTTTTGGTCACATGGCCACACCTCGCTTCAAGAGAGGTGGGAAATACAATCTTTTAGCTGGGCACATGCCTGAAAAATTTGGAGCTCTCTTAGCAATTTCTGGTATATGTGGGATTGTAATACTAATGCCTCAACCAAAAATTTAGAAATGTTGGGATTAAATAACATTAAAAGGTGAATTTTGTTGGTGAGTGTTACCCAGTAATTCTCAGAGTCCTCATTGGGCTGATGTGCATCCTGGACTTACAGAGCTCCCAAATTTTCTTAACTCTTGCACCCTTTACTGGAGAAGCATCTCATAGAGAAAATATTCAGAGAAGCACACATTCTTCATGTCATTCAACAAATATTGATTAATTACTATGCGCCATGCACTGTGCCAAGTCTTAGCAGAGTCTAGAACTAGAAAAACATTTCCCTCATTTATTTGATCACCTCCTTTTTTTCCTCTATGTAAAACTCTTTAACACCTCAAGGAACGAGTGTTTTAAGGAACTAGTTTGGTGAGTAGTCATCTGGAGGTGCTAATAAGTTTGGGAAACCTTGCATGCCTGGCACAGGGATTGAGAGAGAAAAGTGTTTGTGCCAGTTAGCTGTTGCTGCGTGGGAATTACTTCACAATAAGCTTTTTTTTTTTCATGGTTCTTGTGACTTTGGCTGGGCTCACTCTGACCTTGTTTGTGGTCAGCTGAGGGTTGGGAGGTAGCTCTGCTGATCTTGGCTGAGCTTGCTCACTTGCTTGGATATACTGGAGGCTGGCTGGTCTAGGATGATAGCAATTGGGTCACTGAGATCTTCTCCATGTGCTCTCTCATCTTCCAGCAGCTAGCCTGGGCTGCTCATGGTGGTCTCATGGTCCAAGAGTAAAAGAGTAAATACTATGAAGCCCCATGAGGCTAAGGCTCAGTATTAACACAGCCTCACTTCTGCCAGAGCAAGTCACAAGGTCAGGCCAGATTCAAGTTGAGGACAAAGACTCATCCTCTTGGTGAAAGGAGCTGCAAAGTCACATTGCAAAGGGTATGAACAGAGGAAGAGGTAGAGAACTGGGGCCATTTTGGCCATAAATCTACCGTAGTGGCCCGGGGAGAAAAATTTCATTTGTGTGAATGCTTGATGCATTTTTCTACCTTTCTCCTTCTCTCTCCATTTCTGTACACCCAAAATTCCTGTTCATTGAACTGATGGCAGCTATGTTAGTGGAATTTATCTTAACCTGCTACAGCTTGTTTGAATCCCCAAAGTTTAGTAAAATGACTAGCTGGTGATTAAGACTTTTGAATAGGTGAATTCCCTGATGTCATTTTCTGTTCTTGGGACAGCCATATCTTTCTATTCATCTTGTATTCTATAGCTAAACTGACAGGAAGTAAGACACGTGACATAAACGTGACTTAATCGACTATACCTAAATGGTGCCCCCTTGCTTTTCCTCACCTTTGTCATGTGTCTTCCAAACACATAAAACTCATAAAAAACAATAAGAAATCATAAGTCAGGGGAGAGTAGTTTGAGTGAGCCAGTAGCAAACACCATATATACATGGAGACTCTATTTATGGGGTGAGTCCCCTTATCTCAGTCCACTAAATTGTTTTATTCATATGAGTTGTGGGATGTCAGAATTATTTGTCAATGCTTTAAAAAATTCTGACCAGAGCCCTTTCAGTCATCTGCCTTGCAAGGTTGCTTTTGTTGTAAATCTTCAGTTTGTTTCAGATGGTGTAGAGGGGTGGAGCCGATGGTATCTCTTGACTCCATGACTGAGAAGCTCCGTAACTTTGAGCATGTTACCACCCTCTGAAAGGTTTGGTCTCGTCATCTGTCTGAGTGCATTCATTAAGTCAGACGAAGGTCATATGTGACCATTTCCAATCATAACTCATACTGACATGGCACTAACCACATGCTGGATACCATGGTCAACAATCCTGTGAGGTGGTTGCTTCATGGTCCCATTCTTAAGAGCATGGGACTGAGGTTCAGAGAGATTAAGAAACACACCAGGGTCACACAGACCTGAGTCTGTCCCGAGGCACTGTGGTGTTGGAGTCCTGTCTCCAGCTACCCTGAAGCACTGTTCTGTAAGGATGAACATGTGGTCATTTGAAAGGTGAGCTAAATAAAGGTCTATTTTTGACAAAATTGAGAGAGTTGGGAACAGTGACTTGGGTTTGAAATTTAACTTTGGACTCTTCGTACATGACCTTCCCTGGTATTTTATATAGCTATTGCTTGCACATGGAAAGGACATTCAGATACTATCCAATTGCATCATCTGTTCTTTTAGGGATTACTGGGATCTGCACTTCTTGAAGGTTACATTTGCAATCAGCATTAATTTCATTATTAACCATTTTCCTACATATTAGTTCAGGGTTGTTTTCTTCTTCTCCTCTCCCTCCCCACCCCCTGCCCCTATCATTCTCCTTCTTCTCTTCTTCCTCCTTCTCCTTCTCTTCCTTCTGCTCCTTCTTCTGCTTAATTGGGTTCTAGAGAAGGTGATAACCTTTGGGACTAGATGGGTCAACTTGAATTTATTCTCCAAGATACCCTATTCGTCCAGAGGGAGCAAGCAGAGTGCCTGGCTGAACCAGGACAGATCGCCACGCCAGTGTTACCATGCAACAGTCCTCCGTCCTTCCCAATTTCAATCCACTTTGCCTATTACACTGAAGTGGGAAGAAGAAGGTACTAACCTGAATATGGCAGGACTTTCCCATCATGTTTTTTGATTCATTCAAGGGGGTGAAATTAAACTGCATGAACAAATGGAGGAATTTTCCTGGAAGTCAAGAACATTGAAAATCCATATTAAAAAAAAAAAGATAAATAAGAGATGCCTATTCACCTTCTGTAATCATGCAGATTTTTAAAAAGTCATTATATGTAAAGTGGCTATAGTTTTTTTTTTTTTTTTTTTTTTTTAAATCCATTTACTCTGGCAATATTCAAGAAAACAGCAATTCTTGGGATGCTGCCTGAGTTAGGCAGAATGTTAAAATGTTGGAGGCACCTTGTGCCTGGTTGTAAATGCATTTTCGTTGGTGTCATGTGGGAAAGGAATGGCAGAATCATTTTTAACTCTTAGGAAGTAAAATATTAATATCTATAAATAGGGTGGGAACGTAACTATAATATGAAACTAAAGATAGTGCATTTGATTTTCTGCTTCCAGGAGGTTGCATGAGTTTAAAACACTCCTCAATCGGCTGCATTTTTAATAAGAAATGAAAACAAGCTTTCCTTTTTACCCCCACAAAAGCCCATGAAGTCTCTTTACCTTATGTTGTAATTCACAGCCTAGAGGGTAGAGTATGAATATATAATTATTTAATGGGATATATTTTAAAATTACTAGTAATTTTACTAGAATAATAACTAATAACCAATTTGTATTGAATTCTTAATATATGCCAACTATCATCTTAGCCCTTTACCTTAATAACCCATTTATCCCTACAGTAACCCTTTGAAGTAGGTATTATCAGTATCTCCGTTTTACTAATGGGGATACCGAGACACAGAGCTCATAAGTAATTTGCCTAAAGTTAAGTAGCAAGAAAGTTGCAAGACTAGTATTCAAACTCAGGCTGTTTTAATCACTATACCACAACTATTTTAGAACAGCATTTTCCAAGTATGTCAGTCATGAGAGCATATTCATGCTTCAAGCCTTGAGTATATTCCAGTTCTATTATTATTTACTTAATATTTTTCACTTTTTTAAAAAAACCAGGAATAAATTCATTTCAAAAGAAACCTTAAATCATTACTTTAAATGGAAAACTGTCATGTGCTACAAATAGTAGATAACTATAAGAATTTTAAAATGAAAACCAGATAGTGTTATTCAATCCTAAGTAGATGCCACCGCCTGCCAAAACCCTGAGTCAGAGGCCTGCCCTCTCTTTATTGACGGAGAGAGAGACAGCTCGACTTACAAAAGGGAGAGAAGTTGAGATTAGCAGGGGTTAGAATGGGTTTAAAGTCACACTCACACAAAGTTGAGACTCTAATGTAATCAGGAGGTCAGAGAGAGGGAGAGAGAGAGAGAGAGAGGTCAGACCTTCCCACAGGGGAATTCTGAGTTATCCCATGCTGAATCTGTGGACCCCCTAAAATCATCCTGCAGTTCACCACTGATACTGGCCCCTCAAGAATTCTCTTAGGGAACATGAAACTGAGGAATGTTTAAATGAATTCAGGCCTGTATCAGTTCAGCCAATCTGAGTAAAGCTATTGTGTGAATTATTAACCCTAAATCCACTCACTAGTTCATCTAATTCCTAGAAGATCCGTTTGGCTTGCTTCACGGAAAAGACTTTGGGCGGCTTTTATTCAAATTATTATCTTAAGTTGTTGTGGTTACCCTTGAATATTAAACCACACTTCTTAGAAAATGGTCTTAAATTGAGCCTTGCTTTATTTATTCGTTGGTTGAAACATTAGAGGGTTTTAGGCTTTTTTTGCACATGTGTTGGAGATCATTGGCGATAGTGTCCCATTCTTTATTAAATAATGCCACTCTCTTCATAGATGCACGAAGTTTGCGATTCCATTTATGTACATGACCTTATCTTCCAAAGTGCCACACTGCTTAGTTGGCAGCTGCCTATTGTGTTTTCAATGATAAATATAGAATTATTATGTAGGGATCTGTAGGGAGAAAAGTCAAAGGTGGTGTTTCATCTCCCAGTTTAACGTAATTGATGAGACTTAGTGTGTTTTTCACATGGTGAAATGGATCTTCCTTTTAATTCCCAGGTCTCTATGAAAGCAATCCGTGGGTATAATCAAGACTCTTCTATGAGAATGATAAATTAATCTGCACCTGAAGGTTTTACTGATTATTATAACTTCCACATATTCTGATTACATTTTTCTGATGCCTTTTTCATTGTATGAATTTTTAATCAAAATGGTTGTATTCGCCAGGTTGCTTCTATACTCAGTGAGCCCTGGAATAGAGAGAGCTCAGCTTGATGGAAATTTTAACAGACCTAAAGATGATGAATGAAACTGGCTTCATCTTGGCTCAGCACCCCCATTTCTATTTTTTAAATAATATGGTTTTCTGCAGATAGGTAGCAAGATATTAAACATGGCTGGTGGAATGTCATAACCATCTACCATTCAGTGTGCTGGTGAACTTCAGAAAGCGTCGGACTGACTTTGAGGTCTGTTTAGTTGCACCTGACTAGGGAGAAGAGATGGGCACATTGTAGGAGGTAAACAGTGAAGCTTCCCCAGGATCTGTAACTTCAAGGGGCTGCCCACCAACTCTATCCCAGGCAGAGCCACTTGGTGGGCTGGGCCGGCCACAGTTCCCTGTCATAAAGAGACCACCATTTATTTGCAGGTTGCAGCTGGCAGTGCCACGATGTGTTTCATCTGATGAGTAGGGAGTGATGGCCGGGGAAAGTCTAACAGTTTTGCTGTGACTTATTTAGATGCAGCCTCTTGTTGTCTTATTTGGCCCTGGGTTAGACTTTGGAAACCAGAGCTAGCACTGGACATGTGTCCCAGCTTTAGGAATAATATTCAAGAAGGTCAGGTCAGTTAGATCCACACAGGCCTGGACTATGTATGTTTACCCCACCAGTGTATACTCAGCTCCTGACACAACACGGTGGGCACACAGGAAATATGTGTTAAATAAATGAGGGAATACAGTTAAATTGGGCAACCAATGTCTCGCTATTTTATAATTTTTGCTTGGTGACAGGGAACCACAACAAAGCTTGCATGTGTCTGTATGTTTGTGCATGTGGACCTGTGCATTTTATAACTTTCTTAAGAAATAGAATCAGTTTCAGGCTGGGGGACTGAAAAGGAATACAGAGAATCATCTTGGAATGAGTGGCTGGCTGCCCAGGACAACAGTTTCTGTGATTGAAAAAGACAGTTACGGGCTCTTAGACAGATGGCGGCAAAGAAGGTGACAATCTCTGTTCCTTCCTTTTCTGTCTCTGTGCAAGGAGAGAGAGGCTGAAAGTGTGTAGAACAGAGACAAGCCATGTGGAAAACAGACCTCTTTAGGTCTCAAGGATTAGTAGAACATACTAGGAACTGGAAATAAGGTTCTTTCTCTCGGGAAATCACTAATCCTTGCAGATTGAAATAGCATGAAAAGGACTTTCAGTTGCAGCATGTCTTCAGATAGTTTGCTTTTGAGAAGAAGGGCCTAAGTGACTGAAAGCTGAAAGAAAGCCAGAGGTACAGTTAGCAAGTGACAAAAACAGTGAAGTTTGGAGCAGAAAAGCAGCTGACATGGTCTGTGCACCCACTATGTGTCAGGCCATAGGATATACATTTAAGCCTTAATTTTTTGATAGCTGTTACCGGAGATATATTTTTGAGATAAATGTAATTATCCCCATTTACGGTCAAAGAAAGAGAAGTTAAGGAGGTTTGTAATTTAACACAAATAGCTGGTAAATAATGGAACAGGGGCTTGAACCCAGGCCAGTCTGATTCAAAAACCCAAGTTCTTTCCACAGGTTAATTAGTTCCTTGCATTTTTTATAATCGTCTTCTATACTTAGCATTTATCCTGAATGGTTCATCATTTTTATCACTTTTAAAGGGAGAGTTCTGTTTTTGCAGGGGAAGGTAATGTTTGATCGTGGTCTCAATGTTTTTGAACTTTACTAGCTCGGTCTGCATTTGTGCGTGTGTGTATGTGCACATCTGGGGTGTGGGGGTGGTGGGGAGATCCAGATGGTCTGAACCCTCGATCCTCCAAGTGTGGTCCCTGGCCCAGCAGCCTTGGCTTCACTGGGAGCTCGTTAGAAATGCTGAGTCTCAGGCCCCCTCCGCCCTCCTGAGTTCACAGTCTGTATGTTTAGCAACATCCCAGGTGATTTGTCATGCACATTAAAGTTTGAGAAGCCCTGGTCTAAACTACCATAGTTCCAGAGGACTCAGCGGCAGTTGTCCAAGTGGTTGGCATATTGTGCAAAAGCAGTAACTCTAGATAATGATAAATTATATCCCAGTTTATTGAGTACTAACTGTGTACCAGACACTATGTTTAAGTGTTTTATGTAAATTTTCTTATTTTTAATATTCCCAATAATCCTGTAAGGTGAGTATTTTTGTTCCTATTTTAGAGATGAGAAAACTGGCACATAGAGGTTAAGTAACTTGTCCCAAATCTAATACCTACGATGCCAAGCCAGGTCTGTCTAGTTCCAGTCTGATGCTCTTGACTATCATGTATGTTTTCCGGCTAATCTTACAGACCAGAAGCTGTGAATTACCAATGTCTGACTGCTAATGATGGGAAAGTTTGACTCACAGTATTGCTAGTTCATAAATCATATTCAGTGCAATGAATTTTATTTTATTGACTCTAAATGATAAGATTAAAATGGAGCTCTCTCTCTGGAATAATACCTAACATTGCTTATATCAAGCTTGGTATATTTTTTCCTTGGAGTAGAATAACATATGCACACAAAAGAGCTTGGTAAGCATTTTTATTGTGCTATGAATTCTGTTCTAATTTTAATTTTAAAGATAATTGTAATAATACAATAGAATTCAATAATATATTACTAGTACAATACAATGAAACCAATAATCAGTGACACAGTACAATAAAAAATGTTCACCACAGCTAGCATAAAGAGAGGAACATTGACAAGCTTCATATTAGTTCATACATTATTGAATTTTCTGTTGTTTCTTTGCAGACTGTTCTTTTTTTCATTTTGTTGCATTGTTTTTGTTTTCATTCTTTTTGTTTCCTGATCCGTTAGGTGGAGAATCCAGGTGGACCAAATTTGGCCATATTTGTTGTAATGTCATTACCATGTTTTAAAATAATGTTCTCTGTTAATTTGCCCTTTGTTCCGGGAAGAACGAGTTGGCTTTACCCTGAGTATAATGAGTTGTTGGCTTTAAAGATCAGTTGTCTTGGGAGGTTGGAAGGATCAAGGTGTCTATTTGGTCATTAACTATAGACTTTTGGGAAAAAAGGAACCCCAAAGTGTAGTGATTTGTGTGTGTTTTGGGGATTTGGTGGGGAGGAAAGGGGAAGGAAGGAGGCAGATCTGCCTGTGTCTAACAAGTTTTCTTGCTTATCATGTCACACTAAATGAATATGCTGATACTTTATTAAATTACTTGGTGATGAGAGTCAAACAATAGTCTTGATATACCATTTAGAGCTAAATATATGAAAGGGAATTGGTAAGGATGGCATTTACTCTAGAAACACAGTCTTCATCCACGTTTACTGGTCCTCTAGTATTTAATTATGGTTATGCCTGTCTTGTGGAGATTGCTTACCTCATAGTGTCCAGTTATAAAACAGTGTGTACCAAATGAGTTTACAAAAAAGAAGCTAAAATAAAAGCCTTGTCTTGTTCTCAGTAAAAAATTCTGCATCCTTACTTTATATACAGTTCTAACAAGCTGGTTTTGTAATTCACATACTTTTCCATTGTGTGCTGGTAAGTGTTTAACAACTGGTTCTTGTGGACAGGATTAGGGAAGCTCTAGTTTGTAGTGTTTGCTGGTTTCTGTGGTGTAAATACTCCCTCCATGGCCAGTCCCAAGCTCCCAGTTTGACACCACTGACTGTGGAGATGGGAAGAGATGTACACAGTTGCCTCCCACAGGCCTTTGGAGCTGGCTCAGCACACCACTGATTTTGCACCAAGAGATCAGAACGGGAAGGGGCTGCTGCAGGGAGGCTGTGGAGTTAAAAAACTGAAAAGAGTGTAGAAAATAATAAGAAACTCAGAACAGTGGGGAGGCAGGCACGTCTGTTAAAGGACGTTTGAGTAAAAGTGTGTCTGCTCTCCCAAACTGCTGAGATGACGAAAATAACGAAACATGGGGAAAAAAGATCTTCATTAAAAGTAGAAAATGGCTAACCCCCAACATTAAGACTTTAAGAATATTTGCCAAATTTGATGATATTTGAAGTTAATCCAAGGAAAATCAAAATATATCTTTTTAGAACCCCAGAAGGTGCCCTTGCAAGACAAAAGCCTTATTTAGAACAGAGAGGCTGGGCACA
Organism: Choloepus didactylus; assembly: GCF_015220235.1. Taxonomy (NCBI): domain Eukaryota; kingdom Metazoa; phylum Chordata; class Mammalia; order Pilosa; family Megalonychidae; genus Choloepus; species Choloepus didactylus. Next base: position 25,491,697 of record NC_051325.1, on the reverse strand, counting down.
GGTGGGTCCCTGGAGACGCAGAGCGTGTTCTTAGTTTGATGTTTTCTTTGTTTCCTGGGTTTTGCAATATCCTCTATTTTTTCTTTCTTTTTTTTCCCTTCCTGTAATTTAGAAGATTTATATTGTGTTTTACATTTTTTGTGGTAATAAATTGTAACAAATGAGAATAACAATGTAACAAAACCCTATGTTTATAGATCTATCAACTTTAGACAGTATTTCTTAACCTCTGGATATAAAAAATTAAAAACCTGCACATTCATACTTCTTCCCATTCAATGTCTTGATTTTGTTACACATTATTTTTATATTATCAAGGCTTACAATGTTTCATTACATTCGCTATACCAACATTGTTTGGCTTCCATTTCAGATTTAAATAAATCGTTGCAAAACCAGAACAAAAAGAAAATATCATCCCAGGAAGCATAACAAAATGAGATAATAGAAGGAAGATCAAACACCTGGTTATTGGAAGCCATAAATGTAAATAGGAATTCATTAGAAGGAAATTGTATTTTGAATATAAAAGAGTCATCTAAAACAAGTTGTTGTAAGCAAATGTAAATTAAAATTCAGCACTGTTTGTATTTAATATGGAAGTTGGGGGGGTGCTTTTACCTTTTTTTTTTCCTTTAATTGTGGTATTAGGATATGTTCTTACATTTGCCCAGAGCTTTGGAGTTTGTATTTTCTCTTGATTCTTATGTACCCTTGTGAGGGAAGTGGTATTATGCCTATTTTACGGATGAAGAAACTAAGGCCAAGGGAAATAAACTGCTTGCCCAACACCACATTGTCCATGTCTTCTGAATCATTTTTTCAGTAAAATATTTTTCTCAACATATCATAATGGCCTCTTCAGTAGAATAAATATTTCTATTTATGAATTAAAGACATAATTTAAACACTACATTAAATATCCTCTTATTAGGAGGATTATAGGCATATACTTCATTTTCGAAAGAGTTCTGTCTTTAAAGGGATGTCATTTGGAAAAATAGCTTGTATGGAGCAGTCTGCTCTTGATTTAGGGCAGGATGAATGAGACGGTTCAGTGTTGACTTAATTATTTCAGTGGAGCCACTGGGAACCACCACAACTACAGTCTATCCTAAAATTCGCTTGTTCATATAAATGAGGGATTGCTGGAGTAGTGGGGACTGCGGGCGTCCAGGACTTGGAGGTTGGAGTCAGGTTTTACACAGGGTCTGCTGGAGACACATAACTCAGTGTCTTCCTCTTGGGTCCAGCTGTATAAAAATGATCAAAACGTGCACATGTGGATCCAGATGGTATTGCTTGGGGGTGGTGGTGCGTTTGATGGTGTTTGATGGTTATCCTGGACTGATGTCAGCATTTTGGCTTGGGTGCCCACTCTGTAGCGTACATGAACCAGATAGTAATCTGTGAGGTCAGACACTCAGCTTTTGAGGGCACAGGGGTGACCACAGTACAGCCACATGCACCCCATAGCAACTGCTGAGGTTCCTCTTGAGGTATATTTATAGGACAAAGCTCTCAACTTCTTACTATCCGTGCCAGGGAGATCATCTCCAGACCGCACTTAGCAATTCTTTATTTTTCTTTATACCGGACCTGTTAGTAACTTAAAACAGTTTTTAGAGTTTGATTTCCTTTCTCAAAGTCTGAAGGTTCTATAAAGGAGGAAACTGGGCAAAAGGTGGCAGGCAGATACGGAGGTCAAAGAAAGATTTTCAACAGCTTATAACCAACTTACTAAATTTCCTGAATTGTGGGCAATCAGTTGTGGTTTCTTTTCGGTTTATATCTTGAACTTTTTGTGGCTTTCGTTAGAGAAAAGCCCCAGGATTCGTTTGAAGGAAGAGGTTAGAGGTAGGTGTCAAAATTTACTCTTCCTATTGAATAACACCTAAATCTTTGATCCAGCGGCACTTCTTGTTGTATTCGGAGCCTCTTACTCATTCCTGGGCAGTGTTCCTCTGCTATATGCCTGTTAAAAGCATTTGCTGTATTTGTTGTTCTGCTTAGAGTGAGAAAAGTCTCTCCTGGCCATTCTGCCTGGTGGTTTCGCTGTGACTGTTGGAACCCTTTGCCCAACCTCCCCTTTGTGGCTGTGGGCATGGGGGTGGGACTGTTCCGAAGGTGTTGTCACAGGCGGTCGCTGATTGTGTCTGTCTGTTCATCCTGAAGTCCCTTAGCCCCCCTCCGCCCCTTCTAGAAAGAGAGAGGCTTATCTAAGAACTGTGATTCCCCTGCAGTTCTCCACCTGTGTCAGGCGTGCACTGAAGAGCCTGTTTCTGGCCGGGTGAAGTTTAAATCCTCCTCACTGTATTTCAGGTAAGAGAGCCCACCAAAAATGGCTTTGTGAATAGAAGTCAAGACTTAGAAAGGGGAGAGGTTTTGATAAGCTTATGGTTTTTATAGCTTGTAGAAAGGCTATCACAGTTTTATTTCTGTGTCTCTGAAATGAAACAGTGTATAGGTATATGCAGTGGTAGAAAGGACAGTATGCTTCTCTGCCTTTGAATTGCTCGGACCATCCAAAGTTTTCATGAAGACTTTTATGTTTTGAATATTGACTTTTTTTCTTTAAAATTTCTAATAGAAAAATCTAAAGCAAAATTAAGCCTCATAGTGCATTAGACACTATCATTTTATGGTAATTCAGGCATTTAATTAGGTATAGATTTGTTTAATTAATATCTCTTTCATAAAATTTCCCTAAACCTAACTTGCAGCTCAAAGAGATTTTTAATGACATTTATCAGTATGATTTCTGTATCTCTATGTCACTTAGCACTTTCCATATTTTAAAAATTAACCAGTCTCTTGATAATATTTTCTGTAAATGCTTAAATATAATGTAATAAAACACAGAAGGCATTAAGTATTTTTCAGTCATGCAAGAATTATTACAAAAAGCCAACTCGTTTTTGTTTTTCTTAATTATTAGTGAAAGTATGGAACATATTTAGATATTTTCTGCTTTGTTGCCACTTTTTTTTTCAACTACATTAAGATAGGTGAAATTATTATTTAAAAATGTCTCTTTTCCTAAATAAGTAGTCAGAATGAAAATATACCTTGTACTTTATTTGTTGCCTTAGAAAGTCAATCAGTAAAATAATGCAAAATTTCTTCTGGAAATAAGAGAATAGAAATAAACAACTTTGGCTATACCAAATTATTTGGTTTGTATATTTGATAATCATATTTTTGAAGATGGTTTTTCATATAATTACGCATATTCATGGCCAAAGAAATGATGCTGAAATATGAAAATTGTGGTTAGAACAGAATAATTGGCTTCAGATGGCTTTAGGAAAATATTTCATTTGTGGCACTTTAGCATCTTTTGTGTACTTTGTTTTTTCAGAAAGGACTATCTTAGTACCTTTAAAAATATATGTAATTATGAAAGAAAAGGTAAACCTTTAGTTTTGTGTGAACCATGACTAGCCAGGATATTACTTGAATGTAAAAACAATCTGTTAGTGGCCTGAGAATTCATTTGACAGTTACCTGTTGGAGAAAGCATTTTATGCTCTTTTTACATTTTCACACTTACATGCCAAGTGATCCACTCACCAAAGACATATAGGATATTTCTAGATACATTGGAAAATATGAAACTTCAAAATTTTCATAACAGGTTCAACTGCTTTAATTTTATAGACTCTCCAGGGGCTTTAGCATGAGATGCAATTGGAAACCAAGACTGAGGCAGTGCAGAAAGATGTTGTCAAGGGAAGGTGCTTATCGGAGATGAGGGGAACAAGGCTTAATATTGCCTCTTCACTTATACCTCTTGTCTTTGTCTGAAGATAAAGCGGCTATTGAGAAGACAGGTTGTCGAGGCTCGGTCTGCAGGCTGGTTGTGAGATCACTCCAGTACCCCTCAAACTTTAATGTATATATGAATCATCCAGGATCTTGTTAAACTGCAGATTCTAACACAGCAGTTTGGAAGAGGGGCCTGGGATTCTGCATTTCTAACAAGCTCCCAGGCAATGTCAGTGCTGCTGGTTCAGGGACCACACTTTGACTAGCGAGGAACTACACAATATCAGATATCTGCTCAGTGAGTTATTTTAAAAGTAATGTCTAGTCAATAGCAGGCAATCAATTTGCAAAGCCAATGACTGGAAATGTGGTTGAGGTGAATTGACTGGCTGTAGGCATGACCTCTTCAAAGATGGTATAACTGATGAGCTGTTATCGGTTATAACCTGCTGTTTTCTCTGGAAGGAATGCACTGTTTTGTAGCCCCTGATTAGTTTCATAGCAGTGTTTTTCCAGGATTTGTTATTGCTGGCAGCCGGCCTCTTGCCTCTTAGTAGAAATCTCCCTCTGGACTGCCACAAGCCACCAAGGTCCCATCCGCTCCTCCCATCTGCTGTCAGTTTTAGCAATCAAGGGCCTTTCATGTGTTTTGGGTTTGATTTGTGTCATGCACCTGAGTTTTCCGCAGCATCTTCTGCCCAACCTGGCTAGCAGGTGCTCCATTTCAGCTCACCGTGAATTCAACTATAGAAAATGTATCTGTGAGGAGCTGCTTCTTTCTCTATCATCTAACGCACAATTTTCCAGTCTAATCAACCAGTTTTGGGCAGTTGCTTTTTAAAAAAGTCCTCCATATCTCAGCTAGTTAGATGTTTGCTTCTGGTTTTCAGCTTGAATATTCAGCCAGGGCTCTAGGTCCCATGTGAACTCTAGAAGGGAAGGAAGTAGGCAGTGGGGTGGGAGTGTGATACTCTGAACTCTTGAGCAATTCCTTTCCCAATATGTATTTTTTCTCCAGCCTTTCATTATGAAAATTTCAAGCATATGGTTATTTGAAAGAGTGTTACTGTGAACAACTCTATACTCGCTGCCTAAATTCCACCCACCATTAACATTTTACTTTGTTTATCACATATCAGTCCATTCACCCATCCATTTATGCATCTCTTAACCCATTTTATTTTTGATTCATTTCAAAATTAACTGCAGGCACCAGTATGCATACTTCAGCATGGTGATTATTAACTAGAGTTCAATTTTTGTTGCCAGCTTTTCATATGAAATTTAATGAAATTTACTTACAATGAAGTGCATACATCCTAATTGTACATATGTAGAGCCTTGACAGATGTCATTGTCATTTGGCAAACCTAGTTCCCATCAAGATATAGAACATTACCTTCACCTCAGAAAGTTCCTTTGTGCCCCTTCCCAGCTCTTATATTCTTTTATGTCTCCTCAAAGAACAACTGAAATAAGCGATCTGCAGTCAATTCATTTTTAACTGTACTTTGATTATTTTATTTCACACAACTTATTTTCATAGTTAGAAATAGATATCACAGAACAGTTTCTAACAAACTAACATTTAGTTTGCTCAGAATAACTTGTGGCGTTCAATTTTTGACAAAATTAACATTTTAACTAGAGTAATTTAGAATATCTGGTTTTTACTTGGCACAAATCACTTGCCAATGACCTTATTGATTCTTTTACCATTTTACAACATGGGTGGGGAGGTAATTTGGATAGAGAAGGTGTATCCACATTCTAAGACATCCTATTGTTCCTGGACACAGAGAAAAATCTCCATTTCAGGCCAGATGTCTGTTTCCTGAGAAGACTGTATTTGTAGGTGTGTTGTATTCTCTTCATAATTTAGCCTGAAGTATATATTGGTTCACACTGCCTCTCAGAAATGGAAGGCTCTATTCCTGTGATCATCTTAATTCATGCCATTCCACATTTGTGTGCAGTCTTTGTGTGAATTATACGTGTAAGGACTCCACAGAGGATTGGGATGGATTTGAATCTGCCCTGAGATGGACTCACAGAACTGTGTAAAACCTCAACTATCCAGACTACAGCTCTCTGAATGCCAGGCTCTCAGAAAAACCCTGTCGCTAGAAAGCTATAATGTCCCACAATTTCTTTGGTCACTAGCATAGCAGAAAGGGGATGGTCAAAACAAAAGAGTTGCTGCAACATCATATTAGTGGTTCAGGGTCTTTAAAACGCACAAACTGAGTTCTTGGAGAGTGCCACAGAACTCCCAGTTTTGGTTTGCTTGTTTTCACCACTCACTATAACACACTTTAATGGCAATGAGATTCACCTTCTGAAAAACCCCTGCACAGCTACTTTAGCTGTTATTTACACATAGGCATATTTTACCCTTGTCAGTGAATACTGAATTACAAGCAATAGGCTTATTCAGATATTTTCAGTGAGAATAATTCATTGAGCATAACTCAAATTTAGACAGAGATATTAGATGGTCGGTATTTAGAGACTTCTTTTATAGTCTTCCTCCCAAACACGATATAGAAATTTATAGTGATTTTTAAATGTACATCATTTAATAGAAAGTTCATGTTTGCTTGCTTATAAGGAGATGCAGAGAAATGTCACAACAGTTTTTAAAAGCATAGTGTGTGATCCTTAGAAACAAACTAAACAAGTGCTCAACAGTTATCTATTCAGAAACAAAAAACAGAGACTATATAGATTTCGTTAAGGCTAATATGTAATTACCTATAGACCAGCAAAAAACAAAACAAAACAAAACCCTATGTGCATAATTATTCTTCTTTGTTGTTGTCCAATTTTGTTAATTTGCAGTTGCTTTATCTAATATGAGGGGGAAAATAATTTTTGCAAATACTTGCTGAACTCGGTTCTGATGAAATAACACAGAGTACCATGTTTTAAGAAGAATGAATTCAGGTTATAACTCTAAGCAGCTTTCTATTGGGTAAAACCAGTATCTGGGGCTTCTACATACTTAAATATTTCATTTTATGGTGTAATTGGAAGTACCAGAGGCATATATCTGCATTTATTTTTATAGCCATGTATTATGTAATATAGAGTACTGTGGGAAATGGTGAATGTTTCCCCCTCTCATAATTTCAAGACCCAGTGGAATAGGAAAAAAAAAACCAATTCTCTTCTCTCTTATCTTGTGGCACGATGGCACTTGTTATAAATTCATCATAGACCCCAGGGTCATCATCTATGCAGGTTTTATTATATTTTCAGCCTCAATTAAAAATTTAAGTTTCCAGGACAGGAGAGAAGTGTCCATAAATTTGGGCCTTCCTCAAGTGTGATTTTTTTCCTAGTCTGTCCACTGCCATTTCTTAATATTCTGGAACCCCATCTTCTAATTTTTCTGAAGAGTCTGTTTTCACAGCTCCGTGGTTTTCATTGAATACCCCAAACCAGTTCGCCACTGAATGTTATATCTTTTTGTTCATACATTCTGCCTAACCTCAAAAGTTCAGCATGAAATTTTAATGATCCTGAAGCTTTCCTAACTGCTGTGGCATCAGATCTCTGCCTCTCTCTCCCTTCCCTGGACACATACTGCATCAACTATAAACTTTTGGTGTCGTTCTTCAGTGTAGGCAAAGACTGTTAAGTACTCTCTACTTGTTTTATACATCACTTTGGTCTTCCCAGTGACATTGTGAATTCCTCTGTGTAAGAACCACATCTTACACTTATTTTTACCTTTCCTGCCTCTCCTTGTCCAGTGTTTTGGTTTGTCTTCGCTTAATAAATATTGTTGGCTGTTTGCCTGAATGATAGGAAGAGAGAGGCCACTGTTCTCTGAAACATGATAAACCTAGTTTTCTCCTTCTATCAACTTGCCCTAAGAATGGAATTAACGGGAGGATTACTTTAAGGCAAAATAATTTGGAGTTGTGTGTTTCTTTTTGTCTTTGTTTTTAAATGTGATTGCCATGTATCCAGTCATGTTTCAGTAATAATCTTACCATTTAGCACAAGGGTAAAACAAGGTTATTCCTTTCATCTCCAAAGAGCAAATTGTTTTTCTGAAATAATTGTTTCCCCACCAATGAGTAAAGAGGGGTGGCCACATTTATGATCTAGAATGTAGGAAAATGTAATATCTCAGGTTCAGTTTCTGAATGACTTGGAAGCAGAAGATGGACCACATTTTGCTCTCAGTGTGTCCTGTCCATCCTTGTCATCCAGCACATCATTGATCTTGTCCGATAAAGAATTTAGTCATAGGGAGTCAGTGTGCAGCCATGCTTTGCTTGTTCTGTACAGTATTGAAAGTTGCCTACTTTAAAAGTATCAGATGATTAAATAAATAAACAAAGATGAAAATGGATTTTCCACATCTAACAAATTGGAAGACCTGGCAAAACCCAGACCTGCTCTCCCTATTAGAGGAGGTAAATGCTCTCTAATTCAACCCAGTACCCCCAAACCCCTGTATTAATTTCCTATTGCTGCTGTAACAAATATCCACAATCCTAGTGGCTTAAGACAACACAAACTTATTATCTTACACTTCTGGAAATCTGCAGGGTGGGTGTTCCTTCTGGGGGCTCTGTTTTGGTTTCCTTGGCTGCACAAGGAAATACCATGAAACAATGGAATTCATTCGCTCACAGTTTGAGGTTGGGAAAAAGTCTAAATCAAGGTGTCATCAAGGTGATGCTTGCTTTCTTCCCGAAACTGTGGCTTTCTGGGGCTGGCTGCTGGTGACTGTGGGTCTTCAGCTAGTCACGTGACAAGGCACACGCAGCATCTCCTGGCCTCTGTTCCCCTCCAGGTTCCATGGATGTCCAGCTTCTCGCTTTCTGTGACTTTTTCTCACTCTGTCTGAATTTCATTCTCCTTATAAAAGATACCTGTAATAGGATTAAGACCCATCCTGATTGAAGAGGGCCACACCTTAACTGAAGTAACCCCATCAAAAGGTCCTGCTTACAATGGGTTCACACCTATAGGAATGGATTAGGTTAAGAACTTGCTTTTTGGGAGTACAGGCAGCTTCATACCACCAGAGATTCTCAGGGTGAATCTGCTCTTTGTCTTTCCCAGCTTGTACAGGCTGCCTGCTTTCCTTGGCTTGTGGCTGTATCACTGTGATTTCCATTTCTGCTGTCACATTTCCTTCTCTTACCTTCTTGCCACCCTCTTCAATTTTTTTAAGGGCCCTTGTGATTACATAGCAACCCCCCCCCCCCCCCGCCGCCGCCAGGTAATCCAGGATCATCTCCCCATCTCAAGACCCTTAATTTAATCACATTTGCAAAGTTCCTTTTGCCATGTAAGGGGACATACTCATAGGTTGTAGAGATTACACGCAGAAAGCCCCCACAGATACATCTGACCCATTAAGGCCTCTATAGTGTTGAACAATTCAAATTGATTTCTGTTTCCCTGGAGTTTACCAGAAAATAAGATGGAAATATTTTTAAAATTGATCCTTTTACCCCTCTCTTCACAAATCACCATATATCTTAGTATATCTTGTTTTCTAAACAGTTTTTAAATAATTGAAAAGAATAAACAGCTCTTCCTTATCTCTTGGCTTGACTTTTCTTCTGTGGGTTTTTACCTAACTATTTACATTTCAAGTTCTTTTTTACATTGTAGTTTTCCTTTAATCTTCCTCATTAAGCCACCTCTTCCCTTGTTAGTCCCTTGACAATTTCTTAAAACCCTGATTCTTTCCCCAGGGAAATTTATCTTGCTATTGTGATTTCTGTTTTTCTTCCTTGTTTCTCCGTGTTTTAATGCAACTTCATCACTTCACCCTGCAGTCTTTCCCTCACAATACTCTTATCATTGTCGTTTTTATCTGACAATAGAAAATAATGTACATTTTGACCCTGTGCCTCTGTTCTTTTCAGCAGAACATGGTATAATATTCATTTTGCTGATAAGAGAGTGGCAAAATTAATGTCAGAAATACAGAAGCTGCTTAGTACCCTAAGAATTGAGAAAAGCTCTTCTATACACTATAGTGACTGATGCAGGAACAATTTGTCTATCTTCTCTGCCAAGAATCGTGACATTTTCTCTTTTGACCTTTTTTGTGGTTGTTAATGCTGATACTACAGTTAGTGAGATAAATTAATTAGATCTCTTCTTAATTAATCCATTGGTGTGGCTCTTCTAGAACTATATATAGGGCATCAGTCCAGAAGACCACAGTGTACTGCAGTGGTTCTCAAAGTGTGTTCCCGAACCAGCAATGGAAGCATCACTGGGAACTTGCTGTATATGAAAATTATCAGGTCCCTCCCAGACCGCTGAATCAGAAGCTCTGGGCCTGGGACCCAGAAATCTATGTTGTACCAGCCCTTCAAGAGATTCTGATGCAAATCAAGTTTAAGAACCACTGGTATATTGTATATTGGATTGTTACTGTAGGGGACTGGGCTAGGTCTCAATCTTTAGATCTAATCACTAGCCCCAGACCCCAGGGATGCCAATTCCAATAAACTGTGCCCTCAGATATTCTCAATTTCAATAAACTGTCTGCACCTTGTTTCACCTTTGAAATAGTAATCAGTGGGTTGGCATCAGGAAGAAATAATCCTTCTTAGTTGAAGAGTCTACCCAAGAGTTTTGTTCCACTTTGCTAATGCTGCCATTATGCAAAATACCAGAAATGGATGGGCATAAAAAAAAAGGGGGTTTATTTGGTTACAAAGTTACAGTCCTAAGGCCATAAAAGTGTCCAAACTAAGGCAACAACAATAGGATACTTTTACTGAAGAACAGCCAATGGCGTCTGGAACACCGCGTCAGCTGGGAAGGCATGTGGCTGCCATCTGCTAGTCCCAGGTTGTGTTTCACCTCCTCTCTCAGCTTCTGTGCTCCCTTAGCTTAGCATCTCCAAATGTCCTTCTGTCTGCAACTCCAAGCATCTCTGAGCATCTCTGTCAGCTCCCAAGCATCTCTCCAGAAGTCTCTCTCAGCTTCCTTGGGGCGTTTTGTCCTCTCTTACTTCTCCAGAACAAATTCTGGGTTAGCAACTCCAAATGTCTCCAAGCATCTGCTTTCAACCATCTCCAAAATGTCTCTCTCAGATGCTGTTGGGATGTTTTGTCCTCTCTTAGCTTCTCTAGAGCAAACTCTGGGCTATCTCAAAGCATCAGCAAGCATCTGGGTCTGTGTCAGCTCTTTTTAAAGGACTTAAGTAAACTAATCAAGACCTATCCTGAATGGACGGGGTCAAATCTCCCTGGAAACATTTAATCAAGAGGCCACACCCTAATCAAAAAGATTAATCAATCTGTCCCCACAAGATTGCATTAAAGAATATGGCTTTTTCTGGGGGGCATGATATATACAAACCAGCACAGGCTTAAAAGTCAAGTTATGTTGATCTAAGCACAAACCTTATTCCTGGAATTTACCAATTTGCTCTCATCTCAAATAGGCCCTCCTCCCACACCTTTCCATAAAATTATGGCACATTTCAATAAGTGTTAATATTTCAACTTACTGAGATCTTTAAAACAAAGTGCTACCTTACTTGTATATGAAAGAAAACATTCTGTTCCTTCCCCCACTCTGCCCCCTGTGAGTCATTCAAAGTAAATCTCATATCTACCACGTAAGCCTGAATTCAGGGCAAATCAGATCATCCCTAATATTGTCTCCAAATTTGGTGGAAAGTGCATTGGGCCATTTAAAAATATTAACTTTACTGAGCTACAATTTACTTGCAATAATATGCGTCCATTTTTGTGTCTATTTTGCATGTCAACGACAAATGTGTACACCAGTGTCACCACTACCATAATCACAGTATTGAACCATTCTGTCCCCACAAAAAGCTCAGCTGAGCCCCTTTGCAGTCCATCCCTCTCACCTTCCACCCTGCATCCCCACACAACCACTCGTCTGCTTCTGTTGCTATAGATTTATTTTACTTTTTCTGAGATTTCATAGAAATAGAATCATGTACTCTTTTTGTTTCTGGCTTCTTTTAGCATAATGTTCTTGAGATTTCTCCATGCTGTTCCATGTATCAGTAGTTTGGATTTCTTTCTTTCTTCTTCTTTTTTTTTTAAATTGCTGAGTAGTATTCAGTTGTATGGATATACCATAATTTATCTATTCACTTACTGGGGGATATATGGATTTTTCCAGTTTTGGACTGTTGGGAGGAAGTTGTTATGGACATTTGTATACAAATATTTGTGTGCACATGCTTTTATTTCTCTTGTTAAATACCTAAGGATGTAATGGCTGGGTCATATGATAGATATTTAACTGTACAAGAAACCACCAAATTGGTCTCCAGATGGTTAAATGACTTTGCATTCCCACCAGCAACATCTGAGCCTTCCCCCTGGTCCATTCTTACATGTTGTGATGCTCAACAAATAGAAAGAAATTTAGTTTTATGTTTATATCTAATCTATATATGTATATATTTACATTACACACAAAAATGTGGCTATATTTCGTTATATCATATTAAAAAGCATCAGTTAAAATACATGATCTTATTTTATACATAATATAAAATCCCAACCTATGAGCATACACACAAAGCTCTTAAACAGTACCTAAGAGATTTATCTGCTTTTCCTTAATATTTGTTTAGTTTTGTCATCTTTTGGCCATTATTAACAGTCAAGTTGACAAACCTCTAAGAATAAAAATAGAAACCCTAACATGAGGAAATTGTTGTTGATTTCTGTTTTCTCTAGATCTGGAAAAGGTAACTGTCATATGATTCTGGTGTTAGCTCTCTTTGGTCAAGCCTGTAAACTGATGGTATCAGACCATGCAACACAGAAGAAACTCTGAGATAAGCAATGGGAAAATGAGGTGTAAATGAGGGAACTAAAGAAGGATGGTCAAAGGGAGCAAGAGGGATGGATTGGGAGTGAGAGAGTTTTGGCGTCCAATAAAGATTCAGAGGAGGATGGGAAAGAAGCCAATGGATTTGGCTGCTGTGGAGAACAGGCTTACACACAGATCATTATAATTCCAACAAGAATGTGGGAAACTTCTGAGTAGAAGTAAAAGCAACATGCTGTAAGAGAGGAGAGTGAATGATTCCATACCTGGGGTGGGCAGGGGAATATTAGGGAAAGCTTCGGAAAGATCGATTAGTAGGGGAAATAGGAAAGTAGGGAAATAAAGAGAAGTGTCATGTATAATGTGAAATGCTGCAATTGTTGATTAGCTTTCCTGGAGTGTGCTAATAAAATATATGGTTGGGTGGTTTGTTTTATAGATTTTATCCTGAACGTATGATTGCTGGTTAAAGTGCTGCTGTTAATTTATGTCATAAAGCAAGCAGAGTCCCTGGGACTGGACTGAGCCAGGGGCAAGGTGGTGGTATAAATTTCAGTGACTCATGTCTTGTGTCTAAAATAGCAGCAGGCTAGGGATCAAAGTGTAATCAACAGAGGAAGTCTTTTTGACACATGTTCTCCCATGAAAATAAACTTAGAACCAGTATAATTCGGTTTCTCAAGCCAGTATAAGGAATGGTGTATAGAGAAGATAAGGGTGGGAAATGGGCATGTGCTTGCATCAGACCATGGAGAGAATTGTATTATATGCAAAGACATTTTTATTTTATCCTGTAGTAGGCAGTTTTCTAACTGGCTTTAGGTATTGCGGTGGTTTGAAGCTGTCTGTATCCCAGAAAAACAAGTCCTTAAATTAATTCTTTCTTGTGTGTGTGAACCCATTGTATAGAGGACCTTTCGATGAGGTTACTTCAGTTCAGGATGGGTGTTAATTCTATCACTGGAGTCCTTTATAAGAAGACTGAAATTCAGGCAGAGTGAGAAAAAGCCACAGGAAGCAAGAGGCTGGACTTCCATGGAACCCGGAAGAGAACAAAGGAGCCAGGAGAGGCTTCTGTATATACTGCCATGTGACAAGCTAAGGTCCAAGAATTGTCAGCAGCCAACTCCAGAAAGCCACAGTTTTGGGAGCAAAAGCATCACCTTGATGATGCCTTGATTTGGACTCTCTTTTAGTCTCAAAACCATAAACAAATAAATTCCCATTGTTTAAGCTGAACCATTCTGTGGTATTTGCTTGAGCAGCCTAGGAAACTAAAACAGGTGTGCTCTTGGGTGCACACAAAGATGTTCTAATGGAATATATGCAAGGGCTCAGAGACTCGAAGGAGGAACTTTCCAGATTCTCAACTTTTATATATACTCTTTCCTAAAATTGATCTGCTTGAGAATGCATCTGCTCTCCCTTCTCCCATTTTACAGAAGGAAGGTATTCCTCTCATTTTTCCAGAATCTTAATATGGTATATTATCCTAGGGTCTAAAAATTTCCAAGTGCTAAACATAAGGACCTTTGCTTGTAACAAAATTGAGGGCATATTTGAAGATATCTTGATTGATAGACAATTAAAAATAATTTTGATGATGGATCACTGTCTGCAGTGGCATAAAACTCAAAAGCTCAGAATTTTGATTGATGTGGCTATAGCTAAGCTCTTCTACGCTCATCTATTTATTTAGGCCAAAATGGTCTATCAGTACTTAAATATAGAAAAATGGAAAAACAAGAATAAGTTGATGTTAAAACCTTTATTGTAGTTTTAACTAACATGCATTCATAGATAATTGGCTTAATTTTTGAAAGCCCTATTCATCTTATTAAGAGATACATTTCAAATAAAGTTTTACTTTTTATGTTTAATAATTTAGTGATAAAATTTGCATTGTATTTATCTGCTTTTTCTCAGTTCTTTACTTTACAAAGTTCTAGAATAACTCAGAAGAAATTGTTCTACCCTTAGTGGCCAAATTCAAAGTAAAGTAAAATTCTAAGTTATATACAGTTTTGTGGCAGAGATATGTGATTGGTGAAAGAATAAAATATTTCTAATCAGAAAAATATATTCATTAGGATAAAGTTCTACAGGGGAAGTGGGATGGAAAAAAGAAATCAAAGAGAAAAAGGAGTGAGAAAACATAAATGTTAAAGAAGAGCTCATTTGTGTATTATTAAGTGGACAATCATGGGCATCAAACCACTATAGAGTTTAGACTTGTGAATACATTTAAGAGCAATGTAACAGTAGTTTTATTAATATATCAACATTTGCAGCATGCCAGAAATTACTTAAAACCTATGATGAAAAAATTAAGATATCAACTTAAAGTTGATCTTTGGTTTACATAGTTTTCCTAGATTCTTTTAGAGGAAAGAAGTACAGATTTTTGAGACCCACATCTATAGGTGATGGGGCACTACTGATCTGAATAGGTGAATAAGCGGTAAGATAAGTGCATTTGTAAAGGTATTCTCGTCCAAGTAGAAGATAGGTAAGATAAAGAATAGGGGTTGGAAATGGTGGGAAACGAGGGGCAAATAGAACAGTGAGTAGAATTTCACAGTCATTTAAATGACAGATGCACCATTCAGGATGTTTTTAGCTGCAGTGAATAGAAACCCTCAACTCAATTTCCCTTATGTAACAAGAAAAATTGTCTCACCTCACAAGAAATCTCAAGGTAGAGTGGCTCCAGGGTTGGTTAACTCAGGACCCTGGGTTGCCCTCATGTCAAAAAATAACCACCAAGGGGCAAAGGACCACCACAATTACCTTCGACCAATAAGACTCATCCTTTGGTACTGGTGCTGGAGCACGCCTTGCCTGAAGCCTGCCTTGCCTGAAGCACATGGCCTCAGAAAGGAAGGTGTGGGTAACTGAAAAAAAAAAATTAGGAGCTTGTGCTAGAAGAAGGAAAAGAGGTAAAGACTATGGGGGGGGGGGAGGCAGTAAAAGCATCTGCTATAGATGATGAGGTCTTGACCTAAGGCATAGCAAAGAGGGTAAAGAATCAGGAATAAAGTACATGATAGAGTTAGGATTTGGAGTCGATAGTATTTAGTTACTAACTGGGTGTGGGAAAGAAGTAGATGAATTAATGCAAGGATGTCTACCAGGGTTCTGACTTAGTCACCAGATGGTTGGTTGGGCCATTTAGTGAGTTAGGGATCAGAAGGGTGGGCAGATTTGGTAGCCAGAACAATGGCCCCACAAAGATGCCCAATTCCTAATCTCTAGCATCTGCGGATATGTTACCTCGCATCACAAAAAGGACTTCGCAGAGGTGGTTAAAGTTACGGACCTTGAGATGGGAGATTATCCTGTATAATCTGGGTGGGCCCAGATCTAATCATGAATGCTTAAAAGAGGAGAACTTGAACTGGCTGTGGTCAGATAGAAAGAGATGGGACAATGGAAGAAATGGAAGGAGCAATTCGAAGCATGAAAGGGACTTGACTCACCCTTGCTGGCTTTCAAGATGGAGAAAGGAGGCTCTGAGCCAAGGAATGTGGGTGGCCTCTAGAATTTGGGCATAGCGAGAACATAGATTCTCTCCTAGAGCCACCAGAAAGTATCACAGCCCTTTCTGCTGACACCTTGCTTTAGCCCAGTGAGACCTGTGCTAGGCTTTTTTTTTTTTTTTTTTTTTAATCATCATTTTATTGAGATATATTCACATACCATGCAGTCATACAAAACAAATTGTACTTTCTATTGTTTACAGTACCATTACATAGTTGTACATTCATCACCTAAATCAATCCCTGACACCTTCATTAGCACACACACAAAAATAACAAGAATAATAATTAGAGTGAAAAGAGCAATTGAAGTAAAAAAGAACACTGGGTACCTTTGTCTGTTTGTTTGCTTCCCCTACTTTTCTACACATCCATCCATAAACTAGACAAAGTGGAGTTTGGTCCTTATGGCATTCCCAATCCCACTGTCACCCCTCATAAGCTACATTTTTATACAACTGTCTTTGAGATTCATGGGTTCTGGGTTGTAGTTTAATAGTTTCAGGTATCCACCACCAGCTACCCCAATTCTTTAGAACCTAAAAAAGGTTGTCTAAAGTGTGCGTAAGAGTGCCCACCAGAGTGATCTCTCGGCTCGTTTTGGAATCTCTCTGCCACTGAAGCTTATTTCATTTCCTTTCACATCCCCCTTTTGGTCAAGAAGATGTTCTCCATCCCACGATGCCGGGTCTACATTCCTCCCCGGGAGTCATATTCCACGTTGCCAGGGAGATTCACTTCCCTGGGTGTCTGATCCCACGTAGGGGGGAGGGCAGTGATTTCACCTTTCAAGTTGGCTTAGCCAGAGAGAGAGGGCCACATCTGAGCAACAAAGAGGCATTCAGGAGGAGACTCTTAGGCACAAATACAGGGAGGCCTAGCCTCTCCTTTGCAGCAACCGTCTTCCCAAGGGTAAAACTTATGGTAGAGGGCTCAACCCATCAAACCACCAGTCCCCTATGTGTGCTAGGCTTTTAAAATACACAACAGTAAAATAATAAAATCGTGTTGTTTTAAGCCACTGTATTTGTGGGATTTGTATGGCACAATTGAAAACAAACGCAGCAGGTTTTCCCAGGTTTTTCACTGGAGGTGGAGGTATTTTTTCACTTAATATTGAGTTAGATATGCCAAGTATTAGCAGTCAAGTGTTGTGGGCATTTTGGTCCCTTTGATTAGGTGCTTGCTTTTGTGAATGAGAGAAAGCAGTAATGGAGGAGCATTTTATTTAAAGTTTATTTGTTTTCAATTCTCTATAGTTCATTCTGCCCTTCCTCAAAGTCATGGGGTTGGAGTAGACAATCTCAGGTTGCTTTCAGTTTGAAAATTCTGAAATTATCTGCCTTAGATAAAAAAGTAAAACAAAGCACACCACTACCTAATACAGTCTCTTTCCTAGTGAAAATGCTAAAAGTCTGTTGAAAATAAGGAAATCCACATGCAAGAGGTATTGGTAAACCTACAAATATAGCATTCCCCATGAAACATGAGTGTGCTGTGTGTCAAAGTGCCTTGTTTAGGAATATAATGTTCCTAAATCTTAAACATAAAGCAACATATGCCCTGGAATTTCTGTGCTGAAATCTCTCATTTTGCATCAAAGTAAGCGAAATAGAAGGTTTTGAACAGAAGCATGTCTTGTCTTAACTATCTTGCGGCAGAAATCTGTCATAGTAAAAATCTCCCTGAGCTTCAGCGTCCTGTGAATTATTATATAAAATAGTCTTTGGTATTGTTGAAAGCATTCTTCTCATACACACTAGTCCTCATTGTTCAGAGATTTAGTCTCACAAGTAGAATCAGCTGCTTGATGTTTGGATTCTGTAGCTTGGGGGTTTTGTTAGATGATTGTGTGGGATTGCCAAATGGAAGAATGCACACTGAAGTCAGTCCTTGAGCGTTACCTCTTGCTTAACCTCAGTTTAGCTTGAGTAGGGCTCTAACAGAAAATCCTCAGCATTGCAACTGGTTTTGCACGGGGGTGGGAAGTGTAATTTCTAAGTTACCTGCTGCTGTTAACACAATTGGGGTGCTCTTGCTAACTTGGTGGCCAGCGGAATATGCAGATCACTTCAATGTTGCTAATTCATCCACTGGCTGAAGGTCATGTCCTTGCTCATTCTCACCCTTTCAGGGACTCCAAGTGCAAATTCTGCAGGGAAAAAAGGCTAAGATTTCCTAAGAATTGTTTCAGTAAAAAGGAGCTTGGAATGTGATTCCCCCTGGATCAATTGTTGCTCTAATACTCTGGAACACTTTGTTCCAAGAAAATTATTTAAGCACTCGAGCAAAAATGGAACAAATGTCCTTGAAATTGCTACTCAAACGTGGGCTTGCCAAATGCTGAGATGCGACTTCAGGAGATGATAAGTCCACTGTGAATGAGGCACTCAAGCTGCAGAGCCCATATGTTGTGCCTGCTCATGTTGTTGAAGAAAGTTCCTTGGATATTATGACCTTGACCAAGCTCTGAGCAGCTGACAAAGACGAGGCCACCAGAGATGCCCAAACAGGTGCCTCTTACCAAGGATCATCACGTCTTTGGTCTCATACTCACTGTGCAGCTCTCCCACACTGACATTGTGTTCACAATATTCATCTTGTTGAGGAAGACTGGCTCTGATCCAATTAATTTCTGCAAACAGACTTCAAATGCCATGGCTCATCTGTCATACGAGACCCAGTGAGCCAAGCATTGTTTTCTCGCTATAACTATCACCAACCAAGGTGTATCTTAGAGTAAGTTTTGATACTGCCCAACAATCTAAAATGTTTCCTTGAGGACTATTTGATTAGCTATCTTTCCCCCTATACTTTCTTAATCTCACTATGACAACAAAATGAATCAAATAATAATTAGAATAACTCTTTGGATCCCCAAAAGAGTCCCTGTTTGCATTTTGGGGGTGGGTGGGGTGGTTAAATAAAGGAGATTAAGATCAACATTGGTGGGACTTGGGGATTGCTTTCAGATCTTGGGCTCACTCCTGAAATAATTGTGAGGAAAGGAGGGTGGAGTAAGTAACAGATTTTAAGAACAGTTATGGGAACAGCAGTGGGGGGTAGGATGGGGGCTTTATCTGCTTTTTTGTTCTTGTTGTCTACATTATCTCACCCCTAGCCTGGCCCATGGTGAAAGTTCAAAACTACATTTTGCATAAATGAATTGATGGTTAGCTGGAGTAGTTTTATAGCAATAAAAACTACCTTGTAAGTTTGTGCTCTGTGCGCATAGCTAGTGGCTAATTCTTGTTTCATCCCAGGAGAATAGGGTTCCAGGGAGTAAAAGGTTAAGGGTTTCCCCTCATCCTTAGGACATTGTCTACCTTCGTCTGAGCAGTTGCATGGTTAAAAGACCATTTACAGTTGGCTGGGCTGGAAACTACCCACTATGCCAGGATGACGTGCCTAAGGGAGGCTTGTTTTTCCTTTTTTGTCTAAAAATGAAGGCTGGTGGGAATTTGCCCAGTTATCCGTGGGCCTAACCCAAGACTGTCTCTGCACACAGCCGTAGATTGTTACAGAATGTGCATCTGTGGTATTTATTGACTGCAAACTTGGGCAGTTTACCTGCTGCTTCTCCTTAACAAACGCAGGACTATAATAACCAGTGACAGGAAGCTTCTGGCAGAGGTAGAGATTGAGGGGCAGAGGAGGTCTGCCGTAGCCCAGGGAATGAGCTGTGACCAACCACCCTGGTTCACCAGGGATGTGGGACTCTGGGTTCTAAACCTTGAACCTGTTGGTCAGCCAGTGCCACAGCCCCTGCCCCTGTGCTGGCCAGCTGTGAGGGGCTTTCCTTGCACATCTGTCTGACCCAAGCCCCGTCTATGGCTCTGAGGCATCACCGGCAGCAGCAATTTTTGGGCAGACATGAAGGAAAAGTAAAAAATAAACACAATTTTCATCACATATAATTGCTCATTTTAAGTCATATGTTTCATGGGACCTCATGGAGACCCTGGGACTCAATGGGTGTACTTCAGGGGCCAGAGGATCAAACTGCTCTGCAAAAAGGTAGAAATTCTTTCCTGTGCCAGCAGGTAGAAGAAACAGCTGCTAGATTCTTTAGTTGAGGTTTAGAGCGGTATTAAAAGGGACTTTCAAGCCAGGGATATTTATTTCAATAAGAATGCTGGTCTAATCTAATGTATCATGATTTTTAAAGTTCTCTCGTTATAACTGCAATTAGGGAATGATGAGTAATGTTTTAAGTGTTTTTTATGGTTTATGGAAATATTATATACAAATGTTTTAAAGCTGGATGCAAATTGAATTAGGAAAAATTGAACCTCGCTTTCCCATTCATGTGTGTTATTGAAAAACATTATCTTAATTTCAAATTGGATGTCCTGATACATTACTGGTAGGTCTTAGGTTGAAACATATGAAATTACTGTTTTTGTAGGTAAAAATATTAGCAAGTTCACTAAGTTCCACCTAGTATATTTATATCTTTGTTCTTTCTATCCAGATAAAAGTAGATTCATCCATGAAGCTGTTTAAAAAACTCTTTCATAAATATATTTATGAACTGAAGAATCTTCCTTAACATGAAGTACCCTCCCTGTTCTATTATTTTTGCAAGTTCAGATTTTTATTTTCTTTTTCCTTTAAGAGAAGCAAAGTTAATTTTAAAAATATAAAGCAAGTGCAATGTGCTAGAATGTGGGAAGTGTCAGAAGAAGGGTTGAAATTGAAGATAGAAGGCATCTGCTTCTGTGCAATGAATCTTAAACACCCAGCGCCTTCTACATCTCCTTGGTCAGAGATGACCACAGCAGTATTGTGATGATGGAAAAAACAGAAACAAGATCAACACCCTTTGTCTTCTTTCTGGGCTTCATTTCATGTGGGTTTTTCCTATTTCATTTGAGTAGATTGCTTTATTTGGCTTAGAATCAGCTCAAGGTGATTTTTGGTGAATGTTTCCTTTATCTTCGAAAGCACTGTCTTTAAAGTTCTGGTGACACACGCCTGGTGTAGAGGATACCCCATCGTGATATCATTGAATTGTGCTCTACTTGGAAAACCAGTCATTGTTTCTTTAGGTCTAAAAAGGATTCTGATCAATAACATTACTATGACTGTGGGTTTTATGTTGTGTTTTTAAATTTAAAACAGTATCAGAAGAAACCATTTGGGGGTGGTGATCTGTCATCCTGCCTCATGCTCTTTAGCTTTGGTAACTGATTTTTTTTTTTAATTAAATTCAGTTTTATTGAGATGTATTCACATACCATACAGTCATCCATGGTATACAATCAGCTGTTCACAGTACCATCATATAGTTATGCATTCATCACCCCAATCTATTTTTAAATGGTAACTGATTTTTATGACTAGGAGACAAGATTTGTGTGCCATTAGTTGACTGTTAAAGAAGTAAAACATTGCTACAATGGGCCAAATTATGGGCTGTAAGGTAGTTTTATGTATTGTTGTATATATTTAACACATACCTTTTAGCCCTGCTTTTATTGGTTAAAACAGCATCTTAGTCATACTAGTTAGTTTATGTAATGTTTACTCTACTGCAAACCACTATCATTTTTCCGTTGGGACAGAACCACACATAGGTGAAACTTGCTGGCCATGAATGCTTTGCTTCTCGGTGGACAAACTCCCTAGAATGGTATGACCTATTAACTAGGAGATACTAAAATGGAAACCTGGTTAAATGAGTGATTACTTTTTCTAGACACTTCCTTGTATTTATACTGAAAGTTAGCAAAGGCGCACTATTCAGTCTTGTTGTTAGAATCTTCTTTGACTCCTCTCTTTCTCCCACACCCAGACGTGGTATGTTGGCAAGTCTTGTCTGCTCTACTTTCAAAATGAAAATGTACCCAGTTCCTTTTCATCACTTCCATTGCTGCCACCTGATCTGAGATCATCTGGATTACTGGTCTCTTTTCTTCCAGGCTTGTCCACCACCCCCTACTCATCCCCCCAGCCCCAATCTATTCTCCATTCGTCAGCCAGCGTGACCATTAAGCATAAGACATACCCTGCCCCTCCCTGCCTCGAACCCTCCTGTAGAGCCTCATCTCACTCGGAGCACAAGCCAGAGTCCCTGCTGTGTAGCCTGCAAGGACCTCTGTGATCTGACCCCCTTATTGCTGTCATTACTTCCTCCTAGTTCATTCCGCTCAGCCACACTGGTCTCCTTGAGCACACCTGCACACTCTCATCTGATTTTCGTTGCTGTTTCCTCTCCAGGGAATGCTCTTTGCTCATTCATCCACATAGCTTTCCCTCTTACCTCCTCCTTTACGTCTTTGCTGAGTTATAGACCCAGCCTTCTTATGACCCCACTAACCTGCTCCATGTTTGCTTTCTCCATAGCACCTATTGTTTTTCTACATAGCACCTACTATGACATTTAGCTATTTGTTGTGTTTGATGTTTGCTTTCTCTCTCCTCACTGCGGGTGGTGGGGATTTGCTTTGTTTACCGATGTATCCCAAGCACCTAGATTAGTGCCTGAGGAATAGTAGGTGCTCAATAAATATTTGTCTAATAAATAAATGCTCATTCAACGTTAAAAGATTGACCCACATAGTCCGTTGACCACAGCTGGCTCTTTTTATTTTTTAAAGAAAGATTTTGTCAGATTTGTCAAATCTTAAGCCGTTTTCATATTGTATTGGCTTCAAATGTCACATTTTGCATATTCGTTCATGAGATAAGCATCAAAAGAAAGTTTAAAAAAGCAGTATTTGTTCTAACCCATTCTGAGGGTTTTGTTCTGTAAATGTCAGATTAGCCTCTGCCAACACAATCTTGAAACTTCCATCTGACTTTTAGAGGTTTATGATTGGGGTGAGGCTCTTTTCAGGAAAGGGCCACCCTAACATCTGTGGAAAAAAAGTCTTGATCCTTTGAGTCTGGTCTCTGAAACCAACTGATAAATCACAGAAAACTTTGTGTATTGTAATTTTGAGTAGTCCCTGAGGTCACCGTGTACACTGAATTCACTTTTCTTGCTTTCACAGCTATGATTTTTGTGCCTTCTGGGTGTGGGAGAAGTTCAGGCAGGGTTTGCCCTTTGCAAGGTGAGACGCCATCTCTCTCCTGCTTCCCATGGAAGGCCCAGGCCCTGCCTTTGCACAGACCTGGGTGTCTTCTCTCTTGGCCAGGCTTCCTTCTACATTGAGCTAGAATTGCTTACTTATCTTATGCTTCTCTTCCCAGGCTGCTTTTTCCCTTCCAGCCATGCTACTGCCTGGGAAGGTCCAGGAGAACCCAGAGAAATAAAACCATCTCCGCTGCCTCTGAGCTTGGTGTTTTCAGCTCTCTGCTTGTCCTTTCTAATTGAGCCCAAGCCCGATGCCTCAGGCACCCAGATCCTCTATGCTCTGTCTACAGTGACCCTTTTACTTCCTTCCTGCCATTTATTTCCCTTACAGGTGACCTTTGTTCCAGCCAAATTGGAAAGACTTTACTACTTCTAAAACACCACCATGCCCTCCCCATGCTCTCTCTTCAAGAAGCACCAGGCGCTACATCCCTCTCCACTCCTTCCCTGCCTTCTCCACTTGCTGAGGTCACTCACTCCCCTGGTTCCCAATTACCCTTTCTGTGTTCCTTTTTTTTTTTTAAACACGGAAACCAGTTTGCCTTCTATTTTCACGGTGTGCTTTCGTCCAGTTCAACAAAATGCTGGACTGTAAGCCCTCTGAGGGCAAGGATTGCATGTTCTTTATTGTTAAATTTAAAAATATGCATTGCCCTTTAGGGGCTCCATATATCATAGAGTCATGGAATGTTACTGGCGGAGGGACTCTGGGAATAAAACCATCGTATAGCCCAAAGTGTCTAGAACCCTCCTGATTTTTAAATTTTCTGTCCCTTTATCTTCCATAAATAAAGATGCATTTGTCCAACAACACGCACTAGTTTTTGGGTCGGAAAATAACGGTTATCATAGGCAAACTTCATCCAGTAGTTTAACCTTTCACATGTGTGAACTGCAATTAAAAGAAGTTTCAAGGATGGGTTGTCTTGGCTCCCATGCGTTTTCATGATAGCATTGGGGGGTGCATTGGGGAATTACTCTTATAGCTCTCTGTTTTGACACCAAACAGATATGAATGTAGTCCTGGTAATAAATCTAAATTCATACCCCTTCACACTCATTCAAACTAGAAGCTTTCTTCCAGTCACAGTTCAGGTTTCTTTAGAAAATAATATTCATTTTTTATTCATCCTTTTCATTTTAGCAAATAATTATTGAGCACCTACTGTGTGCCAGAGATAGAAAAGTGAAAAAATCAGGCCAAGGTCCCCACCTTCATGGAGTTTATATTCCAGAAGGTGGAGGCAGAAAAAAAAAAAGTGCAAAAATGAGTATGCCAAGTGGTGACAAGTGCTACGGTGAAAAATTAAGCAAGGGAAAGGGAGGTGGAGAATGCAAGGGCAGGAGTGAGGGGAATTACAATTTAAACTAAGCGACTGGCAGAGGCTTGAGGGCAGTGCAGTAAGGAGCCTTGTGGATATCTACAGGGAGAACATTCTAGGCAGAGATAGCAGCCCGTGCAGTGGAGGGACAGCAAGGAGGCCATTCTGCAAGGTGGAAAGGGAGAGGGGGAGGAGGAGATGAGTTCAGAGAGGTGGACAGGGGAAGTCCACGTTAGTCCTGTAAAGCAGGGTCCCTCAACCTCAGCACTACAGACATTTTGGGCTGGGTAATTCTTCGGTATGGGGTGGGGAGTCCTGTGCATTATAGGATTTTTAGCAGCATCTCTGAACCCTACGCATTAGATGCCAGGAGCACCTCCTCTAGTAGTGAGAAACAAAAATGTCTCCACGCAGCGCCACGTGTCGTCCGGGGTGCTGACACACCTGCAGTTGAGAACCACTGCTTTAGATCAAAGTAAGTGCTTTGGCTGTTACTCCAAGTGATTCTTTTTCTGTACCAAGACTACTCTGGCTCGGTATTGAGAATATATTGAAGAGCAGCAAAGGTGGACATAGGGAGGCCAGGGAGAACACTGGCAGAAGTCAAGGTCGGAGGTGATAGTGCCTTGAAACAGATTAGGGGTGGCCTGGAGTTGGTGAGGGGTGAACAGATTTTGCATATTTTGAATGATGAGCCATTAGGATGTGCCGACAGACTAGATATTGAGTATTTAAAAAATTAAAAAGTAACTCCAGAATGTGGGCCTGAACGCGGAGGTTGCAGAAGAGACTCAGGATTCTAGGGGACAGCAAGAGTTTGGTTTGAACATGTATTTTTGAACATTGACCGTTCTCTGCTTTCTCCCTCATAATCACCCTGGGAGGTGGGCAGTCTCTCACACTGCGCTTGTGGACGCTGTAGTTAATTGCCCAGAGTCACGCACCCTGTAAAGAACAGAACCAGGAATTTAATCCAGAGCTATCTGACTACTAAACCCTTGCTCCTTAATATACTTTAGAGTGATTTTGTATGGTCCCAGAAGTCCCCAATGTGAGCTAATAGTACAGTATCATATACCCTGCTGAGGTTAATTTAGTAGACTAATTTTTCATGAAATGAATTTTGGCAAATACCAAGATTTCAAACAGAGACAGTCTTTTTTATTTTTAACATTTTATTGCAGGATTAAAAACAAACAGAAACCTTCAAAAATGTGCTATATAGTAAAATAAATCAACTGGCATATCGGTAAATAACATTTGTGGTTAATTGGATTAAAATTTGTTTTAATTAGAAAAGTTGTAGGTTTACAGAAAAATCATGTAGAAAATACAGAGTTCTCATATATACCCACCCACACAGTTTTCTCTGTTACTAACATTGCATTAGTGTGGTACCTTTGTTACAGTTGATGAAACAATATTATTAGAATTATACTATTAACTATAGTCCATAGTTTACATTAGGGTTCATTGTCTATGTTGTATGCTGGTTTGAATCTATTATGTCCCCCAGAAAAGCCATGTTCTTTAATGCAATCTTGTGGGGGCAGACTTAGTTTTTTGATTAGGGTGAGACCTTTTGATTAGGTTGTTTCCATGGAGATGTGACCCACCCAGCTGTAGGTGAGACCTTTTGATTAGATCATTTCCATGCAGGTGTGACCCCACCCATCCAGTGATTAGTTTACTGGAGTCCTTTAAGAGAGCTCACAGAGAGAAAGAGCTCAGAGAAGCTAAGAGAGACATTTCGGAGATAAGCTAAGATATGTAATCCAGAGTTTGTCCTTGGGAAAAGTTAAGAACCGACAGAGACACTTGTAGAGGTTGGGAGATGCAGAGACAAGGATGTTTGGAGATGCTAAGCTAAGAGATGAAGCCCAGATATGCCCCAGAGGAGCTAAGAGAGGACTCTCAGAGAGAAATTCCCCAGGAGAATGAAGCAGAGAGCTGAGAGAAGCTAATAGAGACAGAAGCCCACAGACATTTTGGAGAAAGCCATTTTGAAAGGCAGTCTGAGACCAAAAGATCAGCAGACGCCAGCCATGTGCCTTCCCAGCTGACAGAGGTGTTCCGGACACCACTCACCTTCCTTCAGTGAAGGTATCTTCCTGTTGATGCCTTAGTTTGGACACTTTTTTGGCCTTAGGACTGTAAATTTGTAACCTAATAAATCCCTTTTATACAAGCCAATCCGTTTCTGGTATTTTGCATAAGGGCAGCATTAGCAAACCGGAACATGTTGTTAAGTCCTAAAATTTAAAATTCTTTAACTTTTATTTTAGTAACATATATACAACCTAAAATTTCCCCTTTCATCCACATTCAGGTATATAATTCAGTAGTGTTAATTATGTTCACAATGTTGTGCTGCCATCTCCACCATCTATTACCAAAACTTTTCCATCACCCCAAAAAGAAACTTTGTATTCTAGTTTCTGACTCTATGAATTTGCTTATTCTCATTATTTCCTATTAGTGAGATCATACAGTATTTGTCCTTTTTATCTGGCTTTTATCACTCAACATGTTGTATTCATGTTTCATCCATGTTGTAGCATACATCAGAACATCATTCCTTTTTTATGGCTGAATAATATTCCATTGTATGTATATAATACATTTTGTTTATCCATTATCTATTGATGGACTTTTGGTTCCTTCCATCTTTTGGCAGTTGTGAATAATGCCGCTATGAACATCAGGATACAAATATCTGTTCATGTCCCTGCTTTCAATTCTTTTGGATATATACCTAGAAATGCAATTACTGTGTTGTCGACAGCAGCTGTACCATTTTACATTCCCTCCAACACTTGATATTTTCTCTTTTGTGAATAGTAGCCATTCTAATGGGTGTGAAATGGTATCTCGTGGTTTTGATTTGCATTTCCCTGATGGCTAATGATGTTGAGCATTTTTTCATGTGCTTATAGGCCAGTTGTATATCTTCTTTGGTGAAATGTGTGTTCAACTCTTTTGCCCATTTTAAAATTGGTTTGCCTATCTTTTTGTTGTTGAATTGTAGAATTTTATATATAAATTTTTGGACATTAAACCCTTATCAGATATGTGATTTCCAACACTTAGAATAAGCAAACTCATAGAGTCAGAATCTAGAATATAGATTAAAAGGAGATGGGGTGCCAATAGGGAACAGGAAGTTAAGGCTTAAAATGTCCAGGGTTCTTATTTGGAATGATAGAAATGTTTTGGTAATGGATGGGGGTGATGGTAGCACAACATTGTGAACTCAACAAACAGCACTGAAGTATGCATATGAATATTATTAAAAGGGGAATGTTATATTGTACTTATGGTAATTGGATTTTAAGTGTGCAAAATGTCACTGTTTCTCTGTGCCCATCCTTTTGAACCTACGCCTTCCAGATGCCTGGCAAACCAGAGGCTCTGTGGTCCATCACATTTGGAAACACATCCTGGGTCCCTCTCCTGGTGATTTACAATACACATTAGCAGGCTGCTTCTCCTCCCCCAGCACCCACACACTTCTCCCAGTGTAGTAAGCACCTCACAGGTACTGCAGGCAGTAAGTCATTTTCCCATCTTGAATGTATTTCTGCAGGTCTGCTGTGGTCACAGCCATGTCCTGAAATCACCTCAGTCCATCTGTTTCCTCAAATGCACAGGTCCCGGAGGCTTAAGTTTGCCACTAGCAGGCCATCTTGTTCCCCTTTCCATTTCTTGCCGTACCCTTCTAACCTTTTAGCTGTACCCCCAACAGAACCTTGAGTGGTTAAACTGGATGGATTTTATTGAAACAGATCCTGACACCTTTTATAACCTCTGGTGTCTAAAGCAGTTTCTCTGTCTCTTTTAGTTATATAATCGTGTGTTTAAACTGTGGGACTCAACAGGGTAATTGCAAACCAGGAGCCGTTAGCCGTAAGAGCCATTGAGCAGGCAGCGGGGAGCTGTGCACCGGGATTGATTCCGTGGGCGTTTGGGAAGTCTGGAGTGGATGTGAGCTGAGCTGCACTGAAGAGCTGCCCAAAGGCCTCTCTTCTGTCATGAGCTATAGAGGCTTGTGGTGACCTAACCTAAAATAAAACAGAACACTGCTCTTTCCCTTTTCTCTGAGAATAATCAGGGCCAAGGGAGTTTTTTTCAGAGGTCTCTGACTGTTGATCCTTAATGAGATCTTGGCAGGGCCAGCTTCATGGGCACATCACCGGTGTAGTCACACAGGGCCCTGTGCTTGCTTTAATGCTGTGCTGTCACCATCTTGGCATTCGTAGTAATTTTTGAACAAGGGGCCCCATATTTTCATTTTGGAGTGGGCCCTGCAAACTGTGTATCTGGTCCTGAACCTAAGAGCTGGTGCCGATTCTTGACTTCATTGTGTCCAATGGAAGCTAAAGAGGTGCAAAAATTTTGCATCTGGAGGGCATTTAGGAGCGACTTCGATAGTACTCTCATGACGTTCTCTAAATGCTTCAGATTAGAGGTTGAGAATGGAGGCATCTATCCACCGACTTTGATGAATGAACACATTTCCAGGTGGAGGACCCACTCTCCATCTGAGTCAGTTCTTGTAATTAGCACTGCTACCCAAGAGGAAGCTATGCAGACCCAGGCCACTTTCAGAATTGTATTCTGGTTGGAAACAAGGGCTTATTGTCTGTATTTAAAATAAATGTTTGGGTGAGGCACAAAATGTTTCTTGATCACCAGCATCACCAGGGTGAGGCTTACCTACAATGGTTCACTCAATAATTTAACATGTATTTATTGAGGACCTACTGTGTGCTGGGTACTGTGCTGGGAGATGGGGATGGGCAGAGTCTTAGTTTGGATTCCCTCTGAAGCATAGCCCTGTGGCAAAGATTCATTCCAAGAAATACTGGTAGGAGATTGGGGAAGAGAGAGTGGGACAAGGCATGAAGGAATCCAAAAAAGAGTGTCTTATCAAGGAGGTTACTGCCATGGGCAACCAGGGTACAGTTCCACCAGGGACCTCTAGGAGGCAGTGTAGAACATGCTTCAGAGTTGTCCCATAGAAGGACAAGGACACTGCCTGACTTTGGGGATGACAAATAGACTAAGGAGGGCAGAGAGTAGAAGCCAGGGGATGATGTTGACTACCTCCCATCTGTCTGGTTTAGGTATGCTCTTGGGGTGTTCTCCACCTGCCCCTCTGTGCAAGAATGACCACAGCTCCCAGGCCAGATAAGTTCATGTGCCAAGAATCACAAGCACTTGTAGTAGAAAGCTGTAGGTGAGTACAAGATAAATGAGTGCTAAAGGTAAGGGGCCGAAGAGTGGTAAATAGACGGGGGAGGGGGCAGTAGAAACAGGGAGCTGATGCTGACCAGTTGGAAATCAGAGTTCAAGGGGTATAGGGTTCCTTTAAAAGGGGCCCTGAGGTTGCTGTTGAGTATGCAATACTAGAGCAAGGTCTATCCACCAGCCTTTAAAGGCAGCCTCATCCAGGCTGGCTTCCTTCTTCCTGCTCAGTGGCTCTGATGGGCCCTGTTTTCAGCTCCTGTTCATGAGGCTCCATCTTTGCCTTACTCTCCCTTCTCACTGCCATTTGGCCTTAACAACTCCCTTTGCCTCAATCCTTGCACCTTGGTCCACTGGCCTTTTTTCCAGTGCTGCTGCCTTTTCAGAACTTTCTCTGGTACACTCGCCCCTCCCCTTTCCATGCCCAGTCACATGATCTGCAAGTGGAAATGCTTGATGGGCATTCCCTGTGTCACTGTAAAATTGGCATTTGAGCTCATTTCCCTCCTTTATCCCGCAGTGTAATTAAATAATGTGCAGAGCAGCTGAGCTTTATTATTATTATTATTATTTGTAGCAAACCATGCAACCAAATTCTTCAACCTCTTCTCAGTTCTATTCATTTCTCAGTTCAGCGTGATTGGCTTGCTATATCACACAGTACGGAGGCTGCCCGAGTTATGAACATCTGACTTAGCAGCATTATCCACGCAGAAAAAGGCACTGCCGATGGCTTTTCTGTTCCCCCAGCAGCACCCCCCCTAGAGCGCCTGGGCAGAGCAGTGTTCCTACTTAGGCTGCCAAAGAGTGAGCGGGCCATTGCAGAGCAGATCAGGTGCCATCTGGAGAGGGCCAGGGATGCTCAGAGAGCTGGGGAGCCATGTATTTGTTCTGCTTTAAGCAGATATTGCTTGAATGACCATGCCAGGCCCTAAGGATTCTATAGGGATGAGACAAGCATGGTCCCTGTCCTTGTGGAGTTATACTCAGGTCAACTGTCTTAGTGCAGTGCACCCAGACAGTTTGATAGGTCTGAAGCACCCCACAGGTCCATCATTCTATTCTCTCTCCTGTATGGAGAAAGAAAAGAAGAGCCAGGTGCAAACTGACCTGCTTATAGCAGCAGTAACATGTCAATTTCCACCCTTTGTTTGTCTGTTATGATAAAATGGCGGCAACTGGAAAATGAGCTGGTGGCTTTTGGTAGGAAACTCACTGAGAGACCAAAGAGAAAATAGAGCCAGAATGTGTTTGGGATTTTGACTTTGTCCATCTTTTCTTAAACAAAAAGGAATGCCTTGTTTTCTTTTCTATTTTCAAGAATGGGAGCATCCATCAAGAAAAAGAGAATTCTAAAATCTTGTTGAGTACATAATAGGCCCAAGATGAAAAAACATCATGATCTTTTGGAGTTTTGCTTGAATTCACAAGAACGTTGTAACTTTGAGGTAGTATTTCGACATTTGGTTGCTGGTGTCCTTGACAGTGGTTTTGAATATGTGTCATTTTTTCAACAGTATTTTAGGATTTCTCGGTCATAGACCTTTGATAATCAGATCATTAAAACTGTCAAAAGCAAAGCCATTACCTTCTTTAAAGTATGGAAAATAGTGTCCTTAAGCATCAATTGCCTTAAAAAAGTGGGAGATACACTCTTTTTACTTTTGTTGATTGTTAACTTGATATTTCTTCATGTTTTTAAACAACTGAATGATTATAAATGTAAGAAATAACTGCATTGAGTAGGATTGTGAAGTAAAAGATAAATTTCATATTTTAGGAAAAATGTGATTCCCACTTACTTGTTGGAATAACAGTGTGAGGAAAGTTGTTTATAACAAAATGACTCCAAAATGACCCACTTTGTCTAATAAACATGCAGGCATTGGTATTAAAATTTTTAGAACTTAGAAATATACCACCTCAAAACGGCTGAAGGATAAACTCAGGATATTTTAGTTTCATATTTTCTGTTAAACATAGTTTCCTCCAGCTTTAAAATTAACATATTTTCTCATTTCCTTACTTCAGTTCAAACTGATGCAGTTATTTAATAAAATTGAATTTCTCAGAAGTCATCTTAACAGAATTTGCAGTGATCATACAAAGAAAATACATAGGGCTTCTGTTATAAGGATGCATTTGTTTATTTGCTTGCTGTTTGGCAGTTATTTTGTGTATTATCCATATGATCACTTGAAAAAAATCTTTTAGTAATTAATGTGTCTATCTGTGTATAAGCAGTGGGGTCACAGAGTCTAATCTTTTGCTTTGTTAAGTGAAGAGGCAGCAGGATTCTAGGATCACATTAAGAAAGTTGGTTTTTCTTCCAAAACTCTTTTATTTTTAGTTGTTTTAGGCTAGAAAAAATAGGCTTAAGAAAAGCACAATTCCTAGCATAATGGGAATTAAATGAAAAATTGCAGAGTGCACCACCTGTCCCAGTATTTATGAAATCATAGATCAGATTCTTTTCAGCTGTGTCTTGAACCAAGGCATCTCAAACTTTAATGTTGATGTGAATCACCTGGAATCATGTTAAAATGCAGATTCTGCATTTCTAACAAGCTTCCAAATGCTGCTGATGTGGACACTGTTGTTAGATAGGACACCCTTGAGGAGCCAGGTCTTGCACAACTTGCTTTAGGATTGTGCTTGACTGTGGCAACAAAGCTATACCTGGGGGAAGGGTTGGCTGTGTTGGAAGAAGGGACATTTTGGAGGTAAAATTAGTGTCAAAATTCTTCCAGTGCAGCAAAATCATTTTCATACTGACATGACCTCTGAGAGACCGTCTTCCCAGAATCAGCTTAAATAGAGTTGTGGGGAAGGAGTAAGTTCATTCCTAAGACATACTTTGCTTTAATACCATGCAGTTCTTGGCTTTGCTAGTCTGGCTTGAGACTAGAAATGCTTCTCTGCTGAAAGTCATGGTTCTTCAGAGAGCTTTCCTTAAACCTTGGAGCCCCTTAAGTAATTGAATTTGCAATATTAGCAGAAGATACAAGTGGACCTTGTTTATGACTTCAAGTTGAAGCTTCCAAGCCTCCTTAGCATACAAAAGGCAAAATTTACAGATTTAAGCAGAAAGGGGCCCTTGATTTTAAGGAAAGGACAGGTGGAGATTGCAGATGAATTTCAGGTAGTCATTACAAAGGCAGAACTCTCTTCTCCTTAGCAACCGTCTATGCAAGGGGAGCGGAAGCTTGGAAATAGCAGAGGTCCCTACAGAGAAATTTGTGTGCAGGCAGAGTCAAAAGCAATTGAAACAAGTTTGCACTAATGACTTTGGGGACCAGAGTGCCCCGAGAATGGAAGAGAGGGCCTTATTACCAGCAGTGACCTCTAATTTGCAATTAAAATGACGGTTGGGCATGTAAATAGATACCTGGGTGGGAGGATTGTGTAAGGTGGGCGGTATTTAGTGAATTTCCTTAACTAGGACTTTGGATGGAGAAAAGTTTTTCCTCTGCTCCTTGAAAAGCTCAGTAGTGACAGATGGTTGTTGTTTTCTTGCCGGTTTTTGTTCCTAGAGGAATAGGGAGGAATTGATGTTTAAAATTCAGCCTTATGCAGAGATGCTTGCATTTGGGTGGGCAATTTAAGAATAAAAGGAAGGTGGCAGGTTTTTGTTGTTGTAGTTTTCATTTTTATTGTGATAGCATATATACAACATATAATTTCCCGTTTTTAACCACTTATATGTGTAGAATTCAGTTGTCAGTTACATTCACAATATTATGCCAGTATCACCCATGGTGGCTGTTTATTAAAAACCAAGGCAAAGAAGGGTTGTGGAAAGTCATGAAGATTAGGGTTAAACAGAATATGGTTTATTTCCTACTCATGTGAGCTTGGGCAGTCTATTAACCTCTCATAGCATCAGATTTCTCAACTGCACTGAGGGTAGCACTACCTACCATTGATGGGTTGGAGATGGTGTCCACGAAGTTCCTAGTGGAATATTTGGTCTGTAGGTTTTCAGTAACTGAAGGTGTTATTTTAGAAAGATTAGCTCTTGATTAGATTTCAAGATGAGAGCTGGAGTTCTGAATTGAGCTTGAACTTGAATTTGATCTATTTGGTACAGCAACAAAGCACAGGGGCTATAGAGAATGCAAGGTGTCAAGAAAAACAAGATGCTCGGAGTAGTATGAAAAACAGTAAATTCGTATTTTCCACAAAGGTGATAAAATAAGAATTTCCTTATTTTGGGCACATTCCTTATTTTGAGCACATGTGTTGGGTGTAAAACCTCAGGCTGTAATGATTACAGGGAATTTAAGTTCTGGTTATTATCGGAATTTAACGAATTCCTGGGAGCTTTCAGGCAAGGGACTATGTGGACCTCTCCAATTCTTTTTCTTTTGATCACCTTGAAACAAAGAGACTTTGGTATTGCCAACCCACAACTCACTGACGACCCATTAATCAATTCCACAGATTCTCTCTCTCTCTGAAGTGTCTAGGACCTGCACTGTCCAATGACTGGCAGCATGTGGCTATTGCACCCTTAACATGTGACCAGTCCAAACTGAGATGAGCTTTGAGTGTAAAATACACACCAGTTTGCATTGACTTCATATGAAAAAAAGAACGTATAGTATCTCACTAATAATTTTTGTATATTCATTACTTGAAACAATAATGTTTTGGATATATTGGGCTAAATAAAATATATTGTTAAAATTATTCTTACCTGTTTCTTTCATTTTTTCTAGAGTGGCAGCTAGAAAACTTTACATTACATTTATGACTCATACTTTATTTCTGTTGAACAATGCTAGTTTAGACTGCATTGGGACCTGTGTAGGAATTTCCTGGGGAGAATTAAATCATCAAATCCTCAGTTCCTGAAACAGGAATAAAACAAAACCTTGCACTGGCTTAGAGGAGCTTCCTGATGTGAGTTCTGTTGTCCTCTCTCAGCAAACAGAAGCCTGAATGTGCAGATTTCCAACTTTAAACCCATGGCAAACATGCTAGAGATCTCCAGGTAGAGTATTGGTCATAACCTAGATACAGTTACCACATTATTTATACTAAAATTTCTCTTAACTTTGTTCGAAGTCAGCCTTTGCTGATTATATCTAAAAAGCAATGTTTTATCTACGGGGTGACTATCTGTAAAGCATATTCCCTCTTCTCAAAACAAATGCAATAAAAGAAAATCATGCAGTGCACTTATGATCATCATTTATTTTGTCGTAAAAATAGAAGAAAGAGAAGAAGGTAGGTTTGCATCAGTTAAATGGTATCGCCACTATTGGTTCTCTTTCCTAGTGGCATGCAGGGAATCAACAGAGTACATTTATTCTTTCTGGTTCTAAGTTGTCAGGGAGTTACTGAAAGGGAGCTGCAACCCTATTTCTGCAACAGAACTAATGTGCGAGGAGAATGGTAAATTGAATAAGGGCAAGATGATTTAGCCAGCTGCTTCGGTCTCCTGAATGATTGCTTGTAAGATGCAAATAAATGTGTGGCTTTGTGCTATTAAATAGAGTTATGGTTTTCAACTTGGAATGAATACAGTGGTGTGGCTGAGTAGTCATATTAATGGAATATTTTTGGTCATTCATTTGTCCTTAGATTATCTCAGGTCCAGAGATGGGAATGATTAACACTGTACTCTAATAGTGAGGAACAGAGGGGACAGCATGTCGATAAATTGGAATTGGAGAACAGGCTATGAATTCTTTCAAAGGCATATTACTATGTTCCTGAATTTTGATTTAGCACCTTATTTCTCTTTCTTGAAGGCCGTCTATGGGAATAGTAGAGGGTTTTTTAACCCTCATTCAACCTTCAGTGAATCGTCAAAGTTGAGAGAGGGATCATGTGGCTTATGATTTCACAGGAGAGCTATAGGATTTCAAAGGTACTTAGGTAGGGCTGGTCTATACTCTTAAGTTATGTTGGGGGGGAAGAAAGATAAATTACCAGGGGGGTTCTATTAACAAGTGTTTTTAAATGTTGAAGTACCTTAACTTCCTTCCGAAATGGTCTCTAGTCTTTTTTTTTCCTCTTAATATAGGTTTCAAGATTATAATTTATAATATCAAGTAACCTTGACAAATTAACAGAATCAGAACCAAGAAAGTACTCTGGGCCCTTTTTGGGAAAAGGAGAATGTACAAATGGAGGTGTGTTTACCTTCCCACCCACCCAAAATATTAATTCCTTTCCCAAGGTTTTCCTGAGGTAACAGTGGTAGGAAATTTCATTCATTCATTCAATAGTGGTTTGTTAAACACTGTAAGATGTGAGAACCGATGGAAAATAACTTTAAGAATAAACCTAAAGGACACTATGCTGAGTATTGGGATACATACTGGCTTTTTCAAAATCCCCCATTTCTGATGGGGTCCTGTTCCAGTTTGCTAATGCTGCCAGAATGCAAAACACCAGGGATGATTGGCTTTTATAAAAGGGGGTTTATTTGCTTACACAGTTACAGTCTTAAGGCCATAAAGTGTTCAAGGTAACACATCAGCAATCAGGTACCTTCACTGGAGGATGGCTAATGGTGTCTGGAAAACCTCTGTTAGCTGGGAAGGCACGTGCTGGTGTCTGCTCCAAAGTTCTGGTTTCAAACTGGCTTTCTCCCAGGACGTTCCTCTCTAGGCTGTAGTTCCTCAAAAATGTCACTGTTAGTTGCCCTTGGGGTGTTTGTCCTCTCTTGGCTTCTCTGGAGCAAGAGTCGGCTTTCAATGGCTGTCTTCAAACTGTCTCTCATCTGCAGCTACTCTCTCAGCTTCTGTGCTACTCTCTCAGCTTCTGTGCATTCTGCAAAGTGTCCCTCTTGGCTGTAGCAAGCTTGCTTCTTCTGTCTGAGCTTATATAGAGCTCCAGTAAACTAATTAAGGCCCACGCTGAATGGGCGTGGCAACACCTCCATGGAAATTATCTCTAAGGAGTCCAGTCTAATCAGCACTAAAACATCTGCCCTACAAGATTGCATCAGAGATAATGGTGTTTTGGAGGACATAATACATCGAACTGGCACAGGTCCTGAGATCCATTTAGCATGGCACAGACTACTTTCATCCTTGGATCTCAGATGGTGGGGACGCTAAAATCTAGAAGAAAGTTGTCCAGTGCCATTTACAGTTCCAATCTCCCTGGCCATTCAAAACCATCTTGAATTTCTTTAAATCATTATAAAGAATGGGTTATATGTCTTGAAACATCAAGTTGTCTTTGTAACAAATTCTTTTAACCTGGATGACATCATTAACTTTCTGAGAGAAATGAACAAATATTTGTATTCTAAACTCCAGGTCATCCAGATTTTTATTTCAGACAGTTGATATGGTATGTGAAACTTTTGAAATTATTATTTAGTTATTTTGAAGTCTTATCTCCTCCTGGATGTTTGCTTGATCATGATCTCCACTACATTAATCTTTCTCTATTTACAGTTCAATCAACCTGCTTATCTGTTTTTAATCTATTCATCTATATAATTCCTGTCCCCCAACTCAGTTACAGGAGCTGCTATGGAATATATTACATAAAATTCATTAAGAGTAGGAGAGAGAGAATGGTATTCTGATTGTGATCTTTATTCAGAATTTTCAATGACTTATCCTCAGTGGTGGCAGCGAAGGTTCCAAAAGTTAGTTATTGGACATGACAGTCTCAATTTCCTCCCTTCACTATTTTTTTTTTTTCTTAATTGTTTTTAAAGTACATTTTGAATAGATACTAAAGAATGTTAACACGTGTATGGCATAGGAATTGTAGCACAAACATCTGCATGCTCACATTATCATTATTTTTGAGTCTGGTATCTTCTTGATGCTATCACTTCCTTCCTCTGCATAGGTAACCACTATGCCAAAATGTGTATTTTCTCTTTCTCTTTTTCTTTTTTTTTTTTAAATCTTCATTTTATTGAGATATATTCACATACCACACAGTCATAGAAAACAAATCGTACATTCTATTGCTCACAGTACCATTACATAGTTGTACATTCATCACCTAAATCAATCCCTGACACCTTCATTAGCACAAACACAAAAATAACAAGAATAATAATTAAAGTGAAAAAGAGTAATTAAAGTGAAAAAGAACACTGGGTGCCTTTGTCTGTTTGTTTATTTGTTTCCTTCCCCTATTTTTCTACTCATCCATCCATAAACTAGACAAAGGGGAGTGTGGTCCTTATGGCTTTCCCAATCCCATTGTCACCCCTCATAAGCTACATTTTTATACAATTGTCTTCGAGATTCATGGGTTCTGGGTTGTAGTTTGATAGTTTCAGGTATCTACCACCAGCTACCCCAATTCTTTAGAACCTAAAAAGGGTTGTCTAAATTGTGCGTAAGAGTGCCCACCAGAGTGACCTCTCGGCTCCTTTTGGAATCTCTCAGCCTCTGAAGCTTATTTCATTTCCTTTCACATCCCCCTTTTGGTCAAGAAGATGTTCTCCATCCCACGATGCTGGGTCTACATTCCTCTCCGGGAGTCATATTCCATGTTGCCAGGGAGATTCACTCCCCTGGGGGTCTGATCCCACGTAGGGGGGAGGGCAGTGATTTCACCTTCCAAGTTGGCTTAGGTAGAGAGAGAGGGCCACATCTGAGCAACAAAGAGGCACTCGGGAGGAGGCTCTTAGGCACAATTATAGGGAGGCCTAGCCTCTCCTTTGCAGCAACCGTCTTCCCAAGGGTAAAACCTATGGTAGAGGGCTCAACGCATCAAACCACCAGTCCCCTATGTCTGTGGTCATGTTAGCAACCATCGAGGTGGGGTAGGCCAATACCCCTGCATTCTCCATAGGCTCCTCAAGGGGGCTCTACATATTTTTTTCCTTGTTTTTTTTTTAACTTTTTTTTTTTTTTAAATCAACTGTATGAAAAATAAAAAAATAAAAAAAAAATTAAGAAAAAAAAATACAATAAAAGAACATTTCAAAGACACCGTAACAAGGGAGTAAGAAAAAGACAACTAACCTAAGATAACTACTTTACTTCCAACATGTTCCTACTCTACCCCAAGAAAGTTACCTAATATAGCAACATTTCTATGAACTTGTTCCTACTATACCCATCAGAAATTAACAGACCATAGTCATTCCTGGGCATTCCCAGAACATTAAATTTACCCACGATAGCTTATCTGTTCTTCTTGGATTATTGTTCCCCCTTCCTTAATTGCTCTCTATTGCTAGTTCCCCTACATTCTACATTATAAACCATTTGTTTTACATTTTTCAAAGTTCACATTAGTGGTAGCATATAATATTTCTCTCTTTGTGCCTGGCTTATTTCGCTCAGCATTATGTCTTCAAGGTTCATCCATGTTGTCATATGTTTCACA
Source organism: Choloepus didactylus (assembly GCF_015220235.1). Classification (NCBI taxonomy): domain Eukaryota; kingdom Metazoa; phylum Chordata; class Mammalia; order Pilosa; family Megalonychidae; genus Choloepus; species Choloepus didactylus. The sequence continues at coordinate 25,452,599 of NC_051325.1, read as the reverse complement.
AGATCGTTCTTTCTTACTGCCGTGTAGTATTCCATCGTGTGTATATACCACATTTTATTTATCCACTCATCTGTTGAAGGACATTTGGGTTGTTTCCATCTCTTGGCAATTGTGAATAATGCTGCTATGAACATGGGCATGCAGATATCTGTTCGTGTCACTGCTTTCCCATCTTCCGGGTATATACCGAGAAGTGCAATCGCTGGATCGAATGGTAACTCTGTATCTAGTTTTCTAAGGAAGTGCCAGACTGACTTCCAGAGTGGCTGAACCATTATACAGTCCCACCAACAATGAATAAGAGTTCAAATTTCTCCACATCCCCTCCAGCATTTGTAGTTTCCTGTTTGTTTAATGGCAGCCATTCTAACCGGTGTGAGATGGTATCTCATTGTGGTCTTAATTTGCATCTCTCTAATAGCTAGCGAAGCTGAACATTTTTTCATGTGTTTCTTGGCCATTTGTATTTCCTCTTCAGAGAACTGTCTTTTCATATCTTTTGCCCATTTTATAATTGGGCTGTCTGTACTATTGTCATTGAGTTGTAGGATTTCTTTATATATGCAAGATATCAGTCTTTTGTCAGATACATGGTTTCCAAAAATTTTTTCCCATTGAGTTGGCTGCCTCTTTACCTTTTTGAGAAATTCCTTTGAGGTACAGAAACTTCTAAGCTTGAGGAGTTCCCATTTATCTATTTTTTCTTTTGTTGCTTGTGCTTTGGGTATAAGGTCTAGGAAGTGGCCGCCTAATACTAGGTCTTGAAGATGTTTCCCTACATTATCTTCTAGGAGTTTTATGGTACTTTCTTTTATATTGAGATCTTTCGTCCATATTGAGTTAATTTTTGTGTAGGGTGTGAGGTAGGGGTTCTCTTTCATTCTTTTGGATATGGATATCCAACTCTCCCAGCCCCATTTGTTGAAAAGACCATTATGACCCAGTTCAGTGACTTTCCTACCTTCACTCTTGACTCTTAAAAATTGGATACCAGCTAGTCAATAAAGTCACTGTGTTTCAAGTTCAGAAATAAGATCCTTGTTAAAATAAAATTAGTCATTGTTTCTCAGAGTAAGTGATCATTGTTTCTTTAACCCTTTTGATGCTGCTTTTCAGTTTTGGCGTCATTTCTGTTTTTTTTTTTGTTTGTTTGTTTGTTTTTTAGTTTTCACATGCAATCCATCAGCCAATCCTGTTGTCTCTACTTTCAAAATATTTACTGAATCTGACCACTTTTCCCTATGTCAGCTTTTCCCAGCATCTCCCAAGCCACTGTCTTCACTCAGCTGGACAATTGTAGTAACCTGTTAATTGATTTCTCTGCTTATTCTTGCCCTGCTATAGTTGGTTTTCCAAAAAGCAGACAAAACAATCTTGTAAAACTTAAGTCAGGCCATGCAGCTCGTCTGCTCAAAAGGCTCTAATTGCTTCCCATTTAGCTGAGATTCAGAGGCAGTCAGTGTCTTCTCATGACCCGGCTCCCTTTTTCCTCTTTGAATTCATCTCCTTCTAGTTTCCCCCTTGTTCACTGTGCATGAGCCACTTTGGTCTCTTCAGCCATGCAAACCACACACGCCCCTCAGAGCCCTTGCCCCTGCTGTGTCCTCTGTCCTGATCTCCACAGGCTACTCCCTCACTGCTCTCAGGTCTTTGCTCCTACATCTCGTCATTAGAGACATCCTTCCTCGGCCCCTATCTAAAATACTAACCACTCCCACTCAGCTTGCCAGGAATGCAATGAATATTTGTTGAGTAAGTGAAATTACTATTTTTCTATGGAAAGGCTTTTAATTTCCTGTTCTATCTATGGGAATAGATAAGGGATACATAAAATGATCCTCCACATCAAAAGATAGGTAAATATTACAACAAAGTAGTAAAAACTCAGACATGGTAAAAATTCTAAATCATATATTTAATTTTCTTAAGTTAAAATGCAAACTAACAGAACAGAGTCAATAAATTGTTGAAAAATGGAGCTCTTGGTACAGATAACATTTGTGATCAGATCATTAATTCATGCAAATAGTAATGCTCCTGGAATCATTTTGAATTTTTTTTTTCTAAAACATTAGGTTCTTCTCCCTTCGTGATCAAACTTAAACCATGAACATTCTCTACAAACTGCTTTTTATAGTGAAATGTAACTGTGTGTGTATGGTATATTAGAGATATAGAGAAGAGTTTTTTCCTACTGTTGAATAGGAATCTGCTTTGATGATGATGATGGATGTAGCATTAATATTTGTAGATATTAGGTACATGCATGCAAATTTGTAGAAGGAACATCTATCCTAGAATCAGATCTTACTCTACATATTGTAACTGTTTGAACTTACTTAACTGTCTGGGCTTCTTGCCTTATCTCCAAAAGGGGGATAATGACATATTACTGATTTGAAGATACACACACAAACACATACAGAATACTTTGAAATCTGATAGATTTCAAAGATTCATAATTTTAAAACTACAATGAGATATCACCACATACCTATTAGGATGGCTAAAATAAGGGAAAACAAAACAAAACAAAACAGAGCCCTGACAATAACAAGTGGGAGAAAACGTGGAGCAACTGGGATCCTCATGCATTGTGGTAGGAATGCAAAATGGTGTAGCCACTTTGGAAGACAGTTGGGCAGTTTCTTATAATGTTAAACATGTATTTAGATATAGCCCAGCAGTCCAACTCCCTGATATTTGTCTAGAAATAAAAACTTGTGTTCACACCAGAATCTGTACTCTAATATTTATAGTGGTTTTATTTATAATAACCAAAAAACTGGAAACAGCCCAAATGTCCTTCAGCTTGGGAAAGGAAGAACAAACTATGGTACACCTAGACAATGAACTATTACTCAGCAGTGAAAAGGAATGAACTGTTGATACATGCATCAATGTAGGTGGATCTCAAATGCATTATGAAGGAGCCAGACTCAGACTAGAAAGACTACACACTACAATTCCACACACTAAAAGGCAAAATTATAGGAACAGGAAATAGATCAGTGGTTGCCTGGGACTGAAGGAGGGGTTAACTACAAAGGGGCAGCAGGATACGATTTTTGGGGTAATGGAACTGTTTTATTTCTTGATTGTGTTAGTAGTTATGTGACTGTATGAATTTGTCAAAACTCATAGCACTGCACATCAGGAAGAGTGAATTCTACTGTATCTGAATTTAAAAATAAAAAGAGAATTAATTCTTTGATAATTAAAACCAGTTATGCCTCTGAATCCAGGCATTGATGAAACCTGAATATCATAGGTGGGTGAGCATGTGCAATTTACTGTCCCAGTTCCCCGTTTCATTTTTCTTTAGTTGCTGCAGTTTCCTAGCGACACTTTGTCCTGCTTCAGTTTGTCGTCACAGCATGATGGACTTTGACTTTGATGTCAGAAGTAGCAAAGCAGAAATCCTTCCCACGTTCTCCCAGAAGCTGTTTGCAATCCTCGGAGGGAACCTCTCAGCTGACTAGACTAGCAGAAGATGGTGGTGCTGCCAAAGACCAGGAAGGTGTCTTCATGTTCTAGCTGCTTTTGTGCCTTCAAAAAAAGGTGAATTGGAAAAGAACCAGAGCAGGCTGTTGTCCCCCAGATTACTTTAGGCTGTGCATATGGGGTCCCTTTTCAATGTTGTACTCATCTGGGGTTATTGGCAATAGTGGTTGTGTTCTGGGTCTTGAAGAGTATGCAGGGTTCAGTTCCATCTGTAAGCACTAAGCCGTTGCTGCAGCCAGTCCGTTGGGCCCATTGGGCCAGCTCATGATGTAATTTCTCATAGAATAGATGGCTGATCACTTGTCCATGGCCACACATGAACAAACACACTCACACACACAAACTACCACAACTGATAAACATGAACACCAGTCCCAAACTTACATAATTTATAACACGAAAACTTTAGTATTGTGAAGTTTTTATAAGCTGTACACCACTTTTTCTAATCTCATTTGCTGGGTAGAAGAACCTTTTTGTTTTTGTGATGAATGTGAATATATAAAAGTTCTTGAGGTTATGATTCTTTAATGAGAATCATATTTCCATTTCTGTTTTCTATTAAGAATCTATTTCCATTTTTCTTGACTATTTTGGATCCTCTGCCTTAGGTGTATCACCTTGTTCTATATGGGTATTGTAAGAGTGTCATAGACCCAGATTCATAAAACCAGCTTCCTACCAAGCAAGACTTTTTTTGCAAATTAGAAGTGAATCACAACAGATTAAAATGAAATATTTTTCTCCCTGACATTACTCTAGAGAGGCAGCTGTTGAGTTTCTGATGTTATACTATTCTTAGTTTAATTTACGCAGATCATTTTCTCTATATGCGTCGTATAATTTGAGTGCAGAAATAAAGGCGTGGGATGGGACTGTAACTAAACACCCACTTTGGGTTGCAGGAATGCATTAGGCACTTTTCATGTTTTATTCCATTTAACTTCACCACAATGAGTAAGGTAGATAATTGTGCTGCTTTACAAACAAGGAAACCAGGTCCAAGAGAGGTTAATTAACTTGTGTTCTCAAAGATAGGTCCCTTTCACACCAAAACCCACTCTCTATACTCAATGGGATGTTGTTTGGGAGTCCTGTTTTCTCATCTCATTCCCACTTTGAATGGAGGCTGGAGGTTGCACTGGTCTTTTTGAGATTGAGCCCTGGAGTTTCTTCACAGACCTGGGCTGCTCCCTGTTTTCCTTTTCAGAGTCACAAAAGCTTTGGCCTAATTTTATGTATTTTTCAAAGCTGCCATCAAACATTTGATCACTTGTTTCTTTCTTCCCCATGATCCTGTGGAAGAAAATTGAGCTTTACCCTTCTGTGTCTCTGAAGAGCAAACCCACAAGGCATTCTTATTTTAATAATTCTACTTCTAATCACTGCAAGGCAATAGGAAAGCAAAGAGAAGAAAAAAAGAAAAAAAAAAAAAAAAAACCAGAAAAAGTTACAAAGATTAAAAATATTTAAAAATTTTAGTTCTTGAGCCCAGACTATACTCTGGTTCCTGAAACTCTTTTGATGGTATTTCTTAGACAATACTAGAGTCTATTCCATGGGGATTTGTGCATGTACTGGATTAAATAAAACGTATTAAAATTAAATCCACTTGTTTCTTTTTTTAACTTTTTAGTTGGAGATAAGTGTAGATTCACATACAGTTGTGAGATGTAATACAGAGAGAGCCTATGTACCCTATATCCAGTTTTCCCCACTGATAAAATCTTGCAAAACTATACTACATTATCAAAACCATAAAATTAACATTGATGCAATACACTAATCTTACTTAGATTTCACCATTGTCACATGCACTTGGTTCTATGTGTGTGTGCAATTTCATCACTTGTAGATTCCTATGACCCTGAGCAGTTGGGATACAGAACAGTCCCATCACAAGGAATCCTTGTGCTACCCTTTTATGGATACAACCACCTCCCTCCCTCTCCTCTTCCTAATCCTGGAAATCACTAATCTGTTCTACATTTGTATAATTTTGTCATTTCAAGAATATCTTAGGAATGGAATCATATAGTATATAATCTTTTAAGATTAGCTTTTTTTGCTTAGCAAAAATCTCCTTGGGATCCATTGTTTTATCAATAGTTCTCTCCTTTTTATTGCTGTAGTAGTATTCCACGTCTCTTTTTCCTTTTTAAATGGTGCTACTAGAAAATTGAAAATTGCACATGTAACTTGCATAAGTGGCTGTCAGTGCCTTTTTGTTGGACATCACTAAGCACATGCTTGTTGGAAGTAATGAAAAATTTATTTCTGCTGCAGTTTCAGTGAACTTTAGACATTCCTGTGTTAAACGGGGCATTTTATTCTGCTAACTCTTAATCAGTTATTTGGAAAAAACAAAGGAACGGTGCCTTTTAAAAAATAATGTCAGTAGAGTAAAATCATTGCGGTGATACCCTCTCCACCCCCATTCCGTTTCCCCTCCCCTGACTTTTATTTTTTCTTATTTTTATTTTTTTGTTCAGTTTTTCTGTAAGAAAACCTTTGTATTTCTATCAACAAAAGAAACTTCATAGCAGTAGGCAGCAAGGAGGAATGTCTTGCAAACCTGGTCAGTGGACTTCAGCACACTGGTCTGAGACTAATTAAATGGCTCATGTTTATCTGATATTTTCCCTCTTGGGAGATTGTCAGAAACATTTTTTCAACTTAAGCTTCATAAAGAAACCAGCTCAGCTTAAGGTGAAGGGAAGAAGCAGGACAAAGGGACACTTCAGAGCAGACTGGAACTGAGGGAAAGGATAATACCATTTTCAATTAAAATTGCCTGGGGAAATTAGGTAGGCAGAGAATAATTACCTGCGTTGGCACCTTTCCAGGTTCCTGAAACTAAGACCCTGCTCGAATGTTCTGAGGGATCACTGACGATCACAGGCCACCAAGAACCCTGAGGTTTACGCCCCATCTCAAATATATTTGAGTGTGCTGGCTGCAATGCCTGGCTATTTTAAGTCAAATTAGGTAGCATGAGCAATTCTAACAAATAAAACCCAGTAAAAACCAAGCCCCGAAGCAAGCAACACCACAAAGCATCAGCAAAAAGGGAGATTAATCTGGCAAAACAAATTTTTATTTCTCTACTGTGGGACCAACAGGGCCCTGGAGCTGGGATTGAACCATAGGAGACCTGATAAAAGTATAGTCTAATTTCTCGCCACCTTGCAGTAACAGTGCTTGGTCAGTCTTGCAAGTATCAGGAAAGGTCACTGAGTAAATATCATCTGACACGTGGGCATGTTGTGGCAATGAGTCATTGAAAGGCAAATGTGCCTTTAATGCAAATGCCAAGATTTAATAATATTGCACTCTCCACCCCAATTCCACCTTTCCAGTGCCCTATCACTGTGACTGCTAAGCTTTGGGTCTCTTGGGTTCTCTTCTGTCTGTGTCTGATGGCACCTGGTGCCATATTGCCCCTTCTGTGGCTGGATGGGATTGATGGGTAGGATTCGGGGTTAGTGAACTCCACGTCATTCCTACAGGAAGGCTCCTTTTCTTTTCTACAATAGGAAAGGGAGCCAGTGGTCTTTCTTCTTTGCTTCTAGAGTTAGCTTTTGCTTATGTTCCCATTTTCTCAAGATCTCTCAATTTCATAATGGAGGATAATGGACTAGGGCTTGGAAGGAGTCAAAAAGAGAAAGAAGGAATCAACTAAATTCCCTTCTCTCCCCTTCCACAAAAAGCATAGGGACTAGAAGGAAGCCTCTGCTAATTTTTTTTTTTTTTTAAGAAGACTTAATAGCTTCCTTGAAGAAGGACACTAATTCCAGAAACACACCCCGTCCCAGAGCTGCAGGCCCCACTCACCCCCCAAGGACATGAGCCCCATCTGTCTAAGTACAGTGCATATGCTTGGACACCACCTTGTGCTGTATAATAGCAGAGATAGCCCCAGCTTCACAATGTAGAAGCACAGTTGGGTGCACAGACAGTCGTACTTCCTAAAAGGAAGTAAGACAGTCTGGAGCCAGACTGTCAGGGTTTGGCTTCATTCTTCTTTGCTTACTTGCCGTGTGACCAGATAACCTTTCTCCATAATCTTTCTGTGCCTCCATTTCCTCAGCTGTAAAATGTTTCTACTTCATAGAGTTTGGTGAGATGTAATGAGTTGATATTACAAAATACTGAGAGTAGTTTCCAGTAATATCTCATTAATTGTTAATTATTATTATTTGCTTCTTCTGAACCTGTCAGAAAAGTTTTGCTTTTTAAACATACCTGTTTGGCAAGAGAAATTTCTTAAAGGTTCTTATCTTTTTCTATAAAAAACATCTGAAGTAATCAGTCATGTGTTAGTGGGTGTATTAAGCAAGCTTTGAATTATCTTTATAATTTTCTTTTAAATATTATTATGGTTATGTGTATGTTGTCTTTACATTACTTCCAAATAACCGTGTCAGTTGAGTGAAAAAGCACTTAAATTAGTTGACAACATATAGAAAATATAACCTAATTTAATTAAAAAAATTTCAGTCCATGGTGTCATTTGGACATTATGTTTTAATAAAATACAAGACAATTTTTTTTGTCCTTGTAAATGCTTGTGTGTTTTTGTTAGTGTATTTCTTTTCTTCTTTTTTAAAAGAATGTCAGTTTTTTAAACATCTAGTTTCATAAGTTTCAGTTTAAGGTAAAGGCGAGAAACATCCCATATTGATTTGGAATTTGTTGAAGTACATGCATTCTTAGGTTTCGATAAATGGAATCCCAAGAACATGAACTACTTTACTGGTGAATGAGAGACTTGTGAAAAAAACACTCTCTGGTTTTAATTTTCATACAGCCTTGTTGCCATACTTAGCTTTTCTTATATGACCTCAGGTCCCAGCCTGAGCTAACACAGGTGACACAGCAGTTATTAGGTATGGTAGGCAGAATTCCAAGATGGTCCCTGAGATTCCCACCCACCATGTACATGCCCTATATAATCCCCAGGACTGTGACTACGATGGCACGTTGCTCCTGTGAGTTAGTTAAGTTACATGGCACTGTTGACATTAAGAACGGGAGCTTATCCTTTGTGAACCTGACCCAATCAGCTAAGCCTAAAAGGGACTAAAGAAAGACTTTCAAAGAGAGAGAGGGATCCTATGCAAGGAGGATTCTCTATCACTGGCTTTGAAGATGGTGGGGGGCCTGGTGGCAAAGCGTATGGATGGCATCTGGGAGCTGAAAGTCACCCCTAGCTGACAGCCAGCAAGGAAATGGGGGCCTTAGTCCTACAACCACAAGGAAGTGGGTTTGTCCAACAACCTGACTAAGCTTGGAAACAGATTATTCCTGCCTAACTGACACCTTGATTTTAGCCTGGTAAGTCACTGAACAGGCAGTCCACCACCACTGTGCCCAGACTTTTGACTTATGGAACACGAGCTAATAAGTGGGTATTATTGTAAGTCACCAAGTTTGTGGCAATTTTTTATGCAGCAATACAAACCTAATCTGCAAGGGAAGCATGGCATAAAAATGTAAGTTGTTAATGCAAAGCCTTCACCATTATTTAGAGAAAAATATAACATCCATAAAATAACTCATAATGAGTTCCTATAAAGAGCCCCCATTTTAAATTTTAGAGCCATTTGGGCACAGTAAATAGACAGATACAAGACCTATAACTTTTCTGGGCAGAGTTTAGAACAGTTTCTCAAACTGGCAATTTTAGATTTAGGGAAGGGCAAATGAATGGCTAAATAACTCTCTTGCTGGACATTTATTGCATGAAGGCAAAGGAAAAATACACAGAATAGGAAGGTGGAATCCTCTTCCTACCTTGCTTTTAAACGTTGCAGGCAGTGCCTTTAGCTTAGATCACTAACTCTAGTTTAGGGATTACAAACTCAAGATGAGGGAGTTGACTGAGTGACAGGTGATGGGAGTATGGGGGTCATGGGGAACTGGCAAACCCAGACTTTCTCTGAAGGGACAGTTACCTCTCAGCCATGGCTGAGTTACCTGCAACATTGTTGCTGGATCTTCCAGATTTCCAAGGGAAGCTGGGCTTCCAGATATTTATGCGAAACCTCTCATTTTAAAAATGTTGGCAACCAGCTCAAACTTTAAAAGATCACCATGGGGACATATAAACGGGTATGCAGCCAGATTAGGCCCATTAGCAGCCTACCCTTGGATGCAGACTAGAGGAGCGAGTACACGCGAAAAGTTGGAGAGACTGAGAAAGAGTTGGAGGATGTGCACTTGATGGGGACTGGGAATTTTTTCTGTTTTGTTCACTGCTGTATTCCCAGAGCCAAGAACAGTGTTTAGCATGAAGAAGTAGGTACTCAATAAACATTTGTTGACTCAATATGAAGAGACATAAGGCTATTGTGCCAGATTGAATGTATTATGTCCCCCCAAACGCCATTATCTTTGATGTACTCTTGTGTGGGCAGACCTATCAGTGTTAATTAGATTGTAATTCTTTGAGTGTTTCCATGGAGATGTGCCCCACCCAACTGTGGGTGATGACTCTGATTGGATAATTTCCATGGAGGTGTGGCCCCACCCATTCAGGGTGGGTCTGAGTTAAATTACTGGAGCACTATATAAGATCTGACAGAAGGAGGTAGCTTGCTACAGCCAAGAGGGACACTTTGAATAAAGCACAGGAGCTGCAGATGAGAGACAATTTGAAGACGGCCATTGAAAGCAGACTCTTGCCCCAGAGAAGCTGAGAGAGGGCAAATATCCCAAGTGCAACTAAGAGTGACATTTTTGAGGAACTGCAGCCTAGAGAGGAACATCCTGGGAGAAAGACATTTTGAAACCAGAACCTTGGAGCAGACACCAGCCACGTGCCTTCCCAGCTAACAGAGGTTTTCCGGACGCCATTGGCCATCCTCCAGTGAAGGTACCTGATTGCTGATGTGTTACCTTGGACACTTTATGGCCTTAAGACTGTAACTGTGTAACCAAATAAACCCCCTTTTATAAAAGCCAATCCATCTCTGGTGTTTTGCATTCCGGCAGCATTAGCAAACTAGGACAGCTATTAATCCCACATGTAAAAAATATCAAGTGTAATCACACATTGGTAAAGCCTCTTTCTAAAATTCTATGACTTCATGTTGTGATATGGTACGATTCACACGGACATGATGTCTTTTTAGCCCACTCATTTACCTTTTTAAACCATGCCATTTGAGGATATTTTTGGAAGTTATAAGCTAGGAAAGAGAACACGGCAGGCCTTGGTCCCTTCTCCATGGCTGGCGCCTTCCTGGGGGCCTTACATCTCTCATATCATTTAACTCAGAGCCCTGCTTTGGAAATGAATGCTACCTTCACCTGCATGTTACAGATGAGGAAGTGGCTTCAGAGAAATGAAGTCAGGGGCCTGAGACTGCCCAGCTGATCATGCCCAGGTGTTCTGATGGCCACACCATTGCACTTCTCCAACCTGCTTAATACTCAGAGTGCGCTCAGGGACCCGCAGCATTGGCCTCACCTGGGAGCTTGTTAGAAATGCAGACTCTAAGGCCCCACCTCAGACTGATACTCAAACAAAATCTGCCTTTTCACAAGATCCCTGGGTTGATTTGTATGCATGTTAATGTTTGAGAAGTATTGCACTTTCCTACTGGGTTCTAGACTTGGGTTATACCGGAGTGACTTTTATGGACTTGGCCAAATCTGTGTTTCAGCTGAACTTATTAATCATCCTTTTCACTTAAATTTATTTGCTTAAAAAGAAAATAAAACAGTGGTAACTATAAGTATGGTACTATGGTAACATTACTGTAGTAAATAAGTATAAATAACTATGATTTATAGTAATATACCTATGGTCCATTAAAAAGTGACACCTTCAACAGAAGGTAAGTACTAATTTGCATGCAGTGTACCTTATCTCTCCATGTACCACTGGTACATGCAAACTGTACCATTAATAATGAACTGTAAACTATCTCTCCAGGTACCATTCCTGGGATATGTTCCACTTTGGAAAACAGTGCTGTGGTGGATTGTAAAAATGGCCACAGAGGTCTTCCCCTCCTTATATCCAGGCCTTTGCAATGTGTAATGCCCCATTAAAAGGTGGGACTGTTTCTTCGTCCCTTGAATCTGGGCTTGACTTTGTGACTTGCTTTGCCCAATAGTATGATAGCAAGTGTGACACAAGCAGAGGGTTGAAAAGTGCTTGTGCATTGGGGCCTGCCTCTCTTGCTGCTCTTGTAACCTGGAGACAACCATGTGGACCAAAAGAAATGGTTATTGATTAAAGCCATAAAGGATTGAGGTAGTTGGTTGCACTAAACAAAGTAACTGACACAGTTGCTTTCTGACATGCTGTTTGTTTGCAAAACAGTAATTGCCATGTTGGATGGTAGGTCAGAGTGAAATGATCTGTTTTGGTTCAGTTTGGCCCAGTTGTTCTTCACTTGAAGACAAAAATCTCAAAATTGAGTATTTTGGAGAGGACACCAAATGCCAGTCTTCTTGTGTTCCGTATATAGACTCACAAAAACATGCCTGGCAATGTTACCCTCAAGTATTTGAAATTTTTGTGTAAGGCCACTTAACTTTTTTCCCCCCACTGAGAAATAAAAACTTCACCCTTGGCTCGAGTCCCTGTTGCTTTGAAACGGACAGTGTCTCAAATACTGCAGCATCACTGTTCGTGGTTTGCAGTAAGGTATTGGTGCTAGCTTATGGATTGGAGGCAGTTCCATAAATGTGCTCTTTTTTGGTGAAGGTAAAACACAGTTGTGTATTTTCCATCACAAGGAATCCCATGGGGAATTACAATAGTACATTTCTAAAAAATGTAAATATTCATCATTTCCTGTGTTTTCTTAAGAGTGCAGATAAACACTGTCATTTTTGACAGAAGCCAAATAATACTCACTGGCAAAGTCACTGACATGCTGCTCTTTCTTTTAACTGCTTTAGTGAGATGTAATTCACATACCATTCACCCATTCAAGGTGTACAATTTAGTGGTTTTTAGTATATTCACAGAGTTGTGCAACCATGACCACAATCTGATTTTAGAGCATTTCCTTCATCCCCAAAAGAAACCCCATTCTCATTGTCAATCTTTCCCTATCCCCACTATCTTGCCCTTCATAACCATTAATCTCCTTGCTGTCTTTATGGATTTGCCTATTCTGGACACTTCATGTAAAGTTAATCATATAGTATGTGCCTGGCTTTTTTCACTTAACAGAATATTTTTATAGTTCATCCACATTGATGCATGTATCAGAACTTCATTCCTTTTTATTACCAAATAATATTCTATTGCATGTATATACCACATTTTGTTTATCAGTTGGTGGACATTTGGGTTCTTTCCACTTTTTGGCTATTATGAATAATGCTGCTATGAGCATTTATATACAAGTTTTTGTATGGACATATGCTTTTATTTCTTCTGGGTATATACCAAGAGTGAAGTTGCTGGGTCATATGGTAACCCTATGTTTCACCATTTGAGGTACTGCTAGACTGTTTTCCAAGGTGGCTGTACAATTTTACATGCCCAAATGCAACGTGTGAGGATTCAGATATCCCCACATACTCACCAACACTTGTTATTATCTGTCTTTTGATTATAGCCATCCTAGAAGATATGGAGTAGTATCTCATTGTGATTTTGATTTGCATTTCCCTGATGGCTACTGATGTTGAGCATCTTTTCATGTATTTGTGTATCTTTTTCTGGAGAAATGCCTCTTCAGATCATCTGTCTATTTTTAAACTGATTATTTGTTTTTGTATTTTTTATTATTGAGTTGCAAGAGTTTTTAATGTATTCTTTATATAAGTCCCTTATTGGATAAATGATTTGCAAAGATTTTTCTTTCAGTCCATGAGTTGTCTTTTCTCTTTTTTGATGGTGTCCTTTGACGCATAAAAGTTTTAAAATTTGATGAAGTACAATTTATCTTTTTTTTTTTTTTTTTTGGTGCTTGTACTGTCATATCCAAGAAAATACTGCCTAACCCCAGAGCATGAAAATGTACTCCTATGTTTTCTTCTGAGAGTTTTATAGTTTTAGTCCTCATGTTTAGGTCCCTGGTCTGTTATGAACTAATTTTTGTTTATGGTGTGAGGTTCGAGTCCAACATCCTTCTGTTACATATGCCTACCCAGTTGTCCAAGCACCATTTGTTGAACAGACAGAATTCGGTAGCAAATCTTTCCAATTTAGCATTATTCTTTGTTGAAAGTTTTCTGCCAGTTATAGTTCAACTAAGGACATTGTACTATCAATCAGGGAAAGGCAATTCATATTTACTTCTAGAAGATTTTAGATAGCCTTGTTTAATTGCTGCTTAATTATTTTGATACACTAAGAGTTAAATAAATTAGCAGTTTAGGAGGGAGGTGGGTTTTTACAGTCTGGAGGCCAAATATAGCAGTAATATTTCTGATTTTATGACTGGGTGACTTTGTAATCCCTTTAAAAACTTGCCACCAATTTATTAATGCACTTTTTTCTGATGCATTTTAAAAAAATATTACAGATTCTGATTTTGAAATGCAAAAGGGTTGTTTATCGCCACGAGAATTCAAACAGTCCTGTATAGTGATGTTTCCCTTGTCTGTGTCTGTTTTCTTCACAGAGGACTGCACTGCAAGCTGCACTAAGGGGACGTTACCTGCAGCCAGTCCAGAGCCGCCTGGTGAGTGCCCTGCGGCCCCTGGAAAAGGGTTGCTAATGTCGTGGAGTTCTAGAGCTTTCTGTCTGTAAATGGATCCCTTTATTCACACAGATGTCCTACCTTTCATTCTGAAATGCCTCTCAAAACTGATTCACAGGCCTTTTCCTTCATGCAGGGAAGCATTAAGCATAAGTGACCAGCATTTTCTAGCTTAGAGTTTATTCATTCCACTACCAACCTCAAGCATGTCACCTTGGCTAGATTTCCTGCTTGCTCTCTGCAGTTGTATTGCCTGTCTTTAGAGAGCATTAGATGTTAAGCTACTGATCTCTGCAATTCTTTTGGAGGAGAAATGTACATGACTTGTTTTCTTTTTTTTTTTTTTTTTTTTTAATCTTCATTTTATTGAGATATATTCACATACCACGCAGTCGTACAAAACAAATCGTACTTTCGATTGTTTACAGTACCATTACATAGTGGTACATTCATCACCCAAATCAATCCCTGGCACCTTCATTAGCACACACACAAAAATAACAAGAATAATAATTAGAGTGAAAAAGAGCAATTGAAGTAAAAAAGAACACTGGGTACCTTTGTCTGTTTGTTTCCTTCCCCTATTTTTCTACTCATCCATCCATAAACTAGACAAAGTGGAGTGTGGTCCTTATGGCTTTCCCAATCCCATTGTCACCCCTCATAAGCTACATTTTTATACAACTGTCTTTGAGATTCATGGGTTCTGGGTTGTAGTTTGATAGTTTCAGGTATCCACCACCAGCTACCCCAATTCTTTAGAACCTAAAAAGGGTTGTCTGAAGTGTGCGTAAGAGTGCCCACCAGAGTGACCTCTCGGCTCCTTTTGGAATCTCTCTGCCACTGAAGCTTATTTCATTTCCTTTCACATCCCCCTTCTGGTCAAAAAGATGTTCTCCGTCCCACGATGCCAGGTCTGCATTCCTCCCCGGGAGTTGTATTCCACGTTGCCAGGGAGATTCACTCCCCTGGGTGTCTGATCCCACGTAGGGGGGAGGGCAGTGATTTCACCTTTCAAGTTGGCTTAGCTAGAGAGACAGGGCCACATCTGAGCAACAAAGAGGCGTTTGGGAGGAGGCTCTTAGGCACAACGATAGGGAGGCCTAGCCTCTCCTTTGCAGCAACTGTCTTCCCAAGGGTAAAACCTGTGGTAGAGGGCTCAACCCATCAAACCACCAATGACTTGTTTTCAATCCTCTGTAGATTTTGTTTAAGAAGATTCTTACTGCTATGAAAAATAAAAATTATGCTCATTGTCAGCTAGAATATGGGGACTCCTTATGGCGATGATGTAAATAAATTCTTCCAGTGTTCCCCTAAAGTTCTATTTGACAAATATTTACATATATGCTAAATTGGGACCAGAAATATCTTTATATGGCCAACTCCTTTTATTTACAAACTGTAACTTGCCAAAGCTTTGCTCTAGAGCCAGAATTCCTAATGGCTATGAGACATTGTTCTTTTCTAACCCTTTAATCAAATAGCTGTTTTTCACTTGCTATGCTAAGTAAAAACCTTGGACTGAGTATTATTTCTTGCTCCAAGGGCCAAGATGTTATTTTAAGTGATCATATGAGAAAGATAACTAGCAACTTTACTTTCCATTTAGATTCGTGAACTCTAGGTCCCTGGCATTTAAAATCAGTGCTGTTTTCTTCAGAGTGTTGCATGTCAGGTCAGATACTTCATTATCTTGCAGCAGCGCCTGTGGCTGATTTTCTTCCGGTCTTTTGTGAGAGAAGGGTAGAAACGTACAACCTGACACTTCTCCAAGTGATTAGTATTTAATGATGACATGAGAATATCAAGAAAGTAGATTTATTATTGAATGTTCCTACCTATTTTTAGTCAAGTGCACTATGTTTTACTACTCCCCAAGGATGACTCATAAACCATGTCTTCGTTGGCAAAGCAGAATTAGAGGCTGAATTATTCTCTAAGGACTGAAATCAATGTAGATACACCATCTGCTTTTTTACTCTTTCTGCACTACATTTTTTCTGGACTATCCACTTTCCCTGTATAATAGTCTTATTATCCTTAAATAGGTCATTTTTTCATCAGCTGTATTATAAATGGTTCCTATGAAGAATTATGTGCTTAGTGAAACATTGACTCAAGAGTCCAAAAAGCAAAGAGCTTAGAGCTTAGAGGTTGTTTTTTAAATATCTTAAGTTCAAAGAAAAAATTCTTCTATGTTAAGTGGTATGAACGATGTGCACTTGATTTAACAAATGCCTTGGAGACATGGGGTTCTGGGACAGCCAACACAGCATTTGCGTTCCTGTCCCAACTCCATGTCCAATGCAACCTGATTGGATTTGGAGCCCCAAATGTTGCCTGGTTATTCCCTTTGCTATAGTCTCACCCTCCTCCCAAATACAGAACTTACTTCTATGTTTCTCTCCAGCCCTTTGAAAGTAAAACCATTTGACTTCTACATTAGCACCATTCAATTGTTGGATATCTTGAGTTATGACAGTTTTAAAAATATATATATATCTCAAACTGAAATCTGCTTCTTTTATAATGTCTTCTAAATTGGTAAAATCTAGAACCTGATAGATTATCTTTTCTGCCTTTGTCTTGAATGCCCTGCTTTAATTACTCACGATTCCTGCAGTGAGCAGCTCTGACTGTACATTAGTGCTCAATGTTCTTTCAGGCCTATGATGTCCACAATAGGCACTCAGAATATATATTTATTCTTATCATAACAGCATAAGGTATATTTTAGATCTTGTTAATTTATGTCACGTTCAACTTAGCTTTTTATCATTCCTAGATTATAAACTCCTAAAATTGAAAATTGTTTTACAGAGAACGAAATGACTATTTTGGGGTGAATCATCCTTAGCCTTGCATTTCTAGCTTCAAAGTGACTCTTGGTAAAGAAGAATTATTAGTCCAGTCAAACCAAAGGCTGTCTTCAAGTTATATTAACAGAAAGAAAATGACCCTTGATAACTTCTCCCCTTTAGTATTTTAGTTTAGAAGATATACTCTTTTTTTTTTTAATTGCCTAATGTTGGGGATGCTTTTTCCTTTATGAATGATTTAAAATTGTTTTTATTAAATATTGATTATATACAAAATTCATAATATTAGTGTTTGATATGAAGTTCACTAAACATTAATGTTGACTTCTCTTTCTTTCTGTCTCTGCTTTGGAGTGTTACCATACTCTCCTGACTTCTTTGACATCTGGAAACCTACGTATATTGTACCAGCTATTAGCATCTCTTTTCTAGATCTCAGACCTGTGTTCCAGATTTGCTGCAATGCTCTTTAGAAACAAAGATACTTCTTGCTTCTTAAACTAGGGTTACTGCAATTATTCCAAACTCTTACATATTATAGGAGGTCTTATACGTGGCACAACAATAAAAGATAAAATCTCTGGTTTCACAGTTTCTTAGAGCTGAGAGTCTTAGGTTGAGCTCTCCAGAAAAAGACCCTGCGATGAGGCTTTCTATTCAAATGATTTATTTGGTCTGTGCTCCCAGGAGAACTAGCAAGTGAGAGAAGGGAAAGGAAAGGGAAAAAGCTAAGCAGGGGTCTGTTTCAAGCGAAGACTCTGCCTTAGCTAGAATCCTGGGGGAGCTTTGGAACATAATTACTCCCCCGAGTCTGCTCCACTGCAAGGCAAGGGAGCTGGGCTTTTATGGTCTTCCATGAGCCACAATCTGGTAATGGGCTGGTGAAAGGGGTGTAAGCTTCCAAGCACTTTTCTCTGTATCTGCAGATGAAGCAGCTCCAGTAGTTGAAGGGCGTTCTTCTGAAGAGATTTATGGGTACCAGAAGCAAAGCATACACAAGCTGGGAGATGGCACACGGGGCAGTTAAAAGGGATCCAGTGGGATCTGGTTGGGAAATTGAGAGTGCTTGCACTAGAAGGGACCATGCCATTTCACTGGCTTCCTCACTCCTGCAGGCACATTTTTTTTATCACTTAGGATACCTCTTGGTGTAAGTTAAGCACTTTCTAAAGCTGTATAAATTCATTTTCTTTCCTTGAGAATGCAGTAATCTATTGCTTCAAAAATCTGAGTCCGAAATTGATCGCAGTGTTGGGAGACACCAAGGTAGTTTTCATTGAGTAGAATTTCTACATGTATTAGAGTTTAGAAAAACAAAATCTGAAATTCCAAAGCTTTCCTTAGACAAAAGTCACCATGGATAATGATTTCCATGTCCTGAAAAAGAGGCAAGGATATTGTGTGATTGACAGTTATTCTTGCTAGAAACATTTCTAAGCATTCAAATTAATGTTATTTTTTATCTTCATTTCCATGAACTACTATTTTACTTCCTAATTCTTCACCTTTGTCTTTAAAACATTTTCTTCTCACAAAGTTTTTAGGGAAATACACGGTGCTTTCTTGGGCACCTTCAATTCAGTACAGCATTGAAAGTTCTCAGTTGTCCACCTCATCACCCAGATCAGCCCAGATCAGAAATATTGTGGGAGCCCCATATGCAGTTTTAGATTTTCTTGCAGCCTCATTAAAAAAGTAAAAAGAAACAGATGAAAGGTGAACCTAATTTTAATAATATATTTAACTGAATATATCCAAATTGTTTTTGTTTCAACATTTAATCATTGTAAACATTCTTAAGGAGATATTTAACTTTTTTTTTCATCTGGTGTGTATTTTATACTTACAGCACATCTCAGTGGAGACTAGCCATATTTCCACTGCTCAAAACCCACATTTGGCTAATGACACCGTATTAGACAGTGCAACTTTAGAATACTATAGAAAAACACTGGTAAGAAGCTTGTGCCCTTTGAGATAAGACTCTTTCTCAGTGCTCCTGAATCTCCCACTTGGCCACCCTAGTCAATAAAGAAACGACGCAGCACTATTAATCAAAGAAGGTGAGCCCTTGCCGCTTCCAATTTTGTGCTTAGTGCCCTGTAGTCAAGAATTATGATTAAAATGATTGGGTTTGGCGGCTAGGATATCACTGATCACTTTCACGAGTGAAGAATTCTAGAGCCAGTTTTTGGAAGAAAGTAGGTCTTGAATGAAGGATAGAATGCAGGGTAGAATGAAGGGTAGAATGCATTTTTTTAGGCAATGGAAAAAAATATATGTGTGGGAAGAGTAATATTCTAGAAAGAATTTGATTACTTCTGTGTAACTTATGAGGTGGAGTGCTAAATACATGATGAGAAATGTAATTAATTAGTAGCCAAGTTGGTGTGCAAAGACTTGGACTCTGCAGTGCATGAAATGGGGTATCACCGTGATCCAGTTGTACGGTATGTTCAGGTCTATTCCAGTTACCTAGTGATGTGTAAGAAATCACCCCAAATGGTAACAGCTCGAAGCAATAGCAGTCACCTTTTTATCTCTCACTTTTTCTCTGGGTCAGGAGTTTGGCAAGGGCCCCGTGTGCAGTTCTGGCTTTTGAGGTCTTTCATGTCAATTGCATTCTGCTGGTGGCTGAAGCTGGACGAGCAAGAGGCTGGAGCAGCTGGGGTGGGGGGCATGGGAGGGGCGCTGGCTTGGCAGCTCCCTCCCCTCATATAATCTCAGGATTTTTCCTTGTGGTCTCTCTTCATGGGCAACCGTGGGCTTCCTCATGGCATGGCAGCGCCAGGGCAGTTGGATTGCTCACATGGTGGCTTAGGTAGACGTACCCTCACTTTGTGCCTTGGCCTTGTGAGTCAGCTGCATCAATTCCATCACATTATTTTGGTTACAAGTGAGTCATAAGCCTGTCCAATTTCAAGGGGAGTCTCCCTCTTAATAGGAAGAATGTTGAAGTTCATATTATAAGAGGCAAATTTGCAATTATTTTAAGAACATATACTCTGCCACAGGTTCCCCCTCCACTGGCACGGCCATCCCACATCTTGCCACCTTTAGCCACCCCGGGAATGCCCTGTCATGATCACAGTACAAGTTCCTGGCACACTACTGCACAGTGGCTCTCTCTTCTCCCCTTACCTGGTAAACTGGGCTGGACAGCCCAGAAGACAATCAAAAGTGTTTGGCTTAGGCCTGAATGGCCAGCCCTGGCCTTCATTTATTTTTTGTTATCTTCACTTAAACTTAGATCGCCTCAGTCCTAAATGTCCTCTTCCCTTTCTTCTTTTGTGGAGGTCTTGAGAGATGAGAGAGAAAAGAGCAAAAACAAAGCAGAGGAAGGGTTCTCGGGCCCTTCACTCCTTTTACATGAGGAAACCCCTTTACCACCTAAGGGTGTCTTCCTCAGAAGAGAAAAGGGCTCAGAAGAGAGAATTCTTTCATCTCTCCACCTGCATGGTTTTGCTCTCTGCTGCTCCCGCTCTTGTTCTCAATGCCCAACTGGGCTTTTCTTCCCAAGGTGACTGGAAGGGGAAGGAATGGTGGTGCAGCACCAACACCGTCACTTTTGAAACACCACTTTCCTAAGAGTTGCTAAAGTTAACGTTCCTCTAAAGGCTGTTGTTCTTGGTTTTCATAGAAATTCTCTATCCCTTGCCAGAATCTCATCGTTACTCAACTTGAACCCTGAAACAAGGTGCAAAATGAGCTTTCACCTCTTTTAATTGCACTCCTTCCTCTTGCAAAGTCACAACCTTCAACTAGAAAAGACTAATTGCCAGCAGTGGAAGAGTTTAGGGATGAACTATACTGACTTCTGCAACTTATTTACTTTGGCCTAATAGATGGGTTGAGGAATAGATGAAGGGAAAATTCTTTCAATTTGTCTTTATTTATAAAATAAAACACTGGAGAGGGAAAACACGAACCATAAAATTATAGTGAGAGATTTGAAAAAATAAAGTCAGCTTTCTTCTCTAGCAAATGCTTAAGGCCTGTCCTGTTTTTTGGTCCAACTTTTAAAAGTTTGCATTAACGATGTTATTTGTTCCACCTTCCATTTCCTCTTCAAGTTTGAAGCAACTGGAAACATTCTAACCGTCCATTATAGAAAAGTAGTCTAATATTTTAGCCCTTGTCCTCGTATTTCCTAGTCTCTTCTGAATGGGCTTCCGTGGTGCTTGTGAATGTGCTGCTGTTTAAGCCATTACGATATTAAAAGTGCTTGTCCCAAGGCTTCTGGCAGTGTTAACAGCAGAAGCTTCTCATTCCAAAGACAGGATATTTGTTGCCTCACACGCTTCACCTCACCCCCACCGTCTTGAGGTGGGTATCCTGAATCTTTTCCAGACCTGAGATATGATTTTTTTTTCCCCTTTTACAATGGAAATATTTGCTTTGTTTGATCTGATTTTGCAGAAAAGGAGAGAAAAAAATAGTCAACTTAGCTCCCTGGTATTTTTCCCCCTTTTGGGGGGATGTAGATAAAATGTTTAAAACCAGTGGAAATTGTTACATGTGAGAAGTCTGTAACTACTTTTCTGATATGTAAAGAGGAGCAGTTGTCTTTGGTGTATGTGGGAGGAAAGGGCCACTTGCTGAGGATGGAGGACTAAAATAAACCTTCCCAAGACAGGAACCAGCCGGTGACCTTGGGCTGCCACCACCTCACAGATCAGCTGCTTCATTCCTTTCCATACTTTGTGGCCTGTAGAGGAATCAAGTGTCACAAAGAGCAGGAAGAGAGCAGTTTGAAGAAGACTCGAGCGGCTCCACCGATAAAAGTGCTGGTGTGATCTACTGACCCTTCCCAGAGGGCTGAGGACTTGTGGTTTTGAAGGGCACATTCAGGTAGCTGGGAGAAAACAGTCCTCTTAGAAAGAGTAAACAGCAAGAAACACATGCAGTGGTAGTGTTTCTTGATATTCCTTAAGTAAAAATACAGTGGTCTAGAATTGTACAGATGCGGACAATATTTTTACATTGGAGACGTGTTCAAGAGCCCCCACTGAGTTGATCAAGAAGTGGAAGTAAACCCACTTCCTCCAAGCATTTAGAAGTTTACTGAAAAAACTAGATGATGCTTCAGGGACTCTCATAATTTCTCACCTGGCCAGGTGCATCATGGTGTGGTAGAAAGAAAGTGAACTCTAAAGACTGGGACCTTGGTTTTCCCATCTGTAATAGGGGCACACTATCATCTGTTTTATTAGTTTTTTGGGAGATTGTGCATATATAGGATATATGTTATTGTAAACACTCAATAGCTTTATTTCCAAGCCTGTTTCTTCTTCTCTATAGTCTTCTATTCTTTCTTCTATCCAGACGTAAAGGAAAAAAGGGTCTGCAAAGGACTGGCATTGAAGAGGTCCATGTACCTTGTTGTCCTTACTTTAGAGCACTTCTCCCACCTAATGATGCTCTGTCCTCCAGGACTTTATAAAAGCTACATGTTCTGTGGATTACAGACTTCACACAAATGCTACTCTTCTGTTATGAAGACCATCTCTTTCTCTTTCTCTGTGTCCTCACTTTCTTTCCTCCTTCCACATTCACCCACACCAATACCTTTCCTTGGGATCATTTCTGCCCATCCCAGTGGCTTCAGTCTTACTTGAAACTCGGTGTTGCTTTGCCTTGTTTTGTTTTCCTTGCTGTGCTTTTAAAAAAATACTGAAGTGAGACTCACATAACATACAACTAGCCATTCTAAAATGAACAATTCAGTGACATTAATACGTTCAAAATGTTGTACATCCATTTTCATCACACTGAAAGAAGAGCCCATACCCATCAAGCAGTTGCTCTCCATTCCCCTGCTCCCCAGGTCCTGGCAACCAGCAATCTATGTTCTGTCTGTATGGATTTACCTGTTCTGGATATTTCATATAATGGAATCATTCAATGTGTGACCTTTTGTGTCTGACTTCTTTCACTTAGCATAATGTTTTCAATATTCATCCACAGGGTTGCATGAATCCTCAGAGCAGGCATTCCTCATTTTATTGTGCTTCGTGTATTGCACTTTGCAGATATTGGTGATGTTTTTTACAAATTAAGGTTTGTGGCAACCCTGTGTCAAGCAAGTATTTTGGGGCCATTTTTCTAACAGCATGCGCTCACTTTATGTCTTATGTCACATTTTAATTAAGGTATGTACATTGTTTTTTTAGACATAATGCTATTGCATACTATGGTGTAGTGTAAACATAACGTTTATATGCACTGGGAAAACAAAAAATATTTGTATGACTTGCTTTATTGTGGTAGTTGCTTTATTGCATTAGTCTGGAACCAAATTCCGAGGTATGCGTGTACTTCATTCCTTTCTATGGCTGAATAATGCTCCATTCTATGTATATACCACAATTTGTATATCCATTCTTTATTTGGTGGACAGTTGGGTTGTTTCCTCCGTTTGGCTGTTGTGAATAGGGCTGCTATGAACATATGTACATGAATTTGTTCAAGACTCTGTTTTTAATTATTTTGGTTGTACACCTAGGAGTAGAATTGTTGGGTCATATGATAACTATATTTAACCATTTGAGGAACTGTCAGAGTGTTTTTTCAATTTCTCCACTTCCTCACTAACACACATTATTGCTTCATCCCCCTTTTTTTATTATAGCCATCCTAATGGGTGTGAAGTGGTACCTCATTCTGGTTTTGATTTGCATTTCCCTAATGATTAATGAAATTGAGCATATCTTCATGTTCTTGCTCATTACTTATATGTCTTCTTTGGAGAAATACCTATTCAAGTCCTTTGCCCATTTTTTAATTGGGTTGTTTGCATTTTGTCATTGGGTACTAACTGTTCTTTATATATTCTGAATGCTAGACCCTTATCAAATATATGATTTGCAAATATTTTTTCCCAGTTTGTGCATTTTCTTTTCACTTTCTTGATAATATCTTTTGATGCACAAATGTTTTTAACTTTGATGGAGTCCAATTTATCTATTTTTCTTTTGTTGCCTGTGCTTTTTGATGTCATACCTGAGAATCCATTGTCAAATCCAAGATTGTGAAGATTTATTCCTATGTTTTCTTCTAAGAGTTTTATGGCTTTATCTCTTGTACTTCAGTTGTTGATCCATATGAGTTAATTTTGTATATGGTGTGAGAAAGGGGAACAACTTCATTCTTTTGCTTGTTGAAATCCTGTTTGTCCAGAAGCATTTGTTGAAGAGACTATTGTTTCCCCATTCAGTGGTCTTGGCACCACTGTCGAAAGTCAACTGGCCTTAATGCGTGTGGGTTTATTCCTGGATTCTCAGTTTTATTCCATTGGTTTGTTTGTTTATTTTTATGTGATACCTCACTGTTGGATTACTGTAGCTTTGTAGTGAGTTTTGAAATCAGTAAGTGTGAGTTCTCCATGTTATTCCCTTTTTCAATACTGTTTTGGCTATTTCAGGCCCCTCCTCCCTCCACTTTTAGTATCATTTTGTTCTGTAGCAATTCTTGAACTGCAGTGTTGCACCTTGGGATAAAGCAGCAACCCCAGCTAATAGCCATGTGTGTTGAGTTACTACAGCCACACTGGAATCCAAAGGCTTCTCTTGTCTCACCCCCTAGAAACATTGATGAAACTGTGTTGGTGATGTTCAAAGCAAAGCCAATGCACAGGCTTTGGTTTGGAGCAGTCATCAGAATTCCAAGAGGCCATGTTTCAAGAAGCTTTTGGAGAAGAGCAAATCTACCACCTTTCCATTTACTGACAGCTAGACATTAGTCTCTGGTTTATACATACGTTTCACTTTGTGAGTTGTCTTCAATTACATCAAGAAACAACAAACCCTCTCTCCTATAAAACAAAGCTGTAACACAGGCGTCAAAGTCAGGGAGAAAGAAGATGGTGAGATAAGTGAGGAGCAGGCAGGTGATGGCTGGGACCATCTGCTGGGATGAGTCACATTTGTTTCCAGTGTGTCTGATCTCTGGTCCACTCCTCTGAGAGTAGCGGGGACTGTGTGGGATTTTCCTTTTGGAAATAACTCTTAGCTGTGAATCCTTAGCAACTGCTCTTTAAGCCCGTCCAGATGACCCTTGAAGTCCTCGTATAATGGAAACTGAGTGAGTGTTCCCGGGTGGGGGCTGGAGAAATCTGCTTTAACTCATAGATTCTTTGACAATGGGAAGTTATGACAAAGAGATGCATGTGTTTTTCGGTGGCTCTCATTTCGATTATGTTAGAAGCAGGTACCTTGGTGTGTTTATTTGTGTAGATGTGTATATATACTAAATATTTATGAGCCTCGAGCACTTGAGTGAAAAAAAAAATCAAATGAGTATAAGGATAGAACTGCTTAGATTAGACAAATTAAAAGGGCAGCAAGAAATGGGTTAGGTCAGAAGACCAGGGCCACGTACAAGGATGTAAGAGGTAACTTCTGGGCCCATACTGAGCCTCCTGAGGCTAAGAGAGGCTTTGCGTGTGCATGTGTGTGTGTGTTTGCATATCTGCAGGGATGCGAGAGACAGAGGCGTTGAGAAAAAGAGGCAGAGAGAGAGATGCTTTCCTCCCCGTGGCCCAGGTTGGGGGAAGATGTTTTGGAAGGCATGCTTAGATGAGAGCTCTGGAAACCTTCTTGGACTGTAAAGGCTGAACTGGAGCATGGAAGTACAGCCTATACCTGAGAGGAGACCAAGAAACAGATCTTGGGGGGCGGGGTCAACAAATGACACCAGGTCTGCTCAGAGGAACCAGCCCAAACCCATCTGTGTGCCCAAACCACTATCCTATAGTCAGAATAGTGTGGTCTTCAAAGTTCGGCAGGAGCTCTTGGACTCATTGTGAGGATAAAATTCTCATCTGATACAAACGACAACAACAAAAACATAACAAAATAAAGAAAATCCCATGCTCTTAGAGAGTACCTGACACATAGGAAGTACACAATAAATGATAGCTGTTATTTCTGTTAAATAAAATATAGGGGTGGTTCTTAGAGCAGCGTTTTCTAGGATTTCTTGGGGAAGTGTTGATGACAACCTGGAAAGATTTCTCCTGCTGTCTAATTCATAGGCTTTGTGAACTACAGTATGTTTCTGTGTAGGAATAGGAGGACCAGCAACATAAAATCCTATCAAACAGGTTCAGAAGGAAACTCCTCTGTGTGGGTGCATGCATTCACATCAGTTTAGGAGGGTGAGTATCTGCCATTTTCAGTTTCTAAAATGGACTCAGGAATTCTGCAAGGGTTCTGAGATGTTGTTGTATTAGTTAGGGTTCTCTTGGGAAACAGAATCAATGAGAGATGTCTCTGATTATCAAATTGTAAAAGTGACTCACGCAACTGTGGGTATGCACGAGTCCAAATTCTGCACAGCTGTCAACAAACTGTCAATTCCAAGGAAGATGTCCGATGAACTCCTCAGGAAACGAACCGGCAACTTCGATGAACTCCTCAGGAAATGAACTGGGATCTTCAAGGAACGTGCTCGATGAACTCCTCACGAAACGAACCGGCAACTTCGACGAGCTCCCCAGGAAATGCTTCACCGGGCAGCCGAAGAAGAAGGGAAGGTCCTCTAACTGTCCGGCTTATAAGCCTTCAACTAATCACCTGGACCAAATCCAGCCAATTGCATTCTCTCATTGTGGAAGGCACTTCCCCTTGATGAGTCATCAGTCAGCTGCAGTCAATTGACTGATGAGCCAACAAACCAGCCCATTGGTTTATTAACCAGCCTCAAAGATCCTCACAGCAATCGTCAGGCCAGTGCCCGCCTGACCAGACAGCTGGGTCACCTAGCCAAGTTGACACATGAACCTAACTATCACAGTTGTGCAACCAGCCAAACGGCACATTCTCCTGCATGAGCTCAGTGCCTTTCACAGAGGTTACTATATGGTGGAGGTTGCTGGTCGCTAAAGTACAAGCTGCAGGAGACATGACAAACTGTTAACAGGGTCCCTCTTGGGGGGCATTGGAGGTGAAAGTTTTACCTCCTTATTTTGTATTTTCCCCCCATTTTTTAAAACTTTGTGTTGTGCCTTTTGATACATTTTGGTGTTTTAAATGGCAAAATAATTTAGTTCTGCTTAAAATATTTTTTTTGAAGACTTAAAGGAATTTTCAGAGTGCTAGTCAGGGAGAAAAAGGTACGAAATTGATTGTACCTTTTTTTTTCATAGGTAGTGTAGGGGGAAAAGAAAGGACAGATAAAATCAGAAGTAGGAGTCAGAAAAGTACGTCAAAACTCAAGGTCACAAAGAACAAGGAAAAGTTGTGGGAGGGGAAATTACAGATGCAATCTGAGACTCTTAATGGGAATGAAACTATTTCCCCAGATAATCAATGTATCAGTTAGCTTTTGCTTCATTTAAAAAACAAAAAAAAAACAAAAAACAAAAACTGTTCCAAAAGTAGAGGCTTAAAACAACAACCGTTTATTTAGCTCAAAATTCAGTGAGTTGGCATTTTAGGCTGGGAAATTCTGTTGCTCTACATTGGGCACTCTTGTGTGTCTTTGGTAAGCTGCTGGGTTATGCTGAGGACTGGCTTTTCCAGAATAGCCTTAGCTAGGATGGCTGATTTCCCCTCCATGAGTCTCTGGTCCTCCAGCAGGTTCGTTAGGGCTTGTTCACATGGCAGTAGCAAAATACCAAATGGCAGAGAGAGAGAGAGCACGGAAGCACATCCATCATTTTTGCTATATTCTATTGACCAAGGCAAATCACAGGTCAGCCCAGATTCAAAAGGAAGGGAAATAGAACCTACCTCTTGTTGAGAGGAGCTTCGATGTCACATTGCAAAAGGTGTGGTTATGTGGAGGTTTGGAGAATTGAGATTGTTTTTCTAGAAAATCTGTAAGTAATAATGGCATTGTTAGAGTAAATATGTAGACTCTCTGGTGAATGGCTAGAAGGAGACGGATTCGTTGACTATAAGAATTCTGTGACTTTTTATATTTGCTATTCATAACAGACTTTACCTCTACTTAATGAATTAAACGGAAAACATCTGGAAAGGAATTACCAGTACATTTATTTAGTTCTTCACCCCCAAACTGGGATGAGTAGTTTAATCAGCACATTCTTTCAACCCTCAGTGTCTTGCTTCCTGCACCACTTGGTCTTCCCAGATCGTTGGGACAGCTCCTGTTTGGGAGAGCTCTGAGTGATTGCTCAGTTTCCTTCTCTTACTTAGAATGCAGCCTCCTATGAATGAAGTGGCCTAATGGAAACCTCCAGCTTTTATCTCATGGGGATGGGCCTCATGAAGCCTTGACGGGAAAAGGGGGTTTCTGGGATCTTGCCGAAGGAGGGTACTTGAGAAAATTCAGCCGTAACACCTTATATGGGACGATGCACTGTAATATAAACCCTCTTAGGGTTACATCCTTCTCACTAGATCTGCTAGTTTTTGGTATCCAGAGGGGGCTCTGTTAAGGGAACTCTCCCTATAATTAACTATGTATTTCATATAAAATGTGCTGTATATGACATTTGCTCTTTTGTCCCATTGTGGGTTGGATCCAAGACGCTGAACTTCCATGGAGATGGAGAAGAAAATACTAGTATCTGGCAGCACAGAGAAGGGAAACTGGTATGTAGAGTCTGCAAATTTCACTATTAAAGTTTTATATTTGGAAAGAAAAATAAACCTGTTTTTTAGTATGTTTGCTTGGAAGAACTGTTTGGCAGAATCTTATAAAGTTAAATGTACCCTTGCCATATGACCCTAGAAATTTCATTCCTAGATTTTTATCCAAGGGAAATGAGAACTCATGTCCACACAAAGATTTGTAAATTAATGTTCATAGCAGCTTTAGTCATAAAAGCAGAAGTTAGAGATAAATATCCATCAACAGGAGATGGATAAACAAGTTAGGGTACATCCATGCAATTGAATAGTACTCAGCAGTAAAAATTGAACAAACTCCTGAGGCAAACAACAACTTGGATGACCCTCAGAAACGTTCTGCTTAGTGAAAGAAGCCATACACAAAAGGGTGCATGCTGTGTGATTCCATTTATAAGATGTTCTACAACAGGCAAATCTAATATGTAGTGACAGGAAGCAGATCCATGGTTGCCTGCAGCTGGCAAGTGCATGCATGTGTGTGAATGTGTGTTTGTGTTGGGAGGCGGGGCAGGTGGTTATTGCAAGGAGGCATGATGGAAATTTCGGGCTTATGGGAAAGTTTCCAATATTTTGATTGTGGTGGCAATAATAGGGATGTATTTTGTATATAACATATACCCCAATAAAGTTGGCAATTTGGGGAGAATTGCCCCTATTTCTCAGAATACACACATTACCTTAGGGCAATGTAAAAGTTTTATGATCATGAAAAGGGGGCACAGGTTTGAAAAGATTAAGAAATACTGCTTTCTGGAAGCTACTTTTAGGCTAGGGATTGTTTACCTGTCTCTAAATTGTCCATTGTTAGAAAGAATAAGCAGCAAGAATAAGCAAGTAAAGCTTTTAGCATCTCATCATATTTCAGAACTCGCTCATGTGAATAAGCCAACATCCTATTAATTTAAACCAAATTTTGAGAATTATGAAACCAAAGTGTGGACATTTCAATTATATAGTTGAATTCTGGTGCTACAGCTGGATGAAGTGAATAGGTCATTTTCAACATCTGATGCAGTGCAAAGGGGTAAAAATCGGGATTATGGTTCATAGAACATATGTTCATGCCAATCAAATCTTATTTTTTGATGAAAACTAGAGTGCTTTACATATAAGTATATGTTTATGTACACCATATGAGTTCTGGAAGGGGCAATAGTAAATAACAGGAGTGTCTAGTTTAGTATAGTGATGCAGAAGCTGCTGCTAAAATCCTGCTTGGGCCAGTCCAGTCTGATTGTTTAAAAGATAAAACTGGGAGAAAAATATGTTTGTCATATGTTTATTTGGGTTCAGTGCTGGTTATAATTCAGTAAGAGCAATTTCTTTTCGTTTAACCTCAAAGGGTTTATTAATTCCAGATGTCATTCATGTTCCACAGTATTAGAGACACTGACTTATGTTGTCAAAGGCTGATGATGCTAAAATGAAAGTGAATTTTCTTTTTGCCTTCCTTAGCCAAATTGTAGTTTACTTGGGATGACTAAAACCTATCTCATTTTAGTTTTATTTTGATAATCCAGAAATGAGCTTCAGAATTTCTTTGATGTTTTAATGGTAAATGATAATGGTGCTGACCTAGAAAAATTTTATATTTCCATCTTTGGTAGTGTTTTCTAAATGGTTACGTTTTGTCCTTTATGTCTATTGTTTGTTCATTCTTTCACCAGATATTTATTGAGTGTCTGCCATGTACCAAGCACTTTTCTAAGCACTTGGAAAAGAACAGTGAACAAGATGCATCCCTAATCTTACAGAAGAATAGTTCCTTCCTGGAGGTGGATGATAAAGAAGTAGGCAAATGAAAGAGCAAGATAATTTCATGTAGCAATAAGCATAAAGAAAATAAAACGAGGTGATATGATAGAGGCTAACTGGAATGGGGTAGGTGATTCATTTTGTATTTATGGCCAAGGAAGGTTGTGCTGCAAAGGTGGCATCTGAGACCCAAATTGAGCTGATATTTTTTTGCTGGGATGAAAAGGAGCCAGCCATGTGATGAACTGAGGGCAGAACTTTCCAGACAGAGAGAACAGCATGTGCAGTGGTCCGAAAGTAGAGATGAACCTTGTGTGCTCAGATAACAACATCCGGTAGGGCTGGTTTAAGTATTACTCACCTGGGAGTGAGTAATAGGTGAAGTTAGAGAGGTGAGAAGCAACCAGATGGGGCAATCCCTTTTAGACCTTTGTAAAGAGTTTTTTATGGTTCATGATTCTTATTTGTTTGCTTAGTAGACATGTTCTGATTTACATTTTAGAAAAGCATTCCCCATTCTTTCAGCAGAGAATGAATTTTGGGGGTAGGGATGGAGACAAGAATGAAGGTAGAAAAGCCAGTTAGAAGGCTACTGAATTCACCCAAGAAAAAAGAGTATGGTAGCTTAGCCATGGGTGCTAGAACTGGTGATGGAGAGAAATGCGCAGATTGGGGAACTATTTTAGAAGCAATGCCAGCAGCAGATAAATTAAACATGGATGGTAATGAAAAGAGGCATTAAGGATGACTCCTAAGGTTGCAGATTGAACAATGAGTGAGAAATTTACTGAGATGGGAAAGACTAGAGGAAAAAATTTGTGTTTTTTTTGGGGGGGGGGGTAGGTTCAAGTGTTCTGCTTTAAACTTCAAAGTTTAATATGCTTAGGAAGTATTCAAGTGGAAATGCCAAGTAAGCAGTTGGATATATGAGTCTGGAGCACAGTTGGACATATGAGAACTGAGGATGGAAATGTGAGTAATGGAACTGCAGAAGGCACTGAAAGCTCTGGGACTATATGAGGTCACCTAGGAAGAGAGAATAGCCCCGGTCACTCCACCACGCAGATGTTAAGACAAGCAAAAGAGGTCAGGATTGAGGCCAAGTGGCTGGTAAGATCAGGTAAAAGTAGGAGAGTGCAGAGTCACTATCCCCAAGAGAAGAGGATATTCAGGAAGAAGGAAGTGGTCCATTGGGTCAAATGCAGTTGAGATGGGTGATAGGGACAGAAAGGTGATCAGCGAATTTCACAGAATGGAGGTCACTGTTGCTTTTGACAAGAGGAGAGAATTCTAATTGGAGTGGTTGGAGAGGGAGGTGAGGAACTGAAGTCTTTTTATCGAGGCACTTTTCAGAAGTTGGGTTAGGGGCAATATTCTCATTGAAAAGGGGGCACAGGGAAGGGAGACTAGAGAGGAGCCCTTGTGCAGAAGTCTTTTTGGAGAGTCGTAAAATAAACTTAATAACGAAGGATTATTGGATAGTGTCTGAGTGTTCATGTGAGAGCTGTGGTCATGAGTTTAAAAGGAGACTGATTAGTTTGGCTGTTGAGTTTTTCCTCTAGCCTAGTTCAACCCCATGACCACAGTTGCTTAGTAGATAGAGAATTAGGTGTAACCATCTTTGGATAATTAGTAAAGTGAGCATGATAGAGAAGGGAGGCAAGGGAGTAAAGAGTGGTTGTGAGGCATAATGGACAATGAAATTAGGGTGCATAAGAAGGAAAAGGGGGGGGCAGGACTGTGATGGATAATGACAGAGTGGTAGAGTCAATGGATCATTGGTCTGAATGAGACTGTGAATTGTTGGACTTGGAATTTTATTGGTAGAGAATATAAGAGATGATTTGGCAGGGAAGGGATTCTTCACATTTGTTGGAAAGGAAGTGCAATTGCTGTTGATGACAAAGTAAAACAGATACACATGGGAGTGGTCGGCCAAAGTTGAGCAGATGAAGGTATCACTGGAGGTTAAAGAGTAAAGGGTCTTGACCTCACCTTTGCCTCTGTTAGGCCATCAGTGTTAACATGTATTGAGCCATATTATTACAGAAAAATATGTAATAGCTTGTAAGCCTTCTTTGACTGCAATTGATATAAACCAATTCTTTCTTCCTATTTTTGTAGACCAGACTTCTCCCTGTAGTGGAAAACAGGGCTTCCAACAGCCAACAAACTCAGGCATCCGGAAAGACTGGCCTCTTTCCCAATCCCACTTCCAAAAACTCCCTGGGAAGGCACTGAAATGCTTAGCATTGATCGCGGGGCCTGCCCAGGACCTGTTTTCCGTGGCTGGCAAAGTTCCCAGATGTAGAGTGGGTTATTGGGCAGACGATCCCATAAATGCCCCCCACAAATGCAAATTGGTTTCATTATTAAGAAAGGCTCAAACTAGACACACTTCTTGGACAAACCCTTATTGAAGAGGAATGAATGTAATATAGATTCTACATCCTTGTTTTGTTACCTTTCATGAGTGTTCTGGACTTTATCTTAAGCTTTCTGGTTCTGTTCAGCAGGAAACGCAGTGGGTTCTGATTGCCTTTATCTGTTCCAAGCCATGTATCTCTGTTGCCTAGATGCCTTGTCTGTATTTGTTTATAAATTCTCTTTATTGAAGTATAACATTCATTCAGAAAAGCGCACAAATCGTAAGTGTAGAGCACAATGAATTTTCATGAAGCAAATGCACCCAGGTAAGAAACAAGACATTCCCAACATCTTAGGAGCCCTGCACCGCACCCCCCCACCCATGACCTCTCCTAGTCTCCTGTCTCTTCCTGAAGGGTAATCTCTATCCTGACTACTTACACCGTGGACTAATTTTGTCTCTATTGATGTCTTGATGTTTGCTTGGAAGAACCTGGTTATGGTGAGCAGGTATGCTAGCATGGACAAAACAAAGAAAGCAAATGACCTATAGGTCTGTGCTTCCTGCAGGGCATGGAGTTCTTGCTGCTATTCCCTTCCTCCTCCCAGAGCAGGGAAGAATAACTTCCCAGCATCAGGGACTACATTACCCTCTGAGACTGCTGGCAATTATGTAATGATAGAAATTGATGGACACAGGGTTCCTTTTCTAGTATCCAGGCTTTCCTTTGGTTTGGGGATTTTTTTCGTTGTTTTTTATTTTTTTCAAATGTAAGTGTCAGGAACATTTATTATGAGAGTCCTGCCAGGAACAGCCTATTTAGACCAAGGCTAATTGGCCAAGACCATGTTTAATCTTTCATTTGTGTGCCTGTAATGGAGACGGCTCTTCTGATAAAGGTAACAGATGCTTGCTTAAGAGCACTCCTGCCCTTCTGCAGCAGAGCAGGGCTGGAAAATGTCACACACCCAGGCAGGGCTTTCCTGGACTCATTTTGAATTGATGGGAGAAGCTCTTACTGCTGACAAGCGGGAGCATTCTACAAGAGTTTCTATGGAAACTAACAGTGTCAAAAGAGATCAACAGCTGAATGCTGTTTCCTGTAAAGGTGGCCTAGTTTGTATGATTTTGGATAAAACGTTTTCTGGAAGAAACAGAAGAGTGAGATGATTCCTCCCATGGGAAAGGACAACTGAAGTATATCTTATTTACCCAATAGCATACAGATTGTTCTTGTTATATTTCTCCCCACCTAAGTAATTTCACATATCCTTGATATCACATCTATGTGATAGTTTCTATTCTAGTAACTTCTCTACATGATACTTTTAATGTTACGTTTATTGTGTCACAGAAATACAGATTGTGGAATAATACGGAACTCTCCCATTTGTTAAGAAAGAACAAATAGGTTATAATGAAATATAAACTTTAGAACATGGACTTTTCTGTATTGTAGACTTCATTTTTGCTCACTTTTCTCACTGTGTTTTATTTTTGGGGGCATATAATGTATTATGGGAAAATGCATAGATCATAGTTCAGTAATTTTTATATATACAAGCATCTGTGCAAACACCTTCCAGATGAAGATTTATATATGTATGTGTGTGCATACACATATAGCTTAGCCTTTGTTAGCTCTTTATGGCTAAGGACCATTTTTTTTTTTCATATTTCTAAGCTGGTTGCCATATACAACTGCTCATGTTGTGCAGTAAACAACCTGCAAAACCATATGTGGCAGCCCAGTTTGTAAGCCTTCAGAGGTGCTCTAGATTCTCACTGAAGCTAGTTGAGCAGTATTTTACTTAAACAGAGAGGATTTGCACACCCCTCTTGCAATTTAGAGTTAATAAGGAGCTCCCCTAATTCAGTTCAGCTACTTTTGCTAGCCATGCATTCACTTACTCATCAAATGCTTATTGAGCCCTTACTATTTATAAAGCATTCTGCCAGATAGTCTCATCCACAAATACAAATCAGACTAGAATATGCCTTCCTACAGTTTCTAGCCTACAGTAGAAGTTAAGCAATGCAAATAAGCAATTATAAGTCAGGGAAGAAAGTTTTATAGTCTGTAAAGAAAGCAAAGCAATGAGACAGCCAAGCATCTCTTTGTTCCAGATCTTGAAGAGGAGGAAAGGATGATTAGGATGTTGGAAAAAAAGATAGTTCTTTGGACTGGCATCAGATAACAAAAGGGAAGTTATGCGAGAAAAAGTAGGTAGGTAGGAACTGATGAAAGTAAGAAGGACCCTGAATGTACTGCTAAGGAGTTTGGACCTTTTCCGGTAGGAGCTAGCTTCTCAAGGTATCGGCCCGGGACCAGCAGCTTCACCCTGGAGCTTGTTAGAAACGCGCAATCTCAGGCCCCACCCAGACCTACATCCTCAGAATCTCTGGGTTGGGGATCAGCAAATATGTGTTTTCCTAAACTCTGCAGGTGGCTCTTGTGCATGTGCAAGTTTCAGAAGCATGGCACTACACCATAGCTCCTAGGAACACAAACCAGCAATGTTGCCCAAGTTCACACAAAAAAGAGGAATTCTAAGGTGTTAATATTAGTTTTGCACAGAAGTGAAATGCTGAATTAAACCAAGTTAGACACTTTTCTTTATCACGGGATTCCCAGAACCCAAAACTTGCTAATGTAGATTGTGAATCCCCCTGTGGGAATTATAGTATGTAGTGTTTTCCAAACCTCTTTTTCCTTGGAATCCTTCCTTCCTTCCTGCCTGCCTTCCTCCCTTTCTTCCTCCCTCCCTCCTTCCCTCCCTTCCAACTAAGGAGTTAGTATTGCTCTTTCTTCTAACTGAGGAGTTAGTATTGCTTGAAACTCTCTTGAGGGAACCCTACTCTGGGCAGTGATGGATGAGCCAGAGAAAGGTTTCCAGCTGGAAAGGAATGGAGTAGCGGGGTGGGAGCTGTGCTCTGTGAATAACCACAGGGCAGCATGGGGGCTGGAAGTAGGGGTGGGGATTTGGGAGGAAGGAAACGAAGATACCAGTAAAAGGCTCCTGGAGTCGCCCAGATGAGAGGTCGAGAGCTGCTGAGTTGGAGTGGTGAGGCCGAGAAATGGGGATCGTGCAGGAAGGACTTGGCACCCGTGGATGTAGCGCCAGCACTTACTGTTCTAACACCTAACTGTGAAGGTGTTTTGCTGTTGCTCCATACTAGTAAGCATCTCACAAAGATGCTTGTTGAAAACAGAAGTGGTCTTCAGCTCACAGCCTGATGGGCTGCTGGGTTGGATGCATGCAGGTTGCTGGGCCTGCCCGGTGGAGAAGGACGTTGAGTTGGCACCCCAAAGGGATGCCTCATCTTATGGAGGCGTAGTTTTCCTTTAGCGCAGAGCAGGGGCTTGGGAAACAACATGACCTTTGATTGCAAATCCCATCCTGATATTGAGTCCTTTCTGCCGATGACACTGTCAGCAGGCAATGCCACATTTCTGCATGGCCACTGCCTCGACTGATTTTGATACCACAGTACCTTTTCTGTGATCTTCCAGGACATCAAAGGTAAATGGAAAATGTCAGCAGTTCCTCATTACTGAGGCTTTAGAGCAGTTTTCCATGCTATAAATGATGGCATTCAAATACAATAATTATATCTGTGAGGCAGTCTGATTTATCTCAGAATATGCTCACTGTGCCTCTGGATTGCAAACTGGGCCATCAATGTTGAATAATTATTCAGTAGGGAAAGCATAATGTTTTAGTTTTATTTTTAATAAAAGTAATTATGCACATGTAAAAAGATCACATAGTGAAGAAAGACAAAATGAAATTCATGAATTCCTTCACCTCCAACCAATTCCTTAGAGACAATCACTTTATTTCTGTTTTTAACTCTTCTGATGGTTGTTCCTGTAACCTAAGTTCCATTCACAAACCTCTAATACTCAGTTGACATTAGCTATTGACGTATTTAATGAATAAGGATTTAAATATAAGTTACAACTTTGATTTTTTTGTATTTAATATTTTAAAAAGTGTGGTCACATATATGTATATGTAAAATTCAGTGGCATTGATTACATTCACAGTGTTGTGCTACCATCACCACCATCCACTACCAAAACATTTTCATCATCCTGAACAGAAACTCTGTACCTCCCCAGCCCCTGGTAATCTCTAATTTACTTTCTCTCTATTAATTTGCTTGTTTTAGATATTCTCTATAAGTGGAATCATATAATATTTGTCCTTTTATGTCTGCTTTCTTTCAGCTGCATGATTTCAAGGCTCATCCATGTCATAGCATGTATCAGAACTTCATTTTTTTTAATG
This sequence comes from Choloepus didactylus, assembly GCF_015220235.1. Classification (NCBI taxonomy): domain Eukaryota; kingdom Metazoa; phylum Chordata; class Mammalia; order Pilosa; family Megalonychidae; genus Choloepus; species Choloepus didactylus. The sequence continues at coordinate 25,415,579 of NC_051325.1, read as the reverse complement.
ACAGCAGTATCCCACTGTATATATATATGTATGTATGTGTGTATATATATATATATACTTACTATGTCTTGCTTATCCATTCATCTGTCATTGTACACTTAAGTTGTTTCCACTTATTCACAAGTGTGCTCTTGTGAATAAGGCATAACCTTGATTTTTGATAATTATATTACTATTGATAGTTCTTCTGCTAGCAGCCTGGGTTGGTTTAAATAACATTCTTAAGCCCCTGATTCTTATTCCTTTAACATTTTAAAGTCTCTCTTGACTCCCCATAAGGTAAGATGATAGTGTTTGATCCACTATCCTTCCCTTGAACTTTCTTCCTCTCACTCCCACTCTCTTAACAAGACTCTCACATTGTCTAGTATTATAGCTTCTGCTTTTTTTGCAACTATAATTAAGTCTTCTGTGCTGTGTCTAAGCTTGATATTTTTTCCTGTCCTCTGGACCAGCCAGATCTAAGCCTGGAGACTTGCAGGCCCGCCATGCCCTCTATATCCCCCTGGTGACATATTCTGGACTGCAACTCTCCTTGCTCTGATCTCCGATAGGTTTACAAAAACACTTGCACCTGCAGTTTAATCTCTACCTTCTGATTTTGTTGGCCATCGATCCTTTCCCTTCTCTTCAAAGTTTCCAGCCAATACTCTTCTTTATTCCTCTCTTCTCATTTCATTAAAGATGTCTATGGAAGAAAAGGAGAGAGGGATGGAGGGGAGACAAACACATGACTTCAGTGGGTTTCCCCATGGTAACAAAGAAAGGAATGGTTTAATCCACAGAAAATTTACCAAGTCCATTCAATCAGGCACATTCTTTCTTGCCATTCCCTCCTTCTCTTATGGTTACGGAATGTGAGATAATACCTGTGGAAGAAATATTTAGAATTAGTTTTTGTTGTAATACAAGCAAAACAGGAATAAATATAAAAATAAGTAGGAAAGAAATTTCCAGTGGGTTTAGGTTTATTAACCACAAAGGAACTGCTTACTTAAATGAAGGTTTTTATGATTGCTTTAATATCTGTAATTATTTTATGGCTGGTGTAAACACTATTACCTCTCCCCCCTCTTCCCTATTTGTCTTGATTTTTTCATGCCTCCTTTGCATTTTCTGTTGTCAGAGAAGCAGGGATTGGCAAGCCAGTCTGTCAATCATTCTTTTGTTTCTCTTACGGCAAAATAATAACACATCACACAATCAAAACCCATATAATAATATTGGTTCACCAGTTGTTAAACAAAGGTATCACACTATTGCAAATGTCAATAATAGGGAAAACTCTGTGTGATGAGGGAGAGGTATTCGGCAACTCTGAACTTTCTGCATGAGTTTTCTGTAAATCTACAACTGCTATATTAAAATAAAATAACAATAAAATAAAGTAAGAAAAAAAAAAAAACAAAAAATCCACCCATAAGAGAAACCAATGGCCAAAAGCAGAATGGGAAACAAAATTGGCCAAGCATAAAAGAAAAGGAAATGAAAGAACTGTGATTTGTGTTGACCAACACTGAATATGGTTGTCCAATTCAGGATATTTGTGGGATGAATCAACAGATACATTCAAGGTCTATGCCAGAGTGGCAATGGAAATGGGAGACTTATAAGTCAAGGGCATGTCCTCAAGGGGCCAAAATGAAGATAGCTCCTCTCCTCGAAGCACATTTTGGTGAGATTCAGGCGGCAGGAGTCTTAACAAAGTCATTAGAATCAGAGAGTTGAGCTGAGGCATGACCAGGATGCCAGACAGTGTTTCAGTTATCTATGGCCTCAACACTGCATAAGGATAGACCCCAGAATTTCTGTGTATAACAATAACGTTTATTTTTGCTCACAAATTTGTGTGTCAGCTGGACATTTTTGCTGGTTTGGGCTGGACTTGGTTGGGCTTGCTCATTCATTTGTGGTCAGGTGGTGGGTCAGTTGGCGGCTGACCTTGGATGACCACAGTTTGGGTGACTCAGCTGTGTTCCATGTGGTCTCTCACGCTCTAGCAGGATGGCTTGGGCTTGTTCACAGAAGGTGAACAAAGTTCCAAGAGAACAGGCAGGAGCATACAAAGCCTCTTGAAGTCCACATGTAGAACTGGCACATGTCACTTCTTCTTCTTCCTTTTGGCCTAAACCAGTCCCAGGGCAACCCCAAAGTCAGCATGGGAGGAGACTTCAAAGTTATGGAACAAAGGATCAGGAGATCAGGAGGCCATTAATTGGAGGCATCAAAGCAATCAATCTGCCATAGACTTATATCAAATATTGTGCCTGGGGGAATGGACATTTATTTGGTCAGATTCATGGAAGTGGAAGACTCACCAGGGCTCACACATTGGAAAAAGTTCAGAGAATAAATCAAGAGCTGCCCATTACAAGCAGGTCAGCTTTAAAGATAGGGAGTGAAGATGAGGCCCCTATCAGGCTCCCAGGGATGGCTCCTGGGTCCATTGACAAGCTTGCCACAGGGTGATAAAAGGGCCCGTTCCATGGAGGGGTTGGATAGGGAAGAAATCTAATCAAATACAAACAATGGCTTGGCCTTCTTGAATTCAGACATTGTTTGACTTCCTAAAGGTTCAGATAAGGGGACTGAATTCTCAGTGGGGTTATATAAAACTCTTAAGCTCTCTCCTGGGCTTTTGCAGTCTAGCTGGGGCCCTTAAAGTCTTCACGGTGCTCCTTCCCTATGCTCTGTCTAAATCAGGGACTTAGAGTAGTGGTTCTCAAAGTATGATCCTCAGATCAGAAGCATCAGCATCACCTGGGAATTTGTTAGAAATGCAAATTATCAAGCTCCAACCCAGACCCACTACATCAGGAACTGTGGGGACAGGACTCAGGAGTTTGTGCTTTAACAGCCCTTCAGATGATTCTGATGCAAGCTCAAATTTGAGACAGCAGAATTAGGTATTGTATGTGGTTTGGACAGGGTTAAAAAAGGGAGGGTGGCCAGATTTGGCAAATAAAAATACACGATGGCCACTTAAATTTGAACTTCTGATCAATAATGACTTTTTTTTTTTTTTTTTACTATACTTATATCCCATGTGATTTTTTTGGGACATACTTACACTAAAAAGTTATTTGTTGTTAATTTGAAAATCAAATTTAACTGGGTGTCCTGTATTTTATCCAGCAACCCTAAAAAGGGTAGAAAAGTTGCAGAGGGGTCAAGGAAGACCAATCAAGATCATTAGCAGGGTATAAGTTAACTAGAAAGGTTAAAGAAATTGGCTTATGGAACCCAGAAGGTAGGCTACTGGTGGGATTGAGAATTTAGAGGATTTTATTTAAAAAGAACACTCCTGAGCTGTTCTTCATGTTGCTCAAATTAATCTCGAAGAAATTTCACTTAGGAAGAAGCAAGAATTCCTATGAGTAAATAACTTCAGGCAGGCTTCTGAGTGATTTTGTGATTCCCAATGGTAGGCAGGTACATTTTTTTTTTTTCATTTTTATTGAGATTGTTCAGATACCATACAATTATCCAAAGATCCAAAGTGTACAATCACTTGCCCCTGGGTACCCTCATACAGCTGTGCATCCATCACCACACTTAATTTTTGTTCAATTTTTAGAAACTTTTCATTACTCCAGACAAGAAATAAAGTGAAAGATGAAAAAAGAAAAAAAGAAAAGGAAACTCTAAACCTCCCCTATCCCTAACCAACCCCCCTCAATTGTTGACTCCTAGTATTGATATAGTATGTTTGTTACTGTTTATGAAAAAATGTTGAAATACTACTAACTGTAGTATATAGTTTGTAATAGGTATATAGTTCTTCCCTATATGCCCCTGTATTATTAACTTCTAATTGTATTGTCATACATTTGTTCTGGTTCATGAAGTGATTTCTAGTATTTGTACAGTTGATCATGGACATTGCCCACCATAGGATTCAGTTTTATACATTTCCATCTTTTGACCTCCAACTTTCCTTCTGGTGACATACATGACTCTGAGCTTCCCCTTTCCACCTCATTCACACACCATTCAGCGCTGTTAGTTATTCTCACATCTTGCTACCAACACCCCTGTTCATTTCCAAACATTTAAGTTCATCCTAATTAAACATTCTGCTCATACTAAGCAAGAGCATCTACATTTCTTCCACAAGGCAGGAGGGAGAGTCAAAGAAGGTAGAGAGGCAAAAGGAAGAGGAAACAAAAAAAAAATGACAGCTAGGAAGCAGCAAAAGGAAAAATAACCTTAAATCAAAGTAGAATAAAGAATCAGACAATACCACCAATGTCAAGTGTCTAACATGCCTCCCCTATCCCCCCCTCTTATCTGCATTCACCTTGGTATATCACTTTTGTTACATTAAAGGAAGCATAATACAATGATTCTATTAGTTACAGTCTCTAGTTTATGCTGATTGCATCCCTCCCCCAATGCCTCCCCATTTTTAACACCTTGCAAGGTTGACATTTGCTTGTTCTCCCTCGTAAAAGAACATATTTGTACATTTTATCACAATTGTTGAATACTCTAGATTTCACCAAGTTACACAGTCCCAGTCGTTATCTTTCCTCCTTTCTTGTGGTGTCTCACATGCTCCCCATCTTTCTCTCCCAACCGTATTCATAGTTACCTTTGTTCAGTGTACGTACATTGTTGTGCTACCATCTCCCAAAATTGTGTTCCAAACCACGCACTCCTGTCTTCTATCACCCTGTAGTGCTCCCTTTAGTATTTCCTGTAGGGCAGGTGTCTTGTTCACAAAGTCTCTCATTGTCTGTTTGTCAGAAAATATTTTGAGCTCTCCCTCATATTTGAAGGACAGCTTTGCTGGATACAGGATTCTTGGTTGGTGGTTTTTCTCTTTCAGTATCTTAAATATATCACACCACTTCCTTCTTGCCTCCATGGTTTCTGCTGAGAGATCCGCACATAGTCTTATTAAGCTTCCTTTGTATGTAATGGATTGCTTTTCTCTTGCTGCTTTCAGGATTCTCTCTTTGTCTTTGACATTGGATAATCTGATTATTAAGTGTCTTGGCGTAGGCCTCTTCATATCTCTTCTGTTTGGAGTACGCTGCGCTTCTTGGATCTGTAATTTTATGTCTTTCATAAGAGATGGGAAATTTTCATTGATTATTTCCTCTATTATTGCTTCTGCCCCCTTTCCCTTCTCTTCTCCTTCTGGGACACCAATGATACGTACATTATTGTACTTTGTTTCATCCTTGAGTTCCCGGAGACGTTGCTCATATTTTTTCATTCTTTTCTCCATCTGCTCCTTTGCGTGTAGGCTTTCAGGTGTTTTGTTCTCCAGTTCCTGGGTGTTTTCTTCTGCCTCTTGAGATCTGCTGTTGTATGTTTCCATTGTGTCTTTCATCTCTTGTGTTGTGCCTTTCATTTCCATAGATTCTACTAGTAGGTTTTTTGAACTTTTTATTTCTGCCGTATACATGTCCAGTGCTTCCTTTACAGCCTCTATCTCTTTTGCGATATCTTCTCTAAACTTTTTGAATTGATTTAGCATTAGTTGTTTAAATTCCTGTATCTCAGTTGAAGTGTACGTTTGTTCCTTTGACTGGGCCATAACTTTGTTTTTCTTAGTGTAGGTTGTAATTTTCTGTTGTCTAGGCATGGTTTCCTTGGTTATCCAAATCAGGTTTTCCCAGACCAGAACAGCCTCAGGTCCCAGAGGGAAGAAATATTCAGTATCTGCTTTCCCTGAGGGTGTGTCTTAGAAAATTGCTCCACCCTTTGATGCCTCGGGTCACTGTGCTTTTCTGCCCAGCAGGTGACGCCTGTTAGCCTATAATTCTTGACTGGTGTGAGGAGGTGTGGCCGTGTTCCCCCAGGCTCTGGGGTCTGGTTCTGAATGGAAAGGGCCCCACCCCTTTCCTCCTAGAGAAGACAGACTCCCCAGGTGGAGGTCATTAGCATTTCAATGGTCTCACTGTCTGCTTGTGCTGTCTCCGCCCCCCCCCACCCCACCCCCCGGAGTCACAGCCCTGGAAACTGAAAATGACTGGGGCTTTCTCCACTGAGCCGAAAAAGAAACAGATAGTCCCCTTCAGACCCAGTCAAGGTGACCCTCCAGCTCTCCCAGGTCAGTCGTCACCCAAAGCCTCTGTCTGTTTTTTGGGGCTGCGTACCTGTAGTGAGCAGTTCACACTCACTACTTAAAACCCCAGTTGGAGCTCAGCTGAGCCATATTCGCTTGCTGGGAGAGAGCTTCTCTGTGGCACCACGCGGCTCCGCAGCTCAGGCTATGGGGGAGGGGGTCTCCCGACCTGGTTCCGCAGGTTTTACTTACAGATTTTATGCTGTGTTCTCGGGCATTCCTCCCAATTCAGGTTGGTGTATGATGAATGGATGGTCTCGTTTGCCCCCCCACAGTTATTCTGGATTATTTACTAGTTGTTTCTGGTTTTTTGTAGTTGTTCCAGGGGGACTACTTAGCTTCCACTCCTCTCTATGCCGCCATCTTGCCTGAGTCCTAGATTGATGTGTTTTTTTGCAGGTACATTTTGAAATTGTATTTGATCGTGATGTAGCCAGTCCTACAACCGTGTTTGGGCAGAAACCATTTAAAGAAGCATTTGCCAACAAGAAGCTGGAGAAGATGATTTCTCCAGATCCCTTATGACTTCCAAAGATTGTTTGAATTTGCAATTTTTACATCCTTGTTCTGTTAAAAAATTCATAGTCTTTTGTTTGTTTTTTGTTTTTAAACTTGAGTTTATCTGGAGGGCTGGTTTTCAGAACATGGATGTGAATGAGGGGCAGTAAAACAGAATTGTTAAGAGGATGCTTTGGAACCAGACTACATGGGTTCAAATATCAGTGATGCCCATTCCTAGCGGTGTGACCTTAGGCCAGTTTCACTTTCTGCCTTTGCTTTCCCATCTGTAAAAAGGAAATTATAATTAATTAATTAATATCTCACTGGTTGTTGTGACTCTTGAGTCTATACGTGCAAAATATAAAGACCTGTGCTGGGAGCACAGTAAACTCTCATTAAATGTTATATTACTAAGGACATGACTCTTTCTACTCTGGGCATTCAGAGATTGTTATAGCCAAAAGCTGGTGTGTTGACTGGCCAGTTCAATGTCATGCATGGGAGGGGACAATCATTTGTGGACAGTGATGTCCTGTCCCTCTCCGTGACCCCTAATCCTGAAGTGTTGGCTTGATCTCTCAGGGATAGTGTTCCGCATTATTCCTGCATCTTAGTCATGAATCATTTCTCTTCCTCTACTCAGATGAACTTTCCCACATCTTCCAGAAACCCCCAAGAGAATTAGGTTTCATTTTCCGTTGCAAATTGAATTCAATTAAAAAGCTGTAAAAGAATGCCACATAATGTCACAGAGAACATAATGACATTTCCAAAATATTTTTGAGAAAGTTGAACTATAAGTCAATTTAGTTCTGCTAGTAAGGACCGAGATTTAGTCATGGAAAAATTTTAATCCAATGATTAGTTTTTATCAGAATATGGATCCAGTTGAAATTAGTTACTTTTAGATACTTAATTTTGGAGATGAAAATCCATTGATCTCTGAACACCTGAAGGTAATCTTGGCCACCTGCACTGTATAATTTCAGTCTACCCATTATTAAAGCATCCGAGGATACATCCAGAAGTCCTGTTGGAACAGTACTTCCATCAGTCTATTCAGGACCCTATTGCATTTTTAAGGAGTGTTTAGATAAAAAGTTAAAATATTTTTGTTGTTTTCCTGGAAATTTTAAATTTGTTCTTTAAATGAAGCATTCTTTTGAATTTGCAAAAGGATATCCACTCAGTCTTGCAGTCCTCGGATTCCAACAATAATTGATGGTCATTATTTTCCTTTCAATAAAGAAAATACGCTATGGTGTCTACATCAGTGGCCTAAAACAGAAGAATGTATATTTTATTATTCCTGAGTTCCTGGGTCCACAGGGCACTGATGTCACCTGGGCTCTCACATACACCTTTGTCAGCTGGCGTCTGGAGATGGGGTGATTGGAGCACGGGGCCCTCATCAGCCAGCAGGCGAGCTGAAGCCTGCTCACCTGGTGGATCAGGATTTCACGAGAGAAAGTGGAAGTAGGCAAGGTCTCGTGAGATCTAGGCTAGGAACTGGTACAAGGTCACTTCTGCTACATTCTGTGGAACAAATCAATCCCAAGGTCAGTCCAGATACAGGGGGTGGGGAGATAGACTCCACCTCTTGATGGGAGGAGCCAGAGAATCACATGACAAAGGGTGTTGCAGTAGGCTGGGAAATCCGCCCCGCCTCATTCACGTGCAATCCCTGGAGCCTGCGAATGTTACATAGGGCAACTTCTGCAGAACCGGCAATCGATGGGATTGAATTAGCATCTTGAGAGGAGGAGCTTATCTTGGATTACCCAGGTGGACCCTGCATGCCATCACCTGTATCTTTCTAAACGAGAAGCAGAGGCGTTTGGGAGAGGCGCACGGAAGAGAGGGTGAGATGACGTCGAAGGCAGGTTTTGAAGCGATGCAGCCTCAAACCGAGGAATGCTTCGGGCCATCGGAAGCTGGGAGAGGCATGGGATGGAACTTCCCCTAGAGCCTTCGGAGGGAGCGCAGCCTTGTCGGGGACTTGATTTCAGGCTTCTGGACTCGGGAACTGTAAGAATATACTTTTTTATGTTCTATGGGCAGTTGGTTACTTGCATCATTTAATTGCATTTTTTCTTAACGGTATTAAACTGAAAGTTTGCTTGTGTGTATTGTATTTCGCTAGTATCCACGATATTCATTTGCTGAACAGGCTCCTTCTCCTTCCGGAGGGGCTGCAGGCAGCTTGCAGTCTGAAACAAACTGCAAAATAGAGTTGTGGTGAAACAGAGGCCTTCTGGGGCTTTCGGCCAGTGGCGGAGTTGAGCGCTCCCAGGCACCTGGTGCTTTGATTTCTTCGCCTGGGTGTGGCATGTGCTCTGTTTCCTGTGGGTCGAGGTGAAATGGGAAGTCTATTGTGAATGTGGCTTCGGTTTCCTCTCAATAGAAAGTATACAAAAATGCTTGTATTTGTCTAAAAAGGAAAAAGTACATTTCTTTGTACGAGGCACTGGCTTACAGCAGCATGGTATTTGGGAACATAATCAAGCAGATTGATGTAGGGCTGTTGTCGTGGACAATGTATGCATATATGTGCAATGTGGTTTCAGGTCATGTAAACTCACGTAAAACTGTTTACTTGACTTTGGAAGTTTATGTCACTGATACTTAATGCTTTTCTATCTTCCGAGCTGTCTAAATCCTCTTGACTCTGAGCCATTCTGACTTGGTTGAGACCATACTAAATTTGGAAATCTCTTAAGACACCAGGTTAGCTTGATTAGACTAGGCATAAATGTGGTAATCATTTGAAGTTCTCCAAGCAGTACACTGCTTTTTGACTAACTTTGGCATCACTTGTACATATCACTAGGGCTGCCCTTTATGTGCAGTTAACTTAGTAAAAATGGCATGAAGAATTTGTATTTTTGTTTGAATGGATGGAAAATTTAATCTCACCCAGAAATCATTTTTTTAACAGTTAGAGAACTACATTTTTTTTAACTTATAGTGTATCACAACTTTGTCTTCAAGGCTGGTTCCTTCAGAGGTTTTTTTTTTCTTCCTCAGCCCCCTGTATTAGGATCTTACTGGTACGCTAAAAAATTTACCTCCAACTTAGTGGCAAAAGAGAAAAGAAATTTATCTTAGGATTCTGGAGGTCAGAGGTTCAAACTGGTTCTTGCTGGGCTAAAATCATGGTGTTGACAGGGCCATGCTCCTTTCTGGAGGCTCTGGGGAGAATCCATTTTCTTGTCTCTGACAGCTTCTAGTGGATGCCCATGTTTTTCTGCTCATATTCTCCCATCTTCAGCGCTAGCAATAGCTGGTTTAGTTTTTCTCACGATGCTCTGTTTCTGATACTCCAGCCTCCCCCCTTCCCCATTTAAGGCCCCTCGAGATGACAGAGGACCCAGTGGATAATCTTACGTTAAGGTCAGCTAATGAGCAGCCTTACTGCCTCCTGCAGCCTTAAGTCCCCCTTGCCGTGGAACATAACACATTCACAGTTTCCGGGGATTAGGCTGCAGACATCTCTGGGGACCATTTGCCCACCAATCCCCTAAACTAGAAATATCTGTGCCTATTGTAAGGCTTCAGGGATATATTGTGTTGTGATAGTCATCTGCATGCTCCAGCTCTCCTTTTATGTTTTAACTTATGGGGGAAAAAAAAACACAGGATCCCATCTCCTCAGTATAGAGTAACACTGAAAGAACCGGGTAAATGCTTGCTGAGCAAGTGAATAATTCCATATAAAGCTTTGTCCAAAGAACATACCAGTCAGAAGGGAGGATGACCAGCTTTAGACCTGTAGAAAAAGGAAACAGGCAGAACTTGGCAGGATATCGCCAGCACTGCCCACGAGAGAATGGTTTCTTACATGTCATTTTCTCAGCAAATAATTACACAGGTCAAAGAATATGATCCACTTAAGAATTATTACTTTTCTCCCTATAAATATGTTGGCATTTAAATCTGTCAACCGTTGTCAGCTTGTGTAACATTAGTCAGTTCCTTGAAGGCTTATGAACTCTGGACAGCCTACTGTCATGCATTGAAACCTACAAACTCTGGAAAGTGGTGGCCACACCATGGGAAGGGTTCCTTGGAGGCGGGTGGGAGTGGGGGGCGGGGACGTGCTGGGTAGCCAGCCTACACTTGCCAGGCCCCTGCTGTAATCCTGCCTCAAATTCTAACTGCTTTATGGCTTCAAAACACATCCAAATGCATGTAGCTTTTCTAGGAAATACTCTTAAGGGCAGAGAAAGGCAAAGAATTTCTCAAGATATTCAGGAAGTCAAGACTTCATCCCGGGTATTATGTCAGGCTGCATGTGAGTTATATATTCTACTCCATGATATGTTTGTATAGTTCTAAATAGTAAAGTTTCAATTCTGTGTCACAGCCAGAAAGTGTCAGTTTGAGGCATCTGAGTATATATTCTCACAATTGTTCTGTGATGTAGGCAGGTGTTATTTTCCTATCTTACAGGCAAGGAACTCAGAGTATAAGTGACTTGTCCATTGCACAGCTAGTATGGGATGAACATGGCACAGAGAGTAATTTGAATCCAGATTACTTCATCCCAGACCCCATGCTCCTTGTACTTTTGGTACCATGCAAAACTATATTTTTTTGGCATCATGGCTTGTAGGCCTGGGTGTTTTCTGTTCACTTATGAGCTAGTGTAGCACATATACTTCAGTGATATTCTCTGTGAAAAGGAAGCTCTCCGTCAAGAATGATAATGGTATCTTCAAAACGCAAGACTACGCTAGCATAACAAAAACTGTGTATACAAAGTCCAATAGTAGAGAAATGTGCTAACATTTCTACTCCAGCATCTTCCAAACTCATGACCAAGAATTCGTGCTTTCTGCCCTCTTCCTCCCACAATAACTATAAACCTTTGGGAAAGAGATTCCTAGATTCTAGAGCCCGGATGGTTAAGCATGACTGTGCAACCAGCCATGGTATGCTAACGAAGCTATTGTTAGCGGGCAGATGTTGGCTTTGCTTCCTGTGTCCTTAGGAATGCAAGTTCTAGAAAAACCTAAGTAATTTTGGTTTGAACCCTTGCTAATTAAAGTGTGGTCCTTGTCCTAGCAGCATCGGTATTTCCTGAAATGCGTTTCGGGCCCACCCAGGACCTGTTGAAAGGGAACCTATATTAACAAGCTCCCCAGGTGATTTCATATGCACAGCCATAAGGGCACTTGGGCCATAAGGGCACTTATTTATGTAACAGGAAGGCCAGAAGTGGAGGGTCCTATTTTGATTTGCAGTACAATGGTGGCCTCCAGGACCCAGACTCTTGCCACCTCACTGTGGTAAGAAGGCTGCCACAGCTGCATTTAAATACAAGCTGGAAAGAGGTAGGGGTAGAAAGACTTCCTTGTGTGGTTCTCTTTTATATTAGGCAGCAGTTCCTTTCTCGGAAGGCCCTGTTGCAGGCCTCCCCTTAGTTTTCATCAGCTAGAACTGGGTTACATGCTTGCCTATTAGACCAAGTACTGGCCATGTGTCACAAAAAAGCCTGATTTGACTTTGGTCTCAGCCAACAGAAATGTAATACTAGCACAAAAATAATTTTAAGTTTCCTGATAGCCACATAAAAAAATACAGAGAAACAGGTGGAATTTAATAATAGATTTTATTTAACCTGTTATATCAAGACTGTTATAACTTCAACATGTAATCAGTATACAAAAATTATCAAGGAGGTTTTATATTCTTTCATACAAAGTCTTCAAAATATTTTTGGCTCTTCTGCAAACACTATTCAGTAAAAGGGAAAGCTAATTAAATATGCTTCATGTCTGGTAACGTATGTTTATGCCTGCATATATAATGAAGTATTTCTAGTTTACCCAGTAATATGCACAACACATGCATGTGTCATGCCTTGCAGTGTTCATAGAACTTTCACAAATCATCTCGTCATCCCATGTGGCCTTAGGCAGGGTCAGTTAATACCTTTGTTCACTTGAGAGAATTGAAAACAGACCCAGAGTAGAGCAATACATATATATATTCCTAAAATCAGCAGAATGCTAGGATTAGAAATCATTCATCTTCATCAGCTAGTTCTTTCCTCTGCTGTATGCTGCCTCTTTATGTCTTAGGGCCTTCGCTCAACAGAACGTAAGCATGCTAGGCTTCGAACAATTAAAGGACACCTCTGGTGAATTAGGCCAACTTGATAAATCTCTCTCTTTCCCTACTACAGTCTCTTTTCCATAATTCTGAAAGCCTCAATGTTTTGAAAGCTTAAGTTTTTCTTTTGCAAATTTGGCACAAATTCATTGGCAAAATCATGCTTGAGTCAGAGGCTATACGCGGTCCTTATTTATACCAGTTTGAGTGGCTATTCATAGGTTGCACTGCATAAATACTAATATTTGACAAGGGTCAGCAACCATTTCTGTAAAGGGCTAGTAGTAAATACTTCAGTCCTTGCAAACCCGTATGATCTCCGGCGCAACTGCTCTGCCATTATTAGCCCAAAAGCAGCAGTAGACCATACCTAAACAGTGTGGCTGCATTCCAATAAATCTGTATTTATAAGAACAAGGGGCAGACCAGATTTGGCCCACTGGCTGCTTCCTGGACTAAAGAGTGCTACCCAGATCTGTTGAAGCTGATGCGTATTGTGATACGTACCATTTTACATTTCTGATTTCCAAAGCCTATCTCGAGGGTTTTTGTTACGGGATGACGAGCTTGTGTCTGTCTAAAGGGTCCATTTTGGCATAAGCACTAAAGGACTTATACAGGTGGCTGTGGGGGCAACTAAGGTTCAGATATTGGCAGCGCATTAGTAAGAGTTGGTGAACCGCAAAATGAATGCTTAAACACATAGGTTCATGTTCAACATAAAGTTCAGAAATAGTCTAGGACTAGTTCTAGACCTAAGTGATTCCCTCACTGATTCCACCACCTCTGTATTTAGTCTCTGCTATCCTTAGTGGGTAAGCTTTCATGCTGATACTCACTGCTTCATGGTTGCAAAATGGATGCTGTAACTCCGGGTATCAAATGTACATTCTAGGCAGGAAGAAAATGAAGGAAGCAGGAAGCAATTCTGTGTGTACTAGAAAGGCACAAACTTACTCCCAGATCCCAGCATACCTCTTGTTGTGCTAAATAGTCACAAGGCTATCCCTAATTGTGAAAGTCTCAGGAAGCAAGTGTTTTTAGTTGAATTTTGCAGTCAGGAGAAAAGGCTGCTGGGTGGGCAAATTGCACCACCTACTGAAGCATCTGTTCTTATTTTGGTCATTTACATTTCATTACAGGTATTTAACTCTGTATAGTCTTCTCCGTGGGCAACATATCGTTTTAAGTGTCTCTAGTGTTAGCAGCTAGTTTTCCACCTGAGATGGAAGATTAGATGACATTCACATTTTACATAAATGTTGTATAATATGCACGTACAATCACTTGAATAGTTTCCTTCAGAAATTTTCTTCAGCATTTTAATTTTGTAGGACTGTTTATATATGACCTTTGGTATGTCAGTAAGATTTGAGGAAGGAGCAAAGTTGAAATAAACGTTGAAAGACACTTGGCTTTGTAAGCAAGACTTTGTTCTGGTAGACAGTGATTGCACATTAGAACAAGATATCATGGCAAGGTGACGGTGAACTCAGTATTTTAAGAGGGAACAGTTAGTAACTTTCTTAAAATATGGATCTGATACAAGTTTGAGAGAGAAACAATTAAATTGGCTCAAAGAGACCGTCTTAGTCTTCATTTTGAGGATCTTGATTCCTGTCCCCCGAGGTTGTGTCTACACTCTCTGGGAACAGGGTACTTACTTGCTCTTAATTTAGCATAAACCACAATAATCAGAAAGGATGGAAGCACCAATTCAATTTTAACTGCTTTTTGCTTCAGTAGAATATCCTAGAATGGCACAAGTGGGAATAATATGAAAACACATTCCTTTTAGTGACTCTGTTTAGACTTTAAAAATGTGACGTTATTTTTCCCCATTAAATAAATTCTGTAGTACAGAATTCTAGAATCCGTTTCAATACCATTATGTCTGCAATATCACTATGATCTTTTATCTGTCAGGTAAAGCCTGTCCCCAAGATAATGCAGATTTTAGACTCTTATCTGCCACACTCTTAAACTGCAAGAAGCAAGCCTAGTGTTTAATCCAAGTGGTTCTTAGTTCTTAGCAGTGCCAGGATTAAGAACACCAACAACTATTTCTGGGTGACAGAAATGGAAGGATCTACGTTTTGGTGAATAGAAGCAAAGGAGAAGCCGTGCAGATAAGTGCTTGGATTTCGACTCTTCTTTAGCTTCCAGAATATTCATCAATATGGTAGAAAAAACTAGAATCAACAGATTAGAGAAAATATCAGTGAAAAGTTGAGACATTAGAGTCAATTCAGGTGGTCCTACATCCTCTAATAGAAGGTCTAGAATGAGGATTGAAAAAGAACTATTTCCTCAAATCTTCAGACTGAGAGGGCCCTCTGAGTGCAGAGTAGATAAGAATAAGAATATGAATGGACCAGTACGTGAACACATTTTCATGATATTTCAGAACACCAGGGAAAAGGAGAAAGTGCTAAAATATTCCATAAATGGATGTTGAGTGCCCACAAAGGAACAACTACCTTTCCTCAAGACAACTTCTAGAGGACAAGAGAATGATGCTTTCATGATTTGGAGACAATTACCTACAACTCAATGCAAATTCAGTTTGAGGGGGAAATAAAAACATTTTCAGACGAGTAAGAAAGAAAAGTATTTAATCACCTTTAGACCATTCCTAAAAGAATTAGTGCAGAATAAAGCTGAGCAAAACAAAAGAGGGGATACAAATTTTAAGAACAGGTAGATAATTAATCAAGGCATGAATAAAAAAAATAGTTATTTGGCAAATCTTGGGGGGAGCTGGGAAATCCTAAAAGCAGGTGGCATTTCTGTAACAAATGTAAAAAACTGAATGGTTTTGTAAAGTTACTGTTTGAGTAGGGCCACTCTCTGTTTTTACCATCTCCTTTGAGCAGCACAATTTTATTGGCTTTCTCGATTCAAACACACTGTTTCTGCAGAGAATAATTTTGCTATTTTCATATTGTAAATGTTCACTTTCCAAACTAAAAATTCAGTTATAGTTACGGAACACAGTATAAATGATATGCTTTGACAATGTGAAAGTCTTATACTATGACAGAGGAAGGTCAGGCTGTAGAAAGGGGAGGAGGGGAAGGGACATGCAGGGACAGTAATTCCTTGTGTTATAGAGAAGGGAGATGAAGATTGTTTCAATTTGGTGAATTAAGGAAGGTGTAAACGTAAGGCTTTAAAGACCAATGGAAAAACAAAATATTGAAATGTCACTAACAGCTGGAAGAGAAAAGGAGGAAACGGCATACTATGGAGGCAAAAGATGACTTTTAAACTGACAAATCAAGAAATAGGGGGTTGAGCTTGTTATCTAGGGTGCAGGGTCCATTGTGGTAGCCAATAGCCACATTTGGACATAAAGTTCTTGAAGTGTGACTAGTCTGAATTGAGACTTGCTATAACCACAAAATACAAATCTCAAAGACCTAATGTGGAAAAAAAAATCTCATTATTTCAATGTATCAATATAATGTTTTAGATATATTTGGTTAAATACAATATTAAATTTTACCACTCTATTTTGCTGTTAATATGGCTACTAGAGAACTTATTTATGTGGCTTACAGTATACTTCTGTTTAATAGCACTGATCTAATTATCTGCTTGTTCTTAAAATTTGTATCCCCTCTTTTGTTTTGCTCAGCTTTATTCTGCACTAATTCTCTTAGGAATGGTCTAAAGGTGATTAAATACTTTCTTACTTGTCTGAAAATGTTTTCATTTCCCCTTCAAACTGAATTTGCAGAGTTGTAGGTAATTGTCTCCAAATCACGAAAGCATCATTCTCTTGTCCTCTAGAAGTTGTCTTGTGGAAAGGTGGTGGTTCTAAGGTGTGGAGGTGCCTTAGAACAAGTGAAATCAAGAATGTTTTTTATATTTGGTTGTACTGGGGTGAAATTGGAAAAGAAGCATTTTTGCTTTATGCCTATTATATAATAAAAGTTTTATTAAATATTGAGCAGTTTCAAAAGGACTCTTGTAAAATGATAGGTATGAGGAATAACAAGCCAAAAAACACCTTTATCCACCACCCAGTTTTGAGAAAAACTCCCCTTCCCCTTGAAGATACTGCTGTGCTTTTCTCTATCCTTTCCCCTTCTCTTTCCATCTCTACCACTTGATTTTTATTTTTATTACTTTCATAATGAAGCTTTCTAAAGACAAGTTTTTTTTTTTTTTTTTTTTTTTTCTTTTTTTTTTTTTTTTTTTTATCATCATTTTATTGAGATATATTCACATACCACGCAGTCATACAAAACAAATTGTACTTTCGATTGTTTACAGTACCATTACATAGTTGTACATTCATCACCTAAATCAATCCCTGACACCTTCATTAGCACACACACAAAAATAACAAGAATAATAATTAGAGTGAAAAAGAGCAATTGAAGTAAAAAAGAACACTAGGTACCTTTGTCTGTTTGTTTGCTTCCCCTACTTTTCTACACATCGATCCATAAACTAGACAAAGTGGAGTTTGGTCCTTATGGCATTCCCAATCCCACTGTCACCCCTCATAAGCTACATTTTTAAACAACTGTCTTCGAGATTCATGGGTTCTGGGTTGTAGTTTAATAGTTTCAGGTATCCACCACCAGCTACCCCAATTCTTTAGAACCTAAAAAAGGTTGTCTAAAGTGTGCGTAAGAGTGCCCACCAGAGTGATCTCTCGGCTCGTTTTGGAATCTCTCTGCCACTGAAGCTTATTTCATTTCCTTTCACATCCCCCTTTTGGTCAAGAAGATGTTCTCCATCCCACGATGCCGGGTCTACATTCCTCGCCGGGAGTCATATTCCACGTTGCCAGGGAGATTCACTTCCCTGGGTGTCTGATCCCACGTAGGGGGGAGGGCAGTGATTTCACCTTTCAAGTTGGCTTAGCCAGAGAGAGAGGGCCACATCTGAGCAACAAAGAGGCATTCAGGAGGAGACTCTTAGGCACAAATACAGGGAGGCCTAGCCTCTCCTTTGCAGCAACTGTCTAAAGACAAGTTTTAAAGTAGAAGATAGCTTGTATGGTTTTTTGTTTGGGTGATTTGGCAGTGTTAAAATTTAAAATGTCGCACTTTGAACCTGCGCTTCCCTTTGAGAAATGTTTTACATGTCCCCCACCCCAAACAAACAAACAAGCAAACAAAACCCACAAACTGCAAAGACATATGTATAACTTGATGTCCCTTTCTTTTATGAAGGCTATGCTTGTCTATCCATATTATAATTATATGGACATATACAGTTTCTGGTAGTAGTGGTTTTCTCTTAGAAGTCTGATTGGAAGGACAGGACTTTATATTCTTGTTCTTAAAACTTTCAGAAAAATGATTATGGAATCATAACTTAGTTTTGATCATTTTCTGTTTTTTCCAATGAAGAATCCTTAAAGAAATGTTTAACTATGTTCTAAAAAACAGGACTTTCTTAGAGTAGAACATGTTGCTTTAGAAGCTGGAAAGCAGCATGTTTAGAAAAAATAAATTTTCACAAAGTAAAGCCATTTTTCTTCTCAGCCCTGAATATATTAGTTCAAGAGGTAAGAGTCATCACTTTCAGATCAACCCTGAAGTCCATTCTTACCCTCCTTTCAGCTGAAGGTATTTTAAATAACCCAGCAAGTCTTCTTCCAGTTTCCAACACACAACTAAGAAGCATGTGGACACATGACTTTAATGTGATGAACTGTGCTTCCAGCACTACAAGCAGAACAAGCAAAGGGATGCATGACTCATTTTTTTATCTACTGAATGTAGACCATATGTTTTTTAATGTTTACTTTTTTCTAATCATAAAATGTCCATGTGCATTTAAGAGTTTAGAAAGTTACAATGAATAAACTATCAAAGTAGTATCACTTAGACATAAACACTAAACAGTTTGTACTTAAATGTATATGTCTGGAAATATTAGAAACAACTATTTACAAACTTTAGATGTACAGCACATATGTATTCCCCAAAGAATACATATATTGAGTGCCTTTTCACGTTAAATATTCTTCATAAGCATAGTTTTAATGACTGAGATCATTTTAGAGAAATCAGTTAGTCTGAGTTCAAATTGGAAATGAATATACTTCTATTGTGGTTGAGATTGAATATAATTATTCCTCTATTTGAGTTCGAGTGTATAATTGATGCTGTCAGTAAAAAGATAATGTTTACCTTGTCACAATCAGTAATGACTTGCTTAGCTATTAATATTAGATGAATGGAATGGAAGTCCTTCCTGGATGTGGAAGACGTGTCCAGGCACACATCTCCAGTGGAAACAGACTGGTTGTGTGCTTCTGTATCCACCAAAGGTAAAAAGCATGAAACTTCATTATTCACACAAAATGACAAGATGCTAAAACCCTGTGTCCAAGGACAAAAATGAATCTAGATGCCATCCTTGTCTGGAGGCAGAAGGCTGCATGTTCATCTTTGTAATGCTGTTTACCTGTAACTAATGTCTCCTTTGGCAGTAACCATCATTATCTAGGTGAATCCCTCCTGTGCCAGGTCTAATACATGTCATAAAGGACAGGATGGGTGGTAGTTATGCTACCTCTGGGGAACCAGCTGTCCATTACACGTGGTTTTTTGTTGTTGTTTTTGTTTTTTAAATGGAAGAAGAGACATTAGCAAGGATTATGATAGTGTGTTAAGACAAGATTGGAGGATCAAAGAAATAGCCAAGTGAGCATTTAGAGGGAGGAATCTTCTTGAATGCTCTCTGTGGACTAGCCACTTTCCTCGCACGCAATGTGATGAGTATTGCCTCCAGTGGGAGGTGTGATGGCTATAGTCGGGCGTTTTTCTTACTTGACATGTAAGGATAAGGATAAGGTTGAAGGAAGTGGATGGAAGGAAGTAGGCTGAAGTAAACAGTCTTAATTATTAGAGAAGATTGAGGAGTTGATGCAGTCTGGCATTCCACGAGGAAATGAAGGCTCCTTCTAAGTGACTTGCAGAAGGCCATGTCGTTTTTTCAGGCAGTTCTGCCTGCCGCATTTGGATGTGGACAAGAACTATTTGTTCCTTATGACCCTGATGAATGAGACAGAGCCTGAATGTTTGCTAGAACTCCTGGGTTGGAATACAAATGTATTCTCTGATGAAAAGTGAAACTGCATTCCTTTGTATTGGAATTTGTGGGCTCCCTATCAAGTTAGTTCAGCAAGAACAAGGAAGGTATTGAAACACTACAGGGCTTTCTCTAGGAATCTCAGGGCAAGAAGGAAGGGATCTGAAACTGACCTGGAAAGCAGCCAGGCAGCAGTTGTTACAGGTACTCTTTTCTCTGCTTCTCTAATTTATTTGTGGTTTTTCTTTGTCCCTGTTTCTCCTGCCATGGGACTCCCAAGTTTATGTCCCCTTACTTCAAGCAGACTCATGACTGGCATCCCTGAAGGCCAATCTCAGATTTTCAAGAGAGGAAGAAACTGGCTCGGCTTTGGGTGCATCCTTGGTCCTGTCAGTTCTGGCCAGGGAGCAGGGACCCAGCACAAATAGTTGCCATTGATAGATACCCTTGGGGATGAGTTGGAAGGTTTGATAATAGCTCTTAGAGGGAGTTGTGGACTCAGTGGGTTCTCCAAAGTGGTCCACTACCCCTGGTAACATAGCAGATCTGGGACCAGGGATGTGGCTTTCACAATCACTGTTTCTCCCTGCTCCCTGCAAAGAAGAATGTCTACTTCCTTGCTATTTAAAGTCCAATCCACGAACTAGTAACAGTAATATCACCAGGGACTTTGTTGGAAATGCAGTCTTTGGTCTTACACAGACCTTCAAAAGCAAGAGTCTGGCAAGTAACATGGTCCCCTATAATTGCAGGAACTTACATTTGAGAAATGCCGACTGAAACAGAGTGAGTTAGGAACCAGCCACAGATAAGGCTGTGGCCTGCCTACTTTCCTCTGCAGATGGATCGTTATGGCTGTGCGTCTGTTGAGAGCCTTCTCCTGCCCTTGCTTCTCTTTTAGAAATGAGCTGGAAATTCAGGATCCAGGACAAAGATGGAGAAATGTCTGTACCAGAGAGAGAACCAGTATCTGTCCCTCAACAAAACAAAATACATCACCTTTGCACAGAGAGGTGATTGGTAGGATGAAAGGAGAGAAGCAATAAAAGTTTTAAAACCTTGCCAAAATGGAAGCATCAGCAAGCTCATCTTTAATTTAGTCAATATCTTAAAGTTAGTAAATATTCCTTATAAAACACTATACCATCTCTGTCTTTATGTCCAGCTCTGCAAGTTTCTAAAGTGTTTAGAAAGGTGTCTTTTCAAAAGCTTAACTTCTCTGCTGAGTGAAACCAACTGTTGATTATGGAGAAATTCCTAGATAGTTTGTTTAGAATATAGACCCTCAGATTCAGTCGGTGGAACATCCTTGGCAGTGATTCAGAAACCCACTACCATTAGTGTTGGTGACCTTGAAATCTCAAAGGATAAATTTCAGACACTCAAATATATTTGACAGTGATTCTGTCTTTCCGCAGTTTCTCCTGTTTCCACCTCAAAGAGCCTTTGGAACTAATGAGTACCAGTGTGATCCTGCCACTACTATTAAATCAATCTGCTTGTTTGCAGGAAAGCTTTTATTATTTAGTAACATGGAAAAATCCATACAACTCTTATAAAAATCCTTACTTTGTAATAGCTGGAAGTGACCAGATGGAAATCAGTTTTTATTTTCTGGGAAAGCAGGAGCTCCCACCTCAGTGAGGCCCTTTTGACATGAACTCAGAACTTCCAGCAGTGCTTATTTTGTGGGAATGCAAATGTATGTCTTTACTGGGTCGGTTTGGAATTGTTGAAGCAGACTGCTCTAACCTCCATTCTAGGTGACCAAATTTCTGTTTCCACTCAAACCATTATTTTGGCTGGAATTCCAGCTTCCTTTTATCGGGTAGAACTACAGGATATTTGTAAAACTTTGTGGTACTGTTTCTTAGTCCTGACTGCACATTGGAATCATCTGGGGAGCTTTAAACACTATTAATGCCTGAGTCCCACTTCCAGAGATTGCAGTGTAATCGGTCCAAGTGCTGCCTGGGATTCTAATGCGCAGCCGAGGCTGAAAACCATCACTATTGACCTGTTTATCAGAATGAGTGTGTGCAACAGTCATGTAAGTCTGATTATCAAAATACACAGTCCCAGGTACCACCTCACAAGCTCTAATTCAGTAGTATGGGGGCAAATCTAAGAATCTAAATACTTAAGTACTATTGTGATTTTCATAAGAAAGGTCTTTGGGCCACGCTTAAATACTTTCTTGGAGATCATGACTGGAAAGAATGGCTGGTGGGACTAAAGTGTGGTCAGTGTTTGAATATGGGTGATCCATAAGTAAGTGATCCAGGTATATTTGAAAACTAAAAGTGATGTAGCAACAGGACTCTGGGGTAGCAACAAAATAGCAGAGTTCTAGCCCTCATTTTGCATCCCTTAACCAGCTCCATCACCTTAGACAAGACATCCATCGTGTTCTGGTTTGCTAATGCTGCCATTAGGCAGAATACCAGAAATAGATTGGCTTTTATAAAGGGAGTTTATTAGGTTACAAAGTTACAGTCCTAATGCCAAAGAAGTGTATAAACTAAGACATCAACTAGAAGATACCTTCCCTGAAGAATGGCTGATGACGTCCAGAACACCTCTGTCGCCTGGGAAGGCACGTGGCTGGTGTCTGCTATTCCCGGGTTTCGTTTCAAAATGTCATTCTCCAAAATGTTTCTGGGCTTGTTGCTCTTAACCTCTTCAGCTCTTGTGCATCTAACTGTCTGGGAGTCCTCTCTTAGTTTCTCCGGGGCAAACTAGGCTAGCTTAGCATCCCTGAATGTCCTTCTGTCCACATCTCCAAGCAACAGCTTTCAACAGCCTTCTCCAAAATGTCTCTCTCTTATAGGACTCCAGTGATTTAATTAAGACCCACCCTGAATGGGCACGGTCCATACCCCCATGGAGATAATTTAATCGAAGTTCTAGCCCACAGTTGATTGAGTCACATCTCCATGCAAACACTCAATCAAAAGGTCACACCCTAATCAGAAAAATTAGTAAATCTGCCCCAACAAGATTGCATTAAAGAAGATGGCTTTTTCCGGGGGGACATAATATATACAAACCGGCACACAGCAATTCTGGAAAATGAGGGCCTTGGAAAAAGTCAAAAGAAATTTTAGGTCCTCCTAAGCCCTAGTACCCAATGATTCCATGAATCTAAAGACTTTCCATTGGCATCAATTTTTACAGAAACTTCCCTGGATAGAAGCTGTA
This sequence comes from Choloepus didactylus, assembly GCF_015220235.1. Classification (NCBI taxonomy): domain Eukaryota; kingdom Metazoa; phylum Chordata; class Mammalia; order Pilosa; family Megalonychidae; genus Choloepus; species Choloepus didactylus. The sequence continues at coordinate 25,392,619 of NC_051325.1, read as the reverse complement.
TAGCAGTGGGTCGAATTGTGTGGTCTCTGGAGCAGCAGCAGCAATGCCACCTGGGAGCTAGAGATGCGAATTCTTGGGCCACACCCCAGATTCACTCAATCAGAATCTTTGTGTGTGGTGCCCAGCAATCTGTTTTAACCAGCCCTTCAGGAGATTCTGAGCTGTGTAGAAGTTTGAGGGCTACTGCTCTAAAAATATTTGGGGAAAAAAGCTGAAGGTTTTTTTCCCCCCATTGTGAAGGGAAATCATCTCCTGTAAGTATGAATTTTTAATATAACTTAAAAATTAGATGATAGGTATGTTAGAAAACTGACTCAAATGGGAATTCATTTAAAAAAATAGCTATTTCTGTGTGTGTGTGTGTGTGTGTGTGTGTGTGTGTGTTTAACTTCAACTGAAATTCTGAGCCTTGCTATAGAAGTGTGGTTTCCTGACCAATCGTATCAACATTACCTGAGAATTTGTGAAAATTGCAGCATCTCGGGCTCCACTCCAGAATTACTGAATCAGCATCTGCTTTAAAAATATATTTCTGTCCTCTTAATTCATTTGCGGCATAAAGTGTGAGAAGCCCTGTTCCAGATAATGATGCTAAGACCAGCCTTTCCTTACCTTCATAATATTAATTATTCACATATCAGGAAAATGTTCCCCTCACAAATCTATAGTCAAATCAAGAAAAAAATTTTCATTGTGGCAAAATACATAACAAAACTTGTACACTTTAAAGTAGTAAATCCTACAACTTCCTTTACTACTTGAAAATATTTTAAACTTTTTTTTTCCTGTCCCTAGTCTTAGAGCTACATATATTTATAAACCATAACCTTCTTTGGTTAATTCCTTTCTTCCCTTCTATGATTGCTCTGTATCGATCTTTTCTATTTAGAAGTAAAAGTTGGTAAAGCTTATTTTTATTGGTAATAAGAACATGCCATAAAATAACTTTATAGTCGATATTTGGAATTGTCTCTAGAAAAGCTGTTCTTGACTTGGGTGGGGGCTGGCTTACAACTCATTGGAGAATCTCACGAAAGCAGAAGCAGCTCTAGACACATTGAAAATACACACAAAAAATACACATTTTGGTCTGAAGGCTTTGGTCTGAAGGTTTCAGTAAAGGCTCTTCTATGATAAAAACAAAATGAACCAATAAACTAATGTGTTGTCTCAAAGGTTTTTCATGAATAAAAGGGTAACTTGTTGGGTCACATAGCTGAAAAGGCCAGGGGTGCTCTTGCCTCATACACAGCTGGTTCCAAGGTCTCTTTCAGTTTGATGATACTTTCTATTTCTGTTTCTTTCCACTTCTCTGCCTTGCCTTCTGATGTGTTTGGATAGTTCTGTGGCATCACATGTCAGTCGCTGATAGCTCCAGGCTGATGTTCCCACAGCATCAAACCTAGCAGAAGAAAGAGTCTGCTTCCCTGGTATCTCAAATACAGTCCCAACTTCTTAATCCTAATTGGTCACATCTGAGTATTCTGTCCATCCCTGAACCAAGTACATTCCAACCCAGGTCATGAGCTCCCCTTCTGGAGTCAGTGTCATGGGAATGTTAGAAACTGAGAAGCATGAGGGGGAGGATTACAGGATGAACATTAGGGCAGCGTTATCGCTAGAACGAGGACTGGTTTTGAGAGGTAAAAACAACCAACATCTTCTGTGAGGAACCTCTGCTGTAGAGGGAAAGAAACCATGTAAATAGCGCAGACCAACCCTTTTCACCTCTATAGTATCCAGATTATACACGTCTTATTCACTTGAGTATACTGTGTTCCTATAATGCAAGGAATTTTCAACTGCACATCCACAACACCTAGTCATCGATTCATTCCTCCTTTGAATCTTGTTATCTCATACCTTGTTTGAAATGCTCTGTTTGCTTTAACATTTGAGCACGGTGGATAAGCATATTGGAAATAGCCTAGGTATCCTCCTGAGAGGTGTAACGATACAGGCAGCTCAGTCCCTAGGCATCTAAAAATGAGGTTTATTCCTAATACTTCAGGCTATGTTGTCAAGCCTCATGGGAAGTTTTTCTTTAAACAAGTCTACTGCATTTATTTTAGGCTTAACAAATCTGGTTAATTGTTAACAGAGAAGGAAGGATATACTTTAAATCCACATGTAATGGACAACAGAAAATCTATGAAGAAAATGCTGACAGTTGATCAGTGGGTAATAGTTTCTATGTAATACATTTAGAGCTGAACTTCTCTAGATATTGCAAATAATCCCATCCTTAGGGACCATGACATAGGCTATTTAAAAATAAACTGGTTTTATGCCAAGAACTCAAGGCAGGAAACAGAAACCACTGCAGGCATTTCAAGCAGAAAGGATTTAATATAGGAGATTGGGTGCTTACAAAATGACCCAAAAGGCTGGAGAACCAAGAGTTGTGTGGCTACCACTAGACTTTTGAGTTAAGGGTATAATCTTGTTGCTATTGCAACTAGAACTCCCTTTAAAATCTACACCTTTCACATCATTCTTGTTGGAAATGATAGCAGTGGGAAGATGTCCACTGCCTTTCAAATATCACTAATGTCCTTCTAATTGGTGGAGTGGAAGCAGTGGAGTCTTGGAAACATAATGTTTAGCTTTCTGGCTTCCCCAACAGAGGAAGACTGGAAAGGGGGTTTACAAAGACATTCCAAAACATATGCTAAAGTTTTAAATGAGTTCTCCTGGAATTTTATTAATGAAGACCCTTTTTGTTCAAGAGAAACAACCTGTCTATTAAAAGTTAAATACTTTAAGATGAGGTCTCAGTAAACAGTGAATTTGTTTTTTAAAAAATTAGTTTTAAAGTTTCAGACAGTAAAATCACTTTTGAGCTTGACAGATGTATTGATTGAGTCATGTAACCACTAGCATAACTAGATACAGAACGGTTCCAAAATTCCTTGGCTGCCTGTTTGTAGCCAAGTGCCCTTCCACCCTTAGCTCTCAGTGATCACTAATCTGTTCTCCATCAACCACAGCTTTACTTTTTCCGGAATGTCATATAAATGGAGTCATATGACTTGTAGCCTTTTGAACCTTGGGTTGGCATGATGCATCTGAGATTCATCTATGTTGCTTGTGTAGTCTGTTCCTTTTAATTGCTTGGTAGTATTCCATTGTATGTACCATTAATGAATTACCTTTTGATAGTATCACATTTGCTTTTCAAAATTTCATTTTTAGGTAGCATAGAATGTTGTGAACCCTTCTTTGTCTCTTAATCATGATAAATGAAGCTGTCTTCTTTCCTGAGTGACTTCAAATTAATTTTCTTTATTGACTATTAAGCAGGTTATTTAGGCTACTTATGATCCATGAATGGGATGAGTATAACTAGATAAATCTCAAAAAATGGAATCTCTCCATTCTATTATATGGATCAAGTGTGTACACCTGGAATGTATCAAGTGCCCATCGATATGACCTCAGTGAGTTTTCCAAAGATGAAATGCTTTCAAAGTGAGTTATTTATTGATAGGTACTGAGTTAGAACTGAAAGGCCAGTGAAGGCCACCCAAACTTTCATTTGAGAAAGTAGACTCATTCTTCGCCCTGTTTACAGATTCTTCTAGATAGCCTCAGCATATTTTGATGATTCAGTTTTAAAGTTGATTTATCAACTACAATAGGATAATGCACCAATAGCCAACAGCTTAAAAAATAGAAAAGAGAGAAAAGGTTACATGATCCAGTTTCAAGTTCCTAAAGGCCTTACTGGGCAGAATGTGATTATTCAGCTTTTGATTTATCCAGCCCTTGAGGATTTAGTTCATATCTCTTTTCTGAAGGGGCTGTGTGATCATTCATGAGCTCAAGTTTCTTTGTTGTCCATTCTACATTTTGTTTGGAAAGCAAAACGAAAAAGTATAGCACTTTCACAGGCTCAGCTGAATGGTCAGTGTTAAAGAAACCAAGAAGTTTATTTATGCTTACTATCTCCCAGACATTTGTAGTACATCCATTATTGTCCCACAAGCTTATGAAGTAGGCAGTGTTACTATCAACATTTAATTATTAAGGAAGCTAGGATTGAAGGAAATTAGTTAGCTTTCCCAAGATTCACAAGGCTTGTTCAAGATGGACTTGAACGCAGGACTGTCTGTTAACAAGGTCTATGCTTTTACCACTAAGTTCTAGTTTTTCTTTTGCATTTAAGCTGGAGGTCATTTATGGAGACATTGACTCTGTCAGTGCTATTTTGTATACCTGTAATTATGTCTGTCTATAACTGCTTCTGTAATTAAGATTATACTTGCTTATTCAGACTATTCATGTCCATGAATTGTAAATTGTTCTTGAACAATGTGAGGTATGAGTAAGTAACACATCCTGCATAAAATGTTTTATGGACCAATTAGATTACTAATGAGAAACATTGACGTTTTCCAAGAAGGGTTGCCAAAATGGAATCCTTTGTCACATTTGCCTGGAGTCAGAAGTCATATTTCATGTCCAGACTAATTGCATTAGTTGGGGCTTTTAGTGTGCATGCTTTATTAGATTTGGAGGGACACGGTTTGACCTGTTGAATAAAGACCTTTATTCAGAAGTCTGTTGTAGTGGACTTCTGCTCTACATTTGAAAATAATCTGATGAAACAAAATCAGATCAGGGCCTTGTACCTGAAACACTACAGGTACTTTAGTAGACAAAATGCTGTGCTAATGAGGACACTGAGTGGCAATCAGAAATCCAAGATTCACATAGAGCCTTACATGCTCTCACAGTTATCTTTGTAAAGTGCTTCCAAACAGCTGCAGCATCTCTGTTTAGATATCCACGATGTCTGTCTGTCTGTCTCTCCCTTCCTCCTCCTCCCTCCATTTGTACATTAAATGTAATCCTGGGCAACCTTGTTTCAGCACTTGCTCAGCACACTTTTATTTTAGCTAATCATACATTGCTATATTCTGTTCAAAACAAGTATGCTACAGGAGCTTTGTTCTCAGGGCCGTTCATCAAATTGTTTTTTAGTGCATTCTGCTCCTGAAGGTGAGTAGGTTTACAAACTTTGTGGTGAGCATTCCCTTAAAATATAAAGATGGTCTTGGTTGATATCGGGCAAGGTCAGCTTCTCAGCCTGACCCTGTTTTTTGATTATCAGCTTCCTGCTTCAGTAGAGAATTGTTTTCACCATAGCCTCAGAGTATGACCGATTGAATGAAACTTCAGCCTTTATGCAGAGGAATGCCTTTAACTTAAAAAGGACTACTTAGCAACATAATATTAAAGGATGGCTCAGCCCATATTTTGAAAAGAATGAGCTGTTTCCATATATAGGCCAAAGAGACCTGAGCAAAACAGAAGAAAAGCGAACTTTATTATTCTGGCTTGTAGGTAGCTATTTTGTTTTTCTAAAAAGAGCAGCATTGCTTCTTTCCCTGAGAATATGCAAGTACTGAGTTCCCAGCCTCAGCCAATCCAGTTTCCTTGCTACAGTATAAAGTTAGGATAAAACCAGAGTAAAGACCCACGCTCTCAATCCATCTGACCTCTGGGTCCAAATTTCCCACAGTATTCCAATTTCCAGTTTATCAACTGTTAATCTTGCACAATAGTTAGAAATGGGCGGCTGCTGGTTAGAGCAGTGAGTGTTCAGTGAGTGTTAGGGAGGGTCTTATGTGGCCAGTTCCCTTGTGAGTCTCATGATTACAGTACACGACACTGGTGGGGGAAGCCAGGGATAGGGATAATCACCAAAGGGCCCCAAACACTGGAACAGACGGTCACGCACAGCCTTTCTATACGGGAGCAGTGGTGCCTAAAGGCAGCTCAGGGGACACACACGGCCAGGCACTTCTCTTTTGAAATAATAAAATAAAACTTTTATGGAAGTCTTGCTCTCCTGATAATATTACTCTGTGTATGTGCTTTTTCTTAAAATCAGTAGTACAGAGGTTCTAATATATGACCACTTGCAGCCCCAACAGCATGCCTGTTGCCTTAGAAGGTAACTTATATGGTATTTTTATTCAGTTAACTCTCACACACCCCTCAGCACAAGTGTTTCCAGCTTTCTTTCTTAGAGATTTGGACCACTGAGAATGTAACTTGCTTAAGGTCAGAACAAACCAAATTATAACTGTATGGGACTTCCAGTTACAGCCTGTTTATTGGCTCATGTGGGGTGGTAGGGTAGTTTGCGAATTCTAAGACTTGAAAACCCCTATACACCTTCTGTAAGCATAGGGGGTGTGTAAATCAGGGAAGGTGTTTGTCATTCTCATACTAGTATATTTCATTACAATCAAATTGATAGAGTTGCTATTGATATTCCATTGGCAGTGTTTCCAGGCAAGATTTGATTAAGCACAGTATCATGTACATGGGTGTATATTACTTAGGATATCCAGAAATGGAGTTATTCTAAGTTAGAGGAGTCTTACTCAAGAGAAGTACAGAAAATACCATGTTTATAAAGTTCAGAAAATCACACTTTAAGAAGTTTGAGTAAAGATGTTTGCTTGTATTAATACATCCACGGCTACTTCAACAGGCTCTCAGCAACTCTAACCATCATAATTATAGCTGCCTTTCACAACATGCTTTCTTTATTGGTGTTGAGCTCAGTCCTCTGCGTGCGTTTTTCTAATGTTGCCCTGACAGGACTTAAGTAGATGTTGTTTCTTCCAGCTTATAGTCTGAGGGAGCAGTGCAGGATTTCCCAGCTAGAAAATGAGAGCTGGGATTCCAGTGTAGTCTAACTTCGTGTTGTAAATTTAATTGTATCCCCGAAAAATACATGTTCAAGTCCTAACTCTTGGTCCTGTGAATGTGAACTTATTTGTAAATAGGATCTTTGGAGATGTTATTAGTTACGATGAAGCCAAAGTGGATTAGGGGGATGGGCCTTAGTCCAATATGACTGGTGTCCTTATAAAGAGAGGACATTTGGACACACAGACTGATGGTCACATGATGGCAGAGATTGAATTATGCCATCATCAGCCAAGAAATGCTAAGAATTGTCGACTGCTCATCAGGAATCACGATAGAGGCATAGAACATACTCTTAAGAAGAAACATGGTCTACTGACACCTTGATGTTGGACTTCTGGACTCCAGAACCATGAGACAATAAAATTCTATTGTTAAAGCCAACTAATCTATGGTATAGAGAGTTGTGGGTTTGGTTCCAGACCACCACAGTAAAGCAATTCACATGAATATTTTGGTTTCCCAGTGAACATAGACTATACTGTAGTCTATTAAATGAGCGGTGGCATTTTGTCTAAAATGTACGTACCTTAATTAAAAAATATTTATTGTGCAAAAAATGCTAACCATCATCTGAGCCTTCAGCAAGTCACAATCTTTTTTGCTGGTGAAGGGTCTTGCCTCGATGTTGATGACTGCTGACTGAGCAAGGTTGGTGGTTGCTGAAGGTTGGGGTGCTGATGGCAATTTCTTAAAATAAGACAACAGTGAAATTTGCCACTTTGATTAACTTTTCCTTCCTGAAGGATTTCTTTGTAGTATATAATGCTGTTTGATAGCATTTTTTTTTATCTTCATTTTATTGAGATATATTCACATACCACGCAGCCACACAAAACAAATCGTACATTCGATTCTTCACAGCACCATTACACAGTGGTACACTCATCACCCAAATCAATCCCCGACACCTCCACTAGCACACACACAAAAATAACAAGAATAATAATTAGAGTGAAAAAGAGCAATTGAAGTAAAAAAGAACACTGGGTACCTTTGTCTGTTTGTTTCCTTCCCCCATTTTTCTACTCATCCATCCACAAACTAGACAAAGTGGAGTGTGGTCCTTATGGCTTTCCCAATCCCATTGTCACCCCTCATAAGCTACATTTTTATACAATTGTCTTCGAGATTCATGGGTTCTGGGTTGTAGTTTGATAGTTTCAGGTATCCACCACCAGCTACCCCAATTCTTTAGAACCTACAAAGGGTTGTCTATATTGTGCACAAGAGTGCCCACCAGAGCGACCCCTCGGCTCCCCCTGGAATCTCTCCGCCACTGAAGCCCATTTCATTTCCTTTCACATCCCCCCCCCGGCAAAGAAGATGTTCTCCGTCCCACGATGCCAGGTCTACATTCCTCCCCGGGAGTCATACTCCACGCCGCCAGGGAGATTCACTCCCCTGGGTGTCCGATCCCACGCAGGGGGGAGGGCAGCGACCCCCCTTTCAAGCTGGCCTAGCCAGAGAGAGAGGGCCACATCCGAGCAACAAAGAGGCATCCAGGAGGAGGCTCCCAGGCACAACCATAGCGAGGCCTAGCCTCTCCTTTGCAGCAGCCGTCTTCCCAAGGGCAAAACCTGTGGTAGAGGGCTCAACCCACCAAACCACCAGTCCCCTATGTCTGTGGTCATGTTAGCAACCATGGAGGTGGGGTAGGCGAATACCCCTGCATTCTCCACAGTCTTCTCAAGGGGGCACTACATCTTTTTTTTTCCCTTGTTTTTCTTTTCTTTTTTTTTTTTTTAACTTTCCCTTCTTTTTTAAATCAACTGTATGAAAAAAAAGTTAAAAAGAAAACAAACATACAATAAAAGAACATTTCAAAGAGACCATAACAAGGGAGTAAGAAAAAGACAACTAACCTAAGATAACTGCTTAACTTCCAACATGTTCCTACTTTACCCCAAGAAAGTTACCTAATATAGCAACATTTCTGTGAACTTGCTCCTACTATATCCATCAGAAATTCACAGACCATAGTCATTCCCGGGCATTCCCAGAACGTTAAATAGCTTATCTGTTCTTCTTGGATTATTGTTCCCCCTTCCTTAATTGCTCTCTACTGCTAGTTCCCCTACATTCTACATTATAAACCATTTGTTTTACATTTTTCAAAGTTCACATTAGTGGTAGCATATAATATTTCTCTTTTTGTGCCTGGCTTATTTCGCTCAGCATTATGTCTTCAAGGTTCATCCATGTTGTCATATGTTTCACGAGATCGTTCCTTCTTACTGCCGCGTAGTATTCCATCGTGTGTATATACCACATTTTATTTATGCACTCATCTGTTGAAGGACATTTGGGTTGTTTCCATCTCTTGGCAATTGTGAATAATGCTGCTATGAACATTGGCGTGCAGATATCTGTTTGTGTCACCGCTTTCCTACCTTCCGGGTATATACCGAGAAGTGCAATCGCTGGATCGAATGGTAACTCTATATCTAGTTTTCTAAGGAACTGCCAGACTGACTTCCAGAGTGGCTGAACCATTATACAGTCCCACCAACAATGAATAAGAGTTCGAATTTCTCCACATCCCCTCCAGCATTTGTAGTTTCCTGTTTGTTTAATGGCAGCCATTCTAACCGGTGTTAGATGGTATCTCATTGTGGTCTTAATTTGCATCTCTCTAATAGCTAGTGAAGCTGAACATTTTTCACATGTTTCTTGGCCATTTGTATTTCCTCTTCAGAGAACTGTCTTTTCATATCTTTTGCCCATTGTATAATAGGGCCGACTGTACTACTGTCATTGAGTTGTAGGATTTCTTTATATATGCAAGATATCGGTCTTTTGTCAGATACATGGTTTCCAAAAATTTTTTCCCATTGAGTTAGCTGCCTCTTTACCTTTTTGAGAAATTCCTTTGAGGTGCAGAAACTTCTAAGCTTGAGGAGTTCCCATTTATCTATTTTCTCTTTTGTTGCTTGTGCTTTTGGTGTAAAGTCTAGGAAGTGGTCGCCTAATACGCCTAATACAAGGTCTTGAAGATGTTTCCCTACATTATCTTCTAGGAGTTTTATGGTACTTTCTTTTATGTTGAGATCTCTGTCCATTTTGAGTTAATTTTTGTGTAGGGTGTGAGGTAGGGGTCCTCTTTCATTCTTTTGGATGTGGATATCCAACTCTCCCAGCCCCATTTGTTGAAAAGACCATTATGACTCAGTTCAGTGACTTTGGGGGCCTTATCAAAGATCAGTCGGCCATAGATCTGAGGGTCTATCTCTGAATTCTCAATTCGATTCCATTGATCTATATGTCTATCTTTGTGCCAGTACCATGCTGTTTTGGCAACTGTGGCTTTATAATAAGCTTCAAAGTCAGGGAGTGTAAGTCCTCCCACTTCGTTTTTCTTTTTTAGAGTGTCTTTAGCAATTCGAGGCATCTTCCCTTTCCAAATAAATTTGATAACTAGGTTTTCCAAGTCTGCAAAGTAGGTTGTTGGAATTTTGATTGGGATTGCATTGAATCTGTAGATGAGTTTGGGTAGAATTGACATCTTAATGACATTTAGCCTTCCTATCCATGAACATGGAATATTTTTCCATCTTTTAAGGTCCCCTTCTATTTCTTTTAGTAGAGTTATGTAGTTTTCTTTGTATAGGTCTTTTACATCTTTGGTTAAGTTGATTCCTAGGTACTTGATTTTTTTGGTGGCTATTGAAAATGGTATCTTTTTCTTGAGTGTCTCTTCAGTTTGTTCATTTCTAGCATATAGAAACATTACTGACTTATGTGCATTAATCTTGTACCCCGCTACTTTGCTAAATTTGTTTATTAGCTCTAGTAGCTGTATCGTTGATTTCTCAGGGTTTTCTAGATATAAGATCATATCATCTGCAAACAATGACAGTTTTACTTCTTCTTTTCCAATTTGGATGCCTTTTATTTCTTTGTCTTGCTGGATTGCCCTGGCTAGCACTTCCAGCACAATGTTGAATAATAGTGGTGACAGCGGGCATCCTTGTCTTGTTCCTGATCTTAGAGGGAAGGCTTTCAGTCTCTCACCATTGAGTACTATGCTGGCTGTGGGTTTTTCATATATGCTCTTTATCATGTTGAGGAAGTTTCCTTCAATTCCTACCTTTTGAAGTGTTTTTATCAAAAAGGGATGTTGGATTTTGTCAAATGCTTTTTCAGCATCTATTGAGATGATCAATTGATTTTTCCCTTTTGACTTGTTAATGTGTTGTAATACATTGATTGATTTTCTTATGTTGAACCATCCTTGCATGCCTGGAATAAACCCCACTTGGTCATGGTGTATGATTTTTTTAATGTGTCTTTGGATTTGATTTGCAAGTATTTTGTTGAGGATTTTTGCATCTATATTCATTAGGGAGATTGGCCGGTAGTTTTCCTTTTTTGTAGCATCTTTGCCTGGTTTTGGTATTAGATTCATGTTAGCTTCATAAAATGAGTTAGGTAGTGTTCCATTTTCTTCAATGTTTTGAAAGAGTTTTAGTAAGATTGGTGTCAGTTCTTTCTGGAAAGTTTGGTAGAACTCCCCTGTGAAGCCATCTGGCCCTGGGCATTTATTTGTGGGAAGATTTTTGATGACTGATTGGATCTCTTTGCTTGTGATGAGTTGGTTGAGGTCTTCTATTTCTTCTGTGGTCAGTCTAGGTTGTTCATATGTTTCCAGGAAATTGTCCATTTCTTCTACATTATCCAGTTTGTTGCCATACAGTTGTTCATAATATCCTCTTATAATTTTTTTTAATTTCTTCAGGATCTGCAGTTATGTCACCTTTTTCATTCATTATTTTGTTTATATGGGTCTTCTCTCTTTTTGATTTTGTCAGTCTAGCTAGGGGCTTGTCAATCTTGTTGATCTTCTCAAAGAACCAACTTTTGGTGATATTTATCCTCTCTATTGTTTTTTTGTTCTCTATGTCATTTATTTCTGCTTTAATCCTTGTTATTTCTTTTCTTGTACTTGGTTTAGGATTGGTTTGCTGTTCATTTTCTAGCTTCTTCAGTTGATCCATTAGTTCTTTGATTTTGGCTCGCTCTTCCTTTTTAATATATGCGTTTAGTGCTATAAATTTCCCCCTTAGCACTGCTTTTGCTGCATCCCATAGGTTTTGGTATGTTGTGTTCTCATTTTCATTCGTCTCTATATATTTAGCAATTTCTCTTGCTATTTCTTCTTTAACCCACTGATTGTTTAGGAGTGTGTTGTTTAACCTCCAGGTATTTGTGAATTTTCTAAGTCTCTGATGGTTATTGACTTCTAATTGTATTCCATTGTGGTCAGAGAATGTGCTTTGAATAATTTCAATCTTTTTAAATTTATTGAGGCTTGTTTTACGTCCCAGCATATGATCTATTCTGGAGAAAGTTCCGTGAGCACTAGAAAAGTATGTGTATCCTGGTGATTTGGGATGTAATGTCCTGTATATGTCTGTTAAATCTAATTCATTTATCAGATTGTTTAGGTTTTCAATTTCCTTATTGGTCTTCTGTCTGGTTGATCTATCTATAGGAGAGAGTGATGTGTTGAAGTCTCCCACAATTATTGTGGAAACATCAATTGCTTCCTTTAGTTTTGCCAATGTTTCTCTCATGTATTTTGTGGCACCTTGATTGGGTGCATAGACATTTACGATTGTTATTTCTTCTTGCTGAATTGCCCCTTTTATTAGTATGTAGTGGCCTTCTTTGTCTCTCAAAACATCCCTGCATTTGAAGTCTATTTTATCTGAGATTAATATTGCTACACCTGCTTTCTTTTGGCTGTAGCTTGCATGAAATATTTTTTTCCATCCTTTCACTTTCAGTTTTTTTGTGTCCCTGTGTCTAAGATGAGTCTCTTGTATGCAACATATTGATGGTTCATTTTTTTTGATCCATTCTGCGAATCTATATCTTTTAATTGGGGAGTTTAATCCATTTACATTCAACATTATAACCGTGAAGGCATTTCTTGAATCAGCCATCTTATCCTTTGGTTTATGTTTGCCATATTTTTCCCCTCTCTCTATTAATATCCTTTATTGTACCCATACCAAATCTCTTTAGTACTGAACCTTTCTCCAAGTCTCTCTGTCCTGTCTTTGTTTCTCTGTCTGTAGGGCTCCCTTTAGTATCTCCAGTAGGGCAGGTCTCTTGTTAGCAAATTCTCTCAGCATTTGTTTGTCTGTGAAAAATTTAAGCTCTCCCTCAAATTTGAAGGAGAGCTTTGCTGGATAAAGTATTCTTGGCTGGAAATTTTTCTCACTCAGAATTTTAACTATATCGTGCCACTGCCTTCTCGCCTCCATGGTGGCTGCTGAGTAGTCACTACTTAGTCTTATGCTGTTTCCTTTGTATGTGGTGAATTGCTTTTCTCTTGCTGCTTTCAGAACTTGCTCCTTCTCTTCTGTGTTTGACAGTGTGATCAGTATATGTCTCGGAGTGGGTTTATTTGGATTTATTCTATTTGGGGTTCGCTGAGCATTTATGATTTGTGTATTTATGTTGTTTAGAAGATTTGGGAAGTTTTCCCCAACAACTCTTCCTAGACCTTTACCCTTTTCTTCCCCTTCTGGGACACCAATGAGTCTTATATTTGGACGTTTCATATTATCTATCATATCCCTGAGGTCCATTTCGATTTTTTCAATTTTTTTCCCCATTCTTTCTTTTATGCTTTCATTTTCCATTCTGTCATCTTCCAGGTCACTGATTCGTTGTTCAACTTCCTCTAGTCTTGTACTATGAGTGTCCAGAATCTTTTTAATTTGGTCAACAGTTTCTTTAATTTCCATAAGATCATCCATTTTTTTATTTAGTCTTGCAATGTCTTCTTTATGCTCTTCTAGGGTCTTCTTGATTTCCTTTGTCTCCCGTACTATGGTCTCATTGTTCATCTTTAGTTCTTTGAGTAGCTGCTCTAGGTGCTGTGTCTCTTCTGATCTTTTGATTTGAGTGCTTGGGCTTGGGTTATCCATATCGTCTGATTTTTTCATATGCTTTATAATTTTCTGTTGTTTTTGGCCTCGTGGCATTTGCTGAACTTGATAGGGTTCTTTTAGGATTTGTAGACCAATTGAAGTCCTTATCTGTAATTTATCAGATCTACAGCTTCGTGGAGTACACTTTCTCTAACCAGCAGGTGGCGTCCACGAGCCACCTGTTCTCCACAAGCCAGTTCTCCCCTGCTTAGCCTTTTTGGTGAGTGGGGGAGTGAGTCTTGTGGGGTCCAGTTGGTGTACCAAGCTTGCGTGTGTAGTTGGTGTTGCCTGCCCTGTATATGGGGCGTGTTTCTGGGCAGTCAGGGAGGGGGGGTGGCTCTAAGAATAAAATCTCCCTGGTGATCCTAGAGTTTTAAAGCTGCTGCAATAGTCTAATCCTTCAGTTCAGTCCTGCCACAGTTTGTCTCTGCCACTGACCCACAAGTCCTTGCTATTGGCGTATGGCTCCTGAGACTTGCAAGTGGGCCCCTCTTCCAGGCCGTGCACCCCGGGTCCTCTGTTGAGGGATGACTGTGCTATGTCACAGGTGAGTGCCGTCCCCCCAGGGCAGTTCTGGGCTGCTGGGCTGTGTAGGGAGGCTCCCAGTCTGCTGAAATGATGGCTGAATGGGGCTTTGTTAATTCACACTGCTCTACCTTCCCAACTCTGGGACAATCAGCTGAGGTTGCAGGGAAGGCTAATGTCCACGCCCAGTTTTGTGGTGTGTGCCTGTTATTTGAAGCACTTCCGTCACACTGGGTTGTCTGGGGCAGCTCTGGGCTATGGGGCTGGCGATGGGCAGGAGTGTTTCCTGTCCACCAGGATGATGGCTGTGAGCGGACACCCCCCTTTTCTTGGGAAGTTGTGGTGTTTAGTGAATTTTCTCAGCCACTGGATTATTGAGTTTTGTCTCAGAGCTCTCTTAGTTCTGCTCTTGACTTGACCTGCCCAAATTGCAAGTCTTTGAAGCTTTCTGTATTGGGCTTCTTAGAGTAATTGTTTTAGAAAAAGAAAAAAGGATTAAAAAAAAAAAAAAAAAAGGGCCCTCCTCAGAGATCTAATGGGTTATTGAAATGCTAAGAGACAAAGCAACCAGGGCCATTAAGGAAAGGTCCACAGGGCAGAGAGATCAGCTTTTCTTCGGGATTTGTGTATGCGCCTCAGGGGCTGAGCTCGGGCCTGGGCTCTGCCCTTCCCCTTTCTATTTTCACCAGAACTCCAAAAATCCTCCGCTTTTATTTTGGAGTTTTTCGTGTTGTTTTTTTTCTATGCCTGTCTCCTCTCTGCTGGGCTGGCTGCTCACAGATTCTCTGGTGTCTGGTCTCCGTCTATCTATGGTTGGAGTTTGGATCAGCAGAATGAGTTTCCGATAAGGGCTGCCACTGCAGTTCTCCCTTCTCCTTCCCGGAGCTGACAGCCCCTCCTCCCACGGGACTGAGCCTGGCAGGGAGGGGCGCGGGTCCCCTGGCCGCAAAAACTTACAGATTTCGCTGATCTCAGCAGTTCCACGTTTTCATGAGTGTTGTATGAAGTATGCCCAAAGTCAGATTGCTGTGTGGTGTCCAGTCCACGCAGTTCCTGGCTTTGTACCTACTTTCCTGGAGGAGTAACTAAAACATACAGCTCACCAGTCTGCCATCTTGCCCTGCCTCCTTGATAGCATTTTACCCACAGTAGTACTTCTTTCAAAATTGGAGTCAACTCTCTCAAACCCACCATTAAGTTGATTAATATTCTGAATCATTGGTCATTTGACAATGTTCACAGCATTTTTACCAGGAGTAGATTCCATGTGAAGATACCACTTTCTTTGCTCATTCATAAGAAGCAACTCTTCATCTGTTTAAGTTTTATGAGGTGGCACCAATTTAGTCATGTCTTCAGGCTCTGTTTCTAATTCTAGTTCCCTTGCTATTTCTTCCACGTCTGCCGTTACTTCCTCCACTGAAGTCTTGCATCCCTCAAGGTCATTCATGAGGGTTGGAATCAAATTCTCCAAACCAGTGTGAATGTTGATATTTTAATCTACTTCGTCCACATCTATCAGAAGAATCATTATCTATGACAGCTATAGCCTTATGAAATACATTTCTCAAATGACTTGAAAGTCAAAATGACTCCTTGATCCATGGGCTACAGAATGGCTGTTGGGTTAGCAGGCATGCAAACATTAATCTCATTGTACATCTCCATTAGAGCTCTTGGGTAACCAGGTACATTGTCAATGAGTGGTGATATTTTGAAAGGAATCTTTTTTTCCTGAGCAGTAGGTTTCAACAGTGGATTTAAAATAGTAAGCCATGTTGTTAACAGATATGCTCTCATCCAGGCTTCTTTGTTCCACTTATAGAAAACAAGCAGAGTAGAATTAGTATAAGTCTTCACATCCCTGGGATTTTCAAAATGGTACATGAGCATTGGCTTCAACGGAAAGTCACCAGCTAAATTAACCCCTAATAAGAGAGTCAGCCTGATCTTTGACACTTTGAAGCCCGGCCTTGACTTCTCTCTATCTATGAAAATACTAGAGCACACCTTCTTTCAGTGAAAGGCTGTTTGTCTACATCAGAAATCTGCTTAGTGTAGCAGCCTTCATCAGTTATCTTAGCTAGAAGTTCTAGATAACTTGCAAGCAGCTTCTACATCAGCTCTTGCAGCTTTACCTTGACGTTTCTGTGTTATGGAGATGGCGTCTTTCCTTAAACCTCACGAATGAACCTCTGATAGCTTCAGAGTGTTCATCTGCAGCTTCCTCACCTCTCTCAGACTCCATAGAATTAAAATGAGTTTGGGCCTTGCTCTGGATTAGGCTTTGTTTTGAGAAAATGTTGTGGCTGGTTTGATCTTCTATCCAGACCACTAAGACTTTCTCCATATCAGCAATAAGATTGTTTTGCTTTCTTGTAATTCATGATTTCACTGGAGAAGCACTCTTACCTTCTTTGGAGAACTCTTTTGTATTCACAACTTGGCTATTTGGTGCAAGAGGCCTAATTCTTGGCCTGTCTTTTGATGTCATGGAGCTTAATTACTTCTAACTTTTGATTTAAAATGAGAGACCTGTGACTCTTTCACTTGAATACTTTGAGGCCATTGTAGGATTATTAGTTGGCCTAATTTCAATATTGTTGCTCAGGAAATAGGGAGGCCAGAGGAGATGGAGAAAAGCCCACTGTTTCCCTAGTCAGTGAGGTAGTCAAAACACATTTATTACGCTCACTGTCTTCTAGGGGTATGGTTTGTGGCACCTGAAAACAATGGCAATTGTAAAAGATCACTAATCACAGATCACCATAACATATAATAACAAAAAAGTTTGAAATATTGTGAGAATTACCAAAAATGTGGAGAGGAAGTGAGTGATCCTGTTGGGAAAATGGGACTGATAGAATTACTTCATGCAGGGTTGCCACAAACTTTTAATTTGTTAAAAAAAAAAAAAAAAAGAAGAAGAAAGAAAAGAAAAAATCTGTGACGCACAATAAAAGAAGATATGCCTGTTCTCTGTTACAGAAGCCCTGGCAAACCAAGATACACTAATAACTGTGAGTATCTGACAACATTTAACACTCAAAATGAACATGAGCATTAGGTGCCCTAATTACCCAGGTCATCTTGCTTATGCAATGCCTATGTGCAGTTTCTATTCATTCACTTTCATGTATTGAGAGATTAGTCTGTGCCAGGAGGACACAAACTTAAAGATTCATATTGCAGCTTGTATTTTATTTACTGTATTTATCTTCCTTAGTTGCATTTATATAAAACAAATGTCATCTGCTGGACTGACTCAATTTAAGGAAGATTGTTAACGACTTTATAACTGTGGACACCAGAATTTGGAGTATGGCATTTGGCTAGAAAATGGAAAAATCTCTAATCATGGACTGTAAAACTAAACATGAAATTAAATAATTTGGTTGCTAACTTATTCCTTTATCTGTCTTATCTGTATTTCTTTATCTGTAAGAATGTATTGAATGCGTCCCGTGTGGAAGGTGTTGTGCAGGGAGTACAAAGATGAATTCAGCTTATGTATCTAGTTACCTGTCTTATGAGCTTGGATTTATTATAGTGCTAATGGAATGTCCATTGCCTTGGTATGTAAAGTATTGTAGGATTCAAGGGAAGAGAGAATTAGAGAAAATATCAAGGAAATGACGTTGAGCCAGACCTCAAGATATAGACAGCATTTTAAGCTAAGGAGATAGGTTGGGGGTTCATTTTAGGCAGAAGGGGACAATAGAGAAAATGGAGATAAGAGTGACTAGCAAGAAGTTTAGCTGAAACTTGAGATACAGCAACACACTTCAGAAATATCAGTAATTGACTTACTAAGCCACATTCAAAGAGTTTATCATTTTAACGATGTCTTATGAAGATGGGAGTATCTTTATAATTGAAGTAATATATAATTTAAAAATGAGAAAGTACATAAGTATAAAAAAAAAACAAAACAAAAACTCAGCAAGGTACCTCCTCCCAAAGGAAACCACTGGCTAACAGTTGAATATTTTTCTCTTTAGTCTTTTGCTTTTTCTTTCCGTGCATATTTTGAATAGTTGAAGTCATGTGCTACATTCTACCTTTTCATTTAAAACAATGCCAGCATTTACCCATGTTATGAAAAGCTCTTTGAAACCATCACATTTAATGGCCTTGTACTGTTCCACCGTGTGGCTTTGCCAGAGTTGACTTTACCCCACCTGTATTGTTGGAGGTTTAGGGTGTTCTGTGTTTGCCACTACTGCAAACAGAGTGACTGTTGGCAACGTAGCCCCTTTTGTATTTAGCAGATGGTAAAGCCAAGGCGTTTGTTATAAGGTGAGATGGTGACTTGGTCCTTAGGTTGCTGGGAGCCAGAGTAGCCAGAAAAAGCAGCCCTCTTCCTCCAAGAGGAGGCTGTGGGGTTTCTGCTTGGGGTGCAGGGGAGATGAATTAGCTATTTAGATCTTGTGCCCTGAATGGGTGAATGACCTTTTGACCCCCACAATGGGATTCTTTGAATTTCATATTCTTTCATCCCAGAAATCCAGAATTTCGGAAGCCCTTTGGTTCTTCCTCCCAGGAAGTTCTGGATGCTGGTAAAGAACCAAAACCTTGTTCCCTCACGTTGGATTTCTACATGGGGAACAGGAAGCGGGGAGACCTAACCAAGGACAAGGATGTTCTCTCTCATTTGACGTGAAGGATGGAATGGGGGTAGGGCAAGGAGCAGAGTGGGAAGTGGCCTTATTCCAGTGGGTTTTTCATCCCCTGTTAGTATTCGCAACCAGGAAGAAATTCTCCTTAGTGGGGGCAACAGTGACCAGAAAACTCACATCTGCCTGGCATAGATTTTTAGTGTTGCCAAAAACACATTCGTGACTTATTCATTGTATGCTGTGGACCTGGCCTGCTTTTCATTGGCTCATCTGGTCTTTGCCATCTTGCCCCCATGAAAGTTCCCTCACTGAGGATGCATAGTCAGCTCAGCTGTTAAATCCGTCGTAAATACCAGCAGACGGGTGCATCAGAAGTGTGGTTGCTTATACTGAGCACGTGTTCCTCATAACAGCACCTGGAGGCACACTCCGGTTATGGTTCAGCGAAGGAAGAGACAAGAAGGAGACTATTAGCTTAGGGCAAAGAAACATCTGCTCCGTGGGACCTAAAAAAGAAATGCACCATAATTTACATAATAGATGCTGCTTTGAAAGTTTCTCTGGAATTAAATCATGCTTCAAACTTTCTTAGGAACTTCACTTTTTTTCTCTTTGAGAGAAAGCAGAATTTCAGAGTAGCTTAGTAATTCCAATTCTGGAATGAGGCTGTTTCATTCAAATACTGGCTTTACCAGTTTGTAGCTTTGTGACTTTGGACAAGTGATTTTATTGCTTGAGGCTTTAGTTTCCCCACTTGCAAAATAGATGTCATAATAGCGTGTATCACACAGTCTTTATACCTATTAGATGTGGGAAAACATTTTAGAATACATGTTGAAAGTAAACAATCATGTTACTATTAAGAATCTGAATTAGCAAGTAATATTATGCATGCACAGTAAAACTTTGGAACAGTGTTTTTCTTGCTATGAGCCAGGTCTGTAGCCTAGACACATTAGCACATTCAAAATAATTCATGGTGTAATAGGTTAAAATGATGAAATGAAAACACTCCAGACCAGGAGAGTTTTAAAATAATTCAACAGCACTGTCAATCTGAATAGATATTTAAACACAACTGAATTCTAAAGTGTTTTACTTTTATGTTTACCACACAGTATTTTATCTAAAGCTGTTCAAAAAGTGTGGGTAATTATATTTGGAATGATAGTCTATATTTTGAAACTTGGAGCTGAATGATTTTGTAGAATTACATAGGGAATGAGTAAATTTTAAGTTCTCTGGAAAATTGTCAGTGGTTAGATGGCTGATGTCTTTCTTCCTTAATGAGAAAAAAATAGGCATTGAAATGTTAAATACACTCTAAAACGTCAATTAATATTGTATCACTAATCAAAGTGTCAATTTACTAACAGTCTCAGCAAATACCCAGAAGTGAAGAATACTGCTAAATGTTGAAAATGGCTGTCGTACAATTCCTGCCATATAAAAAGGCATCTGATTACTGCTTAGTAAATGCTAGACCGGGGTAATAATAAAAGTGGTGTTGGAATTAGTAACTCATTCAGTACTCCGTCTGTAGGCCTTCTGCCCTCGATTGTATGCTTTGCAGAAGCAGGTTTATCGTTATCCCTCCTGTATGGTACCTGACCTATGTTAAACATTCAATACACTGTTCTTGAATAAATGCATTCTAACTAAGGATTAAAACCAATTAGATTTCCATCACTGGAAGAGTTTTCAGCTTCCTCTGAATTAACTGGGTATATTTCCTTCTGTGTAACTTTAAAGTCTTTTCCACGAACAAAATATGAAACCTACCTGCTGCGTATCAGACGCCATGTGAGGTATGAAGAGAGGCAAATGAAATGAGAAAAATAATTCCTGTAATCAGAAGCTCACAGGGTAAGTCTCTGCTTAACATTAGACCAAAGAACAAGCTGACCTTTCCTGATGTCAACCAAGACCATCTTTTTATTTTCAGGCTGTTCTCAGAGCCTTCATGATTCTTATTTATCACATAATAGCTGCCTTACTTATTCTTCCAAATAGAATAGAAGCCATAAATAGAACTGTTTGGGGAGAAAAAAAAGCAAAGCCTGACATCAAATGGGATAATTAGTAAAATGTGGCTGCACACCTTTGTCATCACATGGCAA
Source organism: Choloepus didactylus (assembly GCF_015220235.1). Lineage (NCBI taxonomy): Eukaryota > Metazoa > Chordata > Mammalia > Pilosa > Megalonychidae > Choloepus > Choloepus didactylus. Next base: position 25,371,682 of record NC_051325.1, on the reverse strand, counting down.
TAAGTCATTCCTTTCCCCATTCAGTTATTCACTTGTTCATCAGACGGCTTCATCGCCTGTTAAGGTACCAGCTTTGCTAGGCGTAGTGCCAAGAGAACCAAGTGGGGCAATTCAAAGACAAATAACATGCAAACCTTTCTCTGTCAGTTTGCTCACAAATGGACAGATTTCTGTTCATAATAGCAACCTCCAGAAAAGTGATGTTACAGTTTTAAGTACTTGTTTTAAAAGGTCACAGATAATTGACTTTAATTCTATATTCCCACCCTGGGTTGCTTTGTTTCTAATTTTTCCCTTATTTTTTATTTTCTTCTTCCTTGAATTCCCTTACTACTCTGTTGAGCAATTATTTGCATAACATGATCGGAATGACCACTCACCTGCTAGAGACAGAGAACTCTCATCCCATTCTTCCTTATTAGTAGGTGTATCATTTAGCTATTACTGTGACAAACCATTCCCAAACTTAGTGGATTCAAAAAACCATGTATTTCTCACAGTTAGGTGAGCTGGTTAAGTGGTTTTCCTGGGCTGGCTTGGCTGGGGCTGGATGGTCTAGGATGGCCTTATGCATGTATCTGGGACCTCACCCAGGATGGCCAGGTTGACTGAGGCCTCATGCCATGTAGCTCTCGTCTTCCAGCAAGATTTCTCAAACTTTTTTTGTATGGTAGTCAAGATGTTCCAAAGAGAAGGAAGAAAGCTAGCCTCAAAGTGTGAGTGCTTTTAACACTTCTGATTTGCATCAAAAAAGTCACATATCCAACTTAGATCCAAGGGATGGAGAAATAGTTTCCACATCCTGATGGGAAGAGCTGTAGAGAGCTACATTGCGAGACAGTATAATACAGGGAGAAGAAGACTTTGTTGCCTTCTTTGCAAGTGATCTACCAACCTATACTGTGCCTAGAGAAGGAGCAATAAATGTTGTAGCTCAGAACAGACACCTCTTGATGCAGAGCCCATTGACCAGAGCTAATCATAGGGCTCCATCCAGCAGCAAAGGAGGATGGAAAAGAAAGCCTTTGGTGCGGTTAGGTATTACATTTGTCTGAAATGATAAAGTTATACCTCGTTTATCCTTTACAAAATATACTCATGCCCTTGAAAGTTAGTTATATTCAAAGAAACCTGAATTTCCATCTTAAATCCTTCAGTGACTGGAGGTGGGTTTTCTAGTAGGAATTTGGGAGAGTGAAGAAGTGGCTTACTAAAGGGTTTTATGAAACATTTTAAATTTTCAGGAGAATAGTAGCTTTCCTGCTCCCTGCTGACCACATACAGTCTTCTAATCTCTGACGTTCTACATTGTAATTCCTAAGCCTGGGGTCCCTCTACCCATTTCACTTAAGAATCCTCTTCCTTCAAACTCGAACTCAAAGTTCCCTGTTGACACAAAGCCTTTCTGCTCTTGTCTCCCCTGGATAGGAGTCATCTCTTGTCGCACTCTGAGTACACTCTTGCCGTTAGGCCAGGTGCATGTGTGTTATGTGGTTGTGTGGTGCCATGTGTAGACTTTGTGTGTATTGAGTATTTGAAATTAGCCTTGAGTTTTTGGTTTGCTTTGTGTTTGTTTTTCCATGTACTTTGTCTTTCCTGAATGTAGCTACCTACGGTAAGGTGGCTTAGCAATAATTATGTATGCTGAAAATATAATTAAACACATTTGGAATGTCTCTACCCTTAAACCCTCATACTTTCTTCAATTCTTATCATATGAGGATGGTAGAAGAGACTGAATTAAGTTGGGAAGGTAGCAGTAGGGGGACATTTCTTGGCTTGTGGTTTTATATCCCTGGCATCCATTTCTGTGACTCTAAAGCCTTCATGTTCTATCACTTAAGAATAGTTGAGAACCAGCATTTTATTCCATGAGGCCAAGAGAGGAAATGCCAGTTCTGCAGCTAATCACATAAGCTGTGGAACATGATAGTTTCCAGAGACAGTACTTTGAAGGAAACTAAGACTGTATCTTGAAGTACTACATCTAGTTTAAAACACTGCCACAAAATGCACCGGGCATCTCAGCCCTTAAGACAACACCAAGGAGGGGAATGTGAGTTAGGACTTCTAGAGAGAGTGTTCTCATCAGCTGGTAAACCCTGCAGAGAACTACATCAGGGAAAGAAGCCTGAGTTCCAGGAGAAGGGAATTTTCATGAGCTAACTAGATCTGCATAGAGTTATAGCATGCCCTGGGATCTGTACAGTTATCTAAGCGGGAAGACGTCAGCAAGAATCTTCCTGGGTACTGGGCTGAGCGCCAAGCAACTTCAGTCTCTTGCCAGCTCTCTGGACTGTGAGTGACCTTATGTTTGAGAGACCTGATGAAATTTCGAGTGCTCTGTAAGCTTCAGGCAGTGCTTTTCAATCACTGGGAAGCATCAGAATCTTCCAGCATGTTTATCCGTGAAGATTTTATTTAAAAAAACAAACAAAAATGGCAGTAACGTCATGTGTTGATGAATAACAGGTATCTGCTGGTGTGATATCAGGTAAAGTTTACACCTAATCTGGAATATGAGTTAGAAAAGTTAAGACCAATGACTCGCATACAAACATACCAGTTATTTCTCTGTATTCATTTCTCAACTAGTAGATGAAGGCATTGGGAGACAGGAGAGGCTGTGAAAGTTCTTGACACTTGAATTAGAATTTATCTTAAAAATATCAGTTTACATGCTACAACAACATGATCCGTGATTCTATCTGATTCCTTTGTAAAATGAAAGTGCTAATACGGACTGAACTATTTTTGATACGCTGCTTCACAATTTTCGAGTATGTTTTTAAAGTTAATCTCTTAAGAACTAATATACATTGATACCGTTTTCCTGATTTTATTTTCGTGATCCACAGTTCTGTATCCCACTGCTTATCTGATTTGAAAATGATAGTAATATTTGGAGCAAGTTAATATTGAGCCATGGCAAAACCTTAATAAACTTAGTCTTGAGCTAATATTTCAGGCTCATGGGGGATTTCTGTATGCTCAGATTTTAATATTACAGAAATGCAATAGTGACCTTTCCATAAAAGCTTAATAAAATTAGTTTATGATATAAACTACAGAAGACATGGGAACTATCTGGAACAAGAATATATGTGATTTATCTGCATTTCAGAATTTATCTTATATCTCATTTCTTCAGCTCTTGTGTTTTTCTTTCCTCTAAGCTAAACAGTAATTTCCATAATTTAGGCTGCAGAACAGATGCAGAATTTTCAAACATGTTTTTGTACTAGTGTCATTTAATCTTGCTAAGGTGCCTGTTGTGTTGATGATTCCTGTAGCCTCCATGCTGTTAAAAGATGTTAACAAGATAGAAAACTTCAACCATAAGTTTCAGAAATTTAATCTTAAGAAGTACCATATGGGGGTGGTAGGGTAGCGTGTGTCATGTAGCAGCTATTTAGCAACAGAGCAGTGAACAATAGCTTAAGGCAAGTGTTGAATAAGGGTACCTTATCCACTTTATAAAACAAAATGTTGACTGTTGGGCAAATGAAAATGTTGGCTGGTATCCTGAAACTGCAATTCTTTGTTTCCTGGAGACTGGCATACAGATGACCAAAAATGACCAAAACCTGAAGCCCATTGCTTTGACTTCATTTTTTTTTTTTATTTTTTATTTTTTGGTCAGTTCTAGTTTAAGGTGGAAAAATGTCTCGGGAAGTACAGTCAGTGTGAATTGTTTTCTGAACTGCCTTTTGTGGTCTTCTTGATGGCTTGACTCTTTTGGTAGTCTCAAATTGAAAGAGGAGATAACTGTTTAACAAATGGAAAGCTGTCCTTTTTATTAGTTTCAAGATTACTTGCAAGTGCAAAACCAGATAGATATTCCTCTGTGTCTAATTGCCTAACACTTGAATCTTAATATTCTTTTATAGAATAAGCATTTCACAGCCTACTTGAAGCGAGGAATTGTTTAGACTTCTTTTATTCAGAGGAATTTGGAAAGAGGCTGATGGTATCTAATCCACATGAATTAACTCAGCTGTATTTTCTGAAATACATTAGAGGGGTGCTCAGTCCCTTCTCTTACCCAGCACAAGAGTCCCTGTATAGCTTCCCAAAATGGGGAAACATCAAATTCCTTAAGTGGATGGAACCATCTATTCTGTGAAACTGCTCACTTCTTATTCCTGTCTTATTTTTCCGGTGTTGATTTAAAAACTGCTAATATTTTGTATGTAGCTTTTTCTTGGGAAAAACACAGAATTGTCTGTAACTCCTTTTGCCATGTGAGTGCTTTTCAGATACATGCAAGCAGTTCTCAGGCCCTGGTCTGTCCGTCAGAACAGGGATGCGGCAGGTTTGGGGCTGGCCATTCGAGGATGTGGTTCTATCGCAGCTTTGCCAAGAGAGCGCTGGGACCCTGCGAAGTTCACCTGGGGTTTCTTTTGGCCTCTCTTCCCATCTCTGTTATAGGAGGGCCTCAGATTAACTCTGAAATCCCTCAAATCTTTCATCAATGGTTGCTAAAATGGTGTGTCTTCTGTAGCCTTACTGGCTCCCCATTTCATCAACAAAATTGCTTAAAATTGTGGCAACAAAGATAAATGTACAAAATACCCTGAACAATGGTGGGATTTGAAAGTGTTTGTGGAGACTGTTACAGTCCTTGATCAATATCCTTCCTAGGTTGCCTTTAAGATTTAAACAACATTCTTGCCATTACCTTATTGAGCTTGGGGTTTACCAGAATTTCAGGTGTATTTTCACATAAAAAAAAAAAACCCATTTCCTTTGTCATGAAGTGTGTGTGTGTGTGTGTGTGTGTGTGTTTATCCCCCCCCACACACAAACTTCCCTGAAGATCTCTGCATTAATTGTTTTTACTGTGTTATCTTAATAGTTTGACCTGTCCTACCAAGCAGTCCTTCTTGTAGCAGTGAGCTCTGGGGGGAACGTGGGTGGAGAAGTCTTGGAAGGCAACTGAACATGAGGGAGTAGCCTTCTGTAAAGGAGATAATAACAGTGATGCCACAAGATTTCCACAGGAGGGAGGAGGCTGAGGGCAAATAATTGAGAGCAGATCACAGGGAAAGGGTGGGATTGAGGGAATGGAAGGAATTGGGGAGGTGGGAAGGGTGGGGAAGAACCACATGTGGAAAAAGGGTCAGTAGTATAGGGTGAAGATGGAGTTACATTCTAGAGAGTTAAGAAGGATTCTGAGGAATTTGGAAAGAGGGCATTGAGTTTGAAGACCCTTAGATAAGGACACTGAGTTCGAAGACTAAAAGGTCCAGCCATTCAGAAAGGCATTGAGAACCAAATATTTGAGGTCAATTCCTTATTTCAAAGCAGTGAGCAGATAGTTAGAAAATGGTGATATGAGCAAAGCCTTTTTCTTTTTTAAAGAAAACTGTCCATGGGAGGGTCTGACATAAGTGGCCAAAATATACTTTTATTATAAGCCATCCTTTCTCTAAAACCTCAGGCATAATAATGTAGTGACAGTGACTGCTTGATCCACACAACCTGATTTGGCTTATCATTTAGATGATGGTCATAACTGAATCTCATTTCTGTTCCCACCTTACCTTGGGGGTCAGTTTAAATTGGGCAGAAAATAAGTAGAAATATGTAATGGTTTAATCACACTTGTGGTTTAACCAGAGTTAAGTATAGTCAACCACAATAATTTTGATCCGATGCCTACTGCAAATATACCAAAATAACTTTGTAGGCCAATTGATGTCATGGATCCAGTGGCTAGATCCTTAAGTTTAGATAAAATTAAATTTTTTTCAATCACATTTGGAACACTCTTTTAAAAAAAAAAAAAAAAAAAAAAAAAAAAAAAAAGACTTGGTGATCTTTAAAAATGAATAATAATCTTATGTGGGCATTTTTAAAAATAAACATAATAAAACTTGAATTCATTTTTCTTTTGGATAACACAGCATTTCCTGTTTTTGAAGTTACCAGGATCTCTGTCCTCATGTATTTCAAAGCAGGAAATTGGATGGTGATGTTTATGTAGGCATCTCCTTTATTGAAGCATTCCTTGTTTATGTTTCAACTACCTCTTATTAAAGCAGCGTAAATACAATCCTCAGAAAGATGACGTTCCCTCTTTGGGTCGGAGCCTATATCTTCAAAATGCTTAACTGAATTTAGGGAAGTTTCCTTGTGGGAACTAAGGACAGGCAGTGTGGCGTTAAGCCCCAGGTCGTTTAAGTTCCAGTCGTGCCAGAATGTGAGGGAATCAATGCTCTCCGAGTTTTACGTTCCCTGTTCAGCCAGTTTGGCTTCTGACTTGAGGAGGTCATGTAAAAACACTTGGTAAGATGTAAAGCATTGCCTGGATGTTGGGTGCACCTATCGCGAGAGCCTAGGGGAGCTTGGTGGGTCCACGGTAAGTAGACCCTGAGAAAAGTGCCTATTGCTGAGCAGTGACAGGAGCCGAGCTGGGTTTTTCATTTCTGCAGGGAGTCCAGCTTCCCTCGGCTAAGGAGAACGCCAACCTCCTTGACTTCCCGGTCAAACTGCTGACTTCTTTTTGGTGTGTCTTTGAAACTTGCTTGCAGTCTTGTAGCATTTTAGAATATTCTGTGTCAAACTTTACCCCTTAAGAAACAAAGTAATTGATAGCAGACACAAGGATGAGGGAATTTTTACTAAGTCTGCTTCTTAGTGCCCACACTTGAGGGAACCAAGGGCTTATCTAACAAGGGGCAGGGAATTTCAGGAAACTTAAGTTTTTACTTTTTTCCTCCCAGCCTACTGGTATCGCTTGAATCAGAAGTTAGAGACATTTGCTAAAATACAATGTGAATTCTTGGGACTCGCTTCATATCCAACTCTCTGACCTCTGATATTCTTCCCATTGCCTCTGGGCTTTGCTAAAATAAGGAATGTTTTTCAGTTTCCACATAAGCAGTGGAAGAAAAACACATTTAAAAATAATCCAATAAAAGCACACATCTTATGAAAGGGACAATTATTTAAAGGCTGTTGACCTTCCAAAAATTGGGCTTTTGGCAACTTGAAAGTGTGCTTTGATACTTAAGAGTTGTTCTAGAAAATGTCACCGTGTCATTACCCTGTCAATTGCTCTACAATACACAATAGTGATGTATTGTTTTTAATTTTACTTGGACCATCTGAATGTGGCTTTCATTTTAGGAAATAACATACTCAGGAAGGACATATATGGTTCTTAACATCTGCATTTATTAGAAGACAAAATAATGTTTAATCAAACTAATCTGCACTAGAAGGGATCAGAGAAATGCCTGTTTCAGCCTCTGTTTTTTACAGACAAGGAAACTAAGGCTCAAAGAGGTAAAGGGGCTTCCTCAAGGTCACACTAGTTGGGACAGAACTGGGACTGGAATCCAGGTCATCTGTCTCCAATTGCCATGCTGTTTCCATTCCATCAGGCCATACAAGTTCATGTTAATTTAATTGTGGAAACAATGCAATATATAATTCAGACCCAGTTTTTCATGGTGTGGGCAAATTAGAGAACCATACCATTTGGATCCTTCTAATTCACTTTTTTAATGTTGCATTAGAAGGCTTTCTTCAAGTCGTGTGAACCCTGGTGTTGGTATTTCTGTGGCTAATGATGGTGAAAGAGACTAAATATTTAGAGTCCCAGCCAGTCTATCAGGCAAAGCCAAAAACAGCATCCAATGTGTGCGTCCAGTTTTTATGTGCACTCTCACTTATATAAACCAATGCACATGGTAGTTTCCTGATTAACTTGAGGTGACTATTTAATGCCATATCAGGATTAATAAACTTCATAAATTTACTGAAATTACAAGTTTTGCTTCTTTTCCCCTTCAAACTTAATTGTTTTTGTGCATTTAAAAAAAAAAAAGGTTTAGGAATTTTAGGTCATGTGGTACTTGTCTATGTATGTATATAGGCAAACTTAATTTTGGAGAACTTTTTAGCTCAACCTAAGGGGAGAGATTTTTTTTCCCTTATGTATAATTGTATACTATATCCCCATCTTATGGTCTCTATATAATAATAACCAAGATCTATTTATAAAATAGCTCAGATGACTATTTCAATGTAAGGAATCGTGATTAAATTTGAGTCCATTATGTGTATTTTTATTTAAACAAAGCTTTTTTTTTTTTTAATAAAATAATGGATCCTTCAAACCCTTGAAGCTGTGCCTGCCTCCAGTGCCAAGTAGCTTCCCTGTTTTTGTGAAGTATCACCTTGGAATTCTCAGGTGTGTTCCACATGCAAGGCTGAGGCAACATTCAGGTAAAGATGGAAGAAAATTCTTCTAAGGTAATCAGATAAGGAAGGCAAAATCAGACCTCTAAAGGGAGCTTCCTCTCTTGCCAAGTATGATTCATGTTGGTGATATTTTGCCCAATAATTGTGGCAGGACCAGGTCAAGGGCAAATGAAGGACAAAGCCTGGAGGTCCAGGCATAAGGGATAGGAAATCTTTATGAAAGGCCAGGAGGTCACCTCTGACAAGGCAGTCTTTCTATGGACAAGAAAAGCCTGAACCCCACAAGGACGTGCAAGGGTGTGGCCATACCCTAGCGGGCCCACGTGCCAATCTTAGCTGTCCTTGACGGGGATCACTGGTCAGAAGTCTGAGCAGGGGGTAAGAGGCATGGCAGAGATGCAGTTGGGATATACAGGCTAGAAGTTGTTCATAGGCCCAGTCAGGCTGCAGAGCCATGTCAAGAATGGAAGCTCATTCTCCAGGCTGGGTTCCTGCAGGGCAGAAGGGTATAAGTTGGGGACAAAACGCTGGGAACAACACTTCAACACACCTGGAGGAGAGATCAGGTTCACATAAAAATGACAGAGACATTTGAATAAGAGTTTGTTTTCTGTCTTTCTTTGGTTGGGAACTCCTCCATAGAGTAAGACGTCCATTCATGCCTTCATTCAGTGTGTACTAAGTACCTACTGTGCTGGATACTACATATGTCTACAACAGTGACCACGGTCCCTGCCTTCAGAGTTCCTGGTATAGCAAAGATACAGTAAACAAATGACTACTTACATTTTAGTGTGGCAAGTTCAACAAAGAGGGAAGAGCAGGTGTTTAAGTGAAAACACAGCAGTGGTCCCTGGTGTCTGGTCCAAAAAGGCCAGGGAGAATAAGCTCCTTTTCAAGGTATCCAAGGACACATTTCTTCTAGAACTCACATGTTTTAACAGAATGTGTCTTCAGCTTGTTTGTTTTCTCACAGCTCCTTAGAGACAGAGTTTGCTAGTTGAATCTTAATTTGCCCAAATTTTTCTTTCTGTGTTCTTAGGAGGAATTTTAGCACTCATAGTTTGTAGTTATCAGTGACCATAAGGGTTTGGGCCACAATAAGGAACTGCTTGAAGTTACTTGTTAAGTGACTTCAGTGTCTACATTATAGATTAAACAAGTGTTCCTTGGCCCAGTGTTTGGTGATGGCTCAATCACCCTTTATTTGCTTTCTTCAAATCTCCTGTCATCCTTAACTAGTTTCGTCTGACTTAACCCTTGAGGGTGAGACTTGAAAGAGGTGGTTGAGGAAACTAGCCATTTAATTCACACCTCAGTGTTTACTCTTAGACTTGGTTGGAAGCAAAGTTACCAGGACCAGAATCTCTGTTATCCTTGATTTTTCATGGCCTTGCTGAGAAAAGGGTGCATTCTCAACAAATGGACTCTGTTCCTTACCTGAGCTTTAGCCCCAAATATCTAGCAGTCCTCTTTAGCTGGTGAGCTGGCCTGGACCACAGATGAAGATCAGAAGACTCTTTTTTTCCTTTTTGATGAAGACCTGATCTAAGCAGTAGTTCTCAAACTTGAGCTTGCATCAGAATCACCTAGTGGGCTGGATATAACAGGGATTTCCAAGCCCTATCCCCAAACTTTGATTCAGCAGGTCTGGGGTAAGACCTGAGAATTTGCTTTTCTTGCAGTCGCAGTTGACTCGTCTGGGGGGGGGGAGGTGGCGGCCGGTTGCCAAATCCTAGGCTCTCAGGATTGCTTGGAGGGTACCGGCGGCGGGGGCTCTTTCCCGGAGGCGAGGGCGAGGCGGGGGACTTGGCCAGGTCCCCGGCGGAGTGGCGTGCAAAGTATGGAGGGCGGCGAGAAAGGAACAAGCGGGACACGGTTCTTTTAGGGTGAAGAAGCCAAGAGAGTTTATTAGGGGAGAGTACAAGCTTATATCGGGCGTTTAGAGGGCGGGGTAGCTGTAGAGGTTAAAGGCTTGGATTGGTTCTGAGAGGGCGCGGAGGTTAGGATTGGTTCTGAGAGGGCGCGGAGGTTGATTGAAAAGGGGCGAGAGTTGCTCCGGTAACGGTGTCTGGCAACAATGTATGCGCACTGGTGGTAATGGGAGTTGCACTGGCAACGGGGAGTGTCCGGGCAAGATAAGGGGGTGGGGAAAAGGCGGTTCCCTCCGGCAAGCCTCCCCTAACAGTGGTATTTTGGGTGAGGAAATGGGGCCTGCCTCCGGCCTCACTTTCCCAGGCCCGGGGGGCTGCGGAGGGCGCTGTCGCCCGTGCCCACCACCCTCCCCAGGGGCTGATCAGGTCCCCCAGCCCAGGCCCGCCAAGTTGAAGCACGTAATCAGTGTCCCGCATTTTCTAACGAGTTCACAGGTGATGCTTGGTGTCTGGGTATTACGCTTTGAAAACCATTGATCTAAGGCAAGCCCATAGAACCTAGACCTTCTCCTGTCTTTCCCCTTTGCTCCTGGCCTTACCTTGGCTATCCACATCTAACCACCAGTAGTTTGATGGGTGTTCCAATTAAGAAGCCAAAGTCGACGGAGGGTCAATCCAGTCCCCCAGTCTCATGGTTCCCCACCCTGAAGTCCCTGTACCTTTCAAGGACAAAGATTCCTTCCTGTCCAGGAAACCCAGGGCTTCTACCCAGCTGCACAGTTAAGAACACCATGAAACAAAATCCAAGGAGACCAGTTCTTTCTATAATCTATTTACAGTTTCCACCTACAATCTGTCCATGGTGCTATTTTGATTTCTTTGTTCCCAGATCTGATCAGGACTCCTGTTGTGGGAATGAGAAGGTCCACGCCATGCCCAGAGGTTATTGCGTCTGGCTAACAATTCCTGAGGGAGAAGTTGTCATTTTTGTGCATGGTTAAGTTTACACATCCACCAGATATTCTGTTGGTTCTGTCCTTGAAAGTGGTGACAAGTTCTTTCACTTTTAGGTTGGGGAGGTGAGGCCTGCCACTCTGGTCCTTCATTTACAAGTATCCCAGGATCATCTAATGGTCTGATTTCTCAGGGCTGCTGAGGTAACCCTGCCTGTCTTACATACTCAGTAGTAATAAAATACTTTCTGCTGTTTGCTATAACTCCTTGGTAGGAACAGAGTTGCTTTATTTCAGAGGCATAAGAGATAAAAAAGAAGATATCTTTACTCTGCAGAATTTTTGTAAGACACAAAATTCTGAAACAGGTTTATTACATGGAGTCAGAGGAAAAACCCAATTAAATTGTAGGATAAAATCCCCAGGCTCCTACTGCACATAAACACAGTAGGTAGTAAAGGTTGACTTTACTTTGCATCCTTTCAAGCAGTTTTCTTTTTCACAGTCAATTCTGTAATTCATACAATAAAAATGAGTATTATGCAAGTGATACCTTGTATTTCTGAAAGATCAAAATACCGGTGAGCCAGGCCCTGGCTAAGCATTAAGGGATATTATATATGGGCCACTGCTGTTCTCAGCCTTTGCCCTCCTTCAGCAACATCTTCTTAAACCTGAGTCTTTGCCTGAACCCTTTTGAGGGACTTACCCACTAGGGAAGGGGTAAGTAGCAAGGGATTATCAGGGTCAGATAACTCCAGTCATAGACTACCACTTTCAATACATTTTCATCTGCCGGACATGTTCAAGAGGATCTCCAAGATCTGGCACATGAACCTGGATGTCATTTCCAAGGGAACTGCTATGGGCAAATCAACCGACATCTAAATCTTTTTTTTTTTTTTTTTTTAAATTAAGATTGTTCACATACCATGCAATTATCCAAAGATCCAAAGTTTACTAAATAATCTTTTGAAATAAAGTACAGTATCTTCCTAAGATAAGAACTAATTTACCGTATTCTAATTTCTTTGAAAACTGATGATCGCATACTGAATTTTATGTTAACAGTTACTTATTATATTCAAGTTAAGCTGATTCCCTAAATGCTCCAGATAACTAAGCATCTTACAGACATATTTTGTAGAATCCTTATATAATGAGCTGTAGTATATGATCACAGGTATCATCTAACAAACTTAAAAAGGCAATTCTTAATTTTTTTCCACTATTTTTAATAAGTTTAAGAAAGCTACTCTTGCCTCTTAATTATAGTGAATATTCAGGTGAGGGGTAGAGACAAATAGCTGATGTTTGCTTTCTGTTCTCATTTTATTCCTGTTGGATTTGTGTTTTTATAAACTCCAGGAAATTTCTTTGAATCGGATGGTACTTTATAACAGATTTTTCATGGCAAAGACCATAGGTTTCCTGGAGTTCAGGATCTATTAAAGGCTAAATGGAGCACTACTGTGATCAGTTTTATTTCCAAATGTAAGTATAGTAGACGTTGAAGAGTTAATATCCAAGTTTTAGTCACTATTTCTAAGTAATTCTCCAAAGTCATGAATAGAAATCAGTCACAACTGGAGTGTGTATGAAGGCTCCAGTACAGTCATGGTTTTAAATCCTGAAAGGAAAAGGAAAATGTTTTACACTTCTTCCTGCTATCTTGTTCTTGACAAGAATTCCAGGAGATATATTTAAAATTTGATTTAGTGAAAAAAATTATAATCTTTTAAAACATCATCTTACCTTTACTTTTGAGAACATTTTTCCTGAATATAAAGAATATGGTCACTATGGATATCTTAAAATACCGGAAAATATTAAAGGACTTAAGAGTCACCTAAACTGTTATCCACATGTATCAACTGTTTGTATTTTGGGATATGTCTAGCTAGTCTTTTTCCTCTGTACATACATAATAAGCAACATACATATAACACAAATTTGGGTCATACTTGAATATGATTTTGTAACCTGCTTTTTATTTGCTTAACAATGAGAGCATTTTTATTTGCTTAAAGAGAGGTGAACATTTTAGGAATTTTTCCTAATGTGCTGTCGTTAGGCAAATAGCTCTTCCTTTAAAGCACTATTTTTAATGGGCACAGAATATTTAAATACTACAGTGTATCTAATCATTTGCTTAGTGATGCTCATATAAGGCCAGTATTTTTCTATTATAAACACAATAAGATGCATTTACTTAGGGCTAATTCCACTGAAAGAATTACTGGATCACAGAACCTGGACGTTTTAAGGTTATAGAAACATCTTGACAAATTCATTTTGACTGCAGTATACCAGAATGCCCTGACCCCCAGCTCTCAACAACATTTTCTTAATCTTCCACTCTTTGTGACTTTTGAAAAGATTTTTTTAATGGCTTGATGAAAATGAAGTATTTTTAGCAGATGGGGAAAATTATCAGTAATGATGCTGTATGTCGGTGTCGGCTTAGATTCTCACTTGAAGTGGTTTATTTAAAAGCTCCGGATAATCTGATGATGGCTGATCTGTTTTTAGAAATACAAGGATATCTTACTAAAGACTGAAAAGCAAGATGCTGAAAAGAGCTTGATAGATTCAACTAATTTTCTTTTGGTCAGTGGAAATTTTATCCCAACTCTCTCTTGGAAAACAGTGTTGGTTCTGATCATGGGTCATATAAGGTCATGATTTACTTGGTTAATGGGATTTGTATGGTTGGGTGGGAAAGGGATTAACTTTTTATGGAACTTCTTTGTCATAAGGTTGAAAGTAAAAAAAAAAAAAGTTAAACTCATAAGTGAGTCATACTGCATTTTTGTTCACGTGAAAGCTATATAGTTTGGATATAACCAAGTGGAGGCAAGTGCCTTTTCCTCCTAATTTGTGCACAAATAGAAATAAATGAAGACTGTCTTGGTTGGCTTGAGGGAAGCTGTGGGTTTTTTGTTTTGTTTTGTTTTGTTTTTTATTTTTTTAGTCCTGTTTTTATTGCTGATGTATAAAATTGTTAAAGGACATTTGGATCCTGGAAAAGATACACAGCAGAAATTATATCTTTATTCCTCAAAGAGGTTTTGGAATAAAAGGACAGTTATCTGAAATCAGTTCTAGATGACATTTTATTCTGTACTTCTCTGTCTTTGATTCAGTTGAACAAATACATATTGAATGCCTGCTCACTTCGAGGCAGAGCAGTCTCTACTGCATTCCAGATTGTTTTGACTTCTTGCTAGACCTTTTATGAAAGATGCCCAGCTTCAGTATGGCATCTTTTTCAGGACCCATTGTATTAGCTTCCTGTGGCTGCTGTAACGAATTACCATAAACCAGTGGCTGAAAACAACAAACTTATTTTCTTGCAGTCTGTAGGCCAGAAATGAAGAAGGTGTCGACAGGCCCATGCTCCCTCCAGAAGCCATAGGGGAGAGCCCCCTCCATACCTCCTCCACTTCCCGTGGCTGCCTCACTCCAGGCTGTGCCCCTGAAGTCACATTGCTTTCTCCTCTCGGTGTTAAGTCTCCCTCCTATAAGGATACTTGTGTGATTGCCTTTGGGCTCCATTCTGATAATGCAGGATAATCTCCTCATCTCAAGCTTCTTAACAAAGTCACATCTGCAAAGTCCTTTTTTGCCATGAATGTTAGCATTTATGGTATGTTTCAGGGATTGGGTGGTGGATACCTATTGGGGGACCATTCTTGGGGGATCATTATTCAGTCTGTCAAACCCAAGTGCCTTAATTATACCTGACTTTACATACTGCCCTGTGCCCAGTCTACCAGGACACAAGGCATGTGTCTAGAAACAAAAAATGCTTTGCTCAAGTTTTGATCCAACTGGCCTAGGACGCTGGACTCCGTCTATCTAGCGTATCTGGGATAGGTGGTCTGATATGTCTTCAAGACAATCCTGTGGGTCTGGCCAGGGAGACAAGACAGCAGAATTAAAGATTTGGGGCAGAGTAGGCTGAGAAACAAATAACTGCCATTCCTTGGTTCATCCCAGCTAAATGGATGGAAGCCCGTCTTCGTGGATGATGTGCATGTCCTACTTGAGGATTTAGTCCATCAGTATCCCTACCTCAGCTCCTTGTGGTCTCAACGCTTTCAGTTCCTCATTATCTTCTTGAGAAGAAGCTTTGGACGCTTGTTAGAAAACAAGGCCTTCTATGAATGCACCCCCACCCCCCACCCCCCAGTCTGCTCCCTACCAAGCACCCTCCAGTCCAGGAGTTTTTCCTCTGCAGCCAGCATAATAGCTAATTTGTTCCAGTTGCATAAGAACTTAGAAACAATGAGACTATTTAAAAGCCCACTGGCTGCCTCCCAGTAAATGCCAAAGGTGTTTACACTGGAAAAGGTGCAGGGTAATATATACATTCTCCTTCACTTTCTGAGTTCCCCAAGGAGATAGCAGAATGTTCCGGTGGGCTCTGTATGGCCAGGTGGTGGCCTAGGAGGTGGAAGAGGCAACTAAACCATGAAATACCTTGTGAGGCCTTAGGAGGCAAGCTAGAGAATTTGACAAGGGAACCTTCCGCACAGCGCAATAAAAGTGTTTGTCAATTAGCTGCGGGTTTGGCTTTAAGATGATTGCCAAAAGGGCTTATAGAGTGACCAGTTCCCTTCTCCACGCCTTCTTTTAATTTTAATTCAATTTTTTTGAGGTTTATTTTCATACCGTACAATATTGGTGTACCATCAGTTTTTCAGTATCATTATATAGTTGTGTGTTCGTCACCACAGTCAATTTTTGAACATTTTCATTACCAATACAAAAAAAGAATAAGAATAAAAGTTAAAGTAAAAAAGAACACCCAAAGCATCCCATACTCCCCATCCCTCCCTGTTATTCATTTACTTTTTGTCCTTGTTTTTCTATTCATCTGTCCATAAAGTGGATAAAGGGAGTGGAAGCCACAAAGTTTTCACAATGACATGGTCACACAGTGTAAGCTATATAGTTATACACTTGTCTTCAAGAATCAAGGCTACTGGGTTTCTGTTCAGCAGTTTCAGGT
Source organism: Choloepus didactylus (assembly GCF_015220235.1). NCBI lineage: Eukaryota > Metazoa > Chordata > Mammalia > Pilosa > Megalonychidae > Choloepus > Choloepus didactylus. Next base: position 25,355,624 of record NC_051325.1, on the reverse strand, counting down.
ATTTCCTTCTAGCTGTTCCAATACACTAAAAACTAAAAAGGGATATCTATATAAATGATAAGAAAAACTTCCAGAATGACCTCTCAACTCTATTTGAAACCTCTCAGCCACTGAAACTTGATTTTGTTTCATTTCTCTTCCCCTTTTTGGTCCAAGAAAGCTTTCTGAATCCCACAATGCCAGTTCCAAGCTCATCCCGAGGAGTCATGTCCCATGTTGCCAGGGAGACTTACACTCCTGGGAGTCATGTCCCATGTAGGGGGGAGGGCAAGGAGTTGACCTGCGGAGTTGGCTTAGAGAGAGAGGCCACATCTGAGCAACAAAAGAGGTTCTCTGGGGGTGACTCTTAGGCACAATTTTAGTAGGCTTAGCTTCTCCTTTGCAGTAACAAACTTCATAAGTACAAGCCCCAAGATCTAGGGCTTGGCCTTCTAAATTGGTACACCCCAATGCTTGTGAGAATATCATTAATTCCTCCAGGAGGGGAAGCTTAATATTTCCACATTTTCCCCCAGTCCCTCAAGGAGGGGTTACAAATACATTTTAATTCTCTGCCCAGATTACTCTGGAATGTATTGGGGCTTCACAGTAACCTGTACAAACCAACCAGATTTCACTCCCTAATCAACATTCCATGTAATTATGGTATTTGAATAAAATGACCATATGAGTCAAATTATCTAGTGTGTTGCAATAAATATAGATTTGGCACCTAATAAACATCTCTTTTGGTCTCACGTAGAAGTTGAAGTTTTTAAAACACCATCAATGTCATCCTTCACCCTTTGTCTGATTTACCATAATTTATCATAATCATAATCATAACCATAAACCAAGTCCATTTCATTCGTATCTCTAATTGAAGTCTGATCTCTTTTTCAGACTCTTTAACATTTGCTGTATGGAGTAATGCTTGGCGTTCTTAGTTGCCAGACTCTGGCTCAGAGTCTCAGCTGTCACACAGATACCCAAAGTTCCAGGGACCGACCAGGTTATACACAAAGAGCTCGGCATCTCAGAATTTAGAAGTAACCGTTACAACTCAGGAATAAATGTAACTGCTGTAAGAGTAACAGTCTAGGAACCTTTACAGTAAGCCTTCTCCTGATAACTTATGCTCTAAGACTCAATTCTCAGAGTTTGCACATTATAGTTTGCTATAATGCCTCACTATTAGTGAGGCATTATAATGTTTCTCTGCATTTCTGGTTTATTTCACTCAACATACTGTCCTCAATGTCCATTTACCACACAGCTTCATTCCTTCTTTTAGTAGCTCAATATTCCATTGTATGTGTACACCACAGTTCACCATTCTGTTCATCAAGTCGATGTACCCTTAGGCCACCTCCATCCACTGCAAATTGTGAATACTGACCCCATAAACCCCACTGTGCAAATGTCCATTTGTGTCCCTTGTTCCTTTCTCCGAAATAATCAAGGTCATAAGTTTGGAGTGGTCTTTCCAGATCTCTTTAGTTTATATAAACGTAGACCTAGAAAAACATAGGTTTTTGTGTGTGCATGTATTTATGTAAATGGTGTCAAACTGTTTGTTCTGTTGCTTCCTGTTTCACTTAATGGTATGGGGTAGAGACTTTTCAATTGCAAAACATTGAGCATTACCTCATTCTTGTAAGATATGCCAGGATATGCATGTAGGCCTTTTTTCTTAATCCCTTTAGGGAGGTAGTTACACTGAATTTTTTTTTAAATGTTGAAACTTCATGTTTTATTCTTTTAATAACCACATGCAATAAATTTGTTGGTATTTTAGCTACAATTTTTTTTTCTCCGATGAGCATGAGGATTGTGAGGGACTTTGTGAAATGAGACAGATAGCTTCAATAGACACACACACTCACACACACACGTGCACACACACACCGGTGTTCTGGGAAAATGTAGGTACATAGAAATTGTGTGTAACTTGAAGACTTGATAGAACTCACCTGTAATACCATCTAGGCCTAAACTTTATTTTTCCATTCCCTTCTAAGGCCACTGGTCTTCTTAGGTCTTCTGCAAGTTAGCCAGATTTGTTTATCACTGAAAAGCATCCACTTTATTTAGGCTTTCAAATACTTTGTATAATGTTTTACATAATATTCTCTCAATTTTTACATTCCCTTTGTAACTGGTCATCCCACTTTTCGTTGTGAATGTTGTGAGTTTGTGTAGCCTCCTTTATTTCTCTTACTTAATACTTGCCAAAGATACATCTAACATGGATATTAAAAAAACAATTTGTTTTTTATTTTTTTGATCTTTTTACTATTTTTAGCTACACATTACTTACATTGACATACATTGTTCTTGTTTTTCATTTCTAAAGTTTATAATTTAAAAGTGTGTGTCTAAATCCCGTATGTACAGATTTTATTCACTTTCTGGTTACCAATTTATATGTTTGTCTAATGTCAATAAGCATAAATGGCGTATTTTCTGCTTTAAAAAAATGCTGGGATTTCCTTTACAGCCTAATTGTGATCAAATTTTAAGACTGTTACATGCATGTGTAGTAGCTGGGGTGTAAATGAGGAAGAGATGTAAAAAAATACAACATTAATGAGGATTAAGCTCATTAATGTTACCTAAGTTTTAAATTGAGTCATTAAATACTTTTGGTTAAATCAAATCCTCAATATTCTTTATATTATTCTTCAGTTGTTGTTTCCCACTATGTTTGTGGCTTTGTCAGTTTCCCTTTGTTTTCTCAGTTTTTGCGTTGTTTTGATGCTGTTTGCTCACATTCTTAAATATTAATGATAATTTAAATAAATTTGATTGCCCCTTTTCTTAATATGATGTATCACTATGCCTCTGATTTTTTTCCTTGATGTCTATTTTGCCTAGTATTGCTGTTTTTACACCTGCTCCCTTTTCTTCTTAGCATGTGACAGTTGTCTTTCTTTATCCCTTCATTTTCAAGCTTATTTTTTATTTTGTAAATATTTCTTGAAAACAACCATAATTTTCCCCAATTTTAAAGCCTGTTTTTAACTGGTGAATTTAACCAATTCATATTTTTTAAAATTACTGTCATTTTTTTCCATTTATCATGCTTTTTTTCTTTCTCTCTCTCCAGTTCTTTCATGTTTTCTTTTTAAAAGGCACTTAAGAGTCTTTGTTCCATTTCCTCCTTCTTAACTGTAAGTTAAACTTTACATTTTTGGTTTTCTATAGGAAAATTCTTAAATCTTTACCCATAATAAACTTGTATTTTTCTATCAATATCTAGATTTTCAGGGTCCCTATTTCACTCCAAAAATGATTTTATGAACCTTTGTTCCTTTCTTCCTTCCTCCCACTCTGTCACTTGCACAACTCCTGTATTGTTAAAATCTGGGATTTATTTAGGCTCTAGACTGTTACTCCTTTGTTTTTCCTTCCTTTCCTTAAGGAAAGTCTTAAAAGTAAGTTTCATTGTTTCTTTTTAACTTCTTTTTCTCTTTCCTTTTCTTTTTCTCACCATTACTTCTCATCCCTTATTTCTCTAGATTTCTCTTTCTTCTTGACAGAATATGAATACATTAAATCTTTCAGAGTTGGTATTACACGTTTCTGATTCCTTGCAAGTCTGTAAATATATTTTCCTCTAAAAGTTGAAATATAATTTGATTGGACAGAGTTTCATCTCAGAGTTGTCTTCCTCACAACTTAGAATTCATTGCTCCACTGTCTTCTTGTGTTTAATATCATAGACAATATGCTAATGTCAGTCTATTGTTCACTTCTAGATCACCTTTTCCTCCCTATGTGTCTCTGAAAGATTTTGTAACTTCTCTTCATATTTTATGTTCTCAGTTTTACCACATCATATGTTCAGGTATGTGTATCTTTTTGCTCCCATATGTACTGCCTGTGATCACTTTATTTGTTCACTCTAGGACTCAAATATTCATATTTGGGAAACGTTCTCTACTATGGCTTTGATAATTCCCATTTCTCTTTTGCCTCTACTTTCTCTCCTAACAGAAGATCTTCTGTTAGGTGATGGTGGACCTTCTGGTTCCATTTTTCATGTCTCTAAACTTTTGTTCATGCTTTCTACTTCTTTTTCTATTGCATTCTGTGAGAATTCCTTGGCTCAGCACTCCGTTGGAGTTCTCTTTACTCTTCAGCCCACTGATTAAGAGGTTTATTTCAGAAATCTTTTTTTAAATTTCTAGAATCTGTAGTTGATTATTTTGGAGGAACAAAAATATACTCTCTCGTCAGTTTATAGACTATCAGCCATACTTATGCCGGAGTCATGTTCTGTTTGTTATCTCTGAGCTACTTGCTATTTGCAGGGAGCCTCTGTGCATCTTTCGGTCTATGGTTTCCTTCTATCATCTGATCCCATCAGATGTTTTAAAAAGAGTATCTTAGGGGATTTGGAGAGGAAAGAGGAAAGGGGAAGCTTCCCAGATGATCGTCTCTGTCATTTTTTGATGAGGTTATTTCTTCAGGTTTACAGACAAGAAGAAAGAAAGTTGGGTTCTGATGAGGGGACTAAGAAAAAGGAAGAAAATCTATAGACTTCAAGTATTTGAAGAAGAGGATTCTTTAACATATAAATACAACATGATTAACCTTTGATCCTCAATCGTTATTTAATTTTGTTTACTAATGAGTTCTTCTGTTTGTTGTTGTTTCAGGTCTGAATAAAATCATGGCCAAACCTTATGAGTTTAACTGGCAGAAAGAAGTTCCCAGCTTTTTGCAAGAAGGAGCAGTTTTTGATAGATATGAAGAGGTAAAGAGATGCTATTCATCTTTTATTTCAAGATGATATAGGTGATGGACTCTCTGCTTGATGTGCTCAGATGACCCAATTCCTGAGACACTGGGGTTTCAAAGAGAGAGTTTATTGCTAGACGTGAAGCAGGAGATCAGATGGCCTGACACCCCAAAATCTGTCTCTGTGAACTGAAATTCTGATAGTTTTATAGTAGCAAAAGGATGGGCAGGTTTTAGGATAATGAGCACAATGGCACCAGATGATGTAATTAGAGGTGATCTAATTTTTGAGCATGCACAGATTGATTACATGCTTGGTCATAGAAAGTATATAAGAAAATGGCGGCCTTAATATGATGATGGCCTGATTTTTATAATGAGGTATGGGTCACTTACAGGTTAAAGTCTAAGCTACTGCCTATGTCAGGTGGGCCCATTTTGTTTAGATCCAGCTTAGGTTATCAGATAACTTTGGACTTGGGGTGGGTTAGTTTTGGGCTGACCCAAGGCCCTTCATTAATAAACATTAGTGTCTGTCTTTAGTGATGATAAGACTCTCAAGTTGAAAAACTGGATAAATGGGTACAAGTTAGGGTCAGTCTTAAGGTTTTTACAATCACAGGGGCACAAAATAAAGGCTATAAATCATCAGCGATCAAGGCAGCTAGATTACAGTTCAGAGATTTCAGGTATTTCCCTCTGTCTAATATGCATAAAGTAAAAAAGGAGTATCTATATAATGATTTAGTAATTATAATCATCCCTTAAATCCTAACTTCTCAGTTACAGAAACATTCTAATTATTATTTAATTTTAATTACAGTATGGAGTAAATATTCTTTGACATGAGTGAGAACATCTGCGTATTTGAGATTTGTAAATTGGAATAGTTAGAAAGAGGCAGGCTGTGAGATATAATAATGATAATGATACTGTAATTTATTGAGCCTCAATGTGTGCCAGACAACCTTCTAAGCCCTTTGTGGGTATTTAATTGCTCACGATCACCTTATAAGGCACTTGGTTTTATCTTTGGATTACAAATGGGTTTTATATAGTAACAATTTTTGCTTAATTAGTCCTTTTGGCACACTTTCCACGTAAATTTTCCGTTTTGTATAAATGTAGCAATGATTGAACTTTGTGCCTGCCAGTTGCTTTGCTCATGACCAACACTTTGCATGCCTCTGCTTCTATCATTTGTTTGTGCCTTGTAAGGTGGCATGGCTCTGGACTTGGTATATAACAGGGGCCTTTGGGCCACCCATCTGATTAGTGAGCACATTGTCTTTCTCTGTCTTTCTCAGAGTGAACTTAATTTGAGGTGACTTGGGGAGGGATATGTGATAAAATTGATATTGCCTCTAAGGCAAAACGTAAAAACTTGTTGAGATGTCACTTAGTCTGAGTTGGTTCCTTCCAAAATCAATGAAATGTAAATAGCAGCTAATCGGCCCTCCCTGCAGTTCAGATTGCCAGAGGCTGAAACTATCTTACCAGGTCTTCTATGGACTCTGGTGACTTAGCACTTATTTGCTAAGTCCGCATCATAGCACTCTCTGGATTTATGATAGTTGTCAAGAGAATACAAAGTAAGTTGCTACAAAGGACTATTTTTATCCATTTTTTTACAACTTGGCAGAGAAAGTCAAGGACTAGCATAGATAGTTTTGAAGTCTTTGTCTCAGGTAAGCTTGGTCCCAGTGTTTCTAAGATGATGGCCATTGGTTTTTATTAGGAGCTGGTGAGAGAATTTATCTTGCCCAGGGTCTCCTAGAGCAGCCCAAAAGACTTGTGGTTTTCTAAGCCAATTTCCCAGGCTTTTCTTGTAATTCAGAGAGGGCCATTTTGAAAAGATTGAATGTAATCACTGGCTGAGTATTTATTCTACTATCATGTAAGCAAAACATATTAGAGAAAAAAGTACTTATTTTTGATAAAGTGCAGCAAGATTTGAAAAACTGGAGTTTCATCATTTGAATATTTTTATTTCTCCTGATTTTCTTTGGTTATTAATCATCACAACTCACACTTAGAAAATAATTTTCAGCTGTGCTTCTAGAGTCTCCCAGGTGCTTTTCTTCCGGGTTATTCTGAAAATGAAATAAAACTAGAAGGAAAGAAACCTTTGAACAAATATGAAGTCCAGTTGAGCCACAATTTCAACTTTAGGTGCTATTTTACTAGGATTTAGGCAGAAAAGTTTTAACTTAATAAAGTAAACATCTCTCTTCATAGCAAAATATCAAATCAGAAAGCCAAGTGGTATTTCAAGCTGGACTGTAGGTTCTTGGGTAGCCAAGTCTGTTGACAGCTTATTTTTCTTATATCCCAACCCTATCTGATGCATTTCTTGGTAGTCATAGCCCTCAAGATATTCAAGGCAACAAAAATGTAAGCAGGAAAGATTTGTTTCTACAGTGCGTATATGAACAGTAGTGAGAAATGACAGCTGGCAGCAAGTGGGAGAACCAGGAATTAGAGAAAATAAACAGAGCTCCGAAAGCATCCTAGCCAAGGGCCATTTTGTGAATGGGCACAAGTGCTTTACAGCATCATGATAACTAATGTTGCCATGGAGGCCTAAAGTATTAGGTAAATATTACATTATGTTCTGTGCACTTGTTACAAGAAGACAAGGAAGTGTGTTAAGCAGTGAGTGAGTGCTCACTAAATGAGAAAGTGTAGCCACTGTTTTAAAAAATACGTATTATTATGTCAATGAATTCAATATATGCAACTGTATTTAAGCAACATCTTATTCTTCAGTACTGAGGAGTTTTTCTTTAGCCCGAATTTCAGAAACTACATAGCAGCATGAGTTGTAGCATCTGTTTGTATTGCTATGCCACTTCTAAATCTGGTTTCTTCCAACTTAAAAGTTTCTAAAATGTAGACAAGATTTTTCAATTGCAGAGGAGAGATACAGCAGTGCTGTTAATAAAACACCCATCATCTGAATGTCTTGAACTCAACCAGTCTCCTGAGTTTCCTTTAATGCCCAATTTAAAGGGCTCAAGAACCCATCCCCTGGCAGTTCGGGGTCCTCCCTTTTGTCTCAGGAAGTCTCACGCTCAGCAATTCCCCTTACTGTCCAACGCCTTTTAACCTCTCAGTTTCTGGGATTGTTGGCTGCTTCATTTCTCTTCTCTGCCTAAACCCATTATATCAACAAGCCCCAGGAACACAGGGATGTTGTGTAAAATAGACTTTTACTAAAGATTTGTGATCAGAGAAGAATGAAGGAACATGGCAGGTGGACTCAGAGATCACACTTAATTTCTTTGCCAGCCCTGCCTAAGAGATTCTCTCACTGCCTGTCCTTTTACCCCATTCCACCACCAAGATGCGTGTGCCTGTTTCTTCTGTTTTTTTTTCTTTTTAATCTGAGCCCTTTTCCAACTTACACTCTCTTCCTCTTTTCCAAATTCCTCCCCGCCCCATTAAAGAAAATAGTCCTTCCTCTCAAGCCAAAGGAACAAAACTGAAAATTCTAATCCCGTCTCATCCTGAGCAGAGCAGTATTGCTCCCTTCATCTCAGACTCTCCCATCCAGACTCTCCAGAGGCCTTGCCTTTTATATAACCTTTAAGGAAAATGCATATGTTTGAAACAAACTTTTAAAAGAGCTTTATCCTTAAGAAATGTTACTGTCCCTAGATAAGTGCTGACCAACAGAACTGTCTACCGTGGTGGGAGTGCTCTGAATCTGTGCTGCCCATGTGCCTGGTAGGACCGAGGTGCTGAACTTATTAATTCTATTTGCACGGCCACACGTGGCTAGTGGCTGCCTTACTGGACAGTGCTGTTCTAGACAGCAAGCTCACACAATACCTAGATTTAAAAATACTGTCATCCTTTCCCAACATAAAGAAATCATTCTCTGTTCACTTAATTGGCATCCACAATTCTGAAAAGCCAAGCACTTCTTTTTAGTGGCAGCCGTGGCAGGGGTCTAAATGTCTTATGGAAAACAAGTCACCTCAGCCACCAGCTCCACCCTCCCCACATCACAAATCGCAGCTGGGGCTGGCCCTTATTCTTACCCAGTGGACCTTACTGTGTCTGAGGCACACTGCCCAGGCGGAGTACAATTTTCCACCAAAGCCATGGTCTTCTATATTAGCTCTCCCCGTCTTCCCCCCACCTCCCTCCCCAACACAAACATTTGTTGAGCCAGCTGGTACTCGAAACTCTTGTCAGGATAATTGAAACAAACAATTACTGCAGTAGCCAGACCCAGAGAAACATCAAAGTGCTGGATCAATACAGACTTGAAAGTAGGGCAGAGTGGGAGCTGGGCTGAATTTGGCCTCTTTCCACAGTGGCTCTGAAATCACATTGTGGGCCACACAGGGAAGCTCAGAAAAGCTTACAAACCACCCATCATTTATCAGTGAAGCAAAGCATTACCCAAGAATAATTTTCGAAATGCTAAAAATACGATTCATAAATATTGATTTAAGGAACTATTGAACTCCTCAGTGTGGACACCAGCAGGATGATAAAGTTAATTCCCAGAGTATTTAAGAAACAGTCTTATGTAGTTAGTATAGGAAAGCTGAAATAAGTTAGCTACAAAACTGATTAATGTCCTATGAAGCAGTTAAACTATAACCTTTGGAATTCTCTTTTCTGACAGACACAAATCACTTGCTCCTCTATAAAACGAAGAACATTTACAACTTATCTGTCTAATGTCAAAGATAAATAGTCATTGTAAGTCTGCTATAAACAATAGTAAATAGTCAGTGAAGCAAGGGTACAGTCTTCTAGAGAAAAATCATTCTTTGGTGGGCCTGTTAGACTGTGCTCCAGTATAAAATCAAAAGGATTCCAAGTTTTGGATAATTTAAACTAAACTGTATCTACAGGGGCAAGATATTGGACTCTCTCAGAGTAGGAAGTGGAATTGTAGCACATCACTTGTCTTTTCAGTGAAGGATATCTACATAGTCATAATTGTAATAATCATACAATTGGATAATTTTCTAACTTGTAGATAAAGCAGTTCATAGATTTTCATTTATTTTGGCAATTAACTTTGTCTTCCTAAAGTAAGGGTACAGGCAAATGCTGGGAAGTAGAATGGGGTGACAAGATGGAGGGAAAGACCAGAGGATGAATATTCTCAGTGAGAGATGATGTTGGTAGCTGATGGTACATGAAATAGAGGCTTGTGTTTATTATTTGAATTATTAAAGTTGGCCATAAAACAAGAGTATAATTTCTAAACTGAAGTGGTGGAAGAAAAATGGTGAAAATGACCTAATTGGAGTTAAATTCCTGAGATTTTATCCCATGGAGCCTAGGACTACAAGTACCTGGTGAATAACTAGTTCAGTTATAGGCTCTCTTACCTTGAGTCTTGCTTTTTTCTGCTTCCAGTCCTTCCCTATCCCAACTAGAACTGAACGTGCATCCCAGCTCGTTTTGATGTCAATTTATTATCCATCACATCAAGTACGAATGTGTCAGTTTGAACGTCCAGATGTTCAGCACGTGGCCCAAGATGCCCCTTCCCCCTTCCTCTGATCAGACTTGTGGGGATAAGGACCCAGTAGGCGTGTGCTCAGCAGGATGTGAGAGGACAGGAAGAGGTTGTGCATAGAGAGGACTCTTTTGGAGCTGCAGAGAGGAGGCCCTTTCGGTTTGAGTGTGGATTGATGCGTGAGTGAGTAGAAATTAACGTGGCTAAGATGAGAGGAGTGAATGCTTGTGCAAGGGCACCAGTGTGACAGCATATTACACTGGGGGGCAATGGCAGGAGATGTTACAGAGACAGACAGCAAACAGACTTTTCATGGTTTTATTTGTCAGGCCAAGTAATTGGTGCTAGATCCTGTAAGCTCTAGGGAGGCTTTGATGGGTCTTCAGCAGGGGCATGGTAAGACCAGCATGATGAGTGGAAAATGGATAGACTGGATTAGTTATGTGGTTATGTGAATGATCTGGGAGGGGGGAGCTGGGGCTGAGAGGACCTGATGGATGGACAGACACATGGGAAATAACTAGAGACTTTGAGTATGAGAATGACCTAGAGAATTTCCTAACTTGGTGGATTAGAGGGTGAAGAATGTAAGGAGTGTAAAATGAGGTTAGGATTTCCAGCACAGGAAAACTGGGTGGGCTCTGATGCAAGGCAGAGAGAACCCCAAAGAACAGACACACTTAAGGATTCACTTATGTTGGTCCTCTCTCTGAAATGGTTTCCATCCCCTATTGCTACCCATTGAAACCCATGTGCGATACACTTACTGATCTTTCCGTGCTTTTCCTCTTGTATTCACTGGTAGTGACTTGAGGGAAAACCAAAACCAAAAATGGTGTTTATTTATCAGCATAGCTTCTGTAGCACCTGAGAAGCATTTTGCATACAATAGGAATCATGTAAATATCAGTTAAATATAGAGTCAACAGAAAGGCAATTGAAAACTAGTAAACAAGCCAAGAGGAAGAAGAAACGGATGCATTTTCCTTTTTCAGTCTTCCACTCCCAGGGTGACCACTGGCTCCTGGTGGAGTTAAAGAACAGGACCGCACAACCACTCAGGCCCAAGGCCGCTTCTGCTCAGCATCTCTATACCACGTTCCTCAGGATAAAGAAACAATTTTTAAAAATTTTTGAAATCTTAATTTAGGAAGAGGTGTTTCATGCCAAATAGTTATTTTAGACTTTTATAAGATTTTCTCAGTGTGTCACTCACATCTCTCCCTACCATGGGAGTGATAGTCATTTTCAAATTCACCAAATAAATTCAGATATCAGAAGGTTGGTGTTTGGACCACTGCTCATTTGCTAAAGCTCTCCCTCAAAGCTTCTGTACATCAGGATCTCCAGGAAAGCTTTTCACAAATACCAATGCCTGCCCACCTCCTGATGCGCTATCAAATTGGCCAGGTTTGGGGTTCAGATCAGTATTTTTAAAAATGCACGAAGGGGAATCCAACATGCAGCCAGGGTTGGGAACCTTACCCTAAAGTGTTATCTTCTGCAACAATGATGGTGCTATCTTTCTAAGCCTGTGGTTTGAGAATTAGTTATAGATCAAACCTAGATGCAAGATGGTACTGTGGCTTCGTTAGCCTGAACTGAAGCTCTGTGTGTGCAAAATGGTTTGAGTAAATAATACTCGAGTAATCAGAATATTCTAGTTAATAATTACAGGTGAGTGTATTTGTGTATATTATATAAGCGTATCATGACGCATACCATGTGAATTATCATGTTGAAGTCATTAGGCTATGACAACCTATACACCAGCTTAAAGTTAAATAATCTTGAACAATTGACTATTTAATCCAGAAAATGTGCTTTGTTTTGCCAGAAGCAGAAATTATAAGGTACTGAGAAAACAAGTGAGAAAGTATTTTTGGATGAAATTTAGAGTAGATTAGATATTTGTTACTATGGCTTAAGCATATGATATATTCAATTAATTGTGCCAACCACTATTCTGGAAGCCAGAGATAAAGTGGTGAACAAGACAAAGTCTCGGTCCTTAGAGTGTTCACAGTTGAGTGACAGGAGACAGACAATGAATCAGTAAGCATAGAAGTGAGCAGGTAAACTTCTAGTAGGTTAAATGCTATTACCTGATAAAAGAAGCGATGCAAGAGAGCCGGCACTGGGAGACAGGGTGAGGAGGCAGAAGTCTCTACTCAGGAGTTGACATTGTAATGAAGGAATGGCTGGATGACAAAAAGGTGCTAGCTTTGCCAGAACTAAGGGAAAAGCATTCTAAGGTGTGGGAAAAGAGGTGCAAAGTCCCCGAGGCAAGCAAAATCTTGATACACTAGAAGAGTAGGACAAAGTTTGGAGTGGGCATAGTATGAGGGGGCATGGTAAGAAAAGAAGCCTGGGAAATAGGCATAGGCCCTTCCTGTGGATCAGCGGTTCTCAAAGTGTGGTCACCAAACCTGTAGCAGGAACGTCGCCTTGCAGCTTCCTAGAAATACATTCTTGGGTCTATCCCATAGATCTGAATCAGAAAATATGTCTGGGGATGGGCCTAGCAATATGAGTCTTAATAAGCTTTTCATGGGATTTTTGATGCACACTCAGGAATGAGAACAAATGGTATGGAGTAGGCCAAGGAATTTGGATCTCATTCAGATTGCTGTGGGAAACCATTTTCAGTTACTGTGGTAGCTGTGTGGAGAATGGTTTGTAGGGGGCCTAAAGCACAGGTAGGGAATACGAGCATGTGCTGAGAACACCAGGACTTCAAGGCAAGCTGGGGTCTTAGTCCTTCTCTTCATGGTCAACTGTCTTATCCTCTCTCTGCTAGAAAAGAGAGACATTTAAGGCAGATGGGTCTGAAGAGGATCAGTTTTTTATCTCCTGACAATCTTGGCAGAACTGTTTTTGGTCACTTTTCCCTGTCATGACAGCCACGTGTCATGACAGCACTGTCACCAGACTCCTGTTCACCTAATCAGTTGCCTGAACCCTGAAAAAACCTGAAGCAGCAACCAGCTAGTGTCATCCGGGCTTTTGAAAAAACTCAGAACTTTTCCTTCTTCTAGACCAGCCTTTGAAATGACGGTGCTGATAATGGTATCTGTGCGCTTATGCCCCTGTAATTTAGAGCTCATTGTCATCCAAGCATGCCATATTTAAGGAAATGTCTGTATAGACTGGAGAGTTCTAGGAAGTAATTGGACTTGAAGACGAGACTGGTTTGAGCCTTGACCCTGACATTTACAAGGTACGACCTTGAGCAAGTCACTCCACCTATGTGAGTAGGCATCAGTCTCACCTTGAATGGGGGCAACACACCTATGCCAGCAGATCCTTGTAGGTATGACTCAGGCACCCAATATATGTGGATCTGAAGGCCCCATGGCATTAAGACCACCCAGGCTGTCTGTTGTGTTCCAAGTGCTTACCTAGTGTGTTCAGCCAATAAGTCAACAAATATCACTGCAAACTGTATAAAGCTGTTATTGTCAGTGCTTAGCATTGATAATTGGGCTCCTAAAGTTCTGGCACTAAAACCAATGGCTTGGAACCACTTCTCCCTTTCTTTGCCTGCCTTGACTAAGAGTGAAGGTTTAATTAAGAGAGGTCCAGGATAATCCCTGGTTTCTACTACGTAGATCCATGGTGCACATTTCCTTCTTCACTTGTGGGTAAGGTTAGAAGGGCAGTTTCAATAACAAGATTGGTTGGCTTGACCTCTGTTACCATTTGCCTCTTTATGTGTGAGCTGGAACAAGAAAGAACCGCTGGCCTTGACCTCAGGGAAAGATGAGCCTTGATGGGGCAATGAGACACATGTCAAATGAAGTGGATATCAAAGAGTGCTAAGTTGTACAGACAGACATCCAAGAATTGGGAGAACTGAGAAATCTAAAAATACTGGAGTGATAAACGACTTCCCCAAGGAGGAGTTACCAGACCTCAGGCTTGGCTGGAACAGGTGTTCTGAGGAATATGGGTAAAATCACAGGGAGCGGCACAAGATAGGAGCGACCTTGGTTTGAAGTTCTACCGGGAGACTTTGGAATGAAGAGATGAGGCCTTAACATGGGGAAAAGGCACATCCTGAGTCAGAAATGTGAAGAGACAAGGGTTTAGGACTCAATTATTAGTCAGTAATTGTATCAGCTTTTGCCACATAGCAAACCACTCCAAAACTTCTTGGCTTAAATCACCAGCCATATGTGTGGTCCACAATTCTGCAGGTCAGCAGTCTGGGCTGGGCTTAGCTGAGCACACTCATGTGTTTGCTGAGTTGCATAGGGGCTGACTGGGGTGGGGTGGCCTTAGATGGAACATCTCCTCTCCACCCCACCTGCTCTCTTACACTCCTGTAAGGAAGCCTGTTTGCTCTTGGGCACAGCCAAGGTTCTGCTGCTGTTAGCTAAGTCACAGAGCCAAACTTGAGCTGCATGGACACACTGAAGGGGTGTAGATACAGAGAGGGTGAAGGATCCTGGGCCATTTTGCAATCAACCACACTTAACTTAGGTTCCCTTATGTAGTAAATCATTTCATGTTTCAGAGTTTTAGAACAGAGTTCTACACACTCTTCCTGCAAAGGATAGTAAGTATTTCAGGCCTTGCAACCCAGCTACTCCACTTGTGTGGCTGTAGTATGCCAGTAGCCACACGTGATACATAAATGAATGAGGGTAGATGTGTTTCAATAAGACTTTATTTTCAAAAACAGGTGGCAGATTAGATTTGGCCCATGGCCTGTAGTTTGACCCCTAGCTTAGAAGACAGTGCCACACAGACGTCAACAATAAATTGATGTCAGTGGTGATGATGCAATCACTTAAGTTAATACTTTTGGTTCAGCATCCTCTCACAAACTTACGATTTTTGATTTAGTCATCTTCCATTTCTTTTCTCATTAATTTCTTTTTTCTTTTCTTTTCTTTTTGTCTGCTTTTCTCCTTTGCATGTTTCTTCTCTCTCTGATGTTTCTTTGCATTTGCTTTTCTTAGTTTATTCACAAAGGTAGAGGATAACTAGTTCCTGGAGCAGTAGAAGCATCTCACCCATGAAGTATCTAAGTCTCATGGAAAACTCTGATACTTGAGATTCATGCTACTTAGGAATGCAGACAGGACAGACTGGGATACATCCACTAGAGTAGAAGATCTGGGACTATGCTCGATTTCTAAGGAGCTTGTGGAAACAAAGCTATACAATACAAAGCAGGAAGAAAGTATTTAAAAATTAGAACACAACACTTCCAATATAACTAAAATATAAAGAAGTAACTGAGGAGCTACTTAGGTCTTTGAAATATTTCTGTGCTCTGCTAAGGAGTCAATTAAAACTCAACAGTTATAATTACAGTGCTAGGTTCTTTGCCTCTTTTCAACCCGAAGTGCTAATAGGAAAACAAGCAATATTTGCTACTTCAAACCAGGCCTGTGGGTGGCTGGTGAACTGGAACCTCTAGTGGCCAGGGCTTCTGTTTAATTAGGGTTGATGAATGCAGCCTTTTGGTTCCTGGTCTGACTTTGAAGAGGCCCAGAAGGACAACCGGGCCTCATTCTCTTTGCTTATTCTTTTTGGAGTTGTACTCTGTTAGTACGTGTGATCTGGCCTTTGAGTTAATTGAGTTCATGCAAGTGTGAACAAATGAACAGTCAAAGGAGAGAAAAAGCATATTTTACAGTGAATAATCTTAAAGTAGCTTCTTGAGTAATAAAATTGTATGTCTTTAAACGTATGCAGTCTTATGTGAGTTCCCTGCGTTCCTAATATTATGAGGGGGTGTTTGTTGTTGTTACTGGTTTGGGGTGGTTTTTAGGGAGGATGCTTTTCAGTGTTTAACAGCCCTGTTATTCTGTAGGACTTTTTACCTCATTTCAGATAAGAAAAGTAGATATCAAAATGGTTAAATACCTCGCCTGAGGTCACGTAACTAATCCCATACTGATCGGAAAGATTCTGTACCAGGTAGCCTTGCTGGTTCCCAGGGTTGTATGAACCAAAGGCACCTAGGAACTTTCTAGACTTGCAGATTCTCAAGCCTCCTGCAGACCTGCTGAATTGGGATCTCTGGGGCAGCCCCAGCAGTCTGTGCTTTGAGCGCCCCCCGGCTGATTCTGACGAAGCCCACTCAAATTTAAGAGCCACTAGGTGTGGGGCAAGGGCTGGAGTTTTACTAAGAAGGAAATACAACTAAACCTGTTTAAGGTTCTTTACAGCAAATCTTCCTCAAACGAGCAACGCAGATAAAGGAAGACAAACGTCAACCAAAAGCACAAAAAGCAAAACAAAAAACCGTGTTGAACAAAAGAGACTTTTTTTTTTCCGGAGGGGTTGAATGCTTCTGACGTATAAGAAGCAATTTTGTGTACCAGGCCCGGTGCTAAGCACTCTGCATCTGTTCTCTCTTTAAACCCTGTGGAGGATGTGAGGATTAAGTGAGATGATTTCCTACATTGTACAGAGGAGGAAAGATAAGCTCAGATCAGTTTGGGATTTGCCTACTGTCCAACAGGTAGGTGGAGCCAGACTGCAGAACTGAAGTATTGGTAAAAAGAACGTATACAAGTCTACGGCTACCTGTATCACAGTTCAGGATGTCTGCTGGCAGAGAAACAATCTTTAAAAATACACGTGATGTGAAAAAACAACTTGCAAAGAAAATATTCTTTCTAAAGTTCAGTAATGAAAGCTAGAACCAAAGATCTGTTTAACTCTTGATTACCCGTTAGCTTTATCTATTCCAGACCATAATTACACTGATAGTCCCAGGAGTCCTTAATTGGATTCTGTTTAGGGAATGGGAATGGAAGGAAGTAGTTTTCATATAATTGCCCCTAAGTGCTCCAAAGGGCACTAACATCTCTCTGCCTTAAAGCCAATAAAAATCAGCCTGTAAAGATAGAAAAGTATTAACCAGAACTTTTTTAGTTTAATTAAAAAAAAAAAAGCTAGGTAAAATGTCCTATACAACAGGAATGTAATACTTTCGTTCAGTCAGATATGTTTTTTAATCCTTAATATTGATTTTGATTAACGAATAAGTGCATGGTTTTAAAACTTTCTCTGAAAGTCATAAATAGTAAGCAATTGCTCTGAAATGGTACCTTATCAAGAACAGTTAATAGATGAGCTGACCCAGGTATGGGTGGACATACTCTTTCTACTATAGAGTTACCCTGAAGACAGTCTTGCTGGTGCTGTGTGTTCTGCTGTGGATTCTCTTCTACAGGATCCTCTTAATTTTGGCAAGATGCAAGAAGGAGCCTATTTTTTGGATGCTCAACAAGGCCAAGTTGCCAGGGCACTACTTGCAAATAAAGGGCTTTTGTACTAAGTGGTATTTAGGGTAATCTTTGCCAAAGAGCCCTTTCCAAAAGCTTGTAATACAAGTAGTTGGTTAAGGGCATGGGTTTAATAGAAAGAAGTTCAAACCTGGCTTTGCTATTCATGAGCTATGACCATGAGCCAGTCTTAACCCCACTAAGCCACAGCTTCCTTGTCTGAGAAATGGCAGTGATAATACCTACCTCATATGGTCATTATGAGGAATAAGTAAAATGGATCTTTTTGGAATGTCAGAGCATTAAACCTTCAGTGGCTTCCAACTTCATTCCAAAGGTCCTTCCTGTGGCCTACAGGTCCTGTACATGACCCACCACTTTACTGTCCTCTTGAAGTACCCTGAATGTACCAGGCACACTCCTACCACAGGGCCTTTGCACTGCGGTCTCCTCTGGATGCTCCTCCTTATTTATCATTTATTCTAATGGTTCCTTTATTCAAGTCCTGCTAAATGTCACCTCATCCAAGAGGTTTCCGTGATCATCTTAAAATAATTCGTGTGCACACACCTATACACAGAGTCCCCTAACCCTTCTGGATTTATCTTTACATTGATCACTACCTGATATATCACTTGTTTGTTTTTTGTGCATTGTCAACCCACCCACCTTCACAATATAAGCCATGAGAAGGGAGTGTTTTTATTTACTGCTATATCCCCAGCAGTGAATTCATTCATTCATTCAACAAATATTTAGTAAGTTCTGATTGTGATCCAGTCGTTCCTTTGTTGTATATCCATGTCTTCAAATTTATTTTTACTTAAGTTTTCTAACTTTTAGGAACCCCCAAGAAACTAAATGGAGATCTTTTTTACTTCTCTATTTACTATATTTCATTTCTATCTGCTGTCCCCAAAGTCTTAATGAAAATAAATGATGATAAAATAAGTGGCCTTTCCCCTTCCTCCTGAAGTAGTGAGTAAAATGGAAAAGTCAAATATGCAACTTTTCCTTCACTGTAAAGTCACATTGGGAAGACAAACACCCAGATGAGGTGGCAAACCACAGCTTAAGCAAGTTTTCTACTAAAAGGATATCAAGGTAGCATGTGATACATAGAATGTGGCAGACAATAAAGGCTACTAGATCCAGTATTAGTCTTGTGGGCAACTTGTTTATTATAAACCATCTTCCTTCCTTCTAGACCATCAGAGTAGAACTGAAAGAGCTCCCTTCTCCTAATGGGAACTCTTTTGGGGTCTGGAGAAAGGGTTAGGCAGAGCTGTCATCCATGACATCCTTGGAGATGTGCTGCCAAAATCTTCTTCTAAGAAAAATCTGCCATCGGGAGCATAGTCAGTGGACAGCCCCTCCTGTGGCACCTTTGGTATCCCAAACCCTGCAGCACTCACCCAGAGGCTCCTAGTCAGTGGTTGAACTGGGCAGAGATACTAGAACTGGGCCTTTGCTGTCCCGGTGAGGCTCTGCCAGGAGCATTCTTTGCTCCCAGGTTCCCCATTGACCTGGCCAAGCCTTTCTGAGTGCTTTACTGAGGCTCATCCTATACCAGTCTCCTCCCTCCCTTCCTGTCCTCTCATAGGTATTGGTCCTATATCATGGGTTGAAGGCTCTCCTGCCTATTCCTCTTCCCCCTTTCCATTCCCTTTCTCTCTTCCACTTTTTTTTTTCAATCAGTTTTTTTGAGATACATTCACAAACCATACAGTCATCCACAGTGTACAATCAGTTGTTCACAATACCATCATATAGTTGTACATTCATCACCACAATCAATTTTTGAACATTTTCATTACTCTAAGAAAAGAATAAAAATAAAAGTAAAATCACCTAAAACATCCCATCCTCCCAATCCCCTCCATCCCACCCTAGTTTTCATTTAGTTTTTGTCCCCATTTTCTACTCATCCATCCATACACTGGGTAAAGGAAGTGTGAGCCACAAAGTTTTCACAATCACACGGTGACACCACGTAAGATACGTAGTTGTACAATCCTCTTCAAGACTCAAGGCTACTGGGTTGCAGTTGGACAGTTTCAGGTATTTCCTTCTAGCTATTCCAATACACTAAAAACCACAAAGGGATATCTATGTAACACAGAAGAATTAACCTCCAGAGTGACCTCTCTACTCCATTTGAAATCTCTCGGGCCAGTGAAACTTGATCTTGTTTCATTTCTCTTCCCCCTTTTGGTCCAGAAGATTTTCTCGTCCCAGTCATGTCCCGTGTTGCCAGGGAGATTTATACCCCTGGGAGTCATGTCCCACGTAGGGGAAGGGCAGTGAGTTCACCTGCCACGTGCCTTTGCCCTTCTCTCGCCCTTCCAGTTCTCTCTTGCTGTCTGCACCTCCTGTGTGTCCTGGACACAACAGCCCACCCCCTGCAGAAGGGACACATACCTCTGGGACTCTGAAGTTTTCTGAGACACTCATTGCAGAAAGGTCCAGGTGGTAGGGGTGGTCCATTCCAGTAACTTCTACACTTCTTTTAGATGTGATAAAAAGTGGTAGGGCCATTTTAGCATTGTGCCGGAGGGAGAGCCAGGGGGACTGTGTGTCTTTGAGACCCAGACATAAGCTATTTCAGAAGACCAAAGTGGGAAGGGAGTGATGTGTCATGTAGTGACTGTGAAGGAAAGCATTTTTAAAAATTGACTTAAGTGGGAAATGTGGACAAAGGAAAATTCCATGGAAGTTATTTGAGATCCCTTTCCTTTTGATGGCTCTATCCAGCGTTGTCATCTCAACATGGTGGTAGTTGGAAGTGTTCTTTCCTAGATCTGTCTCTTCAGGTATGTCTTCTATCACTGTATCTCTAATCACTTGCTCAGTGTAATTTGTTATTCTGGAACCAATTGTGCTTTAATTGCAAATGTTTTACTTAAAGAAGGATTTACCAGCTTGTCATGTTTCAAGCATACCTGCAGAAAGCATCCCCTGTTGTTTTTACAGTTTACTTGGGGTGGGAGGGTGGAGAGGATTTGACGTATGTGCTCAGAATATGCATTATGAATATTTATTGCAAGAAATATCAGTCTGCCCCCCCTGGCTCTGAGTAGGTCCTCTTTAATTTCTACTAATTTTGGTTGTTAAGGCTAAAATATTTTGTTTTGACTAAAGTGACAATTTAGCCTGCCGAAACCAAAGAAGTTACTTTGAGAGATCACCTGTTCTTCCTAAAAGCACGTATGATTGACTTTCTTTTTCCTTTTGCAAGCTGACAGGTGGTTGCTGGATATCTTAGGAATCGAGTCTTAAAATGTCATCTGGCAAGAATCAGGGAGCCCACTCCTAATGTCCTGCTACACCAGGAGTGTTTTCTCAGAATCTGAGCATCTGAAAGGGTCTCAAAACACACTTGAGATGAGAAAGAGATGGTCAAAGAGAGACACAGAGTTTGCCATCTCAAACTGGCAGGCTCGCAAATTAAATTCAAAATTAACATCTTTATCTTGAAGTTAAAGAGAATGTGGAAGTTCATACCCTTTACCATACCATAAGCGGCTGACTGTAGAACTTACCCTTTCTCAGGGCCATCCCAGTGTTTTCTTCCTCCCCCACATTCAAATCGTAATGGAGTAGACAAAATTCTAGCAGAACAAGGGCCACTTCTGGGATCCTATTAAGCACCATCAGGACAAATTTCAGTTTTCCTTGTGAAACATAATTAGAAAAATCAGGCAAGGTGCTATGCCTTCCTCTGCTTTTTAGTAGCCTTTGTCAACTCTTCCAAGCCAGGTCACTTAGAGAATGGAATATTTTCTTCATTTCTGAGCTAAGAATTGAATGAGTGGATTTGGTCTTTCCACTTGACACCACAATCAGGCTGTGCAGTGTCTTATAGTCATTACTGAAATGAGCACTTTAAGTGTTCATGGTTGGTTATTGAGGGATAGACCTTTTCATTTGTTTCTGTGGAATTTAGGAGGCAAGACAGAAGGCAGGTCTATCTCCTTTAAGACTTCGTAACTCACTTGGTTCCCATTGCTCCATATGAGAACATGACCTGTCAGGGTAGGGCTTCCCAGCCCAGGGATCATTTCCTCTGGCCAGTGCACCCTGGCATGCTTGCAAAAAGAGAAAAAAACAAGAACAATATTGTGGTGGTTTGCCCCTTCTACCAACGGCTGCTCAGCCCAAATGTAGATTGAGGCTGGCCCAGGCAGAGAAGGAGAATGCACACACACAACTTGACATCCCTGTGCAGAAACCAAACTTTCAGCGAGTCGGGTTCGTATTATGGGTTTCCCCTGTGCTTAGGCTTCCACATTGGCCTTCTGGATCCTTGGTAACTTGCTCTTTGTAAAGATCAAGATAACAAAGACTCCCTGCAAAAATGTAGGTGCAGCTTTGCAGCAAATAATCTGCCACCTCTTGGGAGACTTACCTCTATTAGAATCAGTTTTCTTATCTGTAAGATAGAGATTTGTTTCTTTGACTAATAATAATAATAATTGATATTTGCAACACTAATATTACTGTTATGTTAATAATTTACTAGTTCAGATTATGTGTCAGGCCCAGAACTAACCTGTGAGATAGGTTTTGTGGTTGTCATGCCTGCTTTTAGAGATGGAGAAACAGGAACTCAGTACAGCCTGGAGGTGTCCAACCACATTTGAATCAGGTCTGCCTGAACTAATACCCATATAAAGTACCCAGTGGTGTCTAGTGGTGTGAAATGGTTTTTTAAGCTTATTTACATGGATGTGTCACCTTCCAAAGGAAGATGCAGTGCAGAAATACATCCCACAAGATAAAATAAATGGACTAGGGATTCGGGTTGAAGGGAAAAATAAGCATGGGGAAGTACATTAAATTAGGAGCAAAATTTACGGGCAGCAAAAATGGTCAGCAAAGTTGACAGATGTGAACAGCAGGCTTGTTCCTGATACTCCTACTGGCCATAGCAATGCAGGAAAGAGAAGCAATTGTAGGATTCATGGTGTCTGTTAGATTGCAAAGAAAATACAATAGATTAGGAAAAACAGTTTATCTTGGTACTAGGATCTGAGAAAAAAAGTTTTTTACAATAAGTAGACCATGTGAGGTAGTGGAAAACACCCCCCATACAAGCCTATCACACATACAGAATGTTTCAGTTTGTGCCATCAGTGGATTCACAAGGAATGAACACTGAGGCCTCATAAATTGTCAAGAAATGCAGAAGTTAGAAGTGAAATATTTCAGGGGCCCTCCTAATCCTTGATGATATATGCAGTGATAAGGAGAAAGCAAAGCCTCCTTGGGATATGACAGCTCAGCTGTTGCCTGTATTAGTGTTTTCCAGGGAAACAGAACTGATGGAAGATATATATCATGTAAATATTATGAGATTATAGGAATTGGCTCACACAGCTGTAGGGGTGGGCAAGTCCAAATTCCATAGGCAGGCTGCAAGCTAGGAATTCCAGTGAAGATTTTCCATGAATTCCCCCAGGAGAAGCCGGCTGAAGTAGGGATGGAAATTTTTTCTCTCATCCAGCATCAGAACTCAATTTTGCCAATTTCTCTGCCTCTCTTCCAGTTTCCAATAACACATTCATCATTTCCTTGTAAGTCCTCATCAGAAGTAGCTTTAGTATCCATATCTCTATAGTCCCTTTAAGCAATCTAGTTTTTTGTTGTTTTTTTTTTTTTTTTTTTTCCATCAGGCACCTCACAATTCTTCTAGCCTCAACCCATTATCCAATTCCAAAACCATATCCACATTTTTTGATATTTGCGATAGCAGCACCCCACTTCTGGTACAAACACTATTTTAGTTTCCTAGCTGCCAAAACAAATACCGTGCAATTGGTTGGCTTAAACAATGGGAATTTGATTTGTGGTCTTAGGGCTCGCAGAGGTCAAATCAAGGCATCATCAAGGCGATGCTTTCTCCTGGAGCACTGTGCTATTCCAGGCCTGACTGATGGCGATCCTTGGTCCTTTTCTTTTCTTTTACATGGCAATGCACATGGCAGCCTCTCCTGGCTTCTCCTTTCTCTTGGTTCTATTGACTTTCAGCTTCTGACTGCTCTCTCCAGCTTTCTCTCTGTTTGTGACCTTCCCTATGAGGCCCTCAGTAATAGGATGAAGACCCATCCTGATTCAGCTAGGCCACACTGTAACCGAAGTAACCTCAGCAGAAGGTCCAATTTATAAGAGTTCATACTATAGGAATGGATTAAGTTTAAGAACATGTTTTTCTGAGGTATATTCCCTAAAATTGTTACCCTCTCATTCGTCAGTCTCAAAGCAGATGTGGTTCTGATGTGGGCTTCAGCATAGCCAATGATCCCAACCAGCTGTATGATGATGGGTACAATATTTAAATCTCCATGTCTCAATATCCTCATCTGTAAAATGGGTATAATAGTATCTCCTTCATAGGAATGATGCAAGATAAATGGGCTAGTGTATACAAAGAGCTTAGAACATTGCCTGGAAGTTAGTAAGTGCTGTGCATATTAGCTAGTAATAGATCCAGTGGCAGAAGTAGGAGTATTTGTACTGTTAGATGCTGCAGACCTTTTGGGTTGCTCATCAGACTAGAACTGTATGTCCCTCATGGGTTCTAATTGAGCAGCAGTTACTAGTGGAAGGGGGAATCATCTATATTAAATTCAGACAACCTAAATCATTAAGAACATCTGTTCAAAGACTAAAAGGCCAAGGAAAGGCATGCCGCCTAGATCCAGAAATAGCTTCTAGCAAAAATGATTTTTCTTGCTTCTCTTAAACAAAATGCCCTCTGGCTTCCAGCAAGTTCAGTAGTTTGATAAAAGAAGCCCCTGTCCCTTCCCAGCCCGTTTCCCCCAGTGGCTTGTGGAAAGAGTTGGGCTGGATGAGCTAGCATGTCTTTGAGCCCTAAAGTGGGAGTGGGAGGAACTTTAACTGAGTCAAATGAAAATTGAATTCTGGGCCCCCTGGAAGAAATTCTATTACAGTTTGTTTCCTTACCAGAGAGTTCCATTACCATTTATTAATGGCAAAACAAAAACATTTGCCAAAGGCAAGGAGCCCAGCTTCCTTTTATCATCTGCCTCGCAGTGCCCAGATCTGAGGAGTTTCCTGACAACAGGACTTAGGATATCATTGCATTGGGCTGGTAAAGGGGGCATGAGGGGTGCTTGGAGCCAAGTTCTGACCAGTAGATATGAATCTGAAATTTCAAACTAATGTTAAATAGAAGTCCTGTGACTTTGCTCACCAAAGAGTCAGATCCTTTGCGGTGGGAAGGGAAGAGAATCCTAAACAGGTTGTGTTTCACTTCCTTACTAGTGGGTTGCCATATGACGCTCACAATTGCTCTCTGATTTTTCATGGGTAATTTGAACGCTTTCGGTCTGAAAACATCTTGGCCATGGTTGAACAACTTATTGTGGGGCTTTGTTGGGAACTTTAACTTTAGCATTGGTCAGGGTTTCTTTGTGAGGTCCCACTGGCAAATTTCCTCTGGCAGTAGCTGCTCCTGACAACTAATGTGTTTTTATCTTATGGACTGTATGTACACCTGGTAAATGATATCTTCTCCCTTTTGCTTTTGTTGCTAGGGAGCTCAGAGGCAGAGTGACAGCCCACTCTAATGAACGCTCGTGGAAACGTTTTGAAGGTTTTTTCTCTAGCCTTACTTTACTTTGTACTTTTTTTTTTTTCCCTTTGCTTAGATTTTTTAACCTGCTTTGAAAATGATTTCTTTGCCGTGGCATTTAAGTGATGCTCCAAGGCCACCTCCAACCTCTAAAATGAGTTTAAGTTAAAGAAAGGTGGCTCTTCCTCCAGGCAGACAGTCTTGACGTTGTGCTCTTGTATTTATTCATCTGTCCAGGTCACTCCAAAGACTGACCCTGATGGGTTCTGGGCCTGGCCTAACCCCCTCAAATTGAGCAACTTTCTGTTTATTTGTTTTATGTTTTGGCCTGCTACAAAACAGTTAATTTGGGCAAAAAATCATTTATTCACTGATTTCTTTTTTTTTTTTTTTTTTAAGTTCATGGATAGTTTTGGGGTCTTTGAAAACTGCTAAGAACACAAAGGTGAACAAGATTGCTTCATGGTATCTACCCTTCACCCTCATGGAGGTTACATTCTGGTGTGGTGGTCAGTAAACCAATAAACAAAGAAATTAGATCGTTGCAGGCCTTGCTCAGTGCTAGGAAGAAAATATCAGGATATTGTAATAGAGAATAAAATGAGAGCCTACTTAAGGAGGTCAGGGGAAGCCTCCCTGTAAAGGGGATATGTGAGGTGGGGCTTTGTGGGATGAAGAGGAGCCAGCCAGGCTAAGGACAGGAGGAACTACAAATGCAGAGACCCTCACGCTCTAGTGAAGCCTGAGAGGTTCCAGGGAAAAAGTTCTGATGGCTCCAGTGACCACAGAGGAGGAAGGCATGAATGAGAGGAGGTCAGAAAGACCCGTAGACCCAGATTGACCAGGACCTTTTTAGGGCAAGGTGAGGAGTTAGAATTTTATCCCGTTTTTGATGGGAAGCCTCTGGATGGTTTTATTGAGCCTATTAAAAGTTTAAAGAATCAATCTGGCTGCTGTGGGAAGAAAGAGTAAAAGTAGGCTTTGTGTGGGTCCTGCAGGTCTCAGAATTCTGACACTTTGAGGTTGCCCAGTATCTTGACATTGGATTTACCTTGGTGAATGTTGCTGCTTCCCTGGATTTGGGAAGGTGGATTTTGGTGGGTGAAACTTGAGAGTCTGACCTGCCCTTAAAAGCTTAATCCTATGATGACTTGTTTATTTGTTTTAAGTCTCTGTCTTGATCCATCTTCTGCCAGACAGGTTCTTATTGCTGATGTTACGGTTGCCTAGGAAGACTGGTTCTTCAGACCACAAAAAGAATGTGGGGATTCGTGGAAGCATGGGTGCCAAGCCTTGGTGCAGTGCCAACAGGGGGCACGGGGCATCTGGGTTCATTTCCTGAACACCCTCTTTCACTCACTGACACTGATTTTTCCGAAGCGGTTCCTAAGCACAATGGTTGCTCTCTTACAAAAGACTCGGAATCTGTTCTGGTGTCCCCAAGTTTGCCTAATGTTCCTTTTTGATTCATATTTTTGATTCTCTTGTTTTCACCACAGTTTCTGGTGTCCAAGTCCACCACAGTCCTTCTCAAACTTTAGTGTGTATTAGAACCACCTGGAGGGCTTGTTGGAAAACAGACTGCTGGGCCTAAGCCCCAGAAACTGCAATTCAGTATGTCTGGGCTGGGGCCCCAGGTTCTGCAATTCTGTCAACCTCCTCAGGTGAGGTTGATGCTGCTGGTCCAAGGACTACTACACTTTAGGTAGTAGTAGGTAGCTCAAAATGTTGCTCAAGTCCTGGTTTTACAGGACACCAAATGAAGTTGGATACAAAAGCAGAAATCTCAGCACTTTTCTGACTAACCATCTGAACCCTGAATTGTACAGACAAGAAAAATGAATGACTTCTTAAAAAATTGTGTCTCCTGATTTTTGACATTATGTTAGAAACAGACAGTGATTCCTCTTGTGTAGGAGACCAGAGGGCTTGAAGTCGGAGGGAGGCCTTTCCTCTTCATACAGACCTGAAGAAACCCTTCCCTATGACATTCAAGACATGAGTGGGTTTTTGTTCTTAAAACTGTTTTATGGGAAGATGCTGTATAAAATTAATCAGTCTTTCAATACAAAAATGAATGCAAAGAGTTTTTGAAATGAAAGCATTCCTTAGTAAGAAACATGATTGTTAGATTCAGGATGCTGAGGGGTGATTTCTCATTTTCCCTCGTTAGGAAGCTAAAAGATGTTTGCATTTTTATTAGATTCAAAATGGTATGTCATGCAGATTGACCCATTTCTTCTTAACAGGAGTCCTTTGTGTTTGAACCCAACTGCCTTTTCAAAGTGGATGAATTCGGCTTCTTTCTGACCTGGAAAAGTGAAGGCAAGGTAAGGCACTTACCCTGCTCTCTGGTTAAGCCACTTTGTTTCTTGACAAGTAGACCGAGTGCCTCTTGAGGGCATGGACCCTGTACTCACTCATTCAGTCAAGTTGTTTTTTTTTTTTTAAATTGCATTATACTTCCAAGTGCCAGGCATTGGGATACAGTGGGGTGATCAAGGACATTTTCATAGCCCTCGTAGATTCCAGTCTAAGAGCAAAGTCTAAGAGCAAAAAATGTTACAGGTCATTAGGTGTCATTAACGAGAAGTTCAGCTTGTTGCAAGAACATCACGCCAGTCTGATTTAATCTTGGAGGTTAGGAAGTTTTCCTGGAAGAGATGTTCAAGCTGGAACCAAACAGGTTCATTAAACATGTGTTCACCTTGTTATACCCCATCCAGTGTACACCACTGATCAATGTTTGAGCCGAATTTAAGAAAAATAGACTTGTGGCTATATACAAGTTAGCGTTATCCCCACTTAGTATTTTATATACACATCTGTATTTAATGATATACATACATAATTAATATTGTATATATTAACACTTTATAATTAATTACTCCAAGTTGTATTCATGCACTATGGTTGAAATAGAATCTTTGGAGTCTTTCTGATGGTTGGAAATTATTGTTTTTCGCCCCCTCTTCTGCCTTACTCTGATTAGCATTTCCTTGATTATCAGAGACATTTGTTAAGCACCTTGTCTAGGCTGGAGGTCCTTGGAATTTAAGCTCATTGACTGTGTTGTATTCTGTCTCTCCAGGAAGGACAAGTGCTAGAATGCTCTCTCATCAACAGTGTTCGCTTGGGAGCTACACCAAAGGTACCTGGGACTGGTGTTTGCTGTTCTTCTAAGCACAGGTTTATTGAGGTTGAAAGTGGCCTCCAGAATGCTGGTTAACCTGTCACTGCCCCCAAATCATCAGCTGTGCGTTCAGGACAGACACTGTTTAGGAATCTTCCCATCCATAACTGTTGGGTGATTTGGATTGCATTGTCTATCTTTAGTTATGTTTAAACTGTTACTAACTGTTGAAAGAGAAGATGCTCGGGTGATAATCAGCACTAAAGAAACAGTTGTGTAACTCTGAAATTAATTTGACAAGTCCCCCCCCCCCCCTTTTTTTTAAGCAGTGATTCTCTTCTGGTTTGTTATTGACATGGAAATCTAAATGGCTCCGGTAGTTTCCTGTTTGTTTGCACCTGTGCACACAGATGCCAGCTCACCTTGAAGGCTCAGTTTGCTTCTGAGAAAAGAAGAAATGACAGAGCGCATAAATCAGCCTTCTTCACAGTGATTGATTTATTTGAATAAGAAGCTGTTTGCATAGTGGTGCTAGGAATTTGAAAGTCGCTTCTGTTTTGTAATATTCTAGCGTGGTATTTTTTCCCTTTTCCATAATAGACTTGCAGGATTTTAGATGTTCAAAACAAATATTATACTCCTTGCTTTAAAACAATTTTTAAAAAATAGCAAAGCAGTCATCTTTTATATGAGCTGACTTCTCTAGGTAACTGTATGTTGTTGGCATTTGCCTCTGAGTTCTTTTGGAAAACAAAGACACTATTTTCTTTGCTAATTAGGGTAAACTCATGTAACCTTCATTCCAATTTGAGGATGCCATGACCTCTAAAGATGAGGACGCTCCTGCTTTGTAATCCAGCCTGCTTGAAAGACTTAGTCTCTCTTTTGAGAGTAACCTGTGATTGCTGTGTTGTTGTGGCATTGCCACCCTTATCAAGGTTTTCCTTGTGTCTTCTGTGTTGAGAGGCCCTTTTGACCTTGATGGATCCAAACAGATTCCAGTCAGAGCCTTTCCCATCCCATTGCTATATTTCAGATCCTCAAGTAACTGTAACCAAAATTCTAAGGTCTTCACACATAGTTTATGTCAATTATACTGTAATATTTATCAAGTGATTTCAAACAATGGGAGTATTAACAGTTTCACCTCTGTGGGTTTTAGAATAATGCTGTATAGCTAGGTATTTTTAGATAGAAAGAAAACATTTGTCCCTGTTTATATTAATGTACATGTATATTATTGTGTGTGTGTATTATTATATGTGGTTCCTTTTTACCATGTTTCCACTGTCCTCTGTGATCTGACATTTCTTTCCTATCTGTATACCTCTCTACAGGATCCCAAAATCCTGGCTGCTCTTGAAGCTGTTGGAAAATCA
The DNA here is from genome assembly GCF_015220235.1 of Choloepus didactylus. Classification (NCBI taxonomy): domain Eukaryota; kingdom Metazoa; phylum Chordata; class Mammalia; order Pilosa; family Megalonychidae; genus Choloepus; species Choloepus didactylus. Next base: position 25,326,049 of record NC_051325.1, on the reverse strand, counting down.
GAAAATGATCTGGAAGGGCGGATAGTTTGTGTCTGCAGTGGAACAGATCTGGTGAACATCAGTTTCACTTATATGGTGGCTGAAAATCCAGAAGTAACTAAGGTAGCCTCAGTTAAACTCTCAGCCCCCAAAAACCCATATGGTGTCTGGGTATTTTTTATGTATAATATAGTAATTTTATTACATATTTTAAATTTTTATAATATATTAATTTAAAACATATATTTCCATTGCTTTGCTGGAACTTTTGCATAGAAAATTCAACAAGCACAATACCCTGTTACCCTGTCACTCATGTATGCCAACAACCTAAATACATACCATGAAGAATTGTAGGAAAAACTATCCTGGCACTTCTCAAACTTGAATGTGCACAGTAATTATCTGGGATCTTTTTAAAATGCAGATTCTGATTCTTTAGGTCTGGGTTGGGGTCATTTCTCACATGGTCCTATTTCTAATATGGTCCCGGCTGGTGCCAAATCTGCTGTTTTGAGAACCACAGTTTGCATAGCAAGGGTCTAGAAAATGCTGTCAAGAAATACAACACGAGCCACATATGTAATTTAAATTTTTCTAGTCGCCACATTTGAAAAGTGAAAAGAAACAGATGAAATTAATTTCAATCAAATATTTTATTTAACCCAATATATCCAACATGTTATGACTTTAACATGAAACCAGTATAAAAATTGAGACATTCACATTCTTTTGCTCATACTATGTCTTGAAAATCTGGTGTGTATTTTCAATTCAAAGGAGCTACATTTCAAGTGCTCAGTAACCACATATGGCTACCGTAACGAACAGAGCAAGTCTAGTGAGGAAATTCACCCCCACCCCCAACACACACACAAGTTTAATGGTCTGTTTTGGGTTAAGATCCGTCTTCTAATGCCATACCTAGCACGTCCTTGTCCTGGCCAGCGAGTCGGACCCACTGATCCGGAATCTTCATTTTAGCAAGGCCCCCAGTGACTCCTCTGTACATTTGAGATGCTCTGGGCCTTTGGGCTTTGGATTGCTTCTCTCCTCACGGTGGTGGATTTGTCCATTTTGCACTCTTGTTCCAGGTCGCCTCACTTTGAGAGAATAGATTTTGCAGTGCCTTCAAGGTCTATTATTACTCTGCTCGCATCAACACGTAGTTTGAATGGTTTCTTTAATCCTGCTGATCTTGATCTACACAAGCATTGTTCCTGCTTTTTGTAGCTCATGCCTTAGTATTTGAAAGTGTTGAGACAAAGGCCTTTTTAGTCACTCTTTGCCAAGAAATATTCAATCCCAGAAGCCTATGCTGACCACCCACAAAGAAAAACATTTATTAATGCAGATATTTAGCCGCCTAAAATTTTGAAAAAGAACAGCTCTGTAAACCTGTGTTGGCTTTCATCAACTTATGTCATATTACAAGAGACAGTATGACATAGTATTAAAGAATTTGGTTTTGGCAGCCAGATTTCCTGGGTTTCTAGCCTCCTTTTCATGACCAGCTGTGTGACTTGGATACCTGAATAACCTGTCTCTTACTTTCTTCATCTGTGAAGTCAGAATAATACAGAAATATCTGCTCTTAGGGGGGTTTTGAGATTCATGAGTTATTGCATGGAAAGTGTTTAGTGCACAGCTTTTCTTGTTGATGGCCCTTTGATGTTGTTAGCTGTTAGGGTCACAGAGTCACAAAATTTTAGAGTGGAAATGGAACCTAGAAAGGGCTTTTTACTGCCTCATTATTCAGAGGAAGAAAACAAAGCCAGAGAAGTTAAAGGAATTCACCTAAGACTACACAGCAGGCAAGAGGCATATCTGGCTAAAACTCTTGATTCCCAATATTATGCCACAAGCATGGTCTTGGGAAGATGGCTTAGATCAGTGAATGCTGCAATGTCTTGGCTTTCTATGATTTTATTGTTATCCCAATTTGTTTAAGAACCTATGTTCTGAAACCTATATCCATGAATAGGTAGTGTGTGTGTGTGTGTGTGTGTGTGTGTGTGTGTGTGTTGATAGGGTAAGGTGTATACTTAAAACTCTACTTACTTATTTCTAGGAACACTTGCACTGAAATTTAAGAGCAGTTATCCAGACCAGTGAAGATTGAAAAATAATTCAGTACTAGATTTTCAGTTCAAACCCAGTGTTGTTTAAGCCTGCTCTTATTGAAGAAGCTAAATGCTTTAGCTCCCAGGAACTATTACTTAGAGTTTTATATTTCACTAATCAAATATAAATCTCACTGTCCAAACTGGAGAGCCGATAATTATTAGAGCATATCCTTTTTATTGATCGACACTTGAAGATGATATTAACAAAATGTCTTTCTAAATATACATGTTTGTAGATCATCTTTTCTGCTTCCTGATTTCAAAATTTGAAATAATTCTATTAATCCAGATCATAATATTTACCAACTCCAGCATTGAGAATACTTTCTCCATCACTCTCATTGTTTTCCTATTCCCCTGTATGTGAACTATCCCTGGCAGAACACACAGGCCACCAAAGTGAGAGGATTTATACAAAATACACACAGGTGTAATTATCTCAGGTCAAAACGATGGCTAAATTTGTAAATTAAGTCAGGTCAAGTGAGATTTGTAGAAATCTGCCAGGGTTCTTGAAATGGTGTTTGCATCTCAGTTAGTGGCACCACTTAAACTTGAGTAGAGCTTAGAAACCTAGAATCGGGGGCCATGATTCTAAAGCCTTCTTTGGCTATTTAATGAGAAGCTATATTCCTGGTCAGTTTATCACAACTGTCAGTTAAAGTGAGGAACCATTTTAAAAATAATGCGTATATTCCTTAAAGACTTTAACTTAAGGCATATAAATGTTAGTCAATTGTTGGCCAATCTTTTAATGTTAGGAACGAAGCCTTTTCTTTAAGTATGGGTCTGTTGATTGAGTTTCTATGTATTTCTTGCCTAGTCCACACCCATAATGTGTTGTCTTAGTTATCAGTTTGGTTTCTTTAAAGTAGAACTGAGACGAAAGACACACTCACTGAGCCATCTGAGAACAGAATCCTGCAGTTGTATGATTTTTTTTCTCTAATCTTTTTAAGTTGTCTTGTCTATATGGACTTGGGAAAGAAGGTTTTTAGCAACCTGCCTGTAAAGAAGTCTTTCCAAAACTTCAGCTAGAGAAACAATGAACCTCTTTCTTTCCACAAGAATATTTCATTGGTTTCTGTAATTTTTTATCACAACTGACATAAACAAGTTTGGATGCAATTCAAGTGGTGAGAGCAAAAGGGAATGGTATGCTGGAAATAGCTTACTAACTATAAGTGTTCAGCGATTCCTGGTTGGTCAGTGCTTTGCACTGATTAGGAACCTCCGACAAGTCTTGGTCTGATCGTAAGGTTAGTTAAGAGTTTCTAAGTACATAACTTGCTTGTAAGTATTTATCCTATGGGATTCTTGAGTCTTAATTTGTGGGCTCTTTTACACCACAGTCTGGCTATTCTGAACAACTCACTTAACCCAACATTTAATCCAGGCACAAGGACCAACTTGGAATTTAATGTGTGCTGCACAGGGGACTAACTTGCAGCAAGCCATTTTACTTTCTTTGTTCTTCCACATCTCAAATGGGGTCTTTGTTTTGTTGTTGTTTGGTTGGTTGTTTCAAATGGGTGAGTTTTTTCTTTTAACTTTTTTTCAAGTAAATTCTTAAAATTTAGTTGCAAAAATGACACAAAAAACACACAGAGAACTCCAACATCCCCCACCCACCGACAGCCAGATCCACCAATTTTAACACTTTCCCACATTTACCATATCATTCTATTTCTCCGTCTACCTCTGAATCCACCTATCTATCCATTTTCTGAACACTGGGGAGTAGGCTTCAAATGATTATTTTAAGACTCAGTGAAATTTTATATGAAATTTCGATTTTCTCAGAGTTGGCTTCAAATAAAACAAAATATCTTCTAGTGCATGTGACTCTGAAAATATGATAGCAATTTTATCGATAAAAGATGTCATTATAAAAGGCATCTTTGTAGCATCTTTCGGCTTCCCTCTCTGCTTGAAGAGTAACTAAACTAGCCTTGCCACTCTACCTATTTAGAAGATTTGAGTTCAATTCTAGGTAACTTTCTCCTCCTACTCAATAAATGTCTTGTGCCAGTTTGAATGTATTATGTGCCCCAAATACCGTTATCTTTGATGTAATCTTGTGTGGGCAGACCTATCAGTGTTAATTAGATTGTGATTCTTTGAGCCCCACCCAACTATGGATGATGACTCTGGTTGGATAACTTCCATGGAGGTGTTGGCCCGCCCATTCAGGGTGGGTCTGAATTAAATTACTGGAGTACTATGTAAGCTCAGACAGAATGAGCAAGCTGCTACAACCAAGAGGGATACTTTGAAGAAAGCACAGGAGTTGCAGATGAGCGACAGTTTGAAGACAGCCATTGAAAGCAGACTCTTGCTCCGGAGAAGCTAAGAGAGGACAAATACCCCAAGTGCAACCAAGAGTGACATTTTTGAGGAACTGCAGCCTAGAGAGGAACATCCTGGGAGAAAGCCATTTTGAAATCAGAACTTTGGAGCAGATGCCATCCACGTGCCTTCCCAGCTAACAGAGGTTTTCCAGACGCCATTGGCCATCCTCCAGTGAAGGTACCCAGCTGCTGATGTGTTACCTTGGATACTTTATGGCCTTAAGACTGTAACTGTGTAACCAGATAAACCCCCTTTTATAAAAGCCAATCCGTCCCTGGTGTTTTGCATTCTGGCAGCATTAGCAAACTAGAACATGTCTTAATGGTATCTTAAATGTAAGTTCAAAACCAAACTTCTCATTCTTCTCATCTGCCCCTCCTGCAATCTTCTCCAACTTGGCAGCCCCAGCTTTTCAGTTGCTAAGACTATGAATGTCTCTCCATATCCAGCCCCTTAACAAATACTATTAGCTCCCCTTTAAGATATATCTGCTCAGCACCACCATCACTACATCCTGGTCCAGGTCAATATCATTTCTTCCCTGTTCCACTCCAAAAGGCTCCTAACTAGTTGCTTTGCTTTGCTCTTGCCCCTTTTAGTCTATTTTCAAAATAGCAGCCAGTGGGATTCATTTAAAATATAATTCAGATCACGTTGATCTGCCTGAAGCCCTCCATGTCCTAAAAGACCCTGCAAGTTATGGTCCTCACCTCCCTTCCCTTTTGTGCCTTCATCTCCCTCTTTTTTCTGTGATCTTCCAGACTTGGGGACTTTGCATCTGCTGTTCCCTCTGCCTGGAACACACTTTTACCACTATTACCTACAGAGCTTTCTTCCTCACATTTTAAAGTCTCTGTTATACAAGTTGTACAAATAGCAGGGGCTGTCCATCTCCCCATCTGTCAGTATTTCCTAAACCCTTGTCTTTCTTTATTTTTCTTCATAGCACTTTGCACTATTAATGTTTTTTGTATGTGTTGTCTTCCCCTCACCACATGAGGGCAGTGTTCTGTTTGCGGCTGGATCCCCAGCATTAGAAAAGGCGGTGCCAGCATTTAGTGAAGTGCTCAATAAATACCTGTTGACTGAATCAATACATTCTAACCCAGGTGATAAACATGTATCTGCCTTAATGCTCTGTACCTCAGTTTTTACAGTTTCACTGTAAGAAGAGCCAGTAAAATGATCTTTTCACAAGAAGACTCTGAAAATGTGATTCAGTGATAGTCCAAGGGGAACAAAAAGATCTGGGATTCCATGGTGTTATTTTTAGAGTCACTTTTCAGGATGTAACAGGGCTGTTGCTAAGATCTTATCTATCACAAGACTGGAGGTTTAACCCTGTTGTCTTAGCCTCTTTCCGGTTTAGATCACTATATTCTGCTTACCTAAATCTTTCCTGTCATTCCAGTTAGAAAATTTAGCTTTCATTTCCTCTCCTTAAAAGCCCTCTGTTTATTTGGGGGGAAAAAAAAATATATCAAACTGCTGCCACTTTTATCCCAAACCCAAACATGCTTTGGGATGATAGGGGAGTCCTATATGCTATATGTCATAGATAAAAGCCACACGTACAAGGCATTTTCCTGCTTTTTTAAAACTGTAACAAACTTTTTTCCCCTTCTCTTTGCCCACTTTTACCATAAACTTTACAAATAATTTAATACTGAGCATTGTAACAACTTTCTTTAGTTAGAAAGGCAACTCTGGTTTTTCTCATATTTTCTCTCTTAGAATGCAGCTATTTTGGAAGGTTTTCAGTCTCCAGTGGGTTGGCGGAGTTTGGTGTCTTTCATTAAGTTACAGCTGGTGCTGCACAGCAAACCAGTCACAGATTCACAGTACCTAAGATTGAAATGCGACTCTCATTTTTTCTTTTTTTTTGCCCTTTTATTTTTATTTTTAATTTTAGATTTTTTATATTTTGAAACACATTCACACTCATAGGACAGTTTCAAAAATAATACAGACCCCAGACAGAGAATTCCAACATAGTCCTATCCCCCCAGATACCTGGATAAACCAATTTTAACATTTTGCCATATTTGTCATAACATGCTATCGAGCTATCAATCAATCAATTCATCTATCTAGACATTTGTCTGTATGTCTATTTACCAATCCATTTTATGAGCACTTAAGGTAGGTTGTATTCATGATGCTCCTTGAACACTTAATACTGCCATGTACGTTTCCAAATACGTTTCCAAAGAACAAGCATATTCACCCATGAATCCACCTAAAGCACAACTATCAAGTTCAAGAAATTTAACAATGATATAAAGCTTATAGTCTCTATTCCAATTTTTTTTATATGTCCCAGTAAAGTCCTTTTGATTCTTCTCTCCTCTCTTCTTAGATCCTGTCCAGGATCATGTTTTCTCTATAATTGTCACTGTCTCTTTAGTTTTTTTTGTTTGTTTGTTTGTTTTTTTATCTTCATTTTATGGAGATATATTCACATACCACGCAGTCATACAAAACAAATCGAACATTCGATTCTTCATAGTACCATTACATAGTTGTACATTCATCACCTAAATCAATCCCTGACACCTTCATTAGCACACACACAAAAATAACAAGAATAATAAAGTGAAAAAGAGCAATTGAAGTAAAAAAGAACACTGGGTACCTTTGTCTGTTTGTTTGTTTGTTTCTTTCCTTCCCCTATTTTTCTACTCATCCATCCATAAACTAGACAACGTGGAGTGTGGTCCTCATGGCTTTCCCAATCCCATTGTCACCCCTCATAAGCTACATTTTTATACAATTGTCTTCGAGATTCATGGGTTCTGGGTTGTAGTTTGATAGTTTCTGGTATCCACCACCAGCTACCCCAATTCTTTAGAACCTAAAAAGGGTTGTCTAAATTGTGTGTAAGAGTGCCCACCAGAGTGACCTCTCGGCTCCTTTTGGAATCTCTCTGCCACTGAAGCTTATTTCATTTCCTTTCACATCCCCCTTTTGGTCAAGAAGATGTTCTCCGTCCCACGATGCCGGGTCTACATTCCTCCCCGGGAGTCATATTCCACGTTGCCAGGGAGATTCACTCCCCTGGGTGTCTTATCCCACGTAGAGGGGAGGGCAGTGATTTCACCTTTCAAGTTGGCTTAGCTAGAGAGAGAGGGCCAGATCTGAGCAACAAAGAGGCATTCGGGAGGAGGCTCTTAGGCACAATTATAGGGAGGCCTAGCCTCTCCTTTGCAGCAACCGTCTTCGCAAGGGTAAAACCTATGGTAGAGGGCTCAACCCATCAAACCACCAGTCCCCTATGTCTTTGGTCATGTTAGCAACCATCGAGGTGGGGTAGGCCAATACCCCGACATTCTCCACAGGCTACTCAAGGGGGCTCTACATATGTTTTTCCTTGTTTTTTTTAACTTTTTTTTTTTTTAAATCAACTCTATGAAAAAAAAAAAAATGACAATAAAGGAACATTTCAAAGAGACCATAACAAGGGAGTAAGAAAAAGACAACTAACCTAAGATAACTGCTTTACTTCCAACATGTTCCTACTTTACCCCAAGAAAGTTACCTAATATAGTAACATTTCTGGGAACTTGTTCCTACTACATCCATCAGAAATTAACAGACCATAGTCATTCCTGGGCATCCCCAGAACGTTAAATAGCTTATCTGTTCTTCTTGGATTATTGTTCCCCCTTCCTTAATTGCTCTCTATTGCTAGTTCCCCTACATTCTACATTATAAACCATTTGTTTTACATGTTTCAAAGTTCACATTAGTGGTAGCATATAATATTTGTCTTTCTGTGCCTGGCTTATTTCACTCAGCATTATGTCTTCAAGGTTCATCCATGTTGTCATATGTTTCACGAGATCGTTCTTTCTTACTGCCGTGTAGTATTCCATCGTGTGTATATACCACATTTTATTTATCCACTCATCTGTTGAAGGACATTTGGGTTGTTTCCATCTCTTGGCAATTGTGAATAATGCTGCTATGAACATTGGCATGCAGATATCTGTTCGTGTCGCTGCTTTCCGATCTTCCGGGTACATACCGAGAAGTGCAATCGCTGGATCGAATGGTAACTCTATATCTAGTTTTCTAAGGAACTTCCAGACTGACTTCCAGAGTGGCTGAACCATTATACAGTCCCACCAACAATGAATAAGAGTTCCAATTTCTCCACATCCCCTCCAGCATTTGTAGTTTCCTGTTTGTTTAATGGCAGCCATTCTAATCGGTGTTAGATGGTATCTCATTGTGGTCTTAATTTGCATCTCTCTAATAGCTAGTGAAGGTGAACATTTTTCACATGTTTCTTGGCCATTTGTATTTCCTCTTCAGAGAACTGTCTTTTCATATCTTTTGCCCTTTTTATAATTGGGCTGTCTGTACTATTGTCATTGAGTTGTGGGATTTCTTTATATATGCAAGATATCAGTCTTTTGTCAGATACATGGTTTCCAAAAATTTTTTCCCATTGAGTTGGCTGCCTCTTTACCTTTTTCAGAAATTCCTTTGAGGTGCAGAAACTTCTAAGCTTGAGAAGTTCCCATTTATCTAGTTTTTCTTTTGTTGCTTGTGCTTTGGGTGTAAAGTCTAGGAAGTGGCTGCCTAATACAAGGTCTTGAAGATGTTTCCCTACATTATCTTCTAGGAGTTTTATGGTACTTTCTTTTATATTGAGATCTTTGGTCCATTTTGAGTTAATTTTTGTGTAGGGTGTGAGGTAGGTGTCCTCTTTCCTTCTTTTGGATATGGATATCCAACTCTCCCAGCCCCATTTGTTGAAAAGACCATTATGACTCAGTTCAGTGACTTTGGGGGCCTTATCAAAGATCAGTCGGCCATAGATCTGGGGGTCTATCTCCAAATTCTCAATCCGATTCCATTGATCTATATGTCTGTCTTTGTGCAGGTACCATTCTGTTTTGACAACTGTGGCTTTATAATAAGCTTCAAAGTCAGGGAGTGTAAGTCCTCCCACTTCGTTTTTCTTTTTAGAGTGTCTTTAGCAATTCGAGGCATCTTCCCTTTCCATATAAATTTGATAACTAGCTTTTCCAAGTGTGCAAAGTAGGTTGATGGAATTTTGATTGGGATTGCATTGAATCTGTAGATGAGTTTGGGTAGAATTGACATCTTAATGACATTTAGCCTTCCTATCCATGAACAGGGAATATTTTTTCATCTTTTAAGGTCCCCTTCTATTTCTTTTAGTAGAGTTATGTAGTTTTCTTTGTATAGGTCTTTTACATCTTTGGTTAAGTTTATTCCTAGATACTTGATTTTTTTAGTTGCTATTGAAAATGGTATCTTTTTCTTGAGTGTCTCTTCAGTTTGTTCATTTCTAGCATATAGAAACATTACTGACTTATGTGCGTTAATCTTGTATCCCACTACTTTGCTAAATTTGTTTATTAGCTCTAGTAGCTGTATCGTCAATTTCTCAGGGTTTTCCAGATATAAGATCATATCATCTGCAAACAATGACAGTTTTCCTTCTTCTTTTCCAATTTGGATGCCTTTTATTTCTTTGTCTTGCCGGATTGCCCTGGCTAGCACTTCCAGCACAGTGTTGAATAACAGTGGTGACAGCATGCATCCTTGTCTTGTTCCTGATCTTAGAGGGAAGGTTTTCAGTGTCTCACCATTGAGTACTATGCTGGCTGTGGGTTTTTCATATATGCTCTTTATCATGTTGAGGAAGTTTCCTTCAATTCCTACCTTTTGAAGTGTTTTTATCAAAAACAGATGTTGGATTTTGTCAAATGCCTTTTCAGCATCTATTGAGATGATCATTTGATTTTTCCCTTTCGAATTTTTAATGTGTTGTAATACATTGATTGATTTTCTTATGTTGAACCATCCTTGCATGCCTGGAATGAACCCCACTTGGGCATGGTGTATGATTTTTTTAATGTGTCTTTGGATTCGATTTGCAAGTATTTTGTTGAGGATTTTTGCATCTGTATTCATTAGGGAGATTGGCCAGTAGTTTTCCTTTTTTGTAGCATCTTTGCCTGGTTTTGGTATTAGATTGATGTTAGCTTCATAAAATGAGTTAGGTAGTGTTCCATTTTCTTCAATGTTTTGAAACAGTTTGAGTAAGATTGGTGTCAGTTCTTTCTGGAAAGCTTGGTAGAATTCCCCTGTGAAGCTATCTGGCCCTGGGCATTTATTTGTGGGAAGGTTTTTGATGACTGATTGGATCTCTTTGCTTGTGATGGCTTGATTGAGATCTTCTATTTCTTCTCTGGTCAGTCTAGGTTGTTCATATGTATCCAGGAAATTGTCCATTTCCTCTACATTATCCAGTTTGTTGCCATACAGTTGTTCATAGTATCCTCTTATAATTTTTTTAATTTCTTCAGGATCTGCAGTTATGTTACCTTTTTCATTCGTTATTTTGTTTATATGGGTCTTCTCTCTTTTTGATTTTGTCAGTCTAGCTAGGGGCTTGTCAATCTTGTTGATCTTCTCAAAGAACCAACTTTTGGTGATATTTATCCTCTCTATTGTTTTTTTGTTCTCTATGTCATTTATTTCTGCTTTAATCCTTGTTATTTCTTTTCTTCTATTTGGTTTAGGATTGGTTTGCTGTTCATTTTCTAGCTTCTTCAGTTGATCCATTAGTTCTTTGATTTTGGCTCTTTCTTCCTTTTTAATATATGCATTTAGTGCTATAAATTTCCCCCTCAGTACTGCTTTTGCTGCATCCCATAGGTTTTGGTATGTTGTGTTCTCATTTTCATTCGTCTCTATATATTTAGCAATTTCTCTTGCTATTTCTTCTTTAACCCACTGATTGCTTAGGAGTGTGTTGTTTAACCTCCAGGTATTTGTGAATTTTCTAAGTCTCTGATGGTTATTGACTTCTAATTGTATTCCATTGTGGTCAGAGAATGTGCTTTGAATAATTTCAATCTTTTTAAATTTATTGAGGCTTGTTTTACGTCCCAGCATATGATCTATTCTGGAGAAAGTTCCGTGAGCACTAGAAAAGTACATGTATCCTGGTGATTTGGGATGTAATGTTCTGTATATGTCTGTTAAATCTAATTCATTTATCAGATTGTTTAGGTTTTCAATTTCCTTATTGGTGTTCTGTCTGGTTGATCTATCTATAGGAAAGAGTGATGTGTTGAAGTCTCCCACAATTATTGTGGAAACATCAATTGCTTCCTTTAGTTTTGCCAGTGTTTCTCTCATGTATTTTGTGCACCTTGATTGGGTGCATAGACATTTACGATTGTTATTTCTTCTTGTTGAATTGCCCCTTTTATTAGTATGTAGTGGCCTTCTTTGTCTCTCAAAATATCCCTGCATTTAAAGTCTATTTTATCTGAGATTAATATTGCTACACCTGCTTTCTTTTGGCTGTAGCTTGCATGAAATATTTTTTTCCATCCTTTCATTTTCAATTTCTTTGTGTTGCTGTGTCTAAGATGAGTCTCTTGTATGCAACATATTGATGGCTCATTTTTTTTGATCCATTCTGCAAATCTATATCTTTTAATTGGGGAGTTTAATCCATTTACATTCAATGTTATATCCGTGAAGGCATTTCTTGAATCAGCCATCTTATCCTTTGGTTTATGTTTGTCATATATATTTTTCCCCTCTGTCTATTAATATCCTTTATTGTACCCATACCGAATCTCTTTAGTACTGAACCTTTCTCCAAGTCTCTCTGTCCTTTCTTTGTCTGTAGGGCTCCCTTTAGCATCTCCAGCAGGGCAGGTCTCTTGTTAGCAAATTCTCTCAGCATTTGTTTGTCTGTGAAAAATTTAAGCTCTCCTTCAAATTTGAAGGAGAGCTTTACTGGATAAAGTATTCTTGGCTGGAAATTTTTCTCACTCAGAATTTTAAATATATCGTGCCACTGCCTTCTTGCCTCCATGGTGGCTGCTGAGTAGTCACTACTTAGTCTTATGCTGTTTCCTTTGTATGTGGTGAATTGCTTTTCTCTTGCTGCTTTCAGAACTTGCTCCTTCTCTTCCGTGTTTGACAGTGTGATCAGAATATGTCTTGGAGTGGGTTTATTTGGATTTATTCTATTTGGAGTTCGCTGGGCATTTATGATTTGTGTATTTATGTTGTTTAGAAGATTTGGGAAGTTTTCCCCAACAATTTCTTTGAATACTCTTCCTAGACCTTTACCCTTTTCTTCCCCTTCTGGAACACCAATGAGTCTTATATTCAGACGTTTTATATTATCTATCATATCCCTGAGGTCCATTTCGATTCTTTCAATTTTTTCCCCCTTCTTTCTTTTATGCTTTCATTTTCCATACTGTCGTCTTCCAGGTCACTGACTCGTTGTTCAACTTCCTCTAGTCTTGTACTATGAGTGTCCAGAATCTTTTTAATTTGGTCAACAGTTTCTTTAATTTCCATAAGATCATCTGTTTTTTTATTTAGTCTTGCAATGTCTTCTTTATGCTCTTCTAGGGTCTTCTTGATATCCTTTGTATGCCGTACTATGGTGTCATTGTTCATCTTTAGTTCTTTGAGTAGCTGCTCTAGGTGCTGTGTCTCTTCTGATCTTTTGATTTGGGTGCTTGGGCTTGGGTTATCCATATCGTCTGGTTTTTTCATATGCTTTATAATTTTCTGTTGTTTTTGGCCTCGTGGCATTTGCTTAACTTGGTAGGGTTCTTTTAGGATTTGTAGACCAATAGAAGTCCTTATCTCTAATTTATCAGAGCTACAGCTTCGTGGAGTACACTTTCTCTAACTAACCAGCAGGTGGCGTCCACGGGCGACCTGTTCTCCACAAGCCAGTTCTCCCCTGCTTTGCCTTTGTGGTTAGTGGGGGAGTGAGTCTTGTGGGGTCCAATTGGTGTACCAAGCTTGTGCGTGTGTAGTTGGTGTTGCCCGCCCTGTATATGGGGTGTGTTTCTGGGCAGTCAGGGAGGGGGGGTGGCTCTAACAATCAAATCTCCCTGGTGATCCTGGAGTTTTAAAGCTGCTGCAATAGTCTAATCCTTCAGATCAGTCCTGCCACAGTTTGTCTCTGCCACTGACCCACAAGTCCTTGATATTGACGTATGGCTCCTGAGACTTGCGAGTGGGTCCCTCTTCCAGGCCGTGCACCCCCTGGTCCTCTGTTGAGGATGACTGTGCTATGTCACAGGTGAGTGCCGTCCCCCCAGGGCAGTTCTGGGCTGCTGGGCTGTGTAGGGAGGCTCCCAGTCTGCTGAAATGATGGCTGAATGGGGCTTTGTTAATTCACACTGCTCCACCTTCCCAACTCTGGGACAATCAGCTGAGGTTGCAGGGAAGGCTAATGTCCATGCCCAGTTTTGTGGTGTGTGCCTGTTATTTGAAGCACTTCCATCACACTGGGTTGTCTGGGGCAGCTCTGGGCTATGGGGCTGGCGATGGGCAGAAGTGTTTCCTGTCCACTGGGATGATGGCTGTGAGTGGACACCCCCCTTTCTTGGGAAGTTGTGGTGTTTAGTGAATTTTCTCAGCCACTGGATTATTGCCTTTTGTCTCAGAGCTCTCTTAGTTCTGCTCTTGTCTTGACCTGCCCAAATTGCAAGTCTTTGAGGCTTTCTGTATTGGGCTTCTTAGAGTAATTGTTTTAGAAAAAGAAAAAAGGATAAAAAAAAAGGGCCCTCCTCACAGATCTAATGGGTTATTGAAATGCTAAGAGACAAAGCAATTAGGGCCATCAAGGAAAGGTCCAGGGGGCAGAGAGATCAGCTTTTCTTCAGGATTTGCATATGAGCCTCAGGGCCTGAATTCTGCCCTTCTCCTTTCTATGTTCACCAGAACTCCAAAAATCCTCCGCTTTTATTTTGAAGTTTTTCGTGCTGTTTTTTTCTATGCCTGTCTCCTCTCTGCTGGGCTGGCTGCTCTCAGATTCTCTGGTGTCTGGTCTCAGTCTGTCTATGGTTGGTGTCTGGATCAGTAGAATGAGTTTCCGATAAGTGCTGCCACTGCAGTTCTCCCTTCTCCTTCCCGGAGCTGACAGCCCCTCCTCCCACGGGACTGAGCCTGGCAGGGAGGGGTGCGGGTCCCCTGGCCACAAAAACTTACAGATTTCGCTGATCTCAGCAGTTCCACGTTTTCATGAGTGTTGTTTGAAGTATGCCCAAAGTCAGATTGCTGTGTGGTGTCCAGTCCACGCAGTTCCTGGCTTTCTACCTACTTTCCTGGAGGAGTAACTAAAACATACAGCTCACCAGTCCGCCATCTTGCCCCGCCTCCCCTCATTTTTTTTTTTTTTTAAACCTCTGCAAATGTCTGTTATTTTATACCAGGTTTAGTTTGACTGCAAAAATAAGTTATGAGGTTCAAACTGCAAAAATTTGGATTGTTTAGACAATTTCCAGACTGCTCATTATACTTTAAGCATGTTGTAAATATTGGCAAACTCCATAAATTATGCTCTGTAACCAAATCCTCAAATAAGTTCATGAATAACTACTATAGAAATTAAATTCCAAAAATGTGTGGTCTTTCTGTATACAGAAAGATGCAGTCAGGTGATTTAGTACAAGTAATAAAATCTTAGTTTAGCAAACTGGGTTGAATGTCAAAATCACGTGGCTGAACTTGAGTTATGTTGAGTAGAAGGCTTACTGCAGTGTTTCCTGGGGAAGGGATTTATTCTTTGTGGAAAAAAAAAAAAAAAAATCAAGTACCCATGTTGGGTATTCACCTACTGGCTTTGCTAAGACCCTGTAGAACCTCTCACCCCTCAACTTGCTCCCCTCCTGATATTCAAGCGCAGTGCTACTCAAAGAGAATCCGCGGTATCAGGGTGACCTGAGGGCTTCTTAGAAATGCACATTCTCAGGTTCCTCCCCAGAATGAATGAATGCATGAATGAATCTGAAACTTTGGGTTGGTAGCCCACAAATCTGTTATATTAAGCCTTTCCAAGGTGATTCTGATGCAGACTGAAGTTTGAGACCCATTTCTTTAGCATACAAATAGATTTAGACCAAAAATAACAATTGTTGAACCCAAACAAGTTTTTTCAAATTGATTGATCATAGCATACATGTGTATAGATCGGTAGGCCTCTTCTACCGGCTTAGCTATTGATTAGTATTCCCAGAAGTAAGAACAGCAAAAAGCACGATTAATGTGAACTCATTATTATGAGCCTAGAAATATGTTTGTTTTAAAGAACCCCATGTTAATATATTTCTTGAAATGCAGTTTTAATTGTCTTACATATGGCAGTGGTCCTTTCAAAGGGTGGTCCCCAGATCAGCAGCTTTAGCACTGGGAACTTGTTAGAAATGCAGATTCTCAGACCTTGCCCCAGCCCTACTGTATCAGAAACCTCATGATTTAACGAGCTCTCCAGGTGATTCTGATGCTCAATAACTATGGTTTGGATACTGCATTTCTTAGCAGAGCCTTAAAGAACATGCTTTAGCTCAGCCAGCCTGTTCCCCAGGCTTTGAGCTGGTGTCTGAAGTACCAAAACTAGAAATCTGAACTTCCTGTCACTCAACTGAGCCCCGTCCTACGTATGTATGTTCAAGTGTTCATACTTCTAACAGCCTTGATTCCTGGAATGGAGCCGAGTCTGTACTACCCCCGGTTTTTGTTTTTTTTAATGCATTTTTTTTATTGTAGACTTTAACATATATACATAACAGTGATAACTTTCAAAGTATTTCACAAGTAGTTGGAGAGCAGATTTCAAAGAATGTCATGTGTCACAGTTCCACAACTTCAGCTATTTCCATTATTTGTAAAATATGCATATACAGAAAGGTATTAACTTTTGATGTACAACTCTCAATAAGCAGTTATTTAGGTAATTTCAAAAATTGTTAAGGGTTACAGTTCCACAGTTTCAGTTCTGTGCTTATTATGCAATATGTGATATATACAGAAAGGGTAAGACTTTCGAAGCACAATTCAACGAGTGGCTATAGAGCAAATTTCGAAGAATTTTATAGGTTACAGTTCTACCATATGTCATTTACCTCCTTCCAGCTATTCCAACATCCCAGCATCTAAATATATATATATATATTTACATAAAGTTTCAGTTTTCATAGACCTTGTTAAATCTTATCTTGTTTATTGCTGCGCCTTCCTCTCACTTATTCTCTTCATCTTCAGGGGTGTCTAGGCAGTGAGCACCCTACCTTGTTCATATTGAAAGAGGGTGTTGACAGTATGAGGAAGGGGGCTGCATCTGATTGTTCTTAAAGAGGCTGTTGCCTCTGGGTATTAGGACTTGTCTTGTTTAGGAACATCCTGGTGGATTTAAATTTCTGAGAGATAAAACTTAGCAGATCTTTTATAGAAGATCTATATAAGTTTCTCCCCCTGGTTTTTATTGTTTATTGAAAGCCTTTTAACAAGATGGCAAAATAAGATTGGGATTTGATTTCTCTCCCTCACACCACATACTACAAATCTGGGTCTTTCAGTGGGAGATCTACCCACCCTCACCCTTCCCAGTGGGCAGTTGACATTAGTCTTGTACCTTCTCTACCTTTGCTTTTTCTTATTTGCCACGTGAAATTTGAAAAGAAAATGTCATCTAACTGTGAGAAGAGCAGAAGGAAAACTGTCTTAATTTTAGTTCATCTCCCTTCTTGATTCCTAATAGTTTCAAACACTTATTGCCCTGTTTTACTTAATATTTAATATATTTTAATTTTAAAAAACTAATAGTATATTTGGTCTAAAATGGTCCCTTTGCTGAAATATCAGGTGCTAGCTGGCTTTAAAACCAAAACCTCAAATGTTTAATAAATAATAAAGATTTGTGATGGCGGTGTCCTTAGTCCCCAGCCTGCTGGACGAGTGAAGGCTGTGCAGATTAGAGTGAGGATGCGAGCAAGGATTCAGAAGCAGAAGAGGTGCCCAGTGTTGGGTCTGATGAGGACAGTGGTGTGAACGTTTTTGCTGGGGAACTGGAAACTTGTGCTGGGATGGTGGCCTGCTTGGAGTTCCAGACTAAGGTGCTCGGAATGTGTCCTGAAGATTCTAGGGAAGTATTGGAAGCTCATGATTCATGTTGAAAGAGCGTGGTGCAACATGATCTTTACATTCTAAGAAGATTAATATATGGTAGTAACATGGATGGGAGCCTTGCTACTCCAAGTATGGTCGGGGACCAGCATTGTTGTCATCGTCCGGGAGCTCATTAGAAATGCAGGCTACCGGGACCCCCACCCCTACCCCCGGGCCTGCAGAATCCAAATCTGCTTCTGAACCAGATCCCTAGGTCATTCCTACACATAGTAAAGTCTGAGAAGCACTGGGGTAGAATAAAAGGAAATCAATGGTTCTTGTCATCAACCAGTTTTACAAGGAGGAAAGACCCAAGAGACATTTGAAGATGGCATGGAGAGTGTTTGTTCTAGAAGAAGTTAGGGGAGAGTCTAAGGTGGAGACCACATTTTAAGTCTGATTCATTACGAGTACAGTGCTGCTGCTATCAGAAATAGAGGGCTGGTTATTTGGGGGCAACAAGGGGGAAGGGACAATGAATTTGTTCAAAACATATTCTCTGTAGAATCTGTGTGTCAGGTGGCGTGCTGTGGGTCGTGAGCCACTTGGGGGCCCTGGCAGGCTGGCCATGAGCTCTGAGAATACCTATATTTTCTTTTGAAAGCTCACACCTTTCTTGTGTCATCAAATCTGGAATTTTTGCTCTCATTTTTTTATTTAAAAGTAAAGCTCCTTGTCAAAATGCATATTCCAGAGAACGCACGCTGCAGCTAGAGGTTTTACTTGTGTTTTCGGGGAGTTTTGTCACCGGCATCGGTGAGGTTTCCTTGAGTAGTGAAGTAAGAAAGAAGCCTCTTCGTAGGTGGATTTTCTTGGTTTTACCAGCCCTTGCTTTTTCAGAAAACTTCCCGGTGATGTCCTTCGTGCGGGGTGTTTATTTTGTTGCTGTGGCCTCTCCGATCACTGCATTTCATGGACTTGGCAAATTTTATGAGACGAAACTCGATGCTCTAGGCTCAGCCCAAAACAGCTCCTTTTACCCTAATAGCAAATGATTCCACCAAGGGAATGTAGCATGAAGTACTTTACTTGCACCAGAAGCATAATATGAAATTTGTATTTGTATGAAATTTATTTCACCTCCCCTGAAAGAGAAAAAATTCAATAGAATTAAAAATGCATCTCTGTTTTACCCCATAGCTTCAGTTCTGACTCTGGCAAAAATTCCAATTGTAAGCATAGTGTACGTGTAGTGTGGGCCTGCTCGTGTCTATATGTCTTCTAATCTTTGGGATGTAATTGACAGGAGGAGGTGGGGAGGAACCTAGCATCCAAGTACCATGATCTCGAGCAAGTAATTTAATAACCGTTATCAGAGGTTGGCACACAGTAGCCTTTAGCTCTGATACAGCCCGCAGCCTTTTTGTATTACAAGTGAGCTATGAATAGTTTCTACATTTTTATAGTTTTTGAAAAAATAATAAATCACAAAAAAATATGCGATGGAAATGGAAGTGATACCCAAAGCCTATAATGTGTTTAGTGTCTGTCCATTTACAGAAAAAGTTTGCTAAACAGCAACAAAAACAACAATAATAATAGCAACTAACTTTTTAACCCTATAATAGGTGTCAGGCACTGTTAGAAGTGCTTGGCAAGTATTATTTAATTCTCACAACAACTATAAGGGATAGGTACGATTATTTTATCCTCGTTTTACAGAGGAAGGGATAGGTCCAGAGAGGTTGAGTAACTTGCCCAAGGTCACACAGTCAGCACAGCTGGTGTTTTGAACCCAGGCAGTGGCTCCACTCCTGTTCCTGAATTCTACCACCATGGCACACTGCGGCTCACAAGCTGGCTTATTCCTCACCTGTATATAGAAGGACGTGGGAACCGCCCCATCTACCTGTATAACACTGATTCTAATGTACTTTTTAGGTGATGTTTTAATGTTCTCTGTGGGAGAAGTAGTCATAGAGCAGCACTTCCTAAATTGGTGGTGCAGAAAATTTGACTCCTCCAAAAAGTCCATGCATGTTTTAAAAGGGCAGTGCTATGGCCACTAAGGTGGCAGAGCCTTGTCTCAACAGGTGTCTTTACATGAGCACTTAAGAAGCATTATGATCTCTGTAGGGAAGGGGAATAGCCAGCTATTTCCCTAACATTGTTTTTTGACTATTGAAGGTACACCAGTTAAATCTCTCAGGACTGTTTAGGGAAAAAAGTCAGCAAAAGCTATCATCAAGGCATTATTCTTCCAGTATTTTTCCAGAAGTATCAAAACAATGATGTAATCTGGGCATTCATTTAGTCATCATTTACCACAAATATTCTGTTGTCCCTATTTTCCTATTACAACTTTCTCCTTCTACCCACTTTTTTGGGGACTTTTCCATATAGGTAGAAAGATAATCACACTGAAGGCAACCGATTTAGATCCTTTTAAGTACTGCTTATGTTGAAGGTCCCATGTAGGTCATGGGCTTATCTATAAACTTGATTTGCCTGAACTATACTGGTTGATGCTGCTTTAGGCAAGAGTTAGAGGCCCCTTGATGCATTATGTTTATCACGGAGACTCAGCAGGTATCACTGTCTGCATGTTTTTAGCATGCTTTAATTCACCTACGTTGTCTGTCAGTGCTTGTCAGGAGGAATGTAAATACAGGCCGTCAAACAAAGACACAACTTCATGAACACTATAATTCACCAGCTATTTACTCTTTCCTTACTATCAGGTTTTTGCAAATTTAACAGCATTGTGACCAAAAATATACTCTCAAAGAACTAGTTGTTTCTTACTGACCTAAGATGATGTTCTTGGTTTTTCTCAGAATTAAAAAATTCTTCAGTTGTTTTAAACTTACCTGTATGGATGCCAAATAAATGTTACAAAATAAACCAAATATCTCATTTTCTTTTTGAACATCTTGGGGTTTGTAAGAGTATAGTTGCCCTGTGAACTTCAAGGCATTAAAGAAGTTATGTTGCTTTTCTTAAGTCAAGCACAAGTGAACACAAGGCATTATAGTATATTGAATATATGTGTGTATATATATTTATTTTCCTCCTGATTGTTGTGTATATAACAATATATTTATGGTGGTGGATATTTGGAATTCACTGAGGTAGATATTTGAGAAAAGAGTCTATAGATCCTTATCGGTTAGTGTTATAGAATATCAGTAGAATTTGGTTTAAGCAATGCAAAAAGTGTTTCTTAAGAATAACAAATAGGAATTGAATTGGTATGGGCAGTTTGACAGTTCAGCTTCCAAGTAATGGCCAAGAACATGGGTGTCCTCGCCTTTCTGGTGACTACTTAAAGGTCCTTTTTGACCTCACTACCCAGTGTTGTCAAGATAACAGCAGACTGTTTTGACTGTCTGCGAGTAACTAAACTAGTTTTGACTAGCAAAATGTAAATATTGTCTAGGCTTATCCACTTCTTTCTTTCAAACACTGTCACACATACTTATATATGACAGTTTAGTTCCTGTCAAAATACTCATTCTCCATGCTCTGGAAGCAATTTGAGAATCAAACGGCGCTTAATACATTCCTCCTTTAACCCTCACCAGCTTCACTCTGTGAACAGAGAACAACAAATAAAAAATTTGGATTTTCTGGAAGGCAAGCCCTCAGTTGCTCTTCTTTCTTCTCAGTTCTTCTCTTTTGATTTGAAGAATTTGAGAGTTGTAAGTAACTTCTAATAGCATTTTGAGATTACTCTTGGGTTGTGTGTCTAGCGATTTTTTCTACAAAACTCCTATTGCTGTTTGGCTACCAGTTTCAGAAGTAGTTTGCTATGAGCCGTTATCATGGGCTCACTTATTTAATCTTCTGTCATGGATTTATCACCTGGGCTTATGTTGGATTGCGTGCTTAGCTCTTTCTTTATGCATGAAATTCTTCAGTCTCTGTAATCGTGTACTCTTCTTTCTTGGGGCCACAGTTATGGTGAATTTCAGGGTCCTTGACCTGATTTGTTCTCCATGTCACTGTGCTGTCATCATCTGCCTGTTTTCCTTCTGACCTATAGGTATTGTGCCGGTTTGAGTGTATTGTGTCCCCCAAATGCCATTATCTTTGTAGTCTTGTGTGGGGCAGAAGTTTTGGTGCTGGTTGGATTTGCTTGGAGTGTGCCCCACCCAGCTGTGGGAGATAATTTTGATGAGATGTTCCCATGGAGGTGTGGCCCCACCCATTCGGGGTGGGCCTTGATTGGTGGAGCTATATAAATGAGCTGACTCAAAGAGAGAAAGGAGAGTGCAGCTGGGAGTGATGTTTTGAAGAGGAGCAAGCTTGCTAGAAAGGAACGTCCTGGGAGAAAGCCGTTTTGAGGCCAGAGCTTTGGAGCAGATGCCAGCTGCCTTCCTAGCTAACAGAGGTTTTCCGGAGGCCATTGGCCATCCTCCGGTGAGGGTACCCGATTGCTGATGCTTTGTGGCCTTAAGACTGTAATTGTGTAGTGAAATAAACCCCCGTTTTATAAAAGCCTATCCATCTCTGGTGTTTTGCATTCTGCAGCATTAGCAAACTAAGACAGGTATGAACGATTTTCCAGCACTGATATGGAATCTTGTGATACTGATTCTTAGTACTAGTTGTACTTCTGTCTCTCCCTAGTAGAGCCAGGAGAAAGTAGTTGACATGAAAGAGGGAAATTATTTTTTCCTTCTTGACATGATTTTGAAGTTGGTCTGACATACAAAAATAAACCTTGGTGATTCTGCTTCCATTTTAATTTTAGGTTGGATTTAGCATCCTAGATCAGCAATTTTGAAGGATAAAATGGTAATGTTATTTGTCAAGTTCTACCTAAATCACCAGCCTGTCCATCCTCCTTTAATTCACCGGCTAGTATAAAAAATCCTTAGGATTTTGTAATCCTTTGGCCAAGCCCTACCTCAGACCTGGGCCAAGTGCCATGGGGACACCAGACTTTGGAAATGCTGGCCCTTGGCCTCCGGTTATTTCCACTGCTGTGTTGGCTCCAGCCTTTGTCCTCAGGGCTGGTAACTGAACGTTTGGTGGGTGTAAGTCCTGGTCTGTGGGAGACTTGGACCCCAGTTCTGGGAGATGGACCTCTGTCTTGTTTCCTGTACCTAAATATCTGAGTGATCTCCCAAGGAGCACAGGCCTGAGGAACCAGCCCAGTGATTGGGAGCTGCTACCTCCAACAGATTCCACCAGGGCCATCTCCCTGCTGCCTCAGAAGATGCTGGGACACCCCCAGCTCTTGCATTT
Organism: Choloepus didactylus; assembly: GCF_015220235.1. NCBI lineage: Eukaryota > Metazoa > Chordata > Mammalia > Pilosa > Megalonychidae > Choloepus > Choloepus didactylus. Next base: position 25,303,421 of record NC_051325.1, on the reverse strand, counting down.
CCCGTGATTGTGGAATTTCCTTTGGGCCAACCTCTCTATGGCTGCCTGTATTGCTGTAATACAGCCCATAACTTGCTCTAAGCTACTTCTGCGCACACAATGATGAGTGTGTGTATGTGTGTGTGAATGTTAATCCAAATCCTAGGAAGGAGGATTTAAAATTTGAAGCACCCCACTTGGTAGTACCCACCCTAGGTGTGCTTAGTTAGCATTAAAAAAACTGAAATCAAAAGCTTGAAGACCATTGTTTTTATGTAAACTATACCTCAGTAAAAGTGATTCAAAACAAAACAAGACAAGCCCTTTCTCCAGAGGCCACCTGCATCCCCAGGTCATTTATCCTTCTGTCTGATCAGCACCAGGTGCACTGATGCTGACATAGTGGAGTGGCTGCAGCACTGGTCACCTGGAAGCCTTGTTAAACTCCGGATTTCTGGGCTCCACACATAGAGTTCCTGATTCAGGTCTGGGATGGGGCCTGAGACTTGGCATCCCTAATAATAGCTTCCGTGGAATGCTCGGGCTGCTATCAGGGGGCCACACTTTGACAACCATTGGCATGCTGGATGGTAAAAATGCTCCTTCATCTGGTAGAAATAGTGGGCAAGCCCTGCCATCCTTGCACATATGGGCCATAGACTCTTTCAGGTCCAAATGCCTACATGACATCTCTTGGAAGCTTGTTCAAGAGCTTTCAAGACCTACTGAATCTGAATCTGTAGTTTAACAAAATCCCCACGTGATCCAAATGCACATTAAAATTTGAGAAACTCAACAGAAACTTAAGTTTCTTCATCTGATTTAGGGGTCCTCGGTTGTAGGTTCATGTTAGAATTGTCTGCAGTGTTTAAAAACTAAGTTGATGACCCAACTACACTCAGGTTAAGTGGATCAGAATTTCCAGGAGTGGGGTCCAGCCTTCTGAAATGTCTTATAAGCTTCCCAGGTGATTCTACTGGATATAATCTAGTCTTAGTGCTATCTACATAGTTTTCTTTTAAGCATGTGTCAGCTGGAAATGCCTTTCCTTGATTAAATATTGATGATTTAATACCAACTAATCTTATCCTAATGGAAATGAAATTATTTCATTTGCCTTGCTTGTATAGACCCACAAGAGAAAACATGTTGGGTCTATTTACTTCAGAAGGTGAACCACCGGCTATATTTAGTGGCAGTCTAACTTCAGAACACCTTACTAAAACAAACTGACTCATGTTTCTAAAGGAAACAAAGTGTTTTATCTGTGTGTATGAATTCATTTTTTTGTTTAGTTTTGTTGTATCTAGGTCTCTATAAGCCTTTTTTAAGAAAGAGATTTTTGTCTCTATCAGTCCTGGTGTAGTTACCCTAATGAATATTATTCACCTGAAGATTTGTGCCATGTTGCAGTTTTATACCCCAGGCACATTTTTAAAAATGTATCTTAATATGATATTATCCCCTTTGGAAATCTTTACTTGAAGAGCTTTTTAGTTTACCCCAAGTGTATGGAGACCGGTCTTCTTTCCCTTCTTGAATACCCTCAGTTTTACCAGAACATACAGTGCAAAGGAGTCAAAAGCTGTGTTTCAAATTATATAATTTCCTGACATATCATTTGAGCAGATGAAAACTAATTAATTGATAGGCACTTTGGGAATAGCCAGTTGAAATATGTCCTGATTTTTTTGTACCTATTTACTTAAATCCTGATCTATGGAGCATTTTTATTTGTTTGTTTGTTTTTTTGTTTTTGAGTTCCTGTACCAAGAAGTTCCCGTCACATTAACTATTCCCATAGCTTGAACGTAGGAAAGGTGAATGTCACTCAGTACACCAGCTTGCCTCCTCTTGTTTCTACATAGGAGAAATGTGAGCATTGATCCCTTAAATGTGCAGACCAGAATTTCCATTCTAGTAAGCGTGGATCTGTGCAGCCCAGATGGGGAGGGACATGGCACAAGCAAGGGGCAAACTGGGAGCTGTAGGACTTCTTCCAGGGCCATCACTAGGTGATCAGATAGCCTGATCTAAGGGCATCAGAGGAAACTGTCAGCCCCCTTGTGGAAGTCAAACCCAGATCTCTCTAGGTGCACAATGGAAGGAGACTCTCCACTTTGGAAAGGGGCCATACTTCTAGATTGCTGCTTCTCAAACTGATGTGCACATGAGTTGCCTGGGGATCTTGTTAAAATGCAGATTCTGATCAGCGGGTCTGGGATGAGACCCAAGATCCTGCATGTCTGCTGAAGCTTCTGTTTGGAAGCCACCCTTCTGGGTAGCACAGGTTTAGCTAACTATGAGTTTGCAAAAGAGTAGCGTAGGAAGCTCATTAAAACACAGGTTCCTGGTCCCCATTCCTAGAGACTGATTCAACAGGTGGTGGGGCCTGAGAATTTGCATTTTAGCAAGTTCCCAGGTGATGCTGATGCAGCTGTTCCCTGAACTGTGCTTTGAGCAGCAAGTGTCTAGTTAACATTTGAACAGTCCTAGTTGAGATGCCTCCACCATCTCCACCAGAAAGCTCTTCTAAGAACCACACACCAGGAGATTAAGGAAGGTGCTGCTCAGTTGTTCCCTCAGAGAAAAGGATATAGCAAATTCAGGGAGTGCTCTAGGTCTCTTGTTAATTTTTGCTTTGAAAATACATATTTTTGATTAAAGATTAAAAAGAATGCTTCTGGAACAAAATCTAGAGATAAGATTAAGATGAAGAAACAAGAACTCAGTGCCTGAAGAGGTGGTGATTGATGATGGGGCTAGTTATTTCAGGATGACAAATCTGCGTGTGCACAGAAAAAAAACAGCAAGATGTCAGTGGCTGTGTCTTAATATGAGTTAATGGGATTTGGATTAATGTTTACATTTTGCTTTATATGTTTTTGCCTTACATTTTTTCCACAAAGGGTATATATTGCTTTCATAACCTGAAACAAACTTACACATGTTTCTAAAGGAAACAAAGTGTTTTATCTGTGTGTATGAATTCATTTTTTTTTGTTTAGTTTTGTTGTATCTAGGTCTCTATAAGCCTTTTTTAATAAAGAGGTTTTTGTCTCTCTCAGTCCTGGTGTTCTGGGGCAAAGGAAATAGGTAAGGTTAAGTGCCAACCATTTCCCTGAAAGCGGAATGCTGCCTGCCTGGTGGAAATAAGTTGAGGGAGACCCAGGGGAGAGGCTGGAATTTCTCAGGTGAGAATTATCTGTAGCTCCTGCCCCTTCCCCACTGAAGCAGTCCAGGCCAAGCCCTCCAGAGTCCCTCGAAGATTTTTTTTTTCCCCTTTTTGCTTAGAAGGGGTGAAATAAGCTTTAGATTAATTTACACAAAATTGGAAAATATTTTTAAATGAGAAAATAACAATAAGAACTTTCTGGGAAAGTGGGGAAACGACTTGTTGGACATCTGGGCTAACTTGCTTCTGAGGTTGGGTTTGCATTATCCAGGCAGCGTCTGTCACACTTGGGGCGGCTGCTCCCGAGGACGGGCGTCCAGTGTGGTTGGAGTTGTGTCAACAGTGTGTCACGATGGAGCCAGTGTATGTACTCAGCGTGTCACAGAAATGATCCTAGAAACATGCAGCCCTGAGCTCAACAGTGCACCCTCCCTGCCCCCACCCAGGATGTTATGTAATGGATAGTTAACAGATGTGCATGCTTTCCGCAGTTCAGAGGACATATCTAAGTCTCATTTTGGGCTTCTGTTAATCCAGATAGCATTCAAAGAAGTTGCTACACATCCAGTTCACTCCTGGTAGGACTTGCCAACTAAGCTCTAGCGCTCTGCTGACACCTGCTGGCATTTCATCTATTTTATGTTTTTAGAAAGTCAACAACAAGAAAGAAAAACACTTTCCCTTAACATTTTTCTGCAGCCTTTCAACTTTATTATGCAAAGTATACACCCCAGGAAAGATAAGAGGCAAGGGAAGGTGTGGTGGGTACTTTCCATATCATAGAGAAGGGGGTATGGACAAGCAGTTGGGGGGAATATCACAGACGAGAAGGGCAGGCAAGAGTGATTCTCGTCTCTGCCCTGCACCAGCCTCTCTGTGACCTGAGCAAGGTCCTAGACCTCCCTTTAACCACCAAGAGGAGAAAGAAGCAGTAGCCTCCCCTCCCAGTGCCCTGCAGGGCTTGGGAAGATCAGAGACATTTCCTGCTAACTAAAGCCAGGGTCACTGTCGCTGAAGCGATTGCCTCAAAGGTCACCTTTAGTGACCTTTCCATCGCAACAAACAAGGCTCTCCACCAGCCTCGTATTTTCTGAAGATGGATGAAAGTTTAGCCTACTCACAGCCCAGCAGTGCTCTAATTTATTTGTGGAAACAACTTAAAGTAAGATCAGAAAAAGGGAACAATTTCGAACGTCTCCACGTTTGCCCCCGGAAACCATGGATGTTGTTTTGTGTTTTGGAATATGTAAAAAGCCTTCAGGTTGGGAAAATGCTCCCCAGTTATTACCAGCCGAATTATCCATGCTTTTTCTGTCTGCTTTTGGGAAACTCCGTGTGGGCCGGTGGTTTGTTAGTTCAATAACAGGATATTGGATAGTCCCCAGGGAGTTAGAGTCTGTATTTAGCCTGGCAGAGGAAGTGAGGTCTGATGATGAAAAAGAATTGAGGCATTTCTTTAGTGCTACTGTTTCATTTCTTCCTTCTCCCTCAGAATACTCACGTAACCATCTTGCTTGCTGAGGCCTCAGAAAATGGCCTCTTCTAGTTGAGAAAACTGTTTTTAACCTTTTATTGCCCCTAAGTCTCTCCTTGGAAAGCTGTTAGGTATTCCAGGAGCACAAGGAGGAACATAAAAAGGCTCTGATAGAATTCAGTCCTCCCCTCTGGCTCTCACAGGGACTAAATCTCTTAACTGTATTAGACCCGGTGCTACTATATGATACTGTCCAGTAGAACTTTCTGTGATGATGGAAGTGTCCAATATGGTAGCCCCTAGCCGCACGGAGCTATTGAGCACTTGAAATGTGGCTTGTGAGAGTGAAACACTGACTTTTACTTTTATTAAATGTACATGGCCACTTGTGGCTAGTCACTGTCATGTTGGATGGCACAGAAAGAGTTTACATTTGTATTACTACATATCCTAATTTTTTTTCCTTTCCTCAGCAGCCAGGTACCAGCTTGTGTGTAGAGCACAGTTCTGTTTAAGCAACAGTATCAATTTGCTGCAAAGCATCTTGCTAAGGATATTATTCTTTATTTTAGCAACTTGGCACAGCATTCATTGGCATCGCTTGTTGGACCCAAGGGCAGGGTTGGCTGTACGGACCAGCCTTTTCTGGTAACATATCCTTTAGAGACCAAAATTCTTTTACTGCCATGCTTAATCTTTCTTCTGTTCTTTGTAAATCCATGGAGTGATGGTATGAACTAAAACTGAGAGCCAAGTCCTTATACAAGAATTACACGAGCACATTACTGTTTGCTCAAACTACCCTGGCAATCAAGGAATGTTTTATTTTTTAAGGCTTTGCTGAAAAACACAGGCAAGATATGTAACAAACTCTTGGATTGAAATGTGATCACAGAGTAAAATTGATGAACCCCTATGTATTCATACTCTAAAATGGGAACAGCTAAATATGTCATCACATATTATGTAATCTTGCTTTAAAATAACTGAGAATACCAGTGACTGAAAAGGGACTTATATTTAAACCGGCTGCAAATAGAAAGCTTAACAAATCTATCAGCGGACAGCATTCCTTTGTGGCAACCTAGGGTTTGTTGACACTATAAATGCCACGTTTATCATCCTGGAAAGAATGAAAGCTGTTTATTAAAGAATAAAATATGGGCATGCAAAACATGCGTGGCTATGTGACAGGAAGGGAATAAAAGAAGAGCTTATTTTTTATTATGCAAAACGGATAAAGACTGTCTAACGAAAGTCATCCTGTTTGGTTCCATCACATCTGCTCCCTGAGGTTACTTTTTCTTTCTCTTTCAGCAATGGGTAGAAGGCTTGAGATCGATCATACACAACTTCAGGGCCAACAATGTCAGTCCGATGACGTGCCTCAAGAAACAGTGAGTTTTGTGTGCATTGCCCTTTGTGCTTGCCTGGTATCGAGCAAGTGGTCAAGTTAGAAGATTCCTGCTTCCCATCCCCTCAGTGCCCCTGACCTCAGAGAAGGAGTTGACCAGCACTCGCCTGTACTCTTCATGCCACCTGGGCAGGGCATGCGTGATGAACCCTCAGCCCGAAACCTGTAGGAAAGGCACGGTTGATGGCAAAAAGTGCTGGAAACTCACTCACCTAGAGTCCTCTGGGGCCTTTGTGTCTCCAGGTCAGGTCTTCTGATAAATACTTCTACTGGCCTGGGGCTTTAGCCAGGCACTGGGGTCACTCAAGCTCCCAGTGCATGAAAGAGAAATGGGGAGCAGGGCCAACAGATACCACTTGCAGTAGTACTCATTGCTGGGGTGAAAAAGGAAGCACTGACCCCAAGGACAGGGCTGCCTGCTTGGCACATAATCAGGAACCCAGAGGTACTTTGGAAATTCACAAGGAAAGCCTTAACTCAGCTCGCTGTGTCCAGAATCCAGACAGGTCTCCCGTAGTGATAGGTTTTAACTCCATCCAGGTAATTCCTTCATAATGACATGAAAGTTATAAAGTAGAAGTCCAAGCAAAGTCAGACGCTGACATGTTTGAAATGCAGTGATCCGTGCAGACGTGGGACGTCTGCCACCCAGGGGCCTTTGGCAAGCACTTGTGAGGTACGGAAGGCCACCCTGATGGGAAACCGAGGCGATGAGCCCGCCTCTCTCAAAACCAGGCCCAGTGCTTGACTCCACGCACCCACCCAGCAAAGGGCTAAGGGTCAGTCCTTTGGGTGTCTTCATCTTTACATCCTGTCACTGAGGCAGGGTCTAGGTTCTGGGCTGCAAATCCCAGCTGTGCCACTTAGTTGCTGAGTGACCCTCCACAGTGTTCTCAGCATTGGGCCTTGCTGTCCTCATCTGTGAAGCAAGAGGATGACAGTTGCCCGTCTTACAAAATCACCGAGCAGGTTAAGTGAGATCACATAAAGCACTCAGCTCATGATTATTTTGATTTTTATGGTATCCTTTCAATTTTTTTTTTCTGTCCTCTTAGTAGAGGGGAGTTATTTAGTCTTGGATATTCCTGCGTCTCCTTTTACCTCTGCAGTGGCTATGGCATGTTTTCTTAAAATTAAATAGAAATCCTGTGGCTATTTGAGTGTTATGATTACGGGCATTGAGAGAACCCCAAAGGATCAAAGGCTTTTGGAATGCCCACTTATATCTGGGTGCCCCAGTCATTCAGACCAGCACACCAGATCTTACCTGAACCCTTTGGTTTGCTACCCAGATCCCCTTTCTGGATCTGGCATTTACCCTATCCGCCAGCTGCTGTGAGGATTTGCTCACCAAGGGCTCAGAGCTGCCTGCTTTTCCAGAGAATTGCCTTCCACTGAATGGGAGAATATTGCCTGGGAGATTATATTCCTTCCTCCCCCTGGGGAGGCAGCCCACAGCCAATGACTGCTGGAACAAGCCAGCAGCCCCCTTGCCTCAAAGCAAGGTCACTTAATAAGTGGTGATTTGTGTTTCTAGGAGACCTGACTTGAGACAGAAACTTTACAAAATCATCATTTTTTTGCAGGTTGTTAGAATATTATTGCCTGGAAACAGAAAGGGATTCATTAGCCAAGGACAGTCTAGCCCCAAAGCACAAATAATGTCCTGGGTCCTCATGTGTCCCAAAAGCCTGGGGAAAGCGAGGAGTCACTCGTCACTGTTTCTAATGGTAAGAGAACTTCTCTTACCATTGGAAATGAAGGAACGTGCCCATTGGGTCCATGCTTTACTTGGAGTTGGGAGTGGGGATTTCTCGTGGGTCCTCAAGAAAGGCTGGCTAGTGGTGTCACCGTAGTTGTTCCTTCTTACCACGTTAATATATTATTAAATAGCAGTAACCAATGCATTTTGCCTAAGACAAGCACCCATCTTTCTTACTCATCTAGGGTTGCCAGATAAAATACGGGACTCCCAGTTAAATTTGAATTTCAGATAAACAATGAATAATTTTTTAGTATAGGTATGCCCTATGCAGTATTTAGAACATACATAATCTAAAAAAATTATTTGTTTATCTGAAATTCAAAATAGACTGGCAATCCTGTGGTTTTTTTAAATGCTAAAACTGACAACCTTGTATTCATCTCATAGTACATAATCATCTCTGATTTTCGGAATAAATGGTCTTTGCTTGAATGAACTTTATTTTAAAGTTCTGTACCAGATTGAAGCTGTTGCTCCTAAGAAACATTAAAACAACATTGTTGTTTGTTTCTCCAGCTGGATGAAATTGGCATTTATGACCAACACAAATGGTAAAATTCCAGTTAGGAGGTAAGTCATCGTTCCTTTCTGCTCTCCATATCCATGTCAGCCCTCATGCAGCTAGACACGGGAGCCCTCTACGAGTACTTGTTAATTGCTTTTACCAAAGATATTTCTGGAAGCTTAATTTGAATCACTTTGTCAAATGCTGTGTTTGTTTTGTAAAAATCACGTATGGATGTAAAAGTTGCATGTTCTCTAAGAATAAATAATATTAACTCTACTTTTGGTAAATTAAAGAACATGTTAAAATGTAGCATTTACAAAAAATCTTCACATAAGTGGTGTTGAAGGATTTAAATGTATTTTGCCTATTTACCCTGAGCAACCGTTAACTAAAATTAAAGACGTTTACAGTATGCATCTAAAGCGGAACAGTGTGGACCGCCTTCAGAAAGTACAGTCCTCCAGACAGTGCATTCACGTTCTAGGTTTCACTGCTCCCCTGGTGTTTGGGGTAGCGAAGTCCTTCTTTGAATTCTTGCTCTTGCTCTGTGGCTATGCCATAACCAATGCTACACACTCTTCAGAGCTGTCACTTCCTCCCCTCACCCTGCCCAGGGTTACAGCAACAAAGAGAAAAGGCAGTAATGTTTGAGCAGAATCAAAACTGATGAAACCATGAACCAGATACGCCCTCCCTGGGTGTGGTTTACCTCCCTTCCGGTGCCCTGCCTAGTCCACCGTGCTTCCCTCTCTCCTGCCGCTCCACGCACATTCATGGATTAGGGTTTGCTGGTGGTCTTGGGTATAGCTGGAAGCCCTTGTGATGGTAGTCATGGGAATTCATTAGCAAACTCGCCCAGTTTCTTTTTGGTCGGTGTTTTTGTAAGCCTTTCATGGGAATTCCAGGTGCTAGACCAGGCCCCGGAGCTGCTGCTATCTACGGTGAAGCCTGAAGCATTTGTGGATTCACGTACCTGAGCCCATCACCCAAATCCAACGTGGGTTCTGGAAACACCAATCTTCTAGGCTTCTCCAGAATTGGATTAATAATGACTTCTTCTCTGGACACCATTTGGGCAGGGAAGTAAATCTACAAACAACAACAGACAAAACCCAGAACTACTGGGTAGAATCCTGTCTTAAAAACTTATCTATCTTCCAGACATGAGGCAAACAGGGCACCAGCTGCTTTGCATTTGAGTAGACACATTTAAGCCGTGGTGTGCTGGCTCCCTCCCAGCCACTTCCAGCCCTTCTGTGTGTCCCTCTCTGCCCAGCCATTTCTTCTTTTTTCCCAAGCTTTGTTCCCTGCAGCCTTCCCCATGTGGCCTGAACTCCCATTCTGCATCCCATGGAAGTATCTCTGACATTACTCTTTTCTGTCCTAAAACCATCATTTTTCTTTGTTTCTTGTAACGAACATGAACTAAAATATTCGTGAGACAAGACTGAAATATCTGAGACAATATAGAGCGTTCAAATCATGAACTAAAATATTCGTGAGACAAGACTGAAATATCTGAGACAATATAGAGCATTATATATTCTTTTTATATAACCTTTTATCGAAGGTTTACAAGTCACAGACCTGATGCATTTGTTTTGTTCTTCACAAATCCCTATGTAGGATTCTAAGCTTTCTATTTAATAACTTACCAGCAAGTCAAGTTTAGTTCTTTCTTAGAAGTTTTTAAAAATCCCTGTTAACACCCTTAATTGATGTGTTTGGCAAAGACACTTCACAATGATCATTATTTTATTCAAAACCCTTTGCTCAGGAGAGCAATAGCAGGTCAATTATTTTAATGTATTCCAGTATCGTACATATATCATTTTTAACAAATATATAGTGTATTTTTATATAAAATCAGTATTGAGGAAATAAATCTAAACTGTAGAGAGCACCGACAGCAGTGCAAAGTACAGAAGTGTTAAGTTGAATCTGTTTTTATGTATCATACTGTATCTTATTATTGAAGCAAAAGCAGGCAGGTAAGATGCAAGAAATGAATAAAGTAGAAACTTGTAGAAATTGTGATCAGAGCACTTTTAACTAGCAGTTCTGGCTTCATTTGCTATGTATCCTACTAATCAAGCTGTTCTACTAACTCCAGAGCCTTTTCTGATTCAAGTGATCTTTTTCTGGTGTGTTCACACTCAAAATTATTATCAGCTTCTTTGTAGAAATATTGTAGATATTTTGGCATCTTTGGTAGTTCTCTTTGATGTGGGTTCCTTGGCGCCTGCCAGAATTAACAGGTGTTTGACACAAGACATCTGTTATTTGAGGGCAGTTTGTTAGAGTCAAGGGAGACTTGATACCAAGCCAACAAAGAGCGGATAAAGCTGGTGGATGAGCTGCCAAGGGCTAGGTGGAAATTGTGCTGAGTGTTTTAATGGACATGAAGAGTAAACACTTTAAAAATGTCCTTTCATGGCTCTCATTCTGGAGTCTTTAAAATGGAAACTATTAGTATAGGGTGCATAATGTTAAAAGGGATCTGGCTTCAGAGTCATTACATAACTTGGTAATGGCCTTGTCCTTTGACATTAACCAAAGTTCGGTATCTGGGAGATTGCAGGAATGACACATGAAGAAAGCCCTATTGCTCATCTCCCTCTTCTCTTTTCTTATGTTTATTAACTTACGCATCTTCCTTTCTCTCCAGCTTACAAACGCACACTCAAAGTCTCCTTCCACTCAGCCTAAAGCAAATCACTCTTCTCTTGCCTTCTTGCACTCCTTGTGGCCTGAGTGTGCACCAAGCATGAAGGGAAGGGTTGGAATGTGAGTAGCAGGTGATAGCTGTTAGCAGTGGCTGGAAGAGGGTCCTGAAGGAGACAGTGCTATTAAGGAAGGCTGGAAGTCTCAGGTGTGTTTGTAGCTGCCCAACTTCTTATCTGCTCACATCCTGAAGGTCGGCCTGCCTGTGGTGTGAGCAGGGTTTGATCCTCCTGGGGCAGCAGTCCCATCTCCACTTCAGGAATCCTCTGTGACTGTCTAAGGTGATGGTATTAAAGCCACTGGAAAACTATAGACCCTTTGAGGGCAAGTGGGATTCCCGTAGTTTCTAGGGTCATTCAGGACTGAGGCCCTTCGAACACAGAATTTGACCAGGCTCTGATCATGCTGGCCATGCTCAAGGGTATTTGCTTTTGTAACATTTCCTTTGAGGAAGGGGGTGGTGGTTTATTTTGGTTAGTCATTGAGCACCTACTAGCTATAAAGCATCCAACCAAACTCTGTGGGCCTGGGGTGGTAGATGAAGGGCTGAATATATCGCAGTTCCTTTATAGACGCTCTGCGTTCCCACGGAAGTTGTCCATAACATTGTCTAAAATGTCCCTGGCCCGTGAGCAATGTATTTCTCCCAGGGGCTTGGTTAAATGACATCCGGTGGGCCTCTGATGGAACAAAAGAGTTCTTCATCACTGCACAGCCCCCTCACCCCAGAGCAAATGCATTTGGAGGCCGGAGAATGATTCTGAAAGATGCCTGCAACAAAGCAAATAAGGGTACCAGCCCCAGGGTGATGTCATTCTACTTGCTTCCCTTTTCCAGCCTGGGATTTGGTCTCTCTTAGAATGAACACATCTGTATTGCAGTGGCCCAGCCCGGGACTCCTTGTGAAAAGGTGGGCCTGAGAAGGAAGCCCTCTGGGCACAGCACCACCGCTTACCTCCCACCTCCACCAGCTCCTGTGCCATCCGGCTCAGTAATATATTCCCACATGCATCGCCCTGTGTCTTGAAACTTGCCATTCTACACACTCACTGTCTGCCTTCATCCTCCAGATGCTTAGGGCTCCCTACGGTCTACTCCTTGGCTCCCGGCCAAGTCCTAGCCAAAAGATTCTGTTTCTATGTACTCTTGTTTCCCCCTAGCCCACTCCAGGTGATTTCATCAGAAAGGCTCACACCCTCACCTGTTCCATTCATGACCTTCTCGATCCCTTTTCATCTTGTTGTACCTGAGCTGTCTGAACCCAATGGAAGCTCGAGTTAGCTGGGACACCCTGAGATTGCTGTAGAAACATTCTCCTCCCCAATCAGGTGCCAGGCACCCAAAATCCTACTGGGCATCTGTAGTTTCTCATGGTGACAGGTACTTTTTGTTGGGGGGGGGGAGAGGGGGGTATACACACACCCACTTAATAGCTACTTTTCCCTGATTAAAAAAGTTCCAATAAATTGTAACTCACCCCAATTAAGTGTATAAAATTCTGTAAATTCTAGAGAAGTGGGACAGTGTGATGTAGCACCCTCAATACTAGAAAAGTGACCTGTCAACCAAGTTACTTGGTATCATGCTCATATAAACCACACCACATCTGTAGATTTGTTAAAAGAGAATTCTCGGGCCTCCCTATATGTGAATGCAACTGTCTCGAGCACTCTCAAAAGTGTACGTCTTGAAGTATCCTTGGACCCAGTATGAAACAATAAAGCTTTGAATGAACTAATTCATTTACCCAAAGGTAGTTTCTCCTGGTCTATTTTGGGAAGTTATACTCTGCAACTGAAGTGGTGCTTTCTCCCACTCATCAAGATTAACTGGCTGTCAGAGCTTGCATTAGCTTGCCTTCCACTTAGCATGAATGGTGGAAAGTATGAAAAGGCGGGACGTGGGGAGATGCCGTTAAAAATCCTCTTGTGCTCACAGTGAAGGTATTCCAAAGCCAAGGTTCACAGACAAAAAGTAAGCTCTATCTTCAAGTCAAGGCTGTATTTCCAAATTTAGAGTTTAAATTATTATGGTGAGAAGTCAGCTTCTAATCAGGGAGCAATTGGAGGTTCTTTTGGGTGGCTGAGGTGGGGCTGGGAGCAAAATGTGAAGTTCCAGGGTCTGAAGTCCTATCCACCAAAACTTCCATGCATTCTGAGTATCGCCGACACATTTACAATGGGGGTGGGGGTGGGAGTTCTCCCTTTCCTACTTTTATCACCAAGAAATAGACTGAATAATGTGTTATCCATTTCATCAGCCTTGATGCTCACTGTGCTAGTTAAAAGCACTATATTCAAAAGTCAAGTGTCAGTATAGTACCAAGATTCTTTTGAAACACTGAATAATAATTGTTGCCCTGTCCGTCTTTCTTCCCCCTCTCTACCTATCAGTTCCATAATAGAGTCCCTAATCCTTGATTGAGACAGTTAACATTTCGGAGTGCTCACAGGTGCTTAGCTTGGGGTGGGGCTGGGAGGAGTATATATATATGCTAATGTGCATCGACTGACGTGTAGAAACCAGTGTAAAGGCAAGCACAGTATGGGCTGCATTCTCGAGTCCTACTCTTCCACCCCCAAATTCAACCATTGTCAACAGTGCAGATTGGTTCTAGAACTATGATGCCTTCTTCTGAAATCCTTGTTCCCGAGAAAATAATTTGGTAGGCTCAAAATTCATTTTTGTCCAGTGGCATGTATCCCTGGGTGCCCCTGTATTTTCATAAGCGCTGAGGGGTCTTAGAATCAAGTTGCAGCTGGCATAAGCAGCTGTGTCAACCGCAGGGAAGGGACATTGCAGGAGCTCATTGGGGAAATGAAAAACACGAAGAAATGGAAAATAACTTTATTCTCCTTTTCCTTCTCCCTCCACCCCTCATCGCTAGTATTACTTGGATCTTTGCATCAGAGAAAATAGAATGAACAATAACTTGACTTTTTAAATCTTTTTTGTCCTAGCATTACTAGAACCTTTGCTTCAGGGAAAACCGAAAAGGTGATCTTTCAAGCGCTCAAGGAGCTGGGTCTTCCCAGTGGAAAGGTAATCATTAATTTCATAATATTCCTAAAATCATTTTATTTATGTCTTCATATGTAATAAGCCAGATTACTTATATTAAACTGATCTCAAGTAGGTTCAGAATTAGATTCAGTCACATACAATACGGTTAATTTTCTTCTCTTCCTGCCTCCTGGCTTGCTTGCTTTCCTTCTCCCTCCCAGCCCCACTCCCTCTCCCTTTCTCTTTCCCTCCGTTCCTAATTTTTTTATTCTCGGCACTTTAACCTAAATGTTTTAAAATTCAAACAGTGTATTTTAAAATGTTTTTTTGTCAACTATATTAAGAAAAGGGCACGAGTGAGACTGCCCTTTTACACAGCTCATCTTACTGAGCTTATTTTGGAGAAGTCTGTCTCCGCTGCCTCAACGAAGCTTCAAGGTCAACATGAATAAGAAGCAATAAATTCACTTCTTTGCAACAGCTTTCTGGGGTAAATGAATTTATCGACTGCTAGAATAACTTAAACCTGTTCCCATTTTAACACATCCTATTTGAAATATAAATCCCAGGATGAAAAGCAAAATTTTATGTGGTTGTCCTAAGTCCCTTTATGTGGTCTTGTGAAAAGTCACAAAAGAAGCTTTTAACACTGGACTTGGTTTACTCAGTGTTCCTAATGCAGGCAGACACTTTTCTCCCTGAAAGCAAGGAGGAGGAAATGTTTCTGTCTATTTTGTTCTTTGGGGTGTTTTCCAGAGCAAGCCCAGCTATCACCAGATGTTTGCACACACAAACCGTGGTAATGAGGAATATTCATTTACACATGCTGTATTTTAAGGGGGTGGCAGGGTGGTTGCCTGAGCCCTATCAGCAGTAATCAGAGATGGAGACACTGGGTTCCAAGTATGCACCTCTTTGTTTCATGACCCCGTAGATCCTCACCCTTCAAGGGAGAAAAAGTGTTTTGCGATTAATGATTTTCTTCTTTACAGAATGATGAAATTGAGCCTGCAGCATTTACTTATGAAAAGTTCTATGAACTGACACAAAAGATTTGTCCTCGGACAGATATAGAGGACCTTTTTAGAAAAATGTAAGTTCCATTTATGAGAAAATACCCTTTCAATGTTCTTTTAGGCTTTTAAAACATTTTTGTCACAATATTTTAATATAGTTTGTCGGTAGTATTGAGGGGTGTTTAGTCAGGGTTACATTTTTCACCCCTTAGATAATCGATGGAGGATTTCACTCTGAGCTTCAGGGAAGCTTTTACATACGTTAATGGCAGCACCTGGAACTCCCCCCCCCACCCTGCATTGGCTTTACTAACTACCTACAGTTTTAACCTGCTCCTTTAGGTATTAACCCATTATGTGAACTAACTAGAGTATTTGGAATGTTACTATGTTGTTGAAAAGTTCATTCATTCCAGTTATTTCAAATGGATGACTTACATGTTGTTTTTTGAAATTAACATCTTTCGATAATGCTAAAGGAGAAGAATTGCAGACAGTTCCTGTGAGCTAGAGGGAGTATTTTTCTTTCCTTTGCTGCTGCTGTTGTTGTATCTTACGAGCAGTCTTTGGCCATTTTAAGAATGCACCACTATTCAGGGTTAGAAAATAAGTTTAGAAGTTGTCATCAACAAATGTCAACATGTAAATCGTACCTACTGTAGCATCATATACCAAAACTTACTTTTTCTAATAAATTCCTTTTCAGCAATGGAGACAAAACTGATTATTTAACGGTAGACCAATTAGTGAGCTTTCTAAATGAAGTAAGCTTTTTCATACATTAACTCCATAAAGTCTGTGTGCAGTGGCTTGCCTCCTCCAGTGTCCCCATTGCATGCCCGCCTCATCTGCCGTCATCTGCTTTGCTTCTGACCTGCTGATCTTTTCATTATGGCTTTACCAGGTGCAAAAATCAGCTGCTGCCCTTGTGCGTTCATGTGCTTCCTACGTGTTGGCTTTGCACACTGCTTTTTGTTGGTTTCTTGCTGTGATTTATAGCTCTGGTTCTGTGTGTGCGTGTGAATTTTATAATATATTCATTTAATTAAATGTTTGTTTTTGCAAGATGATATTCAAGGTACTTTTTTTTTTCTATTGATCTCATTAAATAGGAAACGAATGGATTGAGTTTATGGCACTGTAGTTGGATTCTCCATTGCTAACTTTTTCTCATACCTATGCATGGACTGGAAAGCTTTGTTTTTGTTTTTTAATGGATTGCATGTAAGAAAAATATGTAGGTTCAAATAGAATATTTTGACAACAAGCAAAACACTTCAGTTCTTGGGTGAAAATATAGTATGTATCAGGTCAATTGGATTGCAAGTTAAATTTTTTCTTTTTATTTTTATAACAAGCTCAGAGCTCATTTTAGAATTTGATTCACTTAACAACCAAAACTGGTTGACAAAATTTGCTTAAGCACAAGAGAAAAATATTTTAGAACAAGTAAAGGTTAACAACATTTGTGACAGCTAAAATTAATTTTTTCCTCGACATAAACAAATACATGTTTTCTCTTCAGTGAAATTCATTAAAGCTCTTGTTAATCGAAAAAGGGAAATTCACTTTTTTCTTAATACATGAATAAGAAGACTTTAAGTGGAGGATAGACATTATATTTTTGTTTAAAAATAACTTACGTTAACTGTTGTGAGACAGAAAATGTTCGAAAAGAAACATCTTGCCAGTCATGAAGTGTATTTCCTTAAGAAAAACAATGGGCAGACCGTGTTATGCCAGTTTACAGAGACAAACCACATCTTTGCCAAAATAGTTCTCTTTTCTTTCCCTATAAGGACCCAGTGGCTCCCAGTTTACAGGGTTGCATTTTAGAAGCAAGAAAGAGAAGGTATTCCTTAAATCTGCATGGATGCCTCCGCTTTTAAATAATCCTTCAGGACAATACAGTGTTTATTTTACTTGAAAATATTTCAAGTTTTTCTGCTCTACTCGTTTTTAGTCATCCAAATACTGTGTTCATAATCTTTACCCAGATATTATCCACATTCTTATGCCTCAGTTGCTCAGAAGTTAAATTGCTTTGCTTTGTTTCCGTAGCCCCTTCTACCTCCCCCTGCATTTTTTTTAAATCATTTTATTTCCTTCAGCTTCTTCATCTAAAGTTTTGGTGAGATGGCAGGAGTCCTACTTCCTACTAAAAGAGGAGGCCATTTAGTGGAGGGGACAAAATCATCTGCAGTTTGCCATTTGCTTAAAAAAAGGCTCCCTGTGTACTCTGGTGTGACACTGGCCCCACAGCCCTCTATTAAACATAATGCAAGCCTTAGTGCTGCATTTCACTCTTCACATAAAGAAATGGTTTTGAAGCCTTGAGGACAGGTGCTGTGTTCGTGGGCTCTTATCTCATGTCTTTCTTTCATGGTTGTTTTTATTGGCCTACCCAATAATTAGTCCTGTAGTAATTGTTATTCTAAGACATAAAATTTAACCTTTCAGAAGTACAATGACCCAAATTTTCTTGCTCTGTCATTCAAATCTTTCTTAAAATACTTATTTGGTAAACTCTTATCTAGCACTATTGCTGTGGCCAAGAGTATTCTTTTTTTTTTTTTTTAATGCTTCCTTCTATTTGGCCTCTCAAACAATAGGAAGCACCTTGAATTTTTTGGTGTGACTGGTGGAATCAGTGTGATTCTAGGTTTCTTTACATCATAGAGACTAATAGCCCAAGAAAGTATACTGTCTTTATTCTTAAGCAAATATAGTGAATGTCTGCCCTGAATCTCCTCCTTTTTCTGTTTGAGTCAACTCAACCTGAAGATATTGACAAATATCTTAATGTCTCCTTGAAAAATTGTTGTCAAATCTAGAGAAAGTTCTGCCAGATCATTGCATCCCCCCTTTTGAGTCCTATCCTTGCTCCTCTTATCTCACCAAAATCAGAAGCACCGCTTGAGTAGAGTAACTTCAGAACCCATAATGAAAGGAGACAGAGAAAACTCACTCAAGAAGGGAACAGGTGTTGGAATGTAAGGGTCTATGACTCCAAAAGCTTAGCCCTACACATTTTTAAAATGCCTTGGCCACATAGTCTTGAAACTCAGAATTCAACATAGCACTTGAAGCCTTGGATCATGCAATAAGACAAGGAAAAATACACAAATCACATGAACACTGGAAAGGAGGATAAGGCTCTCCTGTCGTTATTGTCAGATAATTACCCTGAATCTAGCAAAAAGAATCAATCTTCGAATTAATAAAAGTTCAGCAAGGTACCTAGATAAATCTTAGACAACAACAAAAATCGATAGATACGCTATATACCAGCATTAATCAATTAGAATAGCCAATAAGGGGGAAAAAATCCCCTGTATACCAGCAAAAGTCATGCTGCCTACACTATGTTTGAGCTCATAAATCCCTTTACTCTCTAAATGAAATTTCCTGCTCAGTCTACTAATGTGTATCTCCAAGATGAGGGAAGGCAAGGAGAGGTGATTGGCCCTTAACTTCCTTGGTCATTGTGATGGGATTTGTAGCACCTCCTTCATGTCTGTGTACCATCAACACAAGTTTCGCCACAGATGTTTCCTGGTCCCATCCAATGGACTGAGAGAAACTGTCTTTTCAGTAGTAGCTTTAGACCTGCCTCCTCATCTGTTTTTCAGTGTCTCCTTGTTTGTTGCTCCCCAAAATGAGATCTCTGGACCAGCAGCATCAGCATCTCCTGGGAGCTTGTCAGAAATGCAGACTCTTGGGTCCCACCCCAGACCTGCTGAATCAGAACCTGCTTTGAACAATATCTCCAGATTATTCATGTGCCCGTTAAAGTTTGTGAAGCCCTTCCCTGGAGGAGTACCTGGAGTCATCCTTCGAATGCTTAGTACAAGTGGGAAGAAAACAAGGGCAGCGTATATATTCTGTTATTCTCCATAAAGAATTCCATCGTGGAAATCCACCCCTCGGATCTTAAGTTCTCCCTATCTAATGGACTTCTGAGGGAGGAGTTCTTCACCTTTATTATGAAAATATCAAAGTTAAGCCGAGCTGGTGAAAATGCTCATCATGAGCTGCCAGACAGTTAGATACCACTTGGTGGTGACGTCTCAGTGTTACAGTTGCCTGTATGTAGTGGGACTGATAAACAGCTCTGGCTGCAGTTAGTTTTGCCTCCCTTCCCCTATTTCTAATACGAAGCTGAAGTGATCTTAGTTGACTTTCATTCTCTATTCAGTTCTCACCAAGGGAATAACAAATAAGGGCCTGCAAAGTGGGAGATGCAGTCAAACAAGAAAGAAAAAAAAGATCTTAGATGCCACATTAAACATGTGTTAGCTTTTTTTCCTTGTTGCTGGCAATCTTCCCCCTGCATCACAGATATATCACATTTGGGCTAAATTTGATTTTTTTTTTTTTTTAATGTAAGAAAGGACCCAGGTTCTCTTTCCTCTTACAGTATCCTTACTCTTCAGTGCTCAGGCAAAGGGAGAGGGAAGTAAAGAGTCTTATGAGTCAGCCTACCATGGCCAATTATTCCTTTCTCTTCTTTTTATTTCCTTTGGGTATGATGTGTGTCAATAGCCAACTCCCCCAATGCTACTTGGAACAAAGCCAGTTTTATGCCTTTGCTCAGTGAGAGGAAAGCAAAATGATGGAGCCATGTCCATTATTTTCTCGTTCACTTGACACAGTTTTGTGACCTATTTTGGAAGCTTTTCACAATATTATTTTATAAAGCACTGGACGCAATGAGGCAAATATCCTTCCTGGGTATGTTGTTTCCTCAAATCCCGTGTGGAAACCAATAGCCACTCAGAATTGTGAATCTGAGAAGAGGCCAATGAAATTTCCCACGGGGTATTTGCCTCACCCTGTTTGTGTTGACGTGGAACTCTGTCACCTTATTACTTGGAAATGACCTTTCTTCTCATTTTTTTTTTTTCATGTAAAAATTGTAGTTTTGTGACTCTAAAATAAATCTTACCATTTGTTTCCTTGTCTTTGGATTATTCAGATTGCATCGGGCTGCCTTTTGAAAATGTGAAAATTTTAGGGAAGACAAAAGATCACATTATCTGGTGGAGCAGATGCAAGGCAAATGCAATTTCATGTGGTCTGCTTTTCATATTTATTTAAATAATGTGAATGTAGTTTTTGGACTAGGGGATTATGATACATCCGTCTCAGGACTTGGTTTTCCTGGCTCTTGCTTCTGATAGGCAGGAGGCTCTAATGAGTATCACGGTCTCTGACTAAATTTTAATGGGGTTTAATTGGGGGAGGCAGCTCAAACATTTAGCGTTTTGCTCTCCTTGCAGGCCCTAGGTGCTTTGTTGACTGACAAGCAAATACGTTAAAATGCCTACCTCTGTATGTTAGAGCACTGCCCTTTAAACTTGAGTGCATCAGAATCACCTGGAAGGCTTGTTAAAACACAGATTCCTGGGCCCCACCACAGAAAATCAGATTCATTTCCAATAAGCTGCCAGCTGGTGGTGATGATGCTGATGCTGCCAGAGCACACTTTGAGTAGCGCTGGGTTGGAATGCTCACATGTACAAAAGGCGCACGCAAGAATGCCTGAATTCCCTATCCTCCTTTTCCTTACTTTAGTCGTCTATCCATTTAACTGAATCCCTTCTTTCTCTCACTTTTAAATTCATATGGATTTGCCCCATCGTCTCCTGGAGCCCAGAATCTTACGAATGAGCATATCTATAAATCAAAAGACTTAAATTCCAGCAAGGGAAATAGATGGCCAATCATGAACATAACTTCATCGGTGTCTAAAAAGGACCTTTTTCACCTTGCATCCATCTTCTTCCTTGATATTGTTTACAGAGGTGGGAGAAGGAATGCACCTACAAAGAGTTTGTTTGTTTTTAAAACAATGCATTCTCACCATAGGGGACAGAGCTTGTCATTTCCTTAAGGGGCAGGCTCTGTGGTTGCATGACAGCCGATTTCCTAGCCAAGATGTTGCATGCCTTCACTTGCCTGGCATTCCATGGTCCACTTCACAATTTCTCCTTCTCTCAGTATCCCATAGCTATTGTTCTTTACGATTCCAAGGCCTGTTATTAATATCATAAATAAGTTTCTGCTGTGTCATATGCATGGATGTGCCGTTGTGAGCTATAATTTCTTCTTAGATTACACCAGAAGCATGCTTCATTGGGATAAATTGGAAAAAAAAAAAAAAAATGTTGCGTCCTTATGCATTAACAACCCTAACTTGGTGGCAGGGGTACCAGGGGGGAGATAAGAACCAGAAAAGACTAGGCCACTATCTCTTAAGAAAGGACACTAAGTGTTCATTGGCCAAAGGCATTCATGCTGTGACACCCACCTTTCAAATTATCATTCCAAAGCAAATGGGGGAAGGACAATCCATATGAACTTTTAACAGTTGTTTCTCAAGTGCCTTTTCAACAGTGTTTTTCAAAAGTCTGTGCATATATTTGGGTAAAGAGTTGGCAACGTCCTAATTTAATGGCCAGTTTCGGTTTGCATCTGCTTATTTGCCATTATTCCATCGAAATTTGCTTTTATCTTATTTTTTTGATGGATGACCAGGGACATACTATATTGTCCTGTAATCCACAATGAGCAATAAAGAAGTTTAATGGTCCCATTGCCTCAGATCTCCCTCTCTCTCTGTCTCCTCTCATTCTGTTTCTCTCCTCTCTTGTCTCTCTCTCTCTCTCTCTCTCTCTCTCTCTCTCTCTCACACACACACACACACACACACACACACACACACACGATTGTAGTTTAGTTAGTAAATGATACTTTTCACCATGGCTTTAAGTCAGGCCAGTAGAAATGCAGGAACAGCCTTGTTCTTGGTTCCTCTTATGGTACCCAGTTTACTAGGATGCTGACTTGAAAAGGACGACATCACTGCCCTCCCAAGTGCCTTAGCCATTCGGGTGTTCCCTGCCCAGAGAATTTCCTCAGGGCAAATGCAGTTAGATTTGAGAATGGAAGAGACATCTCTGAATTACTGGTACTTAAATATAAATTTTTTGTTATAGGTCGTAGATAACCTTGCACTGATAAATTTTCATAGTTATTATAATTGGTCCACTTTTTAAAATATTTGCTCAGGAAAATGAAGTTTTCAGAGTGCCCAAGAAATCCTTTATTGATGCAGAAAGGTATAATGGAAATAAAATTATGTCTGCCTGTCTGGTCATCAGTTTTGTTTTGTTTTTTGTTTTTTGTTTTCTTTTTTTGGTGTAGTTATTGCTTTTTTTCTTCTTTTGGCATTTAAATTAATACAATATCTATTTGAAATATTTGGGAGTCTTTTTTTTTTTTCTTTTGATTTTTCTTTTTTAAAGATTTAAACTCATATTTTATGGACATTTGTGCCAAATGTCTTTTTACCTGTGATATGGAAACTAGAGAACAATATAATTGGCTTGTACACCATATTATTTATCCTTCAACTTTTGAAGGAAAAAAATATATTCTGCTTTTTATCCTCTCTGGTTCAGTGAGAGGAACCAATGAAGTACACCCAAATTTGGACTCTTTGAATTGTGTTTTAGGGAGAAAGACACGAAGACAGTGACTATAAACATGATATTCTAGAATTATCTTGTTTTAGAAAGTATATACTTTAATAATATGTAATACCTCAAGGGTGAGAAATGTCAACCTAAATGGAGTTATTTTCTAATCATAGCATCAACGAGATCCTCGACTGAATGAAATTTTATTCCCATTTTATGATGCTAAAAGAGCAATGCAGATCATTGAGATGTATGAGCCTGACGAAGACTTGAAGAGAAAAGGTAATAGAAAGAAAAAGAATTTTTTTTCTTAAGAAAGGGCAAGAAAATATGTAACTTTTAAAGTCTTTGGACTTTTAGGTAAGGGTATTTTTCAAAGCTTTGGGCCTCTCCAGAGCCAAGGACTGATAACCAACTAATTTTTCTTTCCAGTTCTAAGTTAGTATAAATTTTACCCTAGATCAAAATTCATCCATGCTGCCTAGGGTATAATGTTAAAGTTATTGCATTGTTAAACACATGATAGTGACATTTCCACCATGTACTTTCTTATCTTAGATCTTTAGTATGGTGTGATGCTTAAAATGTGAAAATGCAATCTTTGAAAAGAATTGCATGGTGTATAAAAATTCGCACGTTTTTCTCTCTCGTTTTGATATGCCAAATAAATTTAATACATATTCGATGCGTCCTCCCATCTGCTATTTGACCTCTGGTAATGGAAGATAAATGCAGTTGGTTCGAACTTAAATATTGTCAGGAATTGATTTAGCAAATTGTTGAGGTTCTTGGATCTTTGTTCCTCTCGGTGACACTTTGGAAACAATATGTTACCCATTCAAATATTTGTCTAAAGAAGGGTTCGGAGAGGAAACATAAAATTGGTCCCATAGCAGTGGCATACACCTCCAGGGGATTGGAGAGATGATTAAGTGTCTTCAGATGCTGGAGGACCCCCAAGGTAGAGCCTCCGGCTGCCTGCCTCAGTAGAGAGTGAAAGGAGATTGAGGTCCAGTTCTCTGTCCCGTGTGCACACGAGTCTCGTGGTCTTGGTTTCCTTGTCCTCTTTAGAATAGGGATTCTCTTTTCATTGTATCTCATGCCAGTGAATATAGCTGAAAGGTTTATCCATTCTTTGGATCTGCATAGAACATGTTTATACCCATGTCTGGCTCACAGCACCTCATTACCCCACCCCAGAGCCCACCAGAGTTTTCCCTTGGTTCTAGAGGAGCTATTACACTTTCTGCTTGGGCTCAGTTTCCCTGCTTTTAAGATGGTGGGTTTCATACAGTCACTCAACCGGTATTTCTCTCCCCTTCCTTTATTCCATAAAGTTTGTGGAGGACTGAGTGCATGCCAAGCACTGTACTAGATGCCAAGGATTAAAAATTGAGTAAGAAATGTCCCCTGCCTTGAAGGCAGTTGTAATATGTTGAAGGAAAAAGACATGTGAATGATCAAATACTTAGCAGTGTGATAGACATTATGATAGAGGAGTGTCTTAAGTTATTTCTGAAGTCCTTCCAAGTCTTAAAAGGCTATGAAATGGCCACCAGCACCTCTGAAGAATGTAGCTGTATCATTTCACAAATGACAGAAATTTTAAAGTCCATCATTATCAAGTATGGGTGAGAATGTGGTACAGAAGGCATTCTTATAAACTTCTGGTGGGAGCATAAATTGGGACAACCAAGTCGGTGAGTGTTTTGGCAATCACTAATAAAGTGGGAAACATGCCTCTCAAACAGACCAGCATTTCCATTTCTCGGTATATACCCTGAAGACTCTCTCATACATTTCTCAACTCTGAATGTCAGAGTGGTTCATAGCTGAGTCCTCAGACTTCTGCTTCATCCCGTCTATCCTTACTCTTTAGGTGAGTTCAACCAGTCTGGTGGCTTGAAGTTTCTTCTATATGCATATAACTTTCAAATTAAATTCTCCAGCCCCACCCTGTCACTAAAACTCCAGACCAGTACTAGATGTCTCCATTTGGGTATCTAATAGGCTATGCACGTACAACATGTTTTGATTCTTCTAGGCCTTCCCCCAAGATATTTCTTTCACAGCCTAGAAAATGGGCACCATTATTCTCTGAGGTTTTTCAAGCCCAAACCCTTTTAATCACCCTTGATTTCTTTCATTATTTCACATCTCACCTGAACCATTATCACAATCTACAAGTTCCATGCTCAAAATAAGTCCTGAATGAGTCAGTTCTCATCATCGCCATCGCCACCCTTACCAGACCATGCAAGTCTACGTCATCTCTCCATGGACAATACAAGTTGACTTCTAACTGGTGTTCTCCTTTCTACTCAGGGCCCTTACCTTGGTGTTCCACACAGCAGCCAGAGAAAACCTTTTAATACTAAATACAGTCCTGTTGTTCCACTCCTCAGAACTCTCCAAAGGCTTTCCTACACTCTGTAGAGTAAAATCCACAGCCCGCAGTGAGGACTAAAGCCTACTGGATGTTGCCCTTGTCTACCTCTCCAACCACATTTCCAGCTACTTTTCCCCCTCAGTTATCCCTCGTCTTGCTGACCTTGAACATACTTGGCGTACGCATTCCTGTGTCAAGGTCTTGGCACTGGCACTGGCTGTTCCTGCTGCCTGTAATGGGGTTCCCCCACGTGGGTATGGGGCTTGCTCCCCATGCATGAATGTGACATCTTCAGCAGGACGTTTGCTAGCCACAGCATCTAAGCAGCATCCTGGTCATTGTTTTTTACCTTCTTTCTGTGCCTTCATTTACTATCTAGCACTTACCTGACATTATATTATACTTAATTATTTGTTAGTTTGTTTTTCACCCATGATAACATGAATTTGATGAAGGCAGACTTTGTCTGTTTCTTCCACCACTGTATCTACCCCAGTGCCTCAAAAATCCCTTGCCCTTTGACTCAGTGAATGTGCTCAAGGAGATAGGTGCATGCATTTTTATTTCAGTACTTTTTATTATAACTGGAAATGACTTAAATGTTCCTCAACAAAATAATGAATAATAAACTATGCTATTCATATATGGACTACTATACATTTAGTAAAAAATAAATTAACAACTGCATCTATCAACTGGGCAAGTTTCAAGAAAGTATAGAGCAAGAATAGCAAGCTGCAAAGGCACATAGACATTCAAAACAGTCTATTGTTTGGACAAATAAATGCATACATAGTAGTACCATAAATGCATATATAGTAATGCCAAAAAACCAAGGTGGTGGTTGTCTGTATGGGAGTAGGAAGAGGGAAGGGAATGGAATTGAGTGGAGTGCATGGGGTGTTTCAACTGTGTCTGTATGTATCCTTCTTAAAAATGCAATGCAAATAAGCCAAAATGTTAAGATCTGACAAAGCTGTGTTGCAGCTATCATCAATACTTGTTTGTGAGCTTGAAGTTGTTCATAACTCGTAAAATGCTTAAATAAAAGCAAAAAGCTGAGATTGTTGATTGCCACAGAAGATGATTCAGAAATATCGATGGCCTCCCCTGCAGTGACTATGTGGGCCTGCCCCATGTCAGAGAAGTGTGACTAAAGTGCACACCAGCTCTTCAGACCATGCTTCAACTACCATTGCACACTTTTGTCACCACTCCCCATTGTTTCTTAAATAAAATAGAAAAATTGAGTTGTTTAAATCTAAAGAGGCCACCTTCTAGACAAGGAAACTCCAAGAAAAATCCCTTGTCAGTGTGGGTGAGAAAAAGAATACCTTACAGTTGTGTGTTTTTCATTTTTGAAAGAACAGCTCTCATATGCATTCCCATTTACCGTTCTTGACAGTGCTGGAAAGTGGGTGGTTCCACATTTTTCCACTTTTGACAGAAGAGGAATACCCTGGGGTATTCAGTGAGTGAGTGGCAGAGCCAGCACTAGGTACAGGACCCCTTAGCCCCTTGTCACCACAGTGCCTGGAGTAAAAGGGTACCCAGAGGTGAAGAGTTCCTGAATTTAGGGAGCTGTGTACTTTCTTTTTTCTGTTTAATTTTATTGTGCTAAGATATACATAACTTAAAGGTTGCCATTTTAACCATTTTTAAGTGCATAATTTAGTGGCATTAATTACATTTGTAAGCGCCATTACCATCATCCATTCCCAAAACTTTTTCATCATCCCAAAGAGAAGCTTTTACCTTTTAAGCAGTAACTCCCTTTTCCCCTCTGCATGCAGCCTTTAGTAACTTCTTATCTACTTTGTCTCTATGAATTTGCTTATTCTAGATATTTCATGTAAGTGGAATTTGACCCTTTGTGTCTGTCTGCTTTCACTTAGCACAGTGTTTTCAAGATTCATCCATGTTGTAACAAGATCCAGACTTCATTGCTTTTTTTTGGCTGAGTAATATTGCCTCATATGGATAGACTATATTTTGCTTATCCATTCTTCTGTTGGTGGACACTTGGGTTGCTTCCACCTTTTGGCTCTTGTGAATCATGCTCTGAATGTTGGTATACAAGCGTCTGAGTCCCTGCTTTCAATTCTTTGGGATATATACCTAGGAATAGGATTGCTGGGTCATCTATATAACTATATTTTTTATGTTTAATTTCTTTAAGAACCACCTAACTCGTTTCCACTGAGGCTGCACCATTTTACCTTCCCTACAGCAATGTGCAAGGGTTCCAGTTTCACCACATTGACCTCACCAATACCTCTTATATTCTGTTTGTTGATAATAGCCATCCTAGTGGGTGTGAAGTGGTATCTCATTGTGGCTTTGATTTGCACTAGGGAAGTATGTGTTCCTATATCATGGATATGAAAGCAGGACACCACCTATTTGCAGAATACGTTACCTATAATGTGTAATCTGCTATATTACTCAGCAACCCCAAGTTCTGAAAGATGAAGGTTGTTGGGAAAAGAGACTGTGAAGAAATTTTTACTCTTATTGTTTAAGATTCCTTGATTTCCATTAATAAAATCTGAGATTTGTATCTTTAGAGCCACAAGTTCTAAGATATTCTCTTTTCTCCCCCTAGGCCTCATATCAAGTGATGGGTTTTGCAGATATCTGATGTCAGATGAAAATGCCCCTGTCTTCCTAGATCGCTTAGAACTTTACCAAGAAATGGACCATCCTTTGGCTCACTACTTCATCAGCTCTTCCCATAACACCTATCTCACCGGCCGACAGTTTGGTGGGAAATCTTCAGTAGAAATGTACAGACAGATTCTCCTAGCTGGGTGCAGGTTGGAAACTCAAGATGACTGTTTGTTTTTGTACATAACACCTTTGATTTAATTTATCTTTCTCTGAAAAATAGTGATTAGACATTTGTGCTTTTCTTTAATGGGTTGATTGTCATTTAGTCTTGAGAAGAGAACAATATTTGTTCCAGAAAGGTATCGAGTCCTCCTGTGGGTCAAAAGATATTTTTACTGTAAATTGCCAATAGGCCCCCAAAATTGCAAAAAAATAAAACATGCGTATTTTAAGAAGTCACACATAGTTTTCTACTGGTCACAGACCAGTAGGGTATTTCTAGTAGTTTCATTTGCAAGTGTTGAAAGTTTTAAAATTTTGTTCCCGAAGAAAAAAAAATCACTGAAAATGATTTTCCTTTTAGAGAAATAGGCAAATATTTGAATTTAAAGTATGGCAAAAATGTTTGAAGTGAAAATCAAGGAATGTAGTTAAATTATGATTTTTTCTTGGTTATCCACAGCCAATACTTTATTTTTTTAATTCGCTACTGTTTTGTATATAGATGTACTTGAAAACAAACTATGCTGAATGCTTTGGTATGAATCATTAAAACTATGAGAACTATGAGAACATTTTCCAAGATGGCCAAAGTAACATTATCCCACCTAACAAAATTTAAAAATTATTTTTTATCATCATCTAAAACTCAGCCCATATTCAGATTTTCCCAGTTGTCCCCAAATTGTGCTTCACTGCATTTTTGTCACAACTGGGATTTCATCCAGAACTACAGTTTATGTCGCTTAACGTCTTTTTGTCTTGGACAGTCCTGTTTTGATGACACCCACCTGATGGAGAGTATAATAATAGTTTTACCCTATATGCCCTGCAAAATGACCCTGTTAATTCATTCCATTTTCTGCTTCTGTAAGAAAGTGAATTACTTTGATGTCTTTTCATTTGTGCACATGCTATTTTATTGCAAGGTTGCAATATTGTGATCTCGCTTTGTTCCTAGATGTGTTGAACTTGACTGTTGGGATGGGAAAGGCGAAGATCAAGAACCGATAATAACTCATGGAAAAGCTATGTGTACAGACATCCTGTTTAAAGTAAGTTTTAAAATTACACAGCCACAGCTTCTTCCAAATGATTGTGAAAATGCAGAAAATATGGAGAGAAGGAAACATTGTTCATTTTCTCAAGCATTTTACCTTCATATTCCTTTATTCCAGCTTTGAGGAGAAAGTCAAGAAAAAGATTTTCTCCAGTTAAGATCCCTTCATGCTGCTTTTCCTGCTGTCAGTTGGTGACTGTGCTATAAAATGAGTTTTCTCTGGTAGAGTCTTCCTGGTTCTACTTACCTTAAAAATGGTCTTTCGTTTTCTTATGTACTTACTTAGTTACTTTGTATTATTCCTGAAAGACTTCAAGGTGGCCTAAAAAGATAAATAAAATACAAAAAATAAAATAGATTATGAATAGTTCTACAGGGTAAGAAAATAGGATAATCTTGCCAACAGTGAGGTTAGAGTGTATGAATGCTTTCCAAGAAGTCCTGTAAACTGGTAAACCATACCACAAATCAGGCTTCAAGCTTTGTAGAATTCAGTGCAAGGAGAGAAATATGATTCATGGGATCCATAAAGTCCAAATAGAGCACATGATCCAAAGAAACACAGCTAGTCCCAGTACAGAGACCAGAAAAAAGTTACCTTCCAAGGATCCTCAGAGAGAGGAATCAACAGTTTTACAAACAGGCATCTTAGTAATGGCCTTTTGGTGACGTCATTGTATGATTTCCAGGCTGGTTTCTAAAAGCATTATATGACCCAATGATACCCTGCCAAAGCATAAGTTTTTTTTTTTGTTTGTTTGTTTTTTTTAAATTCAGTTTTATTGAAACATACTCACATACCATACAATCATCCATGGTATACAATGAACTGTTCACAGTACGATCATATTGTTATGCATTCATCACCACAATCTATTTCTGAACATTTTCCTTACATCAGAAAGACTCAGAATAGGAATAAAAAATAAAAGTAAAAAAGAACAACCAAACCATCCCCCCATCCCACCCTATTTGTCATTTAGTTTTTATCCCCATTTTTCTAGTCATCCATCCATACACTAGATAAAGGGAGTGTGATCCACAAGGTTTTCACAACCACACTGTCACCCCTTGTAATCTACATTATTATATGATCGTCTTCAGGAGTCCAGACTGCTGGGTTGGAGTTTGGTAGTTTCAGGTATTTACTTCTAGCTATTCCAATACATTAAAACCTAAGAGGTGTTATCTGTATAGTGCATAAGAATATCCACCAGAGTGACCTCTTGACTCCATTTGAAATCTCTCAGCCACTGAAACTATGTCGTCTCATTTTGCATCCCCCTTTTGGTCAAGAAGATACTCTCAGTCCCACGATGCCGGGTCCACATTCATCCCCAGGAGTCATATCCTGCATTGCCAGGGAGATTTACACCCCTGGGAGTCGGGTCCCACATAGGAGGGAGGGCAGTGAGTTCACCTGTGGAGGTGGCTCAGTTAGAGAGAGAGAGGGCCACATGTGAGCAACAAAAGGGTACTCAGGGGGAGACTCTTAGGCACAATTATATGCAAGTTTAGCCTCTCCTTTGCAGTAACGAGCTTCGTAAGGGCAAGTCCCACGATCGAGGGCTCAGCACATCAAACCGCCAGTCCCAATGTTTGTGACAACATCTACACCAGTCCAGGTGAGGATGTCCAACACATCCACACCTTCCCCCAGATCCTCAGGGCTGGGGAGGGGGGTGCTGTAAATATATTTGTTATTCTCTCCCAAAATTACTTTGGGATGTGTCACTATTTCACTCTAACCAATACTAACCTACCATATCTCACTTCCTATTCAAAGTTCCGTGTAATTGTGGTGTTTGAACAAACCGACTGTAGAGTTACACTGTTTAGAAAATATAGATCCTGCACCAAATAGACATCTCTTCCCTTGGTCTCACATGGAAGTTGAAGTTTTAAAACACAGTCAGTTTCGACCTTTACCCTTTGGCCCAGTTTGCCCTAGTCTTAACCAGATCTGCTTCATTCACATCACTAATTGAAGTCTGGGCTCTTTTTCAGCTTTTTTTTAACAGATGCTGTATGCACTAATACTGACATTCTTATCTGCTGAGCTCTAGCTCTGAGTTTCAGGTGTCTCAGAGATACTCAT
Organism: Choloepus didactylus; assembly: GCF_015220235.1. NCBI lineage: Eukaryota > Metazoa > Chordata > Mammalia > Pilosa > Megalonychidae > Choloepus > Choloepus didactylus. Next base: position 25,272,503 of record NC_051325.1, on the reverse strand, counting down.
TGTTCCAGAGACCAATGAGGTTATACACTAAGGGATCAGCATCTCAAAATTTAGAGATAGGCATTACAATTCAGGAATAGAGTTGACTGCTGTAATAGCTTACAATCTAGGGACCATTACAATAATCATGTCCACGTTAGGCTATGTTCTAAGATTCATTTCTGAGTTTACACATTGTAGATAGTCCATATTGGTGAGGCATTATACTGTTTGCCTTTATTTCTGGCGTACTTCACTCAAATACTGTGTACAGGATCCATTCACCTCGTTGTGTGTCTCACAGCTTCTCTCCTTCTCGTAGTTGCTCAATGTTCCATTGTATGCATACGCCACAGTTCACCATTCTGTTCCTCAGTCTATGTACCCTTAGGTCACCTCCACCCATTGCAAATCATGATTACTCTTTCCATGAACAACAGTTTGCAAATGTCCATTCATGTCTCTGCTCTCAGATCTTCAAATGACATACCCCATAATGAGGTTGCAGGACCTTATGGTCCCCACATACTTCACTTTTTGTGGAACCACCACACTGACCTTCAGAAAGGCTACACCATTCTACCTGCTCAACAACAGTAGATAGGTACATCCCTCTCACCATGTTTTCTCCAACACTTTTACTCCTATATATATTTTTTCCTACAATTTTATAGTTATATTCACATGCTGTACATTTATCCACAGTGTACAATCAGTTGTTCATGGTATCATCATAAAGTTGTACATTTATCACCGCAATCAGCACTTGAACATATTGATTACTACAATGATACCCTGCCAAAGTGTAAGTTTTTTAAAAAAAAAGAAAGAAGGAAAACAGGAGTTCTATGATTTGTCAATACATCAGAATGTAGGTCTCTGTTGGTCTTGTGTAACTAGGGGTAGATATTATGGAATCCACAGCAGCAGTTTTCAACCCTGTCATCATGTGAAAAATGACCTGGGATGTTTTTTAAAAACGCTGGTATCTAAGACCTAGACTTATATCACCCCATATGAATCATTTCTGTTAACCAAGATGTTGGTGAGTTTTGAGCATCGGTGAATTCAAGAATATACTCCCTGAGAAGTACCAGGAGTTCACTGAAGTGGGAATGCATGAGTTTGCACCTTCTGCCAAACTGACAGGAAGGTTCAGTGTTCTCTCTAGAGAATTAAGGACCCAAGCAAGGAAACATAAATGAAAAGAAGGCCATGCCCCCTCAGCTGAAGGGTGAGCCAAGGAGAACCCAAGGTCAGATCCAGGATTTTCCCCAAGGAGGAATTCTTGGTCAGCTCAAGTAGACAATCGAGGTCACGGTCATTTTTAACTTGGGGGAAAAAACTGCATGAGGATAATTAAATGGCCACCTGAGCAATAGGGAGATGTCAAGAATATGCCTCAAGATCATTCAACTTTGGGCATTATAGTTTCAAATGGACTTCCCTAGATAACTATTGTAAAATATTTTCCTGATTACTAGAATGATGGGACTTGCCTTGTGGCTAGCTATAAGCCAGTAAGATTTGGGGATTTTTACCAAATGTGATGCTGTGGTTGTAGAAACACTGATCTGTAGATGCTCTTTCTAAAGGCAAGCAGAGAGAACGGCCTGCCATGTGTTACCATCTCTTGTACTTCAGAGGGATAGTGGGGGGGAGAGGACATGTTCAGCTCATTCAAAAGTTGTATCAAGTGATCAAGCTCTACATAACAAAGAAGGGGGTCCCAGAAAACTTTGTGTTTTACCTTACATGTTACTTGACCAGCAGGAGAACCCTTTCCTGGTGACCTCCTTTTTTACCATGATAATGCAAAGCAAGGGATATTGCAGATGTCTCACTAGTATAGATGTCAACATTGAGTTAATGACATGTAGCCCAAGGCTGATTCCTGGACACAGAGGAAGGTCAATAAAAGCTTCCAACAGTCCTTACGTTACTACCAACAAATTTCTCCAGGAGGTGGAAGGAATAGAAGAGAGGTCTATGTAGTAAAAATATCTATGCCAAAAGCTCACCTAGTCCTCACTGAGAATGGGTGAGTGAGTTTTGAACCCCTATCTTCATAGATAATAAGGTAAGGAACTGGTATACCATTTAGAGGAAATGTCTTGTAAGTGAATAGCACCATGATTTTGGAGAAATAGAAGAGAGCTTTGAAAAAAATTGTCATTTACCATTAACTACACCTTAAGTCTAACCACAGGGGACTCAACCTGTAGCTTTATCAAGATAAATGGGTTCTCCAGGTCTAAATGGCAGGATATCACTTTCTGAAAGTCTCAAATTAACTAGTTTCTGAGTAGTTAGGTGCCTGATAGTAGCTGCCTTAAAATTTTTGCTCTTTTCTCTCATTAATGCTCTTTATCTTTAAAGGATGTGATTCAAGCCATCAAGGAAACTGCATTTGTCACATCTGAATATCCTGTAATTCTCTCCTTTGAAAATCACTGCAGGTATAATGATGCATTCTATTCCAAGTCTCTAAGTACTGTTTTCTAACCCCCATCCCTGCTCTGTGTCTTTAAAAATAACTGATTAGTTACTGTGAAGTTCTGCCTACCAAATAATCTCCAGTAAGGACATTTAGTGTTATTCAAAAAAAAGAAAAGAAAGAAAAATGCATACTCGAAACAAAGGGTCAAAAATCAGGACACCTTGCTTAAAGTTCCATTGAATTGGAAGATTGGCAGTATATTTGGAAGCAGAATTCAGTAACTTGAAAGGGTACTTGTTATTCTGCTTACCAGCTCTTAGTTTGCGGGCAGAAACTTCTTTTTTTTAATTCCACCAGTTAACATTGTGGTATTTCAAAGTACATATCACATTAACATCAAGAAGACAATTGTGTTTTGCAGAAAGAGAGTTTTTAATTGCCTAGGAATAGGTGTTTCTCATTCTTAAACTGTTAATAGGTGTTTGAATTTACAAATGCTGGTTCTTTTTCTCCAGCAAATATCAGCAGTACAAGATGTCCAAATACTGCGAAGATCTATTTGGGGATCTCCTGTTGAAACAAGCACTTGAATCACATCCAGTATGTATTTTTAGCAAACCATATTTCTAGCATGAATGGGTTTGTTTTGAAATTCATTTCTAAAGGGTCAAGTAGTACTGGAGGATTGGTGCTAAATATCTTCATATTTATTTAAATTCTTTAGTACTGAAAGCTCTCAGCCTGCTTCAGAGGGATGTGTACAGAGAGACAAAATAAACGTCTGGTTCAGTTTAATTTGGAAGATCTTAAGGATTTACAGGTGTTGGGTTCTCTGGACATGTCATAAAGCACTCACTGGCCTACAGTCTAAACTTAGTAGTTCTCAACTTTGGTTAGGTTAGAATCACCTGGGGAGCTGTTAAAAAAAGAAATACCTATTTCCGGGCCCCATTCTCAGAGATGCTGATTTAATTGATCCAAGATTGGTGCAAAACAGTGTCTTTGAAAGCTCTCCAGGTGACTCAAATCTGCACCCAAAGTTCAGAAACATGGAGCCTGTTGCTGTGGAATGTACCCTAGATCCAAGTCACAGGGCCTGGGTTTGCACTCCAAACTCCACAAGAAAACTTGGGCAGTGTTTTACGTACATTTTTTGAGCTCCATTTTACACCTCCTAATTCCTTCTTAAAGCAGAGAATTCTTAACCTATGGTCCGCAGATGGACTTTATGGGAGGTGTGGACTCATTCTAATTGTATGCACTTTTTATTGTTATATAATAATTCCAGAGTGTTCATCACTTTTTTATAGGGATCCATGACCTCCAAATTGTTGAGAGCCTCTGTCACAAGATGCTATGAGCTCGAGAGCTAATGACATTGAAGTATAAAACATTGTACCGTAATAAAATATTTTACCCTATTGACGAGCAGCTATTGATGGATCAAAACACGGTCCCGAGGTAGTAGTAGAGGACAGCTGTAAGTTATTTTGTAATAACTTAGGGTAATCTAGCAAAGATGTTTTTTCAGAAGCGTGTCTGTGGGAACTGAAAAACACATAGGTGATGCAAATATTTGTATCCTTTGCTCCCACTCCCTGATTCTCTTTATCCTGCTGGAGATGTGGCTGTCGATACCTGCCCATACTCTTGCTTTTCTCTGTCCCTCCATACTGGCCTGACTTCCAGCTGCCAGCGCCTGCAGCTTTGTACCAAAGGCTTCCCTTCATAAAGCTGGTCGCTGGAGCTTGCTCTGCCCAGGTGAAAGACGGAACAGAAGTACCGGATAATTCACACCACCCCCACCCCAAGCTCCCCCACCCCTCAGAGGCGATAACTGAGTTCCCCACTGTCTCCCAGTGTTCCCCAGCGGGAGCAATCTCCCATTGCCCAGGAGACGCCTTGCTTGACAACACAACCTTGATTGCCTGCAGTCTTCTTTGTCCTCATTTCCCCACTCCTGAGTTGCCTCTCAAATTAACAATAGGCACTTTAATCCTCTTTCAGAGGCAGCTTCTAAGGGAACTAAAACTAAGAAATACTGGTTTTTTTTGTTTTTTTTTTTTTTCTTAAGCCTGGGCCCTCTGTTTATTTTCTGGGTTGGGCTAAAGGGCTTCCTTTTGTGGAAAGACCCCTGCTCCTTTGGTCCTTTGTGAAGGGTGTGCACGTGCTATCTAAAAGGGTATTAAGACCTCCTCCCTGAACTAAGGCTCTTCTATCTTTGGGGGCCACAGGACACAAATGTAAAAATGTAAGACAGGAGCCAGCTATGATGTATTAAATAGGTGATGGGGATTCCAAGTGCAGGCGGGAGCCTTCATCAGGGACATCAGTAATGGAAGGTTTCCTGAAGGAAGCAGAATTCCTGGCAAAGGATTTTGTTTGTGGCAAGACAGGCATAGGAATGCAGAGTGCCTTGTATGTGATACATAGTATACAAGTTCATTTGGAAAATAGATCGGTGTAAAGGTGGGTGGGGGGATGGTTAGAAGACAGTTCTTTGGCTCAGAGATGATAGAAGAAAGGAACACCTTGTTTTGAGAGGAAATGAATGAAGCCACAGTAGAATTTGGATTTCAGTCATTAGGACCCCTGCCTTCTTTATTCCCTTACTGAACCCACAAAGTCACAATCCCTAGTGTTGAGGTTGGATCAGCAGGGACCTCTCCCTACCCCCTAAAAATACGCCAGCTCTAAGCTCAGCACCGTTGGGGTAATGTGGAGCAGCTCGGTATACCTCTGGAGACTGGATTTCCAAGTTGGAAGCCCTTATCTAAAGCCCAGTTTGATGCCCTGGGCTAATTCAGGTTGGGGAACTAACACATGAATCAACTATGCTGTCCGCCATCTAGCAGTGGTTCTTGTAAGACCCACGGGCCTCCATGCTCCTTCTGAGCTGGGAATGAGAAGGGAGAAACACACCTGTTGTTAACTCTTTCTCTTCATCTCCAGCTGGAACCAGGCAGGCCCTTGCCATCCCCCAATGACCTCAAGAGGAAAATACTCATCAAAAATAAACGGCTGAAACCTGAAGTAGAAAAAAGTAAGGCAATTACAGACATACGTGATGGAAGCTTATATGCGTTATGTGTCTGAAAAATTCAGTTATCAAAAATTACATCACTGTTTTTTGGGGGATTGGGTTATATATACTTTTCAGAGCAAGATCACCATATTTCTATTTAATTTTAGTTTCCACATCAACTCCTTCCTACTGTGGGAAAGCTTCTTCATATACCAGATTTTGGAGAGGTCTCAAATATGAATATGGTTGCATTGTTTTTTTCCCAGGCACTCTGAAATAAAATTTAAAACTTATATTAAAGACGGCTTACTTATTTTTCTAATAGGAAAAATTCAGACAAATATATGAAAATCATAACATAGCCCTAAATTGTATACATGCATATATGTACAGGTATTACAGATATATGCATGTTTATACATATACACACATGTTTAACAAAACTGTAGTCATGTTAAACAATACTGATTTTTAATTTTTTATATTAAACCAATTAAATATACCTGCATCCAGTAGGATGTAAATCTTATATACTATTTAATTCCACTGAATGAAATTCAATGTGGATTTTATTATATGGAATGTACTATAGTTTAACCAGTTCCAAGTTGATGGTTTTTCACTATTTTAAAAGCAACAGTGGTAAAAATGCTCAAATGTTTATTTTTGTATTTTTTATTGCAACTTTCTTGGTTTCAGCTGGTACTGTTAGAGCTGCTTGGCTGAAATATATGCACATTTTGTATTGCAGTATCTTGTTACATTGCCTTTCAGAAAAGGTATACCAGTTTATACTCTTGCCAATAATATGTGAGAGTGCCTGTTTACCAGCAGGATCGTTAACGCTGGCTACTGGCCAGCTTTTATGTGTGTGCCCAGCTAAAAGAAGAAAAGTGGTACAACCTTATTTTTTATTTGCATGTCTTTGATAGCTAGTCTCTTTATACAGTATTATCTGTACTTTGCCTCTACATGTTTGTCCATTTTCTGACTTATCCTTTGTCTTAATTTTTACTGATTTGTATTAGCTTTTTACGGACTGGGGATAATGATCCCAGTTGTATCAGTGGCAGATATTTTTTTCTAGAAGGTTTTTCAGTCTCCTGTGTGCACATCTCACTTCTTTTTCATCCTCATCATAATTGTTTATAAACTTTGGTCTGTGCCAGACTCTCCAAATTATGAGCTTTTGTTATCCGGCATTAAATCCTTAACAGTAACTGAGTTCCTCTCACAAATCTGATGACCAGAATTTTGCAATTCATCCGTGTTTTAGTAGTTCTTCACCCTGTGTATACTGTGTGGTTGTTGCATATTCTGTAAATCCAAGTCCTCTAGGAATGGGTGAGACCCTGACGTCTGTCACCATTTCTGTTCTGTTGTTTGTTTTTAATAACAGAACAACTCGAAGCTTTGAAAAGTATGATGGAAGCTGGGGAATCTGCTGCCCCAGTTAACATCTTAGAGGATGACAATGAAGAGGAAATAGAAAATGGTGAGTTATTTTTTTAAAAGTTGCTAAAATACTTTTTAAAGTGAGAAAGACATGTCTCAGTGGTCCCTTAATAGATTATGATGGCATTTTAATTCTTTGTAGTCAGAGGTTTATTCATGCACAACCTTAATCTTGTATTTTTCCAAATATTATTAATTATTATGATTTATCTAATTACTAGATTTTGGTGGCTTAGTCATCTCCTTTCCTATTGTGCATTCAGCTGTTCAGCAGAAATTCTCAGCCAAAGAATCCTTGAAGCATTTGCTTTAGAAGACGGGTTGGCATAAAAAGAACATTTTGCTGTCCCTTCCTATAAACAAAATCACAAGTTATGGTTTACTGTTAAGGATGACAGTAGTAAGGCAAGTTAAAAGTAAAGGAGCCTAATTAGAGATCCTCAGGTAAAAGTTAGCTTGTATGTACACACGAAGTGAACTGGAAACTCAAATCCAGCCCTAAAATTTCAAGTTCAAATTCCTTCAAAGAACCAGTTCACGAGAATTATCTATATAGGAAGGTAATTTCAGCAAAAGCAGCCCTGCTTAAATTATTTGTCTTTAGCTTCTATTTTACTTTGCCCTTATAATCACAATCATGTTTGGTTTTAAATGGATCATTCAAGAGTTTCAGAATGTTTTTAGCAAATTACTTGTTCATTGTGTATCATGGGAACTGATTAACATGACATAAACTTGCATTTATGTGTCTATTGGTTAGTCAGTGCCTTTGATTTTGTATAGTGGTGTTGGGCTAAATAACTTAGAAGTATATGTAGAAGCTCCCTCACTTACTATCCAAAAGCCTGAAATATGGGAGTGGATTTGAAAAGGAAAGCTTGATATTACAATTAAAAACCTAAGAGCTGAGAATTAGCTAATTTTATTCAGGACCTCTTAGAAAAGACTCCTAACTCTGGAACAGACTTCATAATCAACTCAATTGCATCTCCAGACTGAGGATTCAACCCTACTCCCAGAGAAAAGTCCCTGTACTTTCGGATGTTTTGTTTTGCAGGGAGAGTCTGGAAGGCCGAAAGTATTTGCTGCCTTTTATAGTACCTATTATTGTGTAACAAACCACCCCAAAACTTAGACACTTAACAACTGTTAAAATTCTTTTTTAGCTGATGAAATCCAAAGGTATGAAATTTGTTGAACACACATTTTGGTCAAAAATGAGTCAGTATGATTCCACTTATCATCTGTTAAGGCTGCTTTCCCACCCTTTACACCTGTGTGTTAATTGTGTTACTTGCTTCTATGGGCCACTGGAGACTCCCATGTTATTCTAAAATATACTTGAAATTTTGATTAGATCTTAACGGAAATAACCAGGTGGGATTGTATTTGAGTAGGAAAGGGTCTGAGAGAACAGAACCATCCACCTGAATTTCTCTTCAAGGACGTAGTCTTCTGCTATACCAGTTTTGTGTATGATTCTTATGTCTGCTCAGCAATTCCTGGCTTTATTTCTGGTTGACCAGTTGGCTGTAATTACCCTGATGACACAGTGTGATCCCATTATACACAAATGACTTGAGTCTCTAATTTAAATACATCAACACTGTAGGCAAGAAGAAACCAAGCATAGTTTAAGAGGGCAGTCCTGCCTAGAGGCTGTAGAAAATAGAAAAGGCTCTCAGTAAATGGAAGCATGCACCCAGTGGTTAGGCTGTATTTAGATTCAGAAGGAGACAAGGCTCCCAGATCTATCAGACAAGCAATGAAGAATACCGCAAATTCTGTGTGTGCTTGTGGGTGTGTCTGAGCACACATGCACACTCAGAAAATAAAATTCATTCATACAACTCTTTGAAAGTGGTTATGAAGTCCCAACCAAATGTAGTAGACAAACCCCTTGCCTTCAAGTAGTTTACATTTGGCTGGGGAGACCAGATTAGACAATACATGAATTGAAAATACAATAGCAATGGTGGGAAGTTTCAGAATCTGGGCCAAAAGACTGTAGAAAGGAAGCCCAGTATCATGGAAAGAGCCTTGTGCTAAGAATCAGGGGAATTCTATATCCACATCTTTCTTACTCTGCGATCATAGGCGAGACAGATCATATGTTTGAATCTATTTCCTCATCTCTAAAGTGGAAACCCTGGACTAGACTATTTTATCACCTATTCCAGCTCCACAAATTCATTCTTTCCTGCCCAAGGCTTATATGACCTACTTTTTAAATTTTTTTTATTTTTTGTCTGCCTTCCCTCCCCAGAATATCAGCTCCAGGAGAGAAGAGTGTCAGTCTCTCTTGTCCTCATCCTCTTCCCACACTTAGAATAGCATGTGGTGTACAAGGTAGTTCCCCCTCAAGAAATTCTGAATCCTAGATACCATCACTTGAGAGACACCACTATTTTTAGGTACAACTAGGAAATAAGGCTTCCAATTATTAGTAAAATGCCATTGATTAAGGACACATTAGAACATCAGAATTATTCATATGTGAAAAAATCATTCAGGATCCATGAAATAGTTCTTGGATTCTCTCTTTGAGCATGTTAAACACATTTAAAAAAAAATCTGTATGGTTCCACTCACTTCCCTTCTGAGTTTCTACTTGGAAATTATTTTACTTTTTTTAACAAGAAGGATCTCTCATACTCTGTGTTGTGGCAATGTGGCTTCATGTGTGCCTCTTCCTGAGCTCAATGCGTTTCTTCTGATTTTGGGAAGTTTTTAGGCAAATTTCTCTCCTGGGGCTCCTGCAGAGCAGGGATAGTGGGACTCCAAATCCTGTACCAACTTAATGACCCATTTTCCCCTGGGTGATCCTTTTCCAGGCAACAGCCTTGGGTGGATCCCAGAGTTCTTGTCTCTTTCTGGAGCAGTGGGCTTCTGCACCTCCTTGTACAGCCTGGACCTCGCTCCTGGGCACCAGCTTCCCTCCTAGCATGAGCTCCAGTATCTTATTCAGAGGCTTTTAAGCCTAAGCCAGCTTTGACAGATGGTTTATAGGAACAGTATAATCCTTCTAAGGCCTTTCTTTTATATATCACTCCACTCCAGGACACCGGTCATTATGCCAATAAAATTCAAGTGGACATTTTCTTATCTTTTTCAGAATAATAAAATATCATTTTTTTATTGCATGTTTTTCTTGTTTTCTCTAGTTGTTGTAGGAGATCAAAATATCCTTTTTCAAGTCACAAATATTCCTGAGGTGCTTACAGCTGTATTTTTTGGGTTAATGAGATCCTGGAGTAGAATTAGCCATTCACTCAACAAAGATTTATTAAGCATCCAGTATAACAAACACTATGCTAGATGCAGGAGAAATAAAGAGCAAACGAGATTTGGTTGACCTTGAATAGTTGAGTTTAGTGAGAGTTCTGATTGAAATAATAGCATTTTTAAGTGTTTGCATTCTCTTTTACATTCATTTTTTCCTCTAAAAGTGCTTATATTATACCCAAGATTACGGACAACATCTGGCTGTTTGGCAGTAATTTGGCTTCAAGGGTTTTCCTTTTCATCTTTCATACAGCTGACCAAGAGGAGGAAGCTCACCCCGAATTCAAATTTGGAAATGAACTTTCTGCTGACGACTTGGTTCACAAGGAAGCTGTTGCAAATAGTGTCAAGAAGGTCAGAGTCTTTGTGTCCTTTTCCTTTCATGTCTCTCAAGAGGTAGCAGCTGTTAGCTGCTAACTTCTGAACATGTGATGACCACAAGAGAAAAACCTAGCCTCTATAATTCCCTCCTTCTAAACTGCTTGAAAGGAAAAACGTTTTTCCTGTGGACCAGAATTGATATCTGAACTTGAGACCTGCACATAAGTTTGAAAGGGCATTTAAATTACTCATTAATCATGCCCAGTGTTCACTACCCCATTTGGCCATTGTCCTTTAGGTATTATCATTCCTTGCATTACTATAGGTGGGTGGGGAGACAGCAGCAACATCCCAGTGGAAAAGTTTAGCCTATTGAAGCCATCAGGAAATTGACCACTGAACATCCCAAGCCAAGCCCTCCTTAGCGAACTGGTTCTATCATTAGGTATCTCTCTCTCTGAATGTAGAATAAGCATGAGAATATCTCCATCCGTCCATCTAACCATTCATCCATTCATCAAAGAAAAATAGTTATTGTATTCCTAGCATGAGCTTGGCATGTGTGTCCAGGCCTTGATGATCTAGAACAGTCAAAACACACTCGCTTTCTGCCCTCACAGAGCGTATAGGGGAAGCACGGGGGGAACAGTTGACAAATGAGTTAATGATTAAGTAATTACATGATTGCAATTTGTGATAAGTGCTATTGAGAAATTAAAAAATGAGTGCTAAAATGGAGAATAATGAGCAACTGGGTCAAAAGTGGAACCGTTTACTGGAGTGGGGAAACTGGAAGAGGATATTTCAGGAATTCCAAATGGGACAGGCTGTTTGAGGTGTCTGTGAGATATTTAAGGGAAGTTGCCAAGTAGATATTCATGTAGTGTGGACATTTGACTGTGTTCATTTCTTAACTGTATAACTTAGGGAAAGTTTCTTAAACTCCCTGTGTCTTAGTTTCCTCATCTGCAAAATGGAGATAATAACAACTATTTCATTGGGTCATTATAAAGACTCAGTGGGTTTACAAAATGTAAAGAGCTTAAAATGGTATGTGGCACATACTGTCCGCTATAAAGATATTAGTTACCTCTGTATTACCATCTTCATCCCCACCATTGTCATCATCATCACCTATATCTAGAAGACAGATGCGAGGTTGTGCTAGAGAGATAAATTGGAAGTTCAGGAGATCGAGTATTTGAAGCCATGGAAATAAATGAAATGATCCATGGAGAGAGGAATCAGAGGACTCAGAGCCCTAGTTAAAGGTAGGGTCACAGGAGAAGAGCCAGAAAAGAACAAGGTATGGCCAGAGAAGTAGGAGGGAAATCAGGCAGTGATGCCAAGGAAGTAAAGCAAAGTGAGTGTCAAGAGAAGGGCAAGTGGTTGACTGTTAAGTGCTTTGACTGATTGAATAAAAAGAGAGGAGACAGAAGAAGATGGTGGCATAGAGAAGAGTGGAAGCTACTTTGCCCCCTGGAACAACTAATAAACAACCAGGAACAACAGGTGAAAAATCTGGAATGACTGTGTGGGGACAAACGTGACCGTCTACCCATCATACACCAACATGAATTGGGGGGAATGCCCAGGATTGCAGCACAAAATCTGTAAGTAAAAACTGCGGAGCCAAGCCGGGAGCTCGCTCCCTCTGTGGCCCGAACTGCAAAGCCTCACCGTGCTAGAGAGTAGCACTCTCCCAGCAAGTGAATATAGCTCAGCTGAGCTCCAACTGTGGTTTTAATTAACAAGTGTGGACTGCTCACTACAAGCTACGAATCCCCAACAAGCAGATAGAGGCTTTTGGTGACGACTAACCTTGGAGAGCCAGAGGGTGGCTGCAGACTGGCCCTGAAGGGGGATTTCTGTCCCTTTTTTTTTGGCTCAGTGAGGAAAGCCTCAGCTGTTTTCAGTTCCCAGCATTTTGACCCAGACAAGGGTGGAGGTAGCACAGGCAGAGCCTATTCAAATGCTGATGACCTCTCCCTAGGGGAGGGTATCTTCCCTAAGAGAAAAGAGGTGGGGCCCAGCTCTATTACCCACCTTCCATTTAGAACCAGGCCCCAGAGCTTGGGGGAAAATGGCCATGGGCCACACCTCCTTACACCAGTCTGGAGCTACAGGCTGACAGGTGCCACCTGCTGGACAGAAAAGGACAGTGACTTGAGGCCTCACAGGGTGTACCAGTTTTCTAAGACACACCCTCAGGGAGATGTGATACTATTGCCTTCTAAGAACTGAACCTGTTCTGGTCTGGGAAAACTGAATTGGGGTAACCAAGGAAACGAGATGCCTAGACAACAGAAAACTACAACGTACATCTAAGAAAAATGAAGTTATGGCCTATTCAGAGGAACAAACTTAAACTTCAACTGAGATACAAGAATTTAAACAATTAATACTAAATCAATTCAAAAAGTTTAGGGCAGATATGGCAAAAGAGATGAAGTGTAAAATGAAAACACTGGGCGTACAGAAGGTAGAAATCGAAAGGATGAAAAAACAACTGGCAGAATCTATGGAAATGGAAGGCACAACACAAGAGATGAAAGACACAATGGAAACATGCAACAGCAGATCTCAAGAGGCAGAAGAAAACACTCAGGAACTGGAGAACAAGGCACCTGAAAGCCTATACACAAAAGAACAAAAAGAGAAAAGAATGGAAAAATATGAGCAATGTCTCTTGGAACTTAAGAACAAAACAAAATGTAGGAGTGTACGTGTCATTGGTGTCCCAGAAGGAGAAGGGAAAAGGGGCAGAAGCAATAATAGAGGAAATAATCAATGGAAATTTCCCATCTCTTATGAAAGACATTAAATTATGGATCCAAGAAGTGTAGTGTACCCCAAACAGAATAGATCTGAATAGGCCTACGCCAAGACACTTATTAATCAGATTATCAAACATCAAAGATAAAGAGAGAATCCTGAAAGCAGCAAGAGAAAAGCAATCCATCACATAGAAAGGAAGTTTGATAAGACTATATGCAAATCTCTCAGTAGAAACCATGGAGGCAAGAAGGAAGTAGTGTGATATATTTAAGATACTAAAAGAGAAAAACCACCAACCAAGAACCTATATCCCACAAAACTGTCCTTCAAATATGAGGGAGAGCTTAAAATATTCTCTGACAGACAGACAATGACAGAATTTGTGAACAAGATACACTAAAGGAAGCACTGCAGACAGAAAGGAAAAGACAGGAATGAGAGGTTTGGAACACAGTTTTGGGAGATAGTAGCACACCAATGTAAGTACACTGAACAAAGATGGCTGTGAGTATGGTTGAAAGAGGAAGGTTAGGACCATGTGGGACACCAGAACGGAAGAGGAAAGCTAAAGACTGGGACTGTATAACTCAATGAAACCTAGGGTGCTCAACAATTGTAATAAAAGGTAGAAATATGTTTTTACATGAGGTAGAACAAATGAATGTCAACATTGCAAGGTGTTAAAAATAGGGTAGGATTGAGGGGAAAATACAGTCAATGCAAGCTAGAGGCTGTAGTTAAGGAAAACATTGTATTATGCTTCCTTTAATGTAACAAAGGCAATAAACCAAAGCTAAATGCATATAGATTGGGGGCGGGGGCAGACATAGGGGAAGGATATGGGACTCCTGTCATTGGTGATGTTGTCTGACTCTTTATTCTACTTTAGTTTAATGTTATCTTTCCTTTTGTTGCTTTCTAGCTATCATGTTTCTCCCTCTCTCTCTCTCTCTCTCTCTCTCTCTCTCTCTCTCTCTCTCTCTCTCTCTCTCTCTCTCTCTCTCTCTCTCTCTCTCTCTCTCTCTCTCTCTCTCTCTCTCTCTCTCTCTCTCTCTCTCTCTTTCTTTTTTCTTTTGTCCCTCTACCTTCTTTGACTCCTCCTCTTCCTTTGTGGAAGAAATGGAGATGTCATTATATAGATAGTGGCGATGGTGCTGAATACATAAGTACGTGACTGTACAGGGAAGCAGCGATTGTTTCCTTAGGACGGAATGTATGGTGTATGAACAAAACTGTCTTAAAAAAATGGGTTGATGAAGAAACCTCGAGGGCACTATATTACCTGAAATAAGACAGACTTATACATAAGGACAAATATTGCAGGGTCTCACTGATATGAACTAATTATAATATGTAAACTCATAGACATAAAATATAAGTTACCAGGATATAGAACAAGGCTAAAGAATGGGGAGCAGTTGTTTATTATGAGCAGAATGTTCAACTAGGGTGAACTTAAATGTTTGGAAACAGACAGGGGTGACGGTAGCACATTGTGAGAATAACAGTGCTAAATGGTGTGTGAAGGTGGTGGAAAGGGTAAGCTCAGAGTCATGCATGTCACCAGAAGGAAAGTTGGAGGTTAAAAGATGAGAATGTATAAAACAGTGAATCTTTTGGTGGGCAATGTCCATGATTTACTGTACAAATATTGGAAATCTCTCTCATGAACTAGAACAAATGTATGACACTATAACTAGAAGTTAATAATACAGAGGCATATAGGGGAAAAAATATATCTGTTGCAAACTATATACTAACTACAGTTAGTAGTATTTTAACATTTTTTCATCAATAGTAGCAAATGTACTATACCAAAATTATGAATCAATAATGGAGGGGGGCATGGTTAGGGGTATGGGAGGATTTGAGTTTCCTTTTTTTGTCTTTATTTCTTTTCTGGAGTAATGAAAATGTTCTAAAAATTGAAAAAAAAAAATTAATTGTGATGGATGTAAAGCTGAATGATGGTACCATGGGCAAAAGATCCGAAGTGTACATTGATTGTACGCTTTGGATCTTTGGATAATTGTATGGTTTGTGAACAATCTCAATTAAAAAAAATAGAAAAAAAGACTCAAGAGTGTCCATTGGATTGGTAGCATAAAGGTTGTTGGTGACCTTAAAAAGAGAAATTTCAATAGAGTGGTAGAGGTCAGTGGAACAGATAGGTATGAATGAGTAGACAATGCTTTTGAAAAGCTTTGCTGTAAAGGATATAAAGAAATGGGCTGGTGGTTAAAGGGGACCTGAGGAGTCCTGGGGGTGTTACTTTTAGGCTGGAAGGATCTCAGCTCTGTTTGAAAACTCTTGGGAATAGTACAGTAGGAGAGGGAAAGATTCATCTTGCAGGAGAGAGAGGGGTTGAGCAGGTGAGCATGGATGGCATCAGTGGTAATGCTGAAGGTGTGATCATGAGCAGGGAGGGATTCTTGATCAGTGGAGATGTAGGTGGGTGTATACATTTGTAGTGGGAAGGTGGGAGTGTTTACCTGATAAACAAAGCCAAAGGAATTCTGCTAGTATTCCCAGCCCTTCCTGATCTAGGGAATTGCAGCTGCTTTGAGAATATTGGATGCCCACTCAGCTCAAGAATACTGCCTTACCCCATAAAACCTTCATCAGTACCCAGGCTGAGGGTTGAATTGGTGAAGAGTGGCCATTCAGACTTGCTGCCCTTTGCATATCAGGGGAGGTGTCCACATTGTTTATGTACTTCCCAAGCCCCATGACTAAATCACTAATGAGATTATTATAATGAGGCATCTAAATAGGCTAAGACATCCAGAAGAAGAGGGAGATAGTATTAAGATGAGCTTTTCTACTTTAAAAGACAATTAGGCCATCATATCTTTTCAGCCCTCGCATTTTGTCCATAACTTTGTCTTCAGTAATTTCTCACATTAACAAATAGAATAAAGAGTTTGTATATGTTTATTTAAATATTTACATATGTATGGCTAGCAAATTTGAGGTTTTGCCTTTTTGAAAAATAAATTAATTTATTTTTTTAACTTAGGCTTCAGATGACCTTGAACATGAAAGCAACAAAAAGGTAACAAAATAATTCCCTTGTGCATTTTGTTTTCATTGCCAGATACTCTTATGTGATCTTCTAATATTGAACATTTTGTATTTTGTACTAATTGGTATTACTCTATCTCCCCCCTACCCGTGGAATGCCAGGCTTACTGCTTGTAAGTGTAATATTTACATACTTGGAGCATCTTCAAAAAAAGAAATCACAGTGATACAGTGATTAAATCCTGACAAAGCCACAAAACTATAGCAGGTGAAGAAGAGGCCAAGAGGCCTAGACCTAAATCATTAATGATTTTCCTACAAATAGGTATTTAGTGGAGTATTTAGTCATTTCCTAGGTGGAATTAGAGTTTTCATTCATTAGAACACAATAATCATCAGCATAAAGAATTTGAAAAAATCAGTAATTTCACATTGCATACATTCTAGGACTTTTATTTGATATTATTCATTTTTGGCTTTATTGTAAAGAAAGTAGTTACATTTTTAGTTTCTTTTATCCTCTTCAGAGTTCTTCCTGATGATCAGTGTGGTCTTATTTAGTACATGCTTTATTAGTGTGGTTTATTGTTTGATAATGAGTCTGACAACAGACACTGGCAGAAATTTGCCTTATAACTGGATTTCCCACATGTCAGAGCTTCAGAAAAATCTGCTTTTGTGGGATTCCATCTAATTTGGAGTGAGACCCTATCTTCTTAAGTTCTAAATATTAAATTTTGGGATAATTATGAATAAATCTAAAAACATTCCAAGATATTTATGAATACATGTCTCTCTTACACTGGAATTTCATGAGATATTGGAGTTAACAGTATACAGATTGGCATCTGGTTACTGCTGTTTATTACTAAGTGACTGTGATAAAGCTATTTTAATTCTCAAGGCCTCAGTCTTCTCATGTGATCAATGGGTAGGACCAAGCCTTACTACGCAGGATTACTGACAGTGATGAGGCTGTGTGTGCAAAGAATTCAGCCTGGTGCCACACTCATCGTATAAAGTTATTTATTATCATTAAACACACAAGAAAGGAATCAGACATGGCCTCTGCCCTTATTTGGGTAGTGAAGACATATAAAGAAAATGGTTTTTTTTTAAAGTTCCATTATTTGATTTGTTTACATTATTACATTCCATTACTGATTTGATCTCAGGCTTTTATTGGTGAAGTCAGTTGGATGATTTAGAATTCCCAGATTAAGGCAACAAATGATTTGACCATTTTTTAAACCATGAATTGATTCATGGGACTAAGAAAATTATCCCAACTATATTCAATATATGCAGGAAACGTAGATTTTCAAAGTTCTCTGCAAAATATTGATGGTTTTGGAAGGCTGTCTTGGTCAGTTTTGTTGGTTTTGTTCTGATTTATCAAGAAATCAACTAAAATTATTTTTTTCCTCTGTGCAAAATAAGATGCAATGTCAGTGCATCCTGTCAGATTAAGAATAAACTTAAAAAAAAAAATACCATAAACTCTATGTATTTGACTTAAATTCTTAGAGCAATGCTATGAAAAATGTGGTTCCCAGACAGGTGTCATCAATAACACCTGGGCGCTAGTTAAAAATGCTAATTCTAGGCCTTTGCTTGCATTTGCTTCATCACAGAGTCTGAAGGTGGGGCCCTGAATCTATGTCCTAACAAGACTTCCAGGTGATTCTGAAACATGCTAAAGTTTGAGAGTCACTCTGTGTCTAAATTTGTGCAAATATTGATCCTAACCTGCTATAGAGATTTCACACATTGTAATGGAGCTCAGTATACTTTCTTGAACTTTTTAAACTCCTTTGAAAAAACTACCCTAAAAATGTAAGATAGAGTTAGTATTTTATTATCTCCTCCTTCTGCATTATTTCGAGTTATGGTAGACCTTAACTTTTAAAATTATCCTTTAGTTCTTTCAGTGTGTTTGTGTATGTGTAGATTATCTTTTATAAGGAAGTTTGCAGGTTAAGTCATCAACATACATGTACATATATACGTATATGTTTTCCACTCATTGTGCTTGCAGGGCCTGGTCACTGTAGAGGATGAGCAGGCATGGATGGCATCTTATAAATATGTAGGTGCTACCACCAATATTCATCCGTATTTATCCACGATGATCAACTACGCACAGCCCGTAAAGTTTCAGGGTTTCCATGTGGCTGAAGGTAACGCCAAAGGTTAAACGCAATAGCCTTTTTCTGTCTGCTTTCTTTTGTTATGCTGATGGGTTGTGATCTGATTTGCTGCCGTTTGCTTTTCTGGACATGGGGACTGTTTTAACATCTCACCTTATTTTTATTTCAAAGACCTTATAGCTACACATCCTTGGCATGTGGTGGCATCGCAGTGTCGTTCCCCATAACATCCACTGGGTGGTGCTGAGAGACTGTGGATTCGTTAGCACTCCCAGGCCTTGTAGCCACTTGCATGTAATAAAACGTTGCAACCCTCATTTAATTAAAAACTTAACAATTATTGCTGAGCTAGAGAAATCGTCTTCATCATCAAAAATACGTACTTTAGGGCTGACTGTGGCAATTGGGGCACATACAGTTTGTCCGTCACTGTTTTTTTTTAAAGTCGGCTGTCTATCCACAAAACGTTAATGAAAGTACGAGCTACTGGTATGATAATGCAACATCTGCCTCCAAAGCCTCATGGTTCAAAATGTAATAATATTTATTGCTTGTCTTTCTGTGAGGGTTTGATGGCAGGTTTCTGAGTACATCTCTGCTTTTCTTTACAGAACGCAATATTCATTATAACATGTCGTCTTTTAATGAATCAGTTGGTCTAGGCTACTTGAAGACCCATGCAATTGAATTTGTAAAGTATCCTTATGTTTTAAGTGGAATGAGTGGTTGGTGCATTTTTGGTCTGGCAGGCATCTCTGAATGAGACAAATGGCTACTTTTGTAATTTGGGATGTAGAGCTAATAAAATAATACATGTGAAAGAGCACAGCAGCTGTGAAAGTCTGTCCAAATGGGAGTTGTTTTTATAATCCACATAGTGAACTGTAATTTTTCTCTTAAGCATTATTTATAAATGTGGGATTTTATCTAAGTTGCCTATATATTTGCTGTTGTTTGCTAGACCTTTGTCGTTTTTGCTGTTTATTTCCGCCACAACACTCTTATTTCCATTTTCCTTAATAAGTTACACAGTTATAACAAACGGCAAATGAGTCGCATTTACCCCAAGGGAGGCCGAGTCGATTCCAGTAATTACATGCCTCAGATTTTCTGGAACGCTGGCTGCCAGATGGTTTCACTGAACTATCAAACCCCAGGTAGGAACTGATGTCCAATGACCCCTAATTCCACCGGAAGGCTTTGCCGGGATGGTGCTAGCAGTTTCCGTCAGTTGGCTGTGGGCATTTTTTAAAGGAAGCAGACATATGGCAAAACAATATGTTTTGGATTTATGTAATAGTGAGAATTAAAAACCAAAATGATAGAAGATACAATATTTTGATTTAAAGTAAAATTCCTCTTGTAAATGCCATGACTGCTTAGCTAAACGTTGTCCCCTAGTCTGTCATAATATTTCTATTTTTTCTTCCTTTTTGATAAAGTTCATTATCCTTGTTTCCAGAAACGGAATTAAATGAGATAAATTTGAAAAAAAATTTTTTTTAGTATCTTTGGATAGTAACCATGACTCGTTTATCCTTTGGGAAATAACCCTGCAAACTTTTAAGATTCAACAAATAACACACAATGACCTCATCATAAAGAAGTACAAAATGCTATGGAGTAGACTCTGCTAAAATGGTGTGCAAGGAGGTAAATATTCTTAGAAGTATTAATTTACAGCTTGGTCCTCTAAAGTGGACTCAAAGGTAGGTTTCCAATATATAATGATTTTTTTTTCCTGGGAAGACAGGAATAAATTTTTATAGATGGATAAATTTAAAATGGAAATTTTGAGGTTTGCTTAAGAGCGTAGGATCACAGTTATGAGATTAGAGGTAACAAAGTAATAGTCTCTAGTTACTCACCTAGGATGAGTGAGAAATTTGCTACAAAACCTATTCACTTCCTGTGGTTAATTCCACAGCATGGCCCTGAGAACTGGATGAGAGCCCTTTTCTTGTCCAGTCCTTAGTTTGCTACAAGAGGGTGCCTCCCAGTCTTCCCAGTTTGGAGGCATTTTCCTCTTCTAGTCTGTCCATACTTTGAGTCCTCGTCCTATTGCTCCCTGTTACCTGGACCGAGTGAAAGATCCTTTGCCTTTCATGCTTTGCAGTGAATGTGATTTGATACGTTTCCAGCTTCTTGGTGGAGCCTCTTTAGCCACTAAAATGTCCTCTGTGGAACTCACCTTTCTGCACGGCATCCCCATAAGTCTTTGCCATATTTGGCTATGACCAGGCACCAGTAGAATCCTGAAGTGGTTCTAGCAGGGGCAAAATAAAATTAAAAGCCTCTGCTGATTTTACTTACTTTAAAAGGAGTCGAGTTGTAGTCTCTGTAGTCATTTCCTCCATAATGTGGATTAAATTATCCTAAAGCAGTTTATTCACTAGGTCAGCTCATGTTTTATTCTGTAATATTAGGTTTAATCACAGCATTTTGAAGAAGAAAAATCCATCAGTTGCCCCATTTCTTTTGCCAATGAGAAAAAAGGAAGACAATTTTGCCCACCTGCGGGAGAAAAATCATATACTATGCTCTACCAATTTAGATCCCATTAGAAAATTCTGAGTCTCTCACTGGGAATAAGCCACCAGTTTTTACATGATTCTTATCTGGTTCTTTATAATTGAGTTTTATATTTACACTGACCCTAGTGTATCTCTCCAGCGTCCCCTTCCTCTGTGGTCACAAGGCATATACTCTGCAACCATATCAGGTTGGACATTTGTATTCCCAACTCTAATTGTATGACTTGTATATTGAATCCAATTTTTAAAGCAAACATGGGAAATTAGAAATTCTATCACGATCTTGGTGAAAACACATCTTAGTGTGTTAGGTTAAACACAAGGTCATTTCCACATTGGAGAAAGAGTTGTATGCCTGAAACAGACCCAGCGGTGCCTTATGGTGTAAAAGATGACTCATTGAGCCAAACATTGAGTCTGGGAGTGGTGTCTGATTCCCATTGCTTTAAATTACTCCATCCAGAATCTTCTTTGCCCTGGAGACAAGGTGCTAAATTATTTTTGTCTCTTGACAGATTTGGCGATGCAAGTGAATCAGGGAAAATTTGAGTATAATGGATCATGCGGGTAAGTAAGGGGATTTAAACTGTTGTCTCTGTGTTTCTGAGCTCCATAGTACAGCTGTAATGAAACTGTGTCATTTTTCATTACAGGCTGCTGAACTTAAGATGGGTTTGAAGGATGGGATAAAAACAAATGGTATCCTAGATAAATTGTGTTTGCAAATATTCATTCTTCTTCTACCCCATTTTATTAGGCAGATTTTTCATCATTTTTGACCACAAGTTAAGCATTTCCTCATACATACTCTAGTGTTTAATTCTCTCCCTTTAAATTCAGCAGTGGAGGTTTTTTTATAAGCTGGAGTAGATAAGAATCCCTCCTTACTTGGACATTATAACTGGAGACACTGACATCAATATGTGTGTTTTACCTAGGACAAATATAGAAATACATTTAATTAAGATATAATGAAATTATGGGTGTCAAGTTGAATTTAATTCTGACTGGAAGAAAGCTTTGTTCTCTCTTGATTCATTCTTTTGTGTGTCTTGGAAATAGCAGTTATCAAAAAAATGATGCT
The DNA here is from genome assembly GCF_015220235.1 of Choloepus didactylus. NCBI lineage: Eukaryota > Metazoa > Chordata > Mammalia > Pilosa > Megalonychidae > Choloepus > Choloepus didactylus. The sequence goes on along the minus strand of NC_051325.1, from coordinate 25,250,428 downwards.
ATGACTGTTGTAGTTTACTTAGATGGCACTCTTTAAAATCTGTGAACCACGTAGTAAAATAGGAAATGGAAATTCCACTGAAATGCTGAAAGGTTAAATGAAAATTTGGAGTTGGAATTCTATGGAGGTGAAAAAAAAACCTCTGAGCCCATTTTTCCTCATTCATCTGTGCCCAAGCAACACTACAGGCCAGTAATCCCAGACTGCCCAAGGAAGACCTCTGGATGAATCCAAAGAGATACCATCCTATCCCCAATGCCATTGCCACCAAGTTCTTCATGGTGGCTCCTGTAGACGGACATCAAACTTTCATCATTCAAAACCTCCAGTCAAGATAAAATTTTTCAGCTGCTGTGGGTTAGGAATGGCTCTTCAAAAAGAGAACTCCTGCCCCTTCCCAGGTGCCCACACACAGGGTAGCAGCCTTGATACCCTAATTGCCAGCCACCTACATATACCTTACACTGCACTTTCCCCCTCTGTATGCTGTGAAAGAAATAAAAATTACATAATTAGAAAGAAAAGGGCCAATTGCACACTTTAAAATTTTTGAAAAGCAGTTTCATAACCAGAAGGTTTTGCATTGCGTATGTAAGGCCATCCCCCGTGGAGTGCTGAGAAAGTGAGGTCCCAGGGCAGCTGCGCAGGGCAGAGGAAACACCTAGACGTGGAGTCTGGGGACGTGGATGTGAGCCCCCAGCTCCTCCAGGTCCTGGCTGTGCTGGGCAAGTGTGTTCCACTTTTAACCTCGGTGCACTGGCAACATCACCACCTGCCACGCGGGGCTTGTTGTGACAGCTCGGTAAAGATGAACGAGCGACTGTATGTGAAAGTATTTTGAGAACTGCAAATCCTTTGCAGAAGTGGGGTTTAAGAAAAGTGTTCCTACCCATCACACCTTCTAGTAGATCACACACACATACCTTGCAGGATTAACTGAGCGCTCTGTTCACATCAGGCCTTTAGGAAGCCCCTGGAGGGAGCCACAGCTCTCCTGATGTACCCAGGACATGCAGGCCTGGCTGGGCTCACTCCTCGGAACCTTCCTGTGTCCCAGGAATGCTGACAGCTTCCCATCCTTGCCTCAGCAATCAGGGGGCTAACACTGGCAGCTTGACTTGATGCAGCGAGGCAAATTGTTTCTGGATCTAAGAGGTCCTGATGGGAGTCTCGAATGTTCAGGATGTTTCTTTTCAGGAACATGCCATTCAGTGTGTTTCTGTTTTGCCATATTTAGAATATCAGTACCTCACTGTTCACATGGTTACTTATCTCAAAATAGGTTCATTAGCAAGAACAGTGCTACTTAAGTCTGAACCCTGTGCTTATGTGCGTGAGGCGCTGTAACCCAAGGCTTAAGTCCCACCAGATGGGCTGACAAGTGGACTGTTCAGAGGGGCAGCCTGACTCTTAGGACAATACTAAGCCTTACATCCCCATTCCCTCTTCCCCACGCCCAGCCTGGAGGCACAGGCCGCCTGCTCATCTGTGTGCTTCTGTGCCTCTCGGGTACAGAGGGGGGTCCTAGCTGGTCGGAGGAAACCTCACTTCCCTGGAGCTCAGTCATTTGAAGCTCTATGTGGTTCTGGGCCTTTGTCCTTCTCCCACCCACCTGCAGGGACTTTTTGAAAAAGTCCTCCTGGGGTTCCTCTGAGGGTTCTGTTCCGAGTCATTCTGTGCCTTCTAGGCCTGCAGAGGCAAATGATAGCTCTTGTATATAGGATATCGGTGTGCAGAAAACACTGACGCCTCCTGAATCCAGCAGCAGTAACACAAAGTCAGAAACCTAGCTGGGAATCCCTCTCTGTGGGGTGATCCTCTGGGAGGCCACCCCATTGGGCTCAGAGAGCATAATTTTTTTCATAGTAGAGAGCAGTGGTTTATAGCAAGCTCGTTTTTAAGGATGGAGTAACAGTAGGGATTTCTGTAATTCGTAATGACGTTTACTTGAGCAAATTATCATCTCAAATCTTTTCATGTTTGGAAAGGAAGATTGAATGGTTGATATCTAAAGAGTATGACATTTTATGATTCAGAGAGGCCTACTTTTCGTATGGCATTCCCAAATTGGAGTGTCTAGCAGTCCATAGCATATTACAGTTAGAGTCAGCAGCCTTTTTGCTTTCTTGGTGACAAAATAATGATAATAAGAGAGTGTGTGATGGATGGAATGTGTGTGATGGAGGTGCAATGAAACGGGGTGGAGTTCTTTAAGATCCCATCCTTTGATTCTTGTGGCTCCTGTCCACCCAGCTGGCTAACGGTGCTTCTTCTCTCCCTCCCTCCCTCTTTCCTTTCCAAAGCCCTGGGAAGTCCACCAAGAATCCTTAAGTCTCTCCACTCACCATTGGCTTTAACATGTGCCCATATCCCCCACACAGAGCTGGATACCTAGCCTGAGTTCTGATCTCTCTGCCAGACAAAGGGGTGGCCTTCCCTCGGGGTTACTCACTTATTCCATCCTAGTCTTTAGCTTTGGGCTGTATCATCATATTTTCCAAGAACTGCTAACAAAAGTCAGACACACACACCACACACTCAAATAGGCCCAAATCTAAAACTCTTTATCAATTTAGACAATTTTTTTCTCCTATGTGCCTAGAGAGAGCTTTAATATTAATATTTTGTGTTCCATTCTTTTGAAAACAGGAGCATGTTCAAAATCACCTTTAATATTTGAGTGATTCCTTAAACCCTCTAAGTTCTTGATAAAATAATCTCTGAGGGATAGCCCTGCTTTTTTTGTTTTTAAATTGAAGTCAAATATGAGGTTACTTTTTAACGCTATTTTTCTTCATTCAGACTCAGAAGATAGTAATGAATGGTAACTGTGAAAACCAAAAAATATGACGTTAAACTTTTCTTTAAGGAAAAATATCATGCCTCACAATCCCTTTTTGGTGTGTTTTAAAAGGTAGTAATAATTTTGACATCATCCCAAATTGAAATTAAGAGGGGTTATGATCCTAAGGAAAATGAGAGTTTTGATCCCCAAATTTTGATTTTTTTTCTTAACATTTAAAAGCAAACATTATTTTGGAAGAAGTGCTTCTATTTTTCTTTCTTTACATACTATTCGTGTATTAAGTGGATTTTTTTTTCCAGTTATGTTTTTGGACATTTCCAAATTTAAGGACTCCTTTTCTACTACTTTTAAATAGGAGGAACATTTTTATTAGCAAGAGAAAGTTTTCTGACATAATTTTCAGGGAAGTTATGGAATCTGGCCAAGGTGTATTTATATAACCACTGCCAGTGGGTGTAAGGCCATGATTTCGGTGCCCTTGTCAAAAATCAATTGACCTGAGACACGTGGATTTATTTGTGGGCTCTCAAATCTTTTCAGTTGATCTGTATTTCTCTCTCTGATTATTGTTGCTTTTTAGTAAGTTCTGAAACTAGGAAATGTGAGTCCTCCAGCTTTGTCAGCATTGTTTTGGCTTTTCTGGGCCCCTTGCGGTTCCAAATGACTTTTAGGATGAGGTTGTTGTGTTCTGCAAAAAAAAAAGGACAGCAGGGATTATGTTAGGGATTGCGTTGAACTTGTAGATCAATTTGGGGTTGCCATCTTAACAATATTAAGTCCTCCAATCCATGATCACAAAAATGTCTTTCCACTTATTTAGATTTTCTTTAATTTCTTTTACCACCATTTTGTCATTCTCAGAATATGGTTTGCATTTCTTTTGAAATTTATTTCTAAATATTTTATTCTTTTTGATACTATCATAAATGCAATTCTTTACTTAATTTCATTTTTGTACCATTCATTGCTATTGCATAGAAATACAGTTGGTATTTTATACATGGTTCTTGCTGAACTCATTAGTTCCAACAGTTTTTAGTAGATTCTTTAGGTTTTCTATATGTAAGATCAGATCATCTTCAAATAGAGATACTTTCCCTTCTTCCTTTCCAATTTAGATGCCTTTTATTTCATTTTCTTGCCTAATTGCCCTGGCTAGAAATGGGGAAATAATTACATCTTTATTTTCAACTACCACTAACTGAAATTTCACATTTACTTTCATAGTGAATGTGAACAGTCCTCAGTAATATTAACAGTACCCGTGACTCTGTCATCAGTATAAATCAGATGTTTTCATATTTCATTACTATTATTATAAGTCTCTCAGAATATTGTTATGAACATCAATCCTTTGAAGTTACAGTAGCTGTCAGACCTACCATTATGTCATAATTCAATGCTTTAATAAAAAAACACAATTAGTAAAGAAGTAGACAGTCCCATAGTTTACACATTTTGACAACTATAACTAATATAATGGGTTTTCCATTATTCTCTATTTTTTTGGACATAAGAGAAAGGATCCACAAGGGTCCGTGGCAGAAAGATCTAGAAGTCACTGACACCGGGATCTGCGGAGCTTCCCTGTTTCCTTCTGCTCTTGAGGATCCTCCATGAGAGCAGGCACATCCCTGTCGGTGCTCAGTGCCCTCTGCCTAAGAGCTTCTCTCCTAAGTTGGAGGGAGGGGAAAGGAAGTATTCAGTGTCTCAAAGAGGTGGGTAGGTGGGTGGTTTAGTTGTTGTAAGAGCAACTAATAAAATGAGTCATTTCTATGCTTTTGTCCCACCAGGTACCTCCTTAAACCGGATTTTATGAGGCGGCCGGATCGAACGTTTGATCCCTTCTCAGAAACTCCTGTTGATGGGGTTATTGCAGCCACGTGCTCAGTGCAGGTACTGACCCCGGGGAATGATGGCGGGTTCTGAACTTTATTCAGTTTAATATGGAAATTCATTGTGATGTAACCAGTGGAGCTCTCAGGATGACTCTGCTCTTTGCAGAGTTATATAAATGGCGCTGGGTCATTCTTAAGAAATCACAAGATGCTTCATGTTGAGTTGCAAAATCCATGTGTTGCTCATGACATTCACTTATAACTTCCCACTTTTTTCTTATGAGATACATTGTTTTTCACCAGTAATATTAATAGGTATTTTAAGTGGGAGATGCCAGGCAAAAAAAATACATGCTGTCATGCTGTGTGATTCCATTTATTCCAAATCAGTGTTTGCCTCTGAACAGGGATGGACTGCAAAAGAGCACAAAGAAACTTCTGGGGGTGATGGAAATCTTTATCTTAATTGTGCTGATGGTTTCATGGAAGTGCTCCTATGTCAGAACTCATATAGTTTATCAAATGTTAAACCTCAGCAAAGATGTTATACAGTTATTAGCTATTAGATACATGAAAAAAAAAAAACTGAGTGACTGTAGTCCTTTGAAAACTAGATGAAAAATAGTCTCTCCAAGGCTTTAAAATAAATAGAATTTAACACTGATCTTTAAAATTATGTAACATCATCATAGCTGGCCAGTGTCCATATGAGTAAAGAATAACAGGATTTTTCTAGCATCATTCTCTGTCTCTTTTCAAGACTCTTAAAAGAATTCAGTCATAAATTAGGCATGATGATATCAGAACTATGAAGGTGGTAAGGCATATTGGAATTTATCACTTCATCTCATAGATGTAATCCTCATTTCTTTGTTGTTGTGTGATTCATGTATAGTTTCCTTTTTTTACTAGACAGTCTTTGAAGGTAAAATCTCTGCCTAAAACAGTTTTTTTTGCACATTATTGTTGCTGAATAAGGTCTTTGTTTAACAAGGCACGAATGTATTCCATACATAATTAAAATTTCCCAAAATAAACAAGAATTTCTTCCTGATTATTCTTGGCTACTGATCTGGCATTTGCACTGATATTCATTCTGTTTCTGTGTCGCTACAGGTCATATCAGGTCAGTTCTTATCAGATAAGAAAATTGGTACATACGTGGAAGTGGATATGTACGGGTTGCCTACTGACACTATACGTAAAGAATTCCGAACTCGTATGGTGATGAACAATGGCCTCAATCCAGTTTACAATGAAGAATCATTCGTATTTCGAAAGGTGGGTCATTTTCAATGTATCAGACTCATTCTAACTTGAGAGCCATGCTTCACTGCATAGACGCTACACAGTATAGGGACTGAGTCGTTCAACCCACAATGTCTTCTTTTTCCCTTCTAATGGATCATTCTGTAGCTGTCACACAGTTGTTTTTCTGTTTTGCCTCGGCTCTCTTTGACTCTCACTCCTCCTGCTTTCTGCATGGCTATGCCCATGCCTCAGGCTTGCAATCTGTTTAGAATACATCCCAGCTACTGGACACCATCATACGGTGGAGAGTTCTTTCTTGCTCTGGCATGATGATGCCAGAACTATGAAGGTGGTAGGGCATATTGGAATTTATCACTTCGTCTCATAGATGTAATCCTAAACCACCCACCTGTTGATGGGGTTATTCAGTTTAATATGGAAATTCATTGTGACGTAACCAGGGAGCTCTCAGGATGACTTGCTTGGCTCTTTGCAGAGTTCTATAAATGGCTCTGGGACATCCTTAAGAAATCACAAGATGTTTCATGTCAAGTTGGTACATACATGGAAGTGGATATGTGCGGGTTTCCTACTGACACTATACGTAAAGAATTCAGAACTCGTATGGTGATGGTACTAAGAACAATAAGAGTTATCTTTGCTAATGTTCAGTTTATAATTACTTAATTATTTCTCCTCTTTGTTTCTCTTTTGTCCATTGAAGTTACATAAAAAAAAAAAAGATCCAAGTGTTGGCAGTGCTGTCTCCAAGATTGTTCATTTTTCTCTCTTTTTGTGTTATCCTGTCCAAAGTGATAACTCACTCCTTCAGGCACAGGTGTTCCAGGTGCTACTGTTGCACTTGTGTATCATGCAGGTAATTAGCTTCTTATCTTCACAAAATAGGGGTTATCTGCTTCTGAATAGCTGGCTTCCAGAACTCAGGTTAGGGAAAGCCAAAGTAGGCTAGTTGAAAAAGGCCATTTGAAATTGAAGTTCACCCTGTGAAGTGAATACCGTTATCCTTGCAACCCACCATCATTGCCTTCTCTACCTCTGCCAGAGTGTGGTGTAAATTGCAGACACGGCTGTCATTTATCTCTTATTCTACCCTGGTTTCTTTCATTTGTTTTAGCTAGATCTGTTGGCAGCACACCTAGTATTCTTCAGCATGTTGAATAATCCCTACATTTTTTAAAATGCAGAAAGTTAACTGCAGGCATTCTTCGTTTTGATGAATAAGAAAGGGCCTGAAATACAGAATCTGTTTTTTGTACTATTCATGGCCCCAGAAACAAGATGTCAGCTCTGGATCCTTCACTATTCTCCAGAAGTTAAATTTCCTTTTATTCATATCTACTCCTTTAGCGTTACTTTCTTCCTGTTCTTGTTCTTTTCACAATCTTATGAGGAAAGAGTGGCAAGGCCCTACACTTTGTGAGGAAAAAATAGAATGAGTGAATGTGGCTGAATTTTAGCTTGATTTCTGCTCTTCATATTCACAAGCTTAATTAAATTGCACCCTCTAGGCATGAACTCTTTCTAGAGTTCGACAGAGTTCTCAAGTCAGCCAACATGGCCTGGTTGCTCTTGGCCAATGAAGAGACACCCCTGATAAAAGAACATTGGATTTTCTTGTGTCTTGTTGCTGTTTTATATCTGAATAGGAATTATGCCATCTGTCCATTTGTTCATTTTGGGGATGACAGTTTTAGATGTCGTCAGATCAAAGTGTATTACTGTTTCTAACTGCCCTATCTTGTATTTAACATCCTAAAATAATGATGAAAGCAGAGGAATGCAAGCACCATAGAGAATCTGAGTTTATATATACGCAAAGTGTTTCTTCAGAAATACTTTCTATATTCTTAAAAATGCCATGGCTAAGGGTCCAACGCAGCACAGTGGGAGAAAGACAATAGGCTTAGCAATTGAGATTCTTGAGTCCTGACAATCTGTGAGATTAGGGAAAGTGACGTTATTTCTCTGGGTCTCCATTTTCTCACCCATTACATGGGTGGGGGAAACAACATGGATCTAAAGTAATCTTTCATATTCGTTCCATCTAAAATCATTGAGGAGATGATTGCTAAGAAACCCATTCTGGTTGCCTCTCAATGGCTTGGATACTGGAGCTTAAATAGTACTCTTTAGAAATGCAAATTGATCAGGGGATTTTTTTTTTTTTTAAACTTTTTATTTTGAAATAAGTTCTTTTCCTTGTTGGCAGGTGATCCTCCCTGACCTGGCCGTCCTGAGAATAGCTGTGTACGATGACAACAACAGGCTCATTGGCCAAAGGATTCTTCCGCTGGATGGCCTCCAAGCAGGATATCGACACATTTCCCTTCGAAATGAAGGAAACAAACCATTATCACTGCCAACAATTTTCTGTAATATTGTGCTTAAAACATATGTGCCTGATGGATTTGGAGGTAAGTTAAACATTTTGGTACAGGGTATGATATATAAAGCCCTAAGTTACAAGATTATAAGACACTTCTTCCATGCTTAGAATAATAATAACATAATAATAATGTCTAGTTATAGACTTGTAGCCTTGAAGAGATCAAGGTTACTAGAAACCTCAGTTCTAAAATATTATGATGTTGTATCAGTTTTTGCAAATATGTTTTGTGAAAGATGCATTTACACGGTAAAGGAGGAAAAAAGACAATGTATAGAAACATAGATATCTAGGACTTTCACTGAACTCATCTGTCAACGTTCCTGGATTTCCTTCTAAATCCAAAAGAGTTCAATTTCATAAAAAATTCAGTCATCAATCCATAGGGACCATTTTAGGTTTTACTAAGATGATCAATGGGAGGACACAGAACCTTGACCAAGTCATTGGATTTTGCTTAAACTCAAGAATATCAATTTTTTGTAACCCCCAACTAAGCTGAGAACATTAAAAGAAAACAAGGATCCCCTGTGTTCTCATCGAGAAACAGTATAGCATAGTGACTGCATTGCATCAGATGAAGCAAGGGTTCAAATCTTAACTCTCCTTTGCTGGCTGGGTGACCTTGGAAAAGTGAGGTGACATCTCAAATGCATTTTCTTGCCTGTAAAGTCAAGAGAATTACACTACCTCCCTCATCGTGGAGTTTTGAAGTGTTTATCATTACAGTATGTGACATGGCAAGGGCTCAAAATGTGTTCTCCTATGTGTGTCTATAGATATATGTATAATTTGTGTATTTTACCAGAACATGTCATTGTTTTATTGGGGAGATTCAGGATTATTTTGTTGTTTGTTTTATAATGGATGCTTTTCTGGAGGGCAGATTTTCTTCAACTAACCCTCAATTTGGATGACCTGATTGCAGGTTCAAAAAATAAACCATAAGTATTTCTTGGGTGCAGAAATCTGTAGTAAAGACCCCTTCTTCCCTACCTCCCCCCATTTTTCTTGTCATGAAAAAAGGAAGCATATAAGATGCCACAATTTACAGCAACAGAAAGAAGAGTGAATGAGAGAAGTTGGGAGGGGATTCTGTGGGGCTGGGCAGGCAGATGGTAAATGGACAGGAGACCTGCAGGGATGTGTGTTTAGACACACACAGCCCCAGAGCAAACTGGAAAGCCACCTACAGGTTCCTAAACAACAGCTGTGAGGCCTCTGCAGGTGAATTAAGTTCTGTCCCACATATGAGTTTATGTATAATACATAATACATTTGAAAAATAGTTTGCTAAACAAATAAGTTTTGCCTCTGCCTGGGTTAAGTTTCAAAAGGATTATAAGTTTCTTTATAATTCATGCCATGGAAATGAGCCATTTGAATAGAAAAGAGAAAAAAATAATTTGTTGAAAATTTGTTGAGCTCCTACTTAGTGCCAAGAGCTGCCTATAAATAGAGTCTAAAAATGTGAAGTTGTTCATATTGGTTGTTGGACATATATAGATCTATGCTAAAGAAATATCTGTATTCATAATGTAGTTTATTACCAGTGTCAGTAGCTAAGTATTGATCCAAGTTAATCTCCAGTTATTTTTAAAGATAGTCTTACAAGTATTCTTTCCTGTGTCGTCATAAAGATAGTCTTGTAAGTATTCTTTCCTGTGTTGTCATAGTCGCTTACTTGTTAATAGCTTTTGAAATTCTTGTACTCTGTTGACACTGATGGAATTCTTTGGTTGCCTTTTTAGCCTTAGATCAGACATTCAAAGACTATTTATTAAGAATCCTCTGGTCATCCCTTTTGAGTGTAAATAACCAAGAGTAGATAGGAGGTGTAAGGGTCTTGCCTGAAGATAACCAATGAAGAATGTGAGACCTAACTCTTTCCAAATTTCTGATCTTCTTTATAGTCCTTTGATTTATATACAATGTGGTCATATTTCATCTGGTGAACTACTGTAGTGGTGAAAATCAGAACCCCTGAATCAGGCCTCCCACATTCAAATCTGAGCATTTGTATACTGAGCCAGCCTGGTAGGAAATCTAGAGTCCCTTTTCCCTAGAGCATTGCTGTTCTCTCTTGATTCTATAGGAACATATTCAAAATCAAACTGCACCTTCACACTCCAGCATTTTCTGGAAAAAAAAAAAAAAAGTCATGACTAGACATGATCAGATTTTTATTCAGCTAAAGAGAGATAATGTTGATGCATTCATTCATTCCACAAATATGTATAGCAGGTCTATTTCATAAAAGACAGGGTAGCTAAAGTATGTACCAGAGAGGGATTCTGACAGCACACAAAGAATAAAATAAGAGTCACGCATCAATCCATTGCCCAGAGAGAACTACTGTTTCTATATTAATCCTTTTACTTCCAATCTCATCACTTCCCTCTATTTTATTTTTAATAAAATAGTATCTTGCTATACAATACTCATATCGATCCTTAAATTTTTTTTTATTTAATAGATGGAGAATATTTGCCCATTTCATGAAATAATTTTATAGTATTTTTATTGGCTGCATAGGATTCCATTTTATGTACGCTATTATTTATTAAAGAACATTAAAGTGATTTCCATTTTCCTTTATTTTAAACAATATTGCATCTTAGAACCCTGAATGTAAAGCTTTGGGAATATGCATAGTCTTTTCCTGAAGATGAACTCTTTGAAGTGGAATTGTTACATCAAGGGGTATATACATATTTAAGGGTTTAGATACAGATTGCCAAGTATAGCCCATCAGCAGAGCACCAGATATAATGCTTCTAATATTTACTAGTTTAATCAATAAAAATGGTATTTCATGGATGTATCACTTAAAAATATTTTTTTCAAAGGAAGAGATGTGTTCAACCATTATATTTTAGTACCTACTCTGTGAATGATCTGTGCTAAGAGATGTAAAGTTGAAAAAGTGAGTTCACTTACCCTCAAGCATTTTCCAACCCCATAGACATATACACAATTTCAGGGCATAAATGAGTAATTTGGTAAATTATATATTCTCAGGCTTTGGGGGTGGGGGCCGTTTGTTTAAAATCATCCCACAAGTTTAGATCTATTTACAGAAGTAAAACCACTTCGATCTAACCAAGCTAATTCAGTCCTAATTTTCCTAATGTTAGCCGACAAAACACAGGTATGCTGCCCAATACGTGTAACAGAACTTATGACACCGAGGTTTCAAAGAGAGAAAGAGCTTTATCACAAAGTGCAACATAAGAGAAACTGAGGCTTGCAGGCCTCGAATCTGTCTTTCCATACTGGAGAGGCTTTAAAAGTTGTGTAGCATTTCTTTAAGGGCCGGTTTAGGACAATGAGTATAGTGGCTCCAGATGACGATGTTAGAGATAATCTAATTGTCTGCATGCGCAGATAGTTTATGTACTTGGTCATAGGGTACATGTAAGAAAATGGCAGTCTTTACGTGATTTTTAGTATTACAGCGAAGTCTAGTTTACTATAGTCTGAAGGTTTGGGCTACTGTGCATGTCAGGCAGCCAATTCTGAGTAGAACCAGCTTTATCTAGCAAGACAGACCAGGAATTAGGGTGGGCTGACTCAGGTTTCTTCATTAATAAACATTAAGAGGGATGCTAGCAGGAACATGAAACTTCTAAGTCACAGAACACGATGAGGGGATAAATCATGGGATTATTACCAGGTTGCTCAGTTACAAAGCAAAGTATCAAGGTATTTGGGTTATAGTTCAGTGAGTTATAACAGTTACAAGTCTTAGCTGTTAGCTGCATTACAATGTATCGGGAGGTTGAAAGGCGCAAGTAGGTCACTAGTCAGTAAGCTATAATTATATTTGTTGGTTCTTGGTTATAGTTGTTCACCACATGCTTAACCAGGGACTTATTTATTTCTTTAATTAAAGTGTTAAAGACAAACAGAAAACCCATGCTCTAATGTTCATGCAGCATTATTTGTATAAAAAAAGATTGGAAACAACCTAAGTCCCTCAGGTTAGTTGGGGCCTGGTTGAATATGTTACAGCCGTGTTCTAGAATACTATGCATCCATTAAAAATAATGGGTTGGCTCTCAATGTTTAGTCATACAAAGATGCCAGTGATACAGTCCTGAGTAGAAAAAGTAAATTGCAAAACAATCCTATTAGTTACAAAACAAAACAAAACAAAACAAAAAAAACCCACAACTATCTGCTGCATATGTACATATATATCTGTTAGTGCATAGAAAAAAATCTGGAAGGATACACACCCAACTTCAATAGTAGTCTCCTCTTTGAGAATGGGAGGAAGCTTGAGTGGAGCTGGTCCACAGCATTGGGAACGCAAGGGGCATCCCAGAGAATGCATTGTCTAAGCCTGTGGCCTGTTGTGGCGGGACTCCTCTTACTACTTCTGTTTTGTTTAAATTTAAATAGGCATATATAGCTTTTGTAAATAAAAAATTTTCTTTTTGCCTTATATTTGTATAATAGCAAGGCAATACGGAAATAGTAGAGAAACTTTAGAAAATATGTTTATTTCAAATTCAGAAAAGAATAAAGAAGAAAATTAAAGCAGCTCATCCTATAAAGCCTACTTTAATTCTTGATAACATTTTTAAAATAAAAGTACTACATCAGTGTCTTAAAACAGCAACAACCACAGAGGGTTCTAAAATGTGTAGTGCATATGTGTGTATATAAGCATAAATGTGTACACATGAATAAAAAATTTATGTGTATGCATATAGTATATGTATATGTACTGTGCTTTCTTTACATAACGTGGAGAGCTTTTCATCAGTACATGCAAGACTTCCCTATTCTTTTTAAAGGTTATGTAATACTCCAGTAATATTGTTGTATGGATATACCACTGTCTCTACCTAGCCTCTTGGTTGAACTGCTTCACCATGGCCAGTTTTAGATTCTAAAAAATTTTTAATTTTTGCAGCATTGGTAATAAAAGTGGTATCTTGTCATTTCCATTTGCGTATTTCTAATTGTGCATGAGGTTGAACATATTCTTGTTACTAATGTTTACTGTTTATTGCTGATTACTTGTATACCTTTTTCTGAAAAATTCCCTCCTAGTACCCTTTGTTTTTTTAAATTGGGTTGATCTTTTTCTTAAGTATTTAAATCAAATTCTAATTTGGTCAAAAGATCTCTTTTCTCTCTAATAATCTCTAAAATGGTCTCAAATGCATTTCAACATCTAGATAAAGTTCTATGAGCAGAGTGGTTGAGGTTTCAAAGACTATTTTTCTGGGTCTGACAGGATGCTGTTTGGTTGAGGCCATGTAGAGGTGTGGAAGAACGCAGAATAGAGCCCAGCAGCTTGTAAGAGTTATGCTTAACTGCTTTCCATTTTAGTATCCTCACCAGGTGCAGCCCCTGGGATAATAGCAGTCCCCATCTCGGACGTGAGGCTTAAATGAGTTCTTGGAACAGTGGCCCCACCATGACAATCTCTCCATCTCTCCATTAATGTTAGCCATAGTTATTTACTTTTTAACAAACTAAAGAATCATCTGTTCTTTATAGTTTCTTCCCCATAACCTCCTCTTTAGTTTTTGGAAAGTGCAGTAGTAAATTATTTTGTCATAAGCAATTAATCCTCCTAAGAAAAAAATCTCTTAATTCCCTGCCTACTAAGAAGTTCCAGAGTTCTAATGCATTAGCAACATTACTGGGATTTTTATTAAACACCCACAACTCTAGGTTCTATGTAATTTTTAAATGCATTTTAAATCTCAGTAACATCAGGTAAGTGGCATCATTTTATCGAAACAAGAAAATTGTTTCAAAGGCTTTTCCAAGTAAAGATTCTTTACGCAGGGTTGGGGCAGCTGCAAGAGGTTGTGGTCACCTATTTATTGGGATCAACATATGAAGTCACCATATGATGGTTACAACATGATGAATCCCTAAGGATAAGACAGTTGCATGCATTTGTAATTGTCTATAATTAATTCTGCCTTCTTGCATATGATAGTCTCTAGAGGCCTCGAACTCTGGGCTGCCCGTTTCCCTCACAACATGAGATAAGTCCAGAGGCGATTTTTTCCACCATGACCCTCTTCCACTCTCATAAGTTCCCTGCTTTGCTTCCTTGCTCCCTCGGGCAACAGAGGCAAGGATTTTACTGCAACTGCTTCTCCTCCTCACTCCTACAATGTAAAAACTTTTCAAGACACAAAGAAAGCCACCATGAGCTTCTGAGCTCTTCACGGATAGTTCTAAGTGGCCTAAATCTAACGTGTCTGTGGGCTGAAGAGCAGAGATGAAACCTCTATAACAATCAGAAACTAGAGCTTGATGGGGAAAATGTGGGAGAGAGATGAACTAGGAATGTATTTTGAAGACTTAGTTTAATTTTTTTGATATTTTGTTACTGAACAAAAAGAAAAAGTTTCTCTCTTTCTCTGTCCCTCTGTCTAACACACACAATGAAAGTAATAGCTTGGATGCTAAGATTCATTCTTCTTTTGTCAAATCTAGTGAGGCTCGGAGTACTGGGAATGTCGTTGTGTTATCTCTAGGCGCAAATGCCACTGATGCTGGCATTTACCCCTGGCAGCTTTATCACTACTCGCCACTGCTGTTGGTAGCAGGAAACTGGTCCAGGGCTAATGACAATTAAACAAGCATTAGTATTTCTCTTTTCCCACCCACTGTTGCTTATGATGGGTTTTATGGATGCTGAATGGCGGGGAGTTGAACAGATAAGAGGGTTGAGGCTGTGCTTCCAGAATATTTGAAGCCTCAGCATTACATGCAAATGCCCCTCTGAGCTGTGTGCTCTCAGCACTTTGTTCCTTGAGTGGTGCTTATCTCTGCTTCTGTGACCGGAAATTTGTCTCCTCTCCTGCAACCAGACTATTTTATGTAAGAGAAGAAAAAAGCAGAAGAAAAAGTGACCCTTTGTTTATTTGGACATTCCCCCTTTCTGGCCTCCCTTAGGATTAAAGATCCCTCACAAGCTGCCTGGTTCACTCTGCCCAGCATCCTTATGGGGTTGTTCCTAACCCCTGTACAAAGAGAGTTGGCTGTTTCCTACATCAGATGTTTCCAGAGGACGGGCCCTGCTCATTCAGATGCTGTTCCTGAGGCACAGTCTGTCCTTTCTGACACAGTATAAAGTTGCCCCACATTGTCCTGTCCTTCGTGGATGCTGAATGCCATATTCACCCTATTAAATATTTGTTAAAAACTGATTAGCCTGATAGTAGTGATATGCATTTTTATGGCCCTTTCTGAACTACAGCCAGTGTTAGTAAGAACTCCAAGAAGAAAGCTCCAGAGGGAGAGGGGCAGGATGGATCCTGGTGAAATCCACTGGGAATTATTAGCTGAGCAAATGTAAAGGGGCCCGTAGTTGCTTCTTCCTCGAGATGAACTTTGACCTTCCTGGGGGGGTCTGGGCTGAGCACTTCCCACCCTTATTTGAGCACAGGCTCCTTGGCCCTGACTACTTACTGTATCTTCTGGGGTTCCAGGAAATGCACTTTGGGGAATGCTTAATTGTTTGGTAGAAGCTAAAAGGTCTTATCCAAAGCCATGGCTATGAGATTGGGTGACATTTCCTAGCTTTGCTTTGCAGCCAATAGAGGGGAAATGTATTTTTCTGCTGCCTCTACCTCTTCATAAGTTGGAAATAGGTTTGTGAGGAGCATAACGGAACCTGGGCCAGGAGGGAGTGTGCAACGGTGAGTGGGAGGATCTGGGAGCCGTGGTTCACCCTCACTGCCAAGGTGCTCAATCACCTTGAAAAATAGCGGTTAAACAAACAGCAGAGTTCTCCTGAAAAGTCTGTAAGTATCTGAAAGTCTGTCCTGAGGAATCACTGTCTTCAGTTCTCAAAGACACCTAAATTGATGCTTTCAGCTCTGTATGGAAATAAGGATGGGTGGGAAGGAGGAAGGAACAACAGAGTATACATGGAAAATCTTCATTAAGAGATCAGCACTAAACCCAGAAATAAACAGGGTTTAAAAAATATATACAGATGAGCACAACTTGCATTAAGTCTAGAAGAAAGAAGCAAATAAGAAAAAAGCAAACTGCCTTCTTTTTTAAGAGAGGTTCTGGGTTCCCTTCTGTGGCCTCCCAGTATCTAGGAAATTGGAGCTCACCCTGGCGGGTGCCGTAGAATCAAAGGTTTGCATGCACTCATCTCAGCCCTGTCAGAAGTACAACACATGGTGAGTCCTGAGCAAGCACAGTCACGTGCTAATGAATTTTGATCAGCATTTTAAATTAATTCTTGCTACAATAGCTCTTCCTGCAGAATGCTGAGTTTAATGGGGAGTGGCTGGCTGTGGTATTCCCCCAGTAAGAGAAGAGAAGCCCAGGGCAGTGAGAGATTGGCGCCAAAGAAATATACTAGCTTTAGTTGAATATAAAAATCTTTGGCCAAGAATATGCCAAATTTATTTAACCCGTGCCTCAAATCTTTTTTTCTGGGCTGAGGCAAGGAAACATGAAATTTTCAAATAGAGTTACACAAGTATATAGGTATGAGATACCTGAGGTACCTTCTCATTCTCTGGTTGTATATTATTTTAAATGCGATTATTAAAAATCAATTTCCTTGTTCCAGTGTGCAGTATTTTTTTTAATAGCTCAGGTATACATAGATTTTGCCAGAGGAAAAGCTGAGTTATAGTAGAAAATTATTTGAAGGCATCAAAAGGGGTTGAGGTAGGCCCTGGTTCCCTAAGCCTGAGCCCTTTGCCCTTTGCTGAAAATTTTGGTGGCACTGTCCCAGGTGTACAGTTGATCTACACACCCAGCTGCAGAATGAACACCTGCCACCACACAGCAAAATTAGGCATCCTGAAAGTATCTGACTTATTTGAAATTTGAAAAGCATCCATTTCAAATAACCTGCTAACCTAGGCCTCATCCAAAGCATTTAGATCCTTCATAATCTCCTTTTTGTCCCATGTGATTTAACTTAAACAAGCCTTATTTATAATTTGGGTACCTTTGTTGCAATTTGGCCATTTAAGAACACTTACATTTTAGAAAAATTTTTTTTAAAAAATGTATGAAATGTAACTGCAAATAATATCTCATTTAATCCCAAATAACAAGGGAAGACTTCAGGATCTGGCAGCATAACTCCCCAGTAGTTAATGGAGTTGTTAATATTGGTAATTGAGAATAGGTTTAAGTAATACTTATCCAACTAATGGATACATCTGTAGCATCTTATTTTTTTTGTATGTTTTAGGCTACATCTACATAATCTTACAGCAGATGGCTGATAATAACATCCACTCAGCTTGTCTATGTAATGCAAAACAATATGTAGAACCGACTATTTCAGAATTATGTAGACTCAGCCTTGAGGTCTGAGACCAAGACATTGTTGCAGTAAACAAAAAAAATCAATACCACTGGGATTCTAGAAGCACTCCCTCCGAAGTCAAGCTGGGACAGGGCTTGGGAGGTGCAGTTTAGCCTTAATTTGCCCCATAACAGTATGGACCAGTGGAAGGAGGAGGCGTTGGGTGCTAAGACATGTCTGGGCTAAAACTCCAGCTTGGACAAATTCTGTGAGCACATTACTTAGCCTTCTCGAGCTGCAGTTTTCCTGCATATTAAAAGTAGGCTAGCAATACCCACTTCATGGCATTCTGGGGATTTAATGAGAAAGAAAGCATGGGTAGGGTTCCTAACATAGGATCTGGCACACGGGAAATGACCAGGGACCAAGGAGCATAGGGTTCTCAGCCAGAAGGAGCTGAGGTGGCATCGGTGGAAGCATCTGAACTTCATTTGTCCTCACCATGAGATAGAAGCAGACCCTGCACCTTGCTGTGCCCCACACCTCCCCAGCCCCCGCCAGCTAAGGAGAAAAGTCAGTGTCACTAAATGTGGTGGGTACCAAATACCACCACGTGGATTGCCGACTGGTTGTGAGGAGACAGAAGCAGCTTTAGGATGCAGAGATCAAGTTGCCACCTCCTGAGCTGCTCTCATGAGCTCCTCTAATGAGCTCAGCACCACGACACATGGGACAGGCAGACTTTATGCCTTAATGTGGCCCATGTGGATTCACAGCACCTCTTGTGAAGTATTCTTACAAACACAAAAAATTCAAGACTCAGATCTAAATGACACAACAAGGAAACACTGAGATAAATTCAGAATGTGGGACATTTTGCAGGACAACTGATAAGTCCCTTCAAATCTCGGCATTATGAAAATAGTAGGAGGAACTATGCTAGATCAAAATAGATGTATACAACGTGGTTACCACACACATGGCATGGACTTTGTATCTCGATTCAAGCAAACTACAAATAGGGGAAATATTAAAGTGAGCTGTATATTATATGATAGGGAATTATTGCCCATTTTGTTGGTATGGTATTTGGTTCTGAAAGAAAATGCCCTTTTTTAGAGATACATACAGAAGTAATTAGGAATGAAATATTATGATGTCTGGAATTTGCTTTAGATATTTCAGGAGAGAGATGAGAAAAGAAAGTAAAGGTTAGATAAATGAAATGTGGCCAAATGTAATTGATGAAACTGCATCATCGGTATTTGGGGATTTATTTTACTGTTATCTCCACTTTTGTGTGTGTTTTAAATTTAATAATAAAGAGTTAAAAAGAGAGAAATTGCCATAAAGTTAACTTCCCAAAAATATCTGATTTTTTTTTTTCCTGAGCCAGATTTGAGAACTAATTTTTCCACATCTATCATGAAGCCAAGAATTCCTAGGGGAGCACAAATGATAACTAGAAACAGACTTTCTCATATACCAATGGTAGGAGAATAATTGATGCAACTTCTGTGGAGGGCAATTTGGCAATAATTATCAAGAACGAATACCCTTAGTCATTGTTTTAATGTCTAGGAATTTACCTTTGTATTTATCATATGCAGAGGGAGATCATGAGATGCTCCAGGATGTTCACTGCAACACTATAATAGCAAACAATACAACTATATCAATAGGAAATTCGTTAAAGAAATTATAGCCATTCATAAAATGGAATATTTAAGCAGCCATTAAAAATAATGCAGCAGATCTGTGTTGCTGATATGAAAGTGTTTGCAAAATATATGAACTTCAGAAAAAAAAAAAAGGTTGAACAAAACTATCAACCCATCTGGAGTTAAAAAAAAAAAAAAAAAAAAAAAAAAAAAAAAAACTAGAACAATACGAGAAGTGGTTAGCAATAGTAACCTACTATGTATGGGATTTCCAGGAGAAGACTTTTTCAATTTAAGTATTTGAAAATTTACCATGTGCGTATGTTATTTTCTGTTGTAAAATGAAACAAAAATCTAAACTGAGAAAAATTGTCTTAAGGATGTAATTATGAAGATGCATCTGCTAGGGAAAAATTGATAAACTCATAAAACTTTTAAAATTTGCAAATTATGTACTGTCTTAAGTTAATGAGAATAATTATTTCCTTTCATAGTACTGGTAAATTACATAGAATTATGTGAAACTCTGAACGTACTTGGAGCTCTTCAATTGATACTATATTAAAAAATGAAGTTTTACCATTTTTAAGTGCAAGACACAACAGAGAAAGCACTGGAGAAATATTTTGTATTTATCTACCATGGAAGCAAAATTGGCTTCAAATATGCATTAGTCTTTTGTTTCTAAAAATAAGAGTTAGTGTTTGTAGCACCTACTGTGTTTCAAGTACTTTTTATATTTAGCATCTCATTGAAATTTCACAACCCTTCAGAAAGGATAGCATCAGCCCTAATTTTCAGATGAAGAGACAGAGGCTGGAAACAAAGTCACACAAGTAAATAGTCAAAAACCCCATGAGATTCACTTGGTTTGCCCTGCCACTCTGTCATCTTTATTTGAGGAAACACTGGAGGTAAAGGTAGATAAAGAGGTTGTTGATCCCTGCCATTACTTACTTCTTTGCTACTAGCTTTGCTCTCCCAGTCTCATCTTGTGTTCTAGGAGGAGATGCTTAACAGAAAGTACAACACATGTCCAGCATTATGAGTAGTTTATTAGCTGCATTTTTTGGATGGTTTCATAAAACAGCATTTTATTTTTTTTTTAATTCATTTTATTGCGATATATTCACATACCATGCAGTCATACGAAACAAATCGCACATTCTATTGTTCACAGTACCATTACATAGTTGTGCATTCATCACCAAAATCAATCCCTGACACCTTCATTAGCACACACACAAAAAAACAAGAATGATAATTAAAGTGAAAAGAGCAATTAAAGTAAAAAAGAACACTGGGTGCCTTTGTTTGTTTGTTTTCCTTCCCCCATTCTCCTACTCATCCATCCATACACTGGACAAAGGGGAGTGTGGTCCATATGGCTTTCCCAATCACATTGTCACCCTCATAAGCTACCTTTTTATACAATCATCTTCCAGATTCATGGGTTCTGGGTTGTAGTTTGATAGTTTCAGGTATTTACTGCTAGCTACTCCAGTTTACTAGAACCTAAAATGGGTTGTCTATATTGTGCGTAAGTGCCTGCCAGAGTGACCTCTCGGCTCTTTTTGGAATCTCTCAGCCACTGTAGCTTATTTCATTTCCTTTCACATCCCCTTTTTGGTCAAGAAGATGTTCTCCATCCCACGATGTCGGGTCTACATTCCTTCTTGGGAGTCATATTCCGCATTGCCAGGGAGATTCACTCCCCTGGGTGTCAGGTCCCATGTTGGGGGAGGGGGCAGTGATTTCACCTGCCAAGTTGCCTTAGCTAGAGAGAGAGGGTCACATCTGAGAAACAAAGAGGCATTCAGGAGGAGGCTCTTAGGCACAATTATAGGGAGGCCTAGCCTCTCCTTTGCAGCAACCGTCTTCCCAAGGGTAAAACCTATGGTAGAGGGCTCAACCCATCAAACCACCAGTCCCCTATGTCTGTGGGCATGTTAGCAACCATCGCAGTGGGGCAGGCCAATACCCCTGCTTTCTCCACCAGCTCCTCAAGAGGGCTCTGCATATTTTTTTCGTTTTTTTTTTTAATTAACTTTTTTTTTTAAATCAACTATATAAAAGATAAAAAAAAAAATAGAAAAAACATACAATAAAAAAATTTCAAACAGACCACAACAAGGGAGTAAGAAAAAGACAACTAACCTAAGATAACTACTTTACTTCCAACATATTCCTACTCTACCCCAAGAAAGTAACCTAATATAGCAACATTTCTGTGAACTAAAGCAGCATTTTAACAGCCCACTAATTTCCTTTCAGATATTGTGGACGCTCTGTCAGATCCAAAGAAATTTCTTTCAGTTACAGAAAAGAGAGCAGACCAAATGAGAGCTATGGGCATAGAAACTGTAAGTAGACAAGGTTGATTAAAAACAGCTGAGTTGGGGGGTTTTGGTTATAAAAACAGTGATTATAGAAGGAAAACAAAGTCATAAATTAATATAACAAGTTTAAAGAGGGTTTTTTAAAAATTGAACTTACTGACTCAACCATTAGTTTCAAGGGTCTTCAGTACAGTAGCACATCTAATAGAATGTGGCCAGTCTGAGAACCTACTTCATCACCAGAGGCTTAACTCACATCTGGAGCCCCTACCCCGTAGAAATGAAATGGAAAACATCCATGATGCTCTTAGGAAAGTTTAAATATAGACTCTTTTATACAACACTGAGTACCAGCTGTCTTAGTTTGCCAGGGCTGCCATAACAAGATACCAAGAACTGATTGGCTTAAACAACAAGAATTTATTGGCTCACAGTCTGGAAGCTGAAAATCCAAAATTAAGTTATCACCAGGCCATGCCTTCAGCAGTCTGTGATGTTCAGTCTCTGCCTTTGTCACATGGCGATCTGTTTCTTTCTGTCTTCTCCCATGGCTTCTATTCCCTGTCCAAACTTCCTCAGCTTATAGGGACTCCAGTCATACTGGATTAGGGTGCACGTTGATTCAGTTTGGCCTTGTCTTAATAGGTTCTTTGGAGATCCTGTTTAGAAATAAGTTCACTCTCAGGACCAGGAGTTATAACTTCAGTGTGTCTTTGTGGGGTACATTATTCTACCTTCCCAGTTAACCCGAAACAGTAAATTAATAAAAATAACACTCATTGTTTCTTTTTTATTTTACCAGCCTTGCATCCCAACTTTTTCCACTCCGATATAGATTTATGCCTTTTTTTGTTTGTTTGTTTGTTTTGTTTTTGTCTTTAAATGTTCCCTTTACCAAACTCCTCAGTTTGAAGTGGAAGCAGCAGTTTCTCCAGTAGCTAGAAAAAGAGAAGGTACGCTCGGCTTCTGAAGTGTTCAGATCTTCTTTCTTTGGCTAATCTTTTGCCTTAAACCTAAGGCCACCACCTAGTCTTTATTCCCGTCAAGCAGAGATCTGTTTGGAGAGAAGAAGTCTGAGAAGGTGAAGGGAAAAAGTTGAGAGGTGCAGAGTGTCTGGATTCAGTAAAATAAAGAACATGCAATGAGGCAGCATTTGTTTGGAACTTTATCCATATTTCTGTTGCAGAGTGACATTGCCGACGTACCCAGTGACACTTCTAAAAATGACAAGAAAGGAAAGGTCAATACTGCCAAAGCCAATGTGACCCCTCAGAGCAGCTCTGAGCTCAGACCCACCACCACGGCCGCCCTAGCATCTGGCGTGGAAGCCAAGAAAGGTAAGGGAAGTCATCTGGGCTTTTTAGATGCTTTCTAAAGGGTCTTTGAAGAAGGTGTTAAGGAATTGTTAATTTTACCAATTTTTGTTGACCCATAAAACTCAAAATCAGCATGTTTTCTTCTGGATTTGACAAACTGCTTAATTGCCCTGCATGTTTAATACTGAGTCATCTGTGTTTCATCTGCTAGCTCTGCTGTACCTCAGTTACACTGGGTCCAATATTGGTAGTTTTTGAAAATGTTTACATTTGGTGTCCTTATGGAATAAAACATCCACACAGTAATGTTAGCTAACTCACCCTCACTCTCCTCCAGATACCACCATTGGCACTTACCTGGACAGGAAATAGGCTCAGGAACCACAGAGACAGTATTTCTAGGAAACTTCTAGAAGCCCTTGTTGATAATTTTCCCCATAGGCAAATATTTAACATCTCTGATTACTTGTGAAATTATCAGATGGACATTTGTAGGCCAATTCCATGTAGTTATCTGTGAATGAAACAAAAGGTCCTAAGAGATAGCTCCACAAATAATTGTGTGTCCCACATACTAATATTCAGCCAGTATACAGGGGCAAAAGTGGATTGGTTAAAGTTAGCATTCATTCTAACTGGCCAGGAATCCATTCTGATTGGATGGCACCCAGCCCATAATGGTAATTAAATATTCTAAATATCCACCGTGACCATGAAACACTTAGAAAACTCACTTTCTTTAATAAGAATTTCTCTTTCTTTTATTAATTTTTTACTCAGTATATACACTTTCCATTTTTATGCACTTAGTGTCCTTGGCGTAAGGAAGTCAAGTTGTTCATGCACTTAGGTACACAGAATGCTGCAGTTAAGGTAAGAAATGATAGGTTTTCCCAAACCAAAGCAGCATAGTAATTTAGCAGGAAACTAAATGTGCATCGAGCCTTGTGAAACAAATTAGAAAATGAGACTGCACATTAGTAGCCCCATTTGTACTTTGCCAGCAGCTGTTTTTCTGTTCTTCCCTGGAAAAGAACATGGAGCAAGGTAATGATACAGACTTTGGGCATTCCGTACCAACACTGGTCATTATTAACATTAGCCACTCTTAGAGATAGACAGTGGAAAATGGGAGAGATTTTTGTCGAGTTAAAGTTCTTGTACCACACTCACTAGTACATGAAAGCATCAGTAATTATAGTGCAACCAGCTTACAGAGAACAAAAATAACCGTAGTTTCAGAAAAAAACGTGCTTGTGTTTAGAACTGCCTTACCCTGCTCCAAAATGAGGCTGCATCTGAAGGAGCCAAGCAGCTGTCACTTCCAGTCTAGCCTCCTCAAACTGACACTCTGAGTAAGAGGGTCTACGTTCTATTTCCTTTTGGCCCTTTGTTCAAGAATCTTGGGAGCCCGCTCTAAGTCATGGTACCAAGTCCTACAAGAAATGCCTGCACACCGTCAGGGCCCAGACATGGTCACAAAAGGCTGGTCCAGGGAGAGTGCAGTAAGGCTGACTACTCAGAAATGGGTGGAGAGAGGGGGTTAATTCTGGCAGGTGTGCCAGAGGAGACTCTTGGGTGAGACTGCACTTGTGCTGGGCCTTATAACATAGATCTGACTTGCAAGAGAAGGTGGAGGAGCCAAGAGAAGGTAACCTAGGAGGAAGCAACCTACCGAGGTGTGGAAGAGCAAGCAGGGGGAATGCAGATACTGGAAGGTACTTTACCTTTCCTGGGCTGGAAAGAGTTCTGGGGCCACCCTGAATAGGCAATGGGGAATAGCAGTCAAAGGAGTATTTTAAGAATGTTGATGTGGTAGTATATTGATAGAATTTTCAGAGTATATTTAAAGTCTTAACAACTAGAGAAAGAGGTTATTACAGGCGAGCCCGTGCCTCCATTATCAATGTGGCCTTGGAACCCTGTCTGGTAAGGAGCCAGCAGTCTCATATCAGGAAGTAAATTGCTGGGTAATGAATGACCCAACTAGTGGTGAGGAAGGCCTGGATTAAGCTGGAAAGTAGTCAAAGGGAAAAAAGAGAGAAAAGGAAGAATAGAAATAATTTGGTAGTTTGAATATAGATCTTAGGGAGAAGGAGGCTCAGCAGTAACTCAGAGTCTTCAAGGACAGGTTACAGAGATAGACAGTGCCATTAAGAGAAGTAGAGAAGTCCAGAGGAAGAACTGCTTTTGGTTACAAAGATGATTTTGAACCTAGACATCACTGAGTTCAAGCTGTCATTGATACATGTGGGCAAAAACATGGAATAGGAGTATGTTTTGTGATGCTGAGGAGAGAGAAGGTCCATGGAGAGAGATGTTTGAGGCCTAGAAGGGGGAGAGAGAGAGAGAATGCTGAGAGAGGCAAAAATAAAGGGGAAAAAAAGAGAGGTGTGCATTTTGAGAAGGTTTTATAGACTGGTCAGGAGAAATTAAGACTGCAAAATTACTGTTGAATCAGGAATGCTTAGATAATGAGGCTAGAAACCAGATTAAAAAAATGTAATGATTTAAGACATAAAATGGTTGTTCTGGAGGACAGTAGCTTGTTGGTAGGGATCAATGAAGAGAAAGAAAAGGAAAATACACGAGAAGTATATGGTAAAACAATGCTTTGAAGAAGAGCTCAATCAAGAAAAGGGAAATGCTGCTGGATAAGCAAAGAAGAGATGTGTTCCATTCAAACTATGGAGATAGATAAGTGGAGAGAATTTTCAGGGTGGAAAGGAAGAGCTCTGACAGTTAGAAATCTGATGGTTAGTGCATCAGTTAGATTGGCTGCATAACAAATGACCTCAATATTATTGGCTTAAAGCAAACACCATTTATAGAGATCAGCTCATGCTTCTGGGTCAGCTGATGGGTTTACTGGAAGCTGGATGACCTGTGATGTGTCTGTCAGTTAGCAGGCTGTCTTCCATCATCCAGCAGGCTAAGTAGTTTCATATGGTCCTCCCAAAGTTTCAAGGACAGCATTTTTCAAAACTGCTAATGGCCAAAGCAAGTGGCAAGGCTAACCCATATTCAAAGAGTGAGAATGAGACTGCCTCTTGATGAAAAGTGAAACTTCTGTGGCCATTTTTACAGAGTGCCACAAATGGTTTCTGTCTGATCTAAGAAGTTAGATAGGTGGCCCTCTACTAAGGGAGGTGGAGGCCAAGCTAAAGAGCAAAAATATGGAAAAACTTTGAAATAGCCCCAGGCTGGAATAGAATAATCTGTAAGAAATGAGAAGAGATGTCAGGCAGGTTCCAGGTTGAGTTGGTGGCATGAATTAAGATGTTGGAAGTTTGATCCCATTACTTCTTCAGCAATGCCCAGAATTCAGCAGCTTCCTCAGACAAAATAGAGCTTAGGGAGTCGTAAGCCTAATATTATTCCAAAGGAAATGGTGTGGGACTAGAGAGACTAGAGATTCTAAAGTATAAGAGATTGTATCAGTTAGTTATTGCTATGTAACAAACAACCACAAAATCAATGATTTTTAAAAGAAAACATTTATTATTGCTCATCATTGTACAGCTTATCTGGGTGGTTTTTCTCTTTGTGTCTGGCTCACCCAATTTCAGTGGATTGGAGAGGCAACTCTGCTGACTTGGCTGTGCTCTCTCACATGTTTGGAGTTCGGCTAGCTTTGTGTTATGTAAGATGACACTGGCTGGAACAAATGGGCTCTCTTCCATGTGGAGTCTCCTCTTCCATCAGACTAGCCTGGGCTTGTTCACATGGTGTTGGAGACTGGAAGTATACAAGGCCTCTAAGTCCTAGGTTTAGAACTGGTACAACATCAGTTCTGCTACATTCCATTGTCCAAAGGAAGTCATGTGGCCAAGCCCAGTTTCAAGGGGGTGGGGAAATAGACTTCACCTCTTGATGAGAAGAGCTGCAGTCACATTTTAATGGGTATAGATACAGGGAGAGGTGGAGAATTGTGGCCATTTTCACAGTCAGTCTACCATACTGATCATAAACGAGTTAATACTCAAGTGGGGGTGATGCTAGAGTGGAGAGTGGTGCTAGAGAAGGAAAAGATTGAAGGGAACAAGGCATGCTTGGTGGATGTGACAGAGTGAGCCAAGTTGGTGGTATGGAGACTGAGATCAGAAAGCTTCAGGTTCTTGGTGGAGGAATGCTTTCAAGCAATGTTAACATCCCATTCCTAACTACCAGTGGGAGGTGAGGTACAATGGAGATGAAGGCTTCTAGAATGGAAGGCTTTAAGGAAACAATATAAGTAATTGTTGGGGATTGAATCATGTCCTCCACTAAAGGCATGTTCAGGTCCAACCCCTGGTCCTGTGGATGTGAACCCGTTTGTAAATAGGACCTTTGAAGATGTCATTGTTAAGATGTTCCCAAACTGAATGAGGGTGGGCCTTATTCCACTATGACTGAAGTCCTAATAAGCAAAGAAAATTGAACATAGAAGCCACAGAGAGCAGCCAGAGACTGGAAGTCAGCAGAACCTGGAAGAGAAAGGGAAAAACACTGCCATATACATTGCTATGTGACAGAAAACCCAAAGACCAAGGAGCACAAATAGCCAGCTCCATAAGGCCACAGTCTTCAGAAAGAAAGCATCACCTTCCTGATGCCTTGATTTTGATCTTCTGGCCTCAAAACCATGAGCCAATAAATTCCCATTGTTTATGCCAGCCCATTGTATGGTATTTGTTTCAGCACCCAGGAAACTAACAGAGTAATCAAATGGATTCTAATAGTTGATATTAAATGCTATGTTAGATACTTGGGAATGCCTACATAGGAAACCCATGAGACAGATGCTGAATTTCATGGAGCAGGACGATGTGAGACTTAGAAGGATGCATGTAGTGGTAGCCAGGCTCAGTAGAGCTTGATATAAGTGAGGGGCAAGTTCCTTTGCATGGTGCAGTGGGTTGGCTTAAAAAACAAGTGTTGTCTTGCAGTTTTGAAGACTACAAGTCCAAAATCATGGCAAATCAAGGCTATGCTTTCTCCTTAAAGTCTGTAGTGTCCTTGTGCTGACTTGCCCCAGTGCTTGGGGTTCCTTGGCCTGCATCTCTGCCTCCTGTCACATGGCAGTGTCCTTGATGTCCTCTTGTGTTTCTCTTTATAAATCCTCTAGTAATCCAGATTAAGGCCCACTCTGATTCAGCTGAGTCACACTTAAATACGATCTTACAAGATCCTTTTCACAAATGAGTCCACATTTTAACTGATAATACATCTTCAGAGAGATCTATTAACAAATAAGTTTGCACCCACAGGAACGTGGGTTAAGATTAAGAACATGTCTTTGTTGGAGTACATGATTCAGACTACCGTAGTAGCTTTTAGGAGAATAGCACACAATTACAAAAGGGAAGTTTATAGATGCTCTTCCCACATCTACCCGTGCATGGTGGGATGTGTGTGTATGTGAGAATAAGCATTACTTCAGAGCTCTTTGGGGGAAGAGATGCCATTTGGGAAAGCAATCTTCCATTTTCTCTGTAGAGAACTGTCTTGATTTGGGTCATACCAAAGCAGACCCTGCTTTGTATGTATTTATCCGGTGCAAGTATTTATCCGGCAAGTTTGGTGAACACTGGTGGGGGCTTAGGGAAGTGAGACAAGGAAGGGAAGGCAGCCTATCAGCAGAGTGTTTTCAAGCTATTACCTCTGAGGTTCCTGGAGCTCATTGCCCTGGGAGAAACTTGGGGGGCTGGTGTAGGACACACACCCCAGAGGCATCCTCCTGGAGGGGCCAGTCAGTCTTTTGTTAAGAGCTGGGGTGGGAGTGATTCCCCAGCAATTCTGGTTGGCCAAAAGGGTAGTAAAGTACTCTTTCCGCAGGCAAGGAAATGCAGGTGCTGGCAGTTAGAAGTCACCTAGGGGCTCTGATTTGGGGAGGACAAGGCATGTGGGTGGAGCCCAACAGCATTTGCCACAGTCCTCTATGAAGTGAGGAGGCCTGAAGTTCTGAACTGTTTCTCTAAGGCATGCAGCTAAACAGCCATAACTGCACCAGTGCTACTGGTTAGACAGGGAGGGAGGAAGGGGAAGTGACCCTAAGACCCATAACAGGAAGTTCCTTCTGGCGCTCGCACACCTAGTCGTCACTCCAGTTGGCACCCAAAAAGAACCAACGAAAAGGGCAGCTCATCTGTCCCTCATTAGCATAACCAAAGCAGGGGGGGGCCGCTCCAAGTGGTTATAATGCCAGAGACCCAACCTCAGGGGCACTTCGCCTCCTTTGGGGAACGCCTGCACTCACCGCCTTCGAGTGTGTACTTTTGCTACACGTTAAACTTTTATTGGCTGTTCACACTGACTAGTCCTTGAATTCTTTCCAGCGACTGAGTCAAGAACCTTCACTGCGTCAGCCCCTGGTTGAGGTCTTGACCTCTCTGAGAGCTCATGGGGGCTCTCCAGCATCACTACTTTTAATTTTAAGAACAAAGCATTAAGAAAACTCAGCTCCTAGTTAACTTCCAAATTATGGTTGAGAGAAAACATGTTATATCTAAGGAGCTGTATTGATAAGAACAAAAACTATGTAGTGAAACTTCTATTAGCCAGGTTCTTTGAAGCCCACAATGTGCTGAGTAACCCCGAGATTCACTCCAAGGATGCCTGCATGTCCAATCTAGTAGCTACTAGCCAATGTGGCAATTTACATTTAAGTGCAATTAAAATTTTTAAAAAAACTAATACCTGAATTGCTTAGTCACACTAGTTCAGGTTAGTGTAGCCATCGATTAAGCAGCTCACATACATTTCCATCCTTACAGAAAGTTCTTTTGGCCCCTCTGCTCTAGACATGTAGATGGAACTGAACGTCTACCAACTCCTGCTCTTTTTCTTTTTACTAAATCACTTTTGAACCAAAATTTTTAAAAGTTGTTTATTTCTACAAAAAAAAAATGAAGGTAATTGTAATTGATTGAGACTGGTGTTTTCCTACATTTCTCTTAAACAGGTTTAATTAAACCAATACAGCCCCCCCCCCCCCAAAAAAAAAGGCCTCATCAGACTGATTCAAAGTCTTAGTGTGTGTTGGGGCTCTGGAGGACCTGGCATGCCACCAAATCCTGTAGGTTCGTTTTACAGACAAGGGAGATGAGCCCCAAAGGCGGGAAGCTCTTACCCATGCAGGATTCCCACCACTGCCCGGTGCTCCCTCTCACCATGTGCAATGAAGCAGGGGGTCAGCTGGTGACATCGGAATCAAGGGAGCTTGTATACCCTCGGCACGCCTGTCATAAAATGTTACAGGTGAAAATACTGATTTCTCTCAGCCAAATCTCTCTTCTGTCAGCCTTACCACCCTCACACTGGATGTGCACATCTCTTTAAAATGAATAAAATGGAACTTGCTTATCTTTCTGGAATGTGTGATACCTAGTCCCTGGGATTCTAATGGAAATCAATTATGGTACAGGGTGCACATTCATTTTGTTTGCCTGAGATAAATCTGCAGTCAAACAGAACACGTTTTGGGATTCTTCTACACAGAGGTTGCCATGGCAACACCTGGCCTAGTATCACTCAGATAGCGGGATGACTTAGAATATTTCTCTTAGTACTCTAGAGTACTAAGCAGCATCTTGGTTTATAGTGGTTTGATTTTCTTATTTCCTGTAATGTTAAAGGCATGTCATGCTCAATAGCGTATTGCTTAAATGTTCAAATTAAATTTGATAGAAGGGAGAAGCTGGAGAAAAAATGTGTACTTTGATGATTAAGTTGGGAATGGAGTTATGAGTTAGTTAACTGGTATAGTGTCCCTTGAAATACAGAGATACAAATAACTGTTTCAGATGCCATTGTGCCTGCTCACATCCCCTTTACCGGGTCTTTTATCCCATTCCCTGGCTACTGGGAGCATTGGCTGATAGCGAATCCCAACTGCCCCTTTCTCCAGAGAATTGCCCTCAGGCAAAGGGAGTGGCTTTGCCTAGAAATGCCTGGAAGGTTTTGCAACACCTCTGTCCCCTCCAGTCCACAGCTGACTGATAAGGGGTAACAAAGGCCCACCCTCCCTACCTCCAGCTAGAACTACTCTTCTAGTACCATCTATGCTAAAGAGCTCCCTGTGGCATCAGGCAGAGGCTGGATTTCAGCTAGAAACACACCTTGTTCTTCTCCCCTGTCCTCCCCTGCCTCTCTCGCACCCTTCCAGATTTCTCCCGAGAGCCCACCCTCAGTGAATCACGTGCACACCAATCCCTGTCTCAGGCTCTTCTTTTAGGGAACCCAACCAAGCCTTTACAATTAAGTGTCTAGGTAATTGCTTTGTAATAGGAAATCAAGATAGTTATGTCCGTAGCATTACATGTAAAGCTGCTTCAAAACTATTTGAATTTTATAATGTCAATTATTTTCTATAATTTTTAATAATGCAGTTACTTCTTTCTTTTTATTTTTAGGTATTGAACTTATCCCTCAAGTGAGGATAGAAGATTTAAAGCAGATGAAGGTAAAATTGCCTGGTCATTTTGCAAGCACTCTTGTGTCGTGCATATTGTGAAACAATATATATTTTTGTTTCTCTATTTTGGGTTCTCTTTATTTTTCCACAGGCTTACTTGAAGCATTTAAAGAAACAGCAGAAGGAGCTCAGTTCTTTAAAGAAGAAACATGCAAAGGTACAGTGTTTTATATGTGTGTGCCTATTTGGGTCTAGTTTGCTTTTTTTTTTTTTTTTTTCACGTCTAGCTCTTTAATAAGAACCTAACGCTAATAGTTTGTGTGATAGATTGAGAAACCATCCACAGCCAAAAAACACTGTCTAGAAGCAATCAGCCATGCCTGCATGTTAATTGGTTAGCAATGGAATTTAAAAATAGGATCTATCTGGAATTAGTTGTCATTGATTTGTAATCTGCATTTCTAACAGCTATATCCAATACATTGCAAATCTTCACTCATTTAAAAACTGCTTATCTCATAATATGAGTTTATATAAAGAATTGGTTCATAGCCTGACTATTGAAGATCAGCTGACAATTTCAGCCTCTAGTTACCTAAATCCCTACCATCTAGCACCTACAGAGATGACTCTTCTTTCTTATCCCCCATTGGGTAAACCCTGCCCAGTGGCCCACTTCTGAAATCAGTTTTTTGTTCCTTTTCACCCATAAGAAGAGGTCTTTTGATACTGATTGTGAGAAATTATAAGGACTAGTTGCAGATTTAAAAGAACAGCAGGAGAGGGCCTCAGGAATTCTCCTGTAGGTTGAAAGACATCACAGTACACAAACATCCTGTTTTCAGTTTCCCCTGAAACATAGATTATCTCCACATTGAGGAAAGGAGAGAATTGTAGGACCTCTTTCCTTCTTAAAGACGTACTGCGATAGCAACAATGGTTGCAGCTATCCTCTTCATTTCAGGACAGTGAGGAAGAAAATCATAATTTCTTAGCTTGAAGGGACTTCTGGGTTCCTTTTAACTAATCTTAAAGTCCCAGTTCTTCATACTCTGACCCAAGCCTCAAACCAATGCATTTCCTGCAGAGCTGGAGTTAGATGATAGACTTTTGAATGACTCTAGATATTCAGAACATGGTTTTTTTAATGGTCTCTGCTCCTGCTCCTTTGAGAAATTCTGCCTCATGTTGGCCCAAGTTTGTCCCCTGTGTCACTGAGCTTCTAGGTCAGTGGATTTGCTGATAGAGAGGTCACTCAAAGACTGTTTCCTTAATTTCATGGACAATTCCATTCGGTGGAATGTCTTTCATTGCCCATAGGGGAAATTTGTTGCAGATTATATATGTGGGGCTGAGACTGAGCTATTTAAAGTAGTGATTTCAATCTTGTTGGTTATTGGCAACAAGCTGGAATATGGTAAGATGAGAGAGAGAGAGAGAAGGAAATAAGAGAGAACGCAATTTAAATGAACATCTAGTTATTAGGAATGGATCAGTGTCCACATGCCAAAGCATTATCCAACAGAATTTCCTTCCATTTACATTGGGTTTCTGTCATTGAGGCAGGCATCTCTTTGGCCTTTGGCCTAGTTGAAAACTTAAATTTCTTGGCCTCATTCCCATTTACTCTGTCCTTGAGGCCCAGACCAAGAGGGATACCATGACTGATAACAACAACAATAGTGGCTAGAATGTTTGCATGCTCAGTATTGTTCAGATGCTGTGCTCCGCACTTTACACGTAGCATCTCATTTAATCCTCCCTACCCTATAAATTAAGTTCTGTTTAAATCCCCATCTTGCATATGAGGAAATTAAGGATTGGTGAGATGACGCAATTTAACCAATGTCAACCAAGTTCAGCAGCTGCAGTGCTGGTATTTAAACACATATTATCTGGTTCCAAAATCCATACTCTTATTGCATTATGCTATGTAGGATAATAGCTGCTTTACCAAGTTAAACAAGTTCCCATCAGTGCATCAAATGCAGTGACAGCCCAGGGAATGTTGAGAAAATCTCTATGAAGATTGGGCGATGCTAAATACACTCATCACCTGAACAGTTACAAGGAAGGGTGGTTCCTCATTTCTTTAGCACCTGACCTACATAATTCTGAACAGAGTTGTCTGTTGATTCCCTTGTCCAAACCTTTGACATTCTGCTTAGTTAACAGAACTATCCTCTTAATCAGAAAATGGGAAGATGGGAAATTATTTTTCTATAAGACCGTTTAGTGTTAGCTTTGGTAGGTTTTCTCCCCACATCAGAACTTCCCCATCGTCATTCCTTCCCTTTTCTTCTCTTTCTCATTGTCGGGAACTAGTTGACAGGCTTAAAAGAATCCAGGTTGCCTTCATTTGCAGAAAACAACCTCTAGCTGCTTGGAGGTCCACGCTATAATAGAATCAAAACCTAAAAAAGAATTTTATGTCTCTTTAAAGTGTGCTTTAGTTTACATTTTTTGGAGGAAGCATTAACCTTCAAAATTCCTTAGGTCAAGTGACAAAGTTAAATTGCCACAGTCAAATATGCAATTCTTTACTTATTGTTTTTCTGAAAGCTTTTAAGAGGCATTTCTGAGCAGGAGAAAACATTTCATTCCTTGTTTTTTTCATATCCTCATGAACTTCAGAAGTTCAAGTCGCAAGTTTTTGATTATAAGCTTATGAATGAATTATTTCCCCCACATTAAATACACATGGGACCCATTTTTTTTTTCCAACCTGCTTTGTCAGTATAATTTATGAACTTTGAATTCTAAGGTCTATTTATATAAACTAATAAGGCTGACATTTATTTATTCAGTGCCTTTTGTATCACCTTTTATATACAGTTTCATAATCCTCACAATATTCGTGAAATCTCAAAAATACTATCCACTATATAGAGATAAATAAAATGAAATTCAGAGAGGTGAGTCCTTTACCTAGAATAACTAGTTAGTGCTATAAATAAAAATACATGCCTTTTTTGCCTTCCGCTAGCACCCATATCCCTTACAACTCACTATGTTGTCTCCACATCTAAAAAGTGATTTTTGTCTATTTTAACTGATCATGGACTCAATTTAATTGTTCTAATTTATATCCCATATCCCAAGTCACTTTTGGTATATTATCATGAGTATTGAAGACTGTAAATAGGTTTGTGTGTCACTGTATTTTGAATAAGATATAAAAGGCATTTGGAATATGATTTATATGATTTATTTTTAATCCTAACAACCTTTTGAAGTAGATAGTGTTATCCCAATTATAAAGAAGCACAGACTCAGAGAGAATAAGTGACTTGTCCCAGTACTTAGGCTAAAGAACCTGTGTTCTTAACCCCACGCCACCTTCAGAAGCCCAACAGAAATTTGTTCATAGCACAAAACTGCACACACGTTGATGATTTATAGATTTATAGGGTGCTTCAACCACACATTGTTACATGTAACTCCCCAACCCCAAAGCCACAGCAAATAATCTCACCTTGGACCACCACTGTTGT
Organism: Choloepus didactylus; assembly: GCF_015220235.1. NCBI lineage: Eukaryota > Metazoa > Chordata > Mammalia > Pilosa > Megalonychidae > Choloepus > Choloepus didactylus. The sequence continues at coordinate 25,215,653 of NC_051325.1, read as the reverse complement.
CCTCATTGTCAGTTCCTATTACCAGGACCCTCCCTCCCCCATCACCCTCCCTCCTCCATTCCTGCTCCCAACGCTGTTTATCCACCAAGAAAGAATGCTGGAATGTGCTTCATGCAACCATTGCATTTCTGAAGAATTCATGTACAAATTATAATCCTATGATAATTCACTTACAGAGCAGAGAAATTAAGGAAGTCTCAGTAAAGTTAGAAACCCACCCCCCTTTATATTTTCTGAAATCTTTTTAAAGATGTTCATGAATTAGACTTGCTTAAAGTCAAGACATCCTTAGGAAGAAAATAAAAGTTTTTTTTAAGTCACTCATTTTCAGAGTTCTTTTAATAAGTAAAAGGAAATATAGGAATGAGAGGTATGAGTATATAACCTGAAGAGCATCTATCCATTCTAGTCTCAAACGCAGTCCAATTTCTCTGAGATTCTCAGGAGAAAGACAAGGATATAATATCAAGTATCATCTAGGGGTAGATGTTACTGGTTATACCGACTTCCTCTGTTCCGTGTATGAGACGGTAAGTAGCCAGAGAAATCTGACTTCAGGTAAATCACTGACTGTGACAAAATGCCTATCTCATTGGCCAGGGGGAAATATCTATAGAGAACTCCTTATTCTCAAAGTGTTGCATCCCAATTTCGGTGATTAAATAAAGCAGGTGGAAAAATATTTTAGATACCTGTAAAACTGAAGGCCAAGACTCCTAAACACACTATCACACTCATGAACATGTCTAGGTAAGGAAGTAAGGAAAAATATCAAGTGATGTGGAATCAAAATCAGCTGCTGGTGAAAGCCACAACAGCAGTTCTCATTGGGCAGTGATTCTCTTGAAGGACCATCACTTTCTGAAATGTGCCAGGTGATAAGTGGAAGTTATATGGAGAGATGTCTGTAGATCGGAGCACCCCAGTGATACACAAAGCTGCCTTGAGAGGTGGGTGTGTTCATTAGATTAAGGCTGAAGACTCGTGCTGAATGGGAGACTGGAAGTCCCCTTCCAGTTCTCACACTCAGTTACTCCATCACTTTGCATTTTAAAAGACAGGGAAAGCTGGTAAAAATTATGACAGTCCAACATAATATAAAGCTTCTCAGCCACACTAAAAATCCAGCTTGTAACTGCAAGTTCTTCTTGTTCAACAGGAGCACAGTACCATGCAGAAGTTACATTGCACACAAGTTGACAAAATTGTAGCACAGTATGACAAAGAGAAGTCGACTCATGAGAAAATCTTAGAGAAAGCGATGAAGAAGAAGGGGTAATTTCCTTTTTATTCCTGTTTTATTTCCTGTATATTTCCTTTTTTAAAAAAATAAAATTCAGTTTTATTGAGATATATTCACATACCATATAATCATCCATGGTGCACAATCAGCTGCTCACAGTACCATCATGTAGTTGTGCATTCATCATCCCAATCTATTTTTGAAAATTTTCCTTACACCAGAAAGAATCAGAATAAGAATAAAAAATAAAAGTAAAAAAGAACACCCAAATCATCCCCCTCATCCCACCCTATTTTTCATTTAGTTTTTTGTCCCCATTTTTCTACTCATCCATCCTTACAGTGGATAAAGGGAATGAGATCCACAGGGTTTTCACAATCACACTGTCACCCCTTGTTCTAGTTTGCTAATGCTGAGGAATGCAAAACACCAGAGATGGACTGGCTTTTATAAAAAGGGGGTTTATTTGGCTACACAGTTACAGTCTTAAGTCCATAAAGTGTCCAAGGTAACACATCAGTAATCGGGTACCTTCACCGGAGGATGGCCAATGGCGTCCGGAAAACCTCTGTTAGCTGGGAAGGCACGTGGCTGGCGTCTGCTCCAAAGTTCTGGTTTCAAAATGGCTTTCTCCCAGGACGTTCCTCTCTGGCAAGCTTGCTCCTCTTCAAAACGTCACTCACAGCTGCACTCCGTCCAGTCTCTTTTGAGTCAGCACGTTTATATGGCTCCACTGATTAAGGCCCACCCTGAATGGGCGGGGCCACGCCTCCATGGAAATATCCCATCAGTTATCATCTACAGTTGGGTGGGGCGCATCTCCAAGCAAACAACCTAATCCAAATGGTCCAACTTAATCCCCACTATTATGCTTGCCCCACAAGATTGCATCAAAGAATATGGCTTTTTCTGGGGGACATAATACATTCAAACCGGCACACCCCTTGTAAGCTCCATTGTTATACAATCGTCTTCAAGAGTCCAGGCTACTGGGATAGAGCTTGATAGTTTCAGGTATTTACTTCCAGCTCTTCCAACCTGTATATTTCCTTTTGAAGTCTTTTTTCTCATTCTAAATTTTGCCTTTTCTCACAGTTCAGTTGCCTGCTTAGGCCAAGTAAGAACTTAGTCTTGACTTTGCTTTCATCATTAAAAAGTATTCCTGGAAAATAAGAGACTCGCTCACTTTAAACAGTAAGATCTTAACAGGTCAAGGAAGAGTCAGTTAACTTAGGTGTGGGGAAGGTTTTGCAGCAGAAGTTTTTGAAGTCTTTTAATTTGTTGTCCTTGGTTTAAAAAAAAAAATCTTAGCCACACATAAATGGAAAACATACATTGGAATTCTGAGAATAGATTTTAACTTTTTATGTTACAGCTTTTCAGTAAGATTAAAATTATTGCAAATCTAGTTCAGAGGGTTCCCCTATCCCCATCACTCAAATTCTCTTAACATCTCACAAATTTATAGCACAGTTATAAAAGCCAGGAAATTGACATTGTTATAATACCGTTCACGAAACTACAGAGCTTTTTCAAAATGTCCCCGGTGTCCCACTAATGTCCTTTTTGTGCTCTGGGATTCAATCCAGTCTCACGGTTCTGTGACACTGCCTTAGTCTCTCCTTGTCATGATTTCATGACTTTTTTAGCTTTTGAACAGAAGAGTTCTGGTCAATTATTTTGTAGACTGTCTCTCCTTTTGGGTTGGTCTGATATTTTTTCATGATTAGACTGAAGTTATGTATTTTTGCCAAGAACACCTGTGCCTCCCTCACTGCATCACATTGGGGGTAGGTGATGTTGATTTGGCCCATCCAAGGCAGCGCTGACCTTGATCTCGTGGTCCAGGCGGTATCTGCCTGGTTTCTGCACCGTAAAGTTACTGGTTTGCCCTTTATAATTAATAAATACATAAATACCTCAGGGAAGATACTTTGAGAGTATGAATAGATTCTGTCTCCAAGTTTTTTTGTTTTTTTTGCCCAGTTTTCCTCCTCCAGTGAGTCCCCTCTGGTTTTTAATCTCCTTCCGTGAACCACTGCTGTTTTCTTGCCTTCCATAGACTTTGGTATGAGAGAAAAGGAGAAAGAAATTACATTTTCTTATTTGTTTCTTTGACATCAACTCAAGGTACTTCCTAGAAAGCAAAGGCTCTGAAGGTAGATTAAACTAAATTTATTACAATTTTCTTGGACACTGGTTTTTATTATTGCTGAAATTTCACGCTGCAGGATCTAATTTCATGATGTGAAACCCATATAATTTGGCTAAAGGGAAAATGTCAGGTGATTACATACACCTGAGCCAATCTCAGGCCTCACTATTGAGAGGTGCCTTCATTTTATTGAAGTTATATTTATATTTATATAAATCAGGCAGTAACTGTTGAGCATCCATTATTATGTACAATCTGCCTTTGTTTCCCCAGTGTTTTCTCTGTGTATCACTGAGGCAGAAACATACATCTGTTGCTTTGAGACTATTTCAGGATGTATTAAGCGATTGAGCAAGCAAAGCTCAGAAACCCATCTGTCTCATGGCTCACATAAGCAATATTGGTGGTGAATATAATGAGGTGCAAGCAGCCAGGAGCCTTCTAGAATTCTGACCACATCAGCAGCTTTGGCATACTTTTTTAAAGATTATCTTCTAATATTCAATGACCTTTTAGATCTAAAGGTTGGAAAGGAATAGACATAGACCCTAATACGAGATTTGAAAAAGCAAATTTTTAATAACTTAATGTATGTTCCAAGAAGTATAAGGTTAGTTACCTTTATTCACAAATCACTTTAAAAAAATTTTGACGTATTTTATAGATGACTATATTGAAATCTTCTTTCAGGGTTTTAAACTAGGATTTTTATTTAGGAGATTTAAAACTCAAGATCCATGTAATTTTTTTAATTATGAGCTCTGCCTTTCGAAATCAATTGAAGAATGAATAAAATATATCTCTACTTCATTATTTTTACTCTTAAAGGGCAGTCAAAATGATACTCTATTTATTATAAATTGGGCCTAGTGAGACCTTCAGCTCTCTCTAGGAATTGAACTGCCTTGGAGATGTCAACAAATAAAGCCCTTTTTTTGTCCTAAATGGAAATGAGACTGAAAAAGATCAGTTTATAAATTCCTTCCTGCGCCTCTACCATCAAATTCAACATAGTTCAGTGCTGCCTCATGGTTCAAAAAGAACTTCAAAAGTCTTAATGAAACGGTAAAAGTTATTCAGGTTAAATTATTTCAGAGCAGTCAAATACTTTCTTCTCATTTTTAATACTGACCAGGGTATAAAGTCACCTGGACTTTTTCCTACAACCAAGTTGCTAAAAGTCAGTAAAAGGGGTAAGTGGTTACAGTCCTTGAAGTTTTCTTAAGCAGGATCAGTTTGTAAAATAAATAAATGTTTTCCTCATAATCCTACCTACTTCTCAGCACCTGAAGGCACAGACTGAAGTGGAAACAAGGAGCTTTATTCAAATACTCTACAGCTGTTGGCGAACCACATCATAACTATGTCTCCTGCTGCATTTTCCACTCAAGTTTTTTTAAAATGATGGGGAGAAGCCAGGACAAGCTGAAGTTGGAAAAACTCAGATTTACAGGAATCATTTTGTATAGCCAGAGAATTAAAGAATAAAGTTAATGCACTAGAGGGAAAAATGCAATCTTGATTTTTAATATTATAGGAAGCCTCCGCTTATGCAAAACAGATAAGGCTGTTGACTAAAATATATCATAGCAGTTGCTGTGAAAGACTGTGGTTAAAGTTAAGCTGGGGGAATATTTCAGCATTGCTACAAGCTCACCGAATAAGATGCTAGAGAAGAACACACCCAGTGTCAGCTATCGAGAAGTAATAGATTTGATGAGGGACTTGGTATTTTTTGAATAAATGTAATACTTCTCTTTGAGGAACTCACAATTAATAATGAAATGCAGGATTCTGAGTCAGGCCAAAATAATCAGAAGAGACATGCTGAAAAGAAGCTCAAGACCTATTCTGTTTTCAGCAATATTATGGATATTCTGAGAAGAAAAAATAATCACTGAAATAAGTAGTAATGGTTGCTGGGCAATTACCTCGTATATATTTCTACTCACAATAGAACAAGAAGCAAAAATTACCCTAGAATGCCAAGAAATGCTATTTTCTCCTTCATTGGCATGTCTAAAAGACAAAAATCTGTTGTTATAACCAAAAATGGAAGAATTAAAAAATCACTTTGAGGCTGAGGACCTATTTTCCAGTTTCCATCCCAAATAGTATTTTATTGAATGAATGAAAAATAGCTTGAAGAAAAATAGAAACCAAAATGGAAACTTTCAACAGCAGACCCCTAACAATGAAATAATTGTTAGGTTTGAAATGTCTCTTTGTGAAATGGTTGAATTGAGTAATCAGGATACAGATAATATTTTGTAAGGTGCAAATCTATTGCTAGAGAAACTGATGCTGCCCAATGAGCCGTGCCTTCCATGTTTGATGAATATATTGTCTTTATCAGAAAGCTCTGTGGCAAAGGCCCTTTGGAATGGGAAGATATCTAACTTCTGGCATACATTTGCAATTTTGCATTTTCAGAGGAAGTAATTGTCTCGAAATGAAAAAAGAAACAGAAATTAAAATTCAGACACTGACATCAGATCACAAATCTAAGGTAAGAAAATGCCCCTTTTTATGGCAGTGGCTTGCAAACGACACTGTGTGGGTGTTTTGTTTTGTTTTTAAAGCAGCAGCATCTAGTATAAATTAGAAGTACCAGCAGCGTGGGGCTGGTCTGAGGAGTCGGGGGACCAGGGTCTCACATGTGCCCTGCACTCACTGGTGGCTGGCTGGCTGCTGGCTGTTTTACTCTACATGGCTTCTCATCCTCCAGCCAGCCAGCACAAGCTCATTCACATGATGGTCTCAGGGTTCCAAGTATAGCAAAAGCGCAAGCATTTTTCAAGAGTCTGCTTGTCACCTTTGCTACTACTGTTCCATGAACTAAAGTAAGGACCAAGGCCATCCACATTCAAGGAGCTGGAGAAATTATTTTCTTTTTAATTTTTATTGTGCTAACACATATACAGCATAACATTTCCTGTTGTAGTTGTATACTTTCAAGTATACAATTCAGTGGTATTGCATTCACAGTTTGTGCTACCATCACCATCATTCATTACCAAAACTTTTCCATCACCTTAAACAGAAACTCTGTGCCCATTAAGCATTAACTCCCCATCTCCCACCCCCACCCACCTGTAATCTTTCTCTCCCTATAAATTTGCATATTTTAGTTATTTCATATGTAAGGTCATACAATATTTATCCTTTTATATCTGGCTTATTTCACTCACCATGGTGTCTTCAAGGTTCATCCACGTAGCATGTATCAGAACTTCATTCCTTTCTGTGACGGAATACTATCCCGTTATATGTCTCTACCACATTTGTTTATCCATTCATCTACTGAAGGATATCTGAGTTGTTTCCACCTTTTGGCCATTGTGAATAATGCTGTTATGAACATCAGTGTTTACATGTCTGAGTCCCTGCTTTCAATTCCTTTGGGTGGTATATACCTAGAAGTGGGATTGCTGGGTCATATGGAATTCTGTACTCAGTTTTCCAAAGAACACTGAACTATATACATTCTATTAATTGTGAAGTGGTATCTCATTACAGTATTGATTTGAATTTCCCTAATGACTAATGATGTTGAGCATATTTTCATACACTCATTGGCTATCTGGAGAAATATTTGTTCAAGTCCTTGTCTATTTTTTAATTAAAGAATTCAGTACAGAATTCATGAATATCATGCTTCCAATTCATGCCTGACCTATGAGAATTCCAGGTGACAATATCCCCTATTCTCTGAACAGGTCAAAGAGATTGTGGCACAGCACACAAAGGAGTGGTCAGAAATGATCAACACACACAGCGCCGAGGAGCAAGAGATCCGGGACCTGCATCTCAGCCAGCAGTGTGAGCTGCTGAGAAAGCTGCTCATCAGTGCTCACGAGCAGCAGACCCAGCAGCTGAAGCTGTCCCATGACAGGTAGGAGGACACATCCCACACCCCACCAGGAGCCACTGCCCGTGTGTGTGATAATCAGGGTTTTCAACCCCATCATCCCCTCAAGCAATAGTTGTACCTTGGGAGGGCTGCATTATTTCAGGTTCTCCAGAGAAACAGGACCAAAACGATGGATCTATAGAGAGAGGAAGAAGGAGATATTTATTATAAGGAATGGCTCATGCAATCATGAGGGCTGGCAAGTCTGAACGCCATAGGGGAGACCCCACAAGCTAGAAACTCTGATCAAGGTGCTGCTGAAGTCCTTAGTTTGAATTCCTTGGGGGAAACTGGCTGGCTGGAAATTCTGGCAAGAACTAATGCTGAAGTTCAAGCAGAAATTCTAAGATCTGAACTGGATGAGAAGCCTCCTTACATTGCTGAGGGCAACCTCCTTTGCTGACTGTAGATGCAGTCAACTGATTATACCTGCAAATCCCATGTTGCAGATACCCTCACAGTAACCAGCAGGCCAGTATTTGACCAAACAACTGGACAGTATAATCTTGCCAAGTTGACATATGAAATTAACCATCACAAGAACTTTATCAAAGAAACCGCCATCTCCAGAGTACACTTTTAAAAAAAGACGAGTGTGTGTGTATGCATGTGTGTTCATAGACACCAAGGTAAAAGTGAAACCAACTTGTCAAATATTACTGAACTCCTCTGTGCATAATACTTGTGGTTGATGTGGGCAAAATAAAAAAAAAGATCTTATGCCACCCAAGAGCTTAAAAGTGTTGGCAAGACATTACACTCATATAACAAGTTATGCAGCATTACAAGTAGGCTTGGATAAATACCAAATGTCACAGGTGCTCAAGGAACCCAGCCCATAGGATCTCTACCTTAGGCTTGCAGAATGGCAGGGCTGGAACTCTTGGAAAAATGAGTTCCTTTGAAAAATGATCTGGAGACTTTTTGGACGAGAAGACATGGAAGGAGATGAAGACCAACCTGTTCAGCTCCTGAAGATATCCAGTTCTGGTCACTTGATGGCTAAAGGTAAAAAAAAGTCTCCTTTTCTCCTTTTTACATGATTAGGACTTTCATGAATTTTAGAAAGATAGGCCTGATCAAGAGACAGCTGTTGGGAATCGAATCCTGTCCCCCATCAAAGGCATGTTCAGATCCCAGTTCTCGTTCTGTTGGGCATGAAGCCATTTGTAAATAGAACCTTAGAAGATGTTAGTAGTTAAAACTCAGTAAGGGTGGGCCTTAATCCAATATGGCTAGTTTCATATAAGCAAAAGAAATTGCACATGGAATGAAAAAGCCATAGGGATATTCTAGAAGTCATTGGAACCCAGAAGAGAAAGGAGAGAACATCTACATGTGACGGAAAAGCCAAGGAACCCCAAGGATTGCTGACAGCCAGCCTCAGAATGCCAGAGTCTTCAGGGTGAAAGCACTGATACCTCAATTTTGGACTTCTCCTAGGCTTAGAACCATGAGGCAATACAATCTTCTTGTTAAGCCAGCCCATTGTATGGCTTTTTTTTTTTTTTTACATTTGGGAAACTAAGATAATTGCAAAGAAATATCCAAATGTTTTGGTCTCTCCCCATTTCAGCAAATTGAAATATTCCTTTTTAAATGCTGTAAATGATGAGCTAGAATTTTCCCCAGCAGAAGGTAGTTGCTGTCACCTTCTGCTGGGGAAAATTCAGCACCTTGTTTTTCACATTGGCATCACCCTCTTTCTCTGTTCTCCTTCAGCTTGTTTTGATTTATAAAATCCATTTTATAAATAAAAATTCAGGCTAAATAGTGTTCTCTTTTGTTATCTAAGCAAATGTTTAAATGTAGGTTCCCAGGAAATGAACTTTCAAATCTTTAAATTTTGGGGGGGATAAAATTTCTTTTTTGCATTAGAGGAAGAGGACTTGGAACTGCTAACATAAATAATAACATTACAGATTAAAAGCACAAAGTAGATATTCTGTTTATTGAACAAACTACTAACTAAAGAAAACAATGTCCTTCCCCCGGAACCCCATCCCCTTCATTCCGTGGTCTGATAAATAAACTCAGATGACTGGCACTGCATTAGGTCAAATCATGATTATACTTAATGAAGAGAAGCAAAAAAGACTGAATGGAAGAACTCCACAGGTAATTGGAAGATAAATGCAGGTCCCTGGAAAATAAAATGGCATAGGGGCTACAAGTCAGTATTGCTTAAGTACAGCAGCATACTCATACCATTCACGTTAACGTTTCTCAATGTGTAACCAAATGCCGCGATGTTTCAAACCACCAGTGGAAGTGGATCGCTAAGAGCCCCGCAGTTGAAACTGTGTAACAGTCACTGACCAGTTCAGAAGGAATGACAGATTATCTGCCAGGTATCTGGATTCTTCAACCCAAAGCTACTTTGATTCTTAAAAAGATCTAGCAAAGCCTCAGAACCATGCCATGTGCGCATAATGACGTTGAGTCAGTTGTATACCAAAAATAAAGACCTGGGAAACCAGACTTTCTCTGGGGTTTGTTCTACTTAGACCCCGAGTCCTTGAGGTATACAGATGGAGCTAAAAATTAGCATCCTTTAGAGAAAATCATGTAACAGCAGCATTTAAGCGTCTTCTCAATCACCTGGTAGTTGTTATTTCGTTTTTACTATCACAACCGGTATTTACTGGGTAAAAAGTCCTTGCCTTCCTAATACTAGTCAGTAGCATTTGGTCCTTGATATGCATTTGTTGAATGAATGAAGAAAGAAATGGTTGATTTAATCACAAGATATGGAAAAGTTTTCTTGGTTCCAGGAATTTCTGTATTTATTCCCACTCTATGTAGTTAAAAGGTAGTTGGCTGAGGAACTCACAATTTAGTATTGTCCATCTCATTTAAAACAGAGCAAACAGTAGAGCCTAGGTAAGCCAACTGTGTTCACTCATTTCATAAGTTTCAGAAAAAATGCTTTGTGAATAATACTCGCTTCAGTATTCTAAACTTTGTGCCTTTAATGTGCACATAAATAATGTCAAGATACAAATGTTGGGGACACACATGCACACGTTTGCACACACAGTGACTCTTCGTTCTTGTGAACACATTTTGCTCCTTCCTGTGCTTAGTTAAACCATTTAGTCTCCTCATTCCCACGGATTTCAGAAAACAGGAAAGTCACTCAGGAGCCCTTAAAAATCATCTTTCTTTCTTCCAGCCCATGTAGTCTCAAACAAGTGGGGCAAAGCTGGAGGATCCTTGTATTTCACTGATAGAAGTAGCATCACCCCTTCCCTGTCCATAAGCATCTCTTCACCACAAGTGACTCACCGCTCCCCAGGGATACAACATCCACACAGGCTGAGGTCCTTCTTGCCTTTCCACAAAATACAAAATAACTTGAGAGCAACAATTTAAAAAAAAAAACAGTGAACCTGCTCCTAATGTTATATATGGGATTTGTTGTTTTGTTTTGAGCATCTTTACTAAGATATGATTCACGTTACCTAAAATTCACCTTTTTTTCCCCAAACACTCCCCTCTTCCCATCTTGCCATCCATTAGTAACCTCTAGTCTTCTGTCTCTGCAAATTTGCTATCTCTAGTCATCTCTTGTAAGTGCCTTGCTTATTTCATTGAGCACGATGTTTTCAAGGTTCAAGGGATTTCTGTTTGTTTTCAATACCTAGGGAAAGCAAAGAAATGCGAGCACACCAGGCTAAGATTTCTATGGAGAACAGCAAAGCCATCAGCCAAGATAAATCTATCAAGAATAAAGCAGAACGGGAAAGGTGAGTCTGAGAATGCTCGCTGCCAGAATGCATATGTGTTATTGTAACTGCTGTGAACTTTATTATTGCTGTAGAACAGGAGTCTCCAAAGTGTATCACCATTAGTAAAATAAATTTGGATTTAACATATCTCTGCTTGTTTACAAATAAAAGTGTAAAATGCAAGCATCACACATTGGAGACCACTGCTCAAGTGCCAGGCCATTCCTGAATGGGACAGTTCTGAATTCTTCTCTTGATTTGCCTTTTGCTTTCCTTGATACCAGGGATCATTTCAAAAGCCTCCAACCACTTTTTCTAGTTTGGCCTTGTCAAGAAACAGAGCCTGAGACAGGGATTAAGGTGCATGTGATTTCTAAGGAAGGGCTCTCTGAAGAAGAGGAGTGGGAGGGAAGGGGCTGAGCCAGCTTGCGCTCTCAGCTGGAGTCCCTCTTGTCTGATCCCAAGGGAACCTCAGAAGTGTAAGTCACCCTGCAGATAGGTTGCTCTCTGAGGCATGGGTGTCTGGCTTTTGTACCTCTGAATTAGCCTCTCTTTTGGCTGCCTGGGATTGAGGGTTTGTGTGACCTCCAGAGAAGCTCCAGGTGCAAGCTGGTAGCCACAGCTGGTAAAGGGGATCTGAACAGGGCATCAATTGTTATGTTACCCAAGTGAAGGAGTTAAGAGCAGCCCCTTGATTCCCAGGGATCACAAACCACATCTTCACCAATGATTCTTCATCCTGGGCTTCTGGAAGCCTCTGAGAATCCAAACGGTGTCAGCTCCATAGCTAAGCATCTGGGTGAGCCCACTAGTAATAAAGAACAGCAAAATTCCTTCTTGTGGAGAAATAATGGCTAGATAGCAGGTGGCTTTCTTGCTGAAGTTCATGACCTACAAAAGATAGAGTGAAGTGAGCTCCTGGGGTTGATTGAAACATTAGCAGGAACTTCAGGGCTTCAGGTTATTCAGCTCTCCGTTAACCTCAAAGCTGAACTGTTAGAGAATTTTGCAGCCTCAGAGTAAGGTAGCTCTGTTTCAGCTCCTCTATCTACATGGTCCTCAGAGGATGCTCACAGGATACCTGGGTTTTCCTCTCTGTTGTGGCCTCAGCAGGAACACTTGTCCAGCTGCCTCCAATTTTTTTGGTTTTTCAAGCACATTTTATTTGTTTAACAAGTAATGTTGACATTGAACTGTAAAACATAAATCAAAATACCATCCAGCACATTTTTATGTGTCGAAATTTTGTTAGATTAAATACTGTTTGGAATTAATGGGCCACCAATGGGAAACAGAATTCCTTGGTAATTTGACATGGAAATAAATTGCCTTTTCAACACTTTAGCCAAGTAATTTCCCAGTCAGCATTGAGTATCATTTGTGTCTGATAAGGCAGCAGCTCTAGGAAGATCATTAATCATTTTAATTAATGTTGTTTTTGCACCACCATGTTGTGATATCTCTTTGGTTCATTTAAACAAAGCACCATTCTTGGATGTTATTCTCAAGCAAAGAACTTTGTTTAAGGGCCATGTATATATGGGAATGGCCTTGTAGCTCAAAAACAAAACATTCCCAAAAAGATTAAAACCACATTAATTTAAACCACTTTAGTCTGTCAAAGTGAAATCTAGAATTCACCATGATAAATGTGGTAATTATTAAATAGCACCTTATGTTTTTTAGAAAATATGTTGTAAAGGGGACTTTCAGCCCACTTGAGGTCAATTTATCTTAAATTCTAAGCTACTGATAACTTAGTTAGCAAGGCTTTTGTTTACTTTTCCTATTTCGACTTAACATATTTAAAACTCTGTATTCCAGTGGTAGATAGTTCCAAAACATCCACAAATGACTGGGTTTTATTTTTAATTTTTCTGTGCCAAAGGATGAGTTACCTTCTAGACTCCCACAGCCAAGAAATCAGAGGAGAATAAATGTGAGACTAGCCAGGCTCTCTATAAAAACAACTAGAGACTTAAAGCCAGATAATAGCAGACAGAGCAGATGTGGACTTTAATATCAGACTTCCAAAAAAAGTACAATTTAAAATGTATAATCAGAATTGAGAAACACATGGAAACTGGAACACATATCTCTATTCTTGGGTCAAAAAAGACATTACAAGATATTTATAATTTATGAATGAATGACAGTGCTTGTTATTTAGAGTGAAAATTTTAGCCTGTGTGTATATATATCAAATAAATAAATGAGTTGAGCACCCAAAGATGGTATAAAGTTAGATCTCAGATGGAAAGAAAAATATAAAAAGCAGAAAGTCTTTAAACAGAAAACAATGAGCAATAGAGAGGATCAATAAAACCAGAAGCTTGTTCTTTAAAAGGAATAATAAAATTAGTCAACCTCTAGCAAGACTGATCAAGGAAAAAAAAAAATGAGTGTTAGAACTGCAGATAACAGTAAACATTTTTAAAACCAAGTTACTATGAGCATCCCTGCCAATGAATTTGAAAACTTTGATGGAATGGGCAGTTAGTTGCCTGAAAAAGTATAAGTATCCAAACTTGACTGAAAAAGAAAGATGAACCTGTAACTGTTACTGAAATTGAATCAGTTATATGTCTATTCTGTTATGAAAAACATTCCACCCCACTAGTAAACAGGGAAATGCAAAGTAAAACAAAATGGTCAAAACCAACCAACAAAAATGTAAATGTCTGATAATAGCAGGAGTGGGTGTAAATATGGAGAAAGGATGAGAGTGAAATTGGGTTAACCGCTTTGCAATGACGGTGAAGCTGTTCATACCCTACCAACTGGCAAGTCTGGGTCTAGGCATATAGTCTAGAGAAACCTTTGCCCATAAGCACAAGAAGACATGTTCTTAGCTTCATCCATGTATCCAAAAGAATAATTATTGAGCACCTACTGGGTGCCAAACATCGCAGGGCCAAATTCACTAGATCAGTGTAGCATTGTTTGAAAACAACCTGCTTTTCATTAATGACAGAGTAGAAGAATTATTGTATTCATAAATGGAAAAATCCCTAAAGCAGCTAAAGATAATTGAGTAGTTTGCAGCCTAGATACATCTCTAAAACATAAAGTTGAGTGAGAAGTTACTGAAAGAAACCAAGAATATATCACTGTTAAGGTGAATTTTGAGAATACACAAAACAATATGGACACAGTAGCTGCACTTGGGATCTTGGTACAAACTAAGATCTCAGGTTCACCCAACACCCACCGAATCAGACTCTCTTCACAATATGTAAGTAGAAAAATATAGAAACATGGATGGGGAAGTCCACACAAGATTTAAAATTGCGATTACCTCTGGGGACAGAGAGGGAAGGAAAATGGAACCAAGAAGAGTATAAAGTGGGCTTATCTTGGTAGCATTTTATTTCCTTTTGTCATTTTTACAAAACATCAACATTGGCTAATCTGAGTGATAATGTTTTCCTTGGTCCATTGTATGTTTGAAAACTTCACCATAAGAATTAGGAAAAGGTAGCAACAAGCCCCTCCAGATATTAAATGAGATGTAACTCGTTCTTATCAATATCTTGCTAACTTTTACTTATACCCATTTCTCTTAGGCGAGTCAGGGAGTTAAACAGCAGCAACACTAAAAAGTTTCTGGAAGAAAGAAAAAGAGTAAGTACTTTATAATTGTCTTGGCACTCTTCTTTTTAAAAACTATGAACAACTCATGCTTAGATATCACACTTCTAGCTAATTTGCGTAGTTTGATTTATCTGTGCATTAAACATTCCAGCTTTTCTCGAAAGCCAAAGTAATTGCTCACTAAAATCTTTAAGGTAATTATTTGCCACCATTTTATCATACTCAAAAGGAAGCAGAGTTTTAATTGTGCAAAAGAACTCTGCTATTTTCTAAGGTTTTAGCAAAAGAGATCTTCTCAGTAAAAAAATTACAGGTTCAAACTCTCCCAGACTACTTTTCATGTTTTAAAAATTACCTCCTTCACTTAAAATGTAAACTGACAAGTCACCTCTCACCCATGATTTTTAGTATTACAACCTAAAGTTTATTATTATTTTTTTTGTTTTGTTTTGTTTTTGCAGCTCGCAATGAAGCAGTCCAAAGAAATGGATCAGTTGAAAAAAGTCCAGCTTGAACATTTAGAATTCCTAGAGAAACAGAATGAGCAGGTATTTTACCTAATAAGGCACAAAAAAGACATGGGTGGGCAGCCAGCTTCAGGAGGCACGTGCAGTGGGTGCAGGTCCCTTCTGCTGGGGCCACAGCTGCAGTTGTGGCATGGAACGTTGGCTAGAATAATTTGGTGTCTGTCACTGTATTTTCCTGTTTCATTCAAAAAGAACAGAAAGTACTCTTTTTTGGAGTGGGAGAAGAATGTCTGGAGGGGGAAAAGAAGCAACAGTTATTTGAATATATTGTGGGAGCTCTAAGAATGATATTATTAAAAGAAAGAGAAAACCAACAGGTCACAAATTATTTTTTTCTCCATTTTCATTTAGAGTTTCATCATTTGCAACCTACCAGCCAGTGATATTGTTTAAAAGCAAATGATGAGAAAAACCATCTATTTTCAACCTCAGTCTAAAAAAAAATGAAGTTATAAAACCTTCCTAGGGCTTATAAGCAGGACCTAAAAGCATGAACTGTAATAACTCTACAAACCTCTTAGTGGATCACATACTTTCGGTGCTTTTTCCCAGAGAGGCAAAACACTAAAGAAATGCAAATAAAGAGTTATCCAAAATCCACTCCTTAATAAGGCCATCAGGCATATGCCAACCCCAAGATCAATGTATGTTTACCTGGAGCAAGTACACAGGGGTTTTATCCCATGTGGGCTCTGCAGCCCATCAGTCTTCCCCAGTATCGTTTCAATTTGATGGAAATACGTCTAGCTTACATAGCAAAATGACCCTCAGAAGCAGACTACATTTCAGCCTCTCTGAGTCCAAATCTCAGTTTTTCGATGTGGCTGTTTTGGAAGTTATTTCTAGATAATTTCCTTCAATTGAGAAACCTTCAAGAGGTTTTGATGAAATATGTACTTGTAAAACATTGTTCTTCCCTATTTTCTCCCATCTATAAAGCAATTCAATTTAAGGTATATTTTTTTCAGAGTCGTAGTTCCCCTGAAGAACATTAAAGTAAGAATTACACTGAAAAGTACTTTTAAGAAAGCAAAGCAAAACAGTAATATCTTTTTGTATTACAATTGCAACAAATAAATCCAACTTCTGGTTTGAGATTCTTTAGTTTATAATGGACAGAAGTTTTACTCGCTTACGTACTTCTATGTTTCATATTTCTTTTTCAGCTAAATGCTTCTGTTCATGAACAAGCCACAACTCTCCAAAGGGGACAATAAATATTTGTCTCTTGTACCCAATTCATTTGACCAACTCATAGCTATACCTGATGCTGGTACAAGTTACCCAGCTTATGTGTTTGCTCTTAAAACATGTCTCAGAAAATCTGTGTGGGGGAACATATGGGAATGTAACAAGGGTAAAGCCCCCATCTCCAAACGTTAGAATCCCCTTCTGTGATGGAAAAGGGAAATCCAGGATGGGTGGGGGCAAAGATGCCTTGAAAAGTATGTTTTAAAGGCACAATGCAAGGTAAGACACAGTTATGTTTTACTTAACTAAATTAAAACCTACTTAGAAATTGTGTTGCTTAGCAACAAGTTTGACTCAAGGATGTAAATGTGCTAAAAATTACTCATCACTACAATAGTGGTGTGTATCAGAACTGGAGAATACAGTTACCTAGTTTTTAGCTTCAGGGTCAAAGTACATAATACAAAAGTCACATTGAGGTTTTATCCTAATCCGTGGGTAATTCAGATGACCGCATTTGGGTTAGTGATAGCTGTAGTGACTGGATCTTTCTGGGACGATGGTGAGTCTGGGTTTCAAAATGTCACATAATGCTTTTCAATATGTCATAAGTAATCTCTACCACCCACAACAGATACTTTGAATCACAGAAGCTTCAGAAAATGCAGAACAGGCGAAGTCTTGAGATTCAGGGAGGATTTAATGCAGTCAGTGAGAAGTTCAGGATATGGTATTAATGTCTCCCCCAAATATAGAATTTAGCCTTGAATTTCTGGGTAAAGCTTTGCTTTACAAATATGGCCTGTTCAATAACAGTTTCACTCCCAGATCTGTGTAGTGTATTTTTGTGGCACTGAAAAAATGAGAAAGTGCTCAATTCAGTCGTTCTGTGCGTTAAAGCACTGCCAAGGCACAGTGCAAATGATGTGATTCAGATTCTTCCCTCATAAAAGTCACGGATGGGAACCATGGAGGGGAGCTCCCTCCATGACCAACAAAACATTTCGTTAGCGGAAAACTGTGGTATCTCCAGACAATTCTAAGCTTTTAGAACAATCTCCCAAACGTTTGTTAAATCCCAAGACTTTTTTCCATTTTTAAGCCAGATATAAATTCATTTTAACATCTCCCACAATATTCCCTTTTAGGGTTTCTTACTAATTCTGTTACCCTATTCCTGTCTCCTGGTCTCCCCAAAAATCTCCTATAAGCAGACGAGGGATGAGGTCATTAGCAGAAACATCTCAAATTTTAATGGGTATTAGTCCTGATTCTAGATTCTAACCTCATACTTCCTTCTTAAGCCACCTGAGGGCCTTGACTACAGGGTCAGCCAACTATTCATTAAAACCTCTGAAGGTTAGAGATTTTTTTCCCTACTTAAGTTTTCCCATCGACCTCCCACCCATCCAATATCTCATCCATTTTGAAATATAACATCCTCAAACATTAACAACTCCATTACTGCACACCCAAGTTTTAAAAAACGATTTTTGCCATCTATCCTGTCATTTACTAAAGAAAGTCACAGAAGGGAACTTCCCCAAGGTTGGGTTCTCCACTCCCTGCTGGCAGAAGAGAGACGTAGTCTGGGCTAATAGGCATTGGTTGTTTTGTTTTGTTCTTATTTTCTGTTGAGATCAACTCGGGGAAAGTTTGTCACTGATGGGTGTATACATGTTTACTCTTAGCTTTTTGCTTTTTCTGTATATGGTTTTGCATTCATTTTCCAAATTCACTTCAATATTCATTTATTTTCTTTGTTTTATATGTATGACTCAATTTTGACATTACTATTTTTGTACAAACAGCTTTTGAAATCCTGTCACGCAGTGTCCCAAACGCAAGGTAGGACTGAAACTATCATGAGCAAGATACTGCTTTCCTTCTCAATTACGTCAGTATTCTTGGTGTAGTCTGCATTATGATTCACATCTGTTCATAACTTAATTAATATTTAAGGGTTTGGAATTGAAAGCTTGATTGTTTCATGCTTGGATTTCTGATATAATTTTCAAAGCAAAATGACCAAAATCTTTGGAGGATGCTGTTGAAGTTTCAGTCAGTGTTTCCTTTTGCAGGCTTAGGAAACCGAGATCCCAGTAATGAATAAATACCCAGGCATTAAGAACGATTATATACAGTTGTCATAGGGACCTACCATAGCTAGGGCTGGGTCAGAGAGTCAGATCTTTCCCAAATATTATAATTCTCATCAATTTTAAAGAACCCCGCTAAAAGTCTGCTGGGGATCTTCTAATGGCAGATCTCTGGTCTATATGCAGAAACGTTATAGCATGACTATTTTCATGCTTTCAGCTAAGTCTGCTCTGGCCCCTAATCACCCCTCCTAAGTAAGGTGACCATAGAACTTATCACCCAAACCCAAATAGTGTAAAGAGTGAAAGGGGGTGGTGGTGTTCATAGCAAGGTCTCCAGCCAAAAAGTGGAACAGTTGCAGGCAAATGGGAGTGGTCACCCTGTTTGTATGAAAACTCTGTTAGCTCTTAGAATAATTTTTTAATATCATGATTCTTCCTTCTAAACTCTATTCAATATTATTTCTAAATGCTCAAAAAGGGAGAAGCATAGAGAATCTTCTATTATTTTCTGAACATGAAAGTAATTTTCAGTGCTGATAATGTTTCATTGTCATCTCTTATGAATACTGTTTTGTGTCGTAGTTTCATGTTTGTATATTTTTATCCATTTCTTCATTTCTCTATTAGACTACTATTATACCTTAGGCATAAGAAAATATCTGGGTAGAGGGAACCATCCGTCCTGAACTTAAGCAGAAAGATAATTCTCTGGTGGTGTTATATCCATCCTCATCAAAAAGAAATTTAAAGCCCCAATATGAAAATAACTGTATGATCCGTTGGTTAAACTAATTTTGTAACAAGGGCTTCATTTGGGACATTTAGATGCCTGTAGTATAATCTACAAAGTTGACCAAACCCCCTCTCACTAACCTTCCATTTAGTAGGGATACCCAAGCAACTCAGAATAGTGACATTAGAGCACTTGAGTATCCTCCTCTGGAAACTGAGATAAAGATATAAACCATTCTTAAATGTCCGTGATTTCAAAGTGGTGTGTCCATAAAAACGAAAAGAGGCTTTACCTTTCCTCCAAGAAGGTTACATGCATTGGACTAGGCCAAAGCATACAGATTACCAGTTACAAGGTGAAAGTTGAAATGAACCAGTTGATTTTCCCAAATTCCCAAGCAGTTATCTTACCCTTTCCACCCCCACCTCCCCCCACCACTCCCCGATCCTATTTGAGTGACATAGTCTCAGTTTATGAGATTGAGTTCACCATGACAACTTCTGGTAGTCCGTAAAGCATGAATCAGCCAAGAGAAGTGACAGCCCCCAGGGATAGTTTCAGGCAATAGATTCCAGGAACCCCACATATTCCTGCAACTAGAAAGCTGCAGGAGGCTCCAGCCAACCCAATGTAGTATGCTCTCATCTGAACATCTCCAGCAGTTAGATCCTTCAGAAATTACTTAATTACATTTCAGGATTTTCTCAGAATAAATTTTTCATAAGCAACAATTATCCTAAAAGTGATAAAATTGCTACGTAAGTCAAAACAGTGTGTTGATCTGTAGAAAGTAAATTAAAAAACAACCGGACATGACATGGGATGAGGAAGCCACCCAATATTTAGACCCTTTTTCAAATGGTTTTCCTAGCATGATATAGACTAGTAGACCTCAAACTTTAAAGTTTGTGCATAAAATTTTCCTGGGAATCTTGTAGAAGTGCAGATTCTGATTCAATCCTTCTGGGGCAGGGCCTGAGATTCTGCACTTCTAACAAGTTCCCATGCAGTGCTGATGCTGGTAGTCAGTGGACCTCAAAGGATTTAGTGACAACCTCAGTTTCAGAAGAGAAGAGAGAACCCGGGGTTGTTAAATACCTTGATGAGAGGATTTCAATGTGTGAGGCCACGTTTCTGATGTTACAGGCGAAGGAGATGCAGCAGATGGTGAAATTGGAAGCCGAGATGGACCGCAGACCAGCAACAGTGGTGTGAGACTCCAAAATGCAAACTGAGGCAGCACAACTACACACATCAAAATATCCCTTCCAAACTTCTGCACACAGATTCCCTGGAAGAAAGTAGTCTTCTTTTGTTTCCTTTAGGTAGAGACAAGATGTTACCTGAAACCACAGAGACTTAGAATGATAACATACTCCTTTTGAGCATTTTGAGTATTGAATTTCCTTAGCCAACCAAAAGTAGCTCAGATCCACAAAAATGTACTTATTCCAGTAAGGCAGAGTTTAACCATTGATAATACAACTTAAACATGTTTGCTATTAAATATCATCACAAGTAAGTGAGCTTGGTGTTCACAATTCTGCTTTGTGATGCATTAGGACATGTTTGAGCTGCAGTAAAAATAGTGCATTAACAACTTCACAGCAAGTGCATGCACTGGGGGGAGAAACAACTCTGCCTACAAATTCATCAGCAGCAGTCTACTAGACAAATAATTTTGCAGAATTTGTCTACATCTAAGTTACCTCATCAGTAAGTGCCATGTATCGACCCTGCCAAAAGAAGCTAATTTCTTGTTAAAAAAAAAAAAAAAAAAAACATGGAAATTATTAGAATGATAGAAAAATAGAACAATATACCTGTGCCAAAACTGATCAGTGTTCAAAGTGGGGGGTGACTCTGTTAGGCACAAGAAAGTTTACATCTGACATTGCTTCGTAGGAATTGCTTCTACAGATTCCAGATGCTACAGTTCACTATTACATCCTAAAGATTGTGAAGTGGTTCTTGGCAAACGTTTGTAAACGTGACCATGTATGAAGTATTTATACTCTAATTCACGCTGTTATAGAGCAAAATCATCTAAGTATTGCCATGCAACGAGATTAGTAAACTGCAATACTAGAACTATGTTTGCATGATACACGGGCACCAATTAAGACTAACCCATACAGATACAGTTAATCTAATGCCAAACAAATACTGGTTAAATACATGTATGGCACAGAATATAATCTGACTACCAAGACTTTTGGCATAACGAAAAGTCTCTATATATGTGTATATGAATTGTGGGCATTCTTGATACTTCGAGTTCTAGTTTGAAAAAATATATAACTAATTTAATTTTACACAAGAATATTTATGCAGATTTTCAGAATTTCATATCAGGAAATAACCTTTTTATGTCTGTTAAATATCAAAACACTTTGCTGCAGTGTTAATCTGCATGATCTTTAAACCCTGCTGTAGTTTGTGGCGGACAGTGCATGATACAGCATCCTGTTGGGAGTGAAGCCATGCTGCCAAGGCTAAGAGGAGCGCATGGAACCCTAGTAGTCTAGAACTAATCAGATTCCTGATTTTAGTACACACAGCACCTACTGAGTTGTATATGCTTGTACAAATCGAGTCTGTGTTCCTCTGAACAAAGCAGAGAAAATTGTTACTGTCAATATTGAAATTAAACCTCCAACTTCTCTAATAAAATACTAAAACCCACTTAACATGTGGCTGAGTGTTTGCTCTCAAGGCTGCTTTCAAGTACATCCTTTGCCTCTTCCATAAATGATCGCTTGGGGCTTTTTCATGCCCCTAGCCCGTTTTCCCTCAAATGATACAAGACCTGCTGATTCTGGTTGACCCCCAAATCTAATTTACTTGTTTTACTTAGGATTCGAACTGGTTGCTGGTTATCTGTAAAATAATAGTGGTGGACTACACATCTTATAACACTACCTCTCATGAAAAAGCATAGCGATTAAAATATTGGCACATGTAAATACCCGTTTTCACAGCCTCCAAGTGGCTCTTCCTCATCAGATCAAATGGCTTCTCCACGCTGTAGCGCTTGACTGAATTCCTCACTTGCTGCCTCTTTCCTCTGCTTCTGAGAGGTACTCCTACTTTTCCCATCTCTACTCTGGCATCTCATCCTCCTACCCCACCATAAATAAATTTTCCAGAGCTATAACCTGACCAGGGGCATAACCTGTACTGTGTTCAGTACTGAGACATGTTGCTTCCAAAAGATACCATTGGAGTAGGGTTAAAATGCACACACAATTACAGTGTACCTGTGCTGGTTTGAATGTATTATGTCCCCCAGAAAAAGCCATGTTCTTTGATTCAGTCTTGTGGGGCAGGCATTTTGGTGCTGATTAGATTTGCATGGAAATGCGCCCCACCCAGCTATGGGTGATGACTCTGATTGGATATTTCCATGGAGGTGTGGCCCCACCCATTTAGGGAGGGCCTTGATCAGTGGAACCATATAAATGAGCTGACAGGCAGAGGGAAATCAGTGCAGCTGTGAGTGATGTTTTGAAGAGAAGCTACAGCCAAGAGGAACGCTTGAGGAAAGCACAGAAGCTGCAGATGAGAGACAGCCGTTAAAAGCAGACTCTTGCTCCGGAGAAGCTGAGAGAGGACAAATACCCCAAGTGCAACTAAGAGTGACATTTTTGAGGAACTGCAGCCTAGTCGCAAATGTCCTGGGAGAAAGCCATTTTGAAACCAGAACTTTAGAGCAGACACCAGCCATGTACTTTCACAGCTAACAGAGGTTTTCCAGACATCATTGGCCATCCTCCAGCGAAGGTACTCGATTGCAAAATTCTCAGAGGAGAATTTTGCTTTAGGACTAGAACAGTACCACAAAAACACATTCTATTGTCTCTTTCATATTGCACTCAAAACCTGTATTCTCACTTATAAAGGAAAAAGAAAGTTGCCAATTAATGTCTCATTCTCTTATGGATTAGAAAATGCTGTCAGGGACTTTCAATTGCTTTGGAGTCAAATCCCCTGGTAAGAGCTCCCTCCCCATTCAGGAGGTCTCCCTGTCTCTCTCCATGGGTGGGGAAATGCCTGGCAGTGGGGAGGAGCATCTGGTCACCTTGCCAAGTGGGCCCTTCCACCCCGGGGTCTTGAGGTCCCTGCTCAGCACAGCCCTTATCCTGAGCCCAGGTTACTCCAGCATTCCCCTGGGATCTGTAGGAACTTCTGCATGCCTCAGCAGCTGGATGGGCTGTGAGCAATCACAGGTGGTAGCTCAAGTCCATCCATCTAAATGCCTCCTTTGGCGCTTTGTAAGCTACCAGCGCTGTATTCTAATGCCATGGGTATTTCTCCAAGAGGCTTGCAATTCTCTAGAGCTATGCCCCGAGAAGCAAGAAGCAAGCCTATCTGGGCTTTTGCTGCCTCTTGGTTCTCCCAAACCCAGGACTTTTTGTTCAAATGCAGATCCAGGGAACTTGAGTCTCAATTCTTGCCTTTCTCCCTCTCAGCCAAAAACAATTTTCTGCCTTCCATTTCTGACTGATTAGAATGTCCTTACAGTACTGTACTTCTCCTTCCATAAGTAAATTGTTCTCCCCTTTTTAGGGAATAAAAGCCTCCATGGAAAAGAAACCAGATTTCCCAAATAGGGAAACCCATCAGAGAGTACCATATTTCATCAAATTAACACACTATTGCTTATAAGATGGGCTTTTATTTTATAAACCACAAAGAATGAAAATACGCTGCCAGTTAAACTGCAGCACCATCCTTTGATTATAAGACATCTCAATTTCAGAGCTGTTAGAAAGTAAAAAATATGTGCAGCTTGGAATCCATGAAACATATGGTATGTTATGGATTACATTGTGTTCCCCAGGAAGATATCTTCAAATCCAAATCCCCTAGTCCCATGAATGTGATCCTGTTTGGAAAGAGGATCTCTGAAGATCTTATTAGTTAAGAGGAGGCCAAACGGGATCAGGGTAGGTTCTGATGCAGGATGAGCAGTGCCCTCACAGGGGGAGGAAAACAGAAGTTGGCCATGTGAGCCGAGACCACGTTATGCCACAGATTTCCGGAACACCCCCAAGGAACCCTACAGGCTCAGGAGGAAGCGTGGGGCGCTGTTGACACATCTTGATTTTAGACCAATAGCTCCCAAAACTGTAAGACAGCAAAATTACTATAGTTTTAAGACATACCGTTTTTTGTCTTTTTGTTACAGCAGCCCCAGCAAACACATAACTACTTCAAAAATATTATACAAGTTCCTCAAACACCAAGCCTTAAAGGGAGACAGGGAACAAGTTTTAAAGATGGGGATAAGAAAATCATCATATCACAAAACCGAAACTAAGGGACATGCCTGAAAATGGATTTCAAATTTATCAATGAGCTTCCTGGAAAGCAATTCAAAAAGGGAACGAAATGTCTTTTACTGCGTTTAGAGAATCTTCTATTTTTCCTTAGCTGTTTCATTCAATCACTTGACTTCAACTTCTACTTTTCTGCATATAAGTATCAAATCTGTAATTTTAACCTTGGTCTTACTTCCCCCAAACCCTGGTTCTTCCTGTAAGACCGTTGGAGTTAAATAAATGGCCTATATGCACATTGTGTATAATCAATAAAAAACAGAGACCCTTCATCTGGCCTTGCTGTTCATGTTAACAGTACGAAACAGGGCTAAACCTTGGGGCCCTCTTACTCTGCCTCACCTCATTTCCTCCCATGTCCAGTCCAGTCCATTGTTAAAGCCTATGATTCTACCCTGTCTTGGAAGCTCCCCTCTCCTTCCTTACAACTTCTCTCACTACTCCTCTCATGCTTAGAATTTTGGGTAACATCCTAGTGAATTTCTTAGCCCTTCAAATCCCTTCTACACACAGCGTAATCTCCCCCACAAGTGACAGCTCTGTTCATGTTATTTTTCTGCTCATAAATGCTGAATTCTCATCCACTCCCTAAGGAGTAAGGTAGAAATTTCGGAAATCGTCATTCAGTTCCTGGCCCCAACCCTCCTCACCCAGCCAATCTGAATTCTCTGTTGACTAACACATCACACATCTTTTCTAACCACATCACATAATGATGGCCTCTCAGGCCTTAGAAAGCAAGCTGAAAAGCCACCATCAAAAAACGTTCTATCTTTCCCCCCACCAAGCAAGAAATAGTTTGTCCTTCAGAATTCATCAGTTTGTATTTTGAAAACCATTTATGCATATGATTTTTCAACCCAGCCCAGACTGATTTCTTTGCAGACTTTGTTCATTTTCAGCACATTGCTTTGCAAAGAACAGGTACTCAGTAACCATCAGATGACTAAGTTATTTTTTGTCCGGTAGACAGAAGGATTTGTCACTGTCTGTGTGGCCTTTTGGACAGGAAATGTCTTTGAAAACCTGAAGAAAGGCTTAAGAAAGTTTTGCAATTTGTCTTCTCAATTCCAAGAAAACCAATTTTCCTCTAATTGTTAATGTCCTTTGATGTGTGAGTACAATTCAAAACAGAATGACTATCACAACAGCCAACAGGCACTTAGAAGTGTGGGCCCATCAACATTAAGTGTGATGAGAGTGTGGGAATATCCCTTACTATTTCAGTGTGGAGCTTGTTTTAGGGATGCCACATTCCCCACCTGAAATCGCTTCTCCATCATCACATGTATAAATCTAATAGAAGACCACAATTTCTACAACATTTCCTTGATGCTTGGCTTTTAACAGAATCCCAAGCACGAACTTTAATAACTGCATCTTTAGTGTCATCATAATTCCTGGGTAGTGCCTCTGGGATGAATTTTTATGAGATATCTTCTTTAATAACATTTCATGAAAAGTGTTCTGCTCCATGGGTTATAATAATGAAAAAGTGTTAGAGGAAGGAGCAGGGAGATAGTTAGAAATAGCAGCATCATTGCTTTTATGTTAAAGGAAAAAATAGGTGCCCCTGCTTATCTTGATAAGTAACACTGCCTCTTCTGCTAGTAGTACTTTCTTGAAAGTTCTGGGGTGATGTGTAGTTCTTGGGAGCTGCTTCATCTCAGAAATCTTTGAGATTCCTTGAAGTCTCTACATCAAGAAAAACTTTGGAAAAATATTCCAAAGGTGACCACTTTTCTGTTGTATACCTGATCACTTACACCATGACCCAATAGCTATAAATGAATCAGAATGTACCCCCAAAAAATTGGCCTTTGGTTCTTTCTGAACTTTGATATCATATGATGTGAATGAAGAAGTAGTACGTTGATGTATCAAAATTCTCATTGTTCACCCTTTTCAAGTAATGTGTGTATTTAACTTTCTCAAAGTTGACACCCAGCTTTTTACCTTCTATCATTTGCTTTTCCCTAGGAAAAAGTTACTATCCATGTTAGGGTGTGGCACTCCTCAGCGTGTTGAGCTCTACAGACTGCAACACTCTATTACAAATTCACCTGTACTACCCTGACTATCCACACAAACTGTTGTATTGGACACATCTTCAATATTGAACAAACTTGATTCATTCATTGATCAAATATTTATTAGTAATGCGTCATTTAAAAAAATTCCTTGCCCTTACAACTTTGAGCCATGAGTGTGTGGTAGATGGATTGTATTAATGGCTCCAGTTTGTCATGCCTTCCTGTACCCCTGCCTTTTGGTAGTGCCCCCTGCACTGACTCTGGTCTTGGTCATGTGATTTGCTTTGGCCAATGGGACAGCAGCAATCTTGACTCAACCAGTGACTCCAGACCAAGACTCCATGCTTGGTGCACCTTGTATTTCATTGTTCCTTTCTGTTTTCTTCTTAACGTTCTGAGGGTCTGTTGTTCACTTTCTCTCACCCAGACTGCTGATACTTTCAACTATCTTTGTTATTTGACACACTCCTCCTCCTCCTCCTCCTCCTCCTCCTCCTCCTTTCTTTTACTTTTTCCCTCATATTTTACTTTTTGTTTGTTTGTAAACCTTCTCTGTCCTTCCTTTGGGCTCCTCAGTCAATCAAATTACATCAAATCACCTCTTAGTTAATACTGCTAATATCCATTTTGGGGCATTTTGTTTGTTTGCATCATGGGTCCAACTACAAGCACCAGAAAAATGAAAACCATTCAGATAAATGGGGAATTAGTTTACCACATCATTTTGTTCCAATGACCTAAAATACAGGACACAGGTTTTTTTATTTTGTAGTCTGGCAGTGGAAATATATGGTATTTGAGAAGTTACCCTGGTATTAAACATTTTAAAGAAAGAAATACAGAGGCAGATATTAGACATTAATAGAAGTGTTAAATAATTTGCGCTAAATAATATATCCTGAAATAAAATACAGCAAGTAAAAATGCTTTCTACTGCTTGGAATTATATTAAGCTGAATACCCACCAATGTTACAACCCAGCAGTTCTACTCCAAGAGAAATGAGTGCATATGCTCATCAAAAGACACATACTTCAACATAATGAAAAACTAGAAACAACTCAAATGTTCAGCAACAAGAGAATGGGTCACCAAGTATGGTATATTATACAGTGGAAAACTACACATTAATTAAAAAGAATTAAACACTGCTACACACAACACGGATGAGTCACACAGGCAGAATGTTAGTGAAATAAGCCAGACACACAAAAATAAGCACCTACCTTATGATTCCAAGTACATGAAGGTCAAGGATAGGTAACATTAATTTATGTTGAAGGAGATCAGAAGAGTCGTTCCATCTGAGGGCGCCTTCTGGGATGATGGGAATGCTCGACAGAAGCGGTTCTCAAAGTGTGGAACAAGGACCACTTGGTAGGCCAAAGTGTCCCAAGATCCTTTCAGAGGATCTGCGAGGTCCTCTTTTCTCCAAGTCCATCTCTGTGGGAGGCCGTATTTTCTTCGTATACTTCAACTAAAACAATATTTCACAACAGATTGAATGAATAAATAGATATCAGAACTCAGCTGACTTCTATGAAGCCAGACATTAAGATTTTTAACAATGTAAAACAATGCCACTCACCTCATTTTTTAGCAGTTATTTTTCAGGAAAATGTGTTATTTTAATATGTTATTTGTATGCTAACATGCGATGTGCTTATTGTTTTTAATGAATTGGTAAAAATTTTTAAACTCAGTTTCCATTTTTAATCTAGTCATATGGACAGATCTAACTCTCATAAGCAAAAGCTCTGAGTTTCTCAAAAAAATTTTTAAATGTAAAGGAGTTCTGGAGAGCAGCTGCCACTGTTGGGTGTAGAAATTGGAATCCCTGCACCTCATTAACAATGAAGCAGGGTTCCAACATGCCGGCCTTTCTCAGCAAGCTGTGGACACTCGTAGAGGAAACCCACACCAATGAATTTATCACCTGGAGCCAGAATGGCCAAAGTTTTCTGGTTTTGGATGAACAAAGATTTGCAAAAGAAATTCTTCCCAAATACTTCAAGCACCATAACATGGCAAGCTTTGTGAGGCAACTGAATATGTACGGCTTCTGTAAAGTAGTACATATCGACTCTGGGATTGTAAAGCACGAACGAGATGGTCCTGTTGAATTTCAGCATCCTTACTTCAAACAAGGCCAGTACGATTTGCTGGAAAACATTAAAAGGAGGGTTTCATCTTCAAAACCAGAAGAAAATAAAATTCGTCAGGAAGGTTTAACAAAAATTATAAGTAGTGCTCAGAAGGTTCAAATAAAACAGGAGACAATTGAGTCCAGGCTTTCTGAATTGAAAAGTGAGAATGAATCCCTTTGGAAGGAGGAGTCAGAATTATGAGCAAAACACACACAACAACAACAAGTTATTCGAAAGATTGTCCAGTTTATTGTTACATTGGTTCAGAATAACCAATTTGTGAGATTAAAACGTAAAAGGCCTCTGCTTCTAAACACAAATGGAGCCCAAAAGAAGAATCTGTTTCAGCACATAGTCAAAGAACCAGCTGATAATCACCATCATAAAGTTCCACACAACAGGACTGAAGGCTTAAAACCAAGGGAGCGGATTTCTGATGGCATCATTATGTATGATGTTCCTGATGATAATCCAGATGAAGAAAATATTCCAGTTATTCCAAAAACTAATGAGGATGGTATATCTGATCCCTCCAGCTGTAGCCAGTACCCTGATATTGTCATTCTTGAAGATGACAATGAAGATGAGTTATGCACCTGTTATTCAGAGTGGGGATCAGAGTGAACCACCCAGCAAGGCCCTAAATTCAGGCAGTGATGGCAGCAGCCCACTCATGTCTAGTGCCATCCAGCTAAATGGCTCTTCCAGTCTGACCACAGATGATTCCATGACCATGATGGATTCCATTTTGAATGATAACATCAATCTTTTGGGAAAGGTTAAGCTGTTGGATTATCTTGACAGTATTGATTTCTATTTAGAGGACTTCCAGGCCATGCTGTCAGGAAGACAGTTTAGCATAGACCCAGATCTGCTGGTTGATCTTTTCACTAGTTCTGTGCAGATGAATCCCACAGATTATATCAATAATACAAAATCAGAGAATAAAGGATTAGAAACTGCCAAGAACAATGTAGTGCAGCCAGTTGCAGAATAAGGAAGAAACTCTAAACCCATACCAGATAAGCAGCTCATCCACTACACTGCCTCTCCGCTTCTTGCATTCCTGGATGGGAACCCCTCTTCTGCTGTTGAACAGGGGAGCACGGAATCATCAGAAGTCATGTCTTCTGTAGATAAACCCATAGAAGTTGATGAGCTTCTGGACAGCAGCCTTGACCCAGAACCAACCCAAAGTAAGCTTGTTTGTCTGGAGCCATTGACTGAAGCTAAAGCTAGTAAAGCCACACTGTTTTATTTATGTGAACTTGCTCCTGCACCTCTGGACAGTGATATGCCACTTTTAGGTAGTTAAATCCTCAAGAACTGGACTATATGTATATATATTCATCAAAATGATGAAGTATTTATTTTAAAGTATCATTTGGTACTTTTTGTAAATTGCTTTGTTTTGTTTAGTCAGATACTGTGGAATCTAAAGCACCTTCTGCTTTTCTCCTAACTGCACACTCTAACAAAGCTCTCAGATGTTATTCAAATGCATAGCTACATGAGATATAATGCACATTATTGGCATAAATTTAGGTTGGATTCAAAGGGCCATTTTTCTCCAATTGCAGCAAATTAGATTTCTCTTTTACTTATATGCCTATTAACCCCAGTTTAACTTTTGCTTCTTTTGTTTGTTTTACTTGTTTGATGCTCTCTGATTGCATTGAGTGTAAGTCTCTAGAGCTAATGGTTAGAACGCCTAAAGCTTTCTCTGTTTCAGTTTTTTTATTATAATTTTTTTAATATTCAATTTATTAAGATATATTCACATACCACGCAGTCATACAAAACAAATCGTACATTCGATTGTTCACAGTACCATTACATAGTTGTACATTCATCACCAAGATCAATCCCTGACACCTTCATTACCACACACACAAAAATAACAAGAATAATAATTAAACTGAAAAAGAGCAATTAAAGTAAAAAAGAACACTGGGTGCCTTTGTCTGTTTGTTTGTTTGTTTCCTTCCCCTATTTTTCTACTCATCCATCCATAAACTAGACAAAGGGGAGTGTCGTCCTTATGGCTTTCCCAATCCCAATGTCACCCCTCGTAAGCTACATTTTTATACAATTGTCTTCGAGATTCATGGGTTCTGGGTTGTAGTTTGATAGTTTCAGGTATCCACCACCAGCTACCCCAATTCTTTAGAACCTAAAAAGGGTTGTCTAAATTGTGCGTAAGAGTGCCCACCAGAGTGACCTCTCGGCTCCTTTTGGAATCTCTCTGCCACTGAAGCTTATTTCATTTCCTTTCGCATCCCCCTTTTGGTCAAGAAGATGTTCTCCATCCCACGATGCCGGGTCTACATTCCTCACCGGGAATCATATGCCACGTTGCCAGGGAGATTCACTACCCTTGTTCCAGTTACCTTTATTAAATATTTTTCACTTGGCTTATTTTTAAAGCTGGGAACATAAAGTGCCCGCAACTTGTAAAACTTCATCTGTCTCTCTTGGTTCAGAGAAGTTCATTTATGTTCAGAGACGTTCATTCATGCTCAACAGGAGAGGAAAAGTGTTCATTAGTGCTCACTGTCTGATATGGTTCCAACTCCATACATATGTATGGAAAGAAGGATGGGATGGAATCAGCACCATCCACTCAGCAGGACTAGTTTTAGGTAGAAGTTTTTCTGGTTTGTGTTTTTTTGAACCGCACTATTTAGTAAAATAAATACAATGAATGTTGAGTAAAAAAAAAAAAAAAAAAAAAAAATGTAAAGGAGTCCTGAGACTAAGGATTTCTTGAACCCCTGGTCTGTAGCCTGAGCTGGGTGATGGTTACATGGGTGTATATGTAAGAAAACATCAATCAAACAATACACTTAAGATTCATGCACTATGTATCTAGATGTCTCAATAAAAACCAGGTTTTAAAAAAACACTGCTGTAGATGAATTGTTCATGGTGTAAAAAACTGGGAAAAATTAAATACGTAATTTAGTATGCAAAAACATACATACAGAGCAGAAGGAATTATGTCAAAATAGCAGAGCTTATTTCTGAAGCCTGTTGCTGAGGGCAAGCCAGCTAAGAGGCATAATTATCTAGAAGAGTTTTGAGTATAAAATTAAATCAGCAGGCCTTTCTCGTCTGGAGAGGCCACTCCACGCCTCTCATAGAAAGAACAGGAAAGCCTAGGCTGAGTGTGTGTGTCTGGGTGGGCGGTGCAGA
Organism: Choloepus didactylus; assembly: GCF_015220235.1. Lineage (NCBI taxonomy): Eukaryota > Metazoa > Chordata > Mammalia > Pilosa > Megalonychidae > Choloepus > Choloepus didactylus. Next base: position 25,183,748 of record NC_051325.1, on the reverse strand, counting down.
GAGTTTGATGGAGAATATTCTCTCTTCATTCCTCCCTTCCTGCTTTTTCTATACTACCTCTCCAGTTAGCAAGCAATGGCAAAAGGAGTTGAACTAAGAGAGGTTCTGACAAGGGACAGGAAATGACACATCCAGGAAAAGAACGGAAGGATCCACTTAGAAAAGGAAGTAGCTGTCAGCCTAAAGAGAACCTGGAGGCTGAATAAATTGGACACAAATAGTCTCAAGGGAATTCTGCAGTAAAGTTAAGTAACATACAGAGCAAAGTGGAAGTGGGTATTCCAGTTTGCTAATGCTGCCTTTTAGCAAAACACCAGCTTTTATAAAAGGGGGTTTGTTCGGTTACAAAGTTACAGTCTTAAGGCCATGAAGTGTCTAAGGTAAGTCATCAACAATTGGGTACCTTCACTGGAGGATGGCTATTGGCTTCTGGAAAACCTCTGTTAGCTGGGAAGGTATGTGGCTGGTGACTGCTCCAGAGTTCTGGTTTCAAAATGGCTTTCTCCCAGGACGTTCCTCTCTAGGCTGCAGCTCCTCAAAAATGTCACTCTTAGTTGCTCTTGTGGCGTTTGTCCTCTCCTAGCTTCTCCAGAGCAAAAGTCTGCTTTCAAAGGCCGTCTCCAAAATGTCTCTGTAAACTGCAGCTCTTCTCTCAGCTCCTGTGTCTTCAAAGTGTCCCTCTTGGCTGTAGCAAGCTTGCTCCTTCTGTCTGAGCTTATATAGGGCTCTAGTAAACTAATCAAGGCCCAGGGTGAATGGGTGGGGCCACACCTCCATGGAAATTATCCAATCAGAGTCATCACCCACAGTTGGGTGGGTTGCATCTCCATGGAAACACTCAAAGAATTACAGTCTAATCAACACTAATACGTCTGTCCACACAAGATTGCGTCAAAGAGAATGGCATTTGGGGGGACATAATATATTCATAAGACTGCAATCTGCTAATATAGATGCTAACTTTCTACTTGTAGAGATCAGCAAAGCAGTGTGTCAAAGAACAAATCACACTGACCAAGGCTTAAATCCTAACTCTACTATTTACTAGCTGTGGACTTTGGGCATGCTACTGACCCTCACTAAATTCCAGCCTCCCCACCCACCCCGCAATCTGTAGAATGGGCATAATACCACCTACCTCCCTGGGCTGGTAGGTGGTAATATGAGAATTAAATGAGATTTCAAATGCAAAACACATACGGTGTCAGGCATACCTAAGTATTCAGTGAGTGGTATTTTTTAAAAATCATTACTAGCTATGTTTTATTATTCTCTTTTTGACTGAGAATACTTCACAATGTAATCTATAGAAACCCTTTTAGGAATTTGTAAACCATATAACTTCATTATTTTTGTATGGAGTATGAAGACATGTATTAGAAACATTTAACATAAAATGTATTATAAAATATTGATTGGTTAACAAAGTTCATTTCAATGAAATCTTCAATACCATTCATTACATAACTTTAGAAAAATGAATTGCAACTTTTTTCAATGTGCCATGCTTTAAAGGAAGAAACTATGACAATCAGTAGGTAGGAAAAGAGGATGATTTCTCAGTTATTACTCAAAAATGGCATATTGAAGGAGGATTGTTCTAACTTATTATAATAAAATCATTATATAGAAGATCATCATGCAAAATAATTGGAATGAGCAAGAGTCCACTTAAAATAGCAACTAAATTTTATATTAAATAGGTTTGCTTGGGATTTTATCTGAAGAAGTAAAAATTATGAAAAAGGTTATTTTAGCTTATATTTAACAGATTTATGTATATAGTTACCACCGTTCATTATATCTGATATACTTTGAATCAAATGCAGCTCATTTGCTGTAACTTTTCAGTAAAAAAAAAGGGGGACTCATTTACAGAACATCCTCCTCTTCGATTTGGACTTGGGCAGCATTTTATAAAGAACTCTGTTAATTTGCCTGAGTCGCTTGTAAATAAATGCACTGATCATCAGGTTATTCTCTTTTGAAGCACTAGCCTGTCATGGATTTTCCTCATTCTTGCTTTTTTTTTTTAGCCTAAATCAGCCAGCTCCTGGTTCTTCAGTGACTTTATCTAGGTTTTGAGCAGTTCTTTAGCATCATTTTCATAAACCTCAAGTATCTTGCAGTTTTTGAAAGTTGACTTTACAACTAATTTACACTGTATTTGCATTGCGTTATCTTATATTTCCAACATCCTACAATCAACATTGGCATTCAAAGACTTTTGCTGGGAGTCACAACGTAGACTTTGTATTACTGCTAAACAAGGAGAAACATTTGAAGCAGAATATAAGAGGGTTAACACTTTAATGAATTTATCTTTTCTGTTATGATGACTTTCACTTCCCTATATAATCTCATGACTCCTTGAACTAAGATAACAGAAACTATGACAATCAAAAGGACTTGGGAAACTTTCCCCAAAATCTATTTGGGTTGGTTTTTGACTCATACAAGTAACCAGCCATCATACAAAAGCTTTTTCTGTTAATTTATAAGTGTTGGCACTGATAGAGAGTTGAATACATCCATGGGAATTTTTTTAAATTTAAAGCTTTATTAAGATACAATTAGCATACCATACAGGTCACCAATTTAAAATGTACAAATCAGTAATTTTTAGTATATTCAGAGATACATGCAACCATCGTGACAGTCAATTTTAGGACATTTTCATCACCCCAAAAAGAAACCCTAAACCCATTAAGTCACTGCCCATTACCCCAGCCCTAGGTAATTACCAATCTACTTTCTGTCCTTAAGGATTTGCTTATTCTGAACATCTGATATAAATAGATCTATTTTGTTCTTTTGAGACATTTTTTCATTTAGCATAATATTTTCAAGGTTCATCCACTTTGTAGCATGTCTGAGTATCTCATTCCTTTTTTTAAAAATTTAATTTTATTGAGATTGTTCACATACCACACAATACTCCAAAGATCCAAAGTATACAATCAGTTGCCCACGGTACCATCATACAGCTGTGCATCCGTCACAATTTTTTTTTCAAGTTTTAGAACACTTTCATTGCTCCAGAAAAGAAATAAAGACAAAAAAAAAGGAAACTCAAATCCTCTCATACCCCTAACCATCCCCCCCTCCATTATTGACTCAAAGTATTGGTATAGTACATTTGTTACTGTTGATGAAAGAATGTTAAAATACTACTAACTGTAGTATATAGTTTACAATAGGTATATTTTGTTCCCTATATGCCCCTCTATTATTAAGTTCTAGTTATAGTGTCATACATTTGTTCTAGTTCATGAAAGAGATTTTTGATATTTGTACAGTTAATCACGGACATTGCCCACCACAAGATTCACTGTTTCATACATTCCCATCTTTTAACCTCTAACTTTCCTTCTGGTGACACACATGACTCTGAGCTTCCCCTTTCCACCACATTCACGCACCATTCAGCACTATTACTTATTCTCACAACATGCTACTGTCACCTCTGTCCATTTCCAAACACTTAAGTTCAACCTAGTTGAACATTCTGCTCATAATAAGCAACTGCTCCCTATTCGTTTAACCTTGTTCTATATCCTGGTAACTTATATTTCATGTCTATGAGTTTCCATATTATAATTAGTTCATATCAGTGAGACCCTGCAATATTTGCCCTTATGTGTCTGATTTATTTCAGTCAATATAGTGCCCTCAAGCTTTCTTCATCAACCTGTTTTTGTTTTTTTTAAGACAGTTTTATTCACACACCATACACTCCATCCTAAGTAAACAATCCATGGTTCCCTGTATAGTCACTATTTATGTATTCACCACCATCACCACTATCTATATAATGACATCTCCATTTCTTCCACAAAGAAGGAGGAAGAGTCAAAGTAGACAAAAGAAAAAGGAAAAAGAGGGGAAAAAAATGTGACAGCTAGGAAGCAACAAAAGGAAAGATAGAATTAAATTAAAGTAGAAAAAGACTCAGACAACATCACCAATGCCAAGAGTCCCATACCCCTCCCTTATGTCCCCCACTTAAAGGCATTTAGCTGTGGCATATTGCCTTTGTTATATTAAAGGAAGCATAATACAATGTTTCCATTAATTACAGCCTCTAGTTTGCATTGATTGTATTTTTCCCCCAATACCACCCTGTTTTTAACACCTTGCAGGATTGACATTCATTTGTTTTCCCTCATGTAAGAACATATTTGTACATTTTATCACAATTGTTGAGCACGCTAGGTTTCACTGAGTTATACAGTCCCTGTCTTTATCTTTCCTCTTTCCTTCTGGTGTCCCACATGGTCCCAACCTTTCTCTTTCAGCCATACTCACAGTCATCTTTGTTCAGTGTACTTACATTGTTGTGCTACCATCACCCAAAATTGTGTTCCAAACCTCTCACACCTGTCTTTTCCTATCTGTCTGCAGTGCTCCCTTTAATATTTCCTGTAGATCAGGTATCTTGTTCATAGACTCTCTCATTGTCTGTTTGTCAGAGAGTATTTTAAACTCTCCCTCATATTTGAAGGACAGTTTTGTGGGATAAAGGACTCTTGGTTGGTGGTATTTCTTTTTCACTCTCTTAAATATATCACACCACTTCCTTCTTGCCTCCATGGTTTCTACTGAGAAATCCACACATAGTCTCATCCAGCTTCCTTTGTATGTGATGGCTCGCTTTTCTCTTGCTGCTTTCAGATTCTCTCTTTGTCTTTGATGTTTGATAATCTGATTATTAAGTGTCTTGGTGTAGACCTATTCAGATCTATTCTGTTTGGGGTATGCTGCACTTCTTGGATCTGTAAATTTATGTCTTTCATAAGAGATGGGAAATTTTCATTGATTATTTCCTCTATTATTGCTTCTGCCCCTTTTCCCTTCTCTTCTCTTCCTGGGACACCAATGACATGTACATTTATGTGTTTCATGTAGTCATTCAATTCCCTGAGATGTTGCTCATATTTTTTCATTCTTTTCTCTATTTGTTCTTTTGTGTGTGGGATTTCAGGTGTCATGTTCTCCAGTTCCTGAGTGTTTTCTTCTGCCTCTTGAGATCTGCTGTTGTATGTCTCCATTGTGTCTCTCATCTCTTGTGCTGTGCCTTTCATTTCCATAGATTCTGCTGGTTATTTTTTCAGACTTTCAGTGTCTACCTTATGTATGCCAGTGTTTTCATCATACCCCTCATCTCTTTTGCCATATCGTCCATAAACTTGTTGAATTGATTTAGCATTAGTTGTTTCAATTCCTGTATCTCAGTTGAAGTGTAAGTTTTTCTTCCTTTGACTGTGCCATATCTTCATTTTTCTTAGTGTAGGTTGTAGTTTTCTATTGTCTAGGCATCTGGTTTCCTTGGTTACCCCAATCAGGTTTTCCCAGACCAGAATGGGCTCAGGTCTCAGAAGGGGGCAATATTCAGTATCAGGTTTCCCTGAGGGTGTGTCTTAGAAGATTGACACATCCTGTGAGGCCTCTAGCTGCTGTGCTTTTCCTAGCCTGACCAGCGGGTGGCGCCTGTCAGCCTGTCACTCCTGACTGGTGTAAAGAGGTGTAGCACCACTAGTTTCTGTTTTGGTTGTTTTCCCCCAGGCTCTGGGGTCTGGTTCTGAATGGAAGTCTGGTAGTTGAGCTGGGCAACACCTCCTTCCTCTTAGGGAAGATACACCCCCTAGGAAGTTATCATCTGCATTTAAATACATTCCTTTTCTCTCTGACTCTGCTATCTGTACCCTTGTCTTGGTTAGAATGCTGTGTACTGAGGTTTTCTCCACTGAGCCACTCAGGTTGTAGGAGAGAAAAAGGGACAGAGAGCCCCCTTTCAGAGCTAGTCCACAGACCCCCAATTTCACTCATTGGCCAGAGTTAACACTGGTCTTCGCTGCTCCCCCTCCCAGGACAGCAGAGTCTTCTGGTTCTTTAAGGTCAGTCATCACTAAAAGCCTCTGTCTGCTTATTGGGGATTTGTAGCTTGTATTGAGCAGTCCACATTTGTTAATTAAAACCCCAGTTGGAACTGGACTGAGGTATAGTCACTTATTCGGAGAGTGAGGTTTTGCCATTCGGCCTGCCATGGGGGGAGGGGCTCCCGGCGCAGTTCCACAGCTTTTACTTACAGATTTTATGCTGCAATCACAGGCATTCCTCCAAATCCAGGTTGGTGTATGATGTGTGTACAGTCATGGTTGTCCCCCAGCAGTTATTCCGGATTATTTACTAGTTGTTCCTGGTTATTAGTTATTCCAGGGGACTAACTAACTTCCACTCCTCTCTGTGCTGGCATCTTGCTGCCTCTTCCCTCATTCCTTTTTGTTGCTGAGTAATAATACATTGTATGGATATACCATATTTTGTTTATCCATTCATCAGTTGACAAACATTCAGGCCTATTCCACTTTCGGACTGTGATGAATAATGCTGCTGTGAGCATCCATATACAAGTTTTTTGCATGGACATATGTTTTTGTGTTTTTTAGGTATATACCTAGAAGTGGACTTGTTGGGTCATATGATGACTCTATGTTTAATCTTTTGAGGAACTGCCAGACTGTTTTCAGAAGTAGCTGCACCATTTTACATTTCCACCATCAGTATATGAAGGCTCTGATTTTTTTCTACATCCTTGCTAACACTTGTTTTGTCTGTCTTTTTATTATAGTCATCCTAGTAAGCATGAAACAGTTTCTCATTTTGCTTCTTTTTTTAAATGCAATTTTATTGAAATATATTCACACACCATACAAACCATTCAAAGCATACAAACAATGGGTCACAGTATAATCACATAGTTGTGAATTCAGCACCATGATCAATTTTAGAACATTTTCATTACTCCAGAAAAGAAATAAAAAGAAAAAAGAAAACCCAAATCCTCCCATATCCCTTATCCTCCACCTCTATTATTGACCCATAGTATTGGTATAGTACATTTGTTACTGTTGGTAAAAGAATATTACTTATGATATTACTGTTAACTACAGTCCATGGTTTGCAATGGGTACATTTTCCTCCATATACCCCTCTGTCATTAATTCCTTGTAATAGTGTCATACATTTGTTCTAGTTCATGAAAGAACTTTTAAAAATTTGTCCAGTTAATCACAGTCATCGTTCACCACAAGATTCACTGTCTTATACATTTCCATGTTATAATCTCCAACTTTTCTTCTGGTGACATACATAACTAAACTTTCCCTTTTGACCACATTCACACACCATTCAGTACTGTTAATTATTCTCACAATAACAGGCTACCATCACTTCTATCCATTTCCAAACATTTAAGTTTGACCCAGTTAAACATTCTGCACATATTAAGCACCACTCCCCATTCTTTAGCCTCATTCTGTATACTGGTAACCTATATTCTAGATTTTATGTCTATGAGTTTACATATTATAATTAGCTCATATTAGTGAGATCATACATTATTTGTTCTTTTGTGTCTGACTTATTTCACTCAACTGTGCTCCAGGACTTCATCCCTTCTTACTGCTGAATAATGTCCCATCATATGTATATACCATGTTTTGTTTATCCATTTGTCACTTGATGGACACTTGGGGGTCATTTCCATCTTTTGACAATTGTGAATAATACTGCTATGAACACTGGTGTGCCAATGTCTGTTGACATCCCTGCTTTCAGATCTTCTGGATATATACTGCATAGCAGGATTGCTGCATCGTAAGATAACCTTATACTTAGCTCCCTGAGGAACCGCCAAACCATCCTCCATAGCAGCTGCACCATTTTACATTCCCACCAACAGTGAAGAAGTGTTCCTATTTCTCCACATCCTCTCCAACACTTGTAGTTTCCTGTTTGTTTGATAGCGGCCATTCTAGTAGATTTTAGATATCTAATTGTGGTTTTGATTTGTATTTCCCTAACAACTAATGATGCTGAACATCTTTTCATTTGCTAATTGGCTATTTTATATCTTTTTTAGAGAAATGTCTATTCAGATCTTTTGCCATTTTTTTAATTGGGCTGCCTTTTTAGTACTGAGTTGTAGGAATTCTTTATATATTCTGGACAAAAATCCCTTATCAGACATAAGACTTGCAAAAATTCTCTCTCATTCCATGGGCTGTCTTTTCACTTTCTTGGTGGTGTCCTTTGAAGCACAAAGATTTTTTTAATTGATAATCTTTTTTTTTTCTTTTGTTGCTTGTGTTTTTTGTCATGTCTAAGAAATCTTTGCCTAATCCAAGGTCATGAAATATATGCCTATAGCTTCTTCCAATAATTTTATAGTTTAAGCTCCCATATTTAGGTCTTTGATACATTCTAGGTTTCTTTTTGGATATGTTCTGAGGGAGGGATCCAACTTCATTCTCTTGCATATAGTTATCCAGTTGCCCCAGCATCATTTGCTGAAGACCCATTTTTTTTCTAATTTTGTTGAGATATATTCAATATATATTTGGGAGAGAAGTCAACACATTAAATATGTCATTGAAAAAAATGTCAAGATGACGCGATTTCACCCAACCCACCATATTTTTGTCTGCTCAGTGGATACACACACACATCCCTACTGAGAACATAAACAGAGTTTAAATAAGCAATGACATCCCTGTCACACTAACAGAGAGTAAGTCACTGCCTGTTTTAGCCATGGACCTCTTATGTTGCTTTTTCAAAATTTTAATTTTTAGACCCATTAAATGCCGTATCCAAGAAGAACAAGGAGAGTTAACTGGGTTTACAGTGAAACATGCAGCTAAAACTGAATGCATTAGTATTTTATTAATACCAATAAACATGGTGAAAATGGTTTATAGTTGCATTAGATATGGTACGTGAAGATTGCAATTTAACTATGCTGTAACATCAAAGATACAGAAACTGCTTTTGTGACGTGCTGTTTTGCATTTTCATTTTGCACTTTAAAAAATTAGCTATGCCAATGAAACAAACACTATACCCATCGCAAATGCATGAATGAATCTCCCACAAGTAATGTTAGGCAAAAGAAGCCTGACACAGGAGAGTACATGTCACATGATTCCATTTGTATGAAATTCAATAACAGGTAAATCTATGGTGGTTACAACTGGGGAAAAGGAGGGAAAGGCTCCTGAGATTCTAGTAACACTAATCTGAGTGTTAGTTACACAAGTGAGTTCACTAGGCAAATTCATTGAGCCATTCACACATAACTTGTAAACTGTCTGTATGTATGCTATAATAAAAATCATCGTTTACTGAAAAGGAAAAAACATAAGTATGCTACCATAGAGATCTGTTGCTAAACATCAAGGATAAGCAAAGTTTTCTCAGTTACTGAAAAAACTTTAGTTTAATTGCTGCCAGTTCTCTTAATTATTCTTAAGCTTTTGGAACCTCATTTGATTTCACTAGCAGATGACCAAATGAATGAATATGTAGTACACAAACAGCATATATATGTATGTTGATCATATTTTCTCCTAGGAAAAATATTCCAAGATTTTATGATGGAATTAAATATATCTATATTTAATGGGTATTTCAAAATAGCACCAGGATTACCTCCCATGATGCCTTGTCAGCTAATTGTCTTAGCTCTAATTGTCTAGGAGTGCTGAAACCGACATGTGAATCCATCTTTCCATAACATGTCAACAAACCTTCCTGCACTGGCACCCAACCTCTGGTTCTTTTTTTTTCCTATTACAATGAATTAATTTTCCCTCTTCCTGAGCAATTCCTGGCTCCATGTATCCCATTGTATCTTCCCTAGACTATGTTCAAGAGTTAATTCATCACTCTCTTGAAGCATCCAGCTTTATCCTTTGCTGGATTATTTCTGTTAGCACACAAAAGCACTCTGGCATTTTCCATCTTAAAAAATGTGTATCCCAGGAGGGGACTGTGGGAAGATGGCAGAGTAGGGGGCTCCAGGATTAGTTCTGTCTACCAGAACAACTATTAAACAAGCAGGAACTGCCTGAAACAACTATTTTGTAATTCAGAGTCCAGCAGAGCACTGAAAAGCATCCAAGGAAGAACAGGAGGGAGAGGCTGGTAACTTGAGGTAAAGGCTAGTAAATTGCTCTCTCTGCCCTGCAGTTACTGGTGCCCATCTCCCCACTCTCGTCGGCAGGCTACCATGTGATCCAGCCTCTAGCTGACTCTCTGGTGACAGAAAGAGAAATAAATATCCTTTTCCCCAAGGTCAGTGGTGGGCACAGCTAATGTCTAAGGCAGCTAACAAACCTAAGCCCAGAACAAGACACAGGCCCAGAAAAGACAGGGAGGATACTAGACTTCGCATTTACCTTGGGCAAGCTTTCCTAATATGACTGACACTTGAAAAAATCTCTCTCATATCACAGTTGGTTACAAAATCAAGAAACAGAAATTTCAGGGAATACATCCAAGAGTTAATGTTTTTAAATGTTAAGGTGTACAGTGTGCAACAAGAGTACAAGACAAAGAAACAGGAAATGATGGCCCACCCAATAAGAGGAAGAGGATAAAAATCCAGAAAACACCAACAAAGAAGACCAGAATGTAGACATATCAGAGACAAATGTATCTATGAAATGCTCTAGGAGATGAAGGAAAATACATAGAAAGAACTAAAGGATATCAGGAAAACAATGAATGAGCAATATGAGAATCTTAGCAAAGAGATAGAAATTTTAAAAAGGCACCAAACAGAACTACTGGAGTTGAAGACCACAATAACTGAAATGAAAAATTCCCAGGAGGGTTCTAACAGCAGATTGTAGCTGGCAAAAGAAGGAATCAGTGAAAATGAAAACATGACAATTGACATTAGTCAGACTGAGGAGCAGAAAGAAAAAAGAAGTATAAAAAGTGAAAATAGCCTAAGATACCTCTGGAAAACCATCAAGCATAACATTATATGCATTATGGGTGTCCCAGAAGGAGAAGAAAGAGAGGGGCAGAAAGAATATTCAAAGAAATAATGACAAACAACTTCCCAAACTTAGCGAAAGATGTGAATATGCACATTCAAGTAGCTCAGAGAACACTAAACAGGATAAACATGAAAAAGCACACAGCTCATCATATATTGATCCAAGCATCAAATTGAAAGAACACCTAACAGCAGAGACCCAAAATATATAAAGCAAATACTGACAGATTTTGAAGGGAGAAATTGACAGTTCTACAATAGTAGGAGATTTTAATACACCACTCTCAATAGTTGATAGAACATCTAAAGAGACGATCAATAAGGAAATACAAGACTTGAATGATACTCTAAACCAACTATACCTAACAGACATATATAGAACATTGCACCCAAAACAGGATACACAGTCTTCTCAAATGCACATGAATCATTCTCCAGGATAGACCATATTTAAGTGACAAAACAAGTCTCAATAAATTAAAAATATTGAAACCAAGCATTGTATCTTCTCTGACCACAATAGAATGAAGCTAGAAATCAATAACAGAGTGAGAAATGGAAAATTCACAAATATGTGGAAATTAAACAATGTACTCTCAAACAACCAATGGTTTAAAGAGGAAATCACAAGGGAAAATAGGAAATATCCTGATGCAAATGAAAACACAACATGATAAAACTTATGGGATGCAATAAATAGAAAAAACAATTAAAAAATAAAAAATGAAACTTATAGGACACAGCAAAGGCAGTGCTAAAAAGGAAATTCATAGCTCTAAATGCTTACATTAAAAAAAGAAGAAAGATTTCAAATCAGAGACCTAATCTCAAAACTGGAAAAAGTAGAAAAAGAAGAGCAAACTAAATGCAAAGCAAGCAGAAGGAAGGAAATAAAGATTAGAGTGGGGAAAATAGAGAACAAAAAAAAAAAAAACCAACAAACAAAACCAACAGAAACCAAAAGTTCATTCTTATAAGACTATATAGAGATTTCTCTGCAGAAACCATGAAGAAGGCAGTGGTATGACATATTTAAGATATTGATAAAGAAAAACTGCCATCCAAGAATTTTATATTTGGCAAAACTGTCTTTCAAAAATGAGTGAGAGATTAAAATATTTTCAGACAGACAGACACTGAGAGAGTTTGTGAATAAGAGACCTGCGCTTCAAGAAATACTAAAGGGAGTGCTAAAGGTTGATAGGAAAAGACAGGAGAGAGAGGTTTGGAGAAGAGTACAGAAATTAAGACTATCGGGTAAAAGAAGAGAGAGAGCAAAAGAATAAGATATGACATAAAATCCAAAAGCAAAATGGTAGAAGAAAGTACTGCCCTTACAGCAATAACACTAAATATTAATGGATTAACCCCCCCCCAAAAAAAAGACATAGACTGGCAGAATGGATTAAAAAAAACAAGATCCATTTGTATGCTGTCTACAAGAAAGTCACTTTAGACACAGGGACAAAAATTGGCTGAAAGTGAAAGGCTGAAAAAAGATAAACCACACACACAAGCAGAAAAAAGTGGGAGTAGCTATATTAATATCAGACAAATTAGACTTCAAATGTAAAAGAATTAACGGAGACAAAGACAGACACTATATATAAATAAAAGGGACAATTAATCAAGAAAATGTAACAATCATAAATATTTATGCACTGAGGCAGAGTGCCCTGAAATACATGAGGCAAACACTGTCAACACTGAAGAGAGAAGTAGATACCTCTACAGTGATATTTGGAGACTTCAATACACTGCTCTCATCAATGGATAGAACATCTAGACAAAGGATCAATAAGGAAACAGAGATGTTGAATTATACCATAGATGATCTAGACCTACAGACATTTATAGAACATTAAACCCCACAGCAGCAGGATACACATTTTCCTCAAATGCTCATAGATCATTCTGTAGGATAGACCACATGTTGGGTCATAAAGCAAGTCTCAACAAATTTAAAAGAATTGATATTATACAAAACACCTTCTTGGATCATAATGGAATGAAGCTAGAAATCAATAACAGGCAGAAGGTTGGAAAATTCACAAATATATGGAGGCTAAATAACACACTCTTAGACCAGTGGGTAAAGGTAGAAATTACAAGAGAAATTTGTAAATACCTCGAGGTAAATGAAAATGAAAATACAACATATCAAAACTTATGGGATGCAGCAAAGGCAGTGCTGAGTGGGAAATTTATTGCCCCAAATGCCTATATTAAAAGAGAAAAAAATTGAGGAATTAACTGCTCACCTGGAGGAACTACAGAAAGAACAGCAAACTAGCCCCAAAGCAAACATAAGGAAAGAAATAACAAAGGTGAAAGCAGAAATTAATGAAATTGAGAACAGAAAAAAAAAAAACTAGAGAGAATCAACAAAACCAGAAGTTGGTTCTATGAGTCAATTTATAAAATCGATGGACCCTTAGCTAGGCTAACAGAAAGAGAGAGAGGGGGTGGGGAGGAGGGAGGGAGGATGCAAATAAACAATCAGAAATGGAAAGGGGACATAAATACTGGCCCTGAAGAAATAAAGGAGATAATGGGAGGATACCATGAGCAATTACATGCTAATAAATTAGACATCTTAGATAAAATGGACAACTTCCTATAAAAGCATAAACAACCAACACTGACTCAAGAAGAAATAGATGACCTCAACAAACCAATCACAAGTAAAGAGACTGAGTCACTCATCAAAAAGCTCCCAAAAAAGAAAAGCCCAGGACCAGATGGCTTCACATGTGAATTCTACCAAGCATTCAAGAAAGAATCAGTACCAATCCTGCTCAAACTCTTCAAAAAAACTGAAGAGGAGGGAAAGCTACCCAACTCATTCTATGAAGCCATCACAACCCTAATACCAAAATCAGACAAAGATACCACAAAAAAAGAAAATTATAGATCAGTCTCTTTAATGAATACAGATGCAAAAATCCTCAACAAAATACTCGAAAATCAAATCCAGTAGCACATTAAAAGAATTATATACCATGATCAAGTGGGATTTATTCCAGGTATGCAAGGCTGGTTCAACATAGAAAATCAATTAATGTAATACAACACATCAAGAAATCAAAGCAGAAGAACCACATGATCATCTTGATCAATCCAGAAAAGGCATTTGACAAGATTCAACATCCTTTTTTGATGAAAACACTTCAAAGGATAGGAATAGAAGGGAACTTTCTCAATATGATAAAGTCAATATATGAAAAGTCCACAGCGAACATCATACTCAATGGGAAAAGACTGAAAACTTTCTCTCTAAGATCAGGAATGAGACAGGGATGCCCACTGTCACCACTGTTATTCAACATTGTGCTGTAAGTTCTAGCTAGAGCAATTAGGCAAAAAAAAGAGATAAAAGGCATCCAAATTGGAGAGGGAGAAGTAAAACTTTCACTGTTTGCAGACAACATGATCCTCTATGTAGAAAATCCAGAAAAATCTATAGCAAAGCTACTAGAGCTAATCAATAAATACAGCAAAGTGGCAGGCTACAAGATCAACACATAAAAATCAGTAGTTTTCCTCTACATAAGTAATGAGTAACTAGAGGAGGAAATAAAGAACAAAAATTCCATTTACAGTAGCAACAAAAAGAATCAAGTATTTAGTAATAAACTTAACCAAGGCCACAAAAGACCTATACAGAGAAAACTACAAGAAACTGCTAAAAGAAATCAAACAGAACCTAAAAAAATGGAAGAACATACTGTGATCATGGATTCGAAGACTAAATATAGTTATGATGTCAATTCTACCTAAACTGATTTATAGATTCAATGTAATACCAATTAAAATCCCAAAAACTTACTTTGCAGAAATAAAAAAACCAATAACCAAATTTATTTGGAGGGTAAGGTGCCCTGAATAGACAAAAATATCTTGAGAAAGAGGAAGGAAGAGGGAGGTTTTACAATACCTCCATTGAAGCATTCTACAAAGCAACAGTGGTCAAAACAGCATGGTACTGGCATAAAGATAGATATATTGACCAATGGAATCAAATTGAGTGTTCAGAGATAGACCCTCTCATCTAGGGACAATTGATCTTTGATAAGGCAGTCAAGCCAAAGCAACTGGGACAGAACAGCCTCTTCAATAAATGGTGTTTGGAGAGCTGGATATCCATATCCAAAAGAATGAAAGAGGATGCCTATCTCACACCTTATACAAAAATTAACTCAAAAATCAAGGATATAAACATTAGTAGTAAAATCATAAGACTTTTAGAAGAAAATACAGGGAAATAGCTTAAAGATCTAGTGATAGGAGGTGGTTTCCTAAACCTTACACCAAAAGCGTGAGCAATCAAAGAAGAAATAGATAAAGGGGATCTCCTCAAAATTAAACACTTTGGTACCTCAAAGGACTTTGTCAGAAAAGTAAAAAAGGCAGCCTATGCAATGGGAGATAATATTTGGAAACCAATATCAGATAAGTGTTTAATATCCAGAATATATAAAGAGATCCTACAACTCAACAAGAAAAAAACAAACAACCCAGTTTAAAAGTGTGCAAAAGACATGGATAGACACTTTTCTGAAGAGGAAATACAAATGGCTTGAAAACATATGAAAAATTTGCAAAGCCCCCTTGAGGAACTGCGGGAAAATGTGGTAATATTAAATTTCCCCACTTGGGGAATTAATGATATTCTCACAAACTTTGGGGGCTACCAAATTAGAAGGCCAAGCCCTTGATCATGGGGCTTGCCCTTACAAAGTTTGTTAGTAACTGGGAGAGGCTAAGCCTACTTATAATTGTGCCTAAGAGTCACCCCCAGAGAACCTCATTTGTTGCTCAGATATGGCCTCTGTCTCTAAGCCCAACTCTGCAGGGAAACTCACTGTCCTCCCCCTTACATGGGACATGACTCCCAGGGGTGTGAAACTCCCTGGCAACGTGGGACACAACTTGTGGTGATGAGCTTGGCCTGACACTGTGGAATTGAGAAGGACTTCTTGGACCAAAAGGGGGAAGCAAAATGAAACAAATTAAGTTTCAGTGGCTGAGAGATCTCAAGTATAGTCCAGAGGTCATTCTGGAGGCTATTTTTATGCATTATATAGATATCCCTTTTCAATTTTTAGTGTATTGAAATAGCTAGAAAGAAATACCTGAAACTGTTAAACTGCAACCCAGTGGCCTTGACTCTTGAAGATGATTGTATAACTGTATAGCTTACACTGTGTGATTGTGTGATTATGAAAACTTTGTGGCTCCCACTCCCTTTATACAGTGTATGGACAGATGAATAGAATAATGAGGACAAAAAGTAAATGAATAATAGGGAGAGATGGGGGGGATGGGGTGTTTTGGGTGTTCTTTTCCACTTTAACTTTTATTCTTATTCTTTTTTGCGTATGGTAACAAAAATGTTCAAAAATTGAATGTGATGATGAATGCACAACTATGTAATGGCAATTGACTGTACACTGGGCATTATTGTCTGGTATGTGAATATATCTCAATAAAATTGAATTTAAAAAATATGAAAAGATTCTCAACTTCACTGGCTATCAGGGAAAAGCAAATCAAAACCACAATGCAATATCATCTCACACCTACCAGAATGGCCATTATCCAAAAAACAGAAAATTTCAAGTGTTGGAGAGGATGTGGAGAAAGAGGCACACTTATTCACTGTTGATGGGAATGTAGAATGATGCAGCCATTCTGGAATGCAGTGTGTCTGTTCCTCAGGAAGCTAAGTATAGAATTGCCACATGATCCAGCAATTCCATTACTAGGTATATACTCAGAAGAATGAACAGACATTTGTAAACCAATGTTTATAGCTGCATTACTTGTGATTGCCAAGAGATGGAAACAGCTCAGATGTTCATCAATGGACAAGTGGATAAACAAACTGTGGTATATACACACAATGGAATATTACACAGCTGTAAGACAGAAAAAAGTCACAGAATATATAATAACATGGATGAACCATGGGGACATTATGTTGAGTGAAGTTGGCCAGAAACAAAAGGGCAAATACTGTATGGTCTCACTAATAGGAACTAACATTAATGAACAAACTTTGAGAGTTGACATTGAGAACACAGGTTATCAGGAGATGGAAAGGTGGTAGAGGTCAGACATTTGATGCTGAAGGATTATAGAATGTTCAACAGGATTGACTGTGTAGATCCAGAAATGGAGAGTGCAGTGCTGTGTGATGGTAGCACAGTATTGTAGATGCACTGTCCAAGGATGTCTGTGAGTGGGGCTGAGGGAGGAGGGCTGGGGGCAGGTGTGGTACCAGAGGGAAGGATGGATGATAGTGACTGGGACTGTGTACCTTGGTGAAACCTAGAGTGGTCAGTGATGGTGACTAAATATACAAATGTAAAAATGTTCTTACATATGAGAGAACAAATGAATGTTAACCTTGCAAGGTGTTGAAAAAGCGATGGTATTGGGGAAAAAATATAATCTATGCAGCTGGAATCTGGGATTAACAGTAACATTGTAATATATTCCCATTAAATGTAACAAAGGCAATATACCAAAGTTAAATGTCTTTGGCGGGGGGGGGGGTGGACAGTGTAAGAGAAGGGTATGGGATTCTTAATGGTGGTGTTGTCGGACCTTATTGCTGTATTTTATTTTTACTTTTTCTTTTATCTTTTTTATTCTTTTGTTTCAATTCTTTTTTTGAGTAATGAATATGTGTAAGTGCTAATTGTGATGATGAATGCACAACTATATGATGTTACTGTAAACAATTGTACACTGTGGATCATTGTATGGTATTTCAATATATCCCTACACAATTGCAGGGAAAAAAAATAAACAGAGGAATACAAAGGCTGGAGAGAACTTGGAGAGAGAGACGTATGTATTCACTGTTGGTGGGGAAGTAGAATGTTGTAGCTATCTGGAGGACAGTAGGATGGTTCCACGAGAAGCTAGGTATCTACGTGCCACAAGATCCTGCAACCTTACTATGGGGTATATACTTGGAAGACCTGAGAGCAGGGACATGATTGGACACTTGCATACTGGTGTTTATGGTGGCAGTATTCATCATTTGCAATGGATGTAGGTGGCCTAAGGGTACACTGACTGATGAACAGAATGCTGAACTGACTGATGATGTATGTATACAATAGAATATTGAGCAGCTACAAGAAGAAATGAAGCTATGAGACATGCAACTAGGTGAATGGATCTTGAGGATAGCATTTTGAGTGAAGCACACCAGAAATGAGAGGACAAACATTATAATGCCCCTCTTATACAGAATAACTATAATATGTAAACTCTGAGAATTGAATCTTAGAACACAGCTTATCAGGGGAACGTTTATTGTAACAGTCACTAGGTTGTAAGCTCTTACAGTAGTCACATCTATTCCTGAGTTGTAGTGGTTATCTCTAAGTTCTGAGATGCTGAGCTCCTTGTGTATAATCTGGTCGGTCCCTTGAACTTTGGGTATCTGTGTGACACCTGAGACTCGGAGATAGAGCTTGGCAGCTATGAATGTCAGTATTACCCCGTATGGAAACTGTTGAAAGAACTGAAAAAGAGTTCAGACTTCAATTAGAGATATGCATGAAGCAGATCTGATTAGGACTAAGGCAAATCAAGCCCAAGGGTAAGGGGCGATACTGACTGGGTTTTAAAACTACAGCTTATGTGCAAGAGCAAGGGAGGAAATGTTCATTTGGTGCAGGATCTATATTTTCTGTAGCACACTAGATAATTTAACTTGTACAATCAGTTTGAACACTGTAGGTGCATGGAGCTTTGAAAGAGAAATGGGATTTGGTGAGTTTGTACAGTCTGGGGTGAAATATCGATACATCCGAGTGATATGGCACAGTGAAGTGTTTTTGTGGGCCCCCCTGAGGAATTGGGAAGAAATGCAGAAATGTTGCATGTCCCCACCTGGGTGATTGCTGATTTTCTCACAAACATTGATGACTGCCAATTTAGTGGGCCGAGCCCTTGATCTAGGGGCTTTCCCTTGTGAGGCTTTTTGCTGCAAAGGAAAGGCTAAACCTACTTATAATTGTGCCTAAGAGTCTCCCCCAGAAAACCTTTTTGTTGCTCAGATGTGACCCCCCCTCTCTCTGTAACCCCACTCAGTAGGTGAACTCACTACCCTCCCCCACTATGTGGGACATGACTCCCAGGGGTGTGAACCCCCCTGGCAATGCAGGAAATGACTCCTGGGGATGAGCCTAGACCCAGCACTGTGGGATTGAGGAAATCACCTTGACCAAAAGGGGGAAGAGAGATGAAACAAAATAAGGTTCCAGTGGCTGAGAGATTTCATATGGAGTTGAGAGGTCACTCTGGAGGGTATTCTTATGCACTATATAGATATCACCTCTTAGTTTTTAGTGTTTTGGAATGGCTAGAGAGAAATACCTAGGGCTGTCAAACTGCAACCCAGTGACCTTAATTCTTGAAGACAATTATATAACTTTGCAGCCTTCACAGTGTGACTCGCACTCCCTTTATCCATTGTATGGACAGATGAGTGAAAAAATGGGGACAAAAATTAGATGAAAATACAGTGGAATGGAGGGGATGGAAAGTTTTGGGTTTTCTTTTTTGCTTTTATTTTTATTTTAGAGTAAGGAGGACATTCAAAAATTGATTCTGGTGATGAACGCACAACTGTATGACAGTGCTATGAAAAACTGTACACTGTGGATAACTGTAGAGTATGTGAATATATCTCAATAAAACTGTATTTAAAAAAGTAAATGAACAGTGGTGTGGAGGAGGGGAATGGGATGCTTTGGATGTTCTTTTTTATTCTATTTTTTGGAGTAATGAAAATGTTCAAAGATTGTGATGATGAATGCACAACTATATGCTGATACTGGGAACAACTGATTGTACACTTTGGATGATTGTAGGTTATGTGAATATATCTCAATAAAATTGCATTAAAAAAAACTCTCAACAAGAAGGTCCCAATGAAAGCTACTTAACTCATTCTATGAAGCCAACATCATGCTAATAGCAAGGCCAGACAAAGATACTATGAGAAAATTACAGACCAAACACTTTAATAAATATAGATGCAAAATTCTCAACAAAATACTAGCAAATCTAATCCAGCAGCACACTAAAAGAATTATACACCACTACCAAGTGCATTTTATTCTAGGTATGCAAGGGTGGTTCAATACAAGAAAATCAATTAATGTAATACACCATATCAATAAACCAAAGGGAAAAACCACATGGTCATCTCAGTTGATGCAAAAAAGACATTTGACAAAATTCAGCATCCTTTCTTGATGAAAGCACTTCAAAGACAGGAATAGAAGAGAACTTCTTCCGTGCTGATAAAGGGAATAAATGAAAAACCCACAGCTAACATCATACTCAATGAGTAAAGACTGAAACCTTTCCCTCTAAGATCAGGAACAAGACAAGGATGCCTACTGTCACCACTGTTATTCAGTATTGTGCTGGAAGTTCTATCTAGAGCAATTAGGCAAGAAAAAGAAATAAAAGGCATCCACATTAGAAAAGAACAAGTAAAACTTTCACTGTTTGCAGATGGCATGATCCTATATGCAGAAAATCCCAAAAAAATCTAAAGCAAAGCTACTACAGCTAATAAATGAGTACAGCAAAGTGGCAGAATAGAAGAATAACACACAAAAATCAGTAGTGTTTCTATACACTAGTAAGGAACAATCTGAGGCAGAAAACAAGAAAAAAATCCCATTTACAATAGTAACCAAAAGAATCAAATGTTTAGGAATACATCTGACCAAGGACATAAAAAACCTATACACAGAAAACTACAAAAAAAAAATTCTAAAAGAAATCAAGGAAGACCTACATAAATGGAAAAACATCCCATGTTCATGGATTGGAAGATGAAATATAGTTAAAATGTCAATTCTACCCAAATTCATTTATAGATTCAATGCAATATCAATTAAAATCCCAACAACTTATTTTGCAGAAATAGAAAAACCAAGAGTCAAATTTATTTGGAAGGGCAGGAGGTCCTGAATAGCTAAAAATATCTTGAGAATGAAAAGTGAAGTGGGAGGTCTCACACTACCTGACTTTAAAGCATATTACAAAAATACAGTGGTCCAAACAGCACAGTACTGGCACAAAAATAGGTATACTGACCAATGGAATCAAATTGAGTTTTCAGAAACAGACCCTCTCATCTATGGACAACTAACCTTTGAAAAGGCAGTCAACTTGACTCACCTGGGACAGAGCATCCTCTTCAACAAATGCTGCTTGGAGAACTGGATATCCATTTTAGCCAGAAGAAAGAAAGAGGACCCCTATCTCACACCTTATTCAACCTAAACATTAGAGCTAAGAACATCAAACTTTTAGAAGAAAATGTGGGGAAATATCTTAAAGATCTTGTGACAGAAGGTGGTTTCCTAGACCTTACACCCAAAGTGCAAGCAATGAAAGAAGAAATAGATAAATGGGATCTCCTCAAAACTGAACACCTAAAACCTTATAAGAAAGTTGTCTGTTGACAAGCGTCCTACCTTCCATCTCCTACCCAACATTCCATGTAACCATGCAAGGCTGCAGCCATGATGAACATGAATGTGTCCACTGAATGGCTTCAAGAAAATTACAGGGGACTTCTGGGAAGATAGCAGAGTAGGAGAGAAGGAAGGGGTTTCTCCTCCTCCATGAAACTAACTAGAAAGAGATTGGAGGACACCAGGGACTGCAGTTCCAGGGTGTGACTAGCCAAAGAGCATCCCCTACAGTATGTGGCGGGACATCTGACAAAAACAGGAGAGAAGGTGGCTGGAGAGATGTGGTAAGTGTGTTCCCCATTCAGACCAACACCCTCCCCTCCTCCAGGCCAGCTGCAGCAAAACTGCTGCTGGGCAAGGAAGGAGCAGCAGCTCTCCACACCCATCCACCTACATCGAGAGTTTGCTGGGGGGTGATCCTCCTCAGCAAGACAGCAGGGAGCTCTGTGAGGGAATGCAGAGGGTGGCAACTGCTCTACCCCCACAGAAGTCTGGGGGCGTGTAGCAGCGAGGAGCAAGGAAGGGGTCTGGGACCCCCTTCCACACCCAAGAGAATTGCAGGAAAGGGGGTGGGGGGGAGACAGGCAGAGAACCGGCAATCAGGGTCCAGGTCCCACCTGAGGGGTGCCCTTGTTCAGGCTCCCTGCCTACCTGTTTGGGGCCCACTTTGCAGCCCCAGGAATGGGATTCCCCACTGCACACAGCAAATGGTGCACTGATCAGCTCCCTACTCGTTTTGACTCGCCCACTGCACAGGAGAAGTTTGGGGAAGACCTTCTTGAGAGTGTCACCTGCTGGTAGAGAGGGAAACTGCACTCCAGCTAGCTGTGCCTGGGGAGCACCACCTGCTAGGTAGGATTGGGAAACGGTACTCCAGCAAACCAAATTATATATAAGTGCTCAATTAATTCCGCACTTCCAAAAATAACCCTATCAAGACAAGCAAGTGCCCTTAAGCCAGCAGAAAATTACAAAACACTTAAGGGATATAGAAGACATGGACAAGCCAAATGAACAAATAAAAAGGCACAAGAGACAAAAAATTTGGAGCAATTAATTAAAGAGGTACACACAAACATCAATATTATGGCTCAGGATATAAAGGACATGAAGATGACCCTAGAAGAGCATAAACAAGAATTTGCAAGAGAAAATTTATAAAAATAGTAGATCTTATGGAAATAAAAAATACTGTTGATCAAATTAAAAATATTCTTAACACACGTAACATCAGATTTGAAAAAGTAGAGGAATGAATTAATGACCTCAAAGATGGGGTGATGCAAAGTGAAAGCATAAAAGAATAAATGGTGAAAAAAGATTGAAAAATTTTAACTGGACCTCAGGGAAATGAGAGACAACATGAAGCACACAAATATAAGAATCATTGGTGTTTCAGAAGGGGAAGAGAAAAGTAAAGGTTTAGGAAGAGTATTAGAAGAAATTATTGAGGAAATTTCCCAACCCTTTCTAAAAGACACACATATGCAAATTAAAGATGCCCAATAAACTCCAAAAAGAATAACTCCAAATAAACCTACTCTGAGACATAAACTGATTAGATTATCAAATACCAAAGAGAAGGACAGACTTCTGAAAGCAGCAAGAGAGAAGCAATTCACCACATACAAGGGAAACAACATAAGACTAAGTACTGACTACTCAGCAGGCACCATGGAGGCAAGAAGGCAGTGGTATGACGTATTTCAGATTCTGAAAGAGAAAACTGCCAGCAAAGAATTCTTCATCCAGCAAAGCTCTCCTTCAAAATTGAGGGAGAGTTTAAATTTTTCAGAGATGAACAAACACTGAGAGAATTTCTTAACAAGAGACCTGCTCTGCAAGAAATTCTAAGGGGGCTCTACCAGCTGGGAAAAAAGAATGGAGACAGAGGTCTGGAGAAGAGCACAGAACTGAAGGTTTATTAGTAAGAACAACTTAAAGAAAAAAAAGAGAGAGGAAAAAATGCAACTAAAAACTAAAAACCAAAGGATAAGATCACTGGTACAAGAACTCCCTTCACAGTAATAACTTTGAATGTGAATGGATTAAACTCTCCAGTCAAAAGATACAGACTGGTAGAATGGATTAAAAAATATGACCCAGCAATATGCTGTTTGCAAGAGACTCATCTTAGACCCTGTGACACAAAGAGACCAAAAGTGAAAGGATGTAAAAAAATATTCCACACAAACTGCAATCAAAAGAAAGTTGGAGTGTACTAATATCAGACAAAACAGACTTTAAATGCAAAGATGTCATAAGAGATAAAGACACTACATATTAATAAAAAGGATAATTCACCAAGAGGAAATAACAATTATAAATGTTTAGGTGCCCAATCAAGGAGCTCCAAAATACATTAGACAAACATTGGCTAAACCAAAGGGAGCAATAAACATGTCTATAATAGTGGGAGACTTCAATACACTACTCTCTTCTATAGATAGAACAACCAGACAGAGGACCAATAAGGAAATTGAGAACCTAAACAATATGATAAATGGATTAGACTTAACAGACATATATAGATCCTGAAGTACCAGGATATACATTCTTCTCTATTACCCATGGAACATTTTCCAGGATAGATCATATGCTGGGGCACAAACCAAGTCTTAATAAATTTAAAAAGACTGAAATTATTCAAAGCACATACTCTGATCAAAATGGAATGCAACTAAAAATCAACAACAACCAAAGAACCAGATCTTTCACAAATATAGAGAGATTAAACAACATGCTCCTAAGCAACCAGTGGGTCAAGGAAGAAATTGCAAGAGAAATTAGTAAATCTCTAGAGATGAATGAAGATGAGAACACAACATATCAAAACCTGTGGGATGCAGTGAAGGCAGTGCTGAGAGGGAAATTTATAGCTCTAAAGGCATATATCAAAAAGAAAGAAAGACCTAAAGTTAAAGACCTTACTGAACAATTGAAAAGGCTAGAGAATGGTCAGCAAACTAACCCTAAAGCACATAGACAAAAAGAAATAACAAAGATTAAAGCAGAAATAAATGAGCTGTAAAAAAAAAAAAAAATAGAGAGAATAAATAAACCAAAAGTTGGTTCTTTGAGAAGCTCAAGAAGATTGACAAATCTTTAGCTAGTCTGACAAAGTCAAAAAGAGAGAAGATCCAAATAAGTAGAATCAGAAATGAGAAGGGAATAATTACTACAGATCCCAAAGAAATTAAAAAAAAAATCATAAGAATATACTATGAACAACTGTATGCCAGCAAGCTAAATAATTTAGAGGAAATGGAAAATTTCCTGGAAACACATGAACAACCTAGACTGACCCAAGAAGAAATAGAAGACCTCAACAAACCAATCACAACAAAGAGATCCAATCAGTCATCAAAACTTTACCTACAAATAAAAGCCCAGGGCCAGATGACTTCACAGGGGAATTTTACCAAACTTTCCAAAAAGAATTGACACCACTCTTGCTCAAACTCTTTCAAAAAATTGAAGAAAAGGAACACTATCTAACTAATTTTTTGAAACTAATATCATTCTGATACCAAAACCAGATAAAGACACTACAAAAAAGGAAAATTATAGGCCAATTTCCCTAATGAATACAGAAGCAAAAATCTGAAATAAAATAGTTGAAAATTGAATCTAAAGGTACATTAAAAGAATTATACACCACAAACAAGTGGGGTTCATTCCTGACATGCAAGGTGGTTCAACACAAGAAAATCAATTTATGTAATTCAACACATCAATAAATCAAAGGGGAAAAATCAAATGATCATCTTGAAAGACACTGAAAAAGCATTCAACAAGATTCAACATCCTTTTTGATAAATGCACTTCAAAAGGTAGGAATTGAAGGACACTTCCTCAATATGTTAAAGGGCATGTATGAAAAACCCATAGCCAGCATAATGCTCAATGGTGAGACGCTGAAAGCCTTCCCCCTAAGATCGGGAATGAGACAAGGATGCCCAGTATCCCCTCTATTATTCAACATTGTGCTAGAAGTTCTAGCCAGGGCAATTCACCAAGATAAAGATATAAAAGGTATCCAAATTGGAAAGGAAGAAGTAAAACTGTCATTATTTGCAGATGATATGATCTTATATTTGAAAAATCCTGAGAATTTGGCCACAAAACTACTTGAGCTAATAAACAAATTCAGCAGAGTGGTGGGATATAAGATTAATGCACGTTAAGTCTGTAATGTTCCTGTACACTAGTAATGAGTTAACTGAAGAGGCAATCAAAAAAAAAATTCCATTCACAATAGCAACTAAGAAAGTCAAGTACCTAGGAATAAACTTAACCAAGGATGAAGAAGACCTCTACACAGAAAATTACAAAATTTTACTAAAAGAAATAAAAAAGGACCTAAATACGTGAAAAAATATTCCATGCTCATGGATAGGAAGACTAAACATTATTAAGATGTCAGTTCTATGCAATCCCAATTCAAATTCCAACAACCTACTTTGCAGACCTGGAAAAGCTAGTTATCAAACTTATTTGGAAGGGAAAGAGGCCTCAAATTGCCAAAAACATCTTTAAAAAGAAGAACAAAGTGGAAGGAATTACACTTCCATACATTGAAGGCTACTGTAAAGCTACAGTGGTCAAAACAGCATAGTATTGTAATGGTCCCTAGATTGTAAGCTCTTGCAGCAGTCACATCTCTTCATGAGTTGTAATGATTATTTCTAAATTCTGAGATTCTGAGCAGTTTGTGTATAAACTGGTCAGTCCCTGGAACTTTGGGTATCTGTGTGACACCTGAAACTCAGAGCCAGAGTTCAGCAGCTAAGAATGTCAGCATTACCCCATACAGCAACTGTTAAAGAAGCTGAAAAAGAGATCAGACTCCAGTTAGAGATAGGAATGAAATGGACTTGGTTAGGACTAAGGTAAAACAGACTAAAGGAAAAAGGATGATATTGACTATGTTTTAAAACTTCAACTTCTGTGTGAAACCAAAGGGAGAGATGTTCATTTGGTGGAAAACCTATATTTTCTGTAACACGCAATATAATTTAACTTCTTCGGTCAGTTTATTCAAACACTGTAATTACATGGAAACTTGAATGGGGGTGAGATCTGGTTGGTTTTTACAGGTTAGCATGAAACCCCAATACATCTGTGATGGTTAGGTTCAGGTGTCAACTTGGCCAGGTGACCCAGCTGTCTGATCAAGCAAACACTGGCCTAACAATTGCTGTGAGGATGTTTGAGGCTGGTTAATAAACTAACAGTCTGGTTTATTAAATCATCAGTCAATTGACTGCAGCTGTGACTCATGACTCGCCAAAGGGTGTGCCTTCCACAATGAGAGAATGCAATTGGCTGGATTTGATCCAATGATTAATTAACTGATTAGTTGAAGACTTATAAGCAAGACAGACAGAGGACCTTCACTTCTTCTTCAGCTGCCCAGAGAGGCATTTCCTGAGGAGTTTGTCGAAGTTGCCGGTTCGTTTCCTGAGGATTTCATTGGACACGTTCATCGAAGATCCCTGTTCATTTCCTGAGGAGTTCGTCGAAGTTGCTGGTTCGTTTCCTGAGGAGTTCATCGGGCATCTTCCTTGGAGTTGACAGTTCGTTGACGGCGCTACAGAATTTGGACTTGTGCATACCCACAGTTGCATGAGTCACTTTTACAATTTGATAATCAGAGACATCTCTCATTGATCTGTTTCCCTAGAGAACCCTAACTAATACAACTTGGTACCGGGAATGGTTCTTGAGAAACAGAATCTTAATATGGGCTTTTACAATTTGTTTTCTACTCTAATCTAATCAGATTCAGAGGTACTAATGACTCTATTTCCAATAATCAAGAGGGCACTGACAGTCCATGGCATGAGTTGGCAAAGGAAATACACAAAATAGCACCATTTGTTTCTCCTAATCATACTCCAGTGCGAAGCAAGGCTCTGGGTGACAGTGTTTTTGACACCTTCACAGAGTTTTGCAGTATTAAGAGGTATAATGATGTTGGCTGGCTGCTCTTAGATACTTTGGATAAAGTTGTAAGAGAAAGGGATGAGCTAAAGGCTTCAAATTCAAAACTTAAATGCCATATGACAGATGTAAAGGTTTCCATGTGTGCCCTGAAAGAAAATCTTATTTCCTGTGCCCGCAGACTGGAAGTTTCTGAAAACCAGATACAGTCTCTCATTGTGCGAGTAGCAAATTTACAACATAAACTAAAATCTCAACCTCTCAGGGTGTCTGCTATTAAAGTAAAGGCATTGATTGGAAAAGAATGGGATCTGGAAACTTGGGATGGGGACATATGGATTGATAATAATGACAGTGAGGACATTGGAACCCTGGATTCTGCTGGGTCATTGTTAGATTTACCTGTAAAGGGCTGTCCTGGGGAAACAGCTTCCCTACCTCCAGTCTGCCCTAAAGAGCCTGCCACCCAACCCCCACCTAAGGAGATTAACCCTTCAATGCCTGCTAATCCTGTAATCGCCTCCCCTGAGGAAGCAACCCTCACTCCTCTGTCTGGAGAGATTAATCCTGTTTTAAGAGATGAAAATGCAACAGAATGTCCTGAGGTGAATGGCTTGAGAGATAATTCTAACTCTTTTCATGACCCACCCCCACCACCAGTTTTTGCTTCAAGACCTATAACTAGGCTCAAGTCCCAACAATCCCCAAAGGGTGAGATACAAAGTGTGACCCATGAAGAGGTACACTATACTCCAAAGGAACTGTATGAGTTTTCCAACTTATACAGACAGAAACCAGGGGAATATGTGTGGGAATGGATATTAAGAGTGTGGGATAATGGTGGAAGGAATATAAGGTTGGATCAGGCTGAATTTACTGATACGGGCCCACTAAGCAGAGATTCTGCATTTAATGTTGTAGCTCAACGGGTTAGAAAGGGTGTTAACAGTTTGTTTGGGTGGCTGGCTGAAACATGGATGAAAAGGTGGCCGGCATTACCAGAGGTTGAAATGCCAGAACCGCCCTGGTATAATGTGGAGGAGGGGATTCAAAGGCTTAGAGAGATTGGAATGTTAGAGTGGATTTATCATGGAAGACCTGCTCACACACCCCTGGAATGTCCAGAGGACACACCTTTTACCAGGACTGTAAGGAATAAATTTGTAAGACTAGCTCCATCATCCCTGAAGAGCTCTGTAGTCACCCTTCTCTGTAGGTCAGATATTACTGTAGGAACTGCTGTCACTGAACTGGAATCCTTAAACACAATGGGGATAATTGGGTCCCGAGTCGGTAGAAGCCAAGTGGCTGCAGTTAATTGCCACAGACAAGGTGGGCATGGCTGCCATAATGGAAAACAGGCTCAAAGCAGCAATCAAAATAATATGACTCGCAGAGACTTATGGCGTTGGCTAGTGGATCACGGAGTATCAAGTAGTAAAATAGATGGGCAATCGACTAAATTCTTGTTTGAACTATATAGGCAGAAGAATTCTAGGTCACGTGAACAAAAGTCTCCCTTGAATTACAAAAACAGAGAGTCACGGCCCCTTAATCAATTCCCAGACTTGAGACAGTTTACAGATCCAGAGCCCCTTGAATGAAGGGAAGGCCGGGTACCCTTGGGGAAGGACCCTGTTACACTGCCAAAAATTTATACTGTTAATCTTCCTCCCAGCCTTCCCCAGGGGGACCTATGGCCTTTTACCAGGGTGACTGTGCATTGGGGAAAAGGAAATGATCAGATATTTCGTGGATTATTAGACACTGGTTCAGAAGTGACATTAATTCCTGGAGACCCAAAACGTCACTCTGGTCCACCAGTCAGAGTTGGGGCTTATGGAGGTCAGGTGATTGATGGAGTTTTAGCTCAGGTCCGTCTCACAGTGGGTCCAGTGGATCCCGGACCCATTCTGTGGTTATTTCCCCAGTGCCGGAATGCATAATTGGAATAGACATACTCAGCAACTGGCAGAATCCTCACATTGGTTCCCTGACTCCTGGAGTGAGGGCTATTATGGTGGGAAAGGCCAAGTGGAAGCCACTAGAGCTGCCCCTGCCTAGCAAAGTAGTGAACCAAAAGCAATACTGGATTCCTGGAGGGATTGCAGAGATTAACGCCACTCTTAAGGACTTGAACGATGCAGGGGTGGTGATTCCCACCACATCCCCATTCAACTCTATTTGGCCTGTGCAGAAAACATATGGGTCTTGGAGGATGACTGTGGATTATCATAAGCTTAACCAGGTGGTGACTCCAATTACAGCTGCTGTTCCAGATGTGGTATCATTGCTTGAGCAAATCAACACATCCCCTGGTACCTGGTATGCAGCTATTGATCTGGCAAATGCTTTTTTTCTCAATTGCTGTCAGTAGGGACCACCAGAAACAGTTTGCATTCAGCTGGCAAGGCCAGCAGTTTACATTCACTGTGCTACCTCAGGTTTATATCAACTCTCCAGCCCTATGTCATAATATTGTCCACAGGGATCTTGATCGTTTCTCCCTCCCACAAGACATCCCACTGTTTCATTATATTGATGATATCATGTTGATTGGACCTAGTGAGCAAGAAGCAGCAACTACTCTAGATTTGTTGGTAAGGTATTTGCGTGGCAGAGGATGGGAGATAAATCCAACAAAAATACAGGGGCCTTCCACCTCAGTAAAATTTCTAGGTGTCCAGTGGTGTGGGGCCTGTCGAGATATTCCTTCTAAGGTAAAGGATAAGCTGTTGCATCTGGCCCCTCCTACAACCAAAAAAGAGGCACAATGCTTAGTTGGGCTCTTTGGGTTTTGGAGACAACATATTCCTCATTTAGGTGTGCTACTCCGGCCCATTTACCGAGTGACTAGAAAAGCTTCAGTTTTGAGTGGGGACCAGAACAAGATGAGGCTCTGCGACAGGTCCAGGCTGCTCTGCAAGCTGCTCTGCCACTTGGACCATATGATCCAGCTGACCCAATGGTGCTGGAAGTGTCAGTGGCAAATAGAGATGCTGTTTGGAGCCTTTGGCAGGCTCCTATAGGAGAATCACAACACAGGCCCTTAGGATTTTAGAGTAAAGCTTTACCATCCTCTGCAGATAACTACTCTCCATTTGAGAAACAGCTGTTGGCCTGCTACTGGGCCTTAGTAGAGACAGAACGCTTAACCATGGGCCACCAAGTTACCATGAGACCTGAGTTACCTGTCATGAGCTGGGTGTTGTCTGACCCACCAAGCCATAAAGTTGGGCGTGCACAGCAGCACTCCATCATAAAATGGAAATGGTATATGCGAGATAAAGCTCGAGCAGGTCCTGAAGGTACAAGTAAGTTACATGAAGAAGTGGCCCAAATGCCCATGGCCCCCACTCCTTCCACCTTACCTTCTCTTTCCCAGCCCACAGCTATGGCATCTTGGGGAGTTCCTTACAGTCAGATGACTGAGGAAGAGAAGACTCGGGCCTGGTTTACAGATGGTTCTGCACGATATGCAGGCACCACCCAAAAGTGGACAGCTGCAGCACTGCAGCCCCTTTCTGGGATGTCCCTGAAGGACAGTGGTGAGGGGAAATCCTCCCAGTGGGCAGAACTTTGAGCAGTGCACCTGGTTGTTCACTTTGCTTGGAAGCAGAACTGGCCAGAGGTGCATTTGTATACTGATTCCTGGGCTGTTGCTAATGGTTTGGCTGGATGGTCAGGGACTTGGAAGGAACATAATTGGAAGATTGTCAACAAAGAAGTCTGGGGAAGGGGTATGTGGATAGACCTTTCTGAGTGGGCAAACAACATGAAGATACTTGTGTCCCACGTGAATGCTCACCAGAGGGTGACTTCAGCAGAAGAAGGTTTTAATAACCAAGTGGATAAAATGACCCGTTTGGTGGATACCAATCAGCCTCTTTCCCCAGCAACTCCTGTCATTGCCCAATGGGCTCATGAACAAAGTGGTCATGGTGGTAGGGATGGAGGTTATGCATGAGCTCAGCAACATGGACTTCCACTCACCAAGGCTGACCTGGCCACAGCCACTGCTGAGTGTCCAATCTGCCAGCAGCAGAGACCCACACTCAGTCCCCAATATTTCACCATTCCCCGAGGTGATCAGCCAACTACCTGGTGGCAGGTTGATTACATTGGACCACTTCCATCATGGAAGGGGCAGTGATTTGTTCTAACTGGAATAGACACATACTCTGAATGGGGTTTGCCTTCCCTGCACGACATGCTTCTGCCAAAACTACGATCCATGGACTTACAGAATGCCTCATCCACCGTCATGGTATTCCACACAGCATTGCTTCGGACCAAGGAACCCACTTCACAGCAAATGAAGTGAGGGAATGGGCACATGCTCATGGAATTCTGTGGTCTTACCATGTTCCCTATCATCCAGAGGCAGCTGGGTTGATAGAACGGTGGAATGGCCTGTGGAAGACTCAATTATGGCGCCAACTAGGTGGCAATACCTTGCAGGGCTGGGGCAGTGTTCTCCAGGAGGCTGTGTATGCTCTGAATCAGTGTCCACTCTATGGTGCTGTTTCTCCCATAGCCAGGATTCATGGGTCCAGGAATCAAGGGGCAGAAATGGGTGTGGCACCACTCACTCACACTCCTAGTGATTCACTAGGAAAAATTTTGCTTCCTGTCCCTGCAGCCTTAAGCTCTACTGGTCTGCAAATCTTAGTTCCAAAAGAATGAGTGCTCCCACCAGGAGACACAACAATAATTCCATTGAACTGGAAGTTAAGACTGCCACCTGGCCACTTTTGGCTTCTCATGCCTCTGAATCAACAGGCAAGGAAGGGGATTACTGTACTGGCTGGGGTGATTGATCCTATCAAGGGGAAATAACAATGCAACTACACAATGGATGTAAAGAAGAGTTTTCCTGGAATACAAGAGATCTCCTAGGGTGTCTCTTAGTACTGTCATGCCTTGTGATTAAAGTCAATGGAAAACTGCAACAGCCCAGTCCAGGAAGACTACCAATGGGCCAGAAACTTCAGGAGTGAAAGTGTGGGTCACCTCACCAGGCAAAGAGCCACGGCCAGCTGAAGTGCTTGCTGAGGGTAAAGGGAACATGGAATGGGTAGTGGAAGAAGGTCATGATAAATATGAACTACGGCCACGTGACCAGTTACAGAAATGAGGACTATGATGACATGACTATTTCCTCCTTGCTTTGTTATGATTATGTTTGTATTTGTCTGTAAAGCAAATATCTTTGCTTTCTTCTCTGTCTTATCCCATTATCATATGGCATAAGCTGTAATGTTTATTTTGAAGGTATGGTTTTAGGTGATGTGTATAACTGCCAAGTTGACAAGGAGTGGACTGTGATGGTTAGGTACATGTGTCAACTTGGCCAGGTGACCCAGCTGTCTGGTCAAGCAAACACTGGCATAACAATTGCTGTGAGGACGTTTGAGGCTGGTTGATAAAACAACAGGCTGATTTATTAAATCATCAGTCAATTGACTGCAGCTGTGACTGATGACTCACCAAAGGGCGTGCCTTCCACAATGAGAGAATGCAATTGGCTGAATTTAATCCAATTAATCAGTTGAAGACTTATAAGCAAGACAGATAGAGGACCTTCACTTCTTCTTCGGCTGCCCAGTGAAGCATTTCCTGAGGAGTTCATTGAAGTTGTAGGTTCATTTCCTGAGGAGTTCATCGGACATCTTCCTTGTAGTTGACAGTTCGTTGACGGCTCTACAGAATTTGGACTTGTGCATACCCGCAGTTGCGTGAGTCACTTTTACAATTTGATAATCAGAGACATCTCTCATTGATTCTGTTTCCCTAGAGAACCCTAACTAATACAACATCCCAGAGTAATTTAGGCAGAGAATAAGAGGTATTTGCAAAGTTCCCTTGAGGGACTGGGATAAAATGTGGAAATATTAAACTTCCCCACCTGGGGAATTCCTGATATTCTCATAAGCATTGCGGACTACCAGTTTAGTAGGCCAAGCCTTTGATCTTGGGGCTTGCCCTTATGAAGCTTGTTACTGCAAAGGGGAGACTGAGCCTACTTATAATTGTGCCTAAGAGTTACCCCCAGATAAATTCTTTCTTTGCTCAGATGTGGCCTCTCTCTCTAAGCCAACTTGGCAGGTAAAGTCACTGCCCTCCCCCCCAATGTGGGACATGACTCCCAGGGGTGTAAATCTCCTTGGCAATGTGGGACATGATTCCAAGGGATGAGCCTGGACAGGGCATCATAGGATTGAGAAAGTCTTCTGTACCAAAAGGGAGAAGAGATATGAAACAAAATAAAGTTTTAGTGGCTGAGAGATTTCAAATGGGATTGAGAGGTCATTCTGAAGGTTATTCTTACACATTATGTAGATATCCCTTTTTAGGTTTTAGCTTATTATAATAACTAGAAGGAAATACCTGAAACTGTTGAACTGCAATCCAATATCCTTCATTCTTGAAGATGTTTGTATGACTATATAGCTTATACAGTGTGACTGTATGATTGTGAAAACCTTGTGGATCATAATCCCTTTATCCAATGTTATGGACAGATGAGTAGAAAAACGGGACAAAAAGTAAATGAATAATGGTGGGGGGAAGAAGTATGAAATGTTTTGGGTGTTCTTTTTTCACTTTTATTTTTATTATTTTTTTAATTTTTATTTTTTGGAGTCATGAAAATGTTCAAATAATTGTGGTGATGAATGTACAAATACATGTTGATACTGTGAACAACTGATTGTACACTTTGGATGATTGTACTTTATGTGAATATATAGCAATAAGATTGCATTTAAAAAAAGAACAATTGGAAGAAGATATATAAAAGGGAATACTATTTGCAATAGCAACTAAAAAAAATCGAATACCTAGGAATAAACACAACCAAGGATATAAAGGACTGTTTACACAGAAAACTACAAAACATTGCTAAATGATATCAAAGAAGGCTTAAATAAATGGAAGGACAGTCTATGTTCATGGACTGGAAGGCTAAATTTCATTAAGATATCAATTCTACCCAAATTGATCTGCAAATTCAATGCAAGACCATTCAAAATTCCAATAATCTACTTTGAAGAAAAAGAAAAGCTAATTATCAAATTGATTTGGAGGGGTAAGGGGACTCAAATAGTCAAAGACATCCTGAGAAAGAAGAATGAAGTTGGAAGACCCATACTTCCTGATCTTAAAACTTATTACAAAGCAACAATAATCAAGATATCACAACCATTGCATAGTGTTCTAATTGCACAGGCAGATGACAATGGACTCTTAGCCCTGGTCTCCACTCCTGCCTGCTCCCCAGCATTACCTTTAGACCAGTGTAGCTGAAGGAAAGGGCAGAAACCACTCCTGATGTTTT
Organism: Choloepus didactylus; assembly: GCF_015220235.1. Classification (NCBI taxonomy): domain Eukaryota; kingdom Metazoa; phylum Chordata; class Mammalia; order Pilosa; family Megalonychidae; genus Choloepus; species Choloepus didactylus. The sequence continues at coordinate 25,149,091 of NC_051325.1, read as the reverse complement.
GGTTTCCAGGGGGAGCTGCATGTGGTACTATTTCAGTTCCTTTTTGGACTCAGGCATAAGACTACACTTTAATATACATCAAGAAGAATTCAGGCACCAATCAGTCACTGGGATTTGATGCAACAGTCTGAGAAGTCAAACTTTTTCATTAAAATTGATCTTAGATGTCATCAACATGGCAACATGACATCCTCTGAAAAAACCTCCACAGAGATTCAGCAGAAAAAAGGACAGATGTCACTTGCTTAAAACTCTGGAGAAAGGTAGAGACTGGAGAAAGACTCCACAAATACTGAATTGAAGAAAGAGAAAAATATCAGTTAAGAAACTTCCATTCCAGAACACCCAGTCCTCTTCCCTCCCCCTCACTTGGTTCCAGGCAGTTTGGGAAGTGCTCAGTGGCAGTGGCCCAGATCCTGTCCACCTCCCACTGGGGCCACAGACTATAAAATCACTCACAGCAGTGAGTTAGATTCCCACACATACCCAGACACGGGAACCCAAGTCCACAGAATCCCAGAGCAGAACACAAGCTACTGAGGAGTGCTGACTACAAAAAGGCATCCTTTTGGAGGGGCTCCCAAAATAAAGTATGAGAGGGAGTGGCAGAACCTTCTTCTCTCCCAGAAGCAGCAAGTAACCAGGCAGAAACTGTCCAAATCAACTATTTGGGTATCCAGGGACCAGAGGAAGACAGTAAAATCCCAGGGTAGTGCAGGACAAAGAGACTAAGGAACCATAATCAGAGACCATGATTAATTCCCTCTGTGGCTCCTGGCACACATCCCTCACCCTAGAGAGAAGCAGTGGTGGGCAGCCCAACCCTTGTCTGGTGGACAGCTACAGAAAAAGTATATTGTCTTCCACCCCAAGGACAGATGGGGGTCCAGCTCCACACTGAGCCAAAGTATATTGGCTGGCAAAGTGAGAACACAAGATTGCTGCAGTTTCAGCCTCTCTGAGGCAGACACCAGTAGGTGCCACTCTTTCAACTGCTGTAGAGGTGGATTTGGCAAAAAGCCATAAAAGCCTACCTTTGTAGGGCTGAAGGGAGTAGATAGCCAAAGAGCACCATCTGTTAAGCTTCTGGAAAGTGCAGGATAAAAAAGGGCTTTGGGAGTCTTTCCAGACCCTCTCCCAGGGCCCAGTGGATCTGGTCTACGTCTCCTGCATGGGTCCCCAGTCCTGTTTTGGCTGGGAAATACTGACAATACAATTGTCAAAGAAAAGCCTTAATACAAACCCAATCAACAACAAAATCCTAAACAAGAGAAATAGACCCTCAGAATAAACCCACTGAGATAATCAGATGCTCAGATATCAGCAAAAAATCACAAGGCATATTAAAATGCAGGAAGATATGGCCCATTCAAAGACAAAATTAAAAAGTTGTAGGAGACACAAAATTTGGAGCAACTGGGAGAACCTAAGATGGTGGCTAGGCAAGACAGCAAAAAAACACCTCCATGAAAAATACTAGATAAAAACCAGAAAGTGACCCAGAACACCAGTTCCAGTGATGCACCAGCTGGACAAGGTCTGCTAAAACCACAGGGACCATGCACTTGGTGAAACTGGGAGTCTATATTCTGAAATGAGTGAGTAAACCAGCTGAAAGTCCCGTGGCCACTCTGTGGTGTGGGGAAACCAGGGTTGGCCTTTGGTGACAGACTAGTTCTTTAAAAAAAAAAAAACAAACAAACAAAAAACCCAGGAGCAGCTGCAGTTACAATGGTGAGAATCACACAGTGAAGCACGGCAGGAGCAGGCTGTGCCAACCTCTTGGTGTCTGGCGTGGAGGATAGACTGCTGCTGATTCCCTCAGGGCCAGGGGGCCAGAGGGGAGAGCCAAAAGGAGAAAGAAACCACACTGCTTGTAGCCGGTTCCCTGGCGGGCTGGAGATTCTCCTGCCCAGGGCCGTACCCACAGCCCAGAGCCACTTCAGAAAGCACACGCCACAATATCGGCCATGGACAGTGGCCTTGGGTGCATACACAGCTAGTTGTCCTGGAGCTGGGAAGGCGGAGCTGTGTGAAAAGGGGGAAATTAACATGCCCCATTCAGCCTTCTTTACAGCAGGCTGGGAATGCCCCTGCATGGCCCGGAGGCCCAGGGCTTCCCTCAGCAGAGGGCCTAGAAGGGCACAGCTGGGAAGAGAAACCCACCCAGAAACTGAAGGGACCCTATGCCAATACCAAGGACTTGTGGGTCAGCAGCAGAGACATTCTGGGGCGAGACTGAAATGAAGGTTTAAACTCTTGCAACAGCCTTAAATCTCCAGGAACACCTGTGAGGTTTGATTATTAAAGCTGCCCTCCCTCCCTATCTGCTCAGGCACATGCCCCACATTCAGGGCGGACAGCACCAACAACACACCCAAACTTGGTGCACCAATTGGACCCCACATGAACCAGACCCCCACACACCACAAAGACAAAGTTGGGGAGAACTGACTTGAGGGGAATAGGTGACTCGTGGATGCCATCTGCTGGTTAGTTATAGAAAGTGTACGCCACCAAGCTGTAGATATGACAAATTAGAGATTGGTGTCTGAATAATCCTTCATATCCTAAAAGAACCCTATCAAGTAAAGCAAATGCCAAGAACCCAAAAACAACAGAATATTTTAAAGCATATGAGAAAACCAGATGATATGGATAACCCAAACCCAAACCCCCAAATCAAAAGATCAAAGGAGACACAGTACTTGGAGCAATTAATCAAAGAATGAAAGACAATCAATGAGAGCATGGCACAGGATATAAAGGACATGGAGAAGACCCTAGAAGAGCATAAAGAAGAAATTGCAAGAGTAAACAAAAAAACAGATGATCTTATGGGATTAAAAGAAACTGTTTACCAAATTAAAAAGATTCTGGATACTCATAGAACAAGACTAGAGGAAGCTGAACAATGACTCAGAGACCTTGAGAAGCACAGAACAGAAAATGAAAGAACAAAAGAAAGAATGGGGAAAAAAATCGAAAAAATCAAAATGGATCTCAGGGATATGATAGATAAAATAAAACATCCAAATTTAAGAATCACTGGTGTCTCAGAAGGGGAAGAGAAGGGTAAAGGTCTAGAAACAGTATTCAAAGAAATTGTTGGGGAAAACTTCCCAAACCTTCTATACAATATAAATACACAAAACATAAATGCCCAGCAAACTCCAAATAGAATAAATCCAAATAAACCCACTCCAAGACATATTCTGATCACACTGTCAAATACTGAAGAGAAAGAGCAAGTTCTGAAAGCAGTAAGAGAAAAGCAATTCACCACATACAAAGGAAACAACATAAGACTAATAGTGACTACTCGGCGGCCACCATGGAGGCGAGAAGGCAGTGGCATGACGTATTTAAAATTCTGAGAGAGAAAAATTTCCAACCAAGAATACTTTATCCAGCAAAACTCTCCTTCAAATTTGAGGGAGAGCTTAAATTTTTCACAGACAAACAAATACTGATAGATTTTGCTAATAAAAGACCTGCCCTACTTTAGATACTAAAGGGAGCCCTACCAACAAAGAAAGGAGAGAGAGAGATATAGAGAAATTTAACAGACATATATAGACCATTACATCCCAAATCAGCAAGATACACATTCTTCTCTAGTGATCACAGAACTTTCTCCAGAATAGACCTTAGGCTGGGACATAAAACAAGCCTCAATAAATTTAAAAAAATTAAAATTATTCAAAGCACACTCTCTGACCACAGTGGAATACAAATAGAAGTCAATAACCATCAGAGACTTAGAAAATTCACAAACACCTGGAGGGTAAAAATGAGGGGGAGATGAAAACATTCCCAGGTAATCAAAAGCTGAGGGAATTCATCACCAGTAGATCAGTCCTATAAGAAATGCTAAAGGGAATTGAGCAGGCTGAAAGGAAGGGACACTAAACAATTGACTGAAACCACATGAAGAAATAAAGATTTCCAGTAAAGATCACATGGTAAATATAAGTACCAATACTACTGTATTTTTTATTGTAACTCCACTATTTACTTCCTACAGGATCTAAAATACATAAAGTGTAATGATAAATCAGTGGTTTTGGACTCAATGTAAAATATGTAATTTTTGACAAGAACTACATAAAGGTGGGGGAATGGAGGAGTATAGGAACATAGTTTATGCGTCCTATTGAAGTTAATTCGGTATCAAAGAAAACAAGATTGTTATAGACTTAAGAGGTTAAATTTAAGCCCCATGGTAAACACAAAGAAAGTATCAGAGAATATGATCATAGAGATGAAAAGTAGAGTATGGGTTACAAGAAGTGGGGGAAGGTCAATGGGGAATTAATAAGCAATGAGTGTAGGGTTTCTGTTTGGGATGAAGGGAAATTTCTAGTAATGGCTGGTGGGAAGGTGATGGCATTGCAACATTGTGATGGCATTGCAACATTGTGAATGTGATTAATCCCACTAAATGGAATGCTTGGGAGGGGTTGGAATGGGAAGATTTATGCTGTATATATGTTTCCACAATTGAAAAAAAAGACAGTCTAAATAGATAATGACAGTTAAATGCCATAGATGATCCTGGATGAGATCTAAGAATAGAGGAGAAAAGGCTCAAAAGGACACAATTGGAAATGAAATATAGAATGTAAGCTTTATATCAATGTTAAATTTCTTGAACTTCTTAACTACACTTAATGTAATTACATAAATGAATATTCTTAGGAAATGTATAAGTGAATTATATTATTTGTTCAAAGATGTGTGCAGCTTGCTCTCATAGTTCAGAAGACAGGGCAATAGATGATGGATTATAGACAGGGAGGGTGGGAGAGAAAGAAAGAAATGGTAAAGTGACAAAATATTAAAGTTGGTAGATCGGGGTATCGGTGGAGGGGGGTTAGGGTATGCTGGAGTTCTGTGTATGGGGTTTGGGGTTTGTATTATTTTTGCAACTGTTACTATAAGTTTGAATTTATTTCAAAATAAAAATCAAAAAAATAAAGCATATTATAAAGCTACTGTGGTCAAAACAGCATGGTACTGGCATAAAGATAGACATACTGATCAATCGAATAGAATTGAGAGTTCAGTAATAAACCTATAAATCTATGGCCTATTGATTTTTAACAAGGCTCCTAAGTCCCCTCAACTGGGACTGAAAAGTCTCTTCAATAAATGGTGCTGAGAGAACTGGATATACATATTCAAAAGAATGAAAGAGGACCTCTATCTCACACCCTATTCAAAAATTAACTCAAAATGGATCAAAGACCTAAATATAAGAGACAGCACCATAAAACTCCCAGAATGAAATATACAGAACCATCTTCAAGATCTAGTGATGGGCAGTAGTTTATTAGACCTTACACCCAAAGCACAAGCAACAAAAGAAAAAAATAGATAAATGGGATCTCCTCAAAACTGAGTATTTCTGTGCTTCAAAGGACTTTGTCAAAAGGATGAAAAGGCAGCTGACTCAATGAAGAAAATATTTGGAAACCACGTATCTGATGAGGGTTTGATATCCAGAATAGATAAAGAAATCCTACAACTCAACAATAAAAAGACAAACAACCCAGTTAAAAAATGAGCAGAAGACACAAACAGACATTTTTGCGAAGAGGAAATACGAATGGCTAAAAATTACATGAAAAGATGCTCAGCTTCACTAGCCATTAGGGAAGTGCAAATCAAAACCACAATGAGATATCATTTCATACCTACAAGAATGGCCGCTACTAAACAAACAGGAAACTACAAGCATGGGAGAGGGTTTGGAGAAATAGAACACTTCTTCATTGCTGGTGGGAATGTAAAATGGTTCAGCAACTGTGGAAGATGGTTTGTTGGTTCCTCAGAAAACTAAGTATAGAGTTGCCTTATGACCCAGCAATCCCGCTACTCAGTATCTACTCAGAAGTAAAAGCAGGGATGCAGACAGACATTTGCACACCGATGTTCATACATAGCGGCATTATTCACAATTGCCGAAGACGAAACAACCCACAGATCTATCAACTGATGAAAGGATAAACAAAATTTGGTATATAGATCCAACGAATATTACTCAGCAGTAAAAGGAATGAAGTCCTGAAGCATGCAACCAAATGGATGAACCATGAGGACATTATATTGAGTGAAATAAGTCAGACACAAAAGGACAATTATTGTTTGACCTCACAGACATGAACTAATTATAATATGTAAAGTCACATACAAAAAAATCTGTAACATAGGTTACCAGGAGATAGAATGAGGCTAGCAAATGGGAAGCAGTTGCTTAATACGTACAGATTTTTTTAACTAGGTTGAATTTAAGTGTATGGAAATAGAGGTAATGGTAGCACAGTATGGTGAGTGTAATTAACAGCACTAATTATTTGTGTGATTGTGATTGAAAGGGGTAGTTTAGAGTCATGTATGTCACTAGAAGGAAAGCTAGAGGTTAAAACGTGATTGTATAGCACAGTGAATCTTGTGGTGGACAATGACTGTGATTAACAGTATAAATATAAAAAATTCTTTCATGAACTAGAATAAATGTATGACCCTATTACAAGGAGTTAATAATAGTGGTATATGGGGAAAATGTACCTATTGCAAACTATGGACTTTAGTTAATGGTACTATTTTAATATTCTTTCATCAACAATAACATATGTACCACACCAAAACTACAGATCAGTAATATAGGGGCATAAGAAGTATGGGACGTTTTCGGTTTTTGGGGGAGGGTGTAATGAAAATGTTCTAAAATTGATTGTGGTGATGATTGCACAACTATGTAACAATACTGTGAGCCACTGATTGTATATTTTGGAGGGATTGTATGGTGCATGAATACATCTCAATAAAATTGCATTTTAAAAAAATAGCATGGTACTGACACGAGGACATAAAGACAAATTGATTTGAATTGAGAGTTCAGAAATTAACCCTCACATTTATAGCCATATGATTTTCAACAAGGGGGCAAAGACCACTCATTGGGAAAGATTAGTCTTTTCAACAAATGGCACTGGAAAAAACTTGATCTCCATTTGAAGAAGAATGAAAGTGGACTCCTACCTCACATCTTATACAAAAATCAACTCAAAATGGATCAAAGACCTAAATACAAGAATCAGAGCTATCAAACTCCTAGAAGAAAACATAGGGAAGCATCTTCAGGACCTTGAGGTAGGCAATGATTTCTTAGATTTAACACACAAAGCACAAGCAACAAAAGAAAAAATAAATAAACTTCACCAAAATGAAAAACTTTGGTCCTCAAAAGACTTTATTGTGAAAGTAAAATGACAACCTACACAATGGGAGAAAATATTTGGAAACCACATATCCAATAAAGGTTTAATATCCAGAATGTATAAGGAATCCTTCAACATAAAGAGACAATCCAATTTAAAAATGTGCAAAAGATTTGAATAGACACCTCTCCAAAGAAGATATACAAATGGCAAAAGACACATGAAAACATGCTCAACATCATTAGCCAACAGGGAAATGCAAATCAAAACCACAATGAGATACTATTTCACACCTACTAGAATGGTTACCCTTAAAAAAGCATTGGAAAAAATGCAGAGAAATAGGAACACTCATTCAATGCTGGTGGCAATGTAAAAATTGTGCAGTCACTGCGGAAGACAGTTTGGTGGTTCCTCATAAAGTTAAGTATAGAACTACCAAATAACCTGGCAACCCCACTTCAAGCTGTATGCCCCAAAGAATTGAAAGCAGCGACTCAGACATTTGAGTTGATATTCATGGCAGCAGTATTCACAATTGCCAAACAATGAAGCAATCCAAGTGCCTGTCAACCGATGAATGGGTATAAAGATAAAACAGAATATCATTCAGCTGCAAAAAAGAATGACGTTCTGATACATGCAACAACATGGGTGAACCTAGAAGATACCATTTGAGTGAAATAAGCCAGATACAATAGGAAAAAAATTCTATTACCTCACTGATATAAAAATAATAAGAATAAGAAAACTCAGAGATTGAGAATCTAAAATATATGTTACCAGGAGACAGAAGTGGGGATAGGGAATAGGGAGTTAAGGCTTAAAATGTACTTAACTTTTAAGAGAAAGAGACTTTCAAGAGAAAGCCGTAGAAACAAGAAGCTGAAATCAATGAAACCCAAAAGAGAAGGGAAAGACTAGCAGATGCCCCCTTGTTCCATGCCACTGGCAGAGAAGCCCATGATCACCAGCAGCTAGTCTTTGGAAAGAAAGCATAGCCTTGATGATGCCTTGGTTTTGACATTTTCCTGGCTTCAGAACTATGAGGAAACTGGCCCAGACTATGAAGCGACTTGCCCAAGGACCCATAACTAATAAGTGGAAAAGCCAGAAATGAAACTAAAATCAAGCCAGTTCACTTTGTTCCATCCTTTCAAGCCACTAAAAAAGCACTTTATTACCAAGGGCAAAGAAAGGATATTGCATGTGGGCTGGCTTAATTGTCAGACTGTCATGTATTATTGGTGACATTATCACTAATGTATTATTGATGGGGTATATATCCACCATATATGCTGAATGGAAAGGACTACTGGTTCCCCTCCCACCGCCTTGAAACATCTGTGCATATGAGTGAGGATACTGAATTAATTACATAGCATGTAAATAACAAGTGAGTGTGGTTGTGGCACCGGAAACAGGCTTGAGGGGCTCACTTGCCTTGAAAGTCTCCCAGCTCAGAAGCCTGGAATGAGGTGGAGTCAAGAACCTATTTATAAGACTTGAACAGACACTTTTACAAAGAGGAAAAACAAATGGCTAAAAAGCAAATGAAAACATGCTCAAAGTCACTAGCTATTAGGGAAATGCAAATCAAAATCACAATAAGATATCATTTCACACATACTATATAAAAAAAAAAACACCAGAAAACTATAAGTGTTGGAGAAGATGTGGAAAAACAGGAACACTTATTCACTGCTGATGGGAATGTAGAATGGTGCAGCTGCTGTGGAAGACAGTTTGGCGGTTCCTCAGGAAGCTAAGTATAGAATTGTCCTACGATCCAGCAATCCTGCTACTAGGTATATATCCAGAGGAAGTGAAAGCAGGAACGCAAACAAACATTTGCACACCAATGTTCACAGCAGCATTATTACCAATTGCCAAAAGATGGAAGCAACCCAAGGGTCCATCAACAGACAAATGGATAAACAAAATGTGGTGTATACATATGATGGAATATTATTCAGCTGTAAGAAGGAATGAAGTCCTGATGCATGTGACAACGTGGATGAACCGTGGGGACATTATGTTGAGTGAAATAAGCCAGATACAAAAGGACAAATATTGTATGATCTCACTAATATGAACTAAATATAATCAGCAAATTCTTGGAGTTAAAATCTAGAGCATAGGTTACCAGGAGATAGAATGAGGTAGAGAATAAAGACCTGATGCTTAATTTCCTAAACAGTTTTTAACAAGGTTAATTATAATTGTTTGGAAATGGATAGAGGTGATAGTAGCACAATACTGTGAGTGAATTAACAGTGCTGAATTATGGGTCTGATTACGGTTGAAGGGGGAGGTTTAGGGTCATGCATGTCACTAGAAGGAAAGTTAGAGGATAAAACATGGGACTGTATAACATAGTGAATCCTTTTGTGGATGGTGACTGGTTAATTATACAAATATAAGAATGTTCTTACATGAACTGGAACAAAAGTATGTCACTATTATAAGGTGTTAATAACAGAGTGCTATATGGGAATAATTACAGCTAACACAAACTATGGATTATAGTTAACAGTAATATTGTAATATTCTTTCATAAATTGTAACAAAGGTACCATATCAATGATAAGTATCAATAATAGAGGGATATATGGGGTATGGGATTTTTCTTTTCAGAGCAATGAGAATGTTCTCAAATTGACTGTGGTGATGGAAGCACAACTCTGTGATTATAATGAGAGCCACTGATTGTACCCTTTTGTATGGTGTGTGAATAAAACTTTAGAGAACAAAAACAAAACAAAAAAATGTACAGACCTCCTATTTGGAATGGAAGTGTTTTGGTAATGGATGGTGGTGATGGTAGCACAACATTGTGAATGTAATTAACAGCACTGAAATATATATCTGAATGTGGTTTAAAGGGGAAATGTTAGGTTGTATATATGGTCAAAGAATAAAAATTTTCTTTAAAAATCCATAAAACTACACTATACATACAGTGAACCCTGTGTTAAACTGTGGACTATGGTTAATAGTAAATTACAAAACTGTGCTTTCAATTGTAACAAATGTACCACACCAATGCAAGGTGTTAATAATAGGGTGGTATATGGGAATCTTGTATTTTATATATGATTTTTCTGTAAACCTTCAACTTTTCTAATAAAAGAAAAATCCCCTACTCACATCCTCTTCCAGCTGCTGCCCTGTTTTCTTGCTCCACTTTAAGAAAGACATCATCACTGCCCATTCAATCTTCAAGTCACTTCACACTAGTTTCTGTCTCCATCATTCCACTGACTTTCCCCAAGATATGATCTTCCCCTAGCCAAGTCCAACAGCTTACCTCATTATCTAAACCTCTCTGCAGTGTTTGATAGTCAACCATTCTTGAAACACTCGGTTCTTGAAACACTGTTGTCTCTATGGTGTCATGCTATATGGCGGCAGACTCCCCAACCTCCATTCCCACCTTCTGAAAGTAAACTTCTCTTCTTTCCATGCAGAAAAGATGGACCTCAGGATCTCTCCTCCAAAAAGCTCCCATCCCACCACACCCTCCCTCACTCTGCCGCTCTTAAAATGGAATATGGAACTTATGACCCAGACCACATCATTTAGCAACTAGTCCTGGACCATCTTTTATTTTTCACTCTTATTTTCGTATGCTTTACTCTTATTACCCCACTTAGACAATAAGTTCACACCATATTATTACTTTTCTATTGCTGCACAACAAATCACAATTATAAATCTACTTATCTCACAATTCTGTAAATCAGAAATGGCTGGGTTCTTGACTCAGAGTCTCACAAGGCTGAAATCTAGGTGTTGACTTATCTGCAATCTCATCTGTGTCTTGGGGTCCTGTTCTAAGCTCAAGGGTTATTGGAAGAATTAATTCCTTGCAGTTGTAGGGCCAAAGACCTGTTTTCTTGCTATCAGTCAAAGGCCATTCTCAGCTCATAGAAACCTACCTCAAGACCCTCTATATAGACCCTCTTCACAACATGGCAGCTCCATCTTCTAGGCCTGCAGCAGACCCTCTCACTTCGACTCTTTTCTTTCAAGAAAGTCCTGCCCCTAGTAAGGACTCAACTGATTAGGCCAGGCCCACCCAGGATTATCTCCCTGTTGATTAACTGAACTGGTTTGGGATCTTAATTATATCTGAAAATTCCATCAACTTCATCATATAACAACTTTGAAGTGAAATCCATAATATTCACAGTCCTACCCACACTCAAGGGGAAAGACTTATACAAGATTTGTACACTGGGGGAGTGGGGTGGAGATGGGGATGGGAATATTGGACGCCAATTTAGATTTCTGCTCCCCCACACACACACACACCCCTAGCACAGAATCCAAATGTTAATCTTACATGTTTATGGCATTTAACAATCTCTCTCAATTAATCCCCATGTTACAGGCAAGTCAAGATTATTGCCACCATTGTATAGAAAAAAATTATCAACTTCAAAGTCAGAAAGTCATGCATTGGGAGATTAAAGAATAGAAGCCATTTATTTTTTCCTCCTGTCTCCAAGTTTATCTCCTCTATAAACCCTGGGTGACAGATCAGATCATATCTGAAAACCAGGATCACACCACCACCTGACATTTTACAATTCCAGTTAACAAAGCATTGCCACAGACTCAATGCCATTCAATTGTCATGGCAACCTATTAGTGTGGGTTTTATCATTTCTTTTTCAAATGAGGAAATCATGGCGTAAGTCCCACAGCACTTAGCACAGTAAAGAACAAATAATAAGCTCTCTGCTTTCAGTGCATTATAAATTGTTTTATGCACAACACTACACAAGGTGTCATGGGAAAAATGCAAAGGGAATAGTGTCCTGCCCTAAAAGGATTTATTTACTGATAATACATCAGAACTTGATCAATCTGATGCATTCCCAATATTAATTAGACTTAGTTTAAATAATAACAATCAAAGAGAAGTTCAGGAGAATCACAAAATTTGAACAGGACTTTGCTTTAGACAGTCTAACTTAGATATCAGGAAACTATGTCCCATGGGTCAAATCCAGTCTGCTACTTGTTTTTGTACAGTCCATGAGCTAAGTATGTTTTTTACATTTTTAAGTGGCTAGATAAAAATTAAAAGAATATTGTATGACTCAAAAATCATGAAATACAAATTTCAGTGTCCATAAATAAAGTTGAACTGGAACACAGCCACACACATCCATTTATGTGTTCCCTATAATTGCTTGCATGTTACAATAGCAAAGTTAAATAGCTGTGACAGAGACCACATGGCCAGAAAAATCTAAAATACTCGTTGTATGGTCCTTTATAGGAAAGGGTTACTGGTCCTTGGTCTAGCCCACTTAAGCTGGAGTAAAGGGGAGGGAAGCGGATCGAGGTAGTGACTATCAGAGCTGAGGAGGAGAGTGGGGAGAACCCAGCCCTCCAGTTTTTGGAGAGGAGAAGCAGTAAAAGGTCCTCAGAGCCCTCTGAGGTGCCAGCTTTCTGAAACCCCGGGCCTGGGGAGTGGCAGCACATCAGAAGGGAAGGTTGCTTGGCTGCCTAGAACCCCCAGTTCTGCTGCTTTCCAGGCCTTTATAGAAGGAAGGGTGCTGCCAAGAGACAGGGCTGCCTTGGGCATGGAGCCCACGTCCATGATGAATCGCACAAGGATCAATGGCAGCACTGGGACCTCTGGGACCGAGGAATTTGGGGGACTTCTCCCATTCACCAGGGCTTCAGAAGCCCTGGTGTTTTTGTGTAGGGGGAAGATGACGATTAAGTGATGCTGGATGTTTGGGTGTGGATTCTGCAAACAGCAAACTCTTGAATACAAGTATTGTATTTGAGAGGTGATCCAAGAAACATAGTGAGTGGGCGGTAGAGGGTCTTAGTTTCCTAGGGCTGCTGTAACAAAGCACCACAAACTAGGTGGCTTAAAAACAGAAATTTACTGCCTCACGGTTCTGGAGGCTAGAAGCCTGAAACCAAGATGGCAGCAGGTGTCTCCTGAAGTCTCCCAGGAAGAATCTGTTCCACGCTCCTCCTGGCTTGGTCTTCTCTTTCCTACTAAATGGTGACCTCAAAGTCACTCAAAAAGATGATTCTTAAAGTTTGTTTAATGGATTACTAGTAAAGAAAAAGAAATAAACTTCCCCTTCTTTTCTCTTTCCCTAACTACCATCTGGAATGGATGCTATTGGCAAGAAATACAAACAAAACAAACAAAAGTCCTGACAGTGAGTGCCCATCAGCCCTGGATCTTCATTTCATTGCAAACATGTCTAACAAATAGGACTAAAAACATGAAAGGTACAGAGATGCTATAATAAGTGCTATTTTTTTTGTACCAACAAAACTTCTGGAGGTATGACTGGGCTTTTGTTTTGGTATGGTTTTTAGTTTTGCATTGTGATTTAAAAAAAACAAAAACAAAAACAAAGAATGGCAATGTTTCCAGTTGAAATGGAATCCAGCCAATCTTTCAGATGGAATCCAGCCAATCTTCCAGATTTCAAAGGTTTATAATGAAAGAAACAGCTGAGAAGTGGGTCATGTCCCAGGGATATAAGTCTCCCTGGCAACGTGGGACATGACTCCCAGGGTGCACCTGGCCCTGGCTTTGTGGGATTCAGAATGCCTTCTGGCCCAAAAGGGGGAAAAGAAATGGCACAAAATAAAGTTTCAGTGGTTAAGATATTTCAAAGAGTCGAGAGGTCATTCTGGAGGTTACTCCTATACAAGCTTTAGCCAGATATTGCAAACTACCACAGTATGCCCCAACTGATAGTATTCCTGAAAACCCTGGGGGTGCACTGGGCTCTAAGTCTCTATAAAAGTTTTTCTAAGTAGGTTTACTTTTTCAGAAACTTAAGGCCTCCAGATTGATCCTATGCCAGATAAGCCCTGAAACCCAGAGGTACCAGTCTCTTCAAGAACATCAACCAGTTTCATTCCTCTACCCCATAAGGTCAACACCTCTTTCCAGCATGAAGAAGTTAAAATGGTCATTGCCCAGATATCCTTGAAGATTGAGAGAAAGATCAAATGAGAGGGATGAGGTATAACTGAGAAATTGGGATTTAACAAATGATTGCAAATACTGACTCATTACACAGATATTTCTTTTAGTGTCTAGTGTTTTAGAATAGCCAGAAGGAAATACCTGAAGTTGTTGAACTGTAATCCAGTAGCCTTGATCTTTGATAATGATTGTACAACTACATAGCAAAAAAAAAAAAGTCAGTTGCCCACGTTTGTATGGATCTACTTCTGGATGTTTTGTCCTGCTCCACTGATCTATGTATCTATATCTGACAATACTATACTGTCTTAGTTAACCTACCTCTATTGTAAGTCTTAAAATTGGGTAGAGTACAATACTAGTGATCAGTAAGAGGGAGGGTTAAGGGGTATGGGATGTTTGGGGTCTTCTTGTTTCTTTTATGCAAATATTCTAAAAATGATCATGGTTATGAATCCACAAATATGTGATGATACTGTGATCCACTGATCATATACCTTTGATGAATTGTATGGTGTGTGAATATATCGCAATAAAATTACATTAAAAAAAAAAAGTGGATCATGAATAATCTTATCCCTTAACCATCCCAGGTCCATGGGCTGGACTTGTCAGATGCCAAGAAAGCCACGAGATGCTCTCTCAAAGATGATGTGCTTTTCTAAATTTACTTCTCCTTGTAGAAGTCTAATATTTCAGTTCACTAATATTTTTCACTTGTATGAGAAAGTGGACCCCACTCTAAGGTGCAGGGCAAAGCTAGAAGCCCTATCTTAAAGTAGCAAGAAGCATCCTTAGTCATGAAACTCTCAAGTTTGTACCTCCAGCAGTGACCTCTTCATTGACTCCCAAACATTCACTAAACACTGCCCCTTGGATGCACAGTAGGCATTTCAAACTTAACTTTTTAAAACAGAACTCCTGTTTTTGTTTTGTTTTGTTTTGTTTTAAACACATACGTCCCTATCTCAGTTACATGACATCACCATCCTCCCAGCCTCGGGTTAAAATTCTAGGAAAATTCTTTGATTATTCTCTTTCTCACACCTGTCTCATCTAGTCTATAAGTAAGTAGTAGTGGCCCTTTCTCCAAAACATTTAGGGAATTGAACCACTTCTCCATACTGCTGGGAAAACTACCCTGCTTGCAGCCACGGTGGACTCTCTCTGACTGCTGTAAGACCCTCCTGGTTTTTATTTCCATCCATTCTTTTTTTTTTTTTTTTTTTTTTTTTTTTTTTTTTTTTTAAGGCAAATGCTCACTTTAATCATAGTCCTAATTACTTATTTTCACATTAACATAGTTATTTCCATACACTAGGAAGAACTGAGCGAAGTATTATACATTTTTTAATGGTTAACGTGATTTGAAAAAAATTTATTAAAAATGACCAGAAGCTGGTTGAAATTCTCACCGTGAATATAAAATACACATTGCTATTTTTATTCACAATGAATTCAGATCTCAGCTTCCTGGAAAGCTCTATTACCTAGTATTATAACAGGGACGACTAAGCACCTGATGACCACTCTCTAAAGCATTCGCTTAACATCAAGTGATTAAGAAGCAGCTTACCTCAGTTCACATTTACAACAAAAAAGCTAAAATTCCTCGCGAAGTTCTCGTTTTATCATGAAATTTAGCCAATCAAGGATAGGTGGATGTAGTAGTATCAAGGAAAAGAGCATCTAGAAACGTTTTCACTTTCGTTAAAGGTTTTGACAATGAAAGCTTCATAAGAGTTCATGAAATCTATTTGCTATACAATGAGTATCTATTTCTCAATAGGTGACACATGCCATACTATGGCAACCATTTTAATATGTAAAATAATTTTGAATTATTATATAAAAATATTTGGCTAAAATATGAAACATCTTTGCAGTAAAACTGACAATGTTGTTTAAGACACTTAACAAGATTTCAGAAATGTCTCCTGAGGGAAATGGGAATGTTTCTCTTGCCAGATAAACTCTGAACAGTTAAGCAACCATAAATGAGATAGTTAGAAAGGAACATCATGTTACTAGAAAAGAAAAGCATGTGATGTGGACTTCCTCTATGTCAAACTGACAACCATGACGACTTTTTATACATAAGAAAATACAAACTATGCTCTTCAGAAGGAAATGACGCTAGACGATAATTCTTATAAACCTCTTGTTGAAGTACTGAATAGCTACCTAGCTAGCTTTTCAGAGAACATAAGCACAAAATGGAGAGATCATTTCTATGACATGTTAAAGGATTCCTTTATATTACAATAACCTTGTCAAACCATAAGCACAACTTAAATATAAGCACATGTGTAAAACTGTGATTCTTGTAATCAAAGATGTCTTTGATACTGCACTCAGCTATTAGTGGCATTTGGATGCAAAGGTTTAACTCGTGCTAATCTGGACAAGCCAAGGCGGAGACTCTGACTTGGAGACTTAACGGACACTCCTGCCAATGGGCTGCTGCTGTTGCTGCTACTTCCAGATACCGCTGGTGGGACCCACTTAGGTCTCTTGCTTTCAGCTGAAGGACTGCACATTTGTAATGGTTTCCTAACGGCCACTGAAGGAAGAGAAGCCTTTTTTGGTGAAGGCTGAGATTCTGATTTGATGGCAGCTGGCGTAGAGTCTCCTGAAGTCACCAATGCATTACATTTGGATTTAGGTTTCTTTTCTTTCTTCTCTACTGGGGATTTTACCTTCACTTCTTTCTTTTTAATTTCTTTAGTTTTACTTTTTCTCATAGTGAACTCTTCATCATTATCTTCACTCTCACCAAAATCAGAATCATCCTCAGCATCTTCACTAGTTGCAAAGTCTGGTTCAGAGTCATTTACACTATCACCATCACTGCCTTCCAAAAGAATCTTCCTCTGTTGTACCATAGCTTTAGATGCTGCTTTTCTTTTCCCTTGAACATCATGAAAATCATCTTCCTCAGTGATCTTATCCAAACCTAAGTAATTGCTGGCTACACTGCAGTTAGAGATATGAGAAGACTTCTTCACTGTTTCTGTTTCAGTACTGCCACATTTTTCAATGCATTCATCTTGAGACTCCTGTCCATCAATGGTGACTGTTGGAATTTCCTTCACTGATAATGCTAGTGCGACTTCTAAGCTTCTCTTGTAGAGCTTGTCATCTAAAGCCATCCTTTTTCTAGTGTTTTTCTCCTGTAGTGGGCCATCTTCTTTCTCAAAATCCTTCAATTTAGGTTTTGATTTGTCTTGTTTTATCTCTTTTTGTGCTGTTTTGGGTTTCTTGTTTAAAGGTGCAGTTGAAGAAATAAAATCATCATCACTGTCTGAGTCCTCAAACTGTGAGTAATTGACTGGTTTCTTATGCCGCACAGGCCGCACCATGGTCTCCTTCAATGGTGCAAACCGGCAGGTCTCAAGCTCTCCTAGGCAGCACTGGCGGTTTCCACTCCCGCCGAAAACCAAACATCGTCGTTCTCCGCCCACCGGCAGCCAGTCCTCCAATCATTTCCAGCCATTCTTGCGGTAGCGCCTGCGCTCTGAGAAAAGCTAATTATTTTTCTGTCCATCCATTCTTGAGCCCCAACAGCCCTTTCTTCACGCAGTAGCAGAGTGATTCCATGGCAGTATAAATCAGACTGTGTTACCCATCTGCTTAAATTCCTCTAATGCTGCTCGCTGCACTGAAAATAAAAGTCAAACTCTTTTCTAAGCCTGCACATGATCCTGACCCTGGTATTTCAGTTATCTGTTGTTGCATAATAAACTATCCCAAAATGTAATGCTTGAAAGAACAGCAATTTATTGTTTCTTGCAATGCTATGGGTTGGCTGGACTCAGCTGGCCAGTTCTTCTGCTCCATTTGGTCTTGGCTGGGCTCACTCACAGCCCAGTTGCTCGGGATTGGGAACCCAACGGGAGCTGGAATATCCCGCACAGCATTCCTCGTGTTATCTGCAGACTTCGGGAGCTGGCTGGAGGCTGGGCTCCGGCAGGCCTCCTCCTCTTCACCTGGTCTATCATTTAGTGATCGAGTCCAAGATTTATTACCTGGCAGCTGGATCCCAAGAGGGGTTGTTACCAAGATCATGTTACCAAGAGAAGTAATGTTATGTTCTTAACTACACTAGACTGGAACCCAGTCCCGGTCCAAGCAACCTGCAGGCTTTGGATGGACTGAGGGTTTTCTGGGGGCTTTCACGCCTTCCTAGGGACCTTTCCAGGCACAAAGAGGCGAGCCCCACACTCCCGCAGCCTCCTGCAGGAAAGGATCCCAAGCCACGCCGTGCGGGCGGGTGCAGAGACCTAGGACACGCTGGGAACATCCACCATACCCCACTCCCACGGCCCCTCGGCGACAGGAGACTCGACGCCAGTGCCAAGAACAGAAAACTAGGGAAGGGATTACCTTGTGCTCAGGGGGATTTGGTCCCCCCCACCTCCCGCAAGATACGTATATTACCTCCTCTCCCCAACTAAAAATCCAGGGCCGAGACCTGCCCATTGACCGATGTGGCGGGTCAGGCTCAGTCCCTGCGCCCACCCCCTCCCCTCCAAGGCTATCCTGGGTTCCGGCCCATCAAGTCCGGAAATGAGAATATCCATCAGCGCTGGGCTCCCGGGAGCCCCAGCTGGCTGCAAGTGCACGGCCGGAGGCGTCCCCGTCTGTGCATCTCCTCAGAGTCACCCGGGAATCTCCCCCAAACGGAGACGCAGCGGAGGCCGCCGGGGGCTCCAGACACCCGGGTGACAGGGTTGACGCGCTCGTCGCTCGCGGCGGCTTTGCTACTCTGGCCTCCGAGGCCCGCTCGCAGCTTGGATTGAGAATCCTGAGGCTGAGAGAGGCGGGGGCTACAAACCTCTCTAGACCAGGTCACAGCGCTGACAACTGGGGGTGGGGAGTGGAGGGAAGGAGGGATGGCCTGGGAGAATTAGAAACACAAAGAACATCCTGGAGAGGAAATACATTTGGACCTCAAGATTGCGCAGGCTAGTGACAACAGTACAGAGCTGGGGACCAAGAAGTCTGCGGCCAAGTCTGGGGAACCCCCAAATTTGCTTTAGAGTAAAACAAATCTTAATAGTCGCCGCGGAGAAAAAAATCGTAATGCTGTATTTTCATATTATTTTTAAGTTTACTGTTAATTTTGTTTTTAAGGGAATTTCGGGAGGGTCACCAGGGTGTTTCTCAGTTGGGGCTGTGGGCTCTCAGAGTTCTTTCCTGGCTCTGTCCACCAGAGAAGGCAACGCGCGCTCAGCTTTGCAGAGGCCGGGGCAGGCTGCTCAGGGCTTTCCACCCGGCTCCCGGGTCCGGCCCGCTGTGGGGGGCGCACACATGGTGGCGTGCAGCCCGGGGTTCCCAAGTAGCCTCTGGGGGTGAAGACGTTCCGCCGAGTCCCTGGAGACTCTCATCAAGGTGGAGCACTGGGGTTTTTCTTACAGTTGCAACTGGAGTAGAGAATGCCCTCCACTCGCGCTCCGTCCCCAGATGTAAAAAAGCAGACCCAAACACTGGGCACACAGCCCGGGGCTGCCTGGTCCAGACAGGGTGGGAGAAGAAAGGGGGCGGGGGAAGGAAGAGGGAGTGGGGGTTTCAGCCCCACTTCTCTCAGCCTGGCGCCGCGCCTAGCCACCAGGGTCGCCAAGGCTGGAGCCGAGTGGCGCCGCCTCTCCCCTGCTGGGCTCCCCTCCCCTCCCCCAACCCCCTCTGGAGACCGCTCAGGTCCGGAGCTGCTGCCGGCCCTGCTCGCCAACGCCGCTTTTTCTTAGGTGCCCGCCCCGGGCATACCGAGAGGCCACTGAGCCTCTTCTGCAGCCTCGGCTTCCACAACCTCTGAGCGTGATCTCTTGTCCATTTGGAAAACCTTTTGCTGCAGGTGCCCGGGGTTGTCAAAGGACCCACCTGCTGCGACGTTTCCCGCGCACCCTTCACCCCGGAATGCAGGGTGCTCCCTTTTTTGCCTGGAGGCTGGACTGCTGGGGATACTTTGTGGCATCTTCCTCCGGGGTGATACTGCACTGATGCTTTAGAAAAGTAAAGATAACACAAGAGAAGAAAAGAGAAAAGAAGAGGAGGCTCTGCAAGCCAGTTTCCTCCTTCTCCCCCTGTTCAACCGGTTCCCGTGGGTATATCCCCACTTTTCTCACGTCTCAGGGGGCCAAGGACATAGTCTCTGCCAGGCACTTGCTTCCCCACCTTTTTTTCCTAAACCTAACTGCCCTCAATAACTGACCACAAAAGACCTTTCGGTTC